>NC_091283.1:380209906-381521573 GCF_032444005.1 Ranitomeya imitator
ATTCCCTTCAAAGGAATAGGGACTTCCAGAGGCTCCAGACTAAACCCACAGCGATTGGCAAATGACCAATCCATAAGACTCAGGGCAGCGCCTGAATCCACATAGGCATCGACGGAAATGGATGATAATGAACAAATCAGAGTCACAGACAGAATGAACTTAGACTGTAAACTACTAATGGCAACAGACTTATCAACCTTTTTTGTGCGTTTAGAGCATGCTGATATAACATGAGCTGAATCACCACAATAAAAGCACAACCCTTTTTTCCGCCTATACTTTTGCCGTTCACTTCTGGACTGAATTCTATCACATTGCATTATCTCAGGTGACGGTTCAGACGACACCGCCAAATGATGCACAGGTTTGCGCTCCCGTAAACGCCGATCAATCTGAACAGCCATAGTCATAGACTCATTCAGACCAGCAGGTGCAGGGAACCCCACCATAACATCTTTAATGGCCTCAGAAAGGCCATCTCTAAACTTTGCAGCCAGAGCGCACTCATTCCACTGAGTAAGTACCGACCACTTCCGAAATTTTTGACAATAAATTTCTGCTTCATCTTGCCCCTGAGAGAGGACCAACAAAGCTTTTTCAGCCTGAATCTCTTGGTTAGGTTCCTCATAGAGCAAACCCAATGCCAGAAAAAACGCATCCGCATTAAGCAACGCAGGGTCCCCTGGTGCCAATGCAAATGCCCAATCCTGAGGGTCACCCCGCAGGAAAGATATAATTATCTTGACTTGCTGAGCAGGGTCTCCAGAGGAGCGAGATTTCAAAGAAAGAAACAACTTGCAATTGTTCCTAAAATTCAAAAAACGAGATCTATCTCCAGAAAAAAACTCTGGGACAGGAATTCTAGGTTCAGACATAGGAGCATGTACAACAAAATCCTGTATATTTTGAACCTTAGTGGCAAGATTATTCAGGCTGGAAGCCAAACTCTGGACGTCCATGATAAACAGCTGAGATCAGAGCCATTCAAAGATTAAGAGGAGGAGGAAGTAGCCAGGCTGCAATAAGGCTAGGCAGCAAACTCTGAGGGAAAGGGAAAAAAAAAAAAAAAAAACTTCCTCAGACTACTTATCCTCCTACTTCAGCCAATACAATTAACACTTTGTGGGCCGATTATACTGTCATTATCCCAATGGCAGGGGATCACAAAAAGGACAAGCACAGATACAAACAAGCTCTAGGGCGATGGAACCTGAGCTGACCGCGACCCTGAACCTAACACACAAATAAAAGTAGCCGGGGAACGTGCCTACGATGATCCTAGACGTCTCGCTCCAGCCGAAGATCTAACTTCCCCTATTAGAAGAAACACAGACCTCTCTTGCCTCCAGAGAAATACCCCACAGCAATAGCAGCCCCCCACATATAATGAGGGTGAAATGAGAGGAAGGCACATACGTAGTATGAAAACAGTTTCAGCAAAATGAGGCCCGCTAAAGCTAGATAGCAGAGGATACAAAAGTGAACTGCGCGGTCAGCAAAAAACCCTTCAAAAAACCATCCTGAAATTACTTGAACTCATGTGCCAACTCATGGTACATGAAAAGCAATTTCAGCCCACTAGAGCAACCAGCAGCAGAGAATCACATATCTGCAGGCTGGACTAAAAACCAAATTAAGCAAAACACAAAACAGGAAAATCCAAACTTAGCTTGTCCAGAAGGTTCTAGGAGCAGGGAGCAGAGGTAACAAGACACACTGGATACATTGATAACCGGCGAGGAAATGCCAGCAAAGCCAGGTTAAATAGGAAACTCCCATATGCTGATGGAACAGGTGGAACCCAGAAACCCAGGAAAGACAAGTCACCCAGTACCATCAGTAACCACCAGAGGGAGCCCAAAAACAGAACTCACAACAGCGGTCATTATACAGTATGGAGCATCATGTGGGGTCATTATACAGTATGGAGCATCATGTGGGGTCATTATACAGTATGGAGCATCATGTGGGGTCATTATACAGTATGGAGCATCATGTGTGGCCATTATACAGTATGGAGCATCATGTGGGGTCATTATACAGTATGGAGCATCATGTGGGGTCATTATACAGTATGGAGCATCATGTGGGGTCATTATACAGTATGGAGCATCATGTGCGGTCATTATAGGGTTCTGCTGTTTAGGCACATCTCCAAACCCAACATGGCATCCGCTCTCACAATTTTGAGATTAAAAAGTCAAGCAGCGCTCCTTCCCTTCCGAGCTCTGCCGCACACCCAAACAGTGTTTTACCCCCACATATGGGGTATCAGCAAACTCAGGACAAATTGCACAACAACTTTGGAGGTCTAATTTCTCCTGTTACCCTTGGGAAAATAAAAATTTGGGGCGAAAAGATCATTTTGGTAGAAAAAAATCTTGCATGGAGCCCAGACCGAGGAAGATTGACAGCCATCTTGTGTTTCTTCAAGTTTCTAAAAATCGTGCCAATAGTTGTTGCCTTCTCACCAAGCTGCTAGTCTATTCTTGTAGCTCATCCCAACCTTGCGCAGGTCTACAATTTTGTTCCTGGTGTCCTAAGGCTACTTTCACACTTCCGTCGGTACGGGGCCGTCGCAAACCGTAGGCCCGACGGACGTTGTGCTAAATTTAGCACAACGTGGGCAGCGGATGCAGTTTTACAACGCATCCGCTGCCCATTTTGATGAGCGGGGAGGAGGGGGCGGACACGTCGCACAAAAAAAATTACATTGAACGTTTTTTTGTGTGTCGCATCCGCCAAAACACGACGGATCCGTCGCACAACGGATGCAACGTGTGCCCATCCGTCGCTAATACAAGTCTATGGGCAAAAAACGCATCCTGAAAGCACATTTGCAGGATCCATTTTTTGCCCATAACGACGGATTGCGACGGAGCCCAAAAGACGGAAGTGTGAAAGTAGCCTTAGGCTGGAGTCACACTCAGCGTAAGACAATATGGTCCGTATATTACGGCCGTAATACGCTGAAAAGTCCCCAAAATAGTGGTCCGTAGCTCCTCCGTAGGCAGGGTGTTTCAGCGTTTTTTGCGCATGGCATCCTCCGTATGTAATCCGTATGGCATCTGTACTGCGTGTTTTTCTCGCAGGCTTGCAAAACCGACATACAAGGGATCCATGTGTTAAAAAAAACCAAACCATATATACTGTCTATATATATATATATGTCAGTAGACACATATATGTATATATATTATTACTTCATACAGCGCTAGATAGCTTTAAAGCCGGTAATTCAATTACCGGCTTTTGCTATCTCCTTCCTAAACCCGACATGATATGAGACCTGGTTTACATACAGTAAACCATCTCATATCACCATTTTTTTTTGCATATTCCACACTACTGTTAGTAGTGTGTATATGCAAAATTTGGCCGTTCTAGCTATTAAAATAAAGGGTTAAATGGCGGAAAAATTGGCGTGGGCTCCCGCGCAATTTTCTCCGCCAGAGTAGTAAAGCCAGTGACTGAGGGCAGATATTAATAGCCTGGAGAGGGTCCACGGTTATTGGCCCCCCCCTGGCTAAAAACATCTGCCCCCAGCCACCCCAGAAAAGGCACATCTGGAAGATGCGCCTATTCTGGCACTTGGCCACTCTCTTCCCATTCCCGTGTAGTGGTGGGATATGGGGTAATGAAGGGTTAATGCCACCTTGCTATTGTAAGGTGACATTAAGCCAAATTAAGAATGGAGAGGCGTCAATTATGACACCTATGCGTTATTAATCCAATACTAGTAAAGGGTTAAAAAAAACACAAACACATTATTAAAAATTATTTTAATGAAATAAAAACAAAGGTTGTTGTAATAATTTATTCTACGCTCAATCCTTCTGAAGACCCTCGCTCTGTAACAAAGTAAAAATAATAAACCAACAATATACATACCTTCCGAAGATCTGTAAGGTCCCACGATGTTAATCCATCTGAAGGGGTTAAAAAAATTTTGCAGCCAGGAGCTCTGCTAATGCAGCGGTGCTCCATGCTGCAAAACCCCGGAGAATGAAGGTAAAGTAGGTCAATGACCTATATTTACCTTAATTCGCGGTGAGGCGCCCTCTGCTGGTTGTTTCTGGAGCGTGGGAACTTTCCTAGAAAGCTCCCAGGCTCGAGTTCATATGAGGACAACCAGCATTAGTAGTGTGGAATATGCAAAAAAAAATGGTGATATGAGATGGTTTACTGTATGTAAACCATGTCTCATATCATGTCGGGTTTAGGAAGGAGATAGCAAAAGCCGGTAATTGAATTACAGGCTTTAAAGCTATCTAGCGCTGTATGAAATATTAATATATATACATATATGTGTCTCACTGACATATATATATATATATATATACCTATTCTATGTGTACACATTTATTCTACCTATTCTAATGTAAGCTGTCAGTGTGATTTTACTGTACACCGCACTGAATTACCGGCTTTTCTCTCTAACACCGCTGCATATTTCTCGCAAGTCACACTGCTGGTCCGTGTGTAATCCGTATTTTTGGGGCTTCCATAGACTTTCATTGGCTTTTTTTGCGCAATACGGTGACAAATGCAGCATGCTGCGATTTTCTACGGCCGTAGAAAGCCGTATAATACTGATCAGTAAAATACGGCAGATAGGAGCAGGGGCATAGAGAATAATTGGGACATTTGTTAGGCGTGTTTTACGGACGTATTTTATGCGCTCATACGTCCATAAAACTCGCTTGTGTGTCGCCGGCCTTAGACAGCTCTTTTGTCTGGGCCATGGTGGAGAAATTGGAGTGTAATTAATTGCGTGTGTGGACAGGTGTCTTTTATACAGGTAAGATTTAAACAGGTGCAATTAATACAAGAAATGAGTGCAGAGTAGGAGGGAGTCTTTTAAAGAAAAACTCAAAGGCCTGTGAGAACCAGAATTCTTGCTGGTTGGTAGGTGATTAAATACTTATTTTATACAATAAAATGCAATTTAGTTTTTAAAAAACATATAATGTGATTTTCTGTCTTTTTTTTTAGATTCTGGTTCTCAGGGTTGAAGTGTTTCGACAATAAAAATCACAGACCTCTCCATTCTTTGTAGGTGGGAAAACTTGCAAAATTGGCAGTGTGTCAAATTCTTATTTTCTCCACTGTATATAGGTAAATCCAAGGTTCAGCTGCTGGGTCAACTAATATTCAGCATATTCATTAATGATGTAGACAAAAAGAATGTGAACAATCTCGTTATTTTTTAAAATGACACCAAGTATTGTGCAGTCTTTACACAATGTTCAAAAGTTACAAGCAGAATTGGACAAAATGAATGTTTGGGCATCCACTTGACAGATACTGTATATACTCGAGTATAAGCAGAGATTTTCAGCCCAAATTTTTGGGCTGAAAGTGCCCCTCTCGGCTTATGCTCGAGTCATGGTCGGCGGCAGGGTCGGCGGGTGAGGGGGAGATAGGACTGTCACATACTCACCTGCTCCTGGCGCTGTCCCCTGCCTGTCCCATGGTCAGGGCCGGCGTCAGCACCCGGCACACCGGGCAAGTGCCGGGGCCCTGGGGAGAGGGGGGGCCCACTCATGCTGTCATAGATACAGCTGGGAGAGCAGAGCAGGAGATAACATGCTCTCTCCCCCCACAAAGTCACTGCTGGCTGCGTTCTCTTAACCCCTATGTGCCAGCTCTGACACAAGCATCTTCTCACTCAGTCAGTGCAGCCAGGCAGGCACACATAGGGGTTAACAGAAGGCAGCCAGTGTGACATTGTGGGCGGAGAGAGCACTTTCTCTGCTCTCCCCCCTGGGTGGCTGCAGACAGTGCTGCTGAAGTTTACCAGGCAGATTCCAGAGGAGCTCAGTCCTACCAGTGCCTGAGTGAGTGCAAAGGTATCCAGCAGTGGTTGCAGTTGTGGCTCAGTCTGCTGCTGTCTGTCTCCGCTGCCTAAAAATGTGGGTGATGTCTGGAGGAGCAGCTGGTGGGGTGCAGCCTGCAACCTGCAGCCACCCAGCTCTCCCAGAATACATGCATGCTGCACCAAACCTGCACCAGTGGGGTAGGAAGAAGCTTAACCCCTTCCCATCTGTATGAAGGTTATTGCTGAACCTTAAAGATAACAATCCGACCCGCATAAATGGGGTTAACTAGATGCCAGGAGGAAGGGGATCTGCTGCCATGGATAAATCTGAGCTGTGGGCTGTAGGTTGGGGCCGCGTGGCCCCAGGCTGGTGACTGGAGGGACTCTGCCCAGTGCTGGCATGTGGGTGATTTCTGCTCCGGAGTCTCAGCTTCTCTCCTCCACATCACACTGCAAGCACAGCAACATTGGTTGTCTCTGTCCAGGTCCCAGCAGTTGCCACTGCTCCCACCACGGACATGGCATCACTTAACCCTTCCCCTGCAGCCACCGGCAACAAATCCACATTATTCCTTGATTAAATCAGGTTCCAACCCAATAGAGGAGCAGACATTTCCTGCTGCCATTAGGGTCCGGGAGGGTGTGACCTGTGACATTGGCTGCCCTGCTACTCTGTAGTGGGGAGTGACAAGTGTAACATGGGGTAACGATGACAGAGAAATGCACAGGATAATAGTGAGCGCGACAGAGGACAGTGTATGGTATGGAGCAGTCAGGGGGTGGGCTGCAGGATCCCCCCATACTATACATGACTGCTCGGGACAGGGAGGCGTTTAATGAGCTTCTAATGACGGGGCACTAATTGGGTCATTAGGGTTTGTGGAAAGGATTCAGCATCAGGTCCCTCATTAATGCCCGAGCCGCCTGTTACTTTGTAGCACAGATCTGTTGGGGCCGCAAAACCAAACAACGTTGTTTATGTAGAGAAGTCTTTGTTTCATAGAAAAACTCAAAACAGAAAAGCACCTCTCCTGTATATATACACTGCACAGCACCTTTCCTCCTGTATATATACACTGCACAGCCCCTCTCCTGTATGTATACACTGCACAGCACCTTTCCTCCTGTATATATACAATGCAGAATCTACAATAGCTGTCACTCATGTAAGAAGTGAAATCTGGCATTGTACTATACATTTCTCTGCCGTATCTGTGCATCATAAATCGGGGTATGTGTTAAAGGGGGGGGGGGCCCAATGAGACTCTTTCGCCCGGGGCCCTCGAAAACCTGGAGCTGGCCCTGCCCATGGTCTTCGGGTGCCGCAGCTCTTCCTCTGTTCAGCGGTCACGTGGTACCGCTCATTAACCCCTTCATGACCTTGGGATTTTTCATTTTTCCATGGTCGTTTTTCACTCCCCTCCTTCCCAGAGCCATAACTTTTTTATTTTTCTGTCAATTTGGCCATGTGAGGGCTTATTTTTTGCGGGACGAGTTGTACTTTTGAACAACATCATTGGTTTTAGCGTGTCGTGTACTAGAAAACGGGAAAAAAATTCCAAGTGCGGTGAAATTGCAAAAAAGTGCAATCCCACACTTGTTTTTTGTTTGGCTTTTTTGCTAGGTTCACTAAATGCTAAAACTGACCTGACATTATGATTCTCCAGGTCAGTACGAGTTCATAGACACCTAACATGACTAGGTTATTTTTTACCTAAGTGGTGAAAAAAAATTTCAAACTTTGCTAAAAAAAAAAAAAAAATGCGCCATTTTCCGATACTCATAGCGTCTCCATTTTTCATGATCTGGGGTCGTTTGAGGGCTTATTTTTTGCATGCCGAGATGACGTTTTTATTGATAGCATTTTGGTGCAGATACGTTCTTTTGATCGCCCGTTATTGTATTTTAATGCAATGTCGCGGCGACCAAAAAAACGTAATTCTGGCGTTTCGCATTTTTTTCTCACTACGCCGCTTAGTGATCAGGTTAATGCTTTTTTTTAATTGATAGATCGGGTGATTCTGAACGCGGCGATACCAAATATGTGTAGATTTATTTTTTTTAATTCATTTATTTTGATTGGGGCGAAAGGGGGGGTGATTTAAACTTTTATATTTTTTTTATTTTTTTCACATTTTTTTTTTTTACTTTTGCCATGCTTCAATAGCCTCCATGGGAGGCTAGAAGCAGGCATAGCTGTTCACTGCTATGTAGCAGAAAATCAGGTGTGCTGTGAGCGCCGACCACAAGGTCGCGCTCACAGCTGCCGGGGATCAGTAACCATAGAGGTCTCAAGGACCTCTATGGTTACTATTCTGAAGCATCGCCGACCCCCGATCATGTGACGGGGGTCGGCGATGCGATCATTTCCAGCCGCCCGGCCGGAAGTGGTAGTTAAATGCCGCTGTCTGCGTTTGACAGCGGCATTTAACTAGTTAATAGGTGCGGCCAGATTGCGATTCTGCTCGCGCCTTTTACGGGCACATGTCAGCTGTTCAAATCACCGCCGGAGCCCGCATCAAAGCAGGGGATCTGACCTCAAACGTACTATCCCGTCCGAGGTCAGAAAGGGGTTAAAGTAATGAATATGGACTCCACTCCCATAGGGGTGGAGCCGCATATTCATTCCTGTAATGAGCGGTACCAGTGACCGCTGACAGAGGAAGAAGCTGCAGTGCCCGGAGACCATCTGTCCAGGACAAGGAGCCAGGGACCACGCCGGAGCAGGTGAGTATTTCATATTTACCTGTTCGCGTTCCACCAGCCGGGCGCCGCTCCGTCTTCCCGTCCGTATGCTGTGACTGTTCAGGTCAGAGGGCGCGATGACGTATTAGTGTGCGCGCCGCCCTCTGCCTGAACAGTCACTGCGGAGAGACGGGACGCTGAGGAGCAGCGGGTAGCAACGAGAGGAGAGTATGTCATTTTTTTTTTATTGCAGCAGCATTATATGTGGCACAGCTTTATATGGAGCATCTATGGGGCAATAATGAACGGTATGGAGCATTATATGTGGCACAGTTTTATATAGAGCATCTATGGGGCCATAAAGAACTGCATGAAGCATTATATGGGGCATCTATGGGGCCATAAAGAACTGCATGGAGCATTATATGGGGCATCTATGGGGCCATAATGAACTGCATGGAGCATTATATGGGGCATCTATGGGGCCATAAAGAACTGCATGGAGCATTATATGGAGCATCTATGGGGCCATAATGAACTGCATGGAGCATTATATGGGGCATCTATGGGGCCATAAAGAACTGAATAGAGCATTATATGGGGCATCTATGGGGCCATAATGAACTGCATGGAGAATTATATGGAGCATCTATGGGGCCATAAAGAACTACATGGAACATTATATGGGGCATGTATGGGGCCATAAAGAACTGCATGGAGCATTATATGGGGCATCTATGGGGCCATAAAGAACTGCATGGAGCATTATATGGGACATACTTGTATATGGGGCATCTTATGGGGCCATAAAGAACCGTATGGAGCATTATATGGGGCATATTTTAATATGGAGCATCTTATGGGGCCATAATGAACTGTATGGAGCATTATATGGGGCTCCTGATTCAATATGGATATTCAAAAACACTTAACCTACTGATGTCTCAATTAATTTTACTCTTATTGGTATCTATTTTTATTTTTGGCATTTACCGGTGGCTGCTGCATTTTCCACCCTAGGCTTATACTCGAGTCAATAAATTTTCCCAGTTTTTTGTTGCAAAATTAAGGGGGTCGGCTTATACTCGATTATATACGGTAATATTCAATGTGTATAAATGTAAAGTTACTCATCTGGGTACTAATAATCTGCAGGCCTCATACTGTACAATTTAGAGACAAAAATATGGGACTACATCTCTAATCACTAAATTGAGGATTTTTATTTGGTCATATTGCCACAGCTGTATAAAACAAAGCACATAGCCATTGATAAGAAAAAGAATGGGTCATTGTTTAAGCAACTTTATCTGAGCATGCTACTGCAATTGGATGCCACACTTGCAAAAAGGCTGTTTGTGAAATATGTTTGCCTCATAAATATTCCAGGATCAGCTCAGCCATAAAGTCACAACGTGGGATTACTGTGTCCTGAAGTGCATTGTTTATAAATGTTGACAAAGCTTTGCTGACTCAGTATTTGCACTTTCCTACATTTCATTTGACAATGACATTAGTACAAAAACGCCATTGTGAGCTTTATGGCATGGAATTTCATGGCTATGTAGTTGCATTTAATTCTTACATTGCCAAGAACAATGCAAAGCATCAGATGCAGTGGTGTAAAATAGGCTCCCATTGGATTTTAGAGTTGTGGACATTTCTGGAATATTCTCTAGAGTGACAATTTACAATTCTCTGTCTGGCCATCTGATAGATGAGTGTGGGTCTGGCTAATGTCAAAAGATTGTTACCTGTCTTTGCCAACCTTAAATTTGATGCATGAGGGATAACACTATGTTTTTTTTTCAGAGATTGGCCCAGGAACCTTAGTTTAAATAAAGTGAAATTTCATATTTTTACTAAACATTTTAAACAATTTTTCATCCGCCTTATTGCAAACAGATTGGGGGTGTCATAAGACCCCACAGATTGCTCAAAAAACTCCAGGAAAATGCACAGCTTAGGTGACCTGGGTGCTGAGTTTCTGGAGACCCGTTTCTCACTCTCTCAGCAATAAAAGCCTAAAACTCCTACTCTTCTCCCAGGAGATGTTTTTCCAGTCCAACGGAAGGAGAATGATGTAAAACAAATCTAAATAAATAATGCATTTCCTGTTCTTGATGCCGCCTGCCCCAAAACAACTTGTCATCTTAGGCACTGTACTTCAAGTGCGTAGTGTCAAATACAGCCATGGTAATTTCTCTGATGTGTAATAAGAGCTGATTTGGATTTAAATCATATCTCACATTCTAAAAATGAGAATAGCTTCTACCCCGTGTGAATTTTCTGATGTCTAACAAGGTTTATTTTTTTTGAAAAACATTTCCCACATTCTGAACAGGAGAATGGCTTCTCCCCTGTGTGAATTCTCTGATGTGCATCAAGATTTGATTTCTGTTTAAAACATTTCCCACATTCTGAACATGAAAATGGCTTCTCCCCCTTGTGAATGCTCAGATGTGCATCAAGATTTGATTTCTGTTTAAAACATTTCCCACATTCTGAGCATGAAAGTGGGTTCTTCTTTGTGTGAACTACCAGATGTTTAGCAAGATCAGATTTCTGAGAAAAACATCTCCCACATACAGAACATGAAAATAACTTCTCCCCAGTGTGAATTTTATTATGTCTAGCAAGAGTTGATTTGTCTTTAAAACATTTCCTACATTCTGAACATGGAAATGGTTTTTCCCCTGTGTGAATTCTCTGATGTTTAACAAGATCAGATTTCTGTGTAAAACATTTTCCACATTGGGAACAAGGAAATGGCTTCTCGCCTGTGTGAATTCTCAGATGTGTAACAAGATTTGTTTTTTGATTAAAACATTTCCCACATTCTGAACATGAAAATGGCTTCTCCCCTGTGTGTCTTCTTTGATGTGTTACAAGATGAGATTTGTGATTAAAACATTTCTCACATTCCGAACATATATACGACTTTCTTGTGTGAGTTCTTTGATGTTTACTATCGGATCTGTTATCTTTATTTTGCTTGATATTCTGTGAGGAGTCAAAAGATAGGAGCCGTTGAAACGTATCAGATGATGGATCTTTGCTGTGAAGGACTGGAAGTATTACTGGAATAATGGCATGCTCTTCATATGGATCTGGTGTGATACCACAATCATCTGCCATAACATCTGAAAATATATGTGCCTCTGATCCCCTGGTATAGTCATCTGTTAAAAATAAAACCATTATTACTCAATATCCGAGCCTTAGAAGTATAAGTATTTTTAAATATATATTTTATGATATATATATACAGTGCTCAGCATAAATGAGTAGACCTCCATAGAAAAGTAAGATTTTATACAATATTGAACTCAAGAACAATTTCCAAAATTTTGTAAAAACTGAATTTCATAGAACATTTTTTAAAAACCGTAATATGAAAGTAAGCTTAATGATATAACTTTCATTACAAAATCTTCAATTTTACTAAAATTAGTTGATGCAAATATAAATATACCCCACATGCAAAGCTGCTACATGTAGTATTTTGTATGACCTCCATGATTTTTAAGGATAACACCAAGTCTTCTAACCCTGGTTTGGCGTTCTATTTCTTTAACTAACTGCAGTGAACTTGAATATTGATTTTCTACAACCTTTCTAATCAGAAGATGCTCCTTTTTAGGTGTTAAGTTCTGTGGTCGGCCTTGAGGTCAATGAGAGATGGCTGCAGTTCAATCAAGCTTTGCAGATCTTCTTACAGCCAACCCCATTTCTTGTGTAAAGAAATTGAGTTTTTGTGAGTTGTGACATTTCTCTTCCATGTGGTGCAATTGCTGACATCATGAAATGGGAATGGGTTTTCTCTGTCAACCCCTTCCCGACATGACTCATATATATACTGCTCTGCAGGAGCTGCGTTCCTGCAAACAACTGTATATGTACGGCGGCACAGTCGTGCTGCCTCCTGCTGAGTGCTGCAGCGATTTGAGTGCGGGTGTCAGCTCTGTGTGACAGCTGACACTGCAGAAACGCCCACGATCGGTGCTAGCACTGATTGCAGGCATTTAACACCTCTGATGTCACTGTTAGTGACAGCGACATAGAGGAGCATCGCACAGGGAATGGGTTCCCTGCGTGCTTCCATCAGGACAACGCTATGCGATCACGTTGTCCTGATGATCTCCAAGGAGACCCCCGGCCGCAAGATGGGCGCGGGGTTCTTCTGGGAACATTACTTGGTTCGGACATGCCTCCTTCCCTGCCTGTTAGATGCTGCTGTGATACTTTGCAGTGCATAAACATTGCAGAGTATCAGATCAGCGATCTGACAGTATGCAGTCAAGTCCCAGGATGGGACAAAGTAAAAAAGTTTAAAAAAAATTAAAGGTGTAAAAATATTTTTTTTCAAATCCCCAAATGAGGGTATGATTATGCTGTGGACCTCAGAGGATGAGTCTGTACATCATATACAATATCCTGGAGAAGATCCACTAGCTGGGGTTTTAAAAACTATTCTAAGCATCCTAAGCGAGTGGAGAAACAGTGGAGCTGAGAGAGGACATCGGGCGTCCCCCGGGTTCTGACAGAGGAGACTTTGATCTGGTGAAGCAGCAAGTAGGAAAAGTTGTGGCAGCCATCTTGGTGCTTGTGCTCAGTGCAGCTCTGAGGAGAAGAGTGTAACCTCCCCACTGGAATACAGCTGCATGAAAATCTGTCGAAAACAAAGCTCAGCCCTCACCTGCTTTGATTCTCTCTGGGCTGTTGCCTGTTGAAGACAAGGGTGTCCGGTCTCCCTGCCTGGTCTGGGAGAGCTGTAGAGGTTCCCTGGGTCCTAGCATCTCTCTGGGTCCTAGCATCTCTAAGCTGCTGTCTGTTGAAGATGAGGGTGTCCGGTCTCCCTGCCTGGTCTGGGAGAGTTGTGGAGGTTCCCTGGGTCCTAGCATCTCTCTGGGTCCTAGCATCTCTAAGCTGCTGTCTGTTGAAGATGAGGGTGTCCGGTCTCCCTGCCTGGTCTGGGAGAGTTGTGGAGGCTCCCTGGGTCCTAGCATCTCTCTGGGTCCTAGCATCTCTAAGCTGCTGTCTGTTGAAGATGAGGGTGTCCGGTCTCCCTGCCTGGTCTGGGAGAGTTGTGGAGGCTCCCTGGGTCCTAGCATCTCTCTGGGTCCTAGCATCTCTAAGCTGCTGTCTGTTGAAGATGAGGGTGTCCGGTCTCCCTGCCTGGTCTGGGAGAGTTGTGGAGGCTCCCTGGGTCCTAGCATCATCGCTGTCCAGTCTTAAGGTCTCCTGCGGTCTTGTGGAAGGTAACGGAGGGAGGACAGGCTGTAGCTTCCAGGGAGCTATCTGTGGGCTGAAATCTCCCAGCCTGAATTAAAAATCAATTATCACCCACAGCAGGGGAGACTCCACTTAGCTCCCTTTTCTATCTGAGCACACTCCTGCCCTGTCACAGGCTGAGCTCTGTGCTGCCTGTGCAAGTATCACTTCTGGCAGCTCTCCCTCCTCTAATATCTCAATTACTTGAGAGGAATTCCCCTCACCGGACATAGTCCCCCTCCAACTTCACTTGTAGCTTCGCTGAACTGACTGCATTTTCTATTTAAAACAGCCTCATGCTCCTCAAATAATAAAACTCTAGGAGTTAACCTTTTACTGGAAAAAATACAGTCATCTAGGAGTGCTGTCCTGAAGAGCGGCATCCCAAAAGCCCTCCTAACCACTAAGGGGAATACTGCAAATGCCGAGGAGCAGTTTTAGTTGGGGTTCTCCTCAATTCAAACTTTCTGACCATCTTATAATATATTACTTATATTGTTACAGAGGCCTAAGAACTGTTCCTTATTACAATGGGATCTTCTCTAGCTCTCTGCTGACATCAAGTGACCTATTCATGTAACCACATCATTATTTCCAAGTATAAGTGATTATATCTACACAAACTGTGACAACACTTTAATGGTCTTCACCTACCTATACCCTACTCTACTATACAGTCCCTAAAAGCACAGGAATAGCCGCATGCAAGAGAAAATAGACATTTCGGACACTAAATCTACTTCCCAGTAACAAAAAAAAAATATGAGGGGCCACACACTAAACCTACCCCAGAACTAATGGGGAAAAAACATCCAACACCGCGGAGACACCATCACGTGTTTCTCAACGCAGTGATCCAGAACACTGCCCCCAAATATGCAAATGCATGTAGAGGAGCTGCGGAGACACCATCACGTGTTTCTCAACGCAGGCAGTGAATAGCCAGGCCTTTCCCCGGGAAGGAACAACCAAGGGAAGGGCAGCATCCAATAAAGGAAAACATCCAATAAAGAAAAACCACCTATGCCAAGCATGGTATCCATCCACAGACAGCTGTTTCGGGGTTTTTGCCCCTCATCAGTGTGGAGTAGGAAACTGGCTAGCGGGAGCAGTGCCTAGTAGAAAGTCTATAAAGGCACGGATGACTACTAGGCACTGCTCCTGATATGGGAATGCTGCCCTTCCCTTGGTTGTTCCTTCCCGGGGAAAGGCCTGGTTATTCACTACCTGCGTTGAGAAACACGTGATGGTGTCTCCGAAGCTCCTCTACATGCATTTGCATATTTGGGGGCAGTGTTCTGGATCACTGCGTTGAGAAACACGTGATGGTGTCTCCGCGGTGTTGGATGTTTTGGTCTCCACGAGGTCAATCATCCGTGCCTTTACAGACTTTCTACTAGGCACTGCTCCTGATAGCCAGTTTCTTACTCCACACTGATGAGGGGCAAAAACCCCGAAACAGCTGTCTGTGGATGGATACCATGCTTGGCATAGGTGGTTTTCCTTTATTGGATGTTTTCCTTTATTGGATGCTGCCCTTCGCTTGGTTGTTCCTTCCCGGGGAAAGGCCTGGCTATTCACTGCCTGCGTTGAGAAACACGTGATGGTGTCTCTGCAGCTCCTCTACACACTAATGGGGAAAAAGACATCCGGAAAAAACTGGATCTCTGCAGACCTCATTAACTAATTCTGGGACTTTAGACAACTTCCTCCGTAGACCTGATAACTCTCAAAGTGGGGAATCACTTACTCCAAGGCGCTCCTCCAAACGGGTTGGTCTACTGACATGCACTTCTAGTGCGCTACCAAGCTTTTCTCAGGACAATCTTGGAACCTTGACGTCTTCTTAAACTGTAAATATTACAGGTCCAACAACCCCATGTATCATTGAAAAAGGGGGTACAACAAAATTCCACCAAATGTATGCTGTAGCTTCTCAGCAGGGGTACCCGAGACAGTGAAAGTTACCTCAAATCTCTCTCCCTCAGCTCTGAAATTGAACCCATCATCGGACAAACTGCCTATGACAGAAATCTGTCCATCTTCAACAGAAGCTACTGGACATCCTATAGCATCAAAATCTCTTGATTCCAATATAACCAAGGGCACTTTACTCGGCAAACCAAACTGACTCCCCAGGAGACCTATGGGCAACCCCATCCCTCTTTGGCCTTATGGAGAAATCATTGTCAGGGAACAGCAACCTTGGCTCTGCTTCTTCCATTACAAATTCTCCTTTAAGATCCTCTATTCCTGAGGAAATACATGCCTACTTACAACAAATTCCCACTAAACAGGTTTTTGGGGCCCTCATCTCAAAGGTGAAATCTACATGCAGATCTGAGATCACTGTGTTGCGCGTCAGTATATTAAATTAATTGCGGAAAGTATAGAGTCATTAGAAGGAGCCCATGACAACACACGTAAAAATTTGTCTCTGCTCCAGGAATCTGTGTCTAACACAGGCAGAAGCTCTTAGGGCTGCTAATCAGCAATTAGAGGACATCGATAATAGAGGACGACGTAATAATAGACGATTAAGGGGCCTCTCCGAACAAGAGGGAAATGAGGACCTCCCAAAAATTTTGAAATCCATCTTTAATAGAATCATAAATCTTTCAAACACTTATCAAAATTAAGCTACATAGAGCTCACTGTGCTCTAAAGCCAAAGGGATCCTCAGCCTTACCACGTGGAAACCCCCCACACGTTACACCATTTTGGAAACTAGACCCCTGAAGTAATTTATCACCGTTGGTTCACAGAATTTTACATTTATCTGTGAAAATGAAAAAAAATATATACAGTATTTTTCCGATATCTGCCATGTCTTTGCTCAACAGTATTCTGCATTTAACCTTAGTCTCTAACCCTGCTCTGATACACCACTCATCTTTGCTACATAGAAACAGTGAATGTCCTGACTTGACCTATTCAACTTCTGATAATTACTTTGCTGTTCATTTCTCCATTGAGCCTCCAGAAGCACCCGGCTCTGCTACACTGTATAACCAGTCCACATAGCATTCTGTGATATACTTTGCTCTGCCTCATGACTAACTCTACTCTGATTTGCAACTATCTTGACACTTCTTCACCAGTCTCCCAACATTGTGCCTCCAGCTTCTCAGTGGACTACTATTCAAGAACTCAAGTTGCTGTTCAGTCTCTACAGCCTCCCTTGCTCCTATTAGACCTTCCTGCTGTACCAACATCATTTGATGGTGATGCACTATAACCGCTCGTACAGAACAATACCTTTGAAAATCCACCTGGTCAGGTAAGACATAACACCTAGAGGATATTTCTCTAACATGACTGACATCCAGGTTTACACAAAACACTGGATTTTATCTCTCGACATTTCTGGTTCTCTACGTTAGCTCAAGATATTCTGAATATCTCGGCATGCTTAACATGTCACTCTCCGCAAGGAGAATTGATACTTCTTGGATCCCGATCAGACGCCTCTCACACAACCAAACTGATATCACACCTAGCACTGACGAGGGGCAGTACCCTGGAACACAGTGTCTGCTGATTGAGATTCTGGTTTTGGCTTTTATCCTAAGTCATGTCACAAGACTCTTTATTGTTAATGGGTCAACACTGACTTTTTGGATTACCACTTCCAGTAGATAGCACTAGAGTTCTAGTCCTTTTCCTCTCAACCTCAGTCCAAAGAGTCCATATCAAGCAGGTCATTTCCATGGGCTACAAGCTGCACATTTCAGCATATTTGCAGATACTCAGTTATTTCATGTATCACAACTTAAAACACTAATTCTAAATTGTTTATCCAGGAGTCCCAGTATTATGTCAGAATCTTCAAGTCCCGATCCTGCATTACCAAAGTTTTTGGAAATTAAAAGATCCAGGCTTAAACTATATTATCTCATATCTGATGGTCTGCAAAAACTATGGATCAGCATGTGTTAAAATAATGATAGCATACACATCTTATCAATTTCATGACGCTCCTCTCACAATGCAGCCCAAGTACACCGCCACTCTCTGTGTGCTTCCTCTTCCATACCAACATATGACCACTTTAGCAAATAACTTAATGCAGCGGTGTTGTGGCCAGTGATTGACTACAGCAATCTCGTCTGTACAGCCAGAACTAAATGTATGGAGATTGGTCCATGTTTTCAATCCAAAATGCACTTTTTTAATTTTGTCCATTGATACCATGCCAACAATGCATAAACAAAACAAGTCTGAAAAGTCTGAGTAACGTATCCTAAAAAAATCAACACAAATTATACCAGAAAACGGATCTGAAAAATCTGTAACTTCTCAGCATTTAGTGGTCACTACTCACCTGTGCGGTCATCTGTAAGAATCTCCTCTTTACACCGCTCATCACCTCTCACATATGTCTCTGTAGTATAATCCTATAAAAAGTTTTTAGAAGACACAGATAGATGGAGAAGAAGCATTACATTAAATCAAAGAAGAAGAATGGTCACTAATTAACATGACAGCAGTAGTTGTCACATAGCTGCAGGTCTCCTGTATAAACCCAACCTGTTGGCTTCTAATTCTAACCAGCAGTCTTCATAACCAGAAAATTGTGAGAAGATCCAGACAACATCTAATGTCTACAATCAGCTTTAACCAGTAACCGAATGGTCACATTATTAGAGACACCCATCTAGTAACACATTTGATCTCTGTTGGCCTTCAGAACCTCAGCAATTTGTGGTGTCATTGATTCTATTAGGTGATGAAATCATTTAGGGGTAATACTGGCCCATGTCAACAGGATAGCTTCTTGCAGAACCTTGAGCCATAGACCATTGTTCTTATGTCTAAGGGTATATAGAAAAAATATTTAGAATTGAGAGTCCTCAGTGGTTGATGCCTTTTAATGGCTAAGGCCGGCGTCACACTAGAGCGTAATACGGACGAATGCTATGCGAGAAAACATCGCATAGCACTCGGACCATTCTTAATCTATGGTGAAGCTCACATCGTTTTTTTATCGGCCGTATTATAGGTGCGAGAGAAATCGCAGCATGCTGCAATTTGCACCGTATTACGGCTGAGACTCGCCAATGCAAGTCTGTGGGTGCGACAAAAAAACAGATTACACACGGACCATGCGTGACTTGCGAGAAATACACATATTTTTCGGATTTCAGCCCATTGAGCCATTAAATTTAATGAGGAAAAGAAGTGAGAAATGTAAAGCCATACGCATGTCATACGAATACATAGATGCAAGGAAATCGCATTGCAAACGGATTACATACGGATTGACCATATGGAGAACATTGGTGCGATTCTGGGCCGATAGAATCGGACCGATTTTTTATACGGCAAGTGTGACTCCAGCCTAACTGAAAAGATGGTAACAAATTGCAAGCTTTCGAGACTACTCTAGTCTCTCCATCAGGCATAGACTAATACAAAATCTGAAGAATCACATATTTATACTCAACACAGCACAGAAATAAAGAAACAGATAAGACAAGTGACATGAAGCAGAACTATCATTATAGGAGAGAGATAAATAATTGTGGCCATAAATATTGGAACAGTTCATAGATAGGGAGTGTGAAAGTTTTATTATCCTCTGATTGGGGTCTGGTTCTGTGTTGTGATGCCCCCACAAGGCCCGAGGAGCAAATTCTTTAATTGATGTAAAAAGACATATATCCATACGACACATTCATTCCTGCACTGAGTGTGTCAAAGGTTGTCATGACTTTATACTCCCAGACCCTTCTGTCTCTCTGAGATTTGAAGTTAGCTTTTAATACAAGTAATTTCATGTCCATGGTGCTGTGATCAAGGATACAAAAGTGTTTGGCCACATGTAGATCCATTCCTTTTTCTCTTATTGTGTGGCGATGAGTGGGTGAGCTAGGGGTTAAAAGCCAGCTACACACCTTTAGCCTTTGTCATTGTTCTGACATGGAAGCCACGTTACGTCATGTGTGAAGACAGACTGAAACCTAGAAAGTACCTGTGGACTCAAGCGCTTCCCTGGGACCCACATGCTATAAGAATTGGTAACTTGACACATACAGGTAATTGCAATCCCATAACTGCACCCTACATTATTTGTATTTCTGGCTGTAATATCTGTATATTGCCCTGTATGTATTTGTGCTATCTAGTGCACCTTTCGGCAATTAAAATATCAATTCATTTTGGGCTGCTATTTTATCTCGAAACCTGATTTCCCACGTCCATGAGTCCAGCTAGTACTGATAGATTACCTGTAGTTGGTTTCTGACCAGATATAAGCTTGTTAACGGATCGAGCTTATAGCTAGCGAGGAACTGGTAGCAGCATACCGTTCTAGTGTTATTGGGGGATCCTGGCAATGACAGATCGGACGCTTATATATATATATATAGTCCCGGTCTGGCGATATATGTATCGCCCTCACTGCAGAGTTCCCCGATAACCAGTAAGTAACAGGGCAGCCTCTCTGGCAACTACTTATCCTAGGTGCAGTTCCCTGACTGACCTGAGGGTAAGGGGGAGCGTTACGACTGTGTAAGCTCCATCACAGATTGGTGACGGTGGGGTGATATCCGTATCCCCCAGCTCTCTCGTTTCCTTACAGCACTCTTTTAATTCTTTATTTTTCACTTAGCAATGGCATTGAAACTGGTCGTCTTCTGTTATAGCAAATCAGTGTTAAAGAATTGTACATTTGGAAATGTCAGCTGTAGCACCAATATTGTACTCAGCTTCAGTGTACATGATCAATTCTTCAGAACGATTCTTGATGAACTACTATGACATTTCTAAATTCCATACAGGTGTCCCCAATAAACTGGCCATTCAGGGTGTAATACTGGTGAATAAAACAAGACTGAACACAAGACCTTACAACCTTCTACACACTTCATGACACCTCATCTCTATCTACCTGATGATCCTGAAGAACATTGGGATCTTCTTGTTTACAATCCTGTGGAAGAAGAGGACGGGGACATCTCTCTGGTGTTGTCCTCTCACTGGATAGAACTGGAGGAAACACATAGAGGGACTGAATTCATTCTTTACATACAGATAATTATAGGCCATGTGTATTTAGTCCTGTCTATTACCTGGTGATGTGAGGGGCTGGGGAACCTCCATCATGACGTCCTTGTACAGATCTTTGTGTCCTTCTAAATACTCCCACTCCTCCATGGAGAAATAGATGGCGACATCCTGACACCTTATAGGAACCTGAAACATACAATGATACCGTCATCCCCCCATCCCTTCATAGCGTTACTGTATAATGTCCCAGCATTCCCAGCAGTGTCACCTCTCCAGTCAGCAGCTCAATCATCTTGTAGGTGAGTTCTAGGATCTTCTGGTCATTGATGTCCTCATGTATCAGGGGGTGAGGTGGAGGCCCCGTGAATAGGCTCAGGGGTCTTTCCCATCCCTCAGACACAGGGTCCTGATAGCGCTCACTAGAGGTTTTTACCAATATGTAATCCTGGTTATGGAGAGACACATTAATAAATCTCACTACAGACATTTCCAGAGTCCTCACCTCTCCAGTTCTGTCCATCTGTTATTCCCATAGATAAGAATGATGTAATGTGACGTCATCAGAATCTCTCACCTCTCCAGTAAGCCAGAAGAGGATCTCTAGGGTGAGGTGTAATATCCTCTCCGCCATCTTGTCCCTGTCCCTATCCATCCTTGTAGGGTCACTCAGGAGAATTCTCTTATATAGAAGATCTCCACTGAGAGGATCTGATATTGTAGGGACCTGAATGGGGAGAAGATGATGTAATATCAGAAAGATCCCATGTAAGAAATCTGCAGCAATAAACCAGGGAGACAAGTCAGAATTAATATAGCACTGCTCACTTATCATCGAATCTTCTTGTGGTAAAGCTCTGATCTCAGATCTGATTCACACACATTATCAGAGATGGGGCTATGGAGTCCAAGTCAATTATTACTAAAAGAGATAATAAGTTCCAACTTCTGGAATTATATGTATCCTAAATGCACAGAATGTAAATCTCAAAGCACAAATACCGGCCCCTCGTACATATAATAATCTTTATTTTTATAATCTTTATTTTTTATATAGCGCTAACATATTCCGCAGCGCTTTACATTTTGCATCACTGTCCCTGATGGGGCTCACAATCTAAATTCCCTATCAGTATGTCTTTGGAATGTGGGAGGAAACCGGAGTACCCAGAGGAAACCCACGCAAACACAGAGAGAACATACAAACTCTTTGCAGATGTTATCCTTGGTGGGGTTTGAACCCAGGACTCCAGCGCTGCAAGGCTGCAGTGCTAACCACTGCGCCACCGTGCCGCCCATAATAATAATAATCTTTATTTATATAGCGCCAACATATTCCGCAGCGCTTTACAGTTTAACAGTTTCAAACACAACAGTTATAAGTAACAACGTTAACAATACAGCATGTAAAAACATACCCAAACATATCACTACCGTACCCTCTGGATAAAGGAGTACGGTCAAAAAGCAGACCCCATAGGGAGAAATAATCAATCAAGACTAGATGGTGAGTATATAGAAAAGATTTTTTAATAAATGGTGCACACAAAATGCTGCAGGGCATGAAAATCAAGGCTTCCCAATGGTAAAAGATATAATGAAATAAAGCGCTGTCACAGCTGGTGTCGGATTCACTAGATGGAAGCTAAGTTGACTCAGTGAGTAAAGCAAGAGCTATACAAAGCTGTGACACTGCTGGGAATTGCCCCGCCACAATGCCTACAGCATATCGTGTGCACAATGCTAGCAGCACAATAACATAATAACAAAATGACAGCGTAAATAATAATGCTCACTAGTCTGAATGGGGCCCACTGGCTCCCAAGACTAAATGGTGAGTGTATGAGGAGAAAAAAAAAAAAACACGTTGTAATAGACAGTGCACACAAAATGCTGCAAGGCATAAGGATCAGGGCTTTCCAATAGAGAAAATATAATAAAATAACACACTGCCACAGCTAGTAGATGATTCACTGAATGGAGGCTCAGCTGACTAAACAATGAAGCTGAAGTTTTAACAACGCTGTGACACTGCTGGGAATAGCCCCGCCAGAGTGCCTGCAGCACAACGTGTGCACAATGCTAGCAGCACATTAACATAATGACAGCATAAATGGTGATACTAGTCTGTATGGGGCCCACTGGCTCCCTACGCGTATCGCTACTCACGGTAGCTTCGTCAGGGGAAGTGATGGACTGTCAGTCCCGTCAGGTATATATGTCATAAGTGCACTTATGTGATTAGTCAATTGACTGCCGGCACCTGCGTCCGGCAGACATTGACCTATGAGAGCAGTCTGTCAGAATAAATCAGGGGAATCCACATGATGTAATGAAAGTCCCAGTACGGCGGCCAGAGGAAAAAAAAACAAACAAAAAAAAACCTTGCAATATCCTATGCCCCTATCAGCGGTGACTGACCCACGTGCATGTGCCAGCGTGAGCAGAGGCCGCTGCTAAGCGATACGCCCCCATCGCCGCCGCTAGTACACAGAGCTGTTGAAATAATCCATTCCAGCCTGAAATGCTGGTCTAAGCACCTGCGCTGTGCTGGATTCCACAGGATGTGCCGTGATTCTATGGTGCCGCGCATGCGCTATACTCATACCGCAGGTGTCTAGATAACCTACCTAGTGCAGCTAGGGGCGCTGGATCTCAGGGACACTTCTATTTAGATCTAGGGACTCATGGGGTTTTTTGGCTTAAATGGCCAGGACCTTAGTGTCTCTCCTATAAGAGATACATTTATTCTATCTGATAGGAGGGATCTGAGGGCAGTTTTCTGCTTTTATATATCTCGCCGCTCTGTTACAATCTGGAAGAACAGCCCCACTTCACAGCACATGCGCCCCTAGCTGCACTAGGTAGGTTATCTAGACACCTGCGGTATGAGTAGAGCGCATGCGTGGCACCATAGAATCACGGCACATCCTGTGGAATCCAGCACAGCGCAGGTGCTTAGACCAGCATTACTAGTGAGTATCACCATTTATGCTGTCATTATGTTAATGTGCTGCTAGCATTGTGCACACGGTGTGCTGCAGGCACTCTGGCGGGGCTATTCCCAGCAGTGTCACAGCGTTGTTAAAACTTCAGCTTCATTGTTTAGTCAGCTGAGCCTCCATTCAGTGAATCATCTACTAGCTGTGGCAGTGTGTTATTTTATTATATTTTCTCTATTGGAAAGCCCTGATCCTTATGCCTTGCAGCATTTTGTGTGCACTATCTATTACAACGTGTTTTTTGTTTTTTTTCCTCATACACTCACCATTTAGTCTTGGGAGCCAGTGGGCCCCATTCAGACTAGTGAGCATTATTATTTACGCTGTCATTTTGTTATTTTATTGTGCTGCTAGCATTGTGCACACGATATGCTGTAGGCATTGTGGCGGGGCAATTCCCAGCAGTGTCACAGCTTTGTATAGCTCTTGCTTTACTCACTGAGTCAACTTAGCTTCCATCTAGTGAATCCGACACCAGCTGTGACAGCGCTTTATTTCATCATATCTTTTACCATTGGGAAGCCTTGATTTTCATGCCCTGCAGCATTTTGTGTGCACCATTTATTAAAAAATCTTTTCTATATACTCACCATCTAGTCTTGAGGGATTATTTCTCCCTATGGGGTCTGCTTTTTGACCGTACTCCTTTATCCAGAGGGTACGGTAGTGATATGTTTGGGTATGTTTTTACATGCTGTTTTAAATGTTTTTATATGTATAGGCACTGTGTTTTTCCACCTCAATAAAGCATTGTTCACATTTTCTAAATAACAGCTGAGTGTGCACATTTATTGCGCTTCTTTTCTCTTTTTTTTTGTACAAGTATTTATTGGCGCATACGTAGCACCTGGCATCTATCATAGACGTTATTTCAGTGGTGCCCGCTCACATATTCTTTTTAACGTTAACAATACAATAATTAAAGCGAAATAAGATGACCCTGCTCGTGAGAGGAAAATAATTATGATATTGTGAGGATAACTGAGACACGGCTGGATGAGAGCTATGACTGGGCTGTCAATTTGGGAGAATAACCATACAATAAATGAAATCACACTTTCCCCTGTCCCCAAAATCCGCTGCCTCGGAGTAACCCTTGACTCTGCCCTGTCCTTCAAACCGCACATCCAAGCTCTCCCCACCTCCTGTCGCCTCCAGCTCAAAAAATATTTCCAGAATCCGTCCTTTCCTCAGCCCTCACTCTACCAAAATGCTCGTGCATGCCCTAATCATCTCTGGCCTCGACTACTGCAACATCCTCCTCTGTGGCCTACCTTCTGGCTAGGTTCACATTGCGTTAGTGCAATCCATTTAGCACATACGCTAACGGAATGTGCTAACGCAATGTCCAAAAAAGGGATTGCGTTTGGCGATCCCGCTAGTGCACATGCCCGATCTGCGCTAGCGAAGAACGGACCCTGAATGCTGCAAGCAGTGTTCAAGGTGCGTCCGAAAATAATGGAACATCGCTGACGCATGCCAAAAAAGGCATACGTTAGCGATGCGTTAGTACACTGCAGTCAATGGGGGCGCTAACGAATCCGTTACATAGCGTTAATTGCGACAATTGCGCCATGTAACGGATTCCGTTAGCGGACACCTACTAACGCAATGCAAACCTAGCCTAACACTCTCGCACCCCTCCAATCCATCCTTAACTCTGCTGCCCGACTAATTAATCTCTCTCCTCGCTACACTCCTGCTTCCCCTCTTTGCAAATCCCTTCACTGGCTCCCAATTTCCCAGCGTATCCAGTTTAAACTACTAACACTGACCTACAAAGCCATCCATAATCTTTCTCCTCCGTATATTTCCATACTAATCTCTCAATATCTTCCCTCACGTAATCTCCGGTCCTCCCAAGATCTCCTTCTCTCCTCCACGCTTATTCCCTCCTCACCCAATCGCCTCCAAGACTTCTCCCGAATATCCCCCATCCTCTGGAATTCTGTGCCCCAACACGTCCGGTTATCCATCACATTTGGATCCTTCAAAAGAAACCTGAAAACCCATCTGTTCAGGAAAGCCTACAACCTGTAACGACCACACGGCCACCTCAACACCATCGGAGCTCCTGCAACCCCCGACCTACTGTCTCCTTCCCCATAATCCTGTAGAATGTAAGCCCGCAAGGGCAGGGTCCTCTTCCCTCTGTACCGGTCTGTCATTGTTAGTTTTGTTTACTGTAAGTGATATTTATATTTTGATGTAACTCCTTCTCATGTACATCACCATGAAATTAATGGTGCTATATAAATAAATAATAATAATAATAATCTACAATGAGGTGGGGGGGATACAAAGCACAGGTGTGTATTTACAATGATGGTCCAGCCATCTTCTACATTCTCCTGGAATGTGACCGCAGCAGTGAGGGGGTTACTGCCCCCTGCCCCCGCCCAGTAATGGGGAATCTCCAGCACCTACCTCCACCTGCAGAGCCGCACACCACATATATGGCTGTTCTGTGCGCACAGGACCTGTGATGAGGTCACAGGAGGGGAGGAGTCAGGGGTCACATGATCAGGGGCCTCAGTGTCTGCAGGACTCTGCTGTGCTGGTTGTCATGGTGCTGGATGAGGGGAAGCTTCTGTGTGGGGTCAGGATGGACCATGTGTTGGTTGGGATCAGAGGAAAAAGTTCTGAATTGTGTCTTCATGGGGTTATTTTTTTTACCTGACTGACTGGTGGCATTTTAACAACAGTGTGTAGACTTTTTATATCCACTGTACACTAATGCCAGAAACCTCACCATCAAGATGGAGGAATTAAAATTAATAATGTTGGAAAATAATTATGATATTGTGAGGATAACTGAGACACGGCTGGATGAGAGCTATGACTGGGCTGTCAATTTAGGAGAATAACCGTACAAATATGCAAGGGGAAGAGATTTGGTTATGTGGAAAATCTTCCTTAACCCTGCTGTTCTGTTTAGATTTCACATACACTTGTACTGTTCCCGGTCATTTTTGACCGTCCTTATAAAATAATCATTTTTAGCTAATCTAAGTGGTTTTTTTAAACAGTTTTTGCACTATTATATTGCTTGTGAAGATGGTTGTTCAAATACCAGAAAAAAAAATAAATACAAAGCTTGTTTTATATTTTTTTTATATCCAAAAGGGAACATGGTATTTTTTCGATTTTTGTAAAAATTGATTATTTTTGCAGATAAAAAAAAATCTTGATCTAAATGTTAACTATAAGTAATAATATCAAACATTATGTAGATATACTTTTTTCAAAGGCAAAAAAAAAAAAAAAAAAAGCTTTTTTCTCTATAAAATGGCAAAAAACGTTGTTTTTTATACACTTATACTGTTCCCGGTCATTTTTGACCGGACCTAACAAAGTTGTGATTTGTACCTAATTCAAGTGTTATTTGATTACCTGTTGCATTGTTTTACTGTATGTGAACATGGTTTTCAATAATCAGATGAAAAATTAAATCAAAAACTTTTATTTTTTGAATCAAATAAATTAACATTTTTTGCAATATTTGCTTCATATTGCACATAAAAACTTTTCTTTATTCTAAACTATATACAAACTTTTCAAAAAAAAAGTTTTTTTGTCAAAAACAAATGATAAATGCGATCAATGTATTACTTGCATTGATCACATGTATAATTTACATGACGCTTGCACAAGTATTTTGCACATTTGCAACACATAATATTAGATTTATGGTTACTGGACGTTGGACAGAATGAGCATCTTTTTCGCTTGCAGCTGGTTGCGATGGTGGAAGCCGTTTCAGTATCAGTGGTGGTCGAAGCTGTTGGCTCGCCGTCTCCACCATGCTCTCGAATTTGTCGGGCCACTTTTTCTGCACTCTCATTTCTTGGATTTCGTGGCCGTGTTTTTACATATGGATTAGTGAGAGACTTCCCCAATTCCTCAATAAAAAGCCGTCGTTTGTGTAATTTTTTTTCTTGCCATTTGGGGTTTATTTCCCGCCACAATACAAAGGCATTATAGGCAGATACATCGATCAGGTTGTAAACGAGAATCATAGGCCACCTATTTGTTTTTCTTTTACATGTATACGTGCCTACAAGCTGGTCTAATGTGTCAACAGCACCTTTAGTGGCGTTATAGTGAAGAATCATGTCTGGCTTTCTGTCATCTCTCTCACTTATTTTTGCATCATGGTGCATGGTGCTCATGAGGATAACTTGTTTATTTTTTTTGGGAACGTACGACACTACCGTAGTGTCCTTTGTAAAATAAAACATTGAACTGTGTACGTCTCTCTTATTGAGGATACCCTGTGGAAGTTCAGGTTTATTTTTTCGTACAGTACCCAGCATAGTTATATTGTTTTTTTGTAACATCTGCCCCAATTGGTAGGATGTGAAGAAATTGTCACAGGTAACGTTTCTCCCTTTGAGTCCATGGGTCAAGTCCAAAACTACCCTCATGCCTTGGTTTTTTTCAGGTCTTTCTAGAGGGTTTTTTCCAATATATACTTGAACATTTGCAGCATATGATGTATTACTGTCACACAGAGTCCAGATTTTTATACCGTATTTTGCTGGTTTACTTGGAATGTATTGCCTGAATGGGCACCTGCCTCTAAATGACACCAGCTGCTCATCAACAGTGACATTTTCTACGGTATTATAACATTTTGGGAGTATCTCGACCCATTTACTCCACAAATCCCTAATTGGGGCAAGTTTATCTGTGCTTCTTCTTTCAGATCTATCCGTTTTGTCATCAAACCGTAGAACTCTGGAAATTTCGTGGAATCTTTCTAAAGACATGGTGGCCCTAAATATATGGTGCCCCGTTTCCGAATTCCACAAACTTTTAGTGGACTCTCCATATGATTTGTATACTCCAGCTAATAGAAGTAACCCGATGTAAGCATTCATAGCCGTCACATCGAAGTTCTTCCATTTATCGCCATAAACCTTTTTTCCCTCAATGTTTGTCATTTGGATAAGTATATTTTGCATGGCTATATTTATGAATAATAGGAATGCCGATTGAATGTCATCAATTCTAGCAATTGCATATCTAGTGGGACCTTGAGTATCTGTGATGACATTTGATGAAGACCTTCTACCAGTCGGAGCAGGAGGCTGCAATTTCCAAACGACATCTTTGTTTTTTGAATTGATTTCTTGCGTCAGACCGGTTGTTGGGGTTTCCACATCAGATTCACCCTCAGAATCCGAGTTCTCGGCAATATCTTCATCCTCACTAATGTTGTCCTCCTCTTCGGAGACATTTTCAGGTGGGACATCCTCGTCTGTATCGGAGTCGTTTATAAACTCCTCCAATTCAGCTTGGGTGAAGTGTCTTCTTCTCATGCTGTAAGGCATCACTGTTGAATGAAAAAATAAAATATATCCATAAACAATGAATGAAAAAATAAATCAAAACAATTTCGCAACAATACACACAATAACGTCCCGTCACACATTGAGATATGCCCTGTGATTATGGTGCTGGAGCGTCGCAAACAAAAATGAGGCATGCACTCATTCTATCACAGCAGTGAGAATATGTACTCATAAGCAGACATTGAGTCTACACAACCCTAATGCTAACCCCCTATCATCCATTCTATCACAGCAGTGAGAATATGTACTCATAAGCAGACATTGAGTCTACACAACCCTAATGCTAACCCCCTATCATCCATTTTATCACAGCAGTGAGAATATTGAATAATTTTAGAATAAAAGAATAATTTATCTGTAACATACCTGTAAAAATGGGACTTCAGAGCTCTGACGTCTGAACCTCTGCTCACTCTGTGTTGTCTCCAGCTGAACTGAAACTCTACACTGCTGTTATCTGTCTACAGTTTAGGTGAATTCTGCTTAGGACAGCATTGCACAGTGTAATATTGTACAACCAGCAAACACATGGAAAATCAGAAAATCATGATTTACAATATGAAATGTTGACAACTGAATGGAACTAGATCTATATGAACAGCAGGGTAAATAAAAACCAGTGAAATAAATTGCGCATAGCTATACTGGAAGCAAATCCGTCGGCTGTATCGCAACTTGAAAATGTTGGTATGTGTAAATCTTTTCTGACCAAAAGTAGTCAGATACATTGATAAATAGTAGTAGATGCAATATATAGTTCAAAATGAGGTGATAGCACCTTTATTTTTGTCAAAAATTGTCTGGAGAGCTGAATAAAGGCCTATCGGTCATTTTTGACCGAACAGTACAAGTGTAAAAAAACTTGTACCAAATAAAGTAAACAAAAATTAAAAAAAAAAAAAATTCCCCCAGAGAGTACCCCCCTAATGACGAAAAGTCAGGGAGCCTCAAGTCTCAGAATCACACGCTGAATTTTTATAACATTATAGAATTTCAAAAACGGTCATTTTTGACCTAACAGAACAGCAGGGTTAAATCTGAAAACTCAAAAACACTAAGCCTGTGTGCACACGTTGCGGATTTTTCACTTTGTTTCACGTTTTTTCGCTATAAAAACGCATACATTATGCATCCCATCAATTAGAATGCATTCCGCAATATTTGTGCACATGATGCGTTTTTTTTTCCGTGAAACAAACGTATCGCAGTAAAAAACGCAGCATGTTAATTAATTTTGCAGATTTTTTCCCACTATTTAAAGGGAAGGTACCGCGTTTGTAGATCATTAATTAATCAATGTAATGTAGCATAACATGCTGTTATAACCCAGATTTGAATGCATGTAAAACAGATTCCGTGTGTTATAAGAGTAGAAAGAATGCACTGGGGGCTGACATCTTGGTTTTGCAGCAGTACCAGGGCACTATCAGTGTCAGATTATGGCACCCCATGGACATAGGAGATAATAGACCGGCTCGGACCCTATCTGTAACATTGCAGCAGCATTAGCAGTGAGCTGGGCACGCCTCTGTGGGCTGCACAACTCACTGCTGTAGGTGTGACTAGCTGCCATTTTATTATAGTCCAGTGCTATTTGTTGAGCTCCACTTACTCTCTATCACAGGACAGAAGCACTGACTGCTCCTCTGTACTCCAGGCACTGCAGGTTCTGGGCACACAGCCTCTGCTCTCACTCTCTGCCGTGTGCTTCTCCTGCTCTGTCTCCGCCTCCCCACAATCCCAGTGATCTCCGGTAAACTGCACTCTCCCCCTGTGTTGCTCTCCCTCTCTGTGCGGCGTGGGGTGGTCTCTGTGCGGCGTGGGGGGGTCTCTGTGCGGCATGGAGGGGGTCTCTGCAGCTTGGGGGGGTCTCTGCAGCTTGGGGGGGTCTCTGTGCAGCATGGGGTTGTCTCTGCGGCGTGGGGGGGTCTCTGTGCGGCGTGGGGGGGTCTCTGTGCGGCGTGGGGGGGTCTCTGTGCGGCGTGGGGGGGTCTCTGTGCAGCGTGGGGGTGTCTCTGCGGCGTGGGGGGGGTCTCTGTGCGGCGTGGGGGATCTCTGTGCGGCGTGGGGGGGTCTCTGTGCGGCGTGGGGGGGTCTCTGTGCGGCGTGGGGGTCTCTGTGCGGCATGGGGGGGTCTCTGTGCGGCATGGGGGGGTCTCTGCAGCTTGGGGGGGTCTCTGTGCGGCGTGGGGGGGTCTCTGTGCGGCATGGGGGGGTCTCTGCAGCTTGGGGGGGTCTCTGTGCAGCGTGGGGGGGGTCTCTGTGCGGTGTGGGGGGGTCTCTGCAGCTTGGTGGGGTCTCTGTGCAGCGTGGGGGGTGTCTCTGTGCGGCGTGGGGGTCTCTGCGGCGTGGGGGGGTCTCTGTGCGGCGTGGGGGGGTCTCTGTGCGGCGTGGGGGGGTCTCTGTGCGGCGTGGGGGTCTCTGTGCGGCATGGGGGGGTCTCTGTGCGGCATGGGGGGGTCTCTGCAGCTTGGGGGGGTCTCTGTGCAGCGTGGGGGGGTCTCTGTGCGGCATGGGGGGGTCTCTGCAGCTTGGGGGGGTCTCTGTGCAGCGTGGGGGGGGTCTCTGTGCGGTGTGGGGGGGTCTCTGCAGCTTGGTGGGGTCTCTGTGCAGCGTGGGGGGTGTCTCTGTGCGGCGTGGGGGTCTCTGCGGCGTGGGGGGGGTCTGTGCGGCGTGGGGGGGTCTCTGTGCGGCGTGGGGGGGTCTCTGTGCGGCGTGGGGGGTCTCTGTGCGGCGTGGGGGGGTCTCTGTGCGGCGTGGGGGGGTCTCTGCGGCATGGGGGCGTCTGCAGCTTGGGGGGGTCTCTGCAGCTTGGGGGTGTCTCTGTGCGGTGTGGGGGTGTCTCTGTGCGGTGTGGGGGGGTCTCTGTGGGGCGTGGGGGGGTCTGTGCGGCGTGGGGGGGTCTCTATGCGTGTATGCAAGCATCGTCCGATGGGACTACAAGTCCCATCGGACGATGCCTGCTACAATGACAGTGATTGACACATTAGCCAATTATGGGACAGTAATAGTCCCATCATCCGGCTAATGTGTTGAATGAAAAAAAAAAAAAAAAAAATACTCCATACATACTCCATACATACATGCTACATACAATACATTACATACTTATAGACATACAGTACATTAAACATAGATTTCATACTCACCATTACTTGTCATTTTGTTCCCCGAAGCCAGTGTCATCTGTAAAAAAAAATATGAAAAAAACAAACAACCAATATACTCCCTGTCCGCAGAAATCCACGAGTGTCCCACGACGATCTCCCGTGGAGAGCAGCAGCATCAGATAATGCGACTGCTCTCTAGGGGCACCAGGAACACAATGACAGCAGGAAGGTATCCTTCCACCACTGTATTCCTCCGCCGCTGTAAAAAAAAAAGTCCCTAGTCTCACTTTATGCCATTGCTGTATGAGAAATTTTCCCAGGCAGCAATTGCCATAAAGTGAGACCTTGTCCTAAGGTAACCTCTCAGTGATGCACTGTAGGAGCCATTGTCTCCTGTCAGTGTGTCACTGAGGGTCCTATAGAGCAGTGACATCACCCGATGTCACTGTTCTATAGGAGAGATCGTCGTGGGACACTCGATATTAATTGGACTACGGCGGACAGGTAGTATACGGTTTATTATTTTACGTTTTTTGCAGGCGCTGAAGTATGGTAAGTATGGTGAAATGAAGAATATTAAAATACTTTTTTCCTAATGTGTGCGTGTTTTTTTTAACCCTTTCTTACTATTGGATTAATAACGGATAGGTGTCTTATTGACGCCTCTCCGTTATTAACCCGGCTTAATCTCACCATACAATAGCAAGGTGACATTAACCCTTCATTACCCCATATCCCACCGCTACACGGGAGTGTGAAGAGAGGGGCTAAGTGCCGGAATTGGCGCATCTTACAGATGCGCCATTTCTGGGGCGGCTGTGGACTGGTATTTGTAGCCCGGGGGGGGGCAATATCCATGGCCCCTCTCTAGGCTATGAATATCAGCCTGCAGCTGTCTGCGTAGCCTTTCTGGCTATAAAATATAGGGGGACCCCACGTCATTTTTTAGGGGGGGTCCCCCTATTTTAATAGCCAGTAAAGGCTACGCAGACAGCTGCGGGCTGATATTCATAGCAGGCTACAGATATTGGCCCCGGCCGTCAGCTTTCCTCCTCTGGCGCAGAAAATTGCATGGGCGCCCACGCGTTTTTTTTGTTTTGTTTTAATTCAACCCTCATAAAGGCCTCTTTCACACTTGCGTCTGTATGAGTCCGTCGCTATGTGTCGGGCTGACGTACCGACGCACGTTGTGAAATTTGTGCCCGACGTGGGCAGCGGATGCAGTTTTTCAACACATCCACTGCCCATTCTGAAGTCTGGAAGGAGGGGGCGGAGTTTTGGCAGCGCATGCGCGGTAGAAAATGGTGGACGCGCTGGACAAAAAAAGTTTACTTGAACTTTTTTTGTGCCGACGGTCTGCCAAAACACGACGGATCCGTTGCACGACAGACGCGACCACGCGACGTGTGGCCATCCGTCACGATCCATCGCTAATACAAGTTTATGGGGAAAAAACGCATCCTGCGAGTACATTTGCTGAATCCGTTTTTTTCCGCCAGATCCGTTTTTTCCACCGGATCCATTTTTTCCCGCTGGATCTGTTTTGTTCCGCCGGATCCGTTTTTTCCCGCCGGATCCATTTTTTCCTGCTGGATCCATTAATTCCCGCCGTATCCACTTTTTTCCTGCCGGATCCGTTTTTTTCCACAATTTACTTTTTTTTCTGCCAGATCAGGTTTTTTTTCCATCGGATCCTTTTTTTTCCCGCCTGATCCGTTTTTTTTCTACAAGTTCCTTTTTTTTCTGCCAGATCAGGTTTTTTTCCATCGGATCCTTTTTTTCCCGCCTGATCCGTTTTTTTCATCAATTTCCTTTTTTTTCTGTCAAATCAGTTTTTTTTTCCATCGGATCCTTTTTTTTCCCGCCGGATCCGTTTTTTTTCCACAAGTTCCCTTTTTTTCTGCCAGATCAGTTTTTTCCGCCGGATCCGTTTTTTTCCACAAGTTCTTTTTTTTATCTGCCAGTTCCGTTTTTTCCTGCCTGATCCGTTTTTTTCCGCCTGATCAGTTTTTTTCCACAATTTCCTTTTTTTTCTGCCAGATCAGTTTTTTTTCCATCGGATCCTATTTTTCCCGCCTGATCCATTTTTTTTGCGCCGGATCTGTTTTTTTTCCACAATTTCCTTTTTTTCTGCCAGATCAGTTTTTTTTCCATCGGATCCTTTTTTTCCCGCCTGATCCGTTTTTTTCCGCCGGATCCGTTTTTTTTTCCACAAGTTCCTTTTTTTCTGCCAGATCAGTTTTTTCCGCCAGATACGTTTTTTCCCGCCAGATACGTTTTTTCCACAAGTTCCTTTTTTTTCTGCCAGATCAGGTTTTTTCCGCCGGATCCGTTATTTTCTCATTGAGCTGTATTAGCGCCGGATGGCCACACGTTTCATCCGTTTTTTGCAGGATCCGTCAAAACAGCTGTTTCCGCCGGACGGAAAACACTTACAGAGGAACGGTTGAATCGCGATTTCACCTGCCGCTATTGCGGGCACATGTCAGTCATGTTTTTTTTTATTGACAGATCGGGCGATTCTGAACGCGGCGATACTAAATATGTGTAGGTTTGATTTTTTTTATTGTTTTATTTTTGATGGGGCAAAAGGGGGGTGATTTAAACTTTAATTTTTATTTTATTTTTTTCATATTTTTAAAAACATTTTTTTTTTACATTTGCCATGCTTCAATAGCCTCCATGGGAAACTAGAAGCTGGCACAACTCGATCGGCTCAGCTACATAGCAGCGATCATCAGATTGCTGCTCCGTAGCTGAATTACAGGCTTGCTATGAGTGCCGACCATAGGGAGGCGCTCACAGCAGGCCGGCATCAGTAACTATAGAGGTCTCAAGGACCTCTATGGTGACCATCCTGACGCTATTGCGCGCACATGTCAGCTGTACAAAACAGCCGACATGTCGTGACTTTGATGTGGGCTCAGCGCCGGAGCCCACATCAAAGGAGGAGACACGACATGCGCAGAACATGTTGCGTTTTTTACTGCGATGCGTTTTTTCCCCAGAAAAAACGCAACATATGCACAAAAATTGCGGAATGCATTATAAATGATGGGATGCATATGTATGCATTTTTAAATTGTTTTTATCGCATTTTTATAGCGAACAAACGCAAAAAAATGCGAAAAATCCTGAACGTGTGCACACAGCCTCAATGTGTATCTCCCCATCACACTCCTTATGTGTCTCACTCATCATACTTCACGTCTCTTTCTCTCCCATCAGTCACTCTTAGGCCGGGGACACACACAACGTATAAAAAAAGGTCCGTTTTTGACGGACGAGAATCGCACAAATGTTACCAAAACAGTGATCCGTGTGCAGTGCGAGGATGCGATTTTCTCGCATCCAATGATCCGTGTGACATCCGTATGGTGAGATTTTCTCAAACACTTGCAAAATGAGCAAATAATGGCTGAGCCTTTCCTGTCACCTGCCCAATGCCTGAGAATTTCTCGCAAGTCACACTGATGGTCCGTGTGCTGTGCTATTTTTTCTCGCCCCCATAGACTTTCATTGGCGATTCTCGGCCGAGATACGCTGACAATCGCAGCATGCGGCGATTTCACTCGGATTCTGAATACAGCCGAGAAAATATCGGATTACGTATTACGGTCTAGTGTGACCCCGGCCTTAGCCATACAATGCATCTCTCCCCTCCCTCCATAATGCCTGGCTATTCACTGCAGACCTGGAGCTCCCAGACAGCTCCTAATGCTGCTCCATGCACACCACATGTCTTCACTCTTCTTGGGTCCAGATGCTGCTGAGTCCACTGTGTTCTGCTCCTCTGTAAACAAGCTGTGCCTCTGATGCAGTAACTGCTGGTGACAGCAGGTCACAGGGCAGTCACACACAAAATGGCTCTGCCCTGTGATGCTGCTCTTCATTCTTACTGTTGGGGCAGTAACTGCTGACATCACCATTTCCCTCCCATTTTGGGTGGTCTAATATCCCTGGGGCAGAGCTGCTAAATCTTACTATAGCTGCTTGAGGTCTAAAACGGAAAATGCTCCCCCTAGTGGTAAATATGTATATTTGTAGAAAAATATATAATATTTTTCATATAGAAATGTTTGCAAACAGTGCAAACATTGCATTAATACATTTTAATTACTATTTTAAGCTTAATTTCACAAAAAAACAAAATACAAGAAAACTGGTGGCACCTTCCCTTTAATGCATTGGGAAGCTCCAGGAAAAAAAAAGCGTTAAGAACGCACAAATAACGCATTAAAGAAAGCGTTAAAAAAAAACACGCAAAAAATGCGTTCAAAAAAGCGGGAAAAAAACGCATGCGGATTTCTTGCAGAAAATGTCCGTTTTTGCTCAGGAAATTTCTGCAAGAAATCCTGAACGTGTGCACATAGCCTTAGGCCTGTCCCACACGTCCAGATAATTCCGGTACCGGAAAAATCGGTACGGAGTTATCCGTGTCCGTGTGCTCACGTGGCACATTAGTGTGGCACACGTGCGGCAGCCGTGTGCCGACTGGGTACCACACGCACCGTGCAGGAGATAGCGCTAGAGTTAAGCGTTGTCTCCTGCTTTGGGTGCTGAATCCAGAATTCATTCCTTCTTCCCAGCAGCGTTCACTGGAGAGAAGGAATGAAAAATCGGGGGGGGGGGGGGGGGGTTTGTGTGTGTTTAAAATAAAGTTCCCGGTCAGCTCCCGCCTCCCTCCCCCTGTGCGCCCGCCCGCTGGCATTAAAATACTTACCCAGCTCCCTCGCTGCTTCCTCTCAGCGCCACAGCTTGTCCTGTATGAGCGGTCACGTGGTGCCGCTCATTACAGTGATGAATATGCGGCTCCACCCCTATGGGAGGAGTGCTCCATATAGTATAATAGGTCCTTCATAGTGCTCCATGCAGTATAATAGGCCCCACATAGTGTTCCATGCAGTATAATGGCCCCACATAGTGTTCCATGCAGTATAATGGCCCCACAAAATCCTCCATACAGTATAATGGCCTCACATAGTGCTCCATGCAGTATAGTATGCCCCATATAGTATTCTATACAGTATAATGGCCTCACATAGTGCTCCATATAGTATAATATCGCCCACATAGTGTTCCATGCAATACAATAGCCCGACACAGTGCTCCATGCAGTATAATGGCCCCACATAGTGCTCCATACAATATAATGTATCCCACGTAGTGCTCCATACAGTATAATAGGTCCCTCATAGTGTTCCATGCAGTATAATGGCCCCACATAGTGTTCCAAGCAGTATAATGGTCCCACAAAATCCTCCATACAGTATAATGGCCTTACATAATGTTCCAAGCAGTATAATGGTCCCACAAAATCCTCCATACAGTATAATGGCCTCACATAGTGCTCCATGACATATAATCATCCCACATAGTGCTCTATACAGTATAATGGGCTCACATAGTAGTGCTCCATACAGTATAATATGCCCCACATAGTGCTCCATGCAGTATAATGGCTCCACATGGTGTTCCATACAATATAATGCACCCCACATAGTGCTCCATGCAGTATAATAGGCTCCAACTGGTGTTCCATGTAGTATAATGGCCCCACAAATTCCTCCATACAGTATAATAGCCTCACATAGTGCTCTGCCTCATGCAGCATAACGGCCTCAAATAGTGCTGTATACAGTATAATAGAAAAAAATACTCATGCCCATTCCCCGCTGCTTTGGTCCCTTCATGGCCTTTTCAGATCCTCTGCTTATCTCAGTACAGTGGGTGCATTATAATAACGTCATTGTGCCTGCTGCACTATGACATCAGACACAGAAGGGGAATGATGGGAGCTGTCACTCCATCATTGCTTTGAAATGTCTGGAATGCCCGCCAGGGCCGTGGGGTACTCGGTACCGGGTCCGGTACTTAAAGGGGATGTCACGGTGGCTGCGACCCGATCCGTGGCCCTGGGTGCCCAATTAAAGGGAATGGTCTTTTAAGGGTTTGGTGAATAAAGTTTGTGTTCGTGATGCCACCTGTGGTATTCGGTCAGTAGGGACCGAAGCTGCTTAAAGGGGTCCTCTGGGGTGATGTTATGGCAGCTGGATGGTATAATTTCCCACAGGTGAAGTTGGGTCCCCAGGGCTCCCGGTGTATAGATGAGGATGGTAAGTGGTGCAGTAAAGAACGGAGGACACAGGTTTGCAGTCTCTTTACCTGGTTTACTGTAGGCTTCAGGCAACCGCAGTCCAGGGCAGCAGATCACAGGTACAGGCAGGGTCCAGCCGGCATGGAAGCAAGTTCAGAGTCCCCTCTACCAGGTGGAGATGAAAGCCTTCCTCATAGCGCGGTGGTAATGTAGTCCCTTTCTGCCTATGGCTTCTAGCAAGGTCCTCATAGTTCCTCTCTGTCCTCTATAAAGGTAGGACACAAACCCGTATGACAGGTGGCTTGAGCCTTTTTACAGGGTCTCTATCATGACCCGGGCTCTATGTGCCACTGTGCCTCCTGGGTATTAAGGTGGACAGGTGATTTGTAATCCTGCTGTCCTGCCGGTTTCTGCTGTGCCTCTTAGAGTCCGACACGGGCTACCGGTGCCTGCGCTCGGCCAGGGAGGTAGCCCAGTCACAGCTATCTTTCCCAGATGTCACTCTCCTGTGCTTTGCTCTCCTGCACGCTCTCTACAAACTGTTTTTCTTTCTTAATTCTATTTCCCCAGGAGCTGCAGCAACTATGGCTGCACGGCCCCTTCAGTCTTTCCGACACTCACTGTCTGCTCACTTCTCTGTCCTGCTGACAGACTCCTTACTCACCTCCCCTCCAGCCAGAATTTATCTCTAGGGCAGTTCCCCGGAAAACTGGGTTCAGAGCTCCCCCTTCTGGCCTAGAGTGCGAACATGTTGCATGTTTGTGTTTACCTGATAGAAGAGATCTTTCCTTGCTTCCATACGTGATATCCCTCTCCCTGTGAGGAAAGCAATGCCACTGTTACAACCAGGACCCTGGGGCATCACATATCGGCATCTAGGATGGTTAAAAGTGCAATGACGGGCAGGGGCCAACTATACTCGGGGGACCCTCCCAGCTTTGAAGGCCAAATATTCTCACCCTGTGGGCCAAATTTGAACTATGTACCGGAGTTTCATTGCCATATGTGGAGTCGGGAATGATCTTTTCTCCTAATATGGAGGAAATTAGCATTTGCCTCATGTAGTTTTTTTTACACTCCTCTCCCTGGATAAATATGTATGTCATTTAATGGGAAGAACTCGATATACATATGCCTCCCTTCAACGATAAACAATGAAATAGAGTCCAGAGTTTTTCAATTAAGTCCGACAGAGTGAGGCAAATTAAGCTAAATACGGGGCCAGAAGCAATAGGCCCCTCTACCAGAGTTGAGGATAGAGGCACAAGGAGTGATGTGTGAGCCAAGAGGTGTACGGTGAGCAGCACGAACCCGAAGGCTCAGTGGCACAAACCCCATTGGCATGAGGTGTACAAGGTTCTGATGCTTGGAGGCACAAGCCCAGATGCCAATGGAATGAGTCCGAAGGCCAGTGTCACGATGCTGGAAGCATGAGGTGTACAAGTCCTGGAAGTCCAAAGCATAAGGCTACAGGATTGGAGCCCTGGATTCACAAGGCCTGGTTCCATTAGGCAGTAGGCAAGCACCACACTATGAGGCAGGAGGCTAGCGCTGTGCATAAAGGAGAGCAGTGCTCAGACTTACATTTAAGAGAGTAATTCATCTGTGAATTCAGGACCAGCCTTCTCTCTAAGTGGAAAATCTCAATTGTCAGACTAACCCCACCTGAAGGAGCCAATTATTTCATGAGGCGCAGCTGGAGAGTAGTCTCCATATACGAGATAATGTTATGCATTAACTTTATATGCCCTCCTACAGATGGAGTATTAAGACTGAACCTGATGTGCCAAGATAGCGGACAAACATGAAGCCTCAGCATAAGTTAAAAGTCTGAAACCCAATACTGAGGCTGTATGAGGTCAAACCATGACAACAACCATGCAGTCATGACATTAGGCAGCAAACTAAAGTAAAACCATGAAGCAAACCCCAGGGAAACAACTTTAGTTCAGAGGCTCCAGGTCTCGCTTCCATATCTGAAGCGATGTCACCACGAGGCCCAAGGACCAGCTTCAGCATATAGGTGTGCAGCTAGTATCAGCCCAGAGGTCTAGCCCAAGAAACAATATTTGCATATCACACTTATCTGTGCTGCCTGCCCACTGTCCCGTATCTTCACCCCTTCCTTCCACCTCAAAAACTTTTTTCTCCGGAGAGACATTGGGAGCTGGTGTGATATGGTGTGTGGAGTGTCATTCTGTCTACATTCATATTTTTACTGATTTTAGGAGTGCTGTCTTGTTACTCGGTATCATTTTGTGTATTCCCAGTCTTGTCTCGATTCGCTCAGTGCAATGGAGCTTTCAGTGGCATCATTCATGATTTTCAATCCAATGACTTTTGAGGATGTATCGATGTAACTTACATTAGTGTGCTACAGACAAGGATTTTGATTAAGAAAATCTTGGTTTATTTCTATTGCAACAAACAGTTTTTTTGTGTTGGACAACATGTAATGACAAAGCTTCTTTTGTGACACAAGGTCTTCAGCAAGCTGCACACGAGTTGAGCAGACATAGTTGCCTTCCTTCTGCAGAGCAGGTAACATCTCAACCTTTTCTGCGGTAGTAATCTCACTGACAAAAAAAAGCCACCAAGACCCACCTTGATCTCACTGAGGTACCACAGATTTCTGTTGAAAGTTTTCGTTGCTGCATCAGCAACAGGCGCGTTGATTCCTGGTACCAAGCCTTCAAGTGTAAGCAGACAGCAGGGCCGGACTGGTCATCTGGCAATTCTGGCAAAAGCCAGAAGGGCCTGTCTGGTTTTGGGGCGCCTTGTCTGCAATGTTATTAACAGAATTAGTGTTCTCAAGACACCCATACTGTTAAGAATTGTGAAGGAGCACGTCACTGACTCCATCAATTATCCCAAAAAAGGTTGCACTCTATCGTGCAAAAGCATGTCTAATATGAAATATATGAAATATGAATAGCAAAATGGCTTTTGAACATTAGGAAAATATTTAAGAGACGCTTTGCACAGAATTTGATATAATCAAATAGTGTGAGCCCATCAACCAATCGTCAAGGTGGTCTCATAAAACTGATGGGTCCCTGATCTCCCTGTCCAAATGTGAACACTTACCGAAGGCCAATGTCTGTATGCCTGGGTGAATGTGGATACCTCTGTTCAGCAAAGCAGGGAGATCAGGGACCCATCAGTTTTATGAGACCACCTTTCCTAATGTTCAAAAGCCATTTTGCTATTCATATTTCATATATTTCATATTAGACATGCTTTTGCACGATAGAGTGCAACCTTTTTTGTATATTTATGTATGGAGGTAGCTGCTCCTGGTATGCACCTATTCACACTAGTTTGGATGTGCGAGTCTTTTTTCTGTCATTTCTATGTTAGCTGACTGACTGCGCACTCCTCCCATCACCATGTGGTTTTTAATTGCATCTCATCACACTTGGTCCCGGTCAACCCATATGTAGGCTTTGCTGAACAGAGGTATCCACATTCACCCAGGCATACAGACATTGGCCTTCGGTAAGTGTTCACATTTGGACAGGGAGATCAGGGACCCATCAGTTTTATGAGACCACCTTGACGATTGGTTGATGGGCTCACACTATTTGATTATATCAAATTCTGTGCAAAGCGTCTCTTAAATATTTTCCTAATGTTCAAAAGCCATTTTGCTATTCATATTTCATATATTTCATATTAGACATGCTTTTGCACGATAGAGTGCAACCTTTTTTGTATATTTATGTATGGAGGTAGCTGCTCCTGGTATGCACCTATTCACACTAGTTTGGATGTGCGAGTCTTTTTTCTGTCATTTCCATCAATTATCCCAGCAGGCCACGGGGATCATTAGAAATATTGGTCATGTAGTAAATCTTGCTTTCCTCCATCCAGGGTAATATTAGTAATATATTCCATCTGGTGCTCAGGGGACTGGGACAGCATGGGCCTGTGTAATTTCAAATGCCAGGGCTGAATTTCAGTCCCAGTCCGTATCTGGCAGACAGTAAACATGCTAAATTGATGACGATTTTTTACCTCTGTCAAAGTTAAATGAAATTGGTGACAAAACATGAAGATCTTTAGAGCATATATCACTTTGGCCATCCTGTTGTGAATTCAGCTTTTGGGCTCCCTCCGGTGGTTGTAGAGGGTAATGCAGTTGTGCCTGGACTGCAGGAGTGGACAGGTGTATCTACTAATTGCAAAACTGAATGGGGTATATAGCTTTGCTGGATCCTTTAGTCAATGCCAGTTGTCCATTGTTCTTGGAGGATTCACTTCCTGCTGGTCTTTCCAGTTTGCTGTGTTTTTCTACAAAGATAAGTCCTGGCTTTGTTTTTGCTGTCCACCTGCAGTGGACCTTATGGTTCTGTGCATTTTCATGCTTTTGTCTTGTCCAGCTTGGTCTGTGAAGGATTTTTTGCAGCCTAGCTATTTCTCTGGAGATGCAGATATACCCCCCATGTCTTTAGTCGGATGTGGTGATCCGTATTTTCTGCGGTGGATATTTTTCTAGTGTTTTTGTACTGACCGCATGGTACTCTGTTCTGTTCTTTCTTTTTGGCTAGTATGGCCTCCTATGCTAAAATCTGATTTCATATCTGCGTATGTTTTATCCCTCTCCTCTCGCGGTCAATGTTTGTGGGGGGCTGTCTATCCTTTGGGGATTTTCTTTGAGGCAAGATAGGTTTCCTGTTTCTGTCTTTAGGGGTAGTTAGATCTTAGGCTGTGTCGAGGGGTCTAGGGAGTGTTAGGTACCCCCCACGGCTGCTTTTAGTTGCGCTGCTAGGTTCAGGGTTTGCGGTCAGTACAGGGACCACCTTCTCCAGAGTACGTCTCATGCTGCTCCAAGGCCACCAGATCATAACAGTACAACTGGCCCACAATGAGTTAATTGCATCTCAGAAGAAGGGTGGAAAGCTTTTGAGCCATTTTTTTTCCTTAGCCTGTTTGGTCTGTTCCTCCCTCTTTACCTCTGGGTGGCTACGGAGTCTAGTATTAACATGAATGTTCAGGAGTTAGTTTCTCGTGTGGATCAGCTTGCTGCTAGGATACAGGGTATTTCAGAATATATTGTTTGGACTCCTGCCTTAGAACCTAAGATTCCCCCTCCTGATTCTTTGGTGACAGATCCAAATTTTTGAGTTTCAAAAATAACTGTAAACTGTTTTTTGCATTAAGACCCCGGTCTTCTGGTGATCCTATTCAGCAGGTTAAAATCATCATATCTCTGCTGCGTGGTGACCCACAGGATTGGGCATTTTCCCTGGAATCTGGCAATCCTGCTTTGCTTAATGTTGATTCGTTCTTTCAGGCATTGGGGTTGTTGTATGATGAGCCTAATTCTGTGGATCAGGCTGAGAAAATCTTGTTAGCCCTGTGTCAAGGTCAAGAAGCTGCAGAATCGTATTGCCAGAAATTTAGAAAATGGTCTGTACTGACTAAATGGAATGGGGACGCCTTGGCGGCAATTTTCAGAAAGGGTCTTTCTGAATCCGTCAAAGATGTTATGGTGGGGTTCCCCACGCCTGCTGGTCTGAGTGATTCTATGTCTCTGGCCATTCAGATTGATCGGCGCTTGTGGGAGCACAGAACTGTGCGCACTGTGGCGTTATCCTCAGAGCAAATTTCTGAGCCTATGCAATGTGATAGAATTCTGTCTAGAGCTGAACGTCAAGCATTCAGGCGTCAGAATAGGTTGTGTTTTTACTGCGGCGATTCTGCTCATGTTATTTCTGATTGCCCTAAGCGTACTAAGAGAATCGCTAGTTCTGTTGCCATCAGTACTATACAACCTAAATTTCTGTTATCTGTGACCTTGATCTGCTCATTATCATCATTTTCTGTCATGGCATTTGTGGATTCAGGCGCCGCTCTGAACTTAAAGGGATCCTGTCACCACGAAAATCGCGGGTGAGGTAAGCCCACCGGCATCAGGGGCTTATCTACAGCATTCTGGAATGCTGTAGATAAGCCCCCGATGTATCCTGAAAGAGGAGAAAAAGACGTTATATTATACTCACCCAGGGGCAGTCCCGCTGCTGGTCAGGTCGGATGGGTGTCTCTGGTCCGCTGCGACGCCTCCCATCTTCATTACAAGACGTCCTCTTCTGATCTTCAGCCACGGCTCCGGCGCAGGCGTACTTTGCTCTGCCCTCTTGAGGGCAGAGGATAGTACTGCAGTGCGCAGGCGCCGGAAAGGTCAGAGGCCCGGCGCCTGCGCACTGCAGTACTTTGTCTGCCCTCAACAGGGCAGAGCAAAGTACGCCTGCGCCGGAGCCGTGGCTGAAGATCAGAAGAGGACGTCTTGTAATGAAGATGGGAGGCGCCGCAGCGGACCGGAGACGTCCGTCTGACCTGACCAGCAGCGGGACCGCCCCTGGGTGAGTATAATATAACGTCTTTTTCTCCTCTTTCAGGTAACATCGGGGGCTTATCTACAGCATTACAGAATGCTGTAGATAAGCCCCTGATGCCGGTTGGCTTACCTCACCCGCGATTTTCGAGGTGACAGGTTCCCTTTAATGGACTTAGAATTTGCCAGACGTTGTGGTTTTCCCTTGCAGCCTTTACAGAACCCTATTCCTTTGAGGGGCATTGATGCTACACTGTTAACTAAAAATAAACCTCAGTTTTGGACACAGCTGACCATGCGCATGGCGCCAGCCCATCAGGAAGATTGTCGTTTTCTGGTGTTGCATAATTTGCATGATGATATTGTGCTGGGTTTTCCATGGTTGCAGCTACATAATCCGGTGTTACATTGGAAATCCATGTCTGTGACTGGTTGGGGTTGTCAGGGGGTTCATGATCAGGTTCCTTTGATGTCAATCTCCTCTTCCCCCTCTTCTGAAATTCCTGAGTTTTTGTCTGACTTCCAGGATGTATTCGATGAGCCCAAATCCAGTTCCCTTCCACCGCATAGGGACTGTGATTGTGCTATTGACTTGATTCCAGGTTGTAAGTTCCCTAAGGGCCGACTTTTCAACCTGTCTGTGCCTGAACATACCGCCATGCGGAGCTATATTAAGGAGTCTTTGGAGAAAGGGCATATTCTGCCATCTTCTTCACCGTTGGGAGCGGGGTTCTTTTTTGTTGCCAAGAAGGATGGCTCCTTGAGACCCTGTATTGATTATCGCCTCTTGAATAAGATCACGGTTAAATTTCAATACGCCTTGCCTTTGATTACTGATTTGTTTGCTAGGATTAAGGGGTCTAGCTGGTTTACTAAGATTGACCTTCGAGGGGCATATAATCTTATTCGTATCAAGCAGGGTGACGAATGGAAAACTGCATTTAACACGCCCGAAGGCCATTTTGAATACCTTGTGATGCCATTCGGACTCTCTAATGCCCCATCTGTGTTCCAATCCTTCATGCATGATATCTTTCGGAGTTATCTTGATACATTCATGGTTGTATATTTGGATGATATTTTGATTTTTTCCAATGATTGGGAGTCTCATGTGAAACAGGTCAGGATGGTATTTCAGATCCTCCGTAATAATGCTTTGTTTGTGAAGGGGTCAAAGTGCCTCTTTGGAGTGCAGAAGGTTTCTTTTTTGGGTTTCATTTTTTCTCCCTCATCTATAGAAATGGATCCGGTTAAGGTTCAGGCCATTCATGATTGGATTCAGCCCACATCTGTGAAGAGCTTTCAGAAATTTTTGTGCTTTGCTAATTTTTATCGTCGTTTCATTGCCAACTTCTCCAGTGTGGTTAAACCTCTGACCGATTTGACCAAGAAAGGCGCTGATGTGACGAATTGGTCCTCCGCGGCTGTTTCTGCCTTTCAGGAGCTTAAACGCCGATTTACTTCTGCCCCTGTGTTGCGTCAGCCAGATGTTTCTCTTCCATTTCAGGTTGAGGTTGATGCGTCTGAGATTGGGGCAGGGGCCGTTTTGTCTCAGATGAATTCTGATGGTTCCTTGATGAAACCGTGTGCCTTCTTTTCTCAGAAGTTTTCGCCTGCGGAACGCAATTATGATGTCGGCAATTGGGAGTTGTTGGCTATGAAGTGGGCATTTGAGGGGTGGCGACATTGGCTTGAGGGGGCCAAGCACCGTATTGTGATCCTGACCGATCATAAGAATCTGATTTACCTCGAGTCTGCCAAACGGCTGAATCCTAGACAGGCTCGATGGTCCCTGTTTTTCTCCCGTTTTGATTTTGTGGTCTCGTACATTCCTGGTACTAAGAATGTTAAGGCGGATGCCCTCTCTAGGAGTTTTTTTCCTGATTCCCCTGGGGTTCTTGAGCCGGTCGGCATTTTGAAGGAAGGGGTGATTCTTTCTGCCATCTCCCCTGATTTGCGACGGGTTCTTCAGGAATTTCAGGCTGATAAGCCTGACCGCTGTCCTGTGGGGAAACTGTTTGTTCCTGATAGATTGACTAGTAAAGTGATTTCTGAGGTTCATTGTTCTGTGTTGGCTGGCCATCCTGGGATTTTTGGTACCAGAGATTTGATTGGTAGGAACTATTTGGTGGCCTTGTCACGGGATGTGCGTTCTTTTGTGCAGTCCTGTGGGATTTGTGCGCGGGCTAAGCCTTGCTGTTCCCGCGCTAATGGGTTGCTTTTACCATTGCCGGTCCCTGAGAGACCTTGGACGCATATTTCTATGGATTTTATTTCCGATCTTCCTGTTTCCCAAAGAATGTCGGTTATCTGGGTTGTCTGTGACCGATTTTCTAAGATGGTTCATTTGGTGCCTTTGCCTAAATTGCCTTCTTCTTCTGATTTGGTTCCGTTGTTTTTTCAGCATGTGGTACGTTTGCATGGTATTCCGGAGAATATTGTGTCCAACAGAGGTTCCCAGTTTGTTTCTAGGTTTTGGCGGGCCTTTTGTGCCAAGCTGGGCATTGATTTGTCTTTTTCCTCTGCATTTCATCCTCAGACAAATGGCCAGACTGAGCGAACTAATCAGACCTTGGAGACCTATTTGAGATGCTTTGTGTCTGCTGATCAGGATGATTGGGTGGCTTTTTTGCCATTGGCCGAGTTTGCCCTTAATAATCGGGCTAGTTCGGCTACTTTGGTTTCGCCTTTTTTTGTAATTTTGGTTTTCATCCTCGTTTTTCTTCTGGGCAGGTTGAGCCTTCTGACCTTCCTGGTGTGGATTCTGTGGTCGACAGGTTGCAGCAGATTTGGGCTTATGTGGTGGACAATTTGGTGCTGTCTCAGGAGGAGGCTCAGCGTTTTGCTAACCGTCGTCGGTGTGTTGGTTCCCGGCTTCGGGTTGGTGATCTGGTTTGGTTATCTTCCCATCATGTTCCTATGAAGGTTTCTTCCCCTAAGTTTAAGCCTCGATTTATTGGTCCTTATAGGATTTCTGAGATTATTAATCCGGTTTCCTTTCGCCTGGCGCTTCCGGCCTCTTTTGCTATTCATAATGTCTTCCATAGATCTTTGTTGCAGAAATATGTGGAGCCCATTGTTCCCTCTGTTGATCCTCTGGCCCCTGTGTTGGTCGATGGGGAGCTGGAATATGTTGTTGAGAAGATTTTGGACTTCCGTTTTTCGAGGCGGAAGCTTCGGTACCTTGTCAAGTGGAAGGGTTATGGCCAGGAAGATAATTCTTGGGTTTCTGCCTCTGATGTCCATGCCGTTGATTTGGTTTGTGCCTTTCATCGGGCTCATCCTGATCGGCCTGGGGGCTCTGGTGAGGGTTCGGTGACCCCTCCTCAAGGGGGGGGTACTGTTGTGAATTCAGCTTTTGGGCTCCCTCCGGTGGTTGTAGAGGGTAATGCAGTTGTGCCTGGACTGCAGGAGTGGACAGGTGTATCTACTAATTGCAAAACTGACTGGGGTATATAGCTTTGCTGGATCCTTTAGTCAGTGCCAGTTGTCCATTGTTCTTGGAGGATTCACTTCCTGCTGGTCTTTCCAGTTTGCTGTGTTTTTCTACAAAGATAAGTCCTGGCTTTGTTTTTGCTGTCCACCTGCAGTGGACCTTATGGTTCTGTGCATTTTCATGCTTTTGTCTTGTCCAGCTTGGTCTGTGAAGGATTTTTTGCAGCCTAGCTATTTCTCTGGAGATGCAGATATACCCCCCATGTCTTTAGTCGGATGTGGTGATCCGTATTTTCTGCGGTGGATATTTTTCTAGTGTTTTTGTACTGACCGCATGGTACTCTGTTCTGTTCTTTCTTTTTGGCTAGTATGGCCTCCTATGCTAAAATCTGATTTCATATCTGCGTATGTTTTTTCCCTCTCCTCTCGCGGTCAATGTTTGTGGGGGGCTGTCTATCCTTTGGGGATTTTCTTTGAGGCAAGATAGGTTTCCTGTTTGTGTCTTTAGGGGTAGTTAGATCTTAGGCTGTGTCGAGGGGTCTAGGGAGTGTTAGGTACCCCCCACGGCTGCTTTTAGTTGCGCTGCTAGGTTCAGGGTTTGCGGTCAGTACAGGGACCACCTTCTCCACAGTACGTCTCATGCTGCTCCAAGGCCACCAGTGTTATGATAAGATAATTCAGTACCACAATGGACATAGAGGTCAGAGCACATACAGTGACCTGACAATAACCCAAAAACATAGAACGAGCTCTGAGACGTGGGAACTCTGCTGACCGCAATCCCTAATCCTCTCCAACCACACTAGAGGCAGCCGTGGATTGCGCCTAACGCTACCTATGCAACTCGGCACAGCCTGAGAAACTAGCTAGCCTGAAGATAGAAAATAAGCCTACCTTGCCTCAGAGAAATACCCCAAAGGAAAAGGCAGCCCCCACATATAATGACTGTGAGTTAAGATGAAAAGACAAACGTAGAGATTAAATAGATTTAGCAAAGTGAGGCCCGACTTTCTGAACAGAGCGAGGATAGGAAAGGTAACTTTGCGGTCAACATAAAACCCTACAAAAACCACGCAAAGGGGGCAAAAAGACCCTCCGTACCGAACTAACGGCACGGAGGTACACCCTCTGCGTCCCAGAGCTTCCAGCAAGCAGGAAAAAACAAATATACAAGCTGGACAGAAAAAACAGCAAACAAAATAGCAAAGCGGAACTTAGCTATGCAGAGCAGCAGGCCACAGGAACGATCCAGGAGGAAACAGGTCCAATACTAGAACATTGACTGGAGGCCAGGATCAAAGCACTAGGTGGAGTTAAATAGAGCAGCACCTAACGACTTCACCACATCACCTGAGGAAGGAAACTCAGAAGCCGCAGTACCACTTTCCTCCACCAACGGAAGCTCACAGAGAGAATCAGCCGAAGTACCACTTGTGACCACAGGAGGGAGCTTTGCACAGAATTCACAACAGTACCCCCCCCTTGAGGAGGGGTCACCGAACCCTCACCAGAGCCCCCAGGACGACCAGGATGAGCCATATGAAAGGCACAAACAAGATCGGGAGCATGGACATCAGAGGCAAAGACCCAGGAATTATCTTCCTGAGCATAACCCTTCCACTTAACCAGATACTGGAGTTTCCGTCTTGAAACACGAGAATCCAAAATCTTCTCCACAATATACTCCAACTCCCCCTCCACCAAAACCGGGGCAGGAGGATCAACAGATGGAACCATAGGTGCCACGTATCTCCGCAACAATGACCTATGGAATACGTTATGTATGGAAAAAGAATCTGGAAGGGTCAGACGAAAAGACACAGGATTAAGAACCTCAGAAATCCTATACGGACCAATGAAACGAGGTTTAAACTTAGGAGAGGAAACCTTCATAGGAATATGACGAGAAGATAACCAAACCAAATCCCCAACACGAAGTCGGGGACCCACACAGCGTCTGCGATTAGCGAAACAAACGTTGAGCCTTCTCCTGGGACAAGGTCAAATTGTCCACTATGTAGAGTATGTATGTGGAGTCCAAATCTGCTGCAACCTGTCCACCACAGTATCCACACCAGGACAGTCCGAAGACTCAACCTGCCCTGAAGAGAAACGAGGATGGAACCCAGAGTTGCAGAAAAAAGGCGAAACCAAGGTAGCCGAGCTGGCCCGATTATTAAGGGCGAACTCAGCCAACGGCAAAAAGGACACCCAGTCATCCTGATCAGCAGAAACAAAGCATCTCAGATATGTTTCCAAGGTCTGATTGGTTCGTTCGGTCTGGCCATTAGTCTGAGGATGGAAAGCCGAGGAAAAAGACAAGTCAATGCCCATCCTACCACAAAAGGCTCGCCAAAACCTCGAAACAAACTGGGAACCTCTGTCAGACACGATATTCTCTGGAATGCCATGTAAACGAACCACATGCTGGAAGAACAATGGCACCAAATCAGAGGAGGAAGGTAATTTAGACAAGGGTACCAAATGGACCATCTTAGAGAAGCGATCACAGACCACCCAAATGACTGACATCTTTTGAGAAACGGGAAGATCTGAAATAAAATCCATAGAGATATGTGTCCAAGGCCTCTTCGGGACCGGCAAGGGCAAAAGCAACCCACTGGCACGAGAACAGCAGGGCTTAGCCCGAGCACAAATCCCACAGGACTGCACAAAAGTACGCACATCCAGCGACAGAGATGGCCACCAAAAGGATCTAGCCCCTAACTCTCTGGTACCAAAGATTCCAGGATGACCAGCCAACACCGAACAATGAACCTCAGAGATAACTTTATTCGTCCACCTATCAGGGACAAACAGTTTCTCCGCTGGGCAACGATCAGGTTTATTAGCCTGAAATTTTTGCAGCACCCGCCGCAAATCAGGGGAGATGGCAGACACAATTACTCCCTCTTTGAGGATACCCGCCGGCTCAGATAAACCCGGAGAGTCGGGCACAAAACTCCTAGACAGAGCATCCGCCTTCACATTTTTAGAGCCCGGAAGGTACGAAATCACAAAGTCAAAACGGGCAAAAAACAGCGACCAACGAGCCTGTCTAGGATTCAACCGCTTAGCAGACTCAAGATAAGTCAAGTTCTTATGATCAGTCACGACCACCACGCGATGCTTAGCTCCTTCAAGCCAATGACGCCACTCCTCGAATGCCCACTTCATGGCCAGCAACTCTCGATTGCCAACATCATAATTTCGCTCAGCAGGCGAAAACTTCCTGGAAAAGAAGGCGCATGGTTTCATCACCGAGCAATCAGAACTTCTCTGCGACAAAACAGCCCCTGCTCCAATCTCAGAAGCATCAACCTCGACCTGGAATGGAAGCGAAACATCTGGTTGACACAACACAGGGGCAGAAGAAAAACGACGCTTCAACTCTTGAAAAGCTTCCACAGCAGCAGAAGACCAATTGACCACATCAGCACCCTTCTTGGTCAAATCAGTCAATGGTTTAGCAATACAAGAAAAATTGCAGATGAAGCGACGATAAAAATTAGCAAAGCCCAGGAACTTTTGCAGACTTTTCAGAGATGTCGGCTGAGTCCAATCATGGATGGCTTGGATCTTAACAGGGTCCATCTCGATAGTAGAAGGGGAAAAGATGAACCCCAAAAATGAAACCTTCTGAACACCAAAGAGACACTTTGATCCCTTCACAAACAAAGAATTAGCATGCAGGACCTGAAACACCGTTCTGACCTGCTTCACATGAGACTCCCAATCATCCGAGAAGATCAAAATGTCATCAAAGTACACAATCAGGAATTTATCCAGGTACTCTCGGAAGATGTCATGCATAAAGGACTGAAACACTGATGGAGCATTGGCAAGTCCGAATGGCATTACTAGATACTCAAAATGGCCCTCGGGCGTATTAAATGCAGTTTTCCATTCATCGCCTCGCTTAATACGCACAAGATTATACGCACCACGAAGATCTATCTTGGTGAACCAACTAGCCCCCTTAATCCGAGCAAACAAATCAGATAACAACGGCAAGGGGTACTGAAATTTAACCGTGATCTTATTTAGAAGGCGGTAATCTATACAAGGTCTCAGTGAACCATCCTTCTTGGCTACAAAAAAGAACCCTGCTCCTAATGGCGACGATGACGGGCGAATATGCCCCTTCTCCAAGGACTCCTTCACATAACTCCGCATAGCGGCGTGCTCAGGCACAGATAAAGTAAACAGTCGACCTTTTGGGAATTTACTACCAGGAATCAAATCGATAGCACAATCACAATCCCTATGCAGAGGTAGGGTATCGGACTTAGGCTCATCAAATACATCCCGGTAATCAGACAAGAACTCTGGAACCTCAGAAGGGGTGGATGATGAAATAGTCAGAAATGGGACATCACCATGTACCCCCTGACAACCCCAGCTGGACACAGACATGGATTTCCAATCTAATACTGGATTATGGACTTGCAGCCATGGCAACCCCAACACGACCACATCATGCAGATTATGCAACACCAGAAAGCGAATAACCTCCTGATGTGCAGGAGCCATGCACATGGTCAGCTGGGTCCAGTACTGAGGCTTATTCTTGGCCAAAGGCGTAGCATCAATTCCTCTCAATGGAATAGGACACTGCAAGGGCTCCAAGAAAAACCCACAACGCCTAGCATACTCCAAGTCCATCAAATTCAGGGCAGCGCCTGAATCCACAAATGCCATGACAGAATATGATGACAAAGAGCAGATCAAGGTAACGGACAGAAGAAATTTTGACTGTACCGTACCAATGGTGGCAGACCTGGCGAACCGCTTAGTGCGCTTAGGACAATCAGAGATAGCATGAGTGGAATCACCACAGTAGAAACACAGCCCATTCAGACGTCTGTGTTCTTGCCGTTCAACTCTGGTCAAAGTCCTATCGCACTGCATAGACTCAGGTTTAAGCTCAGGTAATACCGCCAAATGGTGCACAGATTTACGCTCACGCAAGCGTCGACCGATCTGAATGGCCAAAGACATAGACTCATTCAGACCAGCAGGCATAGGAAATCCCACCATGACATCCTTAAGGGCTTCAGAGAGACCTTTTCTGAAAATAGCTGCGAGCGCACCTTCATTCCATTGAGTGAGTACGGACCACTTTCTAAATTTCTGACAATATACCTCTATCTCATCCTGACCCTGACACAGAGCCAGCAAATTTTTCTCTGCCTGATCCACTGAATTAGGTTCATCGTACAGCAATCCGAGCGCCAGGAAAAACGCATCGATATTACTTAATGCAGGATCTCCTGACGCAAGAGAAAATGCCCAGTCCTGAGGGTCGCCACGTAAAAAAGAAATAATGATCCTAACTTGTTGAACTGGGTCACCAGAGGAGCGAGGTTTCAAAGCCAGAAATAGTTTACAATTATTTTTGAAACTCAGAAATTTAGTTCTATCTCCAAAAAACAAATCAGGAATAGGAATTCTCGGTTCTAACATAGAACTCTGAACCACAAAGTCTTGAATATTTTGTACTCTTGCCGTGAGCTGATCCACACATGAAGACAGACCTTTAATGTCCATCGCTACACCTGTGTCCTGAACCACCCAAATGTCTAGGGGAAAAAGAAGGCAAAACACAGTGCAGAGAAAAAAAAAATGGTCTCAGAACTTCTTTTTTCCCTCTATTGAGAATCATTAGTACTTTTGGTCCTCCAGTACTGTTATGATAAGATAATTCAGTACCACAATGGACATAGAGGTCAGAGCACATACAGTGACCTGACAATAACCCAAAAACATAGAACGAGCTCTGAGACGTGGGAACTCTGCTGACCGCAATCCCTAATCCTCTCCAACCACACTAGAGGCAGCCGTGGATTGCGCCTAACGCTACCTATGCAACTCGGCACAGCCTGAGAAACTAGCTAGCCTGAAGATAGAAAATAAGCCTACCTTGCCTCAGAGAAATACCCCAAAGGAAAAGGCAGCCCCCACATATAATGACTGTGAGTTAAGATGAAAAGACAAACGTAGAGATTAAATAGATTTAGCAAAGTGAGGCCCGACTTTCTGAACAGAGCGAGGATAGGAAAGGTAACTTTGCGGTCAACACAAAACCCTACAAAAACCACGCAAAGGGGGCAAAAAGACCCTCCGTACCGAACTAACGGCACGGAGGTACACCCTCTGCGTCCCAGAGCTTCCAGCAAGCAGGAAAAAACAAATATACAAGCTGGACAGAAAAAACAGCAAACAAAATAGCAAAGCGGAACTTAGCTATGCAGAGCAGCAGGCCACAGGAACGATCCAGGAGGAAACAGGTCCAATACTAGAACATTGACTGGAGGCCAGGATCAAAGCACTCGGTGGAGTTAAATAGAGCAGCACCTAACGACTTCACCACATCACCTGAGGAAGGAAACTCAGAAGCCGCAGTACCACTTTCCTCCACCAACGGAAGCTCACAGAGAGAATCAGCCGAAGTACCACTTGTGACCACAGGAGGGAGCTTTGCCACAGAATTCACAACACACCAGATCATAACACCATCCATCATGCCTGATGGTAGGTGCCTGGATTATTCATGTGTACATCTGGGTTTGCTGGTGAATCAAAGAACAGGTGTGCTAGTGTTAACAATTCCTTGCAATCATCTCTTGGATGGCATTGCGCAAGCTGATTGGTACAAAATTAAACAAGACACTCCTTAAAGGGCCACTGTCACCCCCTCCAGCCGTTATAAACTAAAAGAGCCACCTTGTTCAGCAGTAATGCTGCATTCTAACAAGGTGGCTCTTTTAGTTTTTGGTGCATTTATTCCCAAAATAAAACGTTTTATAACTTCTCCAAAATACCTGTCTTTAGCCAGGGAGGCAGGTCCTCACCCCCCTGCTTGAAACGCCACACTGCCATCACTCAAATCTTCAGGGGCGCCGGGCGCCACCCCCTCCATTCTGTTTTCGTATGAAATCCGGCTCCTGCGCTGTGTAGTACTGTCTAGTGCAGGTGCAGTGAGCTCTGGCCGTCTGACGTCACAGCCAGGCTTGCAGACTGCGCCTGTGCGGCCGCCCTGCCTATGAATCCCCGCACTGTGCAAAATGCATAACACACTGCGGGGCTGGGATTCCCAAGGTGGGGGGCCGCACTGGCCGCACAGGTGTAGTCTGCAAGCCTGGCTGTGACGTCAGAAGGCCAGAGCTCACTGAGGAAGGAACACGGTTGTTCTGAAACGCGTAGGAATAGAATTGGTCTGCCTCGCTTCTCTTAGCCAGTCACGTGATCAATCACGTGACCGTGACGTCACACAAAGTCCTGTACGCACAGTGTACCAAGCGGCTACAGAGCGCAACGCGCATTTCTCACATGCGGTCATAGCTTCAGTGGCACCCTGCCACCGGCCGGGGTAGTTATCTAGTGCCATTTCCTGGAGGATTGACACCGGACCTCTTAAAATACAGGATAATCTTCATGGACAAACAGCTTTCAAGAGCATTCCATCATGAAATATGAATGAGCACATCAGGTAAACCCTGTCTATCTGCACCTTTAGCTGTTGTCCTATGACGTATACCTGCTAACTTTAAGTTTTTATATATAATATAGTATATAACATACTAGGGGGCATCGCTTGTGCATTTCCCACTGCGGAAGCATTTCCCACTCTCTTTACTCCTTTTTTCTTTTATCCAATAGCGGCTTCATAGTTTTTTCCTTGGCCCATACAATAAAACAAAGGAGTGTCTTACAGCGCAGATATAAATTGTTTGAGGTATGGTATATTGTTGGTTTATTTTTTTGACTTTTTTTTCCAGGAGATGGAGGGCTTCGCTTGGAATGGCAGAGTAATAGATTGAAAAAAATGTGTATGTTTTATTTAATTAAAATACTTGTTTTCTGTGTGGTGCGTTTGATTAACATAGAGAAGGGGTATGTAACCAGCTCACCAGTAATCACCGTAGGTGCACGGAACTCCGCTGCAGACAGGCGAAATGTTCATACTTGAAGAAAAGGATCACAGTTCCAGCTCCTTAAAACGATTAGTTTATTAAGTTCAAAATATAAAATCCAAATATCCAAAGTGAGTAAACTCCCAACGGTTGGTGCTAAGATAGCGAAGACTGACTGGCAACGCGTTTCGATCACATTGATCTTTATCCGAGCCACATGTCAGTATGGTTGCGTCTTTCCTATATAGGGAGACTTGTCCAACCATGACACAGATTTAAGTCATATGACTACCTCGAAGGTCCTGTCTAAAACCAAATACTATTACAATAGAGATGCAATAAAACAGTAAAAATAAAAATAATCATCTTTAGCAATAGTGTAGCATAATTTCGTTTCTCTTATTTAGTCCCATTGGAGCCCGGGTATTTAATTGTAGAATCCAATACGCATCCCGTGTGAGAAGTTGGCGTCTGATATCACCGCCGCGGGGGGAGGGATTAACCCTTTCTATTCCCTGGACCTGAAGACAGCTTATGCTGCGTGCATGATGAATGACAAAGTGTTTTGATGCCGCTGACATGTTTCTATTTTGGTTATCCGTATTTTTTATATCATATAGGTGTTCCCTAATGCGTATTTTTAATTTTCTGGATGTACATCCAACATACATTAGATTGCATTCTGTGCATCTGATGTTATATACTACGTTGGACGAGTTGCAATTAATATATTGCTTTACATCAAATTCCATAGTTCTATCCGCATTATGGAAAGTTTTAGCAATGGCAGCCACTTTACATGTGCATTTCTCTCAAAATTTTACGACTAAAAATCCATACTTTTATCCAGTCCAGACTAGATCTGAATGTATGGACAGATTCCAAGAAAGTGTCGAAAAAGAATTAAAACGATTATATGAGGACACAATAAGTAAAAGGAATAGTAGTCAAAAAAATATATCTATAAAACATCGCAAAGCAATAAAAGAACTTCAAGACATGTCAGACTTAACTATTAAGATGTCAGATAAAGGGGGAGTAGTTGTGGTACTTAACACAACGGATTATCAGAAGAAGATGGTAGAATTATTATCTGATCATACAATATACAAAAAATTGAAATATAATCCCTCTCAGGAAATTATTGACAAAAGAGATCAAATCATAAAAGGACAGAATTTGGGGGTATTAACTAAAAAGCAAATAGAATACCTTACAGTACGAAATCCGGTTATCCCCATCATTTATGGGGTACCAAAAATACACAAAAAAGAAGGTATTCCCCCCATGCGTCCCATTGTGTCCGGAATCGGATAATGTAACGAAAAACTTTGCCAGTGGGTCGATTCTCTCCTCCAACCACTGGTCAAACGCACTCCAGGACACATCAGGGATTCCAAAGAGGTCCTATGTATCTTTGAGAATAAAGTCTGGCAGTCTAATTACTCATGGCTTTGTTGCGATGTGATATCCTTATATACGTGCATTCCGCATGATCTGGCAATGAGGGCTATACAATATCATCTTGAGAAACATAGTAATTATTCTGTGGACCTGATTGAATATTTGCTTATGGTTATACATTTTCTGATGACTAATAATTATTTTTCATTTGATGGTCAGTTTTTTGTTCAGCAAGCAGGAGTGGCCATGGGTGCTAAATATTCACCCTCCCTCGCAAATTTAGTCATGGCCTTTTGGGAGATGGAGTGTGTATTTTCTGTGGCTAATCCTTTTCTGGAACATCTGGTGTGGTATGGTAGATACATAGATGATACCCTCATAATTTGGGAGGGGGATGTATCTACCATACCACACTTTATGGAGTACTTGAATTGTAATATGTATAACATTAGATTTATGCACAAAGTGGATAAAAATAATATTTCTTTCTTAGATCTGGAACTTACAGGACATGTTGATCAGGGAATTGCAACTAAAACACATCATAAACCAGTTAGGGGAAACACAATTTTGCATGCCCATAGTAGCCATAGCAAGCACACAATTAAATCAATACCTGTGGGCGAACTCACCAGGATCAAGCGTAATTGTAGCTCATCAAAAGATCTAAATGGTGAGTTCAATCAGATAACGAAAATACTAAAATGCCGTAAATATCCTCAATGGACAATTGATCGGGCTAAGGGAATTGTTAATGAAAAAAATCGAAAAGAGCTAATTGCACCCCAAAAAAATAAAGATAATGTACAAATAAATAAGAAACCATATATATGTTTTCAATATAGTCCCCAGTTTCCTAAAATTAAAAATATCATTTACAAATACTTGCCATTATTGTATGAGGATGATCAATTATACGAAATTTTGAATTCGGGTATTAATGTTGTGTCCAGGAGGGCTCCAACGATTGGCAGCAAAATAGCTCCTAGCATGTTCAGTTCGGAAAGAAATAAAAAAACCTGGTTGAATTATCCAGGATTTTTCAGATGCGGCATACAAAATTGTGGCACATGTAAAGTGGCTGCCATTGCTAAAACTTTCCATAATGCGGATAGAACTATGGAATTTGATGTAAAGCAATATATTAATTGCAACTCGTCCAACGTAGTATATAACATCAGATGCACAGAATGCAATCTAATGTATGTTGGATGTACATCCAGAAAATTAAAAATACGCATTAGGGAACACCTATATGATATAAAAAATACGGATAACCAAAATAGAAACATGTCAGCGGCATCAAAACACTTTGTCATTCATCATGCACGCAGCATAAGCTGTCTTCAGGTCCAGGGAATAGAAAGGGTTAATCCCTCCCCCCGCGGCGGTGATATCAGACGCCGACTTCTCACACGGGAAGCGTATTGGATTCTACAATTAAATACCCGGGCTCCAATGGGACTAAATAAGAGAAACGAAATTATGCTACACTATTGCTAAAGATGATTATTTTTATTTTTACTGTTTTATTGCATCTCTATTGTAATAGTATTTGGTTTTAGACAGGACCTTCGAGGTAGTCATATGACTTAAATCTGTGTCATGGTTGGACAAGTCTCCCTATATAGGAAAGACGCAACCATACTGACATGTGGCTCGGATAAAGATCAATGTGATCGAAACGCGTTGCCAGTCAGTCTTCGCTATCTTAGCACCAACCGTTGGGAGTTTACTCACTTTGGATATTTGGATTTTATATTTTGAACTTAATAAACTAATCGTTTTAAGGAGCTGGAACTGTGATCCTTTTCTTCAAGTGTTTGATTAACCCTTTAACTACTCTAGCCGGCTTAATGTAACCTTACAATAGGAAGGAGACATTAACCCCTGATTACCCCACTTGCCAACACTACAGTGCGAGTGAGAAGAACAGGCCAAAGCTCCAGAATTGGCGCATCTAATAGATGCGCTTTTCTGGCCAGCTGCGGGCTGCTGTTTTAAAGCTGGGGGAGCCCATACCCATGGCCCCTTACCAGCCTGAGAATAGCAGCCCGCACCTGTGAGTTTTGCCGGGTTGGTTGTAAAATATAGGGGGGACACCACATCGGGTTTTCTTTCATTCATTGTCCCCTGATCGTGCTGCTGTTGTTCTCCGTGTGCACGTGAGCGGGACGTTTGGCAGGCCGTGCGTCCGGATAAGAATGGACATGTCTGCATGTTTTGCACACGGACACACGGTCCGTCAAAATATCCAGACATCTGCATAGACCCATTAATTTGAATGGGTCTACATGTGTCAGTATCTCTGGGACTGACAACTTCTCAGCTCCTCCTGACCGACATTAGTACTGCCAGTCACTCAGCAGTTTCATTTCGGGTCTGGCTTGCAAATTCATTTTCTGTCCTAGTGTACAGACAGTTGACCACTGCTATCAGTGGAAGCTTTGATAGCATTTGCTGCAATCTCTCGATGCCGGCGACGAGCCTGTCTGATAGATTGACTATTCAACATGAAACTGTCTGGATCATGGCCAAGAGACTGAAAAACAGCAACAAGCAGGTATGTCGCTTTTCTATCACTAGTATTAGTTCTGTTTAGAGCTGCAGCAACTTCCGTAGTCACAATGTTAAAAGTAGAATCTATGAGCAAAATACAGGAGTCACAATGTTGAAAGATTTTACTGACTTAAGTTTCTTGGGACTAAAATGCCCTTCGACCTCATCACTATTGCTGTCTCAAGTGCCCTTGTTGCTGCAAAGTTCAGCAGAAGCTGTCGACTGCTGAACTCACTCAGTTTTCTTTTCTTTGTTTCTGTACCTGTAATTCTCTCTGAAATCTTCTTTCCTCAACCTTGGCCAGCTTTCTGTCTAGTTGTCCCATGCTTCCATGACAACATTTTTATCTTTGAGTAAGCAAGAACTCACGGTCTTCCTGAAGTTTTATAAGTTTCATGGGCAACATCATGAATGACATCAAATAAATCATCAAGTTTTGGTAAATCATAGGAGAGGAGACGACGGCCATTTTGCGCTTGAAACAGCGCTTCAACGGGTCCCCTAGAAGCGCTGTTTCAAGCGCGAAACGGCCGTCGTCTCCTCCTGCACACTCCTCTCACTGCCCTGTTCCCCCGAGCCGTAAAGATGCTTGTCTATATTTGAATAAAGGAACTTCTGACTACAGGACCGGTGAGTGCTGCCGCGTTTGTTCTATGATTTACCATGATTTGATCTCTCATTTTCACACGAGCACCTCCGTTTACCTATTGGATTACCACTTACTGAAAGTCTCCATTCAGCGCCTCTTTGGATTCTGTAGCTGTGCAGCTCACTTTTTTTCTTTTTGTTTTATTAAATCATCAAGTTTATTAACACATTCCTTCTCCTTGGATTCTTGTGTTTTGGTTCGCCGTTTAGCATTTCTTCTTGACTTTTCCATGGACCAAACAGACTCTTCACCTTACTAATTTATTTATTTTACTTACTTATATAGCGTCATTAATTCCACAGCGCTTTACATACACGGCAATGTCCCCATTGGGGCTCACAATCTAGATTCCCTATCAGTATGTCTTCTGGAGTGTGAGAGAACCGAAGAACCCGGAGTAAACCCACGTAAACACCGGAAGAACATACAAACTCCTTGCAAATGTTGTCCTTGGTGGGATTTGAACCCAGGACCCCAGCGCTGCAAGGTTGCAGTGCTAACCACTGTACCACCATGTTGCCCACTGATCACGTGAGATTGTTGTCTTGTCGGGATTCTTGTTTTTTTCTGAGAATCAAAGAACTTCATTGGCTGCGACGGTAGCACTGGACAGTGAATAGAGTGCGAGTGCGTGCTACGGCACATGCTCGCCCTCCGCTCCATTCATTTCAAGTGTGGGATGGACAGCGTCCGAAGCCGAATACACAGGGATCTTATTGCTGGTCTATATTAAAACTACCCAAATCCTATTTTAACAGCTAGTAAGTGTCCATGGTCTATCATTGAGCCACCTTTTTAACACAATCAAAAGAAATAATTTTTAAAAGGATATTACAGATCATTATGTGTAACAATTATAGGGGGTGAGACTTTGAATAAAACTAAATTTTATTTTTTCAATAGAACACACCCTGTGCAATCCACATGCTGTCTGTGATTAAGAATACAAAGGATAGGAGGAGCATTGCAATTTATTTATTTATTTTTCATACGTGAAAATCACTGACGGTACACACTGGCAATACACAGATGAAACTTGGATCCAAAACACTGATGAACAAAGGTCTGTATTTTTCCTGTTTATAAGAAAATATTCAAGTCTGAATGAAGCCTAAAATTTTTCTTTTTAAAAAATTTCCCACATTTCGATCATGAAGATGGCTTTTCCCCTGTTGGATTTCTCTGATGTTTAATAAGACTAAAAAAAAATTCCCACATTAGGAACATAAAAATGATTTCTCCCCTATATGAATTCTCTGATGTGCAACAAGACATGATTTTTCTGTAAAACTTTTACCACATTCTGAACATGCCTCATCCCCTGTGTGAATTTTCTTATGTCTAACAAGATTTGTTTTCCGATTAAAATACTTCCCACATTCTGAACATGAAAATGGCTTCTCCCCTGTATGAATTCTCTGATGTGTAACAAGTTTGAATTTCTCGCGATAACATTTCCCACATTCTGAACATGAAAATGGCTTATCCTTTGTGTGACTTTTTTGATGTCTAACAAGATGCGTTTTCCGATTAAAACATTTTCCACATTGTGAACATGAAAATGGCTTCTCACCTGTGTGAATTCTCTGATGTGTAAGAAGTTTGGATTTCTCGCTATAATGTTGCCCACATTCTGAACATGAAAATGGCTTATCCCCTGTATGAATTCTCTGATGTGCAACAAGAATTAATTTTCGACTAAAACATTTTCCGCATTCAAAACATGAAAAAGGCTTCTCCCCTGTGTGAATTCTCTCATGTGTTACAAGATTTGACTTTCGATTAAAACATTTACCACATTCTGAGCATGAAAATGGCTTCTCCCCTGTGTGAATTCTCTGATGTTTAACAAGATTGGATTTCTCATTATAACATTTCCCACATTCTGAACATGAAAATGGCTTTTCTCCAGTATGACTTCTCTGATGTGTAACAAGATGTGATTTCTCTGTAAAACATTTTCCACATTTTGAACATGAAAATGGCTTATTTCCTGTGTGCATCTTCTGATGTGTAACAAGTTTGGATTTCTCACTATAACATTTCCCACATTCGGAACATAAAAATGGCTTCTCCCCTGTGTGAATTCTCTGATGTGTAACAAGATTTTTTTTCTGATTAAAACATTTTCCACACTCTGAACATGAAAATGGCTTCTCCCCTGTGTGAATTCTCTGATGTGTAGCAAGTTTTGATTTCTCGCTATAATATTTCCCACATTCTGAACATAAATATGGCTTTTCCCCTGTGTGACTTCTCTGATGTGTAACAAGATGTGATCTCTTTGAAAAGCATTTCCCACATTCTGAACATGAATATGGTTTCTCCCCTGTGTGAATTCTCTGATGTACAACTAAAACTGATTTCCGTTTAAAAAATTTCCCACATTCAGAACATAAATATGGCTTTTCCCCTGTGTGACTTCTCTGATGTGTTATAAGTCTTGATTTAATACTATAACATTTTCCACATTCTGAACATGAAAATGTTTTTTCCCTTATTTGAGTTATTTGATGTTCAAAAACCCTTATGTGACTTTCGTTTTGCATATTGGTAATTAATGAAGCAGAAGAATGGATTTGTTGAAAAGGATCAGATGACAGATTTCTTCTTAGATGGGCTTGAGGTGAATCTGGGATAATGGCATGCTGTTCCCATGTAGCTGAAGGGATGCCATAATCATCTGTAGCAATATCTGAAAACATTAGATGTCCCTCTAAGCTCCTGGTAAAGTCATCTGTAAAGAATAAAACTTCTTTTATTGTTTTTCAATTACAGTGAAAGGATATTCATATTACTATATATTTAACACATTTTAATATATGTCCAAAGACATACTGATAGGGAATTTAGATTGTGAGCCTCAACGGGGACAGCGACGACCCTGTAAACCTGCAACCTGTAAAGCGCTACGGAATATGTTAGCGCTATATAAAAATAAAGATTATTATTATTATAATAGAAATTGTAATGCAATTCAATTATCAACTGACTAAGAAAGTAGACTATAAACAGGCACTAATAGATTACGATATAAGACCACCAGACTTGTGCTCTTTTCATTTTTAACTTCGATGTTGAAGTCGACGCTTACATTTTTTGACCTCTCTATAGGTTCATGTTTCACTGTCTGTCACTAATCTTTTCCAGTTATCTGCTCTTGGTGACTCATAACTAAGACTGTAAGTACAATACGGTAGTCTCGAACTCATACCCTCCCTGACAGCTACATGCAGTCTAACACTGAACAGGCAAATAAGAGGCACAATATGGTCATGTCAAAATAAGCCATGGCTTTGAAGAAAGTGTAGGGCTTTGATTTTTTTTAATGAAACTAAGCTATGGATACATGAAAAAAGGACAAGTCCATTATACTTCTTTTTTTGTACTTGATGAATGCCTACAAAAAATTGGATTCCACCACAAAAATTTACATCAATGTCCTCTGCAAGCCATAGTTTCCATTTCCTGGTTCATTCGTAGACTACCTAGCTTACAGAATATGGACATCTTTTTGCACGCACTAAAATTAAGTATACTCATGTGACTTACTTTTCTACAGCTAATAAAGTTATACTTAATCTGTTTTATGTAGTCAATTTTCCCGGAACACTCCTAGCTGTTATTTCACTTCTCCAATTTTTTCCCCAGCCCTGGTCACATGGTATATCTTAATTTCTCATGAAGTAGCACAGCCGAAACTCAGCCCCCACCTTCCACCCTCTCGCTACCAGACAGGTATAAGATGTGAACATAGAACTTCAATGGTACATTTAGAGCATCCTGTGATCACAAAATATTTCTTCTTCAGCAGCTCAGATGCAGAGAGATGATTGTACAAAATAGTGTAAAGGGTATGTTTTTGCTCAAAAAAAGCTTTATGTGAAAAGTCTACATCAACAAACTGTGTTAACAAACCCTAAACAATTCAAAACCTAATTCTACAGTCCATTGACTGAGTGAAATCTATACTTTTTCTGCTTTTAGTGGTTACTACTCACCTGTGTTGTTATCTGTAGAAATCTCCTCTTTACACCACTCATCCCCCGTCACATATATCTCTGTAGCATTATTATGGGTCAGATATTTACCCTGAAACAAATATTGTAAAAGTCATATAGAGATAGGGAAGTTGTGTGAAATGAATAACAAAAACGATCATAAATGAACATGATGACCATACATGTTCTGATAGCATTTTATATCACATAACTGCAAGTCTCATGTATAAATCCAAGCTGTCTTCTCCTAATTCTAACCAGCAGTCTCCATAACCAGAAAATTGTGAGAAGATCCAGACAACATTTAATGTCTATGATCAGCTTTACCCTGTCATCTCCACCAAGTATGAAACAAACAGTGAATGGCCACATTATTAGAGACACCCACCAAGAATTTTACCTCTATTGGCCTTTAGAACCTCAGTAATTCATCGAGTCAGAGATTCCACATAACAACTAAATTGTTCCGCAAGAATATTGACCCATACTTAAGAGGGTAGCTGCTTGCAGTTTCTGCAAATTAGATGGAGGTACTGATGTGCCCTTAACAACCCATTCTATCCCATTCCAAAGAATCTCTATAGGATTAACATCTGGAGACGGAAAGCCAGGGAAGCAAACAAAATTTGCTGTCATGCTTTTGGAAGTAATCCAAGACTATATGACACTTGTGGCGAAATGGTTAAGTAAACCCTATTGTCTAAATGTCCATGCAAAGGTATCAAAGGACCATGAATGTACTTGGAAAACATTCACTACATCATTAATTCACCTCTACCAGCCTGAAATGTTAATCGCTGACAGGAAGCGTTCATGGATTCATTCTACATGTGTGAAATTCTCACCCGTTAATGTGTATTGTGCAACAGACATCTGGAACAATGTTTTCCACTGCTCAGTAATATATTTTTTGTGGTCTTGCACCCAATCAAATTTTATCTCTTTAATTCTCTCAGACAGCAATGGCATTGCAACTGGTTGTCTGCATTAATAGCATGGGTACTAAAAAGCAACAAGTGCATTCAGACTCATTAGATGGACACCAGAGCTGTATATATATGAAATTTGCTTGACCTGTTCTTGAAAATAATCTCTTACATCTTCTTTGAAAAGTTGATTATGTCCATAGGATCCCCTTTCATTGGAGGTTTTTCCTTGATCATAACATTCTTAGTTTACTCTGGAGATCATTGCATGTCAAAAACCCCACAAGGTTGGAAGTTTTTGAAATAAAGGCCCTAGCCCAGATTATGCTGCCTTATTTGAAGTTGCTCAGATCAGTCAATCTTCCAATGGATTTACGCACAGAGTTCAGGGGTCTATTCCATACAGTCTCAAATAGGAGAGGACAGGTGTCACAAATTTTAAAATTTTTCCATTAGTGTATAATACTGGTGGATAAAATAAGACTAAATACAAGACCTTCACAGCCTTCTATACAACATAGAGGAAATTTCATGACACCTTCTCTCCATCTACCTGATGATCCTGAGGAACATAGGGATCTTCTTGTTTACAGTCCTGTGGAAGAAGAAGACGGAGACATCTCTCTGGTATTGTCCTCTTACTGGATAGAACTGGAGAAAACACATACAGGGATTGAATTCATTATCTACTTCTAGATTATAGGCCGTGTGTATTTAGTCCTGTCTATTACCTGTTGATGTGAGGGGCTGGGGAACCTCCATCATGATGTCCTTGTACAAATCTTTGTGTCCTTCTAAATACTCCCACTCCTCCATGGAGAAATAGATGGTGACATTCTGACACCTTATGCGAACCTGACACATACAATGATACGGTCATCCCCCATCTCTTCACAGTGTAACTGTATAATGTCCCAGCATTCCTAGCAGTGTCACCTCTCCAGTCAGCAGCTCAATCATCTTGTAGGCAAGTTCTAGGATCTTCTGGTCATTGATGTCCTTATGTATCAGAGGGTGAGGTGGAGGTCCCATGATTGGGCTCAGGGGTCTGCCCAATCCCTCAGACACAGGGGCCTGACAGTTGCCACTAGAGGTCTTCTCTACTGTGTAGTCCTGGTTATGGAGAGACACATCAATCTCACTACAGACATTTCCAGAGTTATCACCTCTCTAATTCTGGCCATCTGTTATTCCCATAGATAAGAATGATATAATGTGACATCATCAGAATCTCTCACCTCTCCAGTAAGACGGAAGAGGATCTCTAAGGTGAGGTGTAATATCCTCTCCACCATGTTGTCTCTGTCCCTATCCGTCCTTGTAGGGTCACTCAGGAGAAGTCTCTTATATAGAAGATCTCCACTAAGAGAATCCGATATTGTAGGGACCTGAATGGGGAGAAGATGATGATATAACATCATAAAGATCCCATGTAAGAAACCTCCGGAGCTGTTACCGGCCTCACATGATCACCACATCCAGTCATGGCCCCGTCCTGCCCCGGTATAACACACAATCCCATTATAGTCCCTTACAGATATTTAACACAGATTATCTCCAATCCAGCACCAAAAACACAGAACAAATCTAAAAGAAAAAAAAATCAACAATATCTAAATGTTTATTAAATATTGAATAAAAAAGATATGAAGTGCAGAAAACATCCACAGAGATTGGGACAGAAGAACCGAAGAAATGAGTCACAAGCAGTGATATAACGTTAAAGAGAACCATCACGTGATTTATGCTTTACAAACCGCGGACAACGTGACTCAGATCCTGGATGCTCAATTGCAGCCAGGTATGTTTCCCTCTGAAACGCTCCTGCGCCACCACTGACCGCCTTCTCCCTACACTTCTCTAGCCAATTGTGTACATAGGGAGAGATCTGTTAATCAACTAGAGCGGTGTGGAGAGAAGCTTGCCAGGGAAGACGCTAGACTAGTCTCATTTCTTATCTCTCTCTAAAGTCCTTACCCCATCTTTAAACCATGTTTTCTGTAAAAATACTGGAGCATTTCAGAGAAGAACATTTGTGGCTGCAATCCTGCAGACAGGTTCTGATTTATGCAGCTCATGGTTTGTGAAGCATGAATCACTCGTCAGGTTCCTTTTACCACGCCCATACATCTCCCATACATGTACAATGCTGCAGGTAAAGAGTTTCCACAAAGCAATTGTACAAAGCAGTAGGAAGCAGCCATCATATTTAATCACGCAGTGACTTGAGTAAAACTGACTGCTGTCCCTTGTCAGGGGGCCATCTGAATTTATCACCTGGGGACTTTTGTGCTCCCATGATTAGCGATCACTGTGATTAGCCAAACAATTCAATCAAGCCAATCTCTGAAATGCAAAAACAAACCAAAACACATGTAAAGTCCGTAAGATGTAGTCAACTCAAAAAGGTAACCTCAGACAGACTTGACGCTAGCCAAGCCATCCAGCAGGTCTTAAGGCCCCTTCACATTTAGCGACGCTGCAGCGATACCGACAACGATCCGGATCGCTGCAGCGTCGCTGTTTGGTCGCTGGAGAGCTGTCACACAGACCGCTCTCCAGCGACCAACGATGCCGGTAACCAGGGTAAACATCGGGTAACTAAGCGCAGGGCCGCGCTTAGTAACCCGATGTTTACCCTGGTTACCATGCTAAAAGTAAAAAAAAACAAACACTACATACTTACCTACCACTGTCTGTCCTCCAGCGCTGCGCTCTGCTTCTCTGCTCTCCTCCTGTACTGTCTGGGAGCCGGAAAGCAGAGCGGTGACGTCACCGCTCTGCTTTCCGGCTCACAGACAGTACAGGAGGAGTGCAGAGCGCAGCGCTGGAGGACAGACAGCGGTAGGTAAGTATCTAGTGTTTGTTTTTTTTTACTTTTAGCATGGTAACCAGGGTAAACATCGGGTTACTAAGCGCGGCCCTGCGCTTAGTTACCCGATGTTTACCCTGGTTACCAGTGAAGACATCGCTGGATCGGTGTCACACACGCCGATCCAGCGATGTCCACGGGAGATCCAGCGACGAAATAAAGTTCTGGACTTTGTTCAGCGACCAACGATCTCCCAGCAGGGGCCTGATCGTTGGTCGCTGTCACACATAGCGATTTTATTAACGATATCGTTGCTACGTCACAAAAAGCAACGATATCGTTAACAATATCGTTATGTGTGAAGGTACCTTTAGATAGACGAATTGCAGCCTTCCACAAATTTGGAGTTATATTGGGACCCCTGAGTTGTATCAACGGATCAGCTACTTGATGACAAAGCGAGCCTGAAGACAGGATAGTCACACTAGCCAGATCAGTAACTGAAAGGCCAAACCAAGAGCAAAATCATGAGACAAAATTGTAGCCAAAGGAATCGCCAAGGTCAGATACCAGGAGGACAGTTAAAAACAAAGTCCAACACGCTACGGTCAAAGTAATGAAGGATAAAAGAAAAAACAAAGTCAGGATCAAGCTGGGTCAGAATGAGGATATCAGCAGGAATAGAACCAGAGATGTCAAAGGTAAACTAAGGACAACACCTGTGAATTCTCAGCAGTACAATGGGAGTTAAAGTATGGTGTGGTACTACACCATTGAACAGAGCAGGGAGCTGATAACTACCACTGAGATAATGAACAGCACTCACACCCATTGTATCTGGCTGGGTAGAACACATGTTCCAACTACACTAGTATCCCTGGCTGGACAGTGCCTGCAATGTCTAGAGATACTGACCAAGATGTATCCACCATCACCAACGGATGAAATAAGGTGGCACCTACTGACAAACGCAGACATCGATAAAGCAGTTCTAAGTAGATATGTGACAGTACTTTGTCTTTTAAGAGTATCCTCCAAACCCTTTTGTCAGGAAATAGGAAGAAGTTCTGATTACTTCAATTACACATACAAAGTGTTAGGTGTCGAGTTCCCGCTTCTGCACAAGGGGAATCTCGAGCCATCTCCGCTGCGGTCTCCCATTCTTATCCAGCCGCAGTGGAGTCTGCTCAGCAGAGACGTCGGTCCCAGCGTCTTGCTCAGTCTCACTCTGTACAAAGAGTTACTGCTACTTTTCCTGCTTCTGCCATTGAAGTCAGTGTTGGGCAGCGGCGAGCAGATGCTTTTGGGGCTAAGTCCTGCTTTTCTCTTTCTGAGCATGCCCAGGGCAAGATTTCCCATTGGAGATCGAGGGTCACATGCTCAGGTACTGCAGCACATCCCATTGGTCTTCCAGGAAGGTCCTGAAAGGGCAAAACTTTGGTAGCAGCTTCCCATTGGTCCTTTATTGGAAGGTCCTGAACGTGCTGCAACTATATAAACTGCTCATGACCGCACGGCCATGCGCTAGTGTACATTTGTAAATGTGTGTGTGTTGTGAGTGAAAGTCGCTCTTTAAATAACCCTCTCTATTGGATGACTGTTCGCGGAAGGTGTATGTTTGCTATCTAGCGCCCGACTTAGCCATCAGCACGTATACACACAATACAGCGTCTTATTGCTGTGACCGCCAGTGCGGCGCCTTGTGCTTTCACAGCACTTTCCTGACCCAAGCCTGGGTGGTTAGTGGCGTTCGCCAGTGCGGCACTGCATGCACTCTCGTGCTTCTATTGCTGTTACTCTGACACCTCAGTAGCGGTGTCGAGCGCATGAGGTCTATGTACTCAAATCCTGTGTCTTGGGATTGAGTTCTGAGACTCGTTGCTTGCGCTCTTGGTGCGGTACCACGGCCCTGTGACGTAACAGGGTTCGCTTCCTTCACACAGGGTGAGGTTAGCCCATGTATGTATTCACTTTGTACCGCCATATAGTCCGTCATTACTTGGCAGCAGGTTCCATCTCTGCACGGTGGACCCCGGGCTGCGAACGCACCATACTCTATCTGTCTTATTATTTGGTGCGTTCCGCTAGCCCTAACATTACACTAGCGCCAGGGTCTGGCTAGTAATGACGGACAAACAGCAATCCTTGTGGTATATCCAGCAGCTGGAGGGTAGGTTGGCGGCTCTTGAGAGCTCAACCTCAGCTGTGGATGTTACCGCAGTTGCTGTACAGGCTGCTAGCGTGGCTGCAGCAACCTTGTCCATTGCCACCCCTGTTCCGACATTATCTCGCCTCCCGCTGCCAGAAAAATTTTCTGGTGATAGCAAATTTTGTAGGGGATTCGTGAGTCAGTGCTCTATTCACCTCGAGCTCCTGGCTGCACGTTTTCCCACAGAGCGAGCTAAGGTGGGATTTATAGTGTCTCTCTTGTCGGACAGGGCGTTGGAATGGGCTACGCCGCTGTGGGAGCGTGGCGATCATGTGGTGCAGAGTGCTCCTCTGTTCCTGAGCACTCTGAAACAGGTCTTTTTAGGACCTCAAGTCACCCATGATACTGCGCTCCAACTGCTGGCAATAACTCAGGGTGAGTCCTTGGTCAGTCATTTTGCCGTCCAATTCCGCACTTTAGCTTCTGAGCTGGACTGGTCGGATAAAGCCCTTATCCCCATATTTTGGAGGGGCCTGGCTGATCATGTTAAGGACGCTCTGGCCACTAGGGAGATTCCTGCCACACTGGAGGAGTTAATAACTGTCTCCACTCGAATTGACCTCCGTTTTAACGAGCGGAGGTTAGAGCGAGCCCAGTGTAGGCAGAGGTTTCGGCTGACTCCTACCTTCGCCAAACCTCTGGAATCTCCGGTCCTGGTTCCTGAGTCACATGAGGCCATGGAAGTGTCACAAGCGGGATCTAAGTCCCGGACCGCTTGTGCACTCAAGGTCTGTCATGTTTGCCAGCAGTCAGGACATCTAGCCACCAGATGTCCTCAGCGGTCGAGGAAACGTCAGCGTCTAGTGGTAGTAGGTGGAGGTACACTAGACACGGCGACGTTTGCCTCTAAATTGTCCTTTAAGGGGACAATTATTATAGGCTCATTCTCCCACTCGGTAGAGCTCTGCGTGGATTCTGGGGCGGAGGGCAATTTTATGTCTTCTGCCTTCGCCCAACGTCACGCAATACCCCTGGTTATGCTAGCTCAACAAGTAACGGTACGAGTGGTGAATGGGTCGACACTGCCCTCACAGATAACACACCAGACCATCCCTTTTACTCTGTCCATGTCGCCATCTCATCAGGAGATTATATCTCTGCTCATAATTCCTGAGGGAATTGATGAGGTCCTGTTGGGAATACCTTGGCTACGGTACCACTCTCCTCATATCGAGTGGTCCTCAGGCAGAATTCTGGGATGGGGCGAATCTTGTGGGGGTAGGTGTCAGAGGGAGTGCATTCAGGTTGCTACTACAGAGGTACCCGCAGATCTATCCTCTCTCCCCAAGCAGTATTGGTCTTATGCAGACGTGTTCTCCAAAAAGGCGGCGGAGATCCTTCCGCCCCATCGCCCCTATGACTGTCCTATTGATCTCTTGCCTGGTGCTGAGCCTCCCCGGGGTCGAGTCTATCCGTTATCTCTCCCGGAGACGGAGGCAAAGTCACAGTACATCCAGGAAAATCTGGCAAGAGGATTCATTAGGAAGTCAGTGTCACCTGCTGGGGCAGGGTTCTTCTTCGTGCAGAAGAAGAATGGGGAATTGCGTCCATGCATAGACTACAGGGGTCTTAACGCCATCACCGTTAAGAATAAGTATCCTTTGCCCTTGATATCTGAGCTCTTCGATAGGCTTCGGGGAGCAAGGGTATTTACTAAATTACATCTGCGGGGTGCTTACAACCTGATTCGCATCCGTGAGGGGGACGAATGGAAGACGGCTTTTAACACCAGGGATGGGCACTATGAATATCTGGTGATGCCCTTCGGGCTCTGTAATGCCCCAGCCGTTTTCCAAGACTTTGTGAACGACATCTTCCGGGATATGCTTTCCACCTCGGTCGTAGTCTATCTGGATGATATTCTCATCTACTCTCCAGATATTGACTCCCACCGGAGAGATGTTTGCAAAGTCTTCGACCTCCTACGGGCAAACTCCCTCTATGCCAAGTTGGAGAAGTGTATGTTCGAGAAGGAGTCCTTACCTTTCCTAGGCTACATCATCTCTGCCCAGGGATTGGCTATGGATCCTGCCAAACTACAGGCTGTGATGGACTGGCAGGAACCCCATTCTCTTAAAGCGGTGCAGCGCTTTATGGGGTTCATTAATTATTATCGCCAATTCATTCCGCACTTCTCAACTTTGGTAGCTCCCTTGGTTGCCCTCACCAAGAAGGGGGCAAATCCCAAATTGTGGTCTGAGGAGGTCTCCAAGGCCTTTAACTCCATAAAGTCACACTTCGCTAGCGCTCCCATCCTACATCGCCCCGATGTTGATAAGCCATTTATCATGGAGGTGGATGCCTCTTCTGTTGGTGCTGGAGCAGTCCTCTTCCAAAAGGATGCTCAAGGTCGGAAGCATCCTTGCTTCTTCTTTTCTAAGACCTTCTCACCAGCAGAGAGGAATTATTCCATCGGGGACAGGGAGTTGCTAGCCATGAAGTTGGCTTTCTCGGAGTGGAGACATCTCTTGGAGGGAGCACGTTTTCCCTTCCAAGTCTTCACAGACCATAAAAATTTGGTGTACCTGCAGACAGCCCAGCGGTTGAATTCTCGCCAGGCCAGATGGTCCTTATTCTTCTCCCGGTTTCATTTCACCCTCCATTTTCTTTCTGGGAGAAGAACATTCGGGCCGACGCTCTCTCTCGCTCCGTTGTGTCATCTGCGGAGGAGGAAGAGGAGCCTCCGCTTATTGTCCCCACCGAGAGCTTGAGAACTGTGGCCCCGGTTTCGCTAGAGTCTGTGCCTCCGGGCAAGACTTTTGTACCATCCAGTTTGCGACCGGAGGTTCTCTCTTGGGCACACTCGTCCAGGGTGGGTGGACATTTTGGTTCCAAAAGGACATCTGAGTTACTGGCGAGGACATACTGGTGGCCGCATATGGCTCTTGATGTCGCAGAATATGTTCGGGCGTGTGTCTCTTGCGCCAAGAACAAGTCCCCTCGGCAACGGCCAGCTGGTTTGCTTTACCCTCTGCCGTTGGCGGACAGGCCCTGGGAGATGGTCGGGATGGACTTTGTGGTGGGCTTACCCAAGTCTCGTAACTGCACCATTATCTGGGTGATCACCGACCATTTTTCCAAAATGGTGCACTTGGTGCCTCTTCCACGGCTACCTTCTGCACGGGCGTTGGCTGTCTTGTTCATCAAACATATCTTTCGCCTACACGGTATGCCAGACAAAATTGTTAGTGACCGGGGTCCCCAGTTTGCGTCTCGATTCTGGAGAGAGCTTAGTCGTCTACTCAGTATTGAGTTGAATCTCTCTTCGGCATATCATCCCGAGACGAATGGGTTGGTAGAGAGGGCCAACCAGACCTTGGTCACATATTTACGACATTTTGTTTCTGCCAGGCAGGATGACTGGGCATCCTTGCTACCGTGGGCAGAGTTTGCGCTTAACAATGCCGTAGCCGACTTCACCGGTCAGACTCCATTCCTCCTAAATTACGGCCAGCATCCGCGTGTCCCTGTGCCCATGCCTGTGTCTTCTGCTGACTCCAGGGTGGCAGACTGGGCTGTGGAGGCACGGGACATTTGGGACCGCACTCAGGATGCCATTCGGGCCTCCAAGGAGAGAATGAGGTCCTCCGCCGATGCTCATCGGCGTCCCGCTTCGACCTTTGCTCCTGGCGACTTAGTGTGGCTCTCCGCCCGTAACATCAGGCTGCGTGTTGAGTCCACTAAGTTTGCACCTCGCTACTTGGGTCCCTTCAAGGTCCTTGAACAGGTTAACCCTGTGGTCTACCGTCTGGCCCTTCCTCCACGCTTGGGTATTACCGACACCTTTCATGTGTCCCTCTTGAAACCCGTATACATGTCCCGGTTTTCCGAGTCATCTGCCGGGACATCGGGTTAGTCTACGGACGATTACGAGGTGAACGCTATTTTGGGGTGCAAGGTGGTACGTGGCAAAAAGCTCTATCTGGTGGATTGGAAGGGTTATGGCCCAGAGGACAGGTCCTGGGAGCCTGCTGAAAACATTCGGGCCCCACAGCTCATTGCTGCCTTCGAGCGTAGTGAGGCCCAAGGAGGGGGGGGGTCCTAGGAGGGGGGGTAAAGTTAGGTGTCGAGTTCCCGCTTCTGCACAAGGGGAATCTCGAGCCATCTCCGCTGCGGTCTCCCATTCTTATCCAGCCGCAGTGGAGTCTGCTCAGCAGAGACGTCGGTCCCAGCGTCTTGCTCAGTCTCACTCTGTACAAAGAGTTACTGCTGCTTTTCCTGCTTCTGCCATTGAAGTCAGTGTTGGGCAGCGGCGAGCAGATGCTTTTGGGGCCAAGTCCTGCTTTTCTCTTTCTAAGCATGCCCAGGGCAAGATCTCCCATTGGAGATCGAGGGTCACATGCTCAGGTACTGCAGCACATCCCATTGGTCCTCCAGGAAGGTCCTGAAAGGGCAAAACTTTGGTAGCAGCTTCCCATTGGTCCTTTATTGGAAGGTCCTGAACGTGCTGCAACTATATAAGCTGCGCATGACCGCACGGCCATGCGCTAGTGTACATTTGTAAATGTGTGTGTGTTGTGAGTGAAAGTCGCTCTTTAAATAACCCTCCCTATTGGATGACTGTTCGCGGAAGGTGTATGTTTGCTATCTAGCGCCCGACTTAGCCATCAGCACGTATACACACAATACAGCGTCTTATTGCTGTGACCGCCAGTGCGGCGCCTTGTGGCTTTCACAGCGCTTTCCTGACCCAAGCCTGGGTGGTTAGTGGCGTTCGCCAGTGCGGCACTGCATGCACTCTCGTGCTTCTATTGCTGTCACTCTGACACCTCAGTAGCGGTGTCGAGCGCATGAGGTCTATGAACTCAAATTCTGTGTCTTGGGATTGAGTTCTGAGACTCGTTGCTTGCGCTCTTGGTGCGGTACCACGGCCCTGTGACGTAACAGGGTTCGCTTCCTTCACACAGGGTGAGGTTAGCCCATGTGTGTATTCACTTTGTACCGCCTGTTATGATTAGGTAATTCAGTACCACAATGGACATAGAAGTCAGAGCACATATAGTGACCTGACAATAACCCAAAAACATAGAACGAGCTCTGAGACGTGGGAACTCTGCTGACCGCAATCCCTAATCCTCTCCAACCAAACTAAAGGCAGCCGTGGATTGCGCCTAACGCTCCCTATGCAACTCGGCACAGCCTGAGAAACTAGCTAGCCTGAAGATAGAAAATAAGCCTACCTTGCCTCAGAGAAATACCCCAAAGGAAAAGGCAGCCCCCACATATAATGACTGTGAGTAAGATGAAAAGACAAACGCAGAGATGAAATAGATTTAGCAAAGTGAGGCCCGACTTTCTGAACAGAGCGAGGATAGGAAAGGTAACTTTGCGGTCAACACAAAACCCTACAAACAACCACGCAAAGGGGGCAAAAAGACCCTCCGTACCGACTAACGGTACGGAGGTACACCCTCTGCGTCCCAGAGCTTCCAGCAAGCAAGAAAAAACCAAATAAGCAAGCTGGACAGAAAAAACAGCAAACAAAAATAACAAAAGCGGAACTTAGCTATGCAGAGTAGCAGGCCACAGGAACGATCCAGGAGGAAGCAAGTCCAATACTAGAACATTGACTGGAAGCCAGGATCAAAGCACTAGGTGGAGTTAAATAGAGCAGCACCTAACGACTTCACCACATCACCTGAGGAAAGAAAATCAGAAGCCGCAGTACCACTTTCCTCCACCAACGGAAGCTCATAGAGAGAATCAGCCGAAGTACCACTTGTGACCACAGGAGGGAGCTCTGCCACAGAATTCACAACAACCGCCATATAGTCCGTCATTACTTGGCAGCAGGTTCCATCTCTGCACGGTGGACCCCGGGCTGCGAACGCACCATACTCTATCTGTCTTATTATTTGGTGTGTTCCGCTAGCCCTAACACAAAGCTCTCAGCTGCAGTTTCCTCTGCCTGTGTTGTGAATTCAGCTTTTGGGCTCCCTCCGGTGGTTATAGAGGGTAATGCAGTTGTGCCTGGACTGCAGGATTGGACAGGTGTATCTACTAATTGCAAAACTGACTGGGGTATATAGCTTTGCAGGACTCTTTAGTCCCTGCCAGTTGTCCATTGTTTTTGGAGGATTCACTTCCCTGCTGGTCTCTCCAGTTTGCTGTGCTTTTCTACAAAGTCCTGGCTTTGTTTTTGCTGTCCACCTGCTGTGGACCTTACAGTTCTGTGCATATTCATGTTTTTGTCTTGTCCAGCTTTGTCTGTGAAGGATTTTTTTTGCAGCCAAGCTGTGTCTCTGGAGATGCAGATATACCCCCCCATGTCTTTAGTCAGATGTGGTGATTCGTATTTTCTGTGGTGGATATTTTCTAGTGTTTTTATACTGACCGCATAGTACTCTGTTCTATTCTTTCTTTTTAGCTAGTATGGCCTCCTATGCTAAAATCTGATTTCATATCTGCGTATGTTATTTCCCTCTCCTCTCACAGTCAATATTTGTGGGGGGCTATCTATCCTTTGGGGATTTTCTCTGAGGCAAGATAGGTTTCCTGTTTCTGTCTTTAGGGGAAGTTAGATCTAAGGCTGTGCCGAGGGGTCTAGGGAGTGTTAGGTACCCCCCACGGCTACTTCTAGTTGCGCTGCTAGGTTCAGGGTTTGCGGTCAGTACAGGGACCACCTTCTCCAGAGTCCATCTCATGCTGCTCCTAGGCCACCAGATCATAACAGCCTGCCAACACAGGCTAGAATTCTAAGCCACTCTTCCTCCCTCCCTCCTGCTAGATCGCTGTAATGTGAGACCAGCCAGCATCATCCACTGAGGAATTTCTATGGCTTTGTGCTGCGAAAGCCAGTCTCCTGTCTGAACCCCCTCCCGCCTGATACCAGCTATAACTGGTACAGCAATTTTCCATCCGCATGGGACTCTTGTTCATGAAAAGTTATGTATAATGGCACCGATCAGGGATAGAAATATAAAAGTTACATATTCCGGATGTCCACTGAGAGATCTATAACTCACTGAAATCGCTAGGATCTAAACCCAATGAAATGCAGAGAGTTATGTATAGAAATGGCTTGTCATAACTCTAAGAAAGGGGAGTATTCAGCCTCTGAGTGAGGTCACCACAGGGGGAGTGCCTTGGTCTTGGGCACGGAGATAAGTGAGTGAGGCATCAGTTTTCACTAGTCTTTTGTCCCGGGTCTAGCTGCGAGACAGATCTGTGATGCATCTAGAGATGTGCCCATCCCCCACAGCACTGTTATGTTTGCTAATGACAGGTGTTATGAAGGCAATCCAGAAACACAGTGTGCTTAGCGATCAGAGCGCACACAGTGATCTGACAAATACCCAAAAATACAAGAACGAGCTCTGAGACGTGGAAACTCTGTAGACTGCACACCTGATCCTATCCTAAACACAACTAAAAGCGGCTGTGGATTGCGCCTAACAACTACCTAGGCAACTCGGCACAGCCTAAGAAACTAGCTAGCCTGAAGATAGAAAAATAGGCCTGACTTGCCCCAGAGAAATTCCCCAAAGGAAAAGGCAGCCCCCCACATATAATGACTGTGAGTAAGATGAAAAGACAAAACGAAGGGATGAAATAGATTCAGCAAAGTGGGGCCCGATATTCTAGGACAGAGCGAGGACAGTAAAGCGAACTTTGCAGTCTACAAAAAACCCTAAAGCAAAACCACGCAAAGGGGGCAAAAAAAACCCACCGTGCCGAACTAACGGCACGGCGGTACACCCTTTGCGTCTCAGAGCTTCCAGCAAAACAAAAGACAAGCTGGACAGAAAAAAAGCAACAAAAAAGCAAAAAGCACTTAGCTATACAGAGCAGCAGGTCACAGGAACAATCAGGAGAAGCTCAGATCCAACACTGAAACATTGACAAGGAGCAAGGATAGCAGCATCAGGCGGAGTTAAGTAATGAAGCAGTTAACGAGCTCACCAGAACACCTGAGGGAGGAAGCTCAGAAGCTGCAGTACCACTTGTGACCACAGGAGTGAATTCAGCCACAGAATTCACAACAGTACCCCCCCCTTGAGGAGGGGTCACCGAACCCTCACCAGAGCCCCTAGGCCGACCAGGATGAGCCGCATGAAAGGCACAAACAAGATCGGAAGCATGAACATCAGAGGCAAAAACCCAGGAATTATCTTCCTGAGCATAACCCTTCCATTTAACCAGATACTGGAGTTTCCGTCTAGAAACACGAGAATCCAAAATCTTCTCCACAATATACTCCAATTCCCCCTCCACCAAAACCGGGACAGGAGGCTCAACAGATGGAACCATAGGTGCCACGTATCTCCGCAACAACGACCTATGGAATACATTATGTATGGAAAAGGAGTCTGGGAGGGTCAAACGAAAAGACACAGGATTGAGAACCTCAGAAATCCTATATGGACCAATAAAACGAGGTTTAAATTTAGGAGAGGAAACCTTCATAGGAATATGACGAGAAGATAACCAAACCAGATCCCCAACACGAAGTCGGGGACCCACACGGCGTCTGCGATTAGCGAAAAGTTGAGCTTTCTCCTGGGACAAGATCAAATTGTCCACTACCTGAGTCCAGATCTGCTGCAACCTATCCACCACAGAATCCACACCAGGACAGTCCGAAGACTCAACCTGTCCTGAAGAGAAACGAGGATGGAACCCAGAATTGCAAAAAAATGGAGAAACCAAGGTAGCCGAGCTGGCCCGATTATTAAGGGCGAACTCAGCCAACGGCAAAAAGGACACCCAATCATCCTGGTCTGCAGAAACAAAACATCTCAGATATGTTTCCAAGGTCTGATTGGTTCGTTCGGTCTGGCCATTAGTCTGAGGATGGAAAGCCGAGGAAAAGGATAGGTCAATGCCCATCCTACCACAAAAGGCTCGCCAAAACCTTGAAACAAACTGGGAACCTCTGTCAGAAACAATATTCTCAGGAATGCCATGCAACCGAACCACATGCTGAAAGAACAAAGGTACCAAATCAGAGGAGGAAGGCAATTTAGCCAAGGGCACCAGATGGACCATTTTAGAAAAGCGATCACAGACCACCCAAATGACTGACATCTTTTGAGAAACGGGAAGGTCAGAAATGAAATCCATCGAAATATGTGTCCAAGGCCTCTTTGGGACCGGCAAGGGCAAAAGCAACCCACTGGCACGAGAACAGCAGGGCTTAGCCCTAGCACAAATCCCACAGGACTGCACAAAAGTACGTACATCCCGTGACAGAGATGGCCACCAGAAGGATCTAGCCACTAACTCTCTGGTACCAAAGATTCCAGGATGACCAGCCAACACCGAACAATGAAGTTCAGAGATAAGTTTATTAGTCCACCTATCAGGGACGAACAGTTTCTCTGCTGGACAACGATCAGGTTTATTCGCCTGAAATTTTTGCAGCACCCGCCGCAAATCAGGGGAGATGGCAGACACAATGACTCCTTCCTTGAGGATACCCGCTGGCTCAGATAAACCCGGAGAGTCGGGCACAAAACTCCTAGACAGAGCATCCGCCTTCACATTTTTAGAGCCCGGAAGGTACGAAATCACAAAGTCGAAGCGGGCAAAAAATAACGACCAACGGGCCTGTCTAGGATTCAAGCGCTTGGCAGACTCGAGATAAGTCAAGTTCTTATGATCAGTCAATACCACCACGCGATGCTTAGCTCCTTCAAGCCAATGACGCCACTCCTCGAATGCCCACTTCATGGCCAGCAACTCTCGATTGCCCACATCATAATTACGCTCAGCGGGCGAAAACTTCCTGGAAAAGAAAGCACATGGTTTCATCACTGAGCAATCAGAACCTCTCTGTGACAAAACCGCCCCTGCTCCAATCTCAGAAGCATCAACCTCGACCTGGAACGGAAGAGAAACATCTGGCTGACACAACACAGGGGCAGAACAAAAACGACGCTTCAACTCCTGAAAAGCTTCCACAGCAGCAGAAGACCAATTAACCAAATCAGCACCCTTCTTGGTCAAATCGGTCAATGGTTTGGCAATGCTAGAAAAATTACAGATGAAGCGACGATAAAAATTAGCAAAGCCCAGGAACTTTTGCAGACTTTACAGAGATGTCGGCTGAATCCAATCCTGGATGGCTTGGACCTTAACTGGATCCATCTCGATAGTAGAAGGGATAAAGATGAACCCCAAAAATGAAACTTTCTGCACACCGAAGAGACACTTTGATCCCTTCACAAACAAAGAGTTAGCACGCAGGACCTGAAAAACCATTCTGACCTGCTTCACATGAGACTCCCAATCATCTGAGAAGATCAAAATGTCATCCAAGTAAACAATCAGGAATTTATCCAGATACTCACGGAAGATGTCATGCATAAAAGACTGAAACACAGATGGAGCATTGGCAAGTCCGAACGGCATCACTAGATACTCAAAATGACCCTCGGGCGTATTGAATGCAGTTTTCCATTCATCTCCTTGCCTGATTCTCACCAGATTATACGCACCACGAAGATCTATCTTAGTGAACCAACTAGCCCCCTTAATCCGAGCAAACAAGTCAGATAACAATGGCAAGGGATACTGAAATTTAACAGTGATCTTATTAAGAAGGCGGTAATCAATACACGGTCTCAGCGAACCATCCTTCTTGGCTACAAAGAAGAACCCTGCTCCCAGTGGTGATGACGATGGGCGAATATGTCCCTTCTCCAGGGATTCCTTCACATAACTGCGCATAGCGGCGTGTTCGGGCACGGATAAATTAAATAATCGACCTTTAGGGAATTTACTACCAGGAATCAAATTGATAGCACAATCACAATCCCTATGCGGAGGTAGAGCATCGGACTTGGGCTCTTCAAATACATCCTGATAATCAGACAAGAACTCTGGGACCTCAGAAGGGGTGGATGACGAAATCGACAAAAATGGAACATCACCATGTACCCCCTGACAACCCCAGCTGGATACCGACATGGAATTCCAATCCAATACTGGATTATGGGTTTGTAGCCATGGCAACCCCAACACGACCACATCATGCAGATTATGCAACACCAGAAAGCGAATAACTTCCTGATGTGCAGGAGCCATGCACATGGTCAGCTGGGCCCAGTATTGAGGTTTATTCTTGGCCAAAGGTGTAGCATCAATTCCTCTCAATGGAATAGGACACCGCAAAGGCTCCAAGAAAAACCCACAACGTTTAGCATAATCCAAATCCATCAGATTCAGGGCAGCGCCCGAATCCACAAACGCCATGACAGAAAATGACGACAAAGAGCATATCAAGGTAATGGACAGAAGGAATTTGGACTGTACAGTACCAATGACGGCAGACCTAGCGGACCGCTTAGTGCGCTTAGGACAATCAGAAATAGCATGAGTGGAATCACCACAGTAGAAACACAGACCATTCAGACGTCTGTATTCCTGCCGTTCAACTCTAGTCATAGTCCTATCGCACTGCATAGGCTCAGGTTTAACCTCAGGCAGTACCGCCAAATGGTGCACAGATTTACGCTCGCGCAAGCGTCGACCGATCCGAATGGCCAAAGACAAAGACTCATTCAAACCAGCAGGCATAGGAAATCCCACCATGACATCCTTAAGAGCCTCAGAGAGACCCTTTCTGAACAAAGCTGCCAGCGCAGATTCATTCCACTGAGTGAGTACTGACCATTTCCTAAATTTCTGACAATATACTTCTATATCATCCTGACCCTGGCACAAAGCCAGCAAATTTTTCTCAGCCTGATCCACTGAATTAGGCTCATCGTACAGCAATCCGAGCGCCAGGAAAAACGCATCGACACTACTCAATGCAGGGTCTCCTGGCGCAAGAGAAAATGCCCAGTCTTGAGGGTCGCCGCGCAAAAAAGAAATAATAATCAAAACCTGCTGAATAGGATTACCAGAAGAATGAGGTTTCAAGGCCAGAAATAGCTTACAATTATTTTTGAAACTTAGAAAACTTAGTTCTATCTCCAAAAAACAAATCAGGAATAGGAATTCTTGGTTCTAACATAGATTTCTGATCAATAGTATCTTGAATTTTTTGTACATTTATAACGAGATTATCCATTGAAGAGCACAGACCCTGAATATCCATGTCCACACCTGTGTCCAGAATCACCCAAATGTCTAGGGGAAAAAAAAAAGTGAACACAGAGCAGAAAAAAAAAAAAAAAATGATGTCAGAACTTTTTCTTTCCCTCTATTGAGAATCATTAGTTAGGCTCCTTGTACTGTTATGTTTGCTAATGACAGGTGTTATGAAGGCAATCCAGAAACACAGTGTGCTTAGCGATCAGAGCGCACACAGTGATCTGACAAATACCCAAAAATACAAGAACGAGCTCTGAGACGTGGAAACTCTGTAGACTGCACACCTGATCCTATCCTAAACACAACTAAAAGCGGCTGTGGATTGCGCCTAACAACTACCTAGGCAACTCGGCACAGCCTAAGAAACTAGCTAGCCTGAAGATAGAAAAATAGGCCTGACTTGCCCCAGAGAAATTCCCCAAAGGAAAAGGCAGCCCCCCACATATAATGACTGTGAGTAAGATGAAAAGACAAAACGAAGGGATGAAATAGATTCAGCAAAGTGGGGCCCGATATTCTAGGACAGAGCGAGGACAGTAAAGCGAACTTTGCAGTCTACAAAAAACCCTAAAGCAAAACCACACAAAGTTGGCAAAAAAAACCCACCGTGCCGAACTAACGGCACGGCGGTACACCCTTTGCGTCTCAGAGCTTCCAGCAAAACAAAAGACAAGCTGGACAGAAAAAAAAGCAACAAAAAAGCAAAAAGCACTTAGCTATACAGAGCAGCAGGTCACAGGAACAATCAGGAGAAGCTCAGATCCAACACTGAAACATTGACAAGGAGCAAGGATAGCAGCATCAGGCGGAGTTAAGTAATGAAGCAGTTAACGAGCTCACCAGAACACCTGAGGGAGGAAGCTCAGAAGCTGCAGTACCACTTGTGACCACAGGAGTGAATTCAGCCACAGAATTCACAACACAGCACATGGTCAGCTAATAGCTGATATGAACGAACCGGTAGGTGAGTTTTTCTTCTGTTAATCCCTGTTTATTTGTAATTATACTGTACATACGATACTTGTCTTCTTTTATAATATCCTTTTACCCTTTGGTAAACACTGCCTACCTTTTTGGAGTAAAATATATAAAATTAATAGTTTTGTTTCTTCAAGCTCTATAATGTACTATCACATCCTCTGAAGTGATTTGCGCTACTAATTTGGGTTGGCTCCGGACCCGTTATTAATGAAGAAATCGGAGCTGGTGGCAGCAGACTTGTCCTGTGCGTTTGGAAGACGTTGTAGCGATGGACGGCGTTGATAATTATTTTTCCCGCCCTAGTGGGAGTAGCTATATCACCCTCGCTGCAGGGTGCCCATTAGTCAGTACAAAGAAAGGCAGCCTTTCTGGCGACTAATCATTCTAGGTGTAGTACCCTGTCTGACTTGAGTGTAAGCGGGGCGCCAGAGAGCTGCAATCTCCAAACCTGAACTGGGAAGTGGGATATAGATAAATCTTCTTCAGAAAGGAACCAGGGGCAACCAAACAACCCTGGTTCATGACAAATTGGTGTGAGCAGTGGGGATGATAAAGTGATCCTCCCTGGGATCCGTGACACCTTGGGTCCAGGCTTGTCAGGAAAAGATTTGTCAAATTTCCTGATCAGGTTATCGATGTTGAGGTTACTAGTATCTCTGCTGATGCCCAGTATCTATTCTCTGAATCATGGTCTCTCTAGTGAACCAGATAATGCAGAGAGCCTCTCAAGATACGGAACTCAAGATTTTTTTGCATGTCATACTCCAAGTTACCTCTTATCGTAACAGGAAAAGGATACATTATGTATCCAAAAGAATGGAGAAAGTTGCGGTCAGAAGGATACCGAATTAACATCATCAACTATTTCTTTATGTTGCAATGCATTTGGGCCCCAGTTTGGCTGAAGAAATCTTGAGTTTTATATTTTTATTAGATAACCATACCTTATCCCCAACATCAAAGCTTGGACTCTTACTAGCAGATGTAGTCTGTCTAATCTGTGCGTCATTCAAGGTTGTAGTTAGGTAGTTAGGTAATCTGGACAAATTAACCAAGTGACTTTCCTCAACTTGTCCGTGTAATATTTCACTGAGATTGTCATGCAAAACAGTTCTATAAACTGTTAAGCTTTTCCCCATGTCCCTCTTTGAAAATTGTAGGCTGTTGGATCTGTAGCCAATGCTGCGTGCTTTGATCAGCCATCATTAATATCTTTCCTGATCTCATCTCATATTCCTTAAATCTCCCAGTCTTCCAATCCCCTTTCTCCACCTCCACCCAATTGCATCCAACATCTGCTCAATTTTTGGCACACAGCATTATTTCCAGCTATATTTTTTCACTTTTACCAGATCCATTTGTCATCCTGATCTGTCACTGTGCTTTGAGCAGTATTGCACTTAACTGATAAGAGTCAGTTCTAATATTCTATCAAAAGGACAATTTTTGCTGTCAATTATTGATTTTTCCATTTGAACCACATCACTGTGTATATCCTGCAGTGTATGAGTGCTGATCACAGACACGCACCTCTGATCGACAATTGTGCTCAGGTTTTGGTGGAAAATTCTTTTTTTATCAATAAGTTGTAAAAAGTAAATTAAAGAAATAAATAGTTTTCTTTGATAATAAATTTCACAGCGCATGATCAACACTATGTATGTAAAAAAAATTCAAAGCTGCTCAGACCGAGTAATATTAACATTCTAATATGGACAGAAAATTATTAAATAGTTTTTCTGTCATGCTCCAGAATGATGGGACTAATTTCTATGCAGAAAAGCTCCAGTTAGGAAATGTGTCTTAAGGCCGGCGTCACACTTACCGTGTAAAAAAAAACTGTCCGATTGTGACGGCCGAAAATCGCACAAATGTTCCCGAACAGTGATCCGTATGTCATTTGTGTGCAATGCGAGGATGTGATTTCCTCGCATCTAGTAACAGTGTGACATCCGTATGGCATCCGTATGCAATGCGATTTTAACATGAGCTTTTACATACAGCAGTTCGCTCTATGTAAAAGGTCATTTTAAAAAAGCATTGCATTCGGATCTCACACTAATGGTCAGTGTGCTGTCCGAGTTTTTCTCGCACCCATAGACTTGCATTGGTGAGTCTCGGCTGAGATACGCTGACAATCGCAGCATGCTGCGATTTCACTCAGATCCTAAATACGGCAGAGAAAACAACTGATGATAGGAGCTGCCCCATAGATTAACATTGGTTCGAGTGCTAGGCGATTTTTTATCGCATAGCACTCGTCCGTATTACGGTCTAGTGTGACTCCGGCCTAATACATTGTCCATTCAGTGTAAAATAGCGGTGGATAAAACAAGACTGAACACAAGACCTTCACAGCCTTCTACACATTATAGGGAAGAACTCATGACACCTTTTCTCCATCTACCTGATGATCCTGAGGAACTTTGGGAAGAAGAGGACGGGGACATCTCTCTGGTGTTGTTCTCTTACTGGATAGAACTGGAGGAAACACATACAGGGACTGAATTCATTCTTTACATACAGATAATTATTGGCCGTGTGTATTTAGTCCTGTCTATTACCTGGTGATGTGAGGGGCTGAGGAACCTCCATCATAACGTCCTTGTACAGATCTTTGTGTCCTTCTAAATACTCCCACTCCTCCATGGAGAAATAGACGGTGACATCCTGACACCTTAAGGGAACCTGACACATACAATGATACCGTCATCCCCCGATCCCTCCATAGCGTTACTGTATAATGTCCCAGCATTCCCAGCAGTGTCACCTCTCCAGTCAGCAGCTCAATCATCTTGTAGGTGAGTTCTAGGATCTTCTGGTCATTGATGTCCTCATGTATCAGGGGGTGAGGTGGAGGCCCCGTGATTGGGCTCAGGGGTCTTCCCCATCCCTCAGACACAGGGTCCTGACAGCGCTCACTAGAGGTCTTCTTCACTACTGTGTAATCCTGGTTATGGAGAGACACATTAATAAACCTCACTACAGACATTTCCAGAGTCCTCACCTCTCCAGTTCTGTCCATCTGTTATTCCCATAGATAAGAATGATGTAATGTGACGTCATCAGAATCTCTCACCTCTCCAGTAAGCCGGAAGAGGATCTCTAGGGTGAGGTGTAATATCCTCTCCGCCATCTTGTCCCTGTCCCTATCCATCCTTGTAGGGTCAGGAGAATTCTCTTATATAGAAGATCTCCACTGAGAGGATCCGATATTGTAGGGACCTGAATGGGGAGAAGATGACGATGTAACATCATAAAGATCCCATGTAAGAAACCTCCGGAGCTGTTACCGGCGTCACATGATCATTACATCCAGCCAACAACACAGAACACATCTGAAAGAGAAAATCTAAAATATCTGAACCTTTCTTAAATATTCCATAAAAACAAGACACAAAGTTATAAAGTGTCGGGAACATCCACAGAGATCGGAATGGCAGAACTGGGGACGTCAGTAACGTCCGACCAGCGTCACTTTATGTAGTAATAACTCTGGAATGCTTCAACAAAATCCCAGTGATTTTGAGTTTGTGTTTTCGTGACACATTATACTTTATGACAATGGTAAATTTAGGTCAATATGTTTTAAGTTTATTTATAAAAAAAAATAACAGAAATTTGACAAAAATGTAAAAAAATTAGCAATCTTCAAACTTTGAATGATTATCCCTTTAATCCAGATGGTCATAACACAGCAAAACATTAATAAATAACATTTCCCACATGTCTGCTTTACATTAGCACCATTTGTAAAATGTTATTTTATTTTGGTAGCATTTTAGGAGGTTTAAAAATGTAGCAGCAATTTTTCATTTTTTCATGGAAATTTACAAAAAAAAAATTTTTTAGGGACCTTTCCAGGTTTGGAGTGACTCTGGGGGTCCTATATATTGGAAACCCCCCAAATGTGACACCATTTTAAAAACAGCAACCCTTGACATATTGAAAACTGCTGTCAGGTAGTTTATTAATCCTTCAAGTGATTTTCAGGAATTAATGCAAAGTGGCATGATAGGAACGGAAAAGTGTATCCTTACCACCTAAATGTCGCTTCACTTCTGAATATGCCGCTATAGCCCAGAGACTCTATGGCCACTATTTGGCTGTGAACTGCCATGGCAAACATCAGGACCACACAATCATGATCTGAGGGCACCGTTATGGATAAAGAGGAAGCCCCCACACTCTGTTATTTACAGTATATGATATAGTCATTATTGACAACATCATCTGAGGGGTTAAACAGATATGGACAGTGACAACACTGATTGCGGCTGATGCAGCAAGTTGTCAGCTATAGTGTATAGCTGACCGCTGCTGGATTGTCATCTGTATGCGGATGCTATTCTCTTATATCAGATGGTCAGTTAAAAGACGTACTGGCGGTCATTAAGGAGTTAATATCTCCTGATAGTGACAACATGGAGCGCCATAATGGAGACTGTACAGTAACAGAGCAGCGAGCGACGTCAGGAGGAAAGTGACGCAATGTAATCCAATACAGAGACCCTGATATAGCGACACAGACGGGAACACGTTGTGTCTCCTGGAATGGGACCGCAGCACTGAGGGGGTTAATGTCCCCGCGCCCAGTAATGGGGAAACTCCAGCACATACCTCCACCTGCAGAGCCGCACACCACATATATGGCTGTTCTGTGCGCACAGGACCTGTGATGAGGTCACAGGAGGGATGAGTCAGGGGTCACATGATCAGGGGCCTCAGTGTATGCAGGACTCTGCTGTGCTGGTTGTCATGGTGCTGGATGAGGGGAAGTTTATGTGTGGGGTCTGGAGGGGTATACGGTGTAAGGAGCAGAGCCGTGTGTGTACGAGGTGTACGGAGAGGAGCCGTGTGTGTACGAGGTGTACAGAGCGGAGCTGTGTGTGTACGAGGTGTACGGAGCGGAGCTGTGTGTGCAGGGCTGCCACTAGAAATTTCGGGGCCCCATACTGGCAAAATTTTCGGGGCCCCCTTGAGACTCCGCCCAGGCTCCACCCCAGCCCCGCCTCCAGGCTCCACCCCTCGAACTGTCCACAGTCCCACCGCTCTCTCTTGGAAAATCTCCACTTCTCACCAATCACACATTGACAGTTCCCATCACCAGATCACACATATAGCCGGCAGCTTTTGTTTTGGCCAAAAGATTTTTTAAGCCGCCACCAGAACACGGTAGACACTTTTGGCCGGGCCCTACTCTACTGTAACCTACTAAATATTTGTTAAAATATGCAATACAATTTAGGTATATTTTTATTTATTTTTCAATTTTTAAAATGACCTATAATACTACATACAAGGAACAAATACCACCGCACTATGACCAGATGACATATTACCAGCACAGTGATCGAATAATATCACATACAAAGAACAAATACCACAACACCATGACCAGACCGCATATTACCACCACATAGTGCCTGAATACTACAATACTGATCAGTAATAAAAAAAAACAACCACAATACTATCACCATCAGTGCCATTATACACAGGAGATCTGTAATTAGTAAGCAGTGTCTGTGTACAGGTAATACAGTGATCACCGGTGACATTGTACACAGGATCGCTGTATATAGTATACAGTGTATAGTGTCAGTGTATAGTTAACACTGACTCACCAGTGACGTCTCTAGGTGAAGTCCTTCATCTTTCATCCAGCACAGACCGCCATCATTTCTTCCAGCCAGGACTCGTCTCTGCAGGAAATAACACAGTTATCTCGAGTTCCACTTGCAGAATACATTACTTAATTTTCACAGCCTCTACATTACACCACATAAAGAAGGCGACATAGTATCACTCTGCACAGTAACAGGACCTCCCCCCATTTAAAACAGTATACTCAAAAAATAAAATAAATACATCACTGCAATAATAATATCCCTTAATTAGCCCCTATGGTAATATTCGCCATCCTAGCCCCCGTGTGTCTCATTGCAGGCTCCAGCCATATGTTCTCCCATCCTGCCCTCATGAGTATCCATTCTGCCCCATATGATCTCCCCATCCTGCCCCATCTGTCTCCAATCCTGCCCCATCTGTCTCCATTCTGCCCCATCTGTTTCCAATCCTGCCCCATCTGTGTCCAGCACTCTGCCCCATCTGTGTCCAGCACTCTGCCCCATCTGTTTCCAATCCTGCCCCATCTGTGTCCAGCACTCTGCCCCATCTGTGTTCAGCACTCTGTCCCATCTGTGTCCAATCCTGCCCCATCTGTGTCCAGCGCTCTGCCCCATCTCTGTCCAGCGCTCTGCCCCATCTCTGTCCAGCGCTCTGCCCCATCTCTGTCCAGCGCTTTGCCCCATCTCTGTCCAGCGCTCTGCTCCATCTCTGTCCAGCGCTCTGCCCCATCTCTGTCCAGCGCTCTGCCCCATCTCTGTCCAGCGCTCTGCCCCATCTCTGTCCAGCGCTCTGCCCCATCTCTGTCCAGCGCTCTGCCCCATCTCTGTCCAGCGCTCTGCCCCATCTCTGTCCAGCGCTCTGCCCCATCTCTTCCCAGCGCTCTGCCCCATCTCTTCCCAGCGCTCTGCCCCATCTCTTCCCAGCGCTCTGCCCCATCTGTGTCCAGCGCTCTGCCCCATCTCTGTCCAGCGCTCTGCCCCATCTCTGTCCAGCGCTCTGCCCCATCTCTTCCCAGCGCTCTGCCCCATCTCTTCCCAGCGCTCTGCCCCATCTCTTCCCAGCGCTCTGCCCCATCTCTGTCCAGCGCTCTGCCCCATCTCTGTCCAGCGCTCTGCCCCATCTCTGTCCAGCGCTCTGCCCCATCTCTGTCCAGCGCTCTGCCCCATCTCTGTCCAGCGCTCTGCCCCATCTCTGTCCAGCGCTCTGCCCCATCTCTGTCCAGCACTCTGCCCCATCTCTGTCCAGCACTCTGCCCAGCACTCTGCCCCATCTCTTCCCAGCACTCTGCCCCATCTCTGTCCAGCACTCTGCCCCATCTCTGTCCAGCACTCTGCCCAGAACTCTGCCCCATCTCTTCCCAGCACTCTGCCCCATCTCTGTCCAGCACTCTGCCCCATCTCTGTCCAGCACTCTGCCCCATCTCTGTCCAGCACTCTGCCCAGCACTCTGCCCCATCTCTTCCCAGCACTCTGCCCCATCTCTTCCCAGCACTCTGCCCCATCTCTGTCCAGCGTTTTGCCCCTGTGTCCAGCACTCTGCCCCATCTCTGTCCAGCACTCTGCCCCATCTCTTCCCAGCACTCTGCCCCATCTCTTCCCAGCACTCTGCCCCATCTCTGTCCAGCACTCTGCCCCATCTCTTCCCAGCACTCTGCCCCATCTCTGTCCAGCACTCTGCCCCATCTCTTCCCAGCACTCTGCCCCATCTCTGTCCAGCGTTCTTCCCTGGGCCCCCGGATCGCCGCTCTAAAAAAAAAAAAAAGAAGTTCTTCTTACCTACCGCGCTCCTGCGGCGGGCGAAGTCTCCACGCAGCTGCAGCGTGCATGCACTCGCCGGCGACTGACAATGATGTCAGACGCCGGCGACATGCACGCACGCTGCGGCTGACATCAGCGCCTGCCAGCCTCAGATTGGCTGGCGGCGCCGCAGCTATTAACTATTGACGTGCGGGCCTGCGCCCGCACGTCAATAGCTTTAAACAGCTGCAGCGTCGGCGCTAAGGGCCCGGTTAGCCTGCGGCTGCCGGTAGGGGCCCGGTGAGCAGATAAGACGGGGCCCGATGCGGGCCCCCTCTGCTCACCGGGCCCCATACGCCAGTCACGGCCGTCATGCCCTGATGGCGGCCCTGTGTGTGTGTACGAGGTGTACGGAGCGGAGCCGTGTGTGTACGAGGTGTACGGAGAGGAGCCGTGTGTGTACGAGGTGTACGGAGAGGAGCCGTGTGTGTACGGGGTGTACTGAGCGGGGCTTTGTGTGTGTACGAGGTGTACGGAGCGGAGCCGTGTGTGTACGGGGTGTACTGAGCGGAGCCGCGTGTGTATGAGGTGTGCGGGGCTTTGTGTGTGTAAGGAGAAGACCCGGAACAGGCAAACCTACTCTGCGATGGATCTGGAACTGTCAGGACTGTCACCCAGGTTGCATGGGGGAAAGCATAAGGCCCCGGACCGACCTTTGAACTCTGGAGCAGGAGGCCCTGCTAAGGTAAAAGAGCTGCAGTGCATGGGAAATTGGGCAGTCTTAGCGGGAACGTGCAGCGCGCAGGATGGCAGTGTCAGGGCTCCTACTGCAGAGCATCCAGAGTAGGCCCAAGCCAAAAGGGCCTGGGAGCCGCGACCAGAGACTGCAGACAAAGATGCGTCCGGTCCCCGCTGACAGTGCTGACCGTGATAAGTCACGCAGTCACCACATAGGCGGGAGGGATTTCCCATCATACCTGCTTTCCATCATACTTGTCTCTGGACTCTGACACGGAAAAAGACTGTGTTATTCCTTGCTCGTCATTTCTCTCGACGATCATCCACCGGACCACGAGGAATCACTGCCACCGCCATGATCCAGGACGCCATCTTCTCCAGAACTACACCAGACTCACATACGTGCCATGGCCTTGGCACCAACGCTCACAACCTGAAAACCGCATTTTGATGTCGTCAGACTGATAAGTTTGCTATTCTTGAACTTCCTACCCTATTCACTTTCCCTGTTTTCCCTGAGTTCCAAACCTCTTGTTCAATTATACTGTTTTCCCCATTTTTCCCCTGCAAGTAGTTTACCAGTAAAAATAAACCCCACGTTAACCCTGGTTCTGCCTCCGACCCGTTATGGCATCTTGCAAACCTGCTCACATGTGTGCGAGGTGTCCGGAGAGGAACCACGTGTGCAAAGTGTACGGAGCGGAGTCGTTTGTGTACGAGGTGTACGGAGCGGCAGGGCTGCCACTAGGAATTTCGGGGCCCTATACTGGCAAAATTTTCAGGGCCCCCTTGAGACTCCACCCAGGCACGACCCCAACTCTGCCTCCACCCCTCGAACTGTTCAGTCCCACCGCCCACTCTTGGAAAAACTCCATATCTGCACAATGTCCTCACCAATCACACATTATCAGTTCCCATCACCATATCACATATATAGCCAGCAGCTTTTTTTTAGCCAAAATATTTTTTAAGCCACCACCACTACAAGGTAGACTCCTCGGGCCGGGCCCTATTCTACTGAAACTTATTAAACATTTTTTTAAAATATCCAATACTCTTTAGGTATATTTTTATTTATTTTTCAATTTTTAAAATGACCAATAATTTCACATACAAGGAACAAATACCAACACACCATGACCAGACCACAAATTACCACCACACAGCGACCGAATAATACCACATACAGTGGACAAATATCACCACACCATGGCTAGACCACATATTACCACCACAGTGACCAAATACTACAATACTGATCATTAATAGAAACACACAATACTAAAATCACTCTGTCACTATGCAAAGGAGATCAGCACTTAGTATACAGTGTCAGTGTACAGGTAATACATTTAATACAGTGATCGGTGACATTATATACAGGACCTCTGTATATAGTCTATAGTGCACAGGTAATAGTGATCACCAGTGACATTATACACAGGAACTCTGTATATAGTACATAGGTAATACAACGATCACCAGTGACATTATACACATGAGCTCTGTATATAGTGTACAGGTAATACAGTTATCATCGGTGACATTATACAAAAGAGGTCTGTATATAGTGTCAGTGTACAGGTAATACAGTGATCACCAGTGACATTATACACAGGAGCTCTATATATAATGTATAGTGTTCGTGTACATGTAATACACTGAGTCACCAATGACGTCTCTATGTAACATACTAACATAGTTATTAAGGTTGAAGGAAGACTTTAAGTCCATCTAGTTCAACCCATAGCCTAACTTAACATGCCCTAACATGTTGATCCAGAGGAAGGCAAAAAAACCCATGTGGCAAAGAGTAAGCTCCACATTGGGGAAAAAATTCCTTTATTTTTTTGCCATCCCCATCTGTTTTCTTATCTTCGTTCATTGTGCATTGCATTTTCTTTGCAAGGATGTTATCTAACATCTTTTTGCACCCATACGGTACTGTGACATCGGTTTAGGCTCATATATTTTTCATCTGCACATTGTGTCTGGATATATGCATATTGAGACCTGTATGGTTTACTACTTAGGAGCCATTTTTTGTATTTTCCACATATTTTGCGTGCTTGCATTTTTTTGCACATTATTTGCATATTGTTTTTTGTGTGAAAAAGAAGGGGGGAAGGGGACTTTAGGTGCTAGTCATCATTGCCCCTATACTAGGGCATGGTTTCTTGTATAGATTTCTGTTTGTATTTTAGTGTTTTTAACTGTTGTTTGTGCTGTGCATTCCTACCAATAAAGCTTTTTTTACTTTAATATAATCTGAGGTGTTCCCAATATATGGGCATGATCTTTTTTTTCTATGTGTTCTCATGTTGTTTCCAAGCCCATGGTGAACTCTCTGGCTCATTAATCAGTGTGCGGTGCCCTCCGTATTTCTTATCTATCAAGGAATCTAGTATATATAACCTGTAACATACTTTTCATGAAAGGTATCCAGTCCCCTCTTAAATTTTAGTAATGAATTCACTCATTACAACATCATACGGCATAGAGTTCCATAGTCTCACTGCTCTTACAGTAAAGAATCCGCGTCTGTTATTATGCTTAAATCTTCTTTCCTCCAGACGTAGAGGATGCCCCCTTGTCCCTGTCTCAGGTCTATGATTAAAAAGATCATCAGAAAGGTCTTTGTACTGTCCCCTCATATATTTATACATTAAAATAAGATCACCCCTTAGGCTTCGTTTTTCCAAACTAAATAGCGCCAAGTGTAATAACCTATCTTGGTATTGCAGACCCCCCAGTCCTCTCATAACCTTGGTCGCTCTTCTCTGCACCCGCTCTAGTTATTATGTTCTCCTCATGAGCATCTATGCCTCTTTTAATGCATCCCCTTATTTTATTTGCCTTTGCAGCAGCTGCTTGACACTGGCCACTAAATGTGAGTTTGTCATACACCCGTACACCCAGGTCTTTTTAATTGATGGTTTTGCCCAGAGTTTTAGAATTAAGCACATAGTTATGCATCCTATTACTTCTACCCAAGTGCATGACCTTACATTTATCCCCATTAAAGCTCATTTGCCATTTATCAGCCCAAGCTTCTAGTTTACATAAATCATCCTGTAATATAAAATTGTCCTCCTCTGTATTGATTACCCTGCAGAGTTTAGTGTCATCTGCAAATATTGAAATTCTGCTCTGCATGCCCCCTACAAGGTTATTAATAAATATGTTAAAAAGAAGAGGGCCCATTACTGACCCCTGTGGTATCCCACTACTAACCACGACCCAGTCCGAGTGTGCTCCATTAATAACCACCCCTTGTTTCCTATCCCTGAGCCAGCTCTTAACCCACTTATTTTCCCCTATCCCCATTATTCTCATTTTATATATCAACCTTTTGTGTGGCACCGTATCAAAGGCTTTTGAAAAGTCCATATACACTACGTCCACTGCATTCCCTTGGTCCAGTGTTATGATCTGGTGATTAAGGAGCGACATGCGTCTAGCTCTGAGCAGGTGGCAACTATACTGACCGCAGTCCCTAAGCTCAACACAACACTAGCAGTAGCCGTGGAATGCTCCTAACTCTGCCTAGGCATCTCGTCACAGCCTAAGAGCTAACTACCCCTAAAGATAGAAGCAGGAAAACTATCTTGCCTCAGAGAAAATCCCCAAAGGATAGATTAGCCCCCCACAAGTAATGACTGTGAGAGGAGAAGGAAATTACATACGTAGTATGAAACAAGATTTAGCACAGGAGGCCACTTCTAGCTAGATAGAAATAGTACAGGACAGAACGCTGTGCGGTCAGTAATAAAAACTAGAAAAAGTCCACCGCAGAGAAATGCAAAAATCTCCACACCAGACTAAAGGTGTGGAGGGCAAACCTGCTGCCCAGAGCTTCCAGCTTAGCTGAATAGATCCATACTGAAAAGCTGGACAATCAACAAAAACAAAGAAAGTGCTGAACAACAAAGTCCACAACAAGTGAACCGCAAAAGGACAAGCAAAGACTTAGCTTAGATGAACTGGTCAGAGTGTCAGGAAAGTCCTAAGAGCAATGACTCCAGGCAGAAACAATTGCCAACTGGCATTGAATAAGGGATAAGGCCAGACTAATATAGCCGAGCCAGAAAGACGATCAGTGAAAACAGCTGCTGAAGCTAAATCCAAGAAGCAGCCATACCACTTAAAACCACAGGAGGGAGCCCAAGAGCAGAACTAAAAAAAATGCTACTTACAACCACCGGAGGGAGCCCAAGAGTGGAATTCACAACAGTCCAGGCCGAAACTTACCTCTTCATAGAAATTGATCAGATTTGTTTGACAGGAATGGTCCCTCGTAAACCCATGCTGATATTGGGTCATGAGGTTATTCCTCTTCAGATACTCCAGCATAGGATCCCTTAGAATACCCTCCAGGATTTTACCCACAGTAGAGGTTAAGCTTACTGGCCTATAATTTCCGAGTTCAGTTTTTGTCCGCTTTTTGAATATTGGCACATTTGCTATACGCCAGTCCTGTGGTACAGACCCTGTTATTATGGAGTCTTTAAAAATTGAAAATAATGGTCTATCAATGACTGTACTTAATTCCTGCAGTACTCGGGGGTGTATCCCATCCGGGCCCGGAGATTTGTCAATTTTAGTGATTTTTAGACGCCGCCATACTTCCTGCTGGGTTAAGCAGGTAACATTTAATGGGGAATTTTTGTTATCACTGATCATATTGTCTGCCATGGGATTTTCTTGTGTAAATACTGATGAAAAAAGTCATTTAGCATATTGACTTTTTCCTCATCCTCATCCACCATTTCACTAGGTGAAGCCCTTCATCTTCGCTTTTCATCTTCATCCAGCAAAGACCGCCATCATTTCTTCTAGCCAGGACTCATCTCTGCAGGAAATAACACAGTTATCTAGAGCACCGCTTGCAGAGCATATTACTTAATCTTTTCACAACTTCTACACTACACCAGATGAAGAAAAAAAGTGACAGCATCACTCTGCACAGTAACAGAACTCCCCCCATTGAAAACGGAATCCTTAAAAAATAAAATACATCACTGCAGTAATAATATCCCTTAATTAGCCCCTACAATAATAATATCCCCATCCTAGCCCCCTTGTCTCTCATTCCTGGCTCCAGCCATATGTTTTCCAATCCTGGCCCCATATGTTCTCCGATCCTGCCCTCATGAATATCCATTTTGCCCCATGTGATGTCCCATCCTGCCCCATATGTTCTCCCCATCCTGCCCCATCAGTCTCCATTCTGCCCTATATGTCTCTATCATGCCCCATGATTCTGCACTATGTGTCTCCATCCTGCCCCATGTGTGTCCATCCTGCTCCATGATGCTGCCCCATCTGTCTCCATGCTGCACCATCTGTCTCTATCCTGCCCTATCTGTCCCATGAGCCTGCTCCATTTATCTCCATCCTGTCCCATGTCTCCCATCGGGCCGCATGATCCTCCACCATGTGTCTCCACCCTGCCCCATCTGTCTCTATCCTGCCCCATGATCCTGCTTCATCTGTCTCCATCCTGCACCATATGTCTCCATCTTGCCCCATGATCCTGCACCATGTTCCTACCCAATCTGTCTTCATTCTGCCCAATATGTTTCCATCGTGCCCCATGATCCTGCCCCATCTGTCTCCATCCTGTCCCATCTGTCTCCATCGTGCCCCATGTGTCTCCATCTTGCTGTCAAAACATATTGAGGTTTGCCGGTTTCAATTAAAAAAGAACACTTTCTCCTTACCTGGCCTCCAGTACTTTCAAGCGCAGACTCGCCGGCAAATGACAATGTCATACGCTGGTGACTAGAGTTGAGCGACCTTGACCTTTTTAGAGTCGAGCCGGGTTTCGCGAAACCCGACTATCTCAAAAGTCGGGTCGAGTGAAATCGGCCGATTATGGCGAAAAGTCGGGATCGACCGAAACACGAAACCCAATGCAAGTCAATGGGGCAGCATAGTCGGCAGTGAGTGGGGGCCAGGAAAACACCTAGAGTGCCCATTTTAATGTCAAAACCATCCATTCTTCTTAATGAAGCTTGTCAAGCGTAATTTACCTTATAATAATTGGAAGGCATTTGAAATTGGGGGTCATTTGGCTAAAGTTGTGTGGGGTTGGGCTGGTTCAAGTAATTAGTGGGCCCAGGAAATCTGGACCACGTCACGGCAGTGGAGCAGGGAGAGGTAAGTATTTCAACTTTGCAAGTGCTGTGAACCTGAGCAAGCAGGGGGGGCCCACTTGTTGGCATTGGCACTGGCACAGGGCCCCTCAAAGTACAGCGGTGTGTTTGCACGGCGGGGGCGCCTCCCACCGGCAGCAACACTTTTGCGTACTATGAGAGGCCCTGTGCCAGTGACGTCGCCAACTAGTATTCCTCCCCCCACCTGATGAAGGAACCTGCACTTTCATCTGCACCTTCCTCTTTGTCCCCGTGTAAGGTGGTATGGTATGCGGGAAGAGCAACCTGACTTTCAGCAGGGTCACAATGTTGTTGTGTAGCATGCACGGGGAATGTTGCGTTATGGGTCAATGTACCAGCAGACTCATCTATCACTGGCTGGGCAATGGGCACGATGAAGTGGAAACACAGATATAGGCCCAAAGAATAAAGTGGGCAAAATGCAGTTCAAAATTGGTAACACAGGAATAACCAGGGGGCATTGCAGTGGAGGACAACAGGAATGAGAGGCTGACACAGAGAGTAGGGCCAAATCAGTAAGTAGTCGAAATGCAGTTCAAAATTGGCAACCGTAGTAAACAGGCGGCACAGCTTTGTTCAGTGGAGGAGAACAGCAAGGAGTGGCAGACACCGATAGTAGGCCCCAACCCAACTAGTAGGCCAAATGCAGTCTAACATTAACAACTACTTAACGAGAGCCTGAAAATGGAATTTCAGGACAGGAAACCAGGAGAACAGCAAGGAGTGGCAGACACCGATAGTAGGCCCCAAACCAACTAGTACGCCAAATGCAGTTGTTCCATTTAACCACAATTTAATGAGAGCCTGAAGATAGAAGCTCAGGAAAGGCAACCTGGGGAACACCTTGGAGTGTAACACACCATCTCTCTCCACCCCATACCCATTTTGTAGGCCTAATGCAGTGTACTTTTCTACAACTACTAAACGAGAGTCGGAAGACCGAAGCAATGGCAAGGAAACCTGGGGAACACCTTGGAGTGTAACACACCATCTCTCTCCACCCCATACCCAATTTGTAGGCCTAATGCAGTGTAGTTTCCAAGAACTACTAAACGAGAGCCGGAAGATCGAAGCTCAGGAAAGGCAACCTGGGGAACACCTTGGAGTGTAACACACCCTCTCTCTACACCCCATACCCAATTTGAAGGCCTAATGCAGTGTAGTTTCCAAGAACTACTAAACGAGAGCCGGAAGATCGAAGCTCAGGAAAGGCAACCTGGGGAACACCTTGGAGTGTAACACACCCTCTCTCTACACCCCATACCCAATTTGTAGGCCTAATGCAGCGTAGTTTCCGACAACTACTAAACGAGAGCATGAAGATCGAAGCTCAGGAAAGGCAACCTGGGGAACACCTTGGAGTGTAACACACCCTCTCTCTACACCCCATACCCAATTTGAAGGCCTAATGCAGCGTAGTTTCCAACAACTACTAAACGAGAGCCGGAAGATCGAAGCTCAGGAAAGGCAACCTGGGGAACACCTTGGAGTGTAACAAACCCTCTCTCTACACCCCATACCCAATTTGTAGGCCTAATGCAGCGTAGTTTCCGACAACTACTAAACGAGAGCATGAAGATCGAAGCTCAGGAAAGGCAACCTGGGGAACACCTTGGAGTGTAACACACCCTCTCTCTACACCCCATACCCAATTTGAAGGCCTAATGCAGCGTAGTTTCCAACAACTACTAAACGAGAGCCGGAAGATCGAAGCTCAGGAAAGGCAACCTGGGGAACACCTTGGAGTGTAACAAACCCTCTCTGTACACCCCATACCCTATTTGTAGGCCTAATGCAGTGTAGTTTCCAAGAACTACTAAATGAGAGCCGGAAGATCGAAGCTCAGGAAAGGCAACCTGGGGAACACCTTGGAGTGTAACACAACGTCTCTCTACACCACGGAAGGGCTGATTCTTAGGAAGGAAGGCTGTTGGAAATAAGCATTGCGCGTCCGAGGGTGATTATATTCTTATTAGGTATATACTCACCCTCGGACGCGCCCTGCTTCTTTATTTGGAATGAATGTTTATTTGCAATGTGGTGTTGACTTTCTCTATTATTTTGGTAATTAATGATTTTATTATTTTCATTGTTTTGCATCTTCTCGGCAATAATATAAAGAAGACGCGACAGGACAACACTCAGTGGATGCCATATCTGTGTTTTCAATTTAAAAAACCTTTCAGTTAACTACTTGCAGGAGAAAGTAATTGTAGCTGGTGGCCATTTTTAGTACTGTACCAGATTTTAGTTGTGTGTTTGTTTTTAATGTTAAAATGTCTGCATTTGATATCTCACCAGTATTTTCTTTTTTATAAGCAAAATACTTATTTTTTTATTTTATGATGTTGGTTCAAGGGGTACACGGGCAGCAGTAGACAGGTCAGTGGAGGCCTAGTGGAAGGAGGGACCGCAGACAGGCTTCGAAGCCCTAACATAATAAATTGGGCTGCCTGTAGGCAATTTAAAATTCGTTCCAGGGGAACACGGGTAGCAGTAGACAGGTCAGTGGAGGCCTAGAGGAAGGAGGGACCGCAGATGCGCCAATGTTTCCCCCATACCAAATTTGTAGGCCTAATGCAGTGTAGTTTCCAACAACTACTAAACGAGAGCCGGAATATCGAAGCTCAGGAAAGGCAACCTGGGGAACACCTTGGAGTGTAACACACCCTCTCTCTACACCCCATACCCAATTTGTAGGCCTAATGCAGTGTAGTTTCCAAGAACTACTAAACGAGAGCCGGAAGATTGAAGCTCAGGAAAGGCAACCTGGGGAACACCTTGGAGTGTAACACACCCTCTCTCTACACCCCATACCCAATTTGAAGGCCTAATGCAGCGTAGTTTCCAACAACTACTAAACGAGAGCCGGAAGATCGAAGCTCAGGAAAGGCAACCTGGGGAACACCTTGGAGTGTAACAAACCCTCTCTCTACACCCCATACCCAATTTGTAGGCCTAATGCAGCGTAGTTTCCGACAACTACTAAACGAGAGCATGAAGATCGAAGCTCAGGAAAGGCAACCTGGGGAACACCTTGGAGTGTAACACACCCTCTCTCTACACCCCATACCCAATTTGAAGGCCTAATGCAGTGTAGTTTCCAAGAACTACTAAACGAGAGCCGGAAGATCGAAGCTCAGGAAAGGCAACCTGGGGAACACCTTGGAGTGTAACACACCCTCTCTCTACACCCCATACCCAATTTGAAGGCCTAATGCAGCGTAGTTTCCAACAACTACTAAACGAGAGCCGGAAGATCGAAGCTCAGGAAAGGCAACCTGGGGAACACCTTGGAGTGTAACACACCCTCTCTCTACACCCCATACCCAATTTGAAGGCCTAATGCAGTGTAGTTTCCAAGAACTACTAAACGAGAGCCGGAAGATCGAAGCTCAGGAAAGACAACCTGGGGAACACCTTGGAGTGTAACACAACGTCTCTCTACACCACGGAAGGGCTGATTCTTAGGAAGGAAGGCTGTTGGAAATAAGCATTGCGCGTCCGAGGGTGATTATATTCTTATTAGGTATATACTCACCCTCGGACGCGCCCTGCTTCTTTATTTGGAATGAATGTTTATTTGCAATGTGGTGTTGACTTTCTCTATTATTTTGGTAATTAATGATTTTATTATTTTCATTGTTTTGCATCTTCTCGGCAATAATATAAAGAAGACGCGACAGGCCAACACTCGGTGGATGCCATATCTGTGTTTTCAATTTAAAAAACCTTTCAGTTAACTACTTGCAGGAGAAAGTAATTGTAGCTGGTGGCCATTTTTAGTACTGTACCAGATTTTAGTTGTGTGTTTGTTTTTAATGTTAAAATGTCTGCATTTGATATCTCACCAGTATTTTCTTTTTTATAAGCAAAATACTTTTTATTTTATTTTATGATGTTGGTTCAAGGGGTACACGGGCAGCAGTAGACAGGTCAGTGGAGGCCTAGTGGAAGGAGGGACCGCAGACAGGCTTCGAAGCCCTAACATAATAAATTGGGCTGCCTGTAGGCAGTTTAAAATTGGTTCCAGGGGAACACGGGCAGCAGTAGACAGGTCAGTGGAGGCCTAGTGGAAGGAGGGACCGCAGACAGGCTTCGAAGCCCTAACATAATAAATTGGGCTGGCTGTAGGCAATTTACAATTGGTTCCATGGGAACACGGGCAGCAGTAGACAGGTCAGTGGAGGCCTAGTGGAAGGAGTGACGGCAGACAGGCATCAAAGGCCTAACATCATAACATTGGGCTGTTGGCAATTTAAAATTGGTTCCAGGGGTACACGGGCAACAGTGGTCTGGTCAGTGGAAGTCTAGTGGAAGGAGTGACGGCAGACAGGCTAAGAAGGCCTAACATAACAAAATTGGGCTGGCTGTAGGCAAGTTTAAATTGGTTCCAGGGGAACACGGCCAGCAGTGGCCTGGTCAGTGTAGTAGTTGTAGAAAGAACGGACCGCAGACAGGCTTCGAAGGCCTAACATAACAAAAATGTCAAAACAATGGTATTGTCAGTGCCAGGCATTGAAGGATGTCAGCGCATAGACTAAACATTGGTGAAGCTGTGAGAGATAATTTTGCTAGTGGTAGAGCACTGTTTGAGCTGGGGGGGGAACTGTCTTGTGGCCGGCGGTACAGGCCCAGGGCCCCTCATATTACAATGGTGTGTCTGACGTTGGGTGCGCACCACCACCGCCAGAGACACTTTATTGTACTATGAGGGACCCAGTGGCAGTGCCGTCGACCAAAAGCGGGCACACCCACCTCTTCAGACAAACAGCACTCTCACGGGTGCTGGCGCAAAGTGGCGATACCACGGCCCCGTGTGGGGAGTTTGGCCATTTTGTTAGGAGTAAACATGTCGTATGCTGGACAATCAGGTGCAGAAAATTACGAGATTGGAAAAGTCATTCAGAAGAGTCCACAGGCAAGACCTTTTCATAGGAAAGTTAGGTGTCAGCCGGGCAAGGTGGGGCAAAAGATTTCGAAATCCAGTTGTGGTTCATTTTAATGAAGGTTAGATCATCTACATTTTGGGTAGCCAGACGAGTCCTTTTTTCAGTTAGTATTGAACCTGCAGCACTGAATACTCTTTCTGATAGGACACTAGCTGCCGGGCAAGCAAGCTCCTGCAATGCATATTCTGCCAATTCTGGCCAGGTGTCTAATTTGGATGCCCAGTAATCAAATGGGAATGACGGTTGAGGGAGAACGTCGATAAGGGATGAAAAATAGTTTGTAACCATACTGGACAAATGTTGTCTCCTGTCACTTTGAATTGATGCTGCAGTACCTGTCCTGTCTGCGGTCATAGCAAAATCACTCCACAACCTGGTCAGAAAACCCCTCTGGCCAACGCCACTTCTGATTTCTGCCCCTCTAACACCTCTGGTCTGCTGGCCCCTGGAGCTCGTGTGAGAACGATCACGGGCGCTGTGTGCAGGGAATGCCAGAAGCAAACGGTCAACAAGAGTTGATTGTTTTGTTGCTAATATTAGTTCCAAGTTCTCATGTGGCATAATATTTTGCAATTTGCCTTTATAGCGAGGATCAAGGAGGCAGGCCAACCAGTAATCGTCATCGTTCATCATTTTTGTAATGCGTGTGTCCCTTTTGAGGATACGCAAGGCATAATCCGCCATGTGGGCCAAAGTTCCAGTTGTCAAATCTGCGGTTGTGCTTGGTTGAGGGGCAGTTGCAGGCAAATCTACGTCACTTGTGTCCCTCAAAAAACCAGAACCCGCCCTTGCCACGCCACCAATTTCCAATGACCCCGGGAAAGCTTCCTCATTAAAAATATACTCATCCCCATCATCCTCCTCATCCTCCACCTCCTCTTCGCCCGCTACCTCGTCCTGTACACTGCCCTGACCAGACAATGGCTGACTGTCATCAAGGCTTTCCTCTTCCTCTGGTGCAGACGCCTGATCCTTTATGTGCGTCAAACTTTGCATCAGCAGACACATTAGGGGGATGCTCATGCTTATTATGGCGTTGTCTGCACTAACCAGCCGTGTGCATTCCTCAAAACACTGAAGGACTTGACACATGTCTTTAATCTTCGACCACTGCACACCTGACAACTCCATGTCTGCCATCCTACTGCCTGCCCGTGTATGTGTATCCTCCCACAAAAACATAACAGCCCGCCTCTGTTCGCACAGTCTCTGAAGCATGTGCAGTGTTGAGTTCCACCTTGTAACAACGTCTATGATTAGGCGATGCTGGGGAAGGTTCAAAGAACGCTGATAGGTCTGCATACGGCTGGAGTGTACAGGCGAACGGCGGATATGTGCGCAAAGTCCACGCACTTTGAGGAGCAGGTCGGATAACCCCGGATAACTTTTCAGGAAGCACTGCACCACCAGGTTTAAGGTGTGAGCCAGGCAAGGAATGTGTTGCAGTTGGGAAAGGGAGATGGCAGCCATGAAATTCCTTCCGTTATCACTCACTACCTTGCCTGCCTCAAGATCTACAGTGCCTAGCCACGACTGCATTTCTTGCTGCAAGAACTCGGACAGAACTTCCGCGGTGTGTCTGTTGTCGCCCAAACACTTCATAGCCAATACAGCCTGCTGACGTTTGCCAGTAGCTGCCCCATAATGGGAGACCTGGTGTGCAACAGTGGCAGCTGCGGATGGAGTGGTTGTGCGACTGCGGTCTGTGGACGAGCTCTCGCTTCTGCAGGAGGACGAGGAGGAGGAGGAGGAGGAGGGGGTGCGAACGGCTACAGCCAACTGTTTCCTAGACCGTGGGCTAGGCAGAACTGTCCCAAACTTGCTGTCCCCTGTGGACCCTGAATCCACCACATTTACCCAGTGTGCCGTGATGGACACGTAACGTCCCTGGCCATGCTTACTGGTCCATGCATCTGTTGTCAGGTGCACCTTTGTGCTCACAGATTGCCTGAGTGCATGGACGATGCGCTCTTTAACATGCTGGTGGAGGGCTGGGATGGCTTTTCTGGAAAAAAAGTGTCGACTGGGTAGCTCGTAGCGTGGTACAGCGTAGTCCATCAGGTCTTTGAAAGCTTCGCTTTCAACTAACCGGTAGGGCATCATCTCTAACGAGATTAGTCTAGCTATGTGGGCGTTCAAACCCTGTGTACGCGGATGCGAGGCTAAGTACTTCCTTTTTCTAACCATAGTCTCATGTAGGGTGAGCTGGACTGGAGAGCTGGAGATCGTGGAACTAGCGGGGGTGCCGGTGGACATGGCAGACTGAGAGACGGTGGGAGATGGTATTGTTGCCGCCGGTGCCCTAGATGCAGTGTTTCCTACTACGAAACTGGAGATTCCCTGACCCTGACTGCTTTGGCCTGGCAAAGAAACCTGCACAGATACTGCAGGTGGTGCAGAAAATGGTGGCCCTACACTGCCGGAAGGGATGTTGCGTTGATGAGTAGCTTCATTGGCCGAGGGTGCTACAACCTTAAGGGACGTTTGGTAGTTAGTCCAAGCTTGCAAATGCATGGTGGTTAAATGTCTATGCATGCAACTTGTATTGAGACTTTTCAGATTCTGCCCTCTGCTTAAGGTAGTTGAACATTTTTGACAGATTACTTTGTGCTGATCAATTGGATGTTGTTTAAAAAAATGCCAGACTGCACTCTTTCTAGCATCGGATACCTTTTCAGGCATTGCAGACTGAGCTTTAACCGGATGGCCACGCTGTCCTCCAACAGGTTTTGACTTTGCCACGCGTTTTGGCCAAGATACGGGCCCGGCAGATGGAACCTGTTGCGATGTTGATGCCTGCTGCGGCCCCTCCTCCTCCGCTTCAGAACTACTGCCGCCTGCACCCTGTTCCCCCAATGGCTGCCAATCGGGGTCAAGAACTGGGTCATCTATTACCTCTTCTTGTAGCTCGTGTGCAACTTCGTCTGTGTCACCGTGTCGGTCGGTGGTATAGCGTTCGTGATGGGGCAACATAGTCTCATCAGGGTCTGATTCTTGATCAGCACCCTGCGAGGGCAATGTTGTGGTCTGAGTCAAAGGACCAGCATAGTAGTCTGGCTGTGGCTGTGCATCAGTGCACTCCATGTCAGATTCAACTTGTAATGGGCATGCACTGTTAACTGCTTCACTTTCTAAGCCAGGGACGGTATGTGTAAAGAGCTCCATGGAGTAACCCATTGTGTCGCCTGCTGCATTCTTCTCTGTTGTTGTTTTTGCTGAAGAGGACAAGGAAGCGACTTGTCCCTGACCGTGAACATCCACTAACGACGCGCTGCTTTTACTTTTACCAGTTTCACGAGAGGAGGGAAAAGAGCTAGAGGCTGAGTCAGCAAGATAAGCCAAAACTTGCTCTTGATGCTCCGGCTTTAAAAGCGGTTTTCCTACTCCCAGAAAAGGGAGGGTTCGAGGCCTTGTGTAGCCAGACGACGAACCTGGCTCCACAGCTCCAGACTTAGGTGCAATATTTTTTTTCCCACGACCACCTGATGCTCCACCACTACCACTACCCTCATTACCAGCTGACAATGAACGCCCCCGGCCACGACCTCTTCCACCAGACTTCCTCATTGTTTTAAAAACGTTACCAAACGAACGGTATTTGTTGCTGTCACACAACTTACACGGTGAGCTATAACTTCAGTATGATTTAGCTACCCCTTTACAGGTGGGTGAGACCACAACGAAAATCAGCCACAATGTTACACACTCTGTTGTTGTTGGCAACAAATGAGATGGCACACACACAGGACTGTCACTGAAGCGCAAATGTAAATATTTATCTCCCACTGATTTGTGTTTGTTTTTTTTAAAAGGGAGACTTCAGAAAAAAAAAAAAAAAAAAAATATTTTTTACAGAAGAATTTATAAAACAAATAAAATGAAATGATTGTTTCAGGGAGAATTTAGGAAAAAAAAAAAAAAAAAAGGCTTTGTAGGGCCCACTGAGTGAGAGAGGACGCACACAGGAGTCAGGAGTGGCACACAAGCCCAGAGGCCAATATTAATCTCCCACCGATTGATTTAGTTATTTTTTTTGGTAGATTTTGGAACCCAAATCAAGCAAAAAAATTAATAGGCTTTCTATGGCCCACAATTGGGGAGAGAGAGAGAGAGATGGCACACCCAGGAGTCAAGACTGGCACACAAGCAGAAGGGGCAATATGAATCTCCCACAGATTTTTTTTTTTTTTTTCAGGGAGACTTGAGAGAAAAAAAAATACAAAAAAAATGATTTTTTTCAGGAATAATTTAGAAACCAAAGAAAATAAAATGATTGTTTCAGGGAGAATTTAGAAAACAAATAAAACAAAAAATAGGCTTTCTAGGGCCCACTGAGTGACAGATGACGCACACAGGAGTCAGGAGTGGCACACAAGCCCAGAGGCCAATATTAATCTCCCACTGATTGATTTAGTGATTTTTTTTGGTAGATTTTGGAACCCAAATCAAGCAAAAAAATTATTAGGCTTTCTATGGCCCACAATTGGGGAGAGAGAGAGAGATGGCACACCCAGGAGTCAAGACTGGCACACAAGCAGAAGGGGCAATATGAATCTCCCACAGATTTTTTTTTTTTTTTTTCAGGGAGATTTGAGAGAAAAAAAAATACAAAAAAAATGATTTTTTTCAGGAATAATTTAGAAACCAAAGAAAATAAAATGATTGTTTCAGGGAGAATTTAGAAAACAAATAAAACAAAAAATAGGCTTTCTAGGGCCCACTGAGTGACAGATGACGCACACAGGAGTCAGGAGTGGCACACAAGCCCAGAGGCCAATATTAATCTCCCACTGATTGATTTAGTTATTTTTTTTGGTAGATTTTGGAACCCAAATCAAGCAAAAAAATTAATAGGCTTTCTATGGCCCACAATTGGGGAGAGAGAGAGAGATGGCACACCCAGGAGTCAAGACTGGCACACAAGCAGAAGGGGCAATATGAATCTCCCACAGATTTTTTTTTTTTTTTTTTTTCAGGGAGACTTTAGAGAAAAAAAATACAAAAAAAATGATTTTTTTCAGGAATAATTTAGAAACCAAAGAAAATAAAATGATTTTTTCAGGGAGAATTTAGAAAACAAATAAAACAAAAAATAGGCTTTCTAGGGCCCACTGAGTGACAGATGACGCACACAGGAGTCAGGAGTGGCAGACAAGCCCAGAGGCCAATTTTAATCTCCCACTGATTGATTTAGTGATTATTTTTGGTAGATTTTGGAACCCAAATCAAGCAAAAAAATTAATAGGCTTTCTATGGCCCACAATTGGGGAGAGAGAGAGAGATGGCACACCCAGGAGTCAAGACTGGCACACAAGCAGAAGGGGCAATATGAATCTCCCACAGATTTTTTTTTTTCAGGGAGACTTTAGAGAAAAAAAAATACAAAAAAAATGATTTTTTTCAGGAATAATTTAGAAACCAAAGAAAATAAAATGATTTTTTCAGGGAGAATTTAGAAAACAAATAAAACAAAAAATAGGCTTTCTAGGGCCCACTGAGTGACCGATGACGCTCACAGGAGTCAGGAGTGGTACACAAGCCCAGAGGCCAATATTAATCTCCCACTGATTGATTTAGTGATTTTTTTTGGTAGATTTTGGAACCCAAATCAAGCAAAAAAATTAATAGGCTTTCTATGGCCCACTATTTGTGAGAGAGATGGCACGCTCAGGACTGGCACACAAGCCCAGAGGCCAATATTAATCTCCCTTTTTTTTTTTTCCAGGGAAAATTTATAAACCCAATAAAAAAAATAATAATAAATAGGCTTTCTATGGCCCACTATCTGAGAGAGAGAGATGGCACGCTTAGGACTGGCACACAAGCCCAAAGGCCAATATTAATCTCCCACTGATTGATTGATTGATTTTTTCAGGTAGAATTATGAACCCAAATCAACCAAAAAAATAAATAGGCTTTCTATGGCCCACTATTTGTGAGAGAGATGGCACGCTCAGGACTGGCACACAAGCCCAGAGGCCAATATTAATCTCCCACTTTTTTTTTTTTCCAGGGAAAATTTATAAACCCAATAAAATAATAAAAAAATAGGCTTTCTATGGCCCACTATCTGAGAGAGAGAGAGATGGCACGCTTAGGACTGGCACACAAGCCCAAAGGCCAATATTAATCTCCCACTGATTGATTTATTGATTTTTTCAGGTAGAATTTAGAACCCAAATCAAGCAAAAAAATTAATAGGCTTTCTATGGCCCACTGAGTGAGAGATGGCACACACAGGAGTAAGGAGTGGCACACAAGCCCTGAGGCCAATATTTTTCTCCCACTGATTGATGTTGTGATTTTTTCTGGTAGATTTTGGAACCCAAATCAAGCAAAAAAATAAATAGGCTTTCTATGGCCCACTGAGTGAGAGATGACACAGACAGGGATGGCACTCTAGCAGAAATGTCAATCTTAATCTCCCACAAAAAAAAAAAAAAAAAAAAAGGAACTGTCCTTCAATTACTATCTCCCTGCAGTAATCTCAGCCAGGTATGGCAGGCAGCAATAAGGAGTGGACTGATGCACAAATTAAATAAAAAGTGTGGACAAACAAACAAGATAGCTGTGCAGAAAGGAAGGAACAAGAGGATTTGTGCTTTGAAAAAAGCAGTTGGTTTGCACAGCGGCGTACACACAGCAATGCAGCTATCAGGGAGCCTTCTAGGGCAGCCCAATGAGCTACAGCGCTGAGGAAAAAAAAAAAAAAGGAGCTTCCACTGTCCCTGCACACCGAAGGTGGTGTTGGGCAGTGGAAATCGCTACAGCACAAGCGGTTTTGTGGTTAATGGACCCTGCCTAACGCTATCCCTGCTTCTGACGAAGCGGCAGCAACCTCTCCCTAAGCTCAGATCAGCAGCAGTAAGATGGCGGTCGGCGGGAACGCCCCTTTATAGCCCCTGTGACGCCGCGGACAGCAAGCCAATCACTGCAATGCCCTTCTCTAAGATGGTGGGGACCAGGACCTATGTCATCACGCTGCCCACACTCTGCGTTTACCTTCATTGGCTGAGAAATGGCGCTTTTCGCGTCATTGAAACGCGACTTTGGCGCGAAAGTCGCGTACCGCATGGCCGACCACGCACAGGGGTCGGATCGGGTTTCATGAAACTCGACTTCGCCAAAAGTCGGCGACTTTTGAAAATGTTCGACCCGTTTCGCTCAACCCTACTGGTGACGTGAGTGCTGACGTCAGCTGCCAGCCTCTGATTGGCTGGCAGCTTTTAACTATTGCTGTTTGGGTCCAATCAGCAAAAGATTTTAAATGAACCTGGGTCTTAGACACAGGTTCAGTTACTACACCGACAGAATCCTGCCGCTGGGGCTTGGTGAGCAGAAGAGAGGGGCCACATATACCAGTAATGATCTGATGGCGGCCCTGCACATATATACTCACATTACAGCACACAGCCTGCACACACACCATACACACTGTATATACAAACTGTATACCAGAATTCCAGGAGGATAGTGAATCAGAGCAGAAGGGGTTAAGCAGACAGATGTCAGAATGAGGTCCAAGGCCAGGCAACGAAATAGCTACATACAGTGGGGCAAAAAAGTATTTAGTCAGTCAGCAATAGTGCAAGTTCCACCACTTAAAAAGATGAGAGGCGTCTGTAATTTACATCATAGGTAGACCTCAACTATGGGAGACAAACTGAGAAAAAAAAATCCAGAAAATCACATTGTCTGTTTTTTTAACATTTTATTTGCATATTATGGTGGAAAATAAGTATTTGGTCAGAAACAAACAATCAAGATTTCTGGCTCTCACAGACCTGTAACTTCTTCTTTAAGAGTCTCCTCTTTCCTCCACTCATTACCTGTAGTAATGGCACCTGTTTAAACTTGTTATCAGTATAAAAAGACACCTGTGCACACCCTCAAACAGTCTGACTCCAAACTCCACTATGGTGAAGACCAAAGAGCTGTCAAAGGACACCAGAAACAAAATTGTAGCCCTGCACCAGGCTGGGAAGACTGAATCTGCAATAGCCAACCAGCTTGGAGTGAAGAAATCAACAGTGGGAGCAATAATTAGAAAATGGAAGACATACAAGACCACTGATAATCTCCCTCGATCTGGGGCTCCACGCAAAATTCCACCCCGTGGGGTCAGAATGATCACAAGAACGGTGAGCAAAAATCCCAGAACCACGCGGGGGGACCTAGTGAATGAACTGCAGAGAGCTGGGACCAATGTAACAAGGCCTACCATAAGTAACACACTACGCCACCATGGACTCAGATCCTGCAGTGCCAGACGTGTCCCACTGCTTAAGCCAGTACATGTCCGGGCCCGTCTGAAGTTTGCTAGAGAGCATTTGGATGATCCAGAGGAGTTTTGGGAGAATGTCCTATGGTCTGATGAAACCAAACTGGAACTGTTTGGTAGAAACACAACTTGTCGTGTTTGGAGGAAAAAGAATACTGAGTTGCATCCATCAAACACCATACCTACTGTAAAGCATGGTGGTGGAAACATCATGCTTTGGGGCTGTTTCTCTGCAAAGGGGCCAGGACGACTGATCCGGGTACATGAAAGAATGAATGGGGCCATGTATCGTGAGATTTTGAGTGCAAACCTCCTTCTATCAGCAAGGGCATTGAAGATGAAACGTGGCTGGGTCTTTCAACATGACAATGATCCAAAGCACACAGCCAGGGCAACGAAGGAGTGGCTTCGTAAGAAGCATTTCAAGGTCCTGGAGTGGCCTAGCCAGTCTCCAGATCTCAACCCTATAGAAAACCTTTGGAGGGAGTTGAAAGTCCGTGTTGCCAAGCGAAAAGCCAAAAACATCACTGCTCTAGAGGAGATCTGCATGGAGGAATGGGCCAACATACCAACAACAGTGTGTGGCAACCTTGTGAAGACTTACAGAAAACGTTTGACCTCTGTCATTGCCAACAAAGGATATATTACAAAGTATTGAGATGAAATTTTGTTTCTGACCAAATACTTATTTTCCACCATAATATGCAAATAAAATGTTAAAAAAACAGACAATGTGATTTTCTGGATTTTTTTTTTCTCAGTTTGTCTCCCATAGTTGAGGTCTACCTATGATGTAAATTACAGACGCCTCTCATCTTTTTAAGTGGTGGAACTTGCACTATTGCTGACTGACTAAATACTTTTTTGCCCCACTGTACAGAATGCAAGGCACAGAAAGAAAAACCACACAGTAGCTGAATGCATGTCTGGCAGAGGTCTGGGAGTTACAGCCCAGTTCAATAGACTGGCAATCACCTGGGTCAATGAACACCTGAGATAGCTAGTGCCTCCCAGTCTCAGATTGGATGTCCGAGTTGTCAATCAAAGTAACGACAGCTTCAGCAAACACTAAGACAACCAACTACAACTAATTCAGACTATTCCTTCAACACCAAACCAGGAAGTTATAAACTATCACCAGCATTTCTGTGGTGCAAGAGGTAATCATATATACCTGAGAGGAGTGGCCAACACAGAACAGCTGAGACAATTTAGGAAGGAAAGCTCCAGGACATAGACAGTACTATTTAACCCTTGCAATAACAGAGCAAGGAAGACGCCACTCGGATGAAGGAGCCCCTTTGCTAGTGTAAGTCCACTGTCCCCAATACTTAACTACTATATGGCTTACACTGTTAGGTGATCTACTGCACTAGCTCCATATCGCATTATGAGCACTGTCTCACTATTTGCTGTACTTTTATGTTCTACCGTACTCACATATTTTACTACCTGAATATGGACCTTATCTGAGCTACTCAGTTGATACTGTTTACATCAGTAATACTGTTTACATCATACCCTTGCATTATTTAAATACACATGTTCTTCTTTGGCTATACACTTTACTGTGCCGATTTTTATGCACCTTATACCATTATGGTTACTTTGTGCTAGCCTTATGTCTCCTTCCAGGGCGATCCTACACTCCTGTGTGTGTGTTCTTGTTTTTACATATACAGTTGTGCTCAAAAGTTGTTTTTGTGTCAACTTCTGTGCATGTTATCAGGCCAAAATCTCCAGGGCATGTCAACTTTTGATCAGGATCATTTGGATGTTTTGGATTGTCATTATGATTTTAAAAAAAGAAAACAACGTAGTTTGATAATAATGGCTTCACCCAATCACTAACCATGAGTGGAGAAAAAGTTTTGGTGTTATCATTCATATTATCTGAAAAAAATCCAAGACAGCAAAAATTCTGCTGGGGTATGTAAACGTTTGAGCACAACTGTATATTTTAATAGTTTTTATTTTTCTATCATTGTTTTGTTACCCCCTTTTTTCACCTGGTTCTCAAATAAAGCATTGTTTGTATTCACTATTGTACTGGGACTCTTTTTTGGTGTTTTTTTCCCTTTTTCTCTTTGGTCTGACAAGTGCATATCAACCTGAGGACAAAAGCAAAAGACCTGGTGAAGATGATGGCAGAAACCGGTAAGATTGTGTCAATATCCACAGTGAAACAAGTACTGTATCAACATTGGCTGAAAGGCCACTCTGCCGTGAAGAAGCCATTACTCCAAATAAAACATAAAAAAGCCAAATTAATGTTTGCAAATGCACACAGGAACAAAGACCTTAATTTTTGGAGACATGTCCTGTGGTCTGATGAAACTAAAATTGAACTTTTTGGGCATGATGACCATCATTACGTTTGGAGGAAAAATGGAGATGCTTGGAAGCATTAGAACACCACCCCAACTGTGAAACACGGGGGTGGCAGCATCATGTTGTAGGGTGTTTTGCTGCAGGGGGGACTGGTGCTCTTTACAAAATAGATTGCATCATGGGAAAAGAAAATTATGTGGCAATACTGAAGCAACATTTCAAGACATCAGCCAAGAAGTTAAAGCTTGGGTGGAAATGGGTCTTCCAAATGGACAATGACCCGAAGCATACTGCCAAAATGGTAACAAAGTAGCTTAAGGATAACAAAGTCAATGTTTTGGAGTAGACATCACAAAACCCTGATCTCAATCCAATTGAAAATGTATGGGCAAAGCTGAAAAGACAGGTGCAAGCAAGGCGACCTGCAAACCTCGATCAGTTATACCAGTTTTGTCAGGAGGAATGGGTCCAAATTCCAGCCAACTGTTATGAGAAGCTTGTAGAAGGATATCCCAAATGTTTGACCCAAGTCAATCAGTTTAAGGACAATGGTACCAAATACTAATGAAATGCATGTAAACTTGACTTTGCAGTAAGTAATAAAAAATGCCTTAAAACATTCTCACTCTCATTATTCCGGCATCTGGCAAATATTAACCCCTTTCTAACATCTGATGTACTATCCCATCCATGTGACCCAGGCTCGTATGACCATGGATGGGATAGTACATCATGCCCTTGAATGCGACACTGCGCATTAAGTCGCGATGATTGCATTAAAATTCTGACACCATCTTACCTGTAGGAAGATGGTGTCGGCATCTCACCTGTCTTCACCCACTCGGCCTCCCAATCGCTGTGATTGGCTGTTTAATTCTGAACAGCCAATCGCAGCCTTTTTAATTGTTTCAGCCAATCAGATTAGCTGAAACAGTGAAGTCCCAGGCTAGGATCGAGTACTGATGTACTCGATCTTAGGTCGGTGCCTGGCAAGCCAGGCATCGGCCAAAACTGCTCAGATTGATGCGATCGATGATCACATCAATGGCGCCAATCGCAGGGCACAGCCGCGGTGTTACCTGCCTGGATCGGTGCTGTCCGCAAAAATCAGAGAGGCCTCCCGAAAATGCTACGTGGGCAGATGCTCAGAAAGGGTGACAACAGAGTCCATTGTAGCGACCACCTGCAGATGGTCAAGTACAAGGACAAGAGGGTTGTCCTTCTCTTGACAACCATACACGGTAATGGCAGAGCCCTTAGCACTGTACATGGTACCTCTATCCTGGTCTGCAAGCTGGACTGTGCACTGGGGTACAACAAAAAATATGGGAGGCATTGATCTCTCTGATCAAGTCCTCCAACCAGGGGTGGATTAAGGGTAGCCAGGGCCCCGGGCTGTTCAGTCACTGTGGGCCCCCCGGTCATGTGACGGGGGTCATGTGATGGGGGTCATGTGACGGGGGTCATGATATACCTGAACCAGATTATTCCAGAAAAATGGCCGGGCCCTACTCTACTGTAACCTATTAAATATTTGTTAAAATATGCAATACAGTTTAGGTATATTTTGACCAATATCACATACAAGGAACAAATACCACAGCACCATGACCAGACCACAAATTACAACCACAGTGATCGAATAATATCACATACAAGGAACAAATACCACAGCACCATGACCAGACCACAAATTACAACCACAGTGATCGAATAATATCACATACAAGGAACAAATACCACCGCACCATGTCAAGACCACATATTACCACCACTTGGTGACCAAATAGCACATACAAGGGACAAATACCACAACACCATTTCCAGACCACATATTACCACCACATGACTGAATACTACAATACTGATCAGTAATTTAAAAAATAAAAAAACACAATACTATCACCATAAGTGCCAGTATTCACAGGAGATCTGTACTTAGTATGCAGTGTCTGTGTAGAGGTAATACAGAGATCACTGGTGGTGTTATACACAGGAGCTCTGTATAAAATGTAGAGGTAATACAGTGATCACTGGTGACATTGTACACAGGACCTCTGTATATAGTATACAGTACAGTGTATAGTGTCAGTGTATAGGTAACACTGACTCACCAGTGACGTCTCTAGGTGAAGTCCTTCATCTTTTATCCAGCACAGACCGCCATCACGTCTTCCAGCCAGGACTCGTTTCTGCAGGAAATAACACAGTTATCTCAAGCTCCGCTTGCAGAACACATTACTTAATTTTTCCCAATTTCTACATTACACCACATGAAGAAAAAAAGGCGATATAGTGTCACTCTGCACAGTAATAGGACCACCCCCCCATTTAAAACAATATACTCAAAAAATAAAATAAATACATCACTGCAGTAATAATATCCCTTAATTAGCCCCTATGGTAATAATATTCCCCATCCTGGCCCGTTTCTCTCATTCCTGGCTCCAGCCATATGTTCTTGCATCCTGCCCTCATGAGTATCCATTCTACCCCATATGATCTCCCCATCCATCTCCATCATATCCATCCTGCCCCATGATCCAATCCTGCCCCATTTCTTTCATTCTGCTCCGTGTCTCCAATCATGCCCCGTATCTACATTCTGCCCATGCCAGTCCTGCCCCCAGTGTGTCCAGCAATCTGCCCCAGTGTGTCCAGCATATTACCCCCAGTGTGTCCAGCATATTACCCCAGTATGTCCAGCATATTGCCCCAGTGTCCAGCAATCTGCCCCAGTGTGTCCAGCATTGCCCCCAGACAGTGTGTCCAGCAATCTGCCTCAGTGTCTGACTCCAGCATATTGCCCCCAGTGTGTCCAGCAATCTGCCCCAGTGTGTCCAGCATATTGCCCCAGAGTGTCCAGCATTGCCCCCAGACAGTGTGTCCAGCAATCTGCCCCAGTGTGTCCAGCATATTACCCCCAGTGTGTCCAGCATATTGCCCCAGTGTGTCCAGCATCTTACCCCCAGTGTGTCCAGCATATTACCCCCAGTGTGTCCAGCATATTACCCCCAGTGTGTCCAGCATTGCCCCCAGTGTCCAGCAATCTGCCCCAGTATGTCCAGCATATTGCCCCAGCATTTCCCCAGTGTGTTCAGCAATCATCTGCCCCAGTGTGTCCAGCAATCTGCCCCAGTGTCTCCAGCATTGCCCCTGTGTCTCCAGCATTGCCCCCAGACAGTGTGTCCAGCAATCTGCCCCAGTATGTCCAGCATATTGCCCCAGTGTCTCCAGCATTGCCCCAGTGTGTCCAGCAATCATCTGCCCCAGTGTGTCTTCCAGAATTGCCCCCAGTGTCTCCAGCATTGCCCCAGTGTGTCCAGCAATCATCTGCCCCAGTGTGTCCAGCATTGCCCCAGTGTGTCCAGCAATCGTCTGCCCCAGTGTGTCCTCCAGCATTGCCCGTGTCTCCAGCATTGCCCCAGTGTATCCAGCAATCATCTGCCCCAGTGTGTCCTCCAGCATTGCCCCCAGTGTCTTCAGCATTGCCCCAGTGTGTCCAGCAATCATCTGCCCCAGTGTGTCCAGCATTGCTCCAGTGTGTCCAGCAATCTGCCCCATTGTCTCCAGCATTGCCCCAGTGTCTCCAGCATTGCCCCAGTGTGTCCAGAAATCATTTGCCCCAGTGTGTCCTCCAGCATTGCCCCCAGTGTCTCCAGCATTGCCCCAGGGTGTCCAGCAATCATCTGCCCCAGTGTGTCCAGCATTGCCCTAGTGTGTCCAGCAATCTGCCCCAGTGTCCCCAGCATTGCCCCAGTGTGTCCAGCATTGCCCCCAGACAGTGTGTCCAGCATATTGCCCCAGAGTGTCCAGCATTGCCCCCAGACAGTGTGTCCAGCAATCTGCCCCAGTGTCTCCAGCATTGCCCCAGCATCTTCAGCATTGCCCCAGTGTGTCTAGCAATCATCTGCCCCAGTGTGTCCTCCAGCATTGCCCCCAGTGTCTCCAACAATCTGCCCCAGTGTCTCCAGCATTGCCCCAGTGTGTCCTCCAGCATTGCCCCCAGTGTATCCAGTATTGCCCCAGTGTGTCCAGCTATCATCTGCCCCAGTGTTTCCTCCGGCTCCAGCATATTGCCCTCAGTCAGACAGTGTCACAGACTGTTCAGCATTCTGGCCCGCCCGGATTGACGTTAGTTAGCAAAAAAAACAAACCGAGTTCTCCTCACCTGAGCAGCGCACCAGCTGCGAGCTCCCTCCAGCAGCGCGCACTCGCCAGCGACTCACAATGACGTCAGACGCCGGCGACGTGTGCGCTGCGCCTGCGGCCGACTTCAGCTGCCAGCCTCCAATTGGCTGGCGGCTGTTGTTAACTATTGATGTGCGGGCGCACACCCGCATGTCAATAGGAAACCACCGCAGCGCTGGTAGGGGCCCGGTGAGCAGATGAGACGGGGCCCGATGTGGGCCCCCTCTCTCTGCCCACCAGGCCCATAAATGATACGCCAGTCAGGGCACGGGCAGTAATGCCCTGATGGCGGCGGGCAATCTGTGCGGTAGCCCAGGGCCCCCCCACACCACTGGGCCCTGGGCTACCGCCCATATTGACCCTCTTATAATCCACCCCTGCCTCCAACCATACAGTGCTTTGGGAAAGGCCAAGTTATACAAAAAGTTGTCCGAGCACAATGTACAAATGGCAATGCTCAACACTTTCCTGCTGTCACAATGTGCACACCACACCGATACGTCGTACCTTCAGTTCCAGGAGTTAGTGGTTAAGGCCCTGATATTTGGCACTCGGGAAGGAGTGGGCCCCAGTACTTCTGGAACTGAAGGTGCTCGTATCGTACCAGGTCGGCATTTCCCAGGGGTGGTCCCACCAACTGAAAGAAAAGGTAAGCTTCAAAAAAGGAAAAATTGCTTCAAACTGTACCACACCTCCATGCACTACTGATTTCCTTAGATTTACAGGAAACTGTAGATTAGTTCCAAAAAGGGGGCACATCTAGACAAGTTCCTTGGGGGTCTAGTTTCCAAAATGATTTTTTTTTTACTGTTTAGGCACGTCACTACTTCCCTTTCGAGCCCCGACGTGTGCCCAAACTGTTTTTTTTCCCATATATGGGGTACGAGCATACTCAGGACAAATTGAACAACAACTTTTGGGAAAATAAAAAATTGAGGACTAAAAGATCATTTTTTTTGTGGGCAAAAAATAGGATTTTTTATTTTCACGCCCGGACATTATAAACTTTAGTGAAACACTTGGGGGTTCAAAGTTCTTACCACACATCTAGATAAGTTCCTTACGGGGTCTAGTTTCCAAAATGGGGTCACTTCTAAGGGGGTTCTACTGTTTAGGCACATCAGGGGCTCTGTAAACGGAACATGACGCCCGCAGATCATTCCATCAAAGTCTGCATTTCAAAACAGTAGTTTTCTCCAACATATAGGGCATCAGCATACTCAGGACAAATTGGATAACAACTTTTGGGGTCTAATTTCTCCTGTTGCCCAGGGGAAATTGGAAAAATTGGGGACTAAACAATGTTTGTGGAAAAAATATGATTTTTTATTTTCACACCCGGATGTTATAAACTTTAGTGAAACACTTGGGGGTTCAAAGTTCTCACCACACATCTAGATAAGTTCCTTAGGGGGTCTAGTTTCCAAAATGGGGTCACTTTTGGGGGGTTTCCTCTGTTTAGGCACATCAGGGGCTCGCCAAAAGCGACATGGCGTCTGATCTCAATTCCAGCCAATTGTAGTATGAAAAAGTCAAATGGCGCTCCTTCCCTTCCGAGCTCTGCCATGCACCCAAACAGTGGTTTTCCCACACATATGGGGTATAGGCGTACTCAGGAGAAATTGCACAACATCTTTATCTGTTCATTTTCTCCTTTTACCCTTGTGAAAATAAAATTGTTGCTAAAAAGGTCATTTTTGTGACTAAAATGTTAAATGTTCATTTTTTCCATCCACATTGCTTCTTCTCCTGTGAAACACCTGAATGGTTAATAAACTTCTTGAATGTGGTTTTGATCAGCTTGAGGGGTGCAATTTTTGAGAATGGAGTCACTTTTTGGTATTTTCTGACATGTAGACCTCTCAAAGTGACTTCAAATGTGAGGTGGCCCCTAAAAAAGATGGATTTGTAAATTTTGTTGTAAAAATGAGAAATCGCTGGTCAATTAACCCTTATAACTTCTTAACGAAAAAAAATATTGTTCCAAAATTGTGCTGATGTAAAGTAAACATGTGGGAAATGTTATTTATTAACTATTTTGTGTAACATATTTCTCTGTTTTAAGGGCATAAAAATTCAAATTTTGAAAATTGCTAAATTTTCCAAATTTTCGCCAAATTTAATTTTTTTAGACAAATAAATGCAAGTTATAGCAAATAAATTTTACCACTAAAGTGAAGTACAATATGGCTACAGTTACACGGTCAGTATTTGGTGAGTATTTTACATCAGTATTTGTAAGCCAAAACCAGCAGTGGGTGATAAATACAGAAGTGGTGCATATCTTTCTATTATACTTTTCCTCTGATTGTTCCACTCCTGGTTTTGGCTTGCAAATACTGATGTAAAATACTGACCAAATACTGCTAGTGTGAATCCGGCCTATGTCACAAGAAAACAGTCTCAGGCTGCCGTCACACTAGCAGTATTTGGTCAGTATTTTACATCAGTATTTGCAAGCCAAAACCAGGAGTGGAACAATTAAAGGAAAAGTATAATAGAAACATGCACCACTTCTGCATTTATCACCCACTCCTGGTTTTGGCTTGCAAATACTGATGTAAAATACTGACCAAATACTGCTAGTGTGACGGCAGCCTCAGAATTGCCAAGACCCGTTAAAGCATTCCAGAGTTATTACCTCATAAAGGGACAGTGGTCAGAATTGTAAAAATTGCCCTGTCATTAACGTGCAAAGCAGGCCCGGATCCAGGGGTGGGCCCAAGGGGCCCGGGCCCTGGGCCACCCACCAAGCAGGGGCCTCCCAACAACATAGGGATAAATATCTCAAAACATGTAAAATACACGTCTCTTTGCTGTGAACCATTTCTAATGATAAGGAATATTTAACAAAAGAGAAACTATTGGAAGTGTAGGGTCCTGGCTACGGTCCTACATCTCAGTGGCTGGCACAGAGCGGCAGAGTCTGACCTGTGACCTGTGTCAGCATCCACTGACCTGGCTAGCCTAGCCAGACTTCCTTAGTGCCCTCCCTGTACCTAATGCTTAGCTTATGGAATGCGGCAGCCTTCTCCAATCCCAACAGAAGCTTCTAGGCACTACCTATTCAGCTACAGTATATGATCACTCCCTCGGATTAGATCAGATGAGAGTTTGTTCAGCTACCTTCGAGGAAGGAGGTGGAGCCACGATGTCGGCGCGAGAAGAGGACTCTCCACCGCAGAGCGCGGCAGGACTTCACTCTGGATCTTCAGTCACTGAAGATCCAGAGGTGAAGTGGTTCAATCTTCACAGTGTCGTGGTGGGTGAGTATGATCTCTGTGTGTGTCTATGTGTGTCTGTCTGTGTATCTTTCTTGCAGCTCCTGTTCTACACAGTGCCATACTGTATATACAAGTCCACACTATATCCTGCATTACAGTGTGTCTGTGTATACTGTATGTATATAGTGTGGACCTGTTTACAGTATATTGCTGTGTATACACTTTATACAGCCCCTCAGCCTCTATTCTGTATACAGCCAGCACAGCAACAGCCTCTGATATATACAGCCTGGCATCAGCCCCTCATATATATATACAGCCCAACAGCAGCTTCTAATATATACAGCCCAGCATCAGCCCTATATGTATATATATATATATATATATATATATATATATATATACTAGCTGAAGAGCCCGGCGTTGCCTGGGCACAGTAAATATCTGTGGTTAGTTATAGCACCTCACGTCTCTTATTTTCTCATCATGCCTCTCATTTTCTCCCTTACACCTCTCATTTTCTCCCTTACACCTCTCATTTTCCCCCTCCCTCCTCTTATTTTTCCCCTCACTCCTCTCATTCCTCCCTAACACTTGTCATTTCGACCTCACATCTGTCATTTTCCAATCACTCCACTATTTTCCCTCACTCCTCTCATTTTGCACTCACACCTTTTCATTTTCACCTCACACCCCTCATTTTCACCTCAGTATATACATGTTTGTCATCTCCCTCATATATAGTATACACCTATATGTCTTCTCTTGTATATAGTATATACCTGTATGTCATCTCCCCTGTAAATAGTATATACCTGCTGTATGTCATCTCCTCCTGTATATTGTATATACCCATGTGTCATCTCCTCCTGTATATATTATATACCTGTATGTCATCTCTTCTGTATATACTATATACCTGTATGTCATCTCCTCCTATATATAGTATATACCTGTATGTCATCTCCTGTATATAGTATATACCTGTATGTCATCTCCCCTGTATATAGTATATACTTGCTGTATGTCATCTCCTCCTCTATATACCTACAGTATGTGTCATCTCCTTTTTTATATAGTATATACCTGTATGTCATCTCCTCCTGTATATAGTATATACATGTGTCATCTCCTCCTGTATATAGTATATACCTGTGTGTCATCTCCTCCTGTATATATATACCTGTGTGTCATCTCCTCCTGTATATAGTATATACCTGTAAGTCATCTGTATATAGTATATACCTGTGTATCATCTGCTCCTATATATAGTATATACCTGTAAGTCATCTCCTGTATATAGTATATATCTGTGTATCATCTGCTCCTGTATATAGTATATACCTGTGTGTCATCTCCTCCAGTATATAGTATATACCTGTATGTCATCTCCTCCTGTATATAGTATATACCTGTGTGTCATCTCCACTGTATATAGTATATACCTGTGTGTCATCGCCCCTGTATATAGTATGTACCTGTAAGTCATCTCCCCTGTATATAGTATATATGTGTGTGTCATCTCCTGTATATAGTATATACCTGTGTGTCATCTCCTCCTGTATATAGTATATACCTGTAAGTCATCGCCTCCTGTATGTAGTATATACCTGTGTGTCATCTGCTCCTGTATATAGTATATACCTGTGTGTCATCTGCTCCTGTAGATAGTATATACCTGTGTGTCATCTCCTCCTGTATATAGTATATACCTGTGTGTCATCTCCTCCTGTATATAGTATATACCTGTGTGTCATCTCCTCCTGTATATAGTATATACCTGTAAGTCATCTCCTCCTGTATGTAGTATATACCTGTGTGTCATCTGCTCCTGTATATAGTATATACCTGTGTGTCATCTGCTCCTGTATATAGTATATACCTGTGTGTCATCTCCTCCTGTATATAGTATATACCTGTGTGTCATCTGTTCCTGTATATAGTATATACCTGTGTGTCATCTGCTCCTGTATATAGTATATACCTGTGTGTCATCTGCTCCTGTATATAGTATATACCTGTGTGTCATCTCCTCCTGTATATAGTATATACCTGTGTGTCATCTGCTCCTGTATATAGTATATACCTGTGTGTCATCTGCTCCTGTATATAGTATATACCTGTGTGTCATCTGCTCCTGTATATAGTATATACCTGTGTGTCATCTGCTCCTGTATATAGTATATACCTGTGTGTCATCTGCTCCTGTATATAGTATATACCCGTGTGTCATCTCCTCCTGTATATAGTATATACCTGTGTCATCTGCTCCTGTATATAGTATATACCTGTGTGTCATCTCCTCCTGTATATAGTATATACCTGTGTGTCATCTCCTCCTGTATATAGTATATACCTGTGTGTCATCTGCTCCTGTATATAGTATATACCTGTGTGTCATCTCCTCCTGTATTAGACAGCATTCACACATTATTTGGTCAGTATTTTTACCTCAGTATTTGCAAGCTAAATTGGCAGCCTGGTAAATCCCCAGCCAACAGGAAGCCCTCTCCCCGGGAGTATATATTAGCTCACACATACATATAATAGACAGGTCATGTGACTGACACGTGCCGTATTTCCTATATGGTACATTTGTTGCTCTTGTAGTTTGTCTGCTTATTAATCAGATTTTTATTTTTGAAGGATAATACCAGACTTGTGTGTGTTTTAGGGCGAGTTTCATGTGTCAAGTTGTGTGTGTTGAGTTGCATGTGGCGACATGCATGTAGCGACTTTTGTGAGATGAGTTTTGTGTGGCGACATGCGTGTAGCAACTTTTTGTGTGTCGAGTTGCATGTGACAGGTTAGTGTAGCAAGTTGTGTGCAGCAAGTTTTTCACATGGCAAGTTTTGCACGTGGCGAGTTTTATATGTGGTGCGTTTTGAGTATGTGCAAGTTTTGTGTGAGGCAACTTTTGCATGTGTTGCAACTTTTGTGCATGTGGCAATTTTTCTGCGTGTGGCGAGTTTTCCATGAGGTGAGTTTTGCATGTGTGGCGAGTTTTGCGTGAGCCTAGTTTTGCATGCGGCGAGTTATGCTCGTGGCGAGTTTTGAGCGGCGACTTTTGTGTTTCGACTTTTATGTGGTGAGGTTGGTGTATGTGTGGTGAAATGTGTGCTGAGGGTGGTATATGTGTTCAAGCACGTGGTAGTTTGTGGCGCCTTTTGTGTGTGTGTTCAGATCCCCGTGTGTGGCGAGTATCCCATGTCGGGGCCCCACCTTAGCAACTGTACGGTATATACTCTTTGGTGCCATCGCTCTCACTCTTTAAGTCCCCCTTGTTCACATCTGGCAGCTGTCAATGTGCCTCCAACACTTTTCCTTTCACTTTTTCCCCATTATGTAGATAGGGGCAAAATTGTTTGGTGAATTGGAACGCGCGGGATTAAAATTTCGCCTCAAAACATAGCCTATGACGCTCTCGGGGTCCAGACGTGTGACTGTGCAAAATTTTGTGGCTGTAGCTGCGACGGTGCAGATGCCAATCCCGGACATACACACATACATACACATATATATATATATACATATATACATATACAGTACAGACCAAAAGTTTGGACACACCTCATTTAAAGATTTTTCTGCATTTTCATGACTATGAACGGACTCTACATGCCTGGTTCCCACCATGAAGCATGGAGGAGGAGGTGTGATGGTGGGGGTGCTTTGCTGGTGACACGTTTGGGGATTTATTCAAAATTGAAGGCATACTGAACCAGCATGGCTACCACAGCATCTTGCAGCGGCATGCTATTCCATCCGGTTTGTGTTTAGTTGGACCATCATTTATTTTTCAACAGGACAATGACCCCAAACACACCTCCAGGCTGGGTAAGGGCTATTTGACCAAGAAGGAGAGTGATGTGGTGCTATGCCAGATGACCTGGCCTCCACAGTCACCAGACCTGAACCCAATCGAGATGGTTTGGGGTGAGCTAAACCGCAGAGTGAAGGCAAAAGGGCCAACAAGGGCTAAGCATCTCTGAGAATTCCTTCAAGATTGTTGGAAGACCATTCCTGGTGACTACCTCTTGAAGCTCATCAAGAGAATGCCAAGAGTGTGTAAAGCAGTCATCAAAGCAAAAGGTGGCTAATTTGAAGAACCTAGAATATAAGACATAGTTTCAGTTGTTTCACACTTTTTTGCTAAGTATATAATTCCACATGTGTTAATTCATAGTTTTGATGACTTCAGTGTGAATGTACAATTTTCATAGTCATGAAAATACAGAAAAATATTTAAATGAGAAGGTGTGTCCAAACTTTTGGTCTGTACTGTACGTTGTGAGCTACTAACATCCTACAGAGTGGAGGCAACTAAGGGGCCCATTATACAGTATGGGGACTACTATGGGGTCCATTATACAGGGTGGTGGCATGATACAGTGTGTGGGGCCACTATACATATAGTATGGTGGCTACTAAGGAGCCATTAAACAGTGTGAGGGCTACTGAGGGGCCATCAAACTGTGGGGACTACTGTGAGATCCATCATATAATACAACCCCTTCTGCTATAAGGACATCCTATTGTGTATAGGGGATTTGTGGGCCTATTATACTGTGTATTGAGAGCTATTCATGCATTATATTGTGTATAGGGTACCTATGGGGACATCATATTGTGTAGAGGGGAGTTGTGGGGACAAAACCAGGAATTGAAGCTCATGGTAGATAATTTGCATATTCCTGGTGCATTTTGGGAAGAGTGAAGAGTCACCATGAGTCTGAGGATCTTTGGGTGTAGCTGGATCCAGCTGCTAGGAAGAAATTGCAAAACCAGGAATTCAATTATGGGAGATAATTTGCATACTCATGGTGCATTATGGGAAGACTGAAGAGTCACTGTGAGTCTAAGGATCTTTTAGTGTAGCTGGATGGAGCTGCTTGAAGGAAATAATCAAATCAGAAATTTCAACTCCTGGGAGGTAATTCATATATTGCTGGTGCATTCTGGGAAGAGTGGAGTCGCTGCATGTCTGAGGACTTTTGGGTGTAGCTGGATCGAGCTGCTTGGAGGAAATCATCAAGGCAGGAATTGAAGATCTTGAGAGATGATATGCCTATTACTGGTGCATTCTGGGAACAGTGAAGAGTTGCCCAGAGTCTGAAGATCTTTGAGTGGAGCTGTATTGAGCTGCTTGGAGGAAATCGTCAAAGCAGGAATTGAAACTTGTGCATTCTGGGAAGAGTCACTGCAAGTTAAAGGATCTTTGGGTGTAGATGGATCAAGCTGCATGGAGGAAATTGTCAAAGCAAGAATTGAAGCTTAGTAGTAGGGAAGAGGGAGGTCTCGTCAAACTCAATTTGACAGGTGGACCCGCCCCTATCAAAGTGTATCAAAGTATGTAACCCCTCCCCTCCCTGTCTGCCAGCTGTCCCTCCTTGGCTGGTTTTCCCTTTTGATACAGTTTGATATTGTTATCACAGTATTTTGATACAGTGATTATTATCCCAGTATTTGTTTTTATATCCTATTAGATTTTCATTTTATATGTAGCTGCTGTGAGATTGCATTCTGCAATCAATCAGACATTTCAATAATATAAAAATTCTTAGAGTATAAAAGCAAAAACATTAAATAGTACAATGAACATACACCAACACACTTACAAAATAAATAAGTAAATAGTATCACAAGTACAATTAACATACATCATTACACTTCTTACAAAATAAATGATATAGTGTTACAAGCCAAGTACAGCATTTAACCAGTACATTCTTTACATCGTGAGCCACATGGTTTGTAGTATCGGTAGAGACCTATTTTTAGGTAGCAGATTTCTGCGTGTGGTACCTAATGACGGGGAATGTAAAGATTAAATTGTACGTGGCGTTGGGGCTAGCTTCTGTGGTGTAGATACAGCGTGTGTCTCACTGCTGGAAATTTTTAATTCATCTAAAAGCTTCCTAGTAGTGGGGTTACCCACAACTGTAGACGATATATTTAGCTTGGCCATAGCCTGCATAAATGAATCCCAACCTGGCGGTAAATTTCTGCCGGTCAGATCATGACTCTGCGTTGTACTACGTACCAAATCCAGTAAGTTAGACCCTGGTATTACGGATCCTTTGAAAATAAATTTAGCTTTTTTATTCCAGGCTGTAACATTTTTATTCTGCAGTAACCTGTTTAGTAAAAATTCAGCATTCTTTTTATATCTTTGGTTTATATGGCTGACAATTTCAGTGATCTCTTGATTTTTATCAGAGTCGGTATTTGACAATTGTTGCTGACCAGGATCAGGAGTGCTAACGAGATTTAAAGCCGTTACTTCTTTTGAGCTGTGTCGCGTATGTACCAAGTAGCGCTGTAGAACGGTGCTATACATTTTAATTTTCACATCATCGGGAATGTCACGACGTTGTAAAATGGCGCTAATCTCACCATCAAGCCGCCGAATAACACTGTCGCGTATGTTATCTGTAGTACAGGGCCTTAGTTTGTCTAGCTCCTGTTTGGGCACTAGATACATTTTCTCTGTATGCTCCATTATTTTCCAGCGAGCAGGCTTGTTATTATTGGAATTGCAAAAGCTAAAAGAGGCCCAATAAACCCGCCGGCCTGCTTTAGTAGTCTCTTCTTTTTCTTTATGGGCTGAGATCTGTCGCTCAGGGTTCTTATAGCTTTATGCCACTTCTTTAATATGCCTTTTTGACGCTCTTTCAGAGGAATCCTGCCTTTTAAGATGTTTAAAGCAATCTCGCCTATGGCTGTAATTAAATCATTGCTTGCATTGCGCAAAATAGACTTTCTGACAGCGGGGGTTGCTTTCACCAGAGTTTTTAAGAGAGCCCAGTTACGCCAGAGTCTCTCAGACATCTTTACATCACAACGCACACAGCGTAGAATGTCTGATACTGGGTAAAATTCACTTTTTAGAAGTGTTTTTCTTTTGAACATAGACAGCAGGCAATGCTGGTGGAAACAATCCGGTCCATAAGCGCAGATCCTCAGGGGTATTAGCTCTCAAATCTACAAGCAAATACCCATAAGGCTCCCGCGTGGCATCCTCAAAAGCTTCTAGGAAAAAACGTGTTTTTCCGGGATACATCTGACGAGCTAGAGTTAAAATTTGTAATTTATCTCGGGGGTTATTAAAAAGCACCATGTATTTTGTGTTTAAATTTATCGTGCGACTTTTCTTACCCTGACAAAATATGTTTTGTACCAGGTAGAAAATTCTGAGATTTCTGTGGTGCGCATACTTGGTAAAGGCTTTTTCTATCTCACAATTTTCACTAGCACTCTCCATGAGATCATCAACAATAGCCAAATTCACCTTCTCCGATGGGAATAATTCGTCATCTACGAATGTATTCGGCAGACCCTCCACAAATCTGGCGTGGGGAAAAGAGAGAGAGATTTCATCATATAGTTTTTGCCAACACGAATAAATCCAAACAATATTATCAGGTTTCTGAGAAAAATTAGTTTCAATATTATATAGCAACTGTTTTACAAAATAGCTCTTTCCAGAATTAGATGGTCCTGCTAGAATGCATGAGAATGGGTGTTGCAGGCGTGTATCCATCACCACAATACTCGGCTAATACCCAAAAGGCAGGGTGGTGAAACTGTCAATTAGTCGCCGCTTTGTGTAAACGCACTTTTGTGTTTTGCGTAATGGCCTTGTTTCAATCTCCCAGTACTTTTTATTTCTTACAATGGACGGCTGCTGTACGACAATACGTTTCTGAGTTTCTGCGGCAGAATTGCGCGGGTAGTCCAGAACTAGATCTTTTAGACTGTTGAAATTAATAGATTGAGAGTTACCGACATTTAGTGTTATCCCCTTAACTTTTAAGACAGTTTTACCGGTGTTGAGTTTGTATCCGTAAGTTTTGGGGCCCGCGGATACAAATTCTGTGATGTGTGTACCATCGGGTATTTCACTGGTCAGTTCCCCCAGGTAATTGCCTAAAGGCGGCTGCCACTCACCAGCTCTCTGTACAAAAATAACAGAATCTGTGTCGTGATAAAGGCACCTCTCCTGCAGCCGGTCCAGCAGCGAATAGAGCTCTAGCCGGGCATGCGCTGTTGTAAAACACGCTATAAAAATGTTTGTGTTTTTGTTGACGATGTGGTGGCCTTTTGCGTATTTCCAGTTAATGGTTGCGGTGTCATCATCAAGGAAATGTAACATCGAGATGTCATAGTAAGGCAGGAACAAATACTTAAAAAGCTCATCTGGGTCCCTAACAATGCTGGTACATGATAGATTAGATCTCTGAGCAAACTTACCCCATAAAGACTTTAAGAAAAGCTAGGAGATCTGTATTTATTTGATACTGGATTCTCATTTTTACATGTGGTTTATAACACCAGGCTCATTATATGGGCATATTATGTATATGGCCATGTTACAACACCCGCAAGTATGAAGCGGTGTGTTTTATACGGGTATAAAAAAAAAGCAAAGACACAATATTGTAAAAGTTTAAAAGATTTTATTATAGTAAAATAAATACATCTCAAAGACATTTCAATAATATAAAAATTCTTAGAGTATAAAAGCAAAAACATTAAATAGTACAATGAACATACACCAACACACTTCTTACAAAATAAATAAGTAAATAGTATCACAAGTACAATTAACATACATCATTACACTTCTTACAAAATAAATAATATAGTGTTACATGCCAAGTACAGCATTTATCCTGTACATTCTTTACATCGTGAGCCACATGGTTTGTAGTATCGGTAGAGACCTTTTTTTTAGGTAGCAGAGTTCCGCGTGTGGTACCTAATGACGGGGAATGTAAAGATTGAATTGTACGTGGCGTTGGGGCTAGCTTCTGTGGTGTAGATACAGCGTGTGCCTCACTGCTGGAAATTTGTAATTCATCTAAAAGCTTCCTAGTAGTGGGGTTAGCCACAATTGTAGACGGTATATTTAGCTCGGCCATAGCCTGCATAAACGAATCCCGACCCGGCGGTAAATTTCTGCTGGTCAGAGCATGACCCGGCGTTGTACTACGTACCAAATCCAGTAAGTTAGACCCTGGTATTACGGATCCTTTGAAAATAAATTCAGCTTTATTATTCCAGGCTGTAACATTTTTATTCTGCAGTAACCTGTTTAGTAAAAATTCAGCATCCTTTTTTTATAGAGTTAAAATTTGTAATTTATCTCGGGGGTTATTAAAAAGCACCATGTATTTTGTGTTTAAATTTATCGTTCGACTTTTCTTACCCTGACAAAATATGTTTTGTACCAGGTAGAAAATGCTGAGATTTCTGTGGTGCATATACTTGGTAAAGGCTTTTTCTATCACAATTGTCACTAGCACTCTCCATGAGATCATCAACAATAGCCAAATTCACCTTCTCCGGCAGGAATAATTCGTCATCTACGAATGTATTTGGCAGACCCTCCACAAATCTGGCGTGGGGAAAAGAGAGAGAGATTTCATCATATAGTTTTTGCCAACACGAACAGAAATTACCAATTTAATCAAAAATGTACTTGTCTGTCCGCTTCACACTGCTAGCTAGCATCTGCTATTAGTTAAAACTGCCTTATAATGTGTTTTTCCTGTAGTTGTGGTATGTGACAATAAATATTTTAAGCCACTCTCTGTGTACTTCCACATCTGTTTTTTGCTGCTTCGGTCACAGTTGTGTATTGCCCTTTCTGTTTTGTATGGTGCTGTTTGACACCTGCAGAAATTCTGATTGTCTAGTCCCCATTTGTCGGTTGTCATGTATGGTGTTGAATAACATGTGAAACTCTGGCTGTAGTTTATGAGCCGTCTCTTTTGCTGGGTTGATTGCCTAACCATTTGGTGTGTGTCTTGCAGAACTACATCTGGTTGTAGTTAAGTAAGGAGTAGACAGCTACTCTGTGTAAATGAGATGACCATATGCTGAGCATTATGGACAGAAACACTGGTTCTAAAATACATCAAGCAAGCTCACAACAACTACGTATAATATGAAAATCTAATAGGATATAAAAACAAACACACAATTTTGCACTATATGTGAACACTGTGAATAAAATACATTGCTCTGATTACAGAATGCAATCTCACAGCAGCTACATATAAAATGAAAATCTAATAGGATATAAAAACAAATACTGGGATTATAATCACTGTATCAAAATACTGTGATAACAATATCAAACTGTATCAAAAGGGAAAACCAGCCAAGGAGGGACAGCTGGCAGACAGGGAGGGGAGGGGTTACACACTTTGATAGGGGCAGGTCCACCTGTCAAATTGAGTTTGACGAGACCTCCCTCTTCTCTACTACTAAGCTTGTAGGAGATCATTTGCATATTCCTGGTGCATTCTGCGGAGAGTGAAGAGTGGCCGCAAGTCTGAGGATCTTTGGGTGGAGCTGAATCGAGCTGTTTGGAGAAAATCGTGAAACCTTTACAGCGATTCCATAGAAATTTGATTTGTTCAGTATGGAGGAGATTACCCATATGGTGTGCTCAAATGTGTGCTATATTTTTATAAACTTGCCAGAGGAAAAGTCAAACTTTAGAGTATGTGCACACGTTGCGGATTCTCTGCGGATCCGCAGCGTTTTTTGAGGTGCAGAAACACTGCAGATCCGCAATTGATTTACAGTACAATGTAAATCAATGAGAAAAAAAAATGTTGTGCACACTTTGTGGAAAATCAGCTGCGGAAACGCTGCGGTTTAAAAGAAGTAGCATGTCACTTCTTTTTTGTGAATCTGCAGCGTTTTTGTACCCATTCCATTATAGAAAACTGCAGGGGTAAAAACCGCAGCAAATCCGCAAGAAAACCGCAGCAAAAACGCACAAAAAACGCTGCGGAACTGCACAAAAAACGCTGCGGAACTGCAGGTGCGTTTTCTGCCAGGAAAGGCAGAATCCACACCAGAAATTCCTAAGCCTAATCCGCAACGTGTGCACATAGCCTTACATTCCAGAAATGCAAGCTTGTGACTCTGTTAGCGGCAAAGGTGCACAGTCTTCAAGAGAGAATGTCTACACTGAAGCTCAAACAAGATGAGAATTTCCTTGACAGAGCAGAAGAATCTCTTCAGAATGTTGCAAGATAAGAACTTTTCAGTGTTCCTGCAGAGGAGAACTAACTTTTCAGAGTGTTCGAAGAGAAGCACCTTTCAATGTACTTGTAGAAAAGATATTTGGAAGCAAGTGACCTAAAGAAGCAGGAGGGTGAGGAGGCAGTCAGCACACATACCACTGAAGAACTGATACCATTCAGGACAACTATGAATATGTACATAAAAAAGTGCTTTGCCCACAAAGAACACTCCAGTAAGAAATCAGAAGCCTCTTGAAGGGAGAAGAAGTGATGTGGTGTAGAAGAAAAGGAGAGTGGTGGTGGTGGGGGGGCATTCCCTACTGAGAGTAACAGAAGCTGCTATCTGCTGACCGGATGTTACTTCACAAGAAATGCGCTGTCTTCCTGGTGCCCAAATCAAAGATGTGTCTGATAGGGTCTCAAGACTCTTCAGTGCTACAGACAACTACCCAAGCCCACCAACACATGTAGGAACAAATGACACTGCAAGAAAGGACCTGGAAACTATAGCAGAGACTTTGAAGACGTAGGCTGGAAAGAGAAGGAACTAGGAGCGCAGGTCATCTTCTCATCCATCCTCCCAGTGGGTGGACATGGAGCAAGGAGATTGAACAGGATTCTACAGGTGAACAACGGGTCTACATCAATGCTGCCATGAGCAACGTTTTGGGTTTCTTGACCATGAAGTGAATTACCTGTATGATGGACTCCTTGCTAGAGATAGGTTGCGTCTTGCAAAAACAGGAAAACACATATTGGGTAGCACGGTGGCTCAGTGGTTAGAACTGCAGCCTTGCAGTGCTGGAGTCCTGGGTTCAAACCCCACCAAGGACAACATCTGGGTTTCCTCCGGGTAGTCCGGTTTCCTCCCACATTCCAAAAACATACTGATAGGAAATTTATATTGTGATACCCATTGGGGACAGCAATGATAATGTGTGCAAACTGTAAAGCGCTGCGGAATATGTTTGCGCTGCATAAAAATAAAGATTATTATTATTTGGCAGACACCTTGCTACACTCATCTGGAGAGCTTCAAACTAGGCCAATATGCAGCTAATTAATTCTTTTGAAAGCCCTGCTATTAAAAGTGGAAAGAACAAAAACAACAAACTCTGAATGGAAGTAGATGAGCAAGAGAAACCGACTACAAATTAAAATATGTCTACACAAATGCACAGAGCATGGGAAACAAACAAGGAGAATTGAAGCTGCTAACACAGGAAGAGAGATACGTCATAGGCATCACTGAAACTTGGTGGGATGATACACATGCTTGGAATACAAACCTTGAAGGCTACAACTTATTTATTAGAAACAGAATTAACAAGAAGGGAGGAGGTGTTGCATTGTATGTTAGGGAACAGACCCGGATTGCTAATCTGCCGAGCTGGGCAAATTCCCAGTGGGCCGGCGACTCTAATCTACGAAATGGGCCGCTGGAGCTTTTAAAATCTTTGACTAGGCTCTGTGTGCGTGCTCCCTCCCGTTGCACACGCTGACAAGTGCCTGAGCATGACCCCCGTCCGTGATTGTGCACGCAGATGCTGACCTGTCAGTGCAGGCAAGCAGGAGAGCGCACACAAAGGACCCACTCAAAAGTTTAAAAAGGAGGCAGCAGCATACACAGGACTCCTGCTTCTCTCTATCAGACGCTGGCAAGTACCAGCATCAGTGAACAGTGGAGAGAGCCAGCAGCACCCAAGATAAAAGGTAATACCTGCATGAGGAATTGCTTCCCTAGCTCTCCCTGGAAGCACAAAGTCAGCACTGTGACATTATCTCCTGCTCTGATCTGCTTTCATTCCTGGCAGAAAAGGAGAGACGGGGAGGTGGCGGGACAGAGCTGCTGTGAGCACTAGAACCTGTGTTGTGTAATGTGTGTGTGGTATCTGTAGTGTGTGTGTGTAATACTTGTGTGTATGTGTTATCTGTAGTCTGAGTGTGTAATACATGTGTGTGTATGGTGTGTAATGCTTGTGTGTGCGGTATCTGTAGTGTATGTGCGGTAGCTGTAGTGTGTGTGTGTGTGTAATGCAGTACTTGTGTGTGTTATCTGTGTTAGGGCTAGCGGAACGCACCGAGTAATAGGTAGATAGCTACAAGGTGCGTTCGCACCCCGGGATCCACCGTGCAGAGATATCTGCTGCTAAGTAAAGGCAGATGGACTCTGAGCTCACACGTGGGTTAGGCTTTACCCTGTGTGAACTGGTAGCGAACTCTGTTGCTTCACAGAGTCGCGCTGTACACGGAGCTAATGCCCTAACTAGGCTAATTGCCCCCACTGACGCTAGCTGCCTGCCTGAGTGTACAGTCCCAATGCTAACAGCTTCACACCACATAGAACAGAGTGGTATAGTATCCACTGGCATAAGCCAAAACACATATGATATTAGCGCATGGCCGTGCGGCCATGCAAGCCTTAAATAGCTGCAGCACGTACAGGACCCTTCAAAGAAGGACCAATGGAATTGCTGCAGTACCTGAGCATGTGACCCTAGATCTCCACTGAGAGATCTTGCCCTGGGCATGCTCAGAGCAAAGCAGAACTTAGTCCTAGCACCTGCAGGACCTTCCATGAGAAGGACCAATGGAAGTCGCTGCAGTACCTGAGCATGTGACCCTAGATCTCCACTGAGAGATCTTGCCCTGGGCATGCTCAGTGTGTGCAAAGCAGGACTTAGAACCAGAAAAGCCTGCTCGCCGCAGATCAGTGCAGGGTACAACAGCAGAGCCTGGAGAGGCAGCAGTAACCCTATGCACAGCATCAGTCCCAGTGAGACGCTGGGAGCGACGTCTCCGCTGAGCAGGCTGCACTGCGGCCGATGCAGAATGGGAGACCGCAGCAGACACGGATCGAGATTCCCCCTGTGCAGCAGAGGAAACTCGACTCTTAAAATATGTAGCCTGAGTGTGTAATACTTGTGTGTATGGTATCTGTAGTGTGTGAGTGTGTAATGCATGTGTGTATGGTATCTGTAGTGTGTGTGTAATACTTTTGTGTGCGATATCTGTAGTGTGTGTGTGTAATGTGTGTGAGGCATCTGTAGTGTGTGTGTGTGTATAATGTGTGTGTGGTGTCTAGTGTGTGTGTAATGTGTGTGTGGTATCTGTAGTGTTTGCATGTGTGTAATACTTGTGTGTGCAATAATGAGTAATGTATACGTAATGAGCCTGTTCAGCATGTGTGCTATGTACACGTATGATGCGTGTGCCTGTGTGACTATATCAGGTGTATGTAATGAGCTTGTGTTGTCCAGCATGTGTGATGTGTGTGACTACATGATGTATATGTAATGAGTCTGTGTTGTCCAACATGTGTGCTGTGTGCATGTATGATGTGTGACTATTTAATGGGTATGTAATGAGTCTGTGTTGTCCAGCATATGTGCTGTGTACATGTATGATGTGTCTGTGTGACTATATGAAGTGTATGTAATGAGCCTGTGTTGTCCAGCATGTGTGCTGTGCACATGTATGATGTGTGTGACTATATGAAGTGTATGTAATGAGACTGTGTTGTCCAGCATGTGTGCTGTGTACATTTATGTGACTATATGATGTGTATGTAATGAGCCTGTGTTGTCCAGCATGTGTGCTGTGTACATGTATGATGTGTGACTATATGAATTGTATGTAATGAGCCTGTGTTGTACAGCATGTGTGCTGTGCACATGTATGTGTGACTATATGACGTGTATGTAATGAGTCTGTGTTGTCCAGCATGTGTGCTGTGTACATGTATGTGACTATATGATGTGCATGTAATGAGCCTGTGTTGTCCAGCATGTATGATGTGTGTAACTATGATGTATGTAATGAGCCTGTGTTGTCCAGCATGTGTGCTGTGTACATGTACGATGTGTGTGTCTGTGTGACTATATGAAGTGAATTTTTTTGTGCCAGGGCTGCTTTTTGGTCCCAGTCCGGCCCTGTTAGGGAAACATATATTTCCCAGAGATCCAAGCTTCAGAGACTGGTAGCTGTGCAGAAACTGGGTAAGAATTCAAAGAGAGAAGAACAGAAAGGAAACAATTGTAGGTGTTTACTATAGGCCACCTGGACAGACTGAAGATATGGATTAACTCTTTTTACATCAGATGTCTCTATTCTCAAAAAAGTATGGCATAGTGATCATGGGAGATTTTACCTATCCAGATATGGGTCCAGAAAATTCTTATTTTCCCTTGCTGACAACTTTATCTTTTAGAAGCAGAAATATCTATAGGTAACTTTGACATAGTGGGAATAACCGAGACATGGTTAGATGAAAGCTATGACTGGGCAGTTAACTTACAGGGTTACAGTCTCTTTAGAAAGGATCGTAAAAATCGGAGAGGAGGAGGAGGGGTTTATCTTTATCTAAAAAGTCTTGTCTAAAGTCCACTTTAAGGGAGGATATTAGCGAAGGAAATGAGGATGTCGAGTCCATATGGGTCGAAATTCATGGAGGGAAAAATGGTAACAAAATTCTCATTGGGGTCTGTTACAAACCCCCAAATATAACAGAAACCATGGACAGTCTACTACTAAGGCAGATAGATGAAGCTGCAATCCATAATGAGGTCCTGGTTATGGGGGACTTTACCTACCCAGATATTAACTGGGAAACAGAGACCTGCGAAACCCATAAAGGCAACAGGTTTCTGCTAATAACCAAGAAAAATTATCTTTCACAATTGGTGCAGAATCCAACCAGAGGAGCAGCACTTTTATACCTAATACTATCTAATAGCCCTGACAGAATAACAAATCTGCAGGTTGTCTGGTATCTAGGAAATAGCGACCACAATATTGTACAGTTTCACTTGTCTTTCACTAGGGGGACTTGTCAGAAAGTCACAAAAACACTAAACTTTAGGAAGGCAAAGTTTGACCAGCTTAGAGATGCCCTTAATCTGATTGACTGGGACAATGTCCTCAGAAATAAGAATACAGATAATACATGGGAAATGTTTAAGAACATCCTAAATAGGCACTGTAAGAGGTTTATACCTTGTGGGAATAAAAGGACAAGAAATGGGAAAAACCCAATGTGGCTAAACAAAGAAGTAAGAGGGGCAATTAACAGTAAAAAGAAAGCATTTAAACTACTAAAGCTAGATGGCACCGTTGAAGCTCTAAAAAACTATAGGGAGAAAAATACTTTATCTAAAAAACTAATTAAAGCTGCCAAAAAGGAAACAAGAAGCACATTACTGTTCTTCAACAATATATTCTCATATACTCATTCCATTTAAATATGATCGCTTGCACAGTGCTCCTTGGGATGTTTAAAGTTTTGGAAATCATTATGTATCCAAATCCGGCTTTAAACTTCTCCACAACAGTATCATGGACCTGCCTGTTGTGTTCCTTGGTATTCAGGATGCTCTCTGTGCTTCAAACAGAATCCTGAGACTATCACAGAGCAGGTGCATTTATACGGAGACTTGATTACACACAGGTGGATTATATTTATCATCATTAGGCATTTAGGACAACGTTGGATCACTCAGAGATCCACAATGAACTTCTGGAGTGAGTTTGCTGCACTGAAAGTAAAGGGGCCGAATAATAGTGCACGCCCCACTTTTCAGTTTTTGAATTTCCACAAAAATTTTAAATAACCAATAAATTTCATTCAACTTCACAATTGTGTTCCACTTGTTGTTGATTCATCACCAAAAATTTACATTTGGTATCTTTATATTTGAAGCATGATATGTGGGAAAAGGTTGAAAAGTTCCAGGGGACCAAATACTTTCGCAAGGCACTGTATTTACTGGAGAAGCACTGTGATATTTTGCAGATGTGATAACTCACGGTCTATGATGCCGAATACTTTCGCAAGGCACTGCAGAACTAAGGAACAGCAGGTGTGAAAAAGACTTGGGTATACTAATAAATCACAGACGGCACATGAGTCAACAGTGTGATGCTGCAGCAAAAAGGGCAAACACGGTTCTAGAATGTGTTAAGAGAAGCATAGAGTCTAGATCACGTGAACTAATGATCCCCCTCTACTCTTCCCTGGCAAGGCCTCATCTGGTATACTGTGTCCAGTTCTGGGCACCACATTTTAAAAAAGACATTGAAAAATTGGAGCAAGTTCAGAGAAGAGCTAACAGGATGGTAAGCGGACTGCAAAGTATGCCCTATGAAGAACGTTTAAAGTATCTGGGAATGTTTAGCTTGCAAAAAAGAAGGGTAAGAGGATACTTAATAGCTGTCTACAAATATCTGAAGGGATGTCCCAATGTAAAGGGATCATCCTTATTCTCACATGCACATGGAAACACAAGAAGCAATGTGTTACGCCTGGTCCGGCCCCTGTACCTTCGTGGGGTACCCGTCGGGACTCCCGCTCTGTGCCGGCTCCACGCTGTCCTGACAAGGCCTCTGCTTCCCCTCCCTCCTCTGCTTCCTGGCATGCAGCCAGCAGGTCCTCGGGCTGTGTGCTTTGGTCGCGCACTTGCTCCCGGTCTCTTAAAGAGACAGCGTGCATTTTTCCAAAAGGTGCTTTTGACCAATGACGTTTTAAGGATTACTATTTCTAGCCCCTCCACCATAGGGAGGGTGCCGAAGCAACAAGTATCCACAGTTGCTAACTTCCGGTTCCTGCTAGCATGTGCTTCTTAAGTCTCTGTCAGTGCTTATACTGTTTGTCTCCACAGACTATCTGCTACCCGTTACCTGTTCTATCTTGTCCCGCCATTCAGTCACCTGAACCTCAGGATAACATCAGTACCACTGGAACCAGCTTCTACCTGTACCCCTGGTACCCACTGGTTAGCTCTATGTTACCCGCTAACCCTGTTTTTCTGTCTGTCCCGCTGGGTCAGCTACGAGTCCAGGGTCTAACTGGAAGTAGCACCCGTGTCCCTCAGGTATCCCATTCAAACCCTATTTGAGGGGTCTTACCTCGGATGTCTGGGGCTCACACAGTCATGCCGCCTTCGGAGCCCCCCGGACCATGGTCCAGAGGTTCCACGTTTAATAAAAACGAATGTGAACTTCACCATCTGTGCCTCCGTTTCCATTTGTTACACAATGGAATGAAACTGAAAGGGAGAAGATACAGATTTGATATTAGAAAAAAAAACTTTTTGACAGTGAGGATGATCAATTAGTGGAACAGGCTGCAACGAGAGGTAGTGAGTTCTCCTTCAATGGAAGTTTTCAAACAGAGGCTGGATAGACATGCGTCTGAGATGGTTTAGTGAATGGTTTAGTGAATTCTGCATTGAGCAGGGGTTTGGACACGATGTCCCTTGAGATAATAATTTTATTGCTATAGCGCCAACATATCCCGCAGCGCTTTACATTTTAGAGGGTACTTGCACAGACAATAAAAGACATTACAGAATAACAATAATCTCATAAATCAACAGATACCAAGAGGAGTGAGCTCCTTGCCTGCAAGCTTACAATCTATGAGTTCCCTTCCATCTCTAACATTCTATGATCATACTGTGTAGAAGGGAGATGTGGGGACATGACACTGTGTATAGGGGAGCTGTGAGGACATCATACTAAGCTTTATATGGGGGGACTCAAGGGACATTATACAATGTTCAGTGGGCACTTTTTGTTATAGGGGCATTCAGGGTATTAGGACTTAAAGTGGTACATATGAACATTATTACTTTCTAGAGACAAAATGTGGGCATTGTCTTCTAAGGCACTTTCATTGGGCATTAATATATTCTGGGGTTTGCTTTCACCATCTAAAAGCCACAAAAAAGGCTAGTACCCACAGGAGGTGCAGTAATAAGGACACATACCACAGCGTTGGCTCAGAATAAGGGTATCAGCAGGATGAGTAGTTTTTGAAGGTTGGAAATATAGCTGGGGAAGGTGCTGGAAATATAAGTCAAATGTGTCTTTGTTGCAAACTCTGCAGATGAGTCATGGCTGGAAGAAGTTGTGTTGTTGGTCTGGGCCAGATGGAAAAGATGAGCGACTCCATCAAGAACATTAGCTGTAAGTCACCATCTATAACTGCACTAAAATCTCTTACATGTTCTGCAGGACTGGTATCTATCATTTTATGGTTACCATATAATGAGGAGTAATATCAGTGTCAGTCTTTGTATAGTGATTTATTTTCAGTAACGGCATGGTCATCTGCTGAAATTCCCCTATACCCACTATGGGGTGCGGCACCATAGTTGGAAACATGGTTACCTGGTTAGGGGCCCACTCAGAAATTTAGCCCTCTGAGCCGAATCCCTAACTATGCTTCTGTGCTGCCCAAAAAGATGATCGTCAACAGAGTAAGAAACTGATAGACTAAATGTATGAAAAGCTTCTAATAATAACAACAATTTTTTATTTCTTTAGCGACAACAGCACGCCTGCAGCACTTTACAATTCAGAGTGGACATGTACAAATAAGATAAAACCTTACAGAGTAACACACAGTTCACATAAGATAAGTGAAAGCCCTACTGTTATGGAAAAGAAGGGTGGATATAATGGTCACTGATATTATTTATGGAATTGTATTTTTGTACATTTGGAGCTGTTTGGTTATTATTCTCAAACAGATGAAAATAAATAACGGAGGTGGAAAATTGTAAGCTTTTTATTTAGTTGCATAATAATTCTGTACTATAATATTTGGCCAATAATTCTGCCCACATGGATATCCACGCAAGTCAAAATAGAACTTTTACTTTCTTAAATATTCAGGTTTCATTTTTAGCCTTTTGGATAGAACAGCAGCACTGGAGTCGTTCACTAATAAAATTAATCAAAAATACAAACTGCCTCATAATTGTGCAAACAATCTATGCAGAAATATGGAAAATTTGGGAGGGTTCACTAACTTTCAAGCACCACTGTAAATCATTATTTAGTGTTTTAAATTGTTTTACATTTCTCTTGTATGACACGGGACTTTACTTTTATTTTCTTTCTTGTACAATTTGCCACCTCTTCTGATATTAAATTAATAGATGAAATATCCTAATTCCTGAACAGGAAAATTACTCATCCTTGTGTCAATTACTCATCCTTGTGTCAATTATTTAATGTGCAACAAGATTTGATTAATTTGCAAAATATTTCCCACATTCTGAACATGAAAATGGATTCTCCCCTCTGTGAATTCTCTTGTGTCCAGGAAGAGTACATTTATCTCTACATTTCCCATTTTCTGAATCTGAAACTGGCCTCTACTCTACACTTGAATTTTCTGATGTTTAACATGTCTTAATTTATTACTACAATATTTCTCACATTATGAACATGAGCATGGCTTCTCCCCTGTGTGCATTCTCTGATGCTTTGCAAGATCACAGTTTATAGAATAATATTTCTCTCATTCTGATCATGAAAATGGCTTCTCTCCTGTGTGAAATCTCTGATGTATTAGAAGCCAATTAAATTAAATCATTTCCCATATTCTGAACATTAAAATACCTTCTCCCCTGTGTGATTTCTCTGGTGTATGATGAGATTTCGCTTATTTCTAAAACATTTCCCACATTCTGAGCAACAAAAAGGCTTCTCACCTCTGTGAATTCTCTGATGTGTGACAAGATGTGATTTGTTTATAAAACATTTCCCACACTGGGAACACGAAAATGGCCTCTCGCCTGTGTGAATTTTCAAATGTGTTACAAGATTTGATTTGTTTGAAAAACATTTCCTACATTGGGAACATGAAAATGGCTTCTCCCCTGTGTGAGTTTTCTGATGTGTAACTAAAACAGATTTATAATTAAAACATTGCCCACATATCGAACAAGAAAATAATTTCTCCCCTGTGTGAATTCTCTGATGTCTAACAAGATTTGACTTATCTGTAAAACTTTTCCCACATTCTGAACATAAAAATAATTTCTCTCCTGTGTGAGTTCTCAGATGCCTAACAAGATGTGATTTTCCTGTAAAACTTTTCCCACATTCTGAATATGAAAATAAGTTTCCCCATGTGTGAATTCTCAGATGTCTAACAAGAATTGACTTATCTGTAAAACTTTTCCCACATTCTGGACAAGAAAATAATCTCCTCCATGTGTGAATTCTCTCATGTCTAACAAGATTTGACTTACCTGTAAAACTTTTTTTCACATTGTGAACATGAAAATAAATTCCTCCCTGTGTGAATTATCTCATGTCTAACAAGAATTGACTTATCTGTAAAACATTTCCCACGATTTGAACATGAGAATGGCTTCTTTCTTGTGTGATCTCTTTGATGGTCATGATAAATTCTGTTATTTTCATTTTGCTTTACAATTTGTGATGAATCAGGAGATGGAACAAGTTCAAAAGAGTCAGTTGATAGACAATTACTCTGTAGGGCTGGAGGTGTATCTGGGACTATGACATTCACTTTATATGTATCTGGTGTAATATTATGATCATCTTCTTTAAAATCTGAAAATATCAAATTTTTCTCTATGCTTCTGGTACAGTCATCTGCCAAAAATAAAATCAGTTTTATTATTTTTAAACAACATTCCTTGAAAATATATATCAATTCTTATTTAGCATATAATATTTCATAGCATTTATAATTATGATTTGTAGTAACATTCAATTTTCAACTGAACAAGACAGTGGCATCAAAACTATATTCTATATCATTAGTAGAAAATGATCTTGGTTTGCTCTTGATTTGCTTCCTGCCTCATCTGTTGCTTAGACATCTACCTGCCTGATTTCTGTGTATGACCTGAATTAATCTTTTACCTGTCTTCATAACATGATCGCAGCATTCCAGAGCCCCTCCCATGACACGGGGTCCCGATCGCTGCCATGGAGACCCAATGTCGTCATGACGAAATCCGGGTCTCCAGACCTGAGAGGCTTCCTGTCATGCGCAGTGATGAGCCGGAAGACTCTCAGGTCAGTGTAACAGATCTGCATGCTGTAGAAGTGATCAGCCTGCACAAAATGAGTGTCCCATAGTGGGACACAGTGTAAAAGTAAGAATGAATAAAAAAAATAATAATAATAATTGTAAAAATATTTAAAAATAAATAAAAAATAATAATAAAAAAACAATATTTATTCCATCAATAAATAAATATTTGAATTAAAAACAAATCTAAACAATAAAAGTACACATATTTAGTACTACTGCATCCGTAATGACCCAAAAACAATGCTTTATCATCATACTGCCGAACAAAAAGTGGAATAACATGCAATCAAAAAGATGAATATTAATAAACATGTGTGAGGCAGTGACTCATGTCACAGTTCTTCCCAGGTTGTGCAAGGAGACTGATGAAGTCCATAGGTGTGCATGGTAGTCATGGATTTCTGGTCCGGGTTTTCCATGTGGATGAAAGCCACGGGTTTGTTTGTTAAAAACCCTGCAGTAAGAGGTATGGGTGTGTCAGGTGCAACGTCAGTGTCAGTCTGGTGTGCGCTGTTGTGCAGAGCAGAGGCCTGAAGTCGCTGGCTGTGTGTGTGTGAAGCAGCACAGGCCAGCGGAGGCAGCAGCTATGGCAGCTAAATAGCCTGGCACCCACAGCGTATACAGCGATGCAAGTTGTCCATGTTAACTGGTCTTGGATGTGGACAGTCCTGTGCCCGGAGTTGGATGTCCTATGCTTGAAAGAGGACTGGCATGTGTAACGATTGCAAACAGGTGGATATGGTGCCCGGCTGCTATCCGGAGGATATCCTGGGCTGTGTACGGCTGTGTGAGTAACGAGTCTGTGATACAGCGGTGCAGGACACCCACAGGAACTAGTCAGAGGAGGACTGGCATCTGTAGTGTCTGCAACAGGTAAAGCTGTGTTTGGAGACTGTAATATGGTGTGCGGTCGTCCCACGGATACTGGGCAAGGAGATGTCTGGCATGTTTAGGGACAGCAATCTAAAAGCCATATGATGTGTAGTGCTATAAAACGGGCACTGAGATGAGATGCAACTGTGTGTATTGATCGTTGATGACGTGTACTATAAAATGCTATGCACCTTTATGTGTGAAGTAACACGTTAAAGAGACTTTTGTGTTTGAACTTTGTGGTTCACTGCCTCTTCACTACGTACGGTGCTACTGCAGCACTACACATGGTACCGCTGAAAACGTAATCTTGTCCCGCAAAAAAACAAACCGTCATACAGCTCCATCAGCGGAAAAATAAAAAAGTTATGGCTCTCGGAAAAAAAGATGCAAAAATAATTATTTTTTATATAAAATAGTTTTTATCGCTGTAATCGTACTGACCCGAAAAATAAAACTGCTTTATCAATTTTACCACACACGGAACGATATAAACATCTCCCCCCCAAAAGAAATTCATGAACTGCTGGTTTTTGTTCATTCTGCCTCACAAAAATCTGAATAAAAAGCAATAAAAAATGTCATATGCCCCAAAAAAGGTACCAATAAAAACATCAACTCATCCTAAATGTGGTGATGCAAAAACTATTTTTTGAAATGAAAAGTGCCTTTTAGTGTGTGACAGCAGCCAAACATAAAAACCAACTATAGAAACTGAATATAAATAGTAAATCAAACCCCCATGTATCACCCCCTTAGCCAGGGAAAAATAATAAAAAATTTTTTTTTAATTTATTTCCATTTTCCCGTTAGGGTTAGGGTTGGGGCTAAAGTTAGGATTACAGTTATGGTTGGGATTAGGGTTAGGGGTGTGTTAGGGTTAGATTTGTGATTAGGGTTATGGTTAGGGTTGGGATTAGGGGTGTGCTGGGGTTAGGGTTGGAGTTAGAATTGGGGGGTTTCCACTGTTTAGGCACATCAGGGGTCTCCAAACGCGACATGGCTTCAGATATCAATTCCTGCAAATTCTGCATTGAAAGTGTCAAACGGTGCTCTTTCCCTTCCAAGCTCTGCCATGCATCCAAACAGTGGTTTTCCCCCACATATGGGGTATCAGCATACTCAGGACAAATTGCACAACAACTTTTGGGGTCCGATTTCTCCTGTTACCCTTGGGAAAATAAAAAATTGGGGACTAAAAAATCATGTTTGTGGAAAAAATATGATTTTTTATTTTCACGCCCGGGCTTTATAAACTTTAGTGAAACAACTAGGAGCTCAAAATTCTCACCACACATCTAGATAAGTTCCTTGGGGGGGTGTAGTTTCCAAAATGGGGTCACTTGTGGGGGTTTCCATTGCTTAGGCACATCAGGGGCTCTCCAAATGCTCGCAGACCATTCCATCAAAGTCTGCATTCCAAAACGTCACTACTTCCCTTCCGAGCTACAACATAACAATAACTTTTGGAGTCCTGTTACCCTTAGGAAAATTAAAAATGGGGGTGAAAAGATCATTTTTGTGGGAAAAATATGATTTTTTAATTTTACGGCTCTACATTATGAACTTCTGTGAAGCCCTTATGGGTTCAAAGTTCTCACCACCCTCTCAGATAAGTTCCTTGGGGGGTCTAGTTTCCAAAATGGTGTCACTTGTGGGGGATTTCCACTGTTTAGGCACATAAGAGGCTCTCCAAACTCGACACGGCGTCCGATCTCAATTTCAGCCAATTTTGCATTGAAAAAGTCAAACGCCGCTCCTTCCCTTCCTTGCGTCCAGTGGTTCCCCCCACATATGGAGTATCAGCATACTCAAGACAAATTGCACAATAACTTTTTTCCAATTTCTCCTGTTACCCTTGGGAAAATAAAATTGGATCGGAAGTAATTTTTTTGTGAAAAAAAGTTAAATGTTCATTTTTTTAATCATTCCAAAAATTCCTGTGAAGCACCAGAAGGGTTAATAAACTTCTTGAATGTGGTTTTGCACACCTTGAAGGGTGCAGTTTTTAGAATGATTTCACACTTGGGTATTTTCTATCATATAGACCCCTCTAAGTGACTTCAAATGTGATATGGTCCCTAAAAAATGGTGTTGTAAAAATGAGAAATCGCTGGTCAACTTTTAACCCTTGGACTTGCTAGGCGAAACAGGGGTGCTCTTTAGTGGCTCCCCAGCTGTCATGACAATCCTTTAATCCATTCTTCTCCTCATGAAGGATTCATTGCTTCAGGAGGGGAAAAAGGGGACAATTGGCAACTAGACAGACGCTAATTGGAAACATTTAAATGCCTCTTAGAGATTTTTTTTAATGGTTAAACAGCAGTAATTGGAGTTGGCTTTGGCTTTTAGATGTATGTGCCAAAATCTCAGTGGAATGATTCTGGAATCTGATGGAAATTTTTCTACACCTATCAGACTAAAAATGAGGATGATGCATTAATCAACCCCTTATGGACACTGCTATGACTTTACTTTCAGACTGGATTGCATATTTCATAAACTTGACCTTAAACATTCTTGGCTTCTTCTCCTGAAAGGGGAAAGGAACTTTGTACCACCAGCTGATTAATGTAGTTTGGAGTTGCACACTGCTATGTATCACATTTTGTATCAGATTGCATTAGCAGGCAAATCAATAAGCGCTCAATTCTGGCCACTCAAATCCAAAGCTTTGATGTCTCACCAACTGAACGATCCATGGGTCTTTTCTTTAATATAGGACTAAAGGTGTGGTTGTTAGGATCAAGGTTGAGTCCACTAAACTCAACCTTAAGTATACAGCCCCATAGAAGATGAATTAAATCATTGATCCAACTACTTTCCATCTCCAACTTCCAGATTCTTTCAAGACTTCTCATGTATTTCAAACTCCTTGCTCAAATTATATTGCTCCTCGGTAGATACAGCTAAGACTTCTCCTTCAGTTGTTATTGATAACCATCAGGAATTTGATATTCAACAAAACATTGATTCTAGCAAGGTAAAACGTACTCTCTACAGAATTACGTTCATTGGATAGGTTGTGGACGAGAGGAAAGATCATGGGTTCTGACATTGCTGACCATGTAAAGAAGCTGTTCTGATTCTATGGGTCTGCAGTCCTATACTAAAAGGGAGCGCTATTGTGAGTGGTCTCTTCACACTTCTACAAATGCACTACAGTTCCCGGTTGGGCTGGTGCATGATGCATGCCCAATATGCATGATCATCATTTATTTTAAAGAGTTTTCTATGATATATTAGAATTATTATTATTAATATTTTGAGAACTGGTCACTACTTTCCTGGAACTGAGTATATTAACATTTTTATTGTTAAGACAGTTAAGAGCCAGCCAGTGCTTAGTGATAAATTAGAAAGAATTTTTGTAATTGTGCAAATTTATAACACTTGACAGATTTGCAGGGAACTAGTGCAAACAATTTAATAGTACAAAGTCTACAATACTGAAACCTCCAATATTCTCCTTGAATGTGTAAATAAATTTGTCTGGACATTCTCAATATTTCAAAATGAAAACTGCTTTAAGATCTCATCATGGACCTTTGAATATAATGACATCCATGTCTTTTTGGACTTGGTAATTCTTCAGCCGTCTTCCAACTTCCAAGAGTTAGTCAACGATATTGTTCGAAACCTCTTATATGTCAGTGTTACTCAAGGATGATAACACAGTGTTTTCTCCTGTTTTCTCCCAATTTCAACACCCATTAAAAGAAGTTGAAAGTTTTCGTGGTCTTTTAGTGCTTGTTACACCCGGTCCCTGTACCTCTGCGGGGTCCCAGTCGGGTCTCAACCTGTGTGCCAGCTCCACGCTGTCCTGGTGTGGTCTCTGCCTCCCCATCCTCCTCTGCTTCCTGGAGCGCGCCCAGCAGGTTCTCGGACAGAGTGCTTAGGTCGCGCATGCGCTCCCGGTCTCTTAAAGAGACAGCTCACATTTTTAAAAAAGGTACTTCTGACCAATGGCGTGTTTTGGATCTCTATTTCTAGCGCCTCTACCATAGGGAGGGCGCCGGAGCAACATTGTTGCTCATTTCCGGTTCCTGCTAGCATGTGCTTCCGTCTCTGAAGTTCTCTGCCACTGCTCTGCTTACATTGTCTGTCTCCACAGATCATCAGCTACCTGTTACCTGGTTATCCTGGACGACGTCCGTTCTGTCTACGACAGTTCTGTCTCATCCCACCAATCTGCCATCCTCTACTCAGAACAACGCCAGTACCTACTTCTACCCGAACACCCGGTACCATCTGGTTAGCTCTACGACACCTGTTAAACAAGCTAGTCCGCCTGTCCCGCTGGGGCAGCTGCCACGAGTTCGGGGTCTATCTGGAGGTAGCACCAGTGTCCCTCAGGCATTTCATTCCGACCCTGTTCGAGGGGTCTTACCACAGGTGTCTGGGGCTCACATAGTCACGCCCCCTTCAGAGCCCCCCGGACCTTGGTCCAGAGGTTCCACATTAAACTTTAATAAAAACGAATGTGAACTTCACCACCTGTGCCTCCGTTTCCATTCATTACAGTGCTTTTCTTAGAACCATTGAAAATAGTCTTTGACAAAGCTGCCCAACTTGCATTAGGTTTTTGCAAGGCGCTGTTGATAATTACATGACAAGTTAACTTAATTTTTTACTTCTCATCCTCAATCCAAATTGAATGGGTCAATTAGTTTGGGCCTACAAACAAGGGCCTACTCTCCTTAACATAACAAGCAGGAAAATGTGGTGTGTTACAAGCTGCCCATTCCAATATCCCTTCAGATTATCAATTACCGTATATACTCGAGTATAAGCCGACCTGAGTATAAGCTGAGACCCCTAGTTTTGCCACAAAAAACTGAGAAAACTTAATGACTCGAGTATAAGCCTAGGGTAGGAAATTCAGAAGCTACCGGTAAATTTCAAAAATAAAAATAGATACCAATAAAAGTAAAATTAATTGAGACATCAGTAGGTTAAGTGTTTTTGAATATCCATATTGAATCAGGAGCCCCATATAATGCTCCATACAGTTCATGATGGCCCCATAAGATGCTCCATACAAAATACGTCCCATATAATGCTCCATACAGTTTATGATGGGCCCCATAAGATGCTCCAAATTAAAATATTCCCCATACAATGCTGCACAAAAGTTAATAATGGCCCCATAAGATGCTCCATAGAAACATTTGCCCCATATAATGCTGCACAAAGGTTGATTATGGCCCCATAAGATGCTCCATAGAAACATTTGCCCCATATAATGCTGCACAAAGGTTGATTATGGCCCTATAAGATGCTCCATGGATTATGCCCCATATGCTGTTGCTGTGATTAAAAAAAATCACATACTCACCTCTCGTCGCTCAGGCCCCCGGCACTTGCGATATTCAACTGTCCCCGTTCCATCGCCAGGCGCCGCTCTATCATCCCGGCTCTCTGACTGTTTAGGCAAAGGGCGGCGTGCACACTAACCACATCATCGCGCCCTCTGACCTGAACAGTCACAGCCAGAAGATGCGGAAGAAGGAGCGGCGCCCGGCGGTGGAACGGGGAGAGGTGAATATCGCGCAAAGCTTACCCTTCCCTTTTATACTCACCTGCTCCTGGCGTGGTCCCTGCTTCTCAGTGACAGATGGTCTCCGAGCATCGGCAGCTTGTATCGGTGGTCAGCGGTCACTGGTACCGCTCATTAAACTAATAAATATGCATCCATATTCATTACTTTAATGAGCGGTACCACGTGACCGCTGATCACTCCAGCGCCCGGAGACCATCAGAAATGCAGAGATGTGCCGGGAGCAGGTAAGTATGATTCGCCAGCTGCCGCTCGCCCTCCCCCGCCAACTCCCTGGGACAATGACTGGAGTATTAGCCGAGAGGGGCACTTTCAGCCCAAAAAATGGGCTAAAAATCTCGGCTCATACTCGAGTATATACGGTAGCTCATATGTCTCATCTTAGGTCATTAATATTAAATCATTTTCACTGGAGTCACTCTGTTAACTCAGAATGTTCTAGTCCTGATGCAAAATTAAGAGTCAAAAATATTATGGAGGAGATCCTCAGTAAAACTATTTTATCTCTGAGTGGAAAAATTCAATGCTGGACTAGTACATGGCCAAACTCTGTGCTTCCTCTTCTAGCCAAACTCTGGCATTTAGTGGTTACTACTCACCTATACAGTTATCTGTAGGAATCTCCTCTTTACACCGCTCATCACCCCTCACATATGTCTCTGTAGTATTAATATGGGTCAGATCTTTACCCTGAAACAAATATTGTAAAGGTCACAGAAAGATGGAGAAGTTGCATGAAATGATTTAAAAGAACTGAAAAGATCATAAATAAACAAAAGTTAAAAGACAGCAGTAGTTAGAACATAGCTGCAGGTCTCCTCTATAAATCTAACCTGTTGGCTCCTAATTTAGACCAGCAGTCTCCATAACCAGAAAATTGAGAGAAGATACAGACAACATCTAATGTCTATGATAAGCTTTATACAGTCATCTCCAAGTATAAACATAAAATGAATGATTATCAGAGTCAGCCATTTAGTAGCATATTGGACTTTCACTGACCTTCAGAATCTCAACAATTTGTCATGTCATATATTCCAGATGGAGGTACTTAGATGTTTTTAACAGTCTATTCAAATTTGTTCCTGAGATGCTCTATAGGATTAAGATCTGGAGATTGTGAAGGCTTAAGGTACCTTCACACATAACGATATCATTAAGGATATAATTGCAACGTCACGTTTTTTGTGACGTAGCAACGATCCTGCTAACGATATCTTCATGTGTGACAGCGACCAACGATCAGGCCCCTGCTGGGAGATCGTTGGTCGTGGGGAATGATCAGGACCTTTTTTGGTCGCTGATCACCCCGCTGTCATTGCTAGATCGGCATGTGTGACGCCGATCTGGCGATGTGTTCACCTGTAACCAGGGTAAACATCGGGTTACTAAGTGCAGGGCCGCGCTTAGTAACCCGATATTTACCCTGGTTACCATTGTAAAAGTAAAAAAAAAAAAAACTAAATACTCACATTCCGATGTCTGTCACGTCCCCCGGCGTCAGCTTCCCTGCACTGTGTCAGCGCCGGCCGGCCGTAAAGCAGAGCACAGCGGGGACGTCACCGCTCTGCTTTACGGCCGGCGCTTACACAGTGCAAAGAAGCTGACGCCGGGGGACGTGACAGACATCGGAATGTGAGTATGTAGTGTTTTTTTTTTTTACTTTTACAATGGTAACCAGGGTAAATATCGGGTTACTAAGCGCGGCCCTGCACTTAGTAACCCGATGTTTACCCTGGTTACCCGGGGACTTCGGCATCGTTGAAGACAGTTTCAACGATGCCGAAGTCGTTCCCCTGATCGTTGGTCCCTGGAGAGAGCTGTCTGTGTGACAGCTCCCCAGCGACCACACAACGACTTACCAACGATCACGGCCAGGTCATATCGCTGGTCGTGATCGTTGGTAAATCCTTTAGAATGCTAGAAAAAAATGCTTTCATGTTTCTGGCAGCACTGCATGATGAACTTGGAATGGCAAAATGTTTAAGTTATTCATAGTGTCCAAACATATATCCACAGAAATCAGAGGACCCAGCATGCGCCCAGAAAGCATTCCCAACACCATTACTCCACCTCCATCAGCCTGAAATTCTCCCAAGCAAATCACGTATTTGGGGTCACGTTATCGTCAACTCTCTATGGCAACGTGTGCGGTGCTTACACTATGAGGCTGCAGAAGTCCGCAGTCATGTACAATGACTTCAGATTTTGATTCTAAGCTTCTCCTGGCAAATCTATTAACGATGACCATGCCATGTTCTAAGTGGCTCAGATAGCTCAACTTTCCCATTCTACTGAGGATTTACATTGAAAACTGATCACTTTTTTTTGTTGCACTCTACAGTCACTAGTTTAACTTGCACAAGGGCTCCAATCAGGAAAAGGGCAGGTGTCTGTAATAAATTTTACATTCAGTGTATAATACTGGTGGATTAAACGAGACTGAACACAATACCTTCACAGTCATCAACACATCATATTGAATATCTCTCCATCTACCTCATGATCCTGAAGGGGACAGGGACATCTCTCTGGTGTTGTCATCTTACTTGATAGAACTGGAGGAAACGCATACAGGGACTGAATTCATTCTTTACATACAGATAATTATAGGCCGTGTGTATTTAGTCCTGTCTATTACCTGGTGATGTGAGGGGCTGGGGAACCTCCATCTTGATGTCCTTGTACAGATCTTTGTGTCCTTCTAAATACTCCCACTCCTCCATGGAGAAATAGACAGTGATATCCTGATTTCTTATAGGAACCTGACACATACAATGATACCATTATCTCCCCGATCCCTCCATAGTGTTACTGTATAATGTCCCAGCATTCCCAGCAGTGTCACCTCTCCAGTCAGCAGCTCAATCATCTTGTAGGTGAGTTCTAGGATCTTCTGTTCATTGATGTCCTCATGTGTGTGGGGGTGAGGTGGAGGCCCCTTGATTGGGCTCAGGGGTCTTCCCCATCCCTCAGACACAGAGGCCTGACAGCGCTCACTAGAGGTCTTCTTCACTGCTGTGTAATCCTAGTTATAGAAAGATACATTAATAAATCTCACTACAGACATTTCCAGAGTCCTCACCTCTCCAGTTGTGTCCACCTGTTATTCCCATAGATAAGAATGATGTAATGTGACGTCATCAGAATCGCTCACCTCTCCAGTAAGCCGGAAGAGGATCTCTAGGGTGAGGTGTAATATCCTCTCTGCCATCTTGTCCCTGTCCCTATCCATCCTTGTAGGGTCACTCAGGAGAATTCTTTTATATAGAAGATCTCCACTGAGAGGATCCAATATTGTAGGGACCTGAATGGGGAGAAGATGACGATGTAACATCATAAAGATCCCATGTAAGAAACCTCCGGAGCTGTTACCGGCGTCACATGATCACTACATCTAGTCATGGCCCCGTCCTGTCCCCAGGATAACACACAGTCCCATTACAGTATAGTCACATACAGAGATTTATCACATAATGTGTCCAATCCAGCAACATAAACACAGAACAAATCTAAAGGAAATATCTAAAATACCTGAATTTTTATTAACAGGGTTTATCCACTACTATGACAACCTCCTCTCAATTTGAATGTAGCCCCTGTTAAAATAAAACATCTAAACTCCCCTCCCATGCCGACAACTTTTCAGTGGTAATGCTAAAGTAGCATACGTCACTCCTAGAAGTGGTGTGAGAAGTGGTGCTCCAGTAGGGTATCCAGCCTGTATACAATAAAAAAGAAACTTGGCACTCAATTAGGTTTGCAGTGAATGGAGATTCTTTTATTTAGGTAGTCATAAAATCATAAAAGTTGTTAAACGTTTTAGGTCTTACTTTCAGACCTTCATGAGAACTGAGGAGGGGGGGAACAGAAAATAAAAAGTGGAATTATATAAAGAAAAAAGTTGAAGTTGTAGCATAATTATCATGATTATATACATTATGTTCAGATTCTTTATGTTTAAAGTTATTTTGTTGAACTCTGTGTCCTCTAATTACGTTTTATATAGAATTCATTACACAGCAGAATGCTATATCAAGAAAATGAAGGCAACATGCGTAATGAGAGGGCACAGAGTTCAACAAAATAACTTTAAACATAAAGAATCTGAACGTAATGTATATAATCATGATAATCGCTATAAAGTTTATGCTACATCTTCCAACTTTATTCTTTATATAATTCCAATTATTTTCTGTATACCTCCCCCCGCATTACTGATGAAGGTGTGAATGTAAGACCGAAAACATTTAACAACTTTTATGATTGCCTAAATAAAAGAAACTATCCATGTAAGACAAAAATAAAGAAAAGACGCAATAGCACTCACCAATCTGTAGCAGTTCAAACGTCCTTTATTGGAACATACAGTGAAAAATCTTCACGGCTCAAGGGAGGGAGTGAGAACAGGAGTGCGGCAGACTGTCCTGTCTGCCGCACTCCTGTTCTCACTCCCTCCCTCCCTTGTGCCGTGAAGATTTTTCACTGTATGTTCCAATAAAGGACGTTTGAACTGCTACAGATTGGTGAGTGCTATTGCGTCTTTTCTTTATTTTTGTCTTACATGGATACTTCGTTTCACGCAAGCACCTCCTCTCATCTGGGCGGACTGCCTATTGTCTTAGACTTTTCCACATTGAGCAGATAATCGCAGGGCAGTTGGGCTGTGCCGCTTACTTTCTTTCTTTTGTTGACTTAAATAAAAGAAACTACTCACCCTCACCTGTGCCGGCGCCGTTCCCGTTCCTGTGCTGTCAGCACTCACATTGCCAGGGTTCATGTGAGATTGTGTCGTCAACTGAACCTTGTGCCCAATCAGCGCCGGTGTCACTGTCCCCCCTTGGCGTATAAGTAATCACGAGGCAATGAAAGCTGCGGCTGGTTGCTCCCTTCCTCTTCACTACTTATACGTCCAAAGGGGGGGCAGTGGCGCCGGCGCTGATTGGGCGCAAGGTTCAGGTGAGGAAAAGTTGGAGGAAAAGTTACAAAATCTAGGAGAGAGGTTAGCTTCATTGAAAATCATTAAGGAGAAAGGATATCAGGACTCTTCAGACCTACAGATGACTACCCCTTACTACTGTGGGGACAAATGACACCGCAAGATACAAACCGGAAACCATCTGCAGTGACTTTGAAAACTTAGGTAAGAAAGTGAAAGAATTTGGGAGCACAGGTGGTCTTCTCTTCCATCCTTCCAGTGGATGTCCATGGATCAAGGAGGTGGAATAAGATTCTGCAGGTGAAATGGCTACGTTGATGGTGCCGTCAGCAAGGATTTGGATTTCTGGATCATGTAGTGAACTACCGACATGATGGACTACTTGCTAGTGATGGGGTGCACCTTATGAAGACTGGAAAACATGTATTTGGAAGTCGCCTTGCTACACTCCTCAGGAGAGCTTTTAACTATGTTAAAAATTCTTATTTCGCACATTTATTTAATCAGGACTATTCACCAGGTGCTTACTCTTAAAGAAAAAATGTCATGATATTCTCATAAAAAGTATAGTGGTTTATTGAATTGTCCGCAGAAAAACCACATTGCAGCAAAACATAAAAGTAGATGAAATAGTTACGAACAGATTGTCCATGTGTAAATATCAGCGCTTGTCTTGTTACTCATCTTTCCCAAAAGTCCTGAATGGTAAAACCGTCTATCTGTGTGAAATCTGAAGGTCATCATGGCTACCGGCTGCTGTTCCTTGTGTCTTGTCTCATATCCATGGAGAATGAATGTGAAGGCCGGAGGTGACAGCCCCAAGTGACAAAAAATCCCCCCACCCTCCTAAGAGACGTTATTTATATGTCTCCCACAGATCACATGTTCTCTGTATATGGTGTTAACTTATACTCTGAGCTACATACACAGAAATAGCTTTTGGTAGTGTCAGCAAGAAGCAATGTGCTCAGTACAGAATAAGAATAATTCAATTAATTAATATTTAACAAACTAGAACAATATGGGAAGGGAAGCAAAAGGCCAGAAACAGCCATACACCTGACAAATACTACTGAGAACTCTGCTATTAGAAGTGGAAGGGAAAAACAAAGACAAAAAAATCTAAATAATAAAAATATTGGAGAAAGAGAAACCACCCACAAACTAAAATGTTTCTAAGCGAATGCACAAAGCATGGGCAACAAACAAGGAGAATTGGAACTACTAATGCAGGAAAAGAAATATGATGTCATTGGAATCACTGAAACTTGGTGGGACGATACACATGATTGGAATACAAGGCTAGAAGGATACAACTTATTTGCAAGAAACAGACTTGATCACGAGGAGGAGGTGTCGCATTGTATGTTAGAAAAGCGTATATCTGCAAAGAGATTGAAGCTTCAGAGACATGGAGCTCTATGGAAACTGTTTGGGTAAGAATACAAGGACAGAACAATGGAAAGGACACCATTGTAGGCATTTACTACAGGTCGCCTGTGCAAGCTGTGGCATCAAATGGCCAAGTTCTCCAAAAAAACATTTCATAGTTGTCATGGGAGATTTCAACTATGCAGATATTTGTTGAGAATCTTTCTCAGGCAAAACTAACTGGTCAAGCAAATTCTTATCCTCTCTTGCTGACAATTTTATCTTCCAAAAGGTAGGGGAGAAAACAAGGGGATCTGCTACCTTGGATCTAATCCTTATAAACAGGGACGAAATGGTTGAGAGGTAAGAGTGGCTGGGACCCAGCAACCATGCTATTTTAGAATTTTGGATAACTAGAGAGGGAAGACCTGTGAAGACTCAGACATCAAGGTTAGATTTCAGAAAGGCAGATTTTAAGGGACTCCGAAATAGAATCGGAGGGATCCAATGGCTGGATATCCTTAAGGACAAAAATGTCCACAAAGGATGGGAAATCTTGAAAAAATAGATTCTCAAAGCACAATCGTTAACAATTCCGAAAAGAGGGAAGAATAGGAAGCATTTAAGGAAACCAGGATGGATGAACACAGAACTTAAACACATGCTAAAAAGGAAGAAAGAAACGTTTATCAAATGGAAAGAGGGAGGCATATCTAAAGAAGAATATAATGCTGTCAGCTGACAATGAATTAAGGCTTGCAAGATATGTCAAAACCAATAAAAAAGGATTTGAGGGATATGTCAAAAGTGAAAGAAAATTAAAAGATGCTGTAGGATTTTTACAGAATGGAAATTATGAAATGGTAAGAAAGCATGTTGAGAAGGCCGAACTTTTACATTCCTATTTTGCATCTGTTTTCTCTCAGAAAAGAAATGTAACATCCACTGATTTTCACTATCCTATTAAGGGAATAGAAGAATCCAGGATATCTATAAATAGAAAGAGAGTGAGGAAACACTTAACTAACATAAATGAATTCAAGTCTCCAGGTTCAGATGAATTACACCATAGAGTACTGAGGGAGAGAGCAGAAGAAATTTTTGAACCACTCTCCATAATCTCTGAAAATTCTTGGAGAACACGAGAAGTCCCAGAAGACTGGAGAAGAGTAAATGTTGTTCCCATCTTCAAAAAGGGGAAGAAGGTGGACCCAGGGAGCTATAGGCCGGTGAGTCTGACATCTATACCAGGAAAGATCTTTGAACAAATTATTAAACAACATGTACATAAGTACCTGGATAAGAATAAAGTGATTAAACAGAGTCAGCATGACTAATAAGTCATGTCAGACTAACTTAATTTCCTTCTATGACAGAATCACTGACTGGGTTGATCAGGGAAATGCAGTATAGTATATATTGACTTAAGCAAAGCATTTGACAAAGTATCTCACACAATCCTTATTGAAAAAATGACTAAGTATGGAATGGACAAGGCAACTGTTAGGTGGATTCATAACTGGCTTAGTGATCGGACCCAAAGAGTGGTCATAAATGGCTGCACATCCAGTTGGAAGAATGTCTCAAGTGGGATACGACAGGGCTCTGTCCTGGGCCCTGTATTGTTCAACATCTTTATCAATGATTTAGATGAAGGAATTGAGGATAAATTGATTAAATTTGCTGATGACACAAGGCTAGGATGGATAGCTAATACTAAAGAGAGAGAGGATTCAAAAATATATCAATAAACTGGAGCAGTGGGCAGCAACTAACAGAATGGTTTTTAACAGGGAAAATGCAAAGTACTACACCTGGGCAATAAAAATGAAAAAAGCATATACAGAATGGGAGGAATAAGGCTAAGCAACAGCACATGTGAAAAAGACTTGGGCATACTAATAGATCACAGACTGAATATGAGTCAACAGTGTGATGCAGCAGCTAAAAGGCAAATACTATTCTGGGATGTATTAACAGAAGCATACAGTCTAGATGATGCAAAGTCATTATTGCCCTCTACTCCTCTTTGGTGAGACCTCATCTGGAATACTGTGTGCAGTTTTGGGCACATTTAAAAAAAAAAAAAGAAATCAAAAAGCTAAAAAGCTGGAGCAAGTTCAGAGAAGAGCGACCAGAATGGTTACTGGTCTGCAAACCATGTCCTATGAGGAACGTTTACAGAATTTGGGAATGTTTAGCTTGCAGAAAAGAAGACAGAGGAGACTTAGGGTACCGTCACACAGTGCCATTTCGATCTCTACGACGGTACGATTCGTGACGTTCCAGCGATATCCATACGATATCGCTGTGTCTGACCCGAAGCAGCGATCAGGGATCCTGCTGCGAATCGTACGTCGTAGCAGATCGTTTGGAACTTTCTTTCGTCGCTGGATCTCCCGCTGTCATCGCTAGATCGGTGTGTGTGACACTGATCTAGCGATGCGTTCGCTGGTAACCAGGGTAAACATCGGGTTACTAAGCGCAGGGCCGCGCTTAGTAACCCGATGTTTACCCTGGTTACCAGCGTAAAAAAAACCAAACAGCACATACTTACATTCCGGTGTCCGTCAGGTCTCTTGCCGTCTGCTTCCCGCACTCACTGACTGCCGGCCGTAAAGTGAAAGCAGAGCACAGCGGTGACGTCACCGCTGTGCTTTCACTTTACGACCGCAGCATGTCTATTTATCTTGTGGACACGCGAGCCTCCCCAAGATAAATTTCACCCATACAATGCATTGGATTTGGTGAATCCGCCTGGTTCAGTCATCACATGCGGATTCACCTGCGTTCAATAGCTGGCTGTGCTTTGGATGCAGCGAACATGCTTAGCGTCCAATGCGCTGCCAATTCCTAACTGTGTGCACATACCCTAACAGCGGACGACCAATTCCAATGTCATTAGTGTATAAATAAAATAAATGAAAGACTCATGTAGGCAAAAATCAATTTTTTTTTTTGCAGAATAGGCAAGATGATTTCCTGTTCTCATAAGTCCTGCACTTCATATGTATGTCATGGCAAACTGAAGTCATTCATAAAGCCAAAAAAAAACAATGCTCTACTAGATAGCTTTCTCCAGTAACGTACTTAATGTATACGTGCATTGTTTATTGGTAATCGCATATAGACTTGGTTGAATTTTCCAAATTTCTGCATGTGAATACTTTTCGGCCCAATGATGACAAAAGTATTCTGGGAGTGATACTTTTATTGGCCAACCACAAAAAAATAGATGTTTGCAAGCCTTCAGAGCACAGAGACTCCTACTTCAGACAGGATTACAAATGAATAAGAAAAAGGCACAACATATAAGAGATATTACAGCAGGACATTTGTTCATAAGGCTGCGAGGGGTGATGCCTCCTAAAGATAAGCCAAATCAAATTAGGCATTTTCCTACAAATGGAGAGGCAGTGGCAATGTTCTTCTTAGCTATCTCGTGTCCCTCTGGTGGAGTTGTGAATTGTATCCATGTAGCGAGTCATAAATCCAGGTGTTAAATTGAGTCCTAGTGTCAAAGAATTGAACATCTCTATCAGTTTGAATTCCCAAATTTTTCTTTCTCGGTCATCCTTAAAATGACCTTTTAGGATTAAGACTTTTAAATCCATCATACAGTGTCCAGGCCCAGAGAAATGTTTTCCCACAGGCGTGTCCATTTCATTCCTGATTGTGTGTCTGTGTAGATTCATCCTTGTTTGTAGTTTTTGCATAGTTTCCCCAATATAGATACTTCCAGGGCACCTTGTACATTGCATCATGTACACAACATTGGAGAATGTACATGAAAAGAAATCCAGTCCTGATTTAGGTTTGGTATGCGGACTGTATTTGCTGGTAATATGTGAGTATAAGTTTTGCAATAAGTTGATCGTCTACAGATTAAGAAACTGACAGATGCCTTGTGTATGGAAGGCTTATAATAATGATTTAATAGAAATTTTTATTTCTATAGCGCCAACATATTTTACAGCACGTTACAATTTAGAGGGTGCTTTTACAAATAAGATAAGACTTTACAGGGTAGCACATAGTTCAATACATACGAAGAGGAGTGAGGGTGCTGCTTGCAAGATTTCTTATGACTATTATTGAAAAGAAGGGTTGAAATATTGGTTGCTGATATTTATTGAAATTAATATTTATGGAAAAGTAAAAAATTATTTTTGAACATTTTGAGTTGTTTGGTTATTATTTTCACTTTAATAAATTAAAATAAAATCTTTAAATTGGAACATTTGGATTTCAGTTGAATAAAACTTCTGCACACTAATATTTGGATAATAATTGTACACACAAATATTTTCCTAAAAAAGACAAAATCTCGCTTTTACTTTCCTAAATATTCAGGTTTCAGGTTTTTTAACCTTTTGGATTGACCAACAGCACTGTAGTTGTTTAACAATAAAATTAATCATCAAAAATATAAATTGTCTAATAATTGTGCATACGGTGTATGCAGAAATTATGTAAAATTTGTGATTGTTCACAAGCTCTGAAACACCACTGTAAATCATTATTTAGTGCTTTACAATGTTTTGCATTTCACTTGTATATGTAACAGGATTTGATTTATCTATAAAACATTTCCTACTTTCTGAATCTGAAATTGGTCTCTACCCTGTATAAATTCTCAGACTTCGTACATACTGCATGTAACAAATTTGGAGTTCTCACTGTGACATGTCCCACATTCTGAACATGAATTTACTCGCCATGTGAATTTTCTGATGTGTAACAACTAACAAGTCTTGATTTATTACTCTAACATTTCCCACATTATGGCCATGAAAATGGCTTCTCTCCTGTATGAGTTTTCTGAAGTTTTGCAAGATCAGTTTTCAAAGAACAACATTTCTCACATTCTGAACATGAAAATCACTTCTGTATGTGACTTCTCAGATGTCTAACAAGAGCAGATTTCCGTGTAAAACATTTCCTGCATTCTGAACATGAAAATGGCTTCACTCCTGTGTGAATTCTCTGATGTCCAACAAAATTTGATTTGCTAGTAAAACATTTCCCACATTCTAAACATGAAAATGGTTTCTCCCCAGTGTGAATTCTCTTATGTCCAGCAAGAGCTGATTTATCTGTAAAACGTTTCCCACATTCTGAACATGAAAACAATTTCACCCATGTGTGAATTCTCTGATGCCCTACCAGAGTTGATTTATCTATAAAACATTTCCCACATTCTGAACACAAAAATGGCTTCTCCCCTGTGTGCGTTCTTAGATGTATAACAAGCTTTGTCTTCCGATTAAAACTTTTCCTACATTCTGAACAAGAAAAAAACTTCTCCCCAGTGTGATCTCTCTGGTGTGCAGCAAGATTTGATTTATCTTTAAAACTTTTCCCACATTCTGAACATGAAAATGGCTTATCACCTCTGTGAATTCTCTGATGTGAAGAAAGATATGATTTGTTTGTAAAACATTTTCCACATTGAGAACATGAAAATGGCTTCTCACCTGTGTGAATTCTCAAATGTGTTACAAGATTTGATTTGTTTGAAAAACATTTCCTACATTGGGAACATGAAAATGGCTTCTCCCCTGTGTGAATTCTCTGATGTGTAACTAAAACAGATTTATAGTTAAAACATTGCCCACATTCTGGACAAGAAAATAATTTCTCCCCTATGTGAATTCTCTCATGTCTAACAAGATTTGACTTATCTGTAAAACATTTCCCACAATTTGAACATGAAAATGGCTTTTTTTGTGTGTGGTCTCTTTGATGTTCATAATAAGTTCTGTTATTTTCATTTTGTTTAACAATTTGTGATGAATCAGGAGAAAGAACAAGTTCCAAATTATCAGATGACAGACCATTTCTGTGTATGGATTGAAGCATATTTGGGACAATAGCATTCTCTTCACATGTATCAGATGTAATATGTTCATCTGCTTTAAAATCTGAAAATATCACATTTTTCTCTGAGCTTCTGGTACAGTCGTCTGCCAAAAATAAAGTCAGTTTTATTATTTTGAAATAACATTCCTTAAAAGTATATAAATTCTTATTATTATACATTTTTATAGCATTTCTAATCTCTATACAATTTGTAGTATTGAATTTTTAGCTCACTAGGCAAGTGGCATGAAAAGTATACCTTGTATCACTGGAAGAAATTGATTTTCACTATCTTACCTGTTTCTTGCCTCAGCTCCTGCTCAGACATCCACCTGCCTGACTTCTGAGTATGACCTGAATTAATCTTTGACCAGGCTGGTCCCGTCATGCAGCGCTGCTGGGAGCTGCAGAGATGGTTCAGAAACAGCAGCAGGATGCCAAGCAAGGAGTGGGGAGCCAGGCTCAAGATGGCGCTGGCGGCAAGGAGGATAGTCAGAGGGCAGACGCCGCAAATGCCTCTTATGCAAGGAGGCTGGAGGTGTCAGCCAGACTGGAGAAGTATGCGTGGGTGGAGGGAGCTCAGAAGAAAGTGGCCGAGGTGAGAAACTTGGAGAGACTGTGAGAGAGACAAGAGGAGACTCAGAGAAAGATGTGGTGTGGGAGGGGTCAGAGGGGGAGGAAGAATGCCAAGAGCAGGAGGGTGTGGAGCAAAAAAATATTGAAGATACTGCAGTAGGGGAGCCCACACTGCGTGATATCTATGATCTAATCAAATTTTGCAAAACTACTCTAACGGCTCTTACACACAGAGTTGATGGGGTTATAAAAGAGGCGACCATGATGAAGGCTGCTATGAACAAAGTTGATACTGGAGGATCAACTCGCTAAGGTGCAGAAATCCCACACTCAGTGCCTGCAGAAATGTGCTGCCTTGTCTGATAAAAATTATGATTTGGAAAGTCGGTCCAGGAGGAATGTGAGACTGGTGGGCCTCCCTGATAAGGCTGAAGGGACTGATCCTACGAAGTTTATTGAAGAATGGCTCCAAAATAAAATCGTTGCTGATAATCGGACTAGGTTGTTTGCGGTGGAAAGGGAGAATCGTGTCCCCATGAAAGCCCTCCCACCGGGATCTCCCCCCTCGTGCTATTATTGCCAGAATCTTTAATTATAGAGACAAAGACATCATATTGAAGAATGCAAGAGAGTCCGATGTTTTATGTATTAATGGCCAAAAGATCTCTATCTACCCTGACTACTCGGCTGAGGTGCAAAAGCAGAGGATGGGATATGGAGCAGTAAAGAAGAGACTGAGAGACTTGGCACTGAGCTATTCTACATTATACCCAGCAAAGCTCAGGGTTGTGGCCCTGAGTGCGGTTCATTTTTTTTCTAACACCGGAGGAGGCTGCTAAATGGCTAGACTCAAATATTAAGAAACATAAAGCGGAAAAGGAAAGAGAGAAGTGAGAAGATGGCAAAAGTTGAAATAGAAGATGGCAAAAGTTGAAATGGAGAAAGTTAAAAGACTACTGCTCTGTAGAATCTGCTGATCCCTATTTTAATATGTGATGCTGATTACGGAGGGACTATTTGAAGTTGAATTTGTATTATTGTAGTTATGTACATGCAGAGGGGTTGTGGGAGTGTGATAAGTCAGATAGTGACTTTAGAGGTAAAGTTAAGATGGTAGATTGTAGCAGGTTAACCCAACCTCCGATGGAAGAGGAGAAATACACCAAAGTTATGGTTTCGGGTTATTGTAATAATATATGCTGGGGAGGGAGGAGGGAGGGGGGACTTGAGGTTTGTTGTTTTAAAATTGGTTCTAAGAAACACAAAAAACAGTGTTTTATTTTATGGGGTCAGAAATTTGTACATATGAGTACAAATGATGGGGGATAGAATTAAAATCCTTAGTTGGAATATAAGAGGACTGTCTGAGGGAAAGCGAAGAACAGCACTTATGGAACAAATTAGAAAGAGGGGTCTGGATGTGATATGCCTTCAGGAGACGCATTTATTAAGGGAAAAGGTGGTGTTGCAGAGGAGGTGGATTAGGGGGGCATATCACTCCACATACTCTTCATATGCTAGGGGGGTTGTTTTGCTTATAGGAGCATCTACACCATTTGAAGAAATTGAGAGTCATGTGGATAGTGAGGGATAGTATGTCTTTATAATCTGTAGAATTTATGGGCAACCGATGTGTATAGCGGCTGTGTATATTCCGCCCCCGTACTCGAGAAACAAGATTCAAGAAATATTTGATTTATTTAAGAGGGGAATGGGATTACCACTGCTGCTTATTGGGGATTTTAATGTTATCGATGAAGGGTGGGACAGACATAAAAAAGGGAATGGATAAAGGTGTAAAGAAATTGTAGCCATTTGGGCATTTTATAAAAGGACTGGGGATGGTGGATCTCTGGAGAGTGAGGAATGACAATGAAGTATGCTATTCCTGTTACTCTTCGACTCATGGGTCTCTTTCAATTATAGATATGGCATTGGGCAATGAATTAATGATGCGGATGGCTTGTGGGGTGGAATACCTCCCGATCATAAGCCCATAGAACTGTCTATTAAATGGGTAGGAGGAAAGACTGGGAGGGGGGGTGGATGCACCCATTATGGCTTGCACATATTAGTATGGATGTCATAGAGAGGGAATTGAAAGAGTATTGGCAGTTTAATGAAGTTAGTGCTAGTAGACGGGTAGTCTGGGATGCCATGAAAGCTTTTCTGAGGGGCCTTCTTTTTCGTGAGATATCCAAGTGTAAGTCCAAGACTCGATCAAAAGATAGGGTGGTTATAGAGGCGTTGGAGAAGGCAGAAATGGACATGGTGACAGACCCATCACTGGAAAATCAAAAAAGGCTTATGAAAGCACAAGAAGTAGTTAATAAGTTACATTTGAAAATTGCGGAGAAAAGGAGAGCTTTCCAGAAAACACAATTTTATGAGGATGGGGAAAGAGTGGGTCATTTACTCTCGGCAGTGTCGGCGGCACAGAGAGACTCCTCATATGTGTACAAACTAAAGACAGAGGAAGGGGTAGTGTTGGGAACTACAGAAGGCATTTTAGGGAAATTCAGAGAGTTCTATAAGCAGTTGTATACATCTGGGTTGGAGGCTTCTTCAGAAACTATAAAGAGTTTTCTTGGGAGGGCGAAACTTCCTAGCATTAAGGATAGTGATAGAAATAGATATGGCATTGGGCAATGAATTAATGATGCGGATGGCTTGTGGGGTGGAATACCTCCCGATCATAAGCCCATAGAACTGTCTATTAAATGGGTAGGAGGAAAGACTGGGAGGGGGGGTGGATGCACCCATTATGGCTTGCACAAATTAGTATGGATGTCATAGAGAGGGAATTGAAAGAGTATTGGCAGTTTAATGAAGTTAGTGCTAGTAGACGGGTAGTCTGGGATGCCATGAAAGCTTTTCTGAGGGGCCTTCTTTTTCGTGAGATATCCAAGTGTAAGTCCAAGACTCGATCAAAAGATAGGGTGGTTATAGAGGCGTTGGAGAAGGCAGAAATGGACATGGTGACAGACCCATCACTGGAAAATAAAAAAAGGCTTATGAAAGCACAGGAAGTAGTTAATAAGTTACATTTGAAAATTGCGGAGAAAAGGAGAGCTTTCCAGAAAACACAATTTTATGAGGATGGGGAAAGAGTGGGTCATTTACTCTCGGCAGTGTCGGCGGCACAGAGAGACTCCTCATATGTGTACAAACTAAAGACAGAGGAAGGGGTAGTGTTGGGAACTACAGAAGGCATTTTAGGGAAATTCAGAGAGTTCTATAAGCAGTTGTATACATCTGGGTTGGAGGCTTCTTCAGAAACTATAAAGAGTTTTCTTGGGAGGGCGAAACTTCCTAGCATTAAGGATAGTGATAGAAATAGGTTGGAGGAGCCCTTAACGGAAGAGGAGATTGAGTCCGCTATCATGTCAATATCGAACAACAGGGCCCCTGGGGCGGATGGTCTTCCGGGCAAAATTTATAAGCACTTAAGGGGGTGACAGTGACCAAATTGAAGGCAGTCTTTGAGGAGGCACTGAAGGAAGGGAAGGAAAATTACCAATATCCATGTGAGAGGCAGTGGTGGTGGTTATTCCAAAGGAGGGTAAGGATTGAGAACTGGCAGAATCCTATAGGCCCATCTCGTTGCTTACGGTGGACGTTAAGGTACTTGCTAAGATCCTGGCTAACCGATTAACGAGTGCGGTTCTGGAACTTGTTTATCCTGATCAGTCTGGCGTTATGCCGAACAAGTCTACAGCGATAAATCTGCGTAGACTATTTTTTAATCTGAAGCTACCGTCAGACAACAGGGGTTGTAGGGTAGTGGTGTCGCTGGATGCGAGTAAAGCATTTGATAGTGTTGAATGGGGCTATCTTAGGGAAGTCTTGATGAGTTTTGGGTTTGGGCCAACTTTTATATCATGGGTACAGTTACTGTATACATTCCCGACTGCTAGGATTAAGGTTAATGGGCAATTGTCTGACAGCTTTAGTCTTCACAGAGGGACCAGACAGGGGTGTCCGCTGTCGCCGCTACTTTTTGCGCTGGCTTTGGAACCCCTGGCGCAGACAATTAGGAATGCAGCCTCGGTCAAAGGGTTCAGATATGGAAAGATAGAGGAGAAAATAGCTCTTTATGCGGATGACATGCTGCTCTTTTGGAAGATTCTGGAGAGTCATTGTTGGGAGTGATGAACATCCTTCAGTTGTTCGGTAATCTATCGGGCCTAGTAATCAATTGGGAGAAATCCAATATTCTGGCAGTAGATGGTAAAGAAGATGAGCTCCTGCTAACAGGGAAGGGAAGTAGGCTGCCTGTGGTTCGACAGTTTAAATATTTGGGTATTCGGGTGTCACTTCCGCTCTCAAGCTAAGTAGATCTGAATTTTATACCACTATTAGGTAAATTTAGGAATAAAATAGGGGCGTGGGGTAGACTGTGTCTTTCAGTGGTGGGGAGAATAAATCTGATCAAGATGATTCTGATGCCCGTATTACTGTATGTGTTGCACAATACAATAATTGATAGTCAATGACTAATCAACGGAGTGACCAGGGGACTTCCTGCAGTGACGTCCAAATTCCTGCTAAAGGGAGGATACCAGGGATCTCTTGGAAACACTATATTAGGCAGATTCATGCTCTTCACAGTCTTCTGCACCATGCTGGTAAACATAATAAAACCATGCTAAGTGACTACATGACAGTATGTAATAGTAATAAATCACTTGGCACTCAAATGGTTTCTTTCAGATGAAAAAGTGAACATCCCATTTATTTGTGCATCCAGTTCAAAGATTATTTAAACGTTTTCGGTCAAATCACAAGACCTTCATCAGAAATATCTTTAACAAAACTGGAAGCATAGGACAATGGGGTATATGAGCCTAGGCAACCCGGGATGGAAAGCGCACCTGGAACGTCTCACAGATCCTGAAGGGAGAAGGAGGGCGTGTATCCGCTGCTGCATATGGCGCTCATAGACGTCCGGTCCGTCACGCTGTGTGGAGTAGTCCCGTAGTCAGATATTTCTGATGAAGGTCTTGTGATTTGACCGAAAACGTTTAAATAATCTTTGAACTGGATGCACAAATAAATGGGATGTTCACTTTTTCATCTGAAGGAAACCATTTGAGTGCCAAGTGATTTATTACTATTGGATTGACGGGCTGGAAACCTGACTTGGGCACCACACAGGATCCTTGAGTGGCGTGTGTTTTGTCTTTATCTACATGACAGTATGACTACGATGGGCAGTCTGCAACCTGTGGTGGATCAAGCTCTCTCAGCTGGAGCATGAAGTGGCCAAATAAATTCAAACTCAGGAATTATATTTTAAATGTTGTGGCTTTAGCGCATGCGCGTGCAGTTGAACCAATGTCATTTGATCAGATCAATTTTCTAGAGATTACAACAAAAACAAGTGTGCTTCTCCTTGGTGAACTTTGTTTCAAGCACCATCCCCTGTTAAAAACAACATGCTAGACTTACTTTCTGCCTCATGATTCTTCCCATAACCGCATCCAAGACTTCTCCCGTGCTTCCCCCATACTCTGGAACTCTCTACCCCAACACATCAGACTTGCGCCTACCATAGAAACCTTCAAAAAGAACCTGAAGACTCATCTCTTCCGACAAGCCTACAGCCTGCAGTGATCCTCAACCTACTGAACAGCCGCACAGCCAGCTCTTCCCTCTCCTAGTGTATCCTCACCCACCCCCTGCAGACTGTGAGCCCTCGCGGGCAGGGTCCTCCCTCCTTATGTACTCGTGTGCCTTGTTATCTGCTCATGTTTAATGTATTTGTCTATATTTGCCCCGTATTCACATGTAAAGCGCCATGGAATAAATGGCGCTATAAAAATGTATAATAATAATAATAATAATGATTCCAGAGCCAATTACACTATCCAAATTTTGTCAGTTTCAGTTATGAAATGAGTCATTTCTCAATGATTTTGACCTCCTGAATTCAAATCTGACAATGAAAATTTGTAGGGTAAATTTCCACGGTCAGTAAATGCTGCCGGACAGATGTTACAGCAAAGTGGATGAGATTTCAAGAAATCCCATCTACACTATGCATCCAGGGACACTCCGGCTTCCTTGTATACCCGGCATGCGGCACATCTTTCCAGACTGCAGCATGTCTATTTACCTTGCGGAGATGCTTCGTCTCTGCAAGATAAAGTCACCCATACAATGTATAGGATGCGGTGATTCCATATGGTTCAATCAACACATGCAGAATCACTGTGCGTACAAAAGCCTGCATCACTTTGGACGGAGCAGACATGTGTTGCGTCCAAAGCTCTGACAATACTGACCGTGGAAACATACCCTTAGTTGGCTGTAGTTTCTATGATAGCGGTAGCCCTGCGGCGGTGGCATATGGTGGCCGCCATTCTTCTTCCAGGGTCCGGCTTCTCACTTGGCACAGGTGCAAATGGAGGAAAGCTGAGATCTCCATCCGTGCCTGCTTCTACGCTATGTCTCCAGGAAAATGGCTGCCGATGCAGCGTAGATGGAGATCTCGGGAGATGAGATCTCAGCGCCAAGATCTCCATCTGCACATGCGCTGCCCTGGCAGCCATTTTCTTGGGGCGCACGACATAGTGAACAGTGCGGGGGCTCTGGCCTTTCACAAAATGTTGGTGGAGCCCCCGCATCACCGAACACCAGCAGCATCACTCTTGCCTCCTCCTGCTTCGACCCTGGGACCCTGCTCCACTGTGGCCTGCACCATGGAACACCCGCAGCGTCGCACATCCGAACACCCCTTTCTCCCAGTCTACGGTCCGCAGAATCGCCCCACTCCTGCCTCCTCCAGCAGCAACCCTGGGACCCTGCTTCACTGCAGCCTTCACCCCCGGTAAGCAATAAGATGCCTGGATTGTAAGAAGCACCACCATTTTATTAAAAAAAGTTGTTTTTCCTAGTTTTCTCCTCAAAATTTGAGGTGCGTCTTATAATCCAGTGCGTCTTAGATAACCACAAAATACGGTATAAACAGTTACAGAAATTGCACTACAAAGTTTGGTCCTCATTCAGTGACAACTCTTGTTTGCTTGTCTCTTGTACAACTGCATTGGATAATCTCTTACAATTGTCCAACAGTAATCTGCAAGAATTGATGGATTACATTAGGTGAAATCTATCACTGAAATCGTCAATTACTGCTCTGCAGTTTGGTGGAAAAATGACTAGAGGCGAATGCAAGAAATGAATTTTTAAGGATATTTTACAGCCAAGACCCTTATATATTTTGAGATTTGACACCAACTCTCCATAGCAATACGCTCTTGAATTTCCCCAAAAAAATTAGTTACCACAAATGTTACCCATGCAGGCTTTTCCTTGCCCTGCAACAAATGGAGAAACTTCTCATCTTTAAGAAGCTTACACATCTGAGGCCTAATAAAGACTCCTTCCTTTATATTTGTTTCATTCAACCTTGGAAATATATCAATGGGATACTTGAGTGCCTTTGCATTCTTATCAATTGCCTTTACAAAGTTTTTCACTAGGCAAAACTTGATATGCAATGGTGGTAACAAAATCTTATGTGGGTCAACAAGTGCTGGATGCTGGACATTTTTCCTCCCTAGCTGAAGTGAATGTCGAAGAGGCAGGTCTCTTATTATAGTGATATTCTCTTGCATGACTATCCCCCGTACACAGAAAGCCCCTGACAAAAGAATCCACATTCCGAAATGCACGTCGGGGTGTGTTTCAAGATCTGGTGGCATTTAAAAGCTATATTCCCCCATTTTTCTCTTTGGTGATTTTTGAGCACCATGCACAGGCTACTTTAAAATGCACATTGAATAGCACCTTGTTGATCTTACGCAATTGCACTTTATTATTTGTGCCTTTTATATATAGTGTTCACTGTTGTACACAGCGTATATAATTATTTTCTCCTAGATCTATATGTGTACTTACACATATATAGATATATAATTTTCAGCCCATATGCACCTTGTGATATAGGATTTCTTATGTATTTATTTTTTATTAAAAATGTTTATTGCATTATGTTATTACATTTTTTATGTACTACACTGGTGTGACTCATTTTTCCAATTCTCGCATTGCTTGTGCATTGGAGTGACTATATAAATATTGCAAAATATTTTTTTTCTTTATTATTTAGTTTTATGAATCTTTATGTTTGGTACTTATACTTCTTTGGGGAAATGTTATAAAATATATATATATATATATATATATATATATATATATATTCTATCTTGTTAATTTTACCTTGCCCGCCACATGCCAAACTGGTCTTTTTTATATACAAAAATGTATTTTTAATAATTTCCATTTTTTATGCATATCTTGATACGTACACATTTATCGTATGCTTTTCTATTGTCATATTATTCCTAAATAAAGATATATCTTTTTATTGTGCATTCTCTGTTTTGGTGGTTCTTGGTTTTACCCTGTTTGGAGCACGGATTAGTCGTACACAGAAAGCAGCAGTGCATCCACCCTGGAGACAAAGAGGGCAACAACTTTTAAGTCACCACAGAAAGGTCACAAAAGTTGGTCATAGTTCAGGAACCTCAGCAGCTGTTTCATTTTGTAATGGGTTTCTTTCATGTGGACTGCATAACTAAAAGGAATTAAAGGTAGCACATTGCCATTATGCAGCCATAAGGCTTTTAGGTTTGTTTTGAATGAATTGACGAAAAGTCTCCATTCCTCTGGATTATTACTTAGTTTCAGAGCGCTAACTAAACTGTTGATGTTGTTGCATGCCACAAGATCGTCCTCCATGTAGAAGTATTGGACAAGATCTTTTTAAGAGTTGCGGAACAAAGAAATCCGAACATTGCCTGCTAGGAGATTCCACTGCTGCAGCCTGGAACCTAAGAGTTCAGCCTTACTTAAAAATGAATGGATCTACTGGTGGCCAAACATTTCTGTATGCCTGATCATAGCACCATGGACCTGAAATTACTTGTATTGAAAGGTAACTTCAAATTTCAGAGAGACAGGAGAATCTCGGAGTATAAATTTATGACAACCTTTGACACACTTGGTGCAGGAATGAATGTGTCCCATGGATTTATGTCTTTTTACATCAATTAAGGAATTTGCACTCGGACCTTATGGGGCATCATAACACAGAACCAAACCCCAATCTAGGAACTTTCCAATATTTATGGACACGACTGTTTATCACTCTCCCATAATGACAGCTCTGTGCGGTGTTGTGTATAAATATGTGATTCTTCAGAATTTCTTTTAACCCCTTCCCGACCCATGACGCCACGTAGGCGTCATGAAAGTCGGTGCCAATCCGACCCATGACGCCTATGTGGCGTCATGGAAAGATCGCGTCCCTGCAGATCGGGTGAAAGGGTTAACTCCCATTTCACCCGATCTGCAGGGACAGGGGGAGTGGTAGTTTAGCCCAGGGGGGGGTGGCTTCACCCCCTCGTGGCTACGATCGCTCTGATTGGCTGTTGAAAGTGAAACTGCCAATCAGAGCGATTTGTAATATTTCACCTATTATAACGGGTGAAATATTACAATCCAGCCATGGCCGATGCTGAAATATCATCGGCCATGGCTGGAAATATTAATGTGCCCCCACCCCACCCATCGCCCCCCCAACCCCCCGATCTGGCCGGTACACTGCTCCGGCTCCCCTCCGTCCTGTGCGCCGCTACCCCCGTGCTCTTGTCCGCTCACCCCCGTGCTCCAATCACCCCCCCATGCTCCAATCACCCCCCCTGCATTCCGATCCACCCCCCCCGGTGCTCCGTTCCACCCCCCCGTGCTCCATTCCAGCCCCCCCGTGCTCCATTCCACGCCCCCCCGTGCTCCGTTCCACCCCTCCCGTGCTCCGATTCCCCCCCCCCCCCCGTGCTCCGATCCCCCCCCTGTGGTCCCCCCCCACCCCATCATACTTACCGATCCAGCCGGGGTCCCGTCCGTCTTCTCCCTGGGCGCCGCCATCTTCCAAAATGGCGGGCGCATGCGCAGTGCGCCCGCCGAATCTGCCGGCCGGCAGATTCGTTCCAAAGTGCATTTTGATCACTGAGATAGATTATATCTCAGTGATCAAAATAAAAAAAATAATAAATGTTAGGGCTAGCGGAACGCACCAAATAATAAGACTGATAGTGTACGGTGCGTTCGTAGCCCGGGGTCCACCGTGCAGAGATGGAACCTGCTGCTGAGTAATGATGGACTATATGGCGATACTCATAAGTATACTCGCGTGGGTTAAACTTCACCCAACGAGAAGGAAGCGATCCTGTTGCGTCACAGGATCGCGGTACCGCACATAGAAGGCGAGCAAGCAGTCAGCGAACTTAACCCCAACTAGGATTGAAGTCCGATTAGACCACTTGCTGACACAACACCGCAACAGGGTGTGTTAGGCAACTCTTATAATTAGAGCACCGAAGTGCGAACTGTGCCGTGCTGGCAGGCACCACTAAGCACCCAGACGTGGGTCAGGAAGCGCACTACTGGCGCGTGGCGCCGCACTGGCGGTCACAGCAATAGACGCTGATACGTGTGTGACACGTTGAGTGATTTGTCGGGCGCTAGATAGCAGCCATACTCCATACGCGAACAGTCATACAATAGGGTAGGTGTTATGGCTGGCAATCAGGCAACACAGCGTGCAGTAATCAGCGCACATACAGAGATCTGGCAATAACCCAAAACAATAGGACGAGCTCTGAGACGTGGAATCTCTGTAGACTGCAGTACCTGATCTATCCTCACACAACTGGAAGCAGCAGTGGATTGCGCCTATCCACTACCTATGCAACTCGGCACTGCCTGAGGAGCTGACTAGCCTGAAGATAGAAATACAAGCCTGACTTACCTCAGAGAAATACCCCAAAGGAATAGGCAGCCCCCCACATATAATGACTGTTAGCAAGATGAAAAGACAAACGTAGGAATGAAATAGATTCAGCAAAGTGAGGCCCGATATTCTAGACAGAGCGAGGATAGCAAAGAGAACTATGCAGTCTACAAAAAACCCTAAAACGAAAACCACGCAAAGGGGCAAAAAGACCCACCGTGCCGAACTAACAGCACGGCGGTGCACCCCTTTGCTTCTCAGAGCTTCCAGCAAAAGATAATAACAAGCTGGACAGAAAAAACAGAAAACAAACTAGAAGAACTTATCTAGCAGAGCAGCAGGCCCAAGGAAAGATGCAGTAGCTCAGATCCAACACTGGAACATTGACAAGGAGCAAGGAAGACAGACTCAGGTGGAGCTAAATAGCAAGGCAGCCAACGAGCTCACCAAAACACCTGAGGGAGGAAGCCCAGAGACTGCAATACCACTTGTGACCACAGAAGTGAACTCAGCCACAGAATTCACAACAGTACCCCCCCCTTGAGGAGGGGTCACCGAACCCTCACCAGAACCCCCAGGCCGACCAGGATGAGCCACATGAAAGGCACGAACAAGATCTGGGGCATGGACATCAGAGGCAAAAACCCAGGAATTATCTTCCTGAGCATAACCCTTCCATTTGACCAGATACTGGAGTTTCCGTCTAGAGACACGAGAATCCAAAATCTTCTCCACAATATACTCCAATTCCCCCTCCACCAAAACAGGGGCAGGAGGCTCCACAGATGGAACCATAGGTGCCACGTATCTCCTCAACAACGACCTATGGAATACATTATGTATGGAAAAGGAGTCTGGGAGGGTCAGACGAAAAGACACCGGATTGAGAATCTCAGAAATCCTATACGGACCAATAAAACGAGGTTTAAATTTAGGAGAGGAGACCTTCATAGGTATATGACGAGAAGATAACCAAACCAGATCCCCAACACGAAGTCGGGGTCCCACACGGCGTCTGCGATTAGCGAAAAGCTGAGCCTTCTCCTGGGACAAGGTCAAATTGTCCACTACCTGAGTCCAGATCTGCTGCAACCTGTCCACCACATTATCCACACCAGGACAGTCCGAAGACTCAACCTGTCCTGAAGAGAAACGAGGATGGAACCCAGAATTGCAGAAAAATGGAGAGACCAAGGTAGCCGAGCTGGCCCGATTATTAAGGGCGAACTCAGCCAACGGCAAAAATGACACCCAATCATCCTGGTCAGCGGAAACAAAACATCTCAGATATGTTTCCAAGGTCTGATTGGTTCGTTCGGTCTGGCCATTAGTCTGAGGATGGAAGGCCGAGGAAAAAGATAGGTCAATGCCCATCCTACCACAAAAGGCTCGCCAGAACCTCGAGACAAACTGGGAACCTCTGTCAGAAACAATATTCTCAGGAATGCCATGTAAACGAACCACATGCTGGAAGAACAAAGGCACCAAATCAGAGGAGGAAGGCAATTTAACCAAGGGCACCAGATGGACCATTTTAGAAAAGCGATCACAGACCACCCAAATGACAGACATCTTTTGAGAAACGGGAAGGTCAGAAATGAAATCCATCGAAATATGTGTCCAAGGCCTCTTCGGGACCGGCAAGGGCAAAAGCAACCCACTGGCACGTGAACAGCAGGGCTTAGCCCTAGCACAAATTCCACAGGACTGCACAAAAACACGCACATCCCGTGACAGAGATGGCCACCAGAAGGATCTAGCAACCAACTCCCTGGTACCAAAGATTCCTGGATGACCGGCCAGCACCGAACAATGAAGTTCAGAGATAACTTTACTAGTCCACCTATCAGGGACGAACAGTTTCTCGGCCGGACAACGATCAGGTTTATTAGCCTGAAATTTCTGCAACACTCTCCGCAAATCAGGGGAGATGGCAGACACAATGACTCCTTCCTTGAGGATACTCGCCGGCTCAGATAACCCCGGAGAGTCGGCCACAAAACTCCTAGACAGAGCATCCGCCTTCACATTTTTAGAGCCCGGAAGGTATGAAATCACAAAATCAAAACGAGCAAAAAACAACGACCAACGGGCCTGTCTAGGATTCAAGCGCTTGGCAGACTCAAGATAAGTAAGGTTCTTATGATCAGTCAAAACCACCACGCGATGCTTAGCACCCTCAAGCCAATGACGCCACTCCTCGAATGCCCACTTCATGGCCAGCAACTCTCGGTTGCCCACATCATAATTACGCTCAGCAGCAGAAAATTTCCTGGAAAAGAAAGCACATGGTTTGAACACTGAGCAACCAGAACCTCTCTGTGACAAAACCGCCCCTGCACCAATCTCAGAAGCATCAACCTCGACCTGGAACGGAAGAGAAACATCAGGTTGACACAACACAGGGGCACAGCAAAAACGACGCTTCAACTCCTGAAAAGCTTCCACGGCAGCAGAAGACCAATTAACCAAATCAGCACCCTTCTTGGTCAAATCGGTCAATGGTCTGGCAATGCTAGAAAAATTACAGATGAAGCGACGATAAAAATTAGCAAAGCCCAGGAATTTCTGCAAACTTTTTAGAGATGTCGGCTGAGTCCAATCCTGGATGGCCTGAACCTTAACCGGATCCATCTCGATAGTAGAAGGGGAAAAGATGAACCCCAAAAATGAAACTTTCTGCACACCGAAGAGACACTTTGATCCCTTCACGAACAATGAATTAGCACGCAGTACCTGGAAAACCATTCTGACTTGCTTCACATGAGACTCCCAATCATCTGAGAAGATCAAAATGTCATCCAAGTAAACAATCAAGAATTTATCCAGATACTCACGGAAAATGTCATGCATAAAAGACTGAAAAACAGATGGAGCATTGGCAAGTCCGAACGGCATCACCAGATACTCAAAATGACCCTCGGGCGTATTAAATGCCGTCTTCCACTCATCTCCCTGCCTGATTCTCACCAGATTATACGCACCACGAAGATCAATCTTAGTAAACCAACTAGCCCCCTTAATCCGAGCAAACAAGTCAGAAATCAATGGCAAGGGATACTGAAACTTAACAGTGATCTTATTAAGAAGGCGGTAATCAATACACGGTCTTAGCGAACCATCCTTCTTGGCTACAAAAAAGAACCCTGCTCCCAATGGTGACGACGATGGGCGAATATGTCCCTTCTCCAGGGACTCCTTCACATAACTGCGCATAGCGGTGTGTTCAGGCACGGACAAATTAAATAAACGACCCTTAGGGAATTTACTACCAGGAATCAAATCGATAGCACAATCACAATCCCTATGCGGAGGAAGGGCATCAGACTTGGACTCTTCAAATACATCCTGAAAGTCCGACAAGAACTCTGGGATGTCAGAAGGAATGGATGACGAAATAGACAAAAATGGAACATCACCATGTACTCCCTGACAACCCCAGCTGGTTACCGACATAGAGTTCCAATCCAATACTGGATTATGGGTTTGCAGCCATGGCAACCCCAACACGACCACATCATGCAAATTATGCAGTACCAAAAAGCGAATAACTTCCTGATGTGCAGGAGCCATGCACATGGTCAGCTGGGCCCAGTACTGAGGCTTATTCTTGGCCAGAGGTGTAGCATCAATTCCTCTCAACGGAATAGGACACCGCAAAGGCTCCAAGAAAAATCCACAACGTTTAGCATAATCCAAATCCATCAGATTCAGGGCAGCGCCTGAATCCACAAACGCCATGACAGAATATGATGACAAAGAGCACATTAAGGTAATGGACAAAAGGAATTTGGACTGTACAGTACCAATAACGGCAGAGCTATCGAACCGCCTAGTGCGTTTAGGACAATTAGAAATAGCATGAGTAGAATCACCACAATAGAAACACAGTCTGTTCAGACGTCTGTGTTCGTGCCGTTCTACTTTAGTCATAGTCCTGTCGCACTGCATAGGCTCAGGTTTACTCTCAGACAATACCGCCAGATGGTGCACAGATTTACGCTCGCGCAAGCGACGACCGATCTGAATGGCCAAGGACATAGACTCATTCAAACCAGCAGGCATAGGAAATCCCACCATTACATCCTTAAGAGCTTCAGAGAGACCCTTTCTGAACAAAGCCGCTAGTGCAGATTCATTCCACAGAGTGAGTACTGACCATTTTCTAAATTTCTGACAATATACTTCTACATCATCCTGACCCTGGCATAAAGCCAGCAGATTTTTCTCAGCTTGATCCACTGAATTAGGCTCATCGTAAAGCAATCCCAGCGCCTGGAAAAATGCATCAACATTACTCAATGCAGAATCTCCTGGTGCAAGAGAAAACGCCCAGTCCTGTGGGTCGCCGCGCAAAAAAGAAATAATAATCAAAACCTGTTGAATAGGATTACCAGAAGAATGAGGTTTCAAGGCCAAAAATAGCTTACAATTATTTCTGAAGCTCAGGAACTTAGTTCTGTCACCAAAAAACAAATCAGGAATCGGAATTCTTGGTTCTAGCATCGATTTCTGATCAATAGTATCTTGAATCTTTTGTACATTTACAACGAGATTATCCATTGAGGAGCACAGAGCCTGAATATCCATGTCCACAGCTGTGTCCTGAAGCACTCTAATGTCTAGGGGAAAAAAAAGACTGAAGACAGAGCTAAGAAAAAAAAATGATGTCAGGATTTCTTTTTTCCCTCTATTGGAAATCATTGAAAGGCTCCTTGTACTGTTATGGCTGGCAATCAGGCAACACAGCGTGCAGTAATCAGCGCACATACAGAGATCTGGCAATAACCCAAAACAATAGGACGAGCTCTGAGACGTGGAATCTCTGTAGACTGCAGTACCTGATCTATCCTCACACAACTGGAAGCAGCAGTGGATTGCGCCTATCCACTACCTATGCAACTCGGCACTGCCTGAGGAGCTGACTAGCCTGAAGATAGAAATACAAGCCTGACTTACCTCAGAGAAATACCCCAAAGGAATAGGCAGCCCCCCACATATAATGACTGTTAGCAAGATGAAAAGACAAACGTAGGAATGAAATAGATTCAGCAAAGTGAGGCCCGATATTCTAGACAGAGCGAGGATAGCAAAGAGAACTATGCAGTCTACAAAAAACCCTAAAACGAAAACCACGCAAAGGGGCAAAAAGACCCACCGTGCCGAACTAACAGCACGGCGGTGCACCCCTTTGCTTCTCAGAGCTTCCAGCAAAAGATAATAACAAGCTGGACAGAAAAAACAGAAAACAAACTAGAAGAACTTATCTAGCAGAGCAGCAGGCCCAAGGAAAGATGCAGTAGCTCAGATCCAACACTGGAACATTGACAAGGAGCAAGGAAGACAGACTCAGGTGGAGCTAAATAGCAAGGCAGCCAACGAGCTCACCAAAACACCTGAGGGAGGAAGCCCAGAGACTGCAATACCACTTGTGACCACAGAAGTGAACTCAGCCACAGAATTCACAACAGGTAGGGGTATTTAATGAACGACTTGCACTCACAACAAACACACGTATTCAATTGTACACTAGCGCATGGCCGTGCGGTCATGCGCAGTTTATATAATTGCAGGACAGGAAGTGGCCACAGAAACTTTGCCCTTCCAGGGCCTGCCAAGAGGACCAATGGAATGCGCTGCAGAGCCAGAGCACATGACCCTCGATCTCCAACGGGAGATCTTGCTCTGGGCATGCTCAGTGTGCGCAAACAAGGACTTAGTCCCAGGGAAGTCCGCTCGCCGCTGACCAGCACTGACTTTAATGGCAGGAGCTGAAGAAGCAGCAGTAACTCTCTGTACAGAGTGAGAGCGAGCAAGACACTGGGAGCGACGTCCCTGCTGAGCAGACTCCACTGCGGCTGGAGGAGAATGGGAGACTGCAGCGGAGACGGATTGAGATTCCCCCTGTGCAGCAGAGGAAACTCGACTCCTAACATTACCCCCCCTCCTAGGGCCCCCCCCTCTTTGGGCCTCGCTACGCTCGAAGGCAGCAATGAGCTGTGGGGCCCAAATGTTTTCAGCAGGCTCCCAAGACCTGTCCTCTGGACCATAACCCTTCCAATCCACCAAATAAAACTTTTTGCCGCGTACCACCTTGCACCCCAAAATAGCGTTCACCTCGTAATCGTCCGTAGACGAACCCGATGTCCCGGCAGATGACTCAGAAAACCGGGACATGTATACGGGTTTCAAGAGGGACACATGAAAGGTGTCGGTGATACCCAAGCGTGGAGGAAGAGCCAGGCGGTAGACCACAGGATTAACCTGTTCGAGAACCTTGAAGGGACCCAAATAGCGAGGAGCAAACTTAGTGGACTCAACTCGCAGCCTGATGTTACGGGCGGAGAGCCACACCAAGTCGCCAGGGGCAAAAGTCGGAGCGGGGCGCCGATGAACATCGGCGGAGGACCTCATTCTCTCCTTGGAGGCCCGAATGGCATCCTGCGTGCGATCCCAAATGTCCCGTGCCTCCACAGCCCAGTCTGCCACCCTGGGATCAGCGGAAGACACAGGCATGGGCACAGGAACACGCGGATGCTGGCCGTAATTTAAGAGGAATGGAGTCTGACCGGTGGAGTCGGCTACGGCATTGTTAAGTGCAAACTCTGCCCACGGTAGCAAGGATGCCCAGTCATCCTGTCTGGCAGAATCAAAATGTCGCAGATATGTGACCAAGGTCTGGTTGGCCCTTTCTACCAACCCATTCGTCTCGGGATGATATGCCGAAGAGAGATTTAACTCAATACTGAGTAGACGACATAGCTCCCTCCAGAATCGAGACGCAAACTGGGGACCCCGGTCACTAACAAGACAGCCAACGCCCGTGCAGATGGTAGCCGTGGAAGAGGCACCAAATGCACCATTTTGGAAAAATGATCGGTGATCACCCAGATAATGGTGCAATTACGAGACTTGGGTAAGCCAACCACAAAGTCCATCCCGACCATCTCCCAGGGCCTGTCAGCCACGGGCAGAGGATAAAGCAAACCAGCTGGCCGTTGCCGAGGAGTCTTGTTCCTGGCGCAAGAGACACACGCCCGAACGTACTCCGCGACATCACGAGCCATATGCGGCCACCAGTATGTCCTCGCCAGTAACTCTGATGACCTTTTAGTACCAAAATGTCCACCCACCCTGGACGAGTGCGCCCAAGAGAGAACCTCCGGTCGCAAACTAGATGGAACAAAAGTCTTGCCCGGGGGCACAGACTCCAGCGAAACCGGGGCCACGGTTCTCAAACTCTCGGTGGGGACAATAAGCCGAGGCTCCTCCTCCGCAGATGACACAACGGAGCGAGAGAGAGCGTCGGCCCGAATGTTCTTCTCCCCAGAAAGGAAATGGAGGGTGAAATGAAACCGGGAGAAGAACAAGGACCATCTGGCCTGGCGAGAATTCAACCGCTGAGCTGTCTGCAGATACACCAAATTTTTGTGATCTGTGAATACTTGGAAGGGAAAACGTGCTCCCTCCAAGAGATGTCTCCACTCCGAGAAAGCCAACTTCATGGCTAGCAACTCCCTGTCCCCGATGGAATAATTCCTCTCTGCTGGTGCGAAGGTCTTGGAGAAAAAGAAGCAAGGATGCTTCCGACCTTGAGCATCCTTTTGGAAGAGGACTGCTCCAGCACCAACAGAAGAGGCATCCACCTCCATGATAAATGGCTTATCAACATCGGGGCGATGAAGAATGGGAGCGCTAGCGAAGTGTGACTTTATAGAGATAAAGGCCTTGGAGACCTCCTCAGACCACAATTTGGGATTCGCCCCCTTCTTGGTGAGGGCAACCAAGGGAGCTACGAAAGTTGAGAAATGCGGGATGAACTGGCGATAATCATTGATGAACCCCATAAAGCGCTGCACCGCTTTAAGAGAATGGGGTTCCTGCCAGTCCATCACAGCCTGTAGTTTGGCAGGATCCATAGCCAATCCCTGGGCTGAGATGATGTAGCCTAAGAAAGGTAAGGACTCCTGCTCAAACATACACTTCTCCAACTTGGCATAGAGGGAGTTTGCCCGTAGGAGGTCGAAGACTTTGCAAACATCTCTCCGGTGGGAGTCAATATCTGGAGAGTAGATGAGAATATCATCCAGATAGACTACGACCGAGGTGGAAAGCATATCCCGGAAGATATCATTCACAAAGTCTTGGAAAACGGCTGGGGCATTACAGAGCCCAAAGGGCATCACCAGATATTCATAGTGCCCATCCCTGGTGTTAAAAGCCGTCTTCCATTCGTCCCCCTCACGGATGCGAATCAGGTTGTAAGCACCCCGCAGATCTAATTTAGTAAATACCCTTGCTCCCTGAAGCCTATCAAACAGTTCAGATATCAAAGGCAAAGGGTATTTATTCTTAACGGTGATGGCGTTAAGACCCCTGTAGTCTATGCATGGACGCAATTCCCCACTCTTCTTCTGCACGAAGAAGAACCCTGCCCCAGCAGGTGACACTGACTTCCTGATGAACCCTCTTGCCAGATTTTCCTGGATGTACTGTGACATTGCCTCCGTCTCCGGGAGAGATAGCGGATAGACTCGACCCCGGGGAGGCTCAGCACCAGGCAAGAGGTCAATAGGACAGTCATAGGGGCGATGGGGCGGAAGGGTCTCCGCCGCCTTTTTGGAGAATACGTCTGCATACGACCAATACTGCTTGGGGAGAGAGGAAAGATCTGCGGGTACCTCAGTTGTAGCTACCTGAACGCACTCCCTCTGACACCTACCCCCACAAGATTCACCCCATCCCAGAATTCTGCCTGAGGACCACTCGATATGAGGAGAGTGGTACCGTAGCCAAGGTATTCCCAACAGGACTTCATCAATTCCCTCTGGAATGACGAGCAGAGAAATAATCTCCTGATGAGATGGCGACATGGACAGAGTAAAAGGGATGGTCTGGTGAGTTATCTGTGAGGGCAGAGTCGACCCATTCACCACTCGTACCGTTACAGGTTGAGCTAGCATAACCAGAGGTATTGCGTGGCGTTGGGCGAAGGCAGAAGACATAAAATTGCCCTCCGCCCCAGAATCCACGCAGAGCTCTACCGAGTGGGAGAATGAGCCTAAAGTAATTGTCCCCTTAAAGGACAATTTAGAGGCAAACGTCGCCGTGTCTAGTGTACCTCCACCTACGACCACTAGACGCTGACGTTTCCTCGACCGCTGAGGACATCTGGTGGCTAAATGTCCAGACTGCTGGCAAACATGACAGACCCTGAGTGCACAAGCAGTCCGGGACTTAGGTCCCACTTGTGACACTTCCCTGGCCTCATGTGACTCAGGAACCAGGACCGGAGATTCCAGAGGTTTGGCGAAAGTAGGAGCCAGCCGAAACCTCTGCCTACACTGGGCTCGCTGTAACCTCCGCTCGTTAAAACGGAGGTCAATTCGAGTGGAGATTGTTATTAACTCCTCCAGTGTGGCAGGAATCTCCCTAGAGGCCAGAGCGTCCTTTACATGGTCAGCCAAGCCCCTCCAAAATATGGGGATAAGAGCTTTATCCGACCATTCCAGCTCAGATGCTAAAGTGCGGAATTGGACGGCAAAATTACTGACCAAAGACTCACTCTGAGTTAATGCCAGCAGTTGGAGCGCAGTGTCATGGGTGACTTGAGGTCCTAAAAAGACCTGTTTTAAAGTGCTCAAAAACAGAGGAGCACTTTGCACCACATGATTGCCACGCTCCCACAGCGGCGTAGCCCATTCCAATGCCCTGTCCGACAATAGAGACACAATAAATCCCACCTTAGCCCGCTCTGTGGGGAAACTTGCAGCCAGAAGCTCGAGATGAATAGAGCACTGACTCACGAATCCCCTACAAAATTTGCTATTACCAGAAAATTTTTCTGGCAGCGGGAGGCGAGAAAATGTCGGAACAGGGGTGGCAATGGACAAAGTTGCTGCAGCCACGCTGGCAGCCTGTACAGCAACTGCGGTAACATCCACAGCTGGAGTTGCGCTCTCGAGAGCCGCCAACCTACCCTCCAGCTGCTGTATATACCGCAGGGATTGCTGTTTGTCCGTCATCACTAGCCAGACCCTGGCGCTAGTGTAATGTTAGGGCTAGCGGAACGCACCAAATAATAAGACTGATAGTGTACGGTGCGTTCGTAGCCCGGGGTCCACCGTGCAGAGATGGAACCTGCTGCTGAGTAATGACGGACTATATGGCGATACTCATAAGTATACTCGCGTGGGTTAAACTTCACCCAACGAGAAGGAAGCGATCCTGTTGCATCACAGGATCGCGGTACCTCACATAGAAGGCGAGCAAGCAGTCAGCGAACTTAACCCCAACTAGGATTGAAGTCCGATTAGACCACTTGCTGACACAACACCGCAACAGGGTGTGTTAGGCAACTCTTATAATTAGAGCACCGAAGTGCGAACTGTGCCGTGCTGGCAGGCACCACTAAGCACCCAGACGTGGGTCAGGAAGCGCACTACTGGCGCGTGGCGCCGCACTGGCGGTCACAGCAATAGACGCTGATACGTGTGTGACACGTTGAGTGATTTGTCGGGCGCTAGATAGCAGCCATACTCCGTACGCGAACAGTCATACAATAGGGTAGGGGTATTTAATGAACGACTTGCACTCACAACAAACACACGTATTCAATTGTACACTAGCGCATGGCCGTGCGGTCATGCGCAGTTTATATAATTGCAGGACAGGAAGTGGCCACAGAAACTTTGCCCTTCCAGGGCCTGCCAAGAGGACCAATGGAATGCGTTGCAGAGCCAGAGCACATGACCCTCGATCTCCAACGGGAGATCTTGCTCTGGGCATGCTCAGTGTGCGCAAACAAGGACTTAGTCCCAGGGTAGTCCGCTCGCCGCTGACCAGCACTGACTTTAATGGCAGGAGCTGAAGAAGCAGCAGTAACTCTCTGTACAGAGTGAGAGCGAGCAAGACACTGGGAGCGGCGTCCCTGCTGAGCAGACTCCACGGCGGCTGGAGGAGAATGGGAGACCGCAGCGGAGACGGATCGAGATTCCCCCTGTGCAGCAGAGGAAACTCGACTCCTAACAATAAATGACCCCCCCCCTTTGTCACCCCCATAGGTAGGGACAATAAAAAAATAAAGAAATTTTTTTTTTCCACTAATGTTAGAATAGGGTTAGGGTTAGGGGTAGGGGTAGGGTTAGGGGTAGGGTTAGGGGTAGGGTTAGGGTTAGGGGTAGGGTTAGGGTTAGGGGTAGGGTTAGGGTTATGGGTAGGGTTAGGGTTAGGGCTAGGGTTAGGGTTTCGGTATGTGCACACGTATTCTGGTCCTATGCGGATTTTTCCGCTGCGGATTTGATAAATCCGCAGTGCTAAACCGCTGCGGATTTATGGCGGATTTACCGCGTTTTTTTCTGCGCATTTCACTGCGGTTTTACAACTGCGATTTTCTATTGGAGCAGTTGTAAAACCGCTGCGGAATCCGCACAAAGAAGTGACATGCTGCGGAATGTAAACCGCTGCGTTTCCGCGCAGTTTTTCCGCAGCATGTGTACAGCGATTTTTGTTTCCCGTAGGTTTACATTGAACTGTAAACTCATGGGAAACTGCTGCGGATCCGCAGCGTGTGCACATACCTTTAGAATTAGGCTATGTGCACACGGTGCGGATTTGGCTGCGGATTGGCCGCTGCGGAGTCGCAGCAGTGTTCCATCAGGTTTACAGTACCATGTAAACATATGAAAAACCAAATCCGCTGTGCCCATGGTGCGGAAAATACCGCGCGGAAACGCTGCGTTGTATTTTCCGCAGCATGTCAATTCTTTGTGCGGATTCCGCAGCGTTTTACACCTGTTCCTCAATAGGAATCCGCAGGTGAAATCCGCACAAAAAACACTGGAAATCCGCGGAAAATCCGCAGGTAAAACGCAGTGCCTTTTACCCGCGGATTTTTCAAAACTGGTGCGGAAATATCTCACACGAATCCGCAACGTGGGCACATAGCCTTAGGGTTAGGGTTGGAATTAGGGTTGTGGTTAGGGTTGTGATTAGGGTTATGGCTACAGTTGGGATTAGGGTTAGGGGTGTGTTGGGGTTAGGGTTGTGATTAGGGTTATGGCTACAGTTGGGATTAGGGTTAGGGGTGTGTTGGCGTTAGTGTTGGAGTTAGAATTGAGGGGTTACCACTGTTTAGACACATCAGGGGTCTCCAAACGCAACATGGCGCCACCATTGATTCCAGCCAATCTCGTATTCAAAAAGTCAAATGGTGCTCCCTCACTTCCGAGCCCTGACGTGTGCCCAAACAGTGGTTTACCCCCACATATGGGGTACCAGCATACTCAGGACAAACTGCGCAACAATTACTGGGGTCCAATTTCTCCTGTTACCCTTGTGAATCTAAAAAAATGCTTGCTAAAACATAATTTTTGAGGAAAGAAAAATGATTTTTTATTTTCACGGCTCTGCGTTGTAAACGTCTGTGAAGCACTTGGGGGTTCAAAGTGCTCACCACATATCTAGATAAGTTCCTTGGGGGGTCTAGTTTCTAAAATGGGGTCACTTGTGGGGGTTTCTACTGTTTAGGCACACCAGGGGCTCTGCAAACACAACGTGACACCCGCAGACCATTCCATCAAAGTCTGCATTTCAAAAGTCACTACTTCCCTTCTGAGCCCCGACGTGTGCCCAAACAGTGGTTTACCCCCACTCATGGGGTATCAGCGTACTCAGGAGAAACTGGACAACAACTTTTGGGGTCCAATTTCTCCTGTAACCCTTGGGAAAATAAAAAATTCTGGGCTAAATAATTATTTTTGAGGAAAGAAAACGTATTTATTATTTTAACGGCTCTGCATTATAAACTTCTATGAAGCACTTGGGGGTTCAAAGTGCTCACCACACATCTAGATAAGTTCCTTTCGGGGTCTAGTTTCCAAAATGGGGTCACTTGTGGGGGGTTTCTACTGTTTAGGCACATCAGGGGCTCTGCAAACGCAACGTGACGCCCGCAGAGCATTCCATCAAAGTCTGCATTTCAAAACGTCACTACTTCAATTCCAAGCCCCGGCATGTGCCCAAACAGTAGTTTACCCCCACATATGGGGTATCACCGTACTCAGGAGAAACTGGACAACAAATATTGGGGTCAAATTTCTCCTGTTACCCTTGGGAAAATTAAAAAATTCTGGGCTAAATAATTATTTTTGAGGAAAGAAAACGTATTTATTATTTTCACGGCTCTGCATTATAAACTTCTATGAAGCGCTTGGGGGTTCAAAGTGCTCACCACACATCTAGATAAGTTCCTTTCGGGGTCTAGTTTCCAAAATGGGGTCACTTGTGGGGGGTTTCTACTGTTAAGCCACATCAGGGGCTCTGCAAACGCAACGTGACGCCCACAGAGCATTCCATCAAAGTCTGCATTTCAAAATGTCACTACTTCACTTCCGAGCCTCGGCATGTGCCCAAACAGTGGTTTACCCCCACATATGGGGTATCAGCGTACTCAGGAGAAACTGGACAACAACTTTTGGGGTCAAATTTCTCCTGTTACCCTTGGGAAAATAAAAAATTGCAGGCTAAAAGATCATTTTTGAGAAAATAATTTTTTTTTTTTATTTTCATGGCTCTGCGTTATAAACTTCTGTGAAGCACTTGGGGGTTCAAAGTCCTCACCACACATCTAGATTAGTTCCTTTGGGGGTCTAGTTTCCAAAATGGTGTCATTTCTGGGGGATCTCCAATGTTTAGGCACACAGGGGCTCTCCAAACGTGACTTGGTGTCCGCTAATAATTGGAGCTAATTTTCCATTTAAAAAGCCAAATGGCGTGCCATCCCTTCCGAGCCCTGCCGTGCGCCCAAACAGTGGTTTACCCCCACATATGGGGTATCAGCGTACTCAGGACAAACTGGACAACAATATTTGGGGTCCAATTTCTCCTATTATCCTTGGCAAAATAGGAAATTCCAGGCTAAAAAATCATTTTTGAGGAAAGAAAAATTATTTTTTATTTTCATGGCTCTGCGTTATAAACTTCTGTGAAGCATCTGGGGGTTTAAAGTGCTCAATATGCATCTAGATAAGTTCCTTGGGGGGTCTAGTTTCCAAAATGGGGTCACTTGTGGGGGAGCTCCAATGTTTAGGCACACAGGGGCTCTCCAAACGCGACATGGTGTCCGCTAACAATTGGAGCTAATTTTCCATTCAAAAAGTCAAATGGCGCGCCTTCCCTTCCGAGCCCTGCCGAGTGCCCAAACAGTGGTTTACCCCCACATATGAGGTATCGACGTACTCGCGAGAAATTGCCCAAAAATTTTATGATCCATTTTATCCTACTGCCCATGTGAAAATGAAAAAATTGAGGCGAAAAGAATTTTTTTGTGAAAAAAAAGTACTTTTTCATTTTTACAGATCAATTTGTGAAGCACCTGAGGGTTTAAAGTGCTCACTAGGCATCTAAATAAGTTCCTTGGGGGATCTAGTTTCCAAAATGGGGTCACTTGTGTGGGAGCGCCAATGTTTAGGCACACAGGAGCTATCCAAACGCGACATGGTGTCCGCTAACGATGGAAATAATTTTTCATTCAAAAAGTCAAATGGCGCTCCTTCCCTTCCAAGCCTTACCATGTGCCCAAACAGTGGTTTACCCCCACATGTGAGGTATTGGTGTACTCAGGAGAAATTGCCCAACACATTTTAGGATCCATTTTATCCTGTTGCCCATGTGAAAATGAAAAAATTGAGGCTAAAAGAATTTTTTTGTGAAAAAAAAGTACTTTTTCATTTTTACGGATCAATTTGTGAAGCACCTGGGGGTTCAAAGTGCTCACTATGCATCTAGATAAGTTCCTTGGGGCGTCTAGTTTCCAAAATGGGGTCACTTGTGGGGGAGCTCCAATTTTTAGGCACACGGGGGCTCTCCAAACGTGACATGGTGTCCGCTAAAGAGTGGAGCCAATTTTTGATTCAAAAAGTCAAATGGCGCTCTTTCCCTTCCAAGCCCTGCCGTGCGCCCAAACAGTGGTTTACCCCCACATATGAGGTATCAGCGTACTCAGGACAAATTGGACAACAACTTTCGTGGTTCAGTTTCTCCTTTTACCATTGGGAAAATAAAAAAATTGTTGCTAAAAGATAATTTTTGTGACTAAAAAGTTAAATGTTCATTTTTTCCTTCCATGTTGCTTCTGCTGCTGTGAAGCACCTGAAGGGTTAATAAACTTCTTGAATGTGGTTTTGAGTACCTTGAGGGGTGCAGTTTTTAGAATGGTGTCACTTTTGGGTATTTTCAGCCATATAGACCCCTCAAACTGACTTCAAATGTGAGGTGGTCCCTAAAAAAAATGGTTTTGTTAATTTCGTTGTAAAAATGAGAAATCGCTGGTCAAATTTTAACCCTTATAACTTCCTAGGAAAAAAAAATTTTGTTTCCAAAATTGTGCTGATGTAAAGTATACATGTGGGAAATGTTATTTATTAACTATTTTGTGTCACATAACTCTCTGGCTTAACAGAATAAAAATTCAAAATGTGAAAATTGCGAAATTTTCAAAATTTTCGCCAAATTTCCGTTTTTATCACAAATAAACGCAGAATTTATTGACCTAAATTTACCACTAACATGAAGCCCAATATGTCACGAAAAAACAATCTCAGAATCGCTAGGATCGGTTGAAGCGTTCCTGAGTTATTACCTCATAAAGGGACACTGGTCAGAATTGCAAAAAACGGCAAGGTCTTTAAGGTCAAAATAGGCTGGGTCATGAAGGGGTTAATCTATGCCTGATGAAGAGGCCTGAGTAGTCCCGAAAGCTTGCAATTTGCTACCATCTTTTCAGTTAGTCATTAAAAAGGTATCAACCACTGAGGACTCTTAATTCTAAATATTTTTTAATCAACTGATTAACAAGGTACAAAAATATATATCTTTCCTCACCCAATTCACAAACTCTTTGGCCACCTCGCAAAAAAAGCGGTAGTATTAAGTCAACACAATGCCTTATAACTGCTTCTGTGCATCATGGTTTTTTTGGTTTCAAGATTATAAATACTTGAAACATGTTCTATCTTCTACTTCTTCCACTAAGTAATGATTAGAGATGGGACTTTAGTTCCATCCAGATGAATTAACAAAATACAGGTAACAAATGCACTTTCATACTTTCATGACCAGTAGAGGAAAAGTAGAGTGAGGAGGTACCCTGCTGATCAATTGTCATTCGTGATCCATTGCCCATAAACACTGGAGTTGCTTCCATAGAAAACATGTTAGAATGTTGGTACTTTGAAAAGTCAATGCCATCAAAGATCTTGAATTCAAATCCACGTTTAATAGGCATCTTCTAACTTAAACAGAGTTGTAGATCTTCTTAGAGACAGTTCACATCACTGATGGAAGCCATCAAGCCAGTGATGTGATACTTTGAAATCTTCTGGGGATATTTCTAATTGTGGTGCCATTGCAAAAGCAAATTCTTGAATATCATACCTGCGCATAACCAAAGCCTTTGCTCTCCTGTCAGCAACCCATTCACAGATCATGTCTTCCAGCTCAGGAAATAATGGATGCCAACGTGATCTACACTCATGCTTTTTAGCATTTCCCTTGCACACCTATTGACTGAGGTTATCATACTTTGCTATATTATGCTTTGCAGAAAGCATTAAGATTTTCACCCTGGAAGTTCTCCACAATTCATTTCTTGTACTAAATGGAATAGCTCTTTCTTTTAGAACTGCTTTGTCTATGGGTCAAAATGTACAGAATATTTCTTGTTCCTCTGCTTTACGGTACATTGAGTACTGTACTGCAGTAAATGGTGGATGTCTATTCAACAAGAAAAGCATGCACCACCAAAAGAATCACAATCCCTAGACCCCCTTAGGCCCAAATCAATTAGTTGGCAAGTGCCAATGGTGCATGGGTTCTCGTTCACAGAGCTGCGTCACTCCTGTCAAAGACGTATCACTGTCAAGTCACACCTGCACTGCAGATACGTTCTACTGCAGCCAAGTGTAGTGGTTGGCTCCCCTTGATGGCTAGAAGCAACCATAATTCTCAGGCTACGGAGTGGAGTGATGACAACGGAACTATGCAATCTGTGCGAAAGCCTGGCACTGGTCAACTCTTATTATTGTGTGATCTTGTGAGTGCAATTCTTTTCTTGGTGTCTGCTTTGTTTTGGGGGTGTCTTAAAGTCAGAACAGAAACGTTGGGGACCCCTAAGAGAGTGCCCAGTTTGCTTCTTAACATGCCTAGACTCTGTCACTTCTCTGCATTTATAATAATAATAACCTTCATTTTTATGTAGCGCTAACATATTCCGCAGCGCTTTACAGGTTGCATACATTATCATCGCTGTCCCCAATGGGGCTCACAATCTAAATTCCCTATCAAAAATGTCTAAAAATGAACCATAAGGCGCTGCTTAGTTGCTTCAGGTGAATAAGCAGCAAATATATGGACGAAATCACTCCCAATCGTCCCAGAAGTGGTTAATCAAAGAAAACTACATGTGATATTTGCGCTAAGTTCACCTATATGAAGCCATAAATAGTTAAAATACTAGGAAATGTCATAAACAAGGTTCCCCATACAGGACTGTGATTAACAAGATGTGTTTACCTTAATATCAAAGAAAAGGAAATCTGTGTCCAGTGCTGACATGTGGAAAGGTCCTTCACTCATGTGCTGAAAGGTTGGTATCTGAAGCCTTCTCTGAATTTCTGTTCCGGAAATATCCAATATGTTGCAGAGCAAATAGTAGTATAGGAGACGCTGTCCCGGCCGGTGACTAGCGTGCTCCCCCAGAGCTTGGTAACTGCCGTGCACAGGCAGTGGCGGTCGCTAGTATAGAGCTGAAGCCGACAAGGTGCAGGACCTTGTGTGACGTCACAGTCACGTGATGTGTACACGTGACCAGCTGCAAAGCTGCGGAGCTACGGAGCTACGAATAGCACACAGGACCAACTAATCCTACGCGTTTCAGAGTCACTGACTCCTTCATCAGGGATGGTGCTGTGTGCAAGATGTGTGCTTTATATAGCGGGCCGCCTTTTTTTTTTTTTTTCTTTATTTGCTCATTGGATAAAAGCAAACAGTTCTATCTCAGTATTTAGACCGTGGGGTGCCAAAGTATTCAGTTCAAATATGTACCTCATTTCTTCTCTTGACATTTGGTGAATAAAGTTGCCACCTCTCCAGTCTTTTTTCACTATTTTCAATCCAGTGACTAAGATGTCCTCAAGTGAACCCCCGTGATATTTGGCAAAATGTTGAGATAAAGGGTGTTCCGAGAATTTTTTACTAATGTTGCACAAATGTTCTCTAATCCTTACATTCATAGGGCGAATAGTGCGACCTATGTACAATTTCTTGCAAGGGCACATAATACTGTAAATAACTCCTTTAGTGGAGCAGGTGATGAAATCTTTAATATTAATTACTGTTGACTGATTGGAGATGGAGATTTTTTTTTGTGCCTAGTTTCTTACATGATAAGCATTTTTTGCATGGGAAGAAGCCATTGGGGCGTTTTGATAAAAAATGATGATTTTTTTCTTCTTTCTCCAGAGGTCTACATATCGTTGGGGCAATTAGATTCCCCAAATTTTTTGCCCTTTTGAAAACGAATTTTGGACGCACTGGTAGTAACTCCCCAATTATCTTATCCTCTTTGAGTATGTTCCAATGTTTATTTACAATCTTGTTCAGCAGTCCACTTTTAGAATTATATTGCATTATAATTGGAATCTCATAATCTCCCCATTTTTCTCCATTCATTTTTTCTGACTTCTTTTCTATCTGCATCAGGAACCTTTCCCTCGGGTGTTCTCCAACCTGTTCCTTAGTTTCTAACAGGAATTTTTTGTCATATCCTTTAATTACAAATTTCTCCACCAGGAGGTTTGCTTCCTTATTATAGTCGTCCAGTCTAGAGCAATTTCTATGTGCCCTGATAAATTGGCTCTTTGGAACATTGAGAAGCCAACTGGGAAGATGACAACTGTCCAAGGCTATATAGTTTCCAGAATCAGTGGGTTTATGATATATTTGAGTATGTATTTTGTTGCTATCAATAAAAATTCTCAAGTCTAAAAAATGTATTTCTTTATTATTTATAACTGAAGTGAATTTTAAAAAGTAATCATTTGTGTTTAAGTGTTGAATAAAATCATTTAATAAAATGGGGCCCCCGGACCAAATAAATATGATATCGTCAATGAACCTCTGCCATAGGACCAGGTTCGCCCGTAGCTCACCCCCGCTGAAGATGGTTTCTTCTTCTCACCTCCCTACGTAAAGGTTGGCATAACTAGGGGCGAACCTGGTACCCATGGCAGTACCCCATTCCTGGGAGTAGTAGTCCGCCCCAAATTTAAAATAATTGTGAGTGAGTATAAAATCGATACAATCTAGAATGAAAAGATTCTGATCCCTGGGTGTCTGGCTATTCTTTGACGCAGATAGAAAAGAAGTCAGAAAAAATGAATGGAGAAAAATGGGGAGATTATGAGATTCCAATTATAATGCAATATAATTCTAAAAGTGGACTGCTGAACAAGATTGTAAATAAACATTGGAACATACTCAAAGAGGATAAGATAATTGGGGAGTTACTACCAGTGCGTCCAAAATTCGTTTTCAAAAGGGCAAAAAATTTGGGGAATCTAATTGCCCCAACGATATGTAGACCTCTGGAGAAAGAAGAAAAAAATCATCATTTTTTATCAAAACGCCCCAATGGCTTCTTCCCATGCAAAAAATGCTTATCATGTAAGAAACTAGGCACAAAAAAAAATCTCCATCTCCAATCAGTCAACAGTAATTAATATTAAAGATTTCATCACCTGCTCCACTAAAGGAGTTATTTACAGTATTATGTGCCCTTGCAAGAAATTGTACATAGGTCGCACTATTCGCCCTATGAATGTAAGGATTAGAGAACATTTGTGCAACATTAGTAAAAAATTCTCGGAACACCCTTTATCTCAACATTTTGCCAAATATCACGGGGGTTCACTTGAGGACATCTTAGTCACTGGATTGAAAATAGTGAAAAAAGACTGGAGAGGTGGCAACTTTATTCACCAAATGTCAAGAGAAGAAATGAGGTACATATTTGAACTGAATACTTTGGCACCCCATGGTCTAAATACTGAGATAGAACTGTTTGCTTTTATCCAATGAGCAAATAAAGAAAAAAAAAAAAAAAGGCGGCCCGCTATATAAAGCACACATCTTGCACACAGCACCATCCCTGATGAAGGAGTCAGTGACTCTGAAACGCGTAGGATTATTTGGTCCTGTGTGCTATTCGTAGCTCCGTAGCTCCGCAGCTTTGCAGCTGGTCACGTGTACACATCACGTGACTGTGACGTCACACAAGGTCCTGCACCTTGTCGGCTTCAGCTCTATACTAGCGACCGCCACTGCCTGTGCACGGCAGTTACCAAGCTCTGGGGGAGTACGCTAGTCACCGGCCGGGACAGCGTCTCCTATACTACTATTTGCTCTGCAACATATTGGATATTTCCGGAACAGAAATTCAGAGAAGGCTTCAGATACCAACCTTTCAGCACATGAGTGAAGGACCTTTCCACATGTCAGCACTGGACACAGATTTCCTTTTCTTTGATATTAAGGTAAACACATCTTGTTAATCACAGTCCTGTATGGGGAACCTTGTTTATGACATTTCCTAGTATTTTAACTATTTATGGCTTCATATAGGTGAACTTAGCGCAAATATCACATATAGTTTTCTTAAATTCCCTATCAGTATGTCTTTGGAATGTGGGAGGCAACCAGAGAACCCGGAGGAAACCCACGCAAACACGGAGAGAACATACAAACTCTTTGCATTTAGAAGTTACTACTCACCTGGGCGGTTATCTGTAGTAATGTCCTCTTTACACCGCTCATCACCCCTCACATATGTCTCTGTAGTATTAATATGGATCAGATCTTTACCCTGAAACAAATATTGTAAAAGTCACAGATGGAGATGGAGAAGTCACATCTGTGATCAGCACTAATCCTGCCATGTCCACCGTTCCCATTACATAAGTATAAAACATATAATACTGGTGGATAAAACAAGACTGAAAAAAAGACCTTCACAGCCGTCTACACATCATAGGGGAGATCTCATGACACTTTCTCTCCATCTACCTGGTGATCCTGAGGAACATTGGGGTTTTCTTGTCTACAGTCCTTTGGAAGAAGAGGATGTGGACATCTCTCTGGTGTTGTCCTCTTACTGGATAGAACTGGAGGAAACACATATAGGGACCAAATTCATTCTTTACATACAGATAATTATAGGCCGTGTGTATTTAGTCCTATTACCTGGTGATGTGAGGGGCTGAGGAACCTCCATCATGACGTCCTTGTTCAGATCTTTGTGTTCTTCTAAATACTCCCACTCCTCCATGGAGAAATAGACGGCGACATCCTGACACCTTATAGGAACCTGACACATACAATGATACCGTCATCCCCCAATCCCTCCATAGCATTACTGCATATTGTCCCAGCATTCCCAGCAGTGTCACCTCTCCAGTCAGCAGCTCAATCATCTTGTAGGTGAGTTTTAGGATCTTCTGGTCATTGCTGTCCTCATGTATCAGGGGGTGAGGTGGAGGCCCAGTGCTTGGGCTCAGGGGTCTTCCCAATCCCTCAGACACAGGGTCCTGACAGCGCTCACTAGAGGTCTTCTTCACTACTGTGTAATCCTGGTTATAGAGAGACACATTAATAAACCTCACTTCAGACATTTCCAGAGTCCTCACTTCTCCAGTTATGTCCATCTGTTATTCCCATAGATAAGAATGATGTAATGTGACTTCATCAGAATCTCTCACCTCTCCAATAAGCCGGAAGAGGATCTCTAGGGTGAGGTGTAATATCTTTGTCGCCATCTCCACTGAGAGGATCCAATATTGTAGAGACTTGCAAGGGAAATCAAAAAGATCCCAAGTATTAATAGAATTATTAGAGAAATTAAGGGAAACAAGAGGAGATTGATAGTACTTTCGCTCTTGTTAAGGACTGGAACTGCTTTTGCCACTAATAGTTTCTATTGATTACATGTTTGAGCAGGAAAAATAGAAACTGGTGGAGAACTCAAGCATCATTGGATATGAAATGGCAGTGAATTGTTAATGTTAATTTCACTATATCTATTATATTACACCATCTGAGAGTTTTCCTGCATATTTATCTACAGGTAAAAACTATATATTTTAGGCCTCACACAGTAACAAGAAGTTTCTTGCTCACAGTCGGCAGCTGAATATGTTGTTCATAGATTCATCTTCCAATTTGCTCATTAATGTCTCCCATTACATTCAACGAATTTGGCATTACTAACACTGCAAGTTCTAGGTTCACAAATATGTAGTACTTGATGAGGACAAATTGTTCAGTTTATACTAATAATAAAGAGTCACAAATTTCATATAGTTAGGTTTACAATGAGAGGTACTGTAAAAACATAATGTTACTTACTTGTGTGATACAGCCAAAAAATGGAGAGTTGTCGAAGCAAGCCCTTGTGATAGTCTATAGTTAGTCCCAGTTAGTCTAATGCAGGCTCTTCTGCAAAATACTGGACACTCCAAGATTGAGCTAACTCCAGTTAAAGCGAACCTGTCAGCAGGATTGTGCTCAGTAAACTACAGATAGTGTCAGGTTGGCCCCATTATACTTATTAAAATGATACCTTGGTTGATGAAACGCGTCTTGTGGTTGGTGTTTAATCTGTATTTGCAGGTTCCAGTTATGGAGATTTTCGTGGTCCTGTGGGCTGGGCTTTATGTGGTGCTCTGCTTACATATTCATCTGTATGGCTTATGACAGGTCACTGATCCCTCACTGACCTGCCCCCTATTTTACATACTGCATAGGATATTGTGTGGGAAAAAAAAAATTAACATTTATCACGTAGACGACAGCACCTGCGCTGTAGTATGATACAATCAATAGTATGTATATATAGTATTGTGGGGGAAAAAAAATCTTCATCAAACTGGTGCCGGCGGCCACATGTTCCGATAGACACTACTGCGAAGGCGCTGCCGCCATTTTGCTACAGGAAAAAAATTGGCTCCATCAAGATGGCGGCGCCTGCCCAGTATCATCTATTGGAACGCAATAGATGCTACTGCGCCACTGCCATTTTACTAGAGAAAAACAATTATTGGCACTACTGCGAAGGCACCATTTTGATGGAGCCAATTTTTTTTTCTCTAGAAAAATGGTGCCGGTGAACATGATAGATGCTACTGTGCAGACACGGCTGCCAGCGCCATTTTTGTATATAATTTTTTTTTCTCCCCACAATACTATACATTTGACTAAATTATGAATGAATATATGCATATTGTCCATTATATTATGCTACAGTGCAGGCATTGGTGTGATAAATGTTAATTTTGCTTTCTTTCCCCACACAATATTCTATGCAGTATGTAAAATAGCAGGCAGGTCAGAGAAGGACCATTGACCTGTCAGAAGCCATACAGATGAATATGTAAGCCAAGCTCCCCATAAAGACACCCCACAGGCCTGCCCTGGGAGCACAAGAATCTCTTTAACTGAAAACTACAAATAAAGATTAAATAACAACCACAAGAAGGATTTCATCAACAAAGGAATAATTGTAATCAGTATAACGGCGCCGATCTGATACTGTCTGTAGGTTACTGAGCACAATCCTGCTGACAGGTTCCCTTTATAGAGTTTGTCAGCACAAAATAACTTTAAACCAAGCACAGATGCTCAGTGCACCCATTAGATGGCGGAACAATTCAATGCTACTTCCCACATACTTGATTTCTGTCCTCCTCTTATTTGATTGACAGTTCTAGCTTTACAGTAGTGAGAAGAGGGTGGAAATAGATAACAAACAAGTGGGTGATGAAGTCCAGCTGCACTCATGGTGCAGAAGCACCAAACACTTGTCTGATGCCCAGCGGCTTGTCCTCACTTGAACCCCTTGGGTGAAGGGTCTTCCCCTGCATGCATGCATAGGGAATGTTCTATAAGTCACTGGCAGCAGTTGGGGAGTAGTCACCAGGGACTGTCCATTTTGACAAGTCACCTGCTTGGTCCTCGGTCAGTTTATAAACAAAGTTTTTCTACGAAACGGCATAGCATTTCAGATTCAAATATACAAGGCTGGAATCAGGCTGTGGAGCCAGAGTCATGGATTCAGAGCCAATTTTGGTGGAGTCGGAGGTTTGGTTTACCGACTCCACAACCCTGGCAAGGCTGTGGAGTCAGAATCATAGCCCATTTTGATGGAGTCGGTGTCATGGAAATTGAGGAGTCGAAGTCAGAGGTTTGGCTTACCGACTCCACAGCCCTGGCTGAAATCATACAAGGGTCTGGGCAGGATGTAAGCTGCAGATATTGGGTCAATATGCTGGTAAATATTTTTAAAATGCTGTCCGGCCACCTTATTAAAAGCAAAATTACTATGAGAAAATTAATTTATATCCTCCTAGGAGCCGCCGCTTTCAATCACAGGGGTGTGCATGGAGTGGTTACAGTTACTGCTCACTATACTGCGAGTGTAATCACACAACGCCACTTTGAATCAAACCTCACTCTGCAGCGTGTATCTGCAGAGCGAGCAGTGAATCAAAGTGTCGGGGTGTGATTACAGGTTAAATTCAGTCTTAAAGATTTTTGCCCAAAGTTGTGGGCTGAAGGCCTTTGTCCGTACCAGGATAATAATAATAATAATCTTTATTTGTATAGCGCCAACATATTCTGCAGGGCTTTATAGTTTTAGGCTATGTGCACACGTTCAGGAATTCATGCAGAAAATTCCTGTGGAAATCCGGACATTTCTGCCAGATTTCCGCATGAAATCCGCATGCGTTTTTTGCGCGTTTTTTGCGTGGTTTTTGCGCGTTTTTTGCGTGTTTTTTCCCGGAAATTTTCCAATGCATTAGACAGTGGGAAAACCGCGAAAAAAAACGCAAAATTAATGAGTAGGTTCATTATTTTTCCGCAATGCGTTTTTCATGCGGAAAAACGCACATCATGTGCACAGAAATTGCGGATTTCATTAAAAATGATAGGATGCTTAATTTATGCAGATTATTTGCGGTTTTATAGCGTTTTTATAGCACAAAAACGCTAAAAAACTGCAAATAATCTGCAACGTATGCACATAGCCTAACAGTTTCAAACACAACAGTCATAAGTAACAACGTTAACAATACAAAAATTAAAGCGAAATAAGACGACCCTGCTCATGAGAGCTTACAATCTACAATGAGGTGGGGGAAATGCACAGGTGTGTATTTACAATGATGTATTTACAATGATGGTCCAGCCATCTTCAGGGGGTGGGGGATAGATGGGGATAGTGAATGGGCTACACACACAAACATAAAATGACTTTGATTAGTGAACGTGATAGGCCGCTCTGAACAAATGTGTTTTTAGGGAGTGCCTAAAACTATGCAAATTGTGGATGGTCCTAATATCTTGGGGTAGAGCATTCCAGAGTATTGGCGCAGTGCGGGAGAAGTCTTAGAGTCGGGAGTGGGAGGTACAGATCAGTGCAGAGGTTAGTTGAAAGTAGTTTGCAGAGCGCAGCGGTCGGTTAGGCCGATAGACCGAAATGAGGGAGGAGATGTAAGGGGGTGCCGCACTGTGGAGAGCTTTGTGGGTGAGAACAAGTACTTTGAATTGTATCCTGTAATGAATGGGCAGCCAGAGTAACGACTGGCGAAGAGCGAAGAGGATTAGTCCAAAGCATCTTTTTAATTGGTTATGTAAACCTGAAAGCCTCGACCATGTTGGGCCAAGGTTATCTGTGCTTGAAATTAACCGTATACAGTGTGACCGGAAAAACTTCAATCGGTCTCCAAACCACTTACAATGATAGGCAGTAATTCCAAAATTCAATACCTTAGGGGAAAGCTTTGAACATTTTTTCACTCCTGGGAAACCCAGATTACCTTTCCTAGTGTAAGGCTGGTTTCAAATCTTTACTGTTCTCAGCTCCTACTTGGACCTTAATGCCCAGGCTGACAGGGGGTCTCCAGACCTAAACTTGGAAAGCTCACACACCTATGAAGATGTAAAGTTGAAATCATGAGACCCGTGGCCAGTCCGTGCATTGTGGTTAGAGTATGGATCGCAAAATGCAAATGTGTGAAACTGGACTATAAGTAAAAAATCTTATTGATGTGTGATTCTTGGTGCCATACAGTCTGAAAAAGGTGTTTGATGGCGAGGGTATCTCTTTTAAAGGGGTGTATAATTAAAAGTGAATAAGACTAATTAGGTGGCCAGGTAACATGGTAGTCTTAAATATACGGTAAGGTCAGGATCTGGCTAAGATAGGCTGCACACCTATAAATGACAATGACCGCATAGTCACACCTTCTAAGTCTATGTGATCACTGTGTTATACAGGGGCTTCTCATAAAATTAAAATATCATCAAAAAGTTAATTTATTTCAGTTCTTCAATACAAAAAGTGAAACTCATATAGAGTCATTACAAACAGAGTGATCTATTTCAAGTGTTTATTTCTTTTAATGTTGATGATTATGGCTTACAGCCAATGAAAACCCAAAAGTCATTATCTCAGTAAATTAGAATACTTTATAACACCAGCTTGAAAAAAATGATTTTAACATCCAAAATATTGGCCTACTGAAATGTATATTCAGTAAATGCACTCAATACTTGGTCGTGGCTCCTTTGCATCAATTACTGCATCAATGCGGCGTGGCATGGAGGCGATCAGCTTGTGGCACTGCTGAGGTGTTATGGAAGCCCAGGTTGCTTTGATAGCAGCCTTCAGCTCGTCTGCATTGTTGGGTCTGGTGTGTCTCATCTTCCTCTTGACAATATCCCATAGATTCTCAATGGGGTTAAGGTCAAGCGAGTTTGCTGGCCAATCAAGCAGAGTGATACTGTTATTTTTAAACCAGGTATATAAAACACATAAACAAATCAATAATAAAAGGTAAATAGCTGGATCTTTTGGAATTATTTTTTTATTAGCAATGCTTTAATCAGAATGTGCAGAGAGCAGCCCCTCACACATCCACTATTCCCCCCACATCTTGGAAGTGGCACCTTTTGTGAGGTCAGTTGCCTGATATTATCTGTATTTGTGCCCACCACACCTTCTGAGGTCGGCGAAGTAGACGCAATGACACCACTATATCACCCCAGGGGCAAACAGCACGGAATAGTCAGCGCCTATAGTGGAAGGAGGGGGTCTGCACTGTGTGGTGGGGTGCTCTGTGGGGGACAACATACTGTGTGAGGGCAATATGTGTCCTGTGTTTGATAGTTCAGAGGAAAAGTGAAAAAAAAAACATTACAGATATTAGAATGCAGCAACAAAAATACATCTAAACACCTTCAGCATCGAGGGGGTTAATGTCCCCTGCGCCCAGTAATGGGGAATCTCCAGCACCTACCTCCACCTGCAGAGCCGCACACCACATATATGGCTGTTCTGTGCGCACAGGACCTGTGATGAGGTCACAGGAGGGGAGGAGTCAGGGGTCACATGATCAGGGGCCTCAGTGTATGCAGGGCTCTGCTGTACTGGTTGAGGCAGAGCCGTGCGTATGGAGTGGAGTTGTGTGTACGCGAGGTGTACGGAGAGGAGCCGTGTGTGTGTACAAGGTGTACGGAGCGGAGCTATGTGTTTATGCAGCGCCCCAGAGATCTGGTCGTTGCAGTATGACACTCTGCCACAAAGGGGAGTGATGGTACGTCTGATGGCACTGAAGGAATTCTACTGACCAGGTATCACCAGCACACATTACACTTCACACTCCGGCCACTAGGGGGAGAAAAAGGCTTTATTTATTGGGCTACTCCTCACACTGGTAAAACTAGGGGTTGGATAGGAAGTTAGTCAGAAGCTGACTGGGTTGGATTCAGGCAACATCCCGTGGCAGGGGGTGTTGCAGGGAGAAGACACAGGGGGGTCCCTGTCAGGCGTGGGAACCTGGCAGGTGCCTAGCGAACAGAGCAGAACGTTACGGAACCGCGCCTGCAAACCCCGCGGTGGTATCCTAAGAAAGTGACACGAAAGTGACAGGATATTGTGGAACAGTGAGAAACGAGATCAAGCACAAAGGAGAGCCAGTAGGAGTCGTGCCGTGAGACCGAGGCAACATCCTGCTGAGGCGCGGAGCCGGTCGCCGGAACACCGCGGGAGTAACTGACTCTAGGCCTTACTTCGAACTCCACAGGATAGTTCATTATAGGATGGCTCTCTACCTAAAATTTCCTACGAAGACATAGGGGGCAACGCATGGAGAGGGGCGTCTCTAGGGTCCCGGAAGAGCTCCGAGCCTTCCCTTCATACGGGTGCGTCCTAGCCATAACATACTGGGGGACGAGAAACTAGTAACATCTACAACCTCCTACTCTCTGGACTCCCCTCTAGCACTCTGGCACCGCTCCAATCCATCCTACACTCTGCTGCCCGACTAATCTACCTGTCTCCCCGCTATTCCCCAGCCTCTCCCCTATGTCAAGCCCTTCACTGGCTTCCTATCGCCCAGAGACTCCAGTTCAAAACCCTCACAATGACATACAAAGCCATCCACAACCTTTCTCCTCCATACATCTGTGACATGGTCTCCCGGTACCTACCTACACGCAACCTCCGATCCTCTCAAGACTTCCTTCTCTACTCCCCTCTCATCTCTTCTTCCCACAACCGCATCCAAGACTTCTCCCGTGCTTGCCCCATACTCTGGAACGCTCTACCCCAACACATCAGACTCTCGCCTACCATAGAAACCTTCAAAAAGAACCTGAAGACCCACCTCTTCCGACAAGCCTACAGCCTGCAGTGATCCTGAAGTTACTGAACCGCCGCGCAACTTGCCCTACCCTCTCCTAGTGTTTCATCACCCATCCCCTGCAGACTGTGAGCCCTCGGGGGCAGGGTCCTCTCACCTTATGTACCCGTGTGCCTGTTATCTGCTCATGTTTAATGTATTTGTCTATATTTGCCTTGTATTCACATGGAAAGCGCCATGGAATAAATGGCGCTATAAAAATGTATAATAATAATAAAATAATAATAATAATAATCTGGAACAAGCGAGAGAGAATTAGAAAGAACGAACGAATGAGAACAGCAGTTGTGAGGACTATTCCGAATGCCCAGCAGGGTAGCACTACAACACACAGGCGCTAGTGGTAGGCACTGATTTCCACTTGCAAAGAGAACTCTGGAAGTGCCCATCGGACCGGCCGGTCTCAGATAGCCCAGTTAAGCGTGCTCTGGATTGGGGATCCTGAAGTCTTCAGTAAAGAGGTAAAGAGACTGCAACCTTGTGTCCTCGTTATTGACTGCACCTCACATCATCACCTTCCACCTAACTGGGAAGCCCTGGGGACATACTTCACCTGTGGGAAGGTATACCATCCAGCTGCCATTCCATCACCCCAGCGGACCCCACAGCAGCGTCGGTCACCCTGACCGAACACCACAGGTGGCGTCACGAATCCCTGACAGACTGTACCACCTTTATTGGACGCCCCTTAGCAGGGTCGCGGACCGGGTCTAGCCACCGTGACAGCCTCAGAACCGAACCAGAGAGGCCCGGTACCGAGAACTCGTGGCCCTGTGTCTGGGGGCGCTCCATTTACACGGTGTATGGAGGGGAGCTGTCTGTGTGTACAAGGTGTACAGAGCAAAGCCGTGTGTTTACGAGGTGTATGGGGCAGAGCTGCATGTGTACGACGTGAACGGAGCAGAGCGGTGTGTGTGTGTGTGTAAAGGTGTACGGAGCAGCGCTGTGTGTTTACAATGTGTATGGAGCAGAGCCTCGTGTGTGTATGAAGCAGAGCCATGTGTGTACGACGTGTATGCAGTGGAGCAGAGCTGTGTTTACAACAGGTGTGGAGTCGTGTGCGCAGGGCCGGCGTCAGCACCCGGCGCACCTGGGCAAATGCCGGGGCCCTGGGGAGAGAGGGGGGCCCACTCATGCTGTCATAGATACAGCTGGGAGAGCAGAGCAGGAGATAACATGCTCTCTCCGCCCACAAAGTCACTGCTGGCTGCGTTCTCTTAACCCCTATGTGTCAGCTCTGACACAAGCATCTTCTTACTCAATCAGTGCAGCCAGGCAGGCACACATAGGGGTTAAGAGAAGGCAGCCAGTGTGACATTGTTTGTGGGCGGAGAGAGCACGTTCTCTGCTCTGATGGTCCCTGGCTGGCTGCCTTGCTGCTGAAGTTATGAGGCAGATTCAGGAGGAGCTCCTAGTCCTACCAGTGCCTGAGTGAGTGGCGCTGCTATATACTACGTGGGCTGCTATATACTACATGGGCTGCTATATGCTACGTGGGCTGCTATATACTACATGGGCTGCTATATACTACGTGGGCAGTGTTATATACTACATGGCTGTGTTTATATGCGATCATGAATCGGGGTATGTGTTAAAGGGGGGGCCCACTGAGACTCTTTCGCCCGGGGCCCTCAAAAACCTGGAGCCGGCCCTGCGTGTGCGTACGATGTGTATGTAGCAGAGCCGTGTGCAAAGGACATGTATGTAGCAGAGATGTGTGTGCGTATGTGTACAGAGCAGAATTGTGTGTGTAAAATTTGTACAGAGTGGAGCAGTGTGTTTACGATCTGTATTAAGCCTTGTGTGTGTAGGTGGTGGTCGGGTTCTTGTATTTTCCCCTGATGACATCATTCACATTATTATTGAAACAGGGTGCATCATCTCAACGACTGGGACTGATATAGACAAGGACTCAGAGAAACAGGGTCATAGCAACACACCAGGACACGTATGACCCTACTCCTGGGAAAATGCATGCAGCTCCAACTTCTCCCCATGCCTCTGTGTACCTGTTGCTTGGGCACGTTTACAAGTGTCATATTCAGAAGGATGCAAGTTCCTCACATGAACAGAGCGGTTGAAAGAATGCCCACAGTGCAGAAGAGTGAGCACTCGAATACAGATGGCAACCAGAAGCATGGACTCCAAGATGACGATGGCAGCGGTTGAGAGAACGACCGCCTATCATGGGCATGGATGGTACCCAAGAGTGCAAAAATGTGTCCAGCCCCCAAAGGTGCCGGCCAAAAGAAGTATGTGCACTGCAGCCAGGATCCAGCCCAGAGTGGGAGGTGCGTACCTGAAGAGGACATGGCGCAATGTGACACGCAGCCCGTCGAGTGGAAGACTCGAAAGGCAAGAGGTGTGGCCGAATGTGAAGGCGCCGGGAGTGAAGCGTGACACGGTGGTTGTGTCAGAAGTCCAGCCCAGGAGTAGGCGAAGTCAGCTTCTGTTTGTTTGCAAAAAGAAAAAAATGACTAATGGAACCTTTTATTTGGCAGTAAGGCCTGTGTTTTCTCTCCCTTAACAGGAAGGAGGGAATGTTTTAGGACGCCCTCGTGGCTGGAAGAGGCCTGCTTGTAGAAATTGTGTTAAGGTGAAGACTTTAATATAAGGACTGTATCCCCATCCTATGGCGCATGGACTGATGGGGGACAAGGGACTGTACCCCCAAATGACTGTGTCCTGGTCGTGAGGACCAATGTTTGGGGAAGGGGATTGGATGATCAGATGCTCAGGCCAGGTCAGGAACCTTGAGGACTGTGGCCTTGGACAGGAAGGGCTGCTGCTGTGTGGGCCTGTGATTCTCTGTTAAATATGGACATAGACACTTTAGTCCAGGGTCCCAACCTAGTGGGGCCAAAGTCATGCAAACCCTAAGGAAAAGTATATACACAGATATTAACCTACAACAAAAAACCACAAGTGGTGCACACCCCTGGACTGAACTACATGACCAAAACTAATTGTATCTCACTCTATGTTCAACCTGGCTTAGACAAATAGTGAGACTACGACATAGGAATTATATGGCCCTTCAGGAATAATAGACACCAAAGACAAAAAGGGGTAAATTTAACAAGAAATCATAAATATGATTTATAAAATACTGATATTAAAGGGACTCTGTCACCTGAATTTGGCGGGCTCTCTGTCCGGTCCAATGGGCGGTGTTTTCTCTCCTTTCATTCACCCCTTCCTTTCCCGCTGGCCGCAATATTATCTTGAATATGAGTCTCTTTCCTCTGTAGTTCACGCGTGCGCAAGGCAATCTTGCCTTGCGCACGCGCAGTATGCTTTGCCCAACTGCGGGCAAAGCCGAAAGGCATTAGTGCGCATGCGTCGCCGCACTATGCCCCGGAACACAGCAAAATACTTCCGGGACATAGTGCAGCTGTGCAGCAAGATTATAGCCAATGATGGGCAGCACAGGATCCGTTGCTGAGCGATTTTCCGACGCACAGAAAAAACGTTTCTATGTGCGTTGTCTCCGCACAACGGACAGCAATTTTACGACGGATCCAGTGCAAGACGGATGAAACAGAAGGCCATCCGTCACAATCCGTTGCTAATACATATCTATGAGAAAAAAAGGATCCAGCAGAAACATTTGCTGGATCCGTTTTTTTCACAAAACGACGCATTATGATGGAAAAGAAAGACGGAAGTGTGAAAGAGGCCTTAACCAGAAGGTGGAGGAACCCAAGGACTCCAACATCCATCTTGATGTAGTCATGGAGGAGTGGTAGAGGATTCCAGTGGCAACCTGTGAAGCTCTAGTGAACTCCATACCAAGAGAGTTAAGGCAGTGCTTGAAAATAATGGTGGCCACACAAAATAATGTCAATTTCAGCAGAATTTGGCCATTTTCACTTAGGAGAGCACTCGCTTTTGTTGCCAGTGGTTTAGACATTAATGGCTGTATGTTGAGTTATTTAGAAGGCACACCAAATTTACACTCTTATACAAGCCGTACACTGACTAGATGGGGTGCATTAACGAGAAAAAAATTAACTTTGTCGAATTTGCCAAATGGCTGCAATGAAACAAAGAGTGAAAAATGTAAAGGGGTCTGAATACTTTCCGTACCAACTGTATATATCTTCAGTGTTGTCCCAGGAAAAGATATAAAATATTTACAAAACTGTGAGGGGATATATTGTATATACACTGACAAGCAAAAGGGCAAAAATGTTTTGAACGTTTGACTTTAGGACTCCATATCTCACCATCCACTATGTCTTCGAACATGAGACTACCATAATTTTATAGACAATCATATTGGCTATCTATTACATAAATTTAAGTTGCAACTATTTAGCATATGATTAGTTATACAGATTCTTGTCATTATTATTTATTTATATAGCACCATTAATTCCATGGTTCTGTACATGAGAAAGGGGTTACATACAGAGTTATAGATATCATTTACAGTAAACAAATTTACAGTGACAGACTGGTACAGTCCTTGCGAACTTACATTCATTGTCATGTCACTGCTTTGTTACTGTTTTGCTCCTCGTGATGGAAACATCTATTTCTTCCTTTATACTACAAAACATGACCTGTTCACACAATCACTAATAGTTCATTGTGTATCAGGTTGACTCGCAAGCAAAGTTTCACTAGTTCGAATCGAGGAAAAGCCATAAAGATTTCCCAAGAAAAGAGAAACAACATCATCCAGCTCATCAATAGTGGTCTCTCGACCAAGAAAATTGCCAGACTGCTTCATAAGTTCCATAACAGTAGGAAGAATATGAAATTAAATCTGTCCATCCATTCAAAAGCCAAGAAGTGGACGTCCAGGCAAAATATCGAAGTCAACATGTCAGCTTATCACAAGGTCTATCAGTTGTGGTGCGACAAACACGGCAGTGGAGTTGGCTCGTATGCTTCGTAATAATGAGATCACAGGCATCCATGCAAGCACCATGCGATGCGGTTTTGCCCAGTGTTTTACAATTAAGCACATAATTATCCATCTTATTTCTTCTGCTCAAGTGTATGACCTCTACATTTACATTCCAGTTTACATAAATCCTCCTGTAATATAAAATTGTCCTCTGTATTGATTACCCTGCAGAGTTTAGTGTCATCTGCAAATATTGATGTGAATATTTTTCTGCCCAATGATGACAGAAGTATTCTAGGAGTGATACCTTTATTGGCTAACCAGAAAATAATATGTTTGCAAGCTTTCAGAGCACAGTGGCTCCTTCTTCAGGCAGGATTGCAAAATTTTTGTAGGAGCCACTGTGCTCTGAAAGCTTGCAAACATATTATTTTCTGGTTAGTCAATAAAGGTATCACTCCTAGAATACTTCTGTCATCATTGGGCAGAAAAATATTCACATCGATTTTTCTGGCTAACACGGTACCACAATACAATCTGCAAATATTGAAATTCTACTCTGTATGCCCCCTACAAAGTCATTAATAAATGTTAAAAAGTGGGCCTAATACTGACCCCTGTGGTACCCCACTGCTAACCGCGACCCAGTCCGAGTGTACTCCATTAATAACCACCCTTTGTTTCCTATCCCTGAGCCAGCTGTTAACCCACTTACACATATTTTTCCCTATCCCCAATGTTCTCATTTTATGTATCAACCTTTTGTGTGGCACCGTATCAAAAGCTTTAGAAAAGTCCATATACACTACGTCCATTGCGTTCCCTTGGTCCAGTCCGGAACTTACCTCTTCATAGAAATTGATCAGATTAGTCTGACACGAACGGTCCCTAGTAAACCCATGTTGATATTGGAAGCAATAAATTACTTGGCACTCAGGAGAATTTTTTCATGATAAGAAGTGAACAATTCGTTTATTAGGTGCATCCAGTTCAAATTTAAACGTTTTCGGTCTAATCACAAGACCTTCATCAGAAATCGTTTGAGAATACTGGAATATATATACAGAAAAAACAAGAATAGGTTTTTAGAAAAAATTATATGATGCACAGTACATATATAAACATGATACATTCTGGTCAAGATTATTAAATACATCACTTGCTACACAATAGACAACAACAGTGGCGGTCAGAACGAATCCGGCCTGGTGTTTCGTGAGTCGTGAGCCTTGTACAGGGGATATTACAAACTGTGGACGTGTTAAGGAAAAATTTGTACAGTGATGGTGACAAGTCCTGCCAAGGGCATAGCCGTGTGGGAGGCAAGTAGACCATCCACAGAAAAGGATACAGACTATGAAGTGACCTCCCAAAATGCGGGGTCACAGAGAGATGGTGCAAGGTGAGACTGCCTAAAATACAAAAAAGTATATTAAAACATGGACATATGAAAATACACATAGATGCCATAGTGCAGGTACCGTGTGGAGCGACCGGGCATAAGGCCCTGTTAAATACTATGAGCTACCGAACCAGCCCTTATGTGTGACGACCCAGAGCCTGTATATAGTGTAACAGGATGTATGGGTATGAGTGTACAGCGTAAAAGACCCAGATAATGCGCCATCAGAGGCCCCAAAATAATACCTGGAAGACACACTAACTATGTACGGGCCCACAAGGGTGCCGGCGTCAGATAGGGTCCGGGAGAGGAGAGCGCCTGGGAACCAAAACATGAAAGAGGAGAATGACCCATCGTATGGAGCTGGCTATGAAGCCCAAGCCCGGAAAAAAAGGAACAATAAGGGAAAAGGATACCATGATGCAGCCACTGTTAATGTATCATGTTTATATATGTACTGTGCATCATATAATTTTTTCTAAAAACCTTTTCTTGTTTTTTCTGTATATATATTCCAGTATTCTCAAACGATTTCTGATGAAGGTCTTGTGATTAGACCGAAAACGTTTAAATTTGAACTGGATGAACCTAATAAACGAATTGTTCACTTCTTATCATGAAAAAATTCTCCTGAGTGCCAAGTAATTTATTGCTTACAGTTGACGGGTTGGATACCTAACTTGTGCACCTCCAAGAAGCCCTGAATGCCGTGTCTACTATTGCCATGTTGATATTGGGTCATGAGATTGTGAGCCCTTTCGGGCAGGGTCCTCTCTCCTTCTGTACCAGTTGTGACTTGTATTGTTTAAGATTATTTTATTTGTTTTTATTATGTATACCCCTCCATACATGTAAAGCGCCATGGAATAAATGGCGCTATAATAATAAATAATAATAAGGTTATTCCTCTTCAGATACTCCAGCATAGCATCTCTTAGAATGCCCTCCAGGATTTTACCCACAGTAGAGGTTAAGCTTACTGGCCTATAATTTCAGAGTTCATTTTTTTTTCCCCTTTTGGAATATTGCCACCACATTTGCTATACGCCAGTCCTGTGGTACAGACCCTGTTATTATGGAGTCTTTAAAGATTATAAATAATGGTTTATCAATGACTGTACTTAATTCCTGCAGTACTCGGGGGTTTATCCCATCCGGGCCCGGGGATTTGTCAACTTTAGTGACTTTTAGACACAGCCATACTTCCTGCTGGGTTAAGCAGGTGACATTTATTGGGGAATTTTTGTTATCACTGATCATATTGTCTGCCATAGGATTTTCTTATGTAAATACTGTTGAAAACTGTCATTTAGCATATTGGCTTTTTCCTCATCCTCACCCACCATTTCACCCAGACTATTTTTAAGGGGGCCAACACCATCATTTTTTAGTTTCTTACCATTAACGTAGTTAAAAAATAATTTGGGATTCATTTTAGTCTCTCTGGCAATGAGTCTGTCTCAATCTTTGCTGCCTTGATTTGCTTTTTACAGAATTTATTTAATTTTCTGTATTTATCTAACCCCTTAACGACCGCCGATACGCCTTTTAACGGTGGCAGTTAAGGGTACTTAAACCACAGCGCTGTTAATTAACGGCGCTGTGGAAAAAGTGAATAGCACCCCCCAGAGTTGGATTTTCTCTGGGGTCTCGGTTGCCGAGGGTAGCCGAGACCCCAGAGAATATGATTCGGGGGGGTTTACCGACCCCGGGGTTGCGACCGCCGGTAATTAACCGCTTACCGGCAGCCGCAAAAAAAAAAAGAAAAAGCGATTTCCCATTTAATTTCTTTGGCATCCGATGTGATCTCACATCAGAAGACAGAGAAATGGGGTCCACGATAGCCCCTCCGATACTCACCCGTCTCCCCCAATGCTCCTTGTGGCTCCCGATGGGAGCCGCCATCTTTTTCCGAGGACAAAATGTCGGGCGCATGCGCAGTGCGCCCGCCGGCTGGCACCCGGCATGATCGGGGTCGGTTTTTACTGACTCCTGTTTTGCGATCGCCGGTAATTATCCATTTACCGGCGAACGCACAAAAAAAACACGGCGTGTCATTCTCTGTCCTCTGATGTGATCGCACATCAGAGGAGAGAAATAGGGGGATTCGGGGACCCTATCATACTTACCGGTGTCCATGAGTCCTCCTGCGTCCCCTCCTGGGCGCCAGCTTCTTCCTCCGGGAGGAAAATGGCAGGTGCAGGCGCAGTGCGCCCGCCGTGATGTGCCGACCAGCAGATTCTTCCTCTTGTTTTATTTGGTCACTGTGAGATCCTATCACAGTGATCAAAATTAAAAAAAATTGTAAATAACCCTACCTTTATCACCCCCTTAGTTAGGAAAAAATGATAAAATAAAAAAAATGTATGTATTTTTTTTTCCAATTGGGGTTAGGGTTACGATTAGGGCTAGGGTTGGGGCTAAAGTTAGGGTTGGGGCTAAAGTTAGGGTTAGGGCTGGTGCTAAAGTTAGGGTTGGGGCTAAAGTTAGGGTTAGCGTTTGGGCTAAAGTTAGGGTTAGGGTTGAGGCTAAAATTAGGGTTAGAGTTGAGATTAGGGTTGGTACTAGGGTTAAGGTTGGCATTAGGGTTATGTTTGGGATTAGGGTTAGGTTTGGGATTAGGGTTGGGGTTAGATTTGAGATTATGATTAGGGGTGTGTTGGGCTTAGGGATTTGATTAGGGTTAGGACTAGGGTTAGGGGTGTTTTGGCGTTAGGGTTGTGATTAGGGTTATGCCATAACCCTAATCACAACCCTAACGCCAAAACACCCCTAACCCTAATCCCGACCCTAACCGTTAGGGGTGTTTTGGGGTTAAGGTTTTGATTAGGGTTATGGATTGGATTGGGATTAGCGTTAGGGGTGTGTTGGGGTTATGGTTGGCGTTAGAATTGGGGGGTTTCCACTGTTTAGGTACATCAGGGGGTCTCCAAATGCAACAGCCAATTTTGCATTCAAAAAGTCAATTGGTGCTCTCTCCCTTCTGAGCTCTGCCGTGCACCCAAACAGCGGTTTACCCCCACATATGGGGTATCAGCGTACTCAGGACTGATTGCACAACTTTTGGGGTCCAGTTTCTCCTGTTACCCTTGTGAAAATAAAATAAAATTGGGGGCTAAAAAATCATTTTTGCGGGGAAAAAAATGACTTTTTATTTTCATGGCTCTGCGTCAAACTTTTGTGAAGCACTTGGGGGTTCAAAATGCTCACCACATATCTAGATAAGTTCCTTGGGGGGGTCTAGTTCCCAAAATAGGGTCACTTGTGGGGGGTTTCTACTGTTTAGGTACATCAGGGGCTCTGAAAATGCAACATAACACCCGCAGATCATTCCATCAAAGTCTGGATTTTGAAACGTCACTACTTCCCTTCCGAGCCCTGATGTGTGCCCAGTGGTCCCCCCCACAAATGGGGTATCCGCGTACTCAGAACAAATTGAACAACAAATTTTGGGGTCCAATTTCTAGTGTTACCCTTGGGAAAATAAAAAATTGGGGGATAAAAAAAATAATTTTTGTGGAAAAAAATATATATATTTTCACGACTCTGCATTATAAACTTCTGTGAAGCACTTGGGCGTTCAAAGAGCTCACCACACATCTAGATAAGTTCCTTGGGGGTATAGTTTCCAAAATGGGGTCACTTGTGGGGGGTTTCTACTGTTTAGGTACATCAGGGGCTATGCAAATGCAACATAACGCCAGCAGACCATTCTATCATAGTTTGCATTCCAAAACGGCGCGCCTTCCCTTCCGAGCTCTGCTATGCGCCCAAACAGTGGTCCCCCACATATGAGGTATCAGCGTATTCAGGAGAAATTGCACAATAAATATTGTGGTCCAATTTCTCCTGTTACCCTTGTGAAAGTAAAAATCTGGGGGTGTAAAGATCATTTTTGTGGAAAAAAATGTTTTTTTTTATTTTCATGGCTCTACATTATAAATTTCTGTGAAGCAGTTGGGGGTTCATAGTGGTCATCACACATCTAGATAAGTTCCTTGGGGGGTATAGTTTCCAAAATGGGGTCACTTGTGGGGGGTTTCTACTGTTTGGCTACATCAGAAGCTCTGCAAATGCAACATGACGCCCACAGAGCATTCCATCAAAGTCTGCATTTTAAAACGTCACTACTTCCCTTCCGAGCCCCGATGTGTGCCCAAACAGTGGTCCCTCCCCCACATATGGGATATCAGCGTACTCAGGACAAACTGGACAACAAATTTTGGGGTCCAATTTCTCCTGTTACCCTTGAGAAATTAAAAAATTCCGAGCTAAAAAAATAATTTTTGATGAATAAAAAAGGATTTTTTATTTTCACGGCTCTACGTTATAAATTTCTGTGAAGCACTTGGGGGTTCAAAGTGCTCACCACACATCTAGATAAGTTCCTTAATGGGTTTAGTTTCCAAAATGGGGTCACTTGTGGGGGGTTTCCACTGTCTAGTCACATCAGGGGCTCTCCAAACGAGACATGGCGTCCAATCTCAATTCCAGCCAATTCTGCATTGAAAAAGTCAAACGGAACTAGTTCTCTTCCAAGCTCTGCCATGCACCCAAACTGTGGTTTACCCAAACATATGGGGTATCAGCTTACTCAGGACAAATTGCACAATAACTTTTCGGGTCTAATTTCTCCTATTACCCTTGTGAAAATAAAGATTTGGGGGCGAAAAGATCATTTTTGTAGAAAAAAATGTGATTTTTTTTATTTTCAAGGCTCTACGTTATAAACTTCTGTGAAGCACCTGGGGGTTTAAAGTGCTCACCACACATCTAGACAAGTTCCTTAAATGGTCTAGTTTCCAAAATGGGGTCACTTGTGGGGGGGTTTCTACAGTTTAGGCACATTAGGGGCTCTCCAAATGCGACATGGCGTCCGATCTCAATTCCAGCCAATTCTGCATCGAAAAAGTCAAACGGTGCTCCTTCTCTTCCAAGCTCTGCTGTGCGCCGAAACAGCGGTTAAACCCCACATATGGGGTATTGACGTACTCAAGAGAAATTGCACAACTTTCATGGTCTAATTTCTCCTGTTACCCTTGTGAAAATAAGAATTTGTGGGCGAAAAGATAATTTTTGTGTAAAAAATTAGATTTTTTTTATTTTCATGGCTCTACGTTATAAACTTCTGTGAAGCACGTGGGGGTTGAAAGTGCTCACTACACATCTAGATAAGTTCCTTATGGGGTCTAGTTTACAAAATGGTGTCACTTGTGGGGGGTTTCCATTGTTTAGGCACATCAGGGGCTCTCCAAACGCGACATGGCGTCCGATCTCAATTCCAGCCAATTCTGCATTGAAAAAGTCAAACGGCGCTCCTCTCCCAAGCCCTGCAGTGTGCCCAAACAGTGGTTTACCCCCACATATGGGGTATCGACGTATTCAGGAGAAATGGCACAACAAATTTTGCTGTTCATTTTCTCTTTGTACCCTTGTGAAAATAAAAAAATTGGTTCTGAAGTAAAATGTTTGCAAAAAAAGTTAAATGTTCATTTTTTCCTTCCACATTGTTTCAGTTGCTGTGAAGCATGGCAAGGGTTAATAAACTTCTTGAATGTGGTTTTGAGCACCTTGAGGGGTGTCGTTTTTAGAATGGTGTCAAGTTTGGGTATTTTCTGTCATGTACACCCCTCAAAGTGACTTTAAATGTGGGGTGGTCCCTAAAAAAATGGTTTTGTAAATATTGTTGTAAAAATGAGAAATCGCTGGTCAAATTTTAACCCTTATATCTTCCTAACAAAAACAAAATTTTGTTTCCAAAATTGTGCTGATGTAAAGTAGATATTTGGGAAATGTTATTCATTAACTATTTTGTGTGACATATCTCTCTTGTTTAAGGGCATAAAAATTCAAAGTTTGTAAATTGCAAAATTTTTAAAATTTTCGCCATATTTCCGTTTTTTTTCATAAATAATCACAAGTACTATCAAAGAAATGTTACCACTAACATGAAGTAATATGTCACGAAAAAACAATCTCAGAATCAGCGGGATCCGTTAAAGCGTTCCAGAGTTATAACCTCATTAAGTGACAGTGGTAAGAATTGTAAAAATTGGCTCAGTCATTAAGTACCAAATTGGCTCTGTCACTAAGGGGTTAATGCCTCATCACTACCTACTTGCTTTAATTCTCTAAATGCTTTCTTTTTGTCACTTATTGCGCCCCTTACAGCTCTATTTAGTCATATTGGTTTCCTCCTATTCCTAGTATGTTTATTCCCATACGGTATATATTGTGCACAGGTCCTATCCAGGATGCTAAGAAACGTCGCCCATTTTCCTTGTGCATTTTTATGTCTCAGGATATCGTCGCAGTTAATTGCACCAAGATCATCTCTCATCTGTTGGAAATTTGCCGTTCTGAAGATTAGTGTCCTCTACTACACATCTTAGGCTGGAGTCACACACAACGTATAAAAATACGGTCCGTTTTTCATGGCCGAGATACGCAGAAAATTTCCTTAACAGTGATCAGTATTCAATGTGAGGATGCGATTTTTTCTCCAAAAATTATCCGTGAGTCATCCGTATGGCATCCGTACAGCGAGATTTTCTCGCCGGCTTGCAAAATGGACATAGAATGGATCCATGGCCTCAAATATTTGTAAAAACATATATACAGTCTATACATATATATATACTAGATTGTGGCCCGATTCTAACGCATCGGGTATTCTAGAATATGCATGTCTCCGTAGTATATGGACAATGATGATTCCAGAATTCGCGGCAGACTGTGCCCGTCGCTGATTGGTCGAGGCAACCTTTATGACATCATCGTCGCCATGGCAACCATTATGACATCATCGTCGCTGTGCCCGTTGCTGATTGGTCGAGGCCTGGCTGCCTCGACCAATCAGAGACGCGGGATGTCTACGTCCTTTATGACATCATCGTCGCTGTGCCCGTCGCTGATTGGTCGAGGCCTGACGGCCTCGACCAATCAGAGACGCGGGATTTCCAGGACAGACAGACAGACAGATAGACAGACAGACAGAAAGACAGACAGACGGAAAAACCCTTAGACAATTATATATATAGATATATATACTAGATTGTGGCCCGATTCTAACGCATCGGGTATTCTAGAATATACATGTCTCCGTAGTATATGGACAATGATGATTCCAGAATTCGCGGCAGACTGTGCCCGTCGCTGATTGGTCGAGGCAACCTTTATGACATCATCGTCGCCATGGCAACCATTATGACATCTACGTCGATACTGTGCCCGTCGCTGAATCAGAAACGTGAGATGTCTACGTCCTTTATGACATCATCGTCGCTGTGCCCGTTGCTGATTGGTCGAGGCCTGGCGGCCTCGACCAATCAGAGACGGGGGATTTCCAGGACAGACAGACAGACAGACAGAAAGACAGACAGACGGAAAAGCCCTTAGACAATTATATATATAGATATGTCATTGAGACAAATATATATACATATATTTATATTTCATATAGCGCTAGATAGCTTTAAAGCCGGTAATTCAGTTACCGGCTTTTGCTATCTCCTTCCCAAACCCGACAGGATATGAGACATGGTTTACATACAGTAAACCATTTCATATCCCTTATTTTTTAACATATCCCTCACTACTAATGTTAAAAGTGTCTGTGTGCAAAATGTGGTGGCTCTGTTAAAATAAAGGGTTAAATCACGGAAAAAACTAGTGTGGGTTCCTGCGCAATTTTCTCCCCCAGGTAAAGGTAAAGCCAGTGACTGAGGGCAGATATTAATAGCCTAGAGAGGGTCCACGGTTATTGCCCCCCTTCCTGGCTAAAAACATCTGCCCCCAGCCACCCCAGAAAAGGCTTATCTGTAAGATGCTCCTATTCTGGCACTTGGCCACTCTCTTCCCACTCCCCTGTAGCAGTGAGATATGGGGTAATAAAGGGTTAATATCACCTTGCTATTGTAAGGTGACATTAAAGGGAAGGTGCCGCGTTTTAATATTGTAAAAAAAAAAAACCTCTTTAATTGCTTATTTTTATAAGTTATTTTCAAGTGCATAGTATTTTTTTTTTTTTTTATTCATTTTTTTTTTCTGCCACTGGGCGCCGCCATTTTCATTTGCAGAACTGTAAGTGTAGTTGCACGACACTTACAGTCTTCACATACGGCAGCCCTGGGCATAGGACTCAGCAGTCGGCGTCCGACCCCATTGCTAGTAATGCATTATAAGCTTCTCTGCTCTGATGTGGCCACGCCCCCTGGGCTGTCTCCACATCACAGCAGAGGCAGGAGATCGGCGCCATCTTGCTTCAGCCTACAGTGGAGTGTACATGTGAGCTCCACTGTGACTGAGAGCTGTGCTGTTGGAGGAGCAGCTACATCTGTCTCCCCTCACACTGTCAGCGGCCGTTCCCTGTCCTCTGCTGCCTGTAATCTCTAGAATCGCTAGAGAGGGTGAAGTGCTGCGGTCTGATGTCCTCTTATCAGGAGCTGCAGAGAGGTAACAGGGGGATGGGGGAGAATCTCTGTGCTGCTCGACCTCACTGCAGCTCCTCACAGGACATCAGACCCTGCATCTATCACTATACTGTGCTGAGCCATGTATCTAATCCTCTCCTGTGCTGACCTGTGTATCTAATCCTCTCCTGTGTGATACTGTCTGCTGAGCCGTGTATCTAATCCTCTCCTGTGTGATACTGTCTGGTGAGCCGTGTATCAAATCCTCTCCTGTGTGATACTGTCTGCTGAGCAGTGTATCTAATCCTATCCTGTGTATCTAATCCTATGGAATACTGACTGCTGAGCCGTGTATCTAATCCTCTCCTGTGTGATAGTGTCTGCTGAGCCGTGTATCTAATCCTCTCCTGTGTGATACTGTCTGGTGAGCCGTGTATCTAATCCTCTCCTGTGTGATACTGTCTGGTGAGCCGTGTATCTAATCCTCTCCTGTGTGATAGTGTCTGCTGAGCCGTGTATCAAATCCAATCCTGTGCTGACCAGTAGGGTTGAGCGAAACGGATCGTTCATTTTCAAAAGTCGCCGACTTTTGGCAAAGTCGGGTTTCATGAAACCCGACCCAATCCCTGTTTGGGGTCGGCCATGCGGTACGCGACTTTCGCGCCAAAGTCGCGTTTCGTTTTTTTCAGCCAATGAAGGGGCGTGGGCAGAGTGATGAGATAGGTCTTAGGGGCGTGGACGCCTATCGCCATATTGTCGCTTGTGTGATGTAGCGATTTGCACTGTGTAACACCAGCTTTTCAGTTCGAGAGAGAGAGAGAGAGAGAGAGAGAGAGAGAGAGAGAAAAAAAAAAAAAAAACCATTGCCTTTGCATTGGGTTTCGTGTTTCGGTCGATCCTCGACTTTTCGCCATAATCGGCCGATTTCACTCGACTCGACTTTTGCGATAGTCGGGTTTCGCGAAACCCGGCTCGACCCTAAAAAAGTCAAGGTCGCTCAACCCTACTGACCAGTGTATCTAAGCAGGAATTTCGCCATAAAAACGCTATAAATCCGCTAAAAAAACGCATACCGCAAAAAATCCGGACATGCTCTATCTTTTTGCGGATTTTTTGCAGATTTCCTATAAAAAAGGACATTCCGGAAAATAAAAAAATAAAAAACGCAAAAAATCCGCAAAAAAAGCGCAAATTCCGTGAGAAATCCGCGCGAAAAAAAGCACGCGGATTTCTGGCAGAATTCTCAGGATTATGTCAGGAAAAAATCCTGACGTGTGCACATAGCCTAATCCTGTGAAATACTGACTGCTGAGCCGTGTATCTAATCCTCTCCTGTGTGATACTGTCTGCTGAGCCGTGCATCTAATCCTATACTGTGTGATATTATGCTGAGCCGTGTATCTAATCCTCTCCTGTGTGATACTGTCTGGTGAACCGTGTATCTAATCCTCTCTTGTGTGATACTGTCTGGTGAACCGTGTATCTAATCCTCTTCTATGCACTCCTCTCCCCCCTGCATATCTTTCCCCATTGCACACACAACTCAATGCGTGCGATAACAGGAGCTGCGGGCGTCATGCTGTATTATGGCATTGTGAGATCTATATGACGGTATTATGTGATCTGTATGGTGGTATTATGGTTGATCAGTATTGTCAGAATTATATGGTGGTACTGTGTGCGATCTATATGGCGGTATTATGTGAGAACACTGGCAGCATTGTGTGTGATCTATATGGCGGTATTATGTGAGAACACTATGGCAGTATTGTGTGATCTATATGGCGGTATTATGTGAACACTATGGCAGTATTATGTGTGATCTATATGGCGGTATGTGAGAACACTATGGCAGTATTGTGTGATCTATATGGCGGTATTATGTGAACACTATGGCAGTATTATGTGTGATCTATATGGCGGTATTATGTGAGAACACTATGGCAGTATTATGTGTGATCTATATGGCGGTATTATGTGAGAACACTATGGCAGTATTATGTGTGATCTATATGGTGGTATGTGAGAACACTGGCGGTATTATGTGTGATCTATATGGTGGTATTATGTGAGAACACTATGGCAGTATTATGTGTGATCTATATGGCGGTATGTGAGAACACTGGCGGTATTATGTGTGATCTATATGGCGGTATGTGAGAACACTGGCGGTATTATGTGTGATCTATATGGCGGTATTATGTGAGAACACTATGGCAGTATTATGTGTGATCTATATGGTGGTATGTGAGAACACTGGCGGTATTATGTGTGATCTATATGGCGGTATGTGAGAACACTGGCGGTATTATGTGTGATCTATATGGCGGTATGTGAGAACACTGGCGGTATTATGTGTGATCTATATGGTGGTATTATGTGAGAACTGTATGACAGTATTGTGTGATTTATTTGATAGTATTGTGTGTGATCTATATGGCGGTATTATGTGAGAACACTATGGCAGTATTATCTTCAGAAAGCGGACCCATTCTATGGTGGTTCTGGCTGAGCACCTGCACGCGGGTCTGGGGTAATAGAGGGGGCAGCATGACCTCCAGTTAGGTGTAGTCAGGGGAAGGCTGGTGAGGCAGCTGAAGAGAGGGGTCTCATTTTTATCGTTACTATATGGCTACATTTCCTTCCCAGCGTCACCCCAGACTGCGCCTGTCGCCTCGCTTTCACATATTGCTAGGACAGGATGGGGAAGACAGGATCTGAGGAGGGGAATGGGGTCTGTATGCAAAGTCTGGATCAGACCAGGCCATCAATCCGCAGAAATGTTTCCAGGATTTCTGTGGAGCAAACAAGCAGACGGTCCATCCATGTGTATAAAAGACAGCGCTCTATGTACAATCCCTGGCTGCTCCGCACACCGAACAGGGGGCCCCCATAGACCAGCACACTGCTCTCCTGAAATACTCTGTGCTGCTGTCACCCTGCTCCCTCCACCACATATCTCCCAGAATCCTTGCTGCCTGCCATCCTCGGTGACCGTAGACTTGTCAGTATAAGGCTGCTTTCACACTAGCGTCGGTACGGGCCCGTCGCAGTGCGTCGTACCGACGCATGCTGTGAAAGAAATGCCCGACGTGGGCAGCGGAAGCAGTCTTACGATGCTTCCGCTGCCCCATTGTAAGGTCTGGGGAGGATGGGGCGGAGTTTCTGCCGTGCATGTGCGGTTGAAAATGGCGGACTCGACGCACAAACGTTACATGTAACTTTTTTTGTGGAGGCGGTCCACCAAAACATGACGAAACCGTCGCACGGCAGTTACGACGTGTGGCAATACGTCGCAATGCGTCGGTAATGTTAGTCTATAGGGAAAAAACGCATCCTGCAGACAACTTTGCAGGATGCGTTTTTCCAGGACGTCCCCCTGACAGCACATTGGAGGACGTCCTCCTCCTCCTTGCAGGGACAGGAAATACAACACGAGAGGTTAAAAGGTCCCACTCCACCCCATTTCCCTCAGTGTGTTTTTCCTGTCCCTGCATGGAGGGACACACGAGAGGAGCAGCACAGCACAGCGCGGAAGCTTACCGATCCGGAGGGCTCGGGGGATCGTGCGGCTGGGCCAATATCCTTCCCCCGCAACAAAAGCCCGAGGCAGAAACTTCCCGGTGGGGAGTCCCTCTGCCTAGAGACCAGTCGAGCGGACGGGCTCCTGGGTTGAACCGCTTCCTCCCGGGAGGGGGCTCTCGGTTCAGGCGCCAGGAGAAGAGGCGCCGCATGGAGGAGGATGCGGCAGCAGGAGCAGCGTGCGTTCCACACAGTGGAACGCGGATGTAAAATCCTTATACCAGGCAGTACTTCCGGTATCGACGCAGGTAAGGTGACGTCAGATCCGGGGGAGGCACCATCTCGGCGTGCGTTCCACCTTGTGGAACGCGGAAGTAAGCAGTCTTAAGGGCGCAAAAAATCTCAGGGCACGCACAGATCGTCATCCAGCGCTCCTTCTGGTTAAGAGAGCGCCAGATTTGAATCCCTGCAGAGTATTATCGGCAGCAGGACACTGAAGTGTGTGTATCCGTGCTAGCAGGCTGCTGGAAAATGCCGGAGACTAAGGGTGAGTGCAGCAGAAGCTGCTATATCCCTTATTTGTGTGGGAGATCACATGTTTATTATGGGCATCTCTCCACAGAGTATACGGAGAACAGAAATGAGACGGGGGTAAGTGCGCAGTGCACGGATTACATATATACGCCTGCACACACACTGAGCCATTCTTATTCTTATATTTAGGATGAAGAGGCCACTCAGACTCCCCTCCCTCAGACAAAAAAGTCTGGAAAGATGTTAAAATCTAAGAGGTGTTCTATATGGAAGCTGGCAGAAGCATACAAGAAAGATCTCTGCAGCTCGTGTGTTGAAAAGATTGTTAGAGAGGAACAACCATCAATGTTATCGGAGATGAGGAGTATAATCCGTGAAGAGGTCCAGAATTCCTTGGCCTCAATGTCTCAACGGGACGTGTACAGTCCGGGCCCGGCTCGTAAGAGACCAAGAAGGGATCCAGAACAAGAAGATCAGGATGATTCGTCAGAGGCGGAATCAGAATACAGAGGTTCTGATCAAGAAGAAGGAGAATTGCCAATGGAAGAACAGGAAGGAAGAAGGTATTACTTTCCAGTAGAAGACACAGAAGAGCTGGTTCAGGCGGTCAGACGTACTATGCAGATGAAAGAAGATCCACGTCCGAGATCTAGACAAGACCAGATGTTTGGAGGGCTCACATATCGGGAACGGACAGTGTTCCCTGTGAGCGAACATATTCGTCAGATGATATCACAAGAATGGAAAGACGCGGAGCGAAGATTGGTGATGTCCAGAGATTTTAAGCCGCCTCCCGTTCGATCCAGAAGAGATCAAGATTTGGGAAGAAGTTCCTAAGGTGGATATCCCAATAGCCAAGGTGGCAAAGAAAACATCCATACCTTTTGAGGATTCATCTAGTCTCAAGGATGCAATGGATCGCAAGGCGGATATCCTTTTACGTCGAGCCTGGGAGACTTCAGCAGCCTTAATAAAGACTAACATCGCAGCCACATCTGTAGCAAGATCCATGTTCCTGTGGATGGAACAATTAGAGGAACATTTAATTAATAAAACTTCTCGGGCAGATATAATTGCCTCTCTGCCTATCATAAAGTCAGCCACGGCCTTTATGGCGGACACATCAGCTGAATCTGTTAGATTTGCGGCTAGAAATAGCTCCTTGTCCAATGCAACCCGTAGGGCTATTTGGCTTAGATCTTGGTCGGGGGATAATGCATCCAAAAACAAATTGTGCCATTCCATTCTCAGGTTCCAGAATATTTGGCCAGGCGTTAGATGATATTTTAGAATCAACAGCTGACAGTAAAAAAGGGTTCCCCGAGGAAAAACCCAGGAAATTTCAGCCCTTTCGGAGAAGACCTCTCCCCCCCTCCCCCCGCAGGCAACCGGAGTATAGAGAACAATGGAGGTCAGGCAGAGGAGCCTTCAGAGGTTCCTATGAACAGAAGGGGAAGAAATTCCTTGTTCGGTTCAAACTATAGACCAAGGAAACAATGACGCCATAGGGATAGGCGGGAGACTAAGCCTCTTTCTAAAATACTGGAGTCGGATCTCAGACAACAGTTATGTCCTCAAAATAATCTCAGAGGGTTACAGAATAGAGCTAATTTCCCGCGTACCACAAAGGTGTATTGCACCAACAGTGGTAGCTACAAATTCCCCTATGTTCACAGACCTACAAAATCTGTTCGTCTCTCGGGTCATAGTTCGGGTTCCCTCTCCAGAAATAGGCAGAGGTCATTATTCCTCTCTATTCTCAATTCCAAAACCGTCAGGGGAATCCCATACGATAATAAATTTGAAACCTCTGAACGTATTCGTCAAATACAAACGATTCAGAATGGAATCAGTCAGGTCAACAATTCACCTTATAAACAAGGATTCGGTAATGTGCACTCTCGATCTGAAGAGTGCGTATTATCAGGTTCCGATACACCCCTCATCTCAGGATCTTCTGAGATTCTCGGTAAGATTCCCGGACCAGACCTGCCACTTCCAATTTCAATGCCTCCCATTCGGTCTAGCATCTGCTCCAAGAATTTTCACAAAATTGGTAGCAGAAGTGGTGGCTTTCCTAAGAAACCAAGGAATAACAATAATTCCACACTTGGACGATTTTCTGGTTGTAGCACGAACAAGGGATATTCTGCTGCAGCACAGAGATCGGGTCATAGTTGTATTGGAACAACTAGGATGGGTGGTAAACCGGGAAAAGTCGCATCTAAGACCAGAATCCCGTAAAATATTTCTAGGAGTACTAGATTCTACAATCAGACAAACCTTCTTACCAAGGGACAAACGAATCTCAATAAAAAAGATGATCTTAGAATTCCAGAGAAGTCCAGTCACGATAAGAGCGGCTATGAAGGTCTTGGGGAAGATGACAGCTTGCATCCCGTGTGTCAGATGGGCTCAGGCTCATTCAAGACCATTACAAGAACAAGTCCTCATGGTATGGGATCGTTGTCGTTCGTCATTAGACAAAACACTGCAGCTATCAATGAAGGTAAGAAGATCGCTACGATGGTGGACCCAGGACTACAATCTAAGAATGGGCGTCCCTTGGATATCAACCCCTTGCGTGGTAATCACCACGGACGCAAGTCAGTGGGGATGGGGAGCGCACTTGGAAGGAAAATTCTTTCAAGACAAGTGGCCCGAAGAGATCAGTCAGATGTCATCAAATTACAGAGAACTATACGCAGTTTGGGAAGATCTCAGAAGAAACCATTCTCGCCTAAAGGACAAGCACGTAAAAATCCTATCCGACAACATGACAGCGGTATCCTTCGTGAGACATCAGGGAGGTTCCAGACACAAGGCGCTTCAGGATCTAGCGCAAAGAATTTTTGCCTGGGCAGAAAACGTGGTCCTATCAATAACAGCAGTACATCTGGAAGGATCTCAGAACATGCTAGGCGACTATCTAAGCAGAAGCAAAGTTTATCCAACCGAATGGGAACTAAATCAAGAAATGTTCCAAATACTTTGCCACCGTTGGGGAACGCCCAGGATAGACTTATTTGCCACAAGAAAAAATGCGAAAGTGCCCAAATTTTATTCCCTCAACCCTTCAGACATGCCGGAAGCAGTCGACGCCTTAAGTCAAGCATGGAACGAACCTCTGTCTTATGCGTTTCCCCCAATAGCACTTATCCCAGTAGTGCTCAGGAAGATTCAAGAAGCCCAGGCAACAGTGATGACGATTGTACCATTTTGGCCGAAGAGAAGTTGGTTCCCATTGTTGGGAGCCATGACAACGGAAAACCCTATCAAACTCCCGTTATGGAAAGATATAATTCATCAGGGGCCCGTTCTACACCAAGACCCGGAGAGATTACATCTATCAGCATGGCTCCTGAGAGGGACATCTTGAAATCCAGAGGTCTTTCAGATGAAGTAATTACAACCATCCAGGCTAGTAGGAAGCCTGTCACCTCAGCCATCTACCACAAAATCTGGAGGAAATTTTGTATGGAAGGTGGTGGGTCGGCCGTGATTCCGGGAGCCTTAGATATTCCTAGAGTCTTAAATTTTTTACAAAAGGGCTTTAATTTGGGGCTCAGGCCAAGTATGATTAAAGTCCAGATCTCGGCCCTTAGTACTTTCCTGGATTATCCATTAGCCTCCCACCCCTGGATAATCAGATTTGTGAAGGCCATCCAGAGATTACGGCCTACCTTAAGACAGCTAGTTCCTACATGGGACTTAAATCTGGTCCTCAGGGCTCTGTGTAAAAATCCCTATACTCTTGAGGAGGATATGCCTATTTCAATTCGTACCTGGAAGACGGCCTTCCTAGTAGCAATAACAACAGCTAAACGTGTAGGGGAAATTCAGGCCCTATCAATTAAGGATCCATATCTTCAGGTCCGAGAGGACCATATAATCCTAAAATTAGATCCAGCTTTTATCCCTAAAATAGCCTCAGCTAGAAATCGAGACCAGGAAATAATTTTACCTTCCTTTTGTGAGAACCCTTCTAATGAAAAAGAACAGGCTTTACACTCCCTTGATGTTAGGCAGGCAGTATTAAATTATCTGGAGGCCACTAGCTCCTGGAGGAAAGATTCTAATCTTTTCATTCTATTCGGGGGTAAGAATAAAGGTAAAAAAGCTTCCAAGGCTTCAATAGCTAGATGGATCACCACTATAATTTCAAAAGCCTACTCATCTGAAGGGGTAGCCTGCCCAACAGGGATTAGAGCACACTCTACTAGGGCTGTTTCAGCATCATGGGCTGAGCGAGCAGGAGCGTCCCTAGATCAGATTTGCAAGGCCGCAACTTGGGCCAGAGTAAACACGTTCTGTAAGCACTATAAGCTAGACGTAGTAGCAGCTCAGCAGACGTCTTATGGGAGAAAGGTTCTCCAAGCAGTTGTCCCACCCTAAGCAAAGTTTTCTTTGGTATTCTCCAATGTGCTGTCAGGGGGACGTCCTGGAAAATGGGTATTATACCTACCGATAATTCGGTTTCCAGGAGTCCATCCTGACAGCACCGTTATTTCCCCCCCTATGTATGCCAGTTCATATGCTGTAATATGTTTGGTTAATAAAGTATTCAAATTAGATCTATTCATGGTGTGGTACTTGTCAAAACACTGAGGGAAATGGGGTGGAGTGGGACCTTTTAACCTCTCGTGTTGTATTTCCTGTCCCTGCAAGGAGGAGGAGGACGTCCTCCAATGTGCTGTCAGGATGGACTCCTGGAAACCGAATTATCGGTAGGTATAATACCCATTTTTCTCCTGAATGACTCATTGCAACGTACAGCCAACAACGCTAGTGTGAAAGTAGCCTAAGGCTGCCGTCCACTATCAGTATTTGGTCAGTATTTTACCTCAGTATTTGTAAGCCAAAACCAGGAGTGGGTGATAAATCCAGAAGTGGTGACGTGTTTCTATTATACTTTTCCTCTAATTGTTCCTCTCCTGGTTTTGGCTTACAAATACTGAGGTAAAATACTGACCAAATACTGATAGTGTGACGGCAGCCATACTCTGCAGTCACCAACAAAATGCCTGCTCACTGGGTTCCTGAATATCATCCTCTCTAATCCCTTAGCAAACACCCAGAAGGGGAGGAGAGGAGACATCACACATGTCAGCAGACTCCGCCCATAATTACTGCAGTGCTGTAATGTGAGCTAGTTGTACACTAGGTTTTTCTGAAATTTCAGCAGCTGCTCCCCCTAGTGTTGAAAAGTGGAAATTCCAAAACTTTTCAAATTATTTTTCATATTTTACTAAATTATAAACAAATGATAACATGTTTTAAGAAAATGTAATCATTAATTCTTTACATTTTTACAATTTCTGAAAAAAAATTTTTTTTGATGGCACCTTCCCTTTAAGCCTGGTTAATAATGGAGAGGTGTCAGTAAGACAAAACAACGGATAATAGGAGCTGCCCCATAGATTAACATCGGGCCGAGTGCTATGCTATTTTTTATCGCATTGCACTCGTCCGTATTACGGTCTAGTGTGACTCCAGCCTTATTAAAGGATACATGAAAACTTATTATTTTGTAATCACTATTACTCAAGTGACCCCCAACCCTTATATTTAATATGCGGTCTGGCCTGTTGATTGAATAGAGGTGCTGCATTGCCCCCCCACAGTCCCCAGACCTCAACCCAATCAAACACTTGTGGGTAGAGTTGAAGAAAAAGCTGTATACATACCCGAGTCGACTTTTATGTACCAACTTTGGGAATGTGTATAAAATAGCTGGGATCAGATTTTATTCGAGACATGCTTGATGGAGAGTATGCCCAGAAGTATTCAGCCAGTGTTGAAAGCCAAAAGGTGGATTTACAAAATACTGACAAAATAATAACAATTTTAAAGGAGTAACATTGTAGTGATATGACAAGAATCTGCATAACTAATCATGTGATAAATATAGTTGCAAGTCAAATTTATGTATGAGATAGCCAAGATGATCGTCTATAAAATGATGGTAGTCTCACGTTTGAAGCTGTAATGGATGGTGAGATATGGAGCCTGAAAGTCCAAACATTGTTAGGCTAAGTTTACACTAGGCATTTTTGCGGCTTTTTTTATGCGCTTTTGTATGTAAATTTTCAGCTGCATTTTCAAGTACAAGCAAGTCTATGAGATTTCAGAAATCTCATGCACACAGCTTGTTTTTTCTGTTATCAGGATTTTGTGCTTTGCGTGTTTTTCATCCATTGAAATGAATGGTTGGTGAAAAAAACGCACCCAAAATGCAGGTATCAGGGTTTGCTTCATTTTTGTGCCAATACTCGATTCTATAGAATAGGACTTTATTTCAACACTAAAGTTTATCAGCATGCACAATAAACCAATCTAGCATGCCAAAACCGCAGCAAAAAAACCAAGGAAAACATGTTTTTTTTCTGCAGCTTCTTTCCTGCCAAGAGATCAAGTTTCGCTGCAGGAAACAAATGCTGAAAACATGCCTAGTGTGAACTTACACATTTGCTAGTCAGTTAGTGAATATATGTATGTAGGTGGTAAAGTCCTGGATGGGAGGTATACAGTGGGCACGGAAAGTATTCAGAGCCCTTTACATTTTTCACTCTTTGTATCATTGCAGCCATTTGGTAAATTCAAAAAAGTTCATTTTTTCACATTACTGTACACTCTGCACCCCATCTTGACTGAAAAAAACAGAAATGTAGAAATGTTTTGCAAATTTAATAAAAAAGTAAAACTGAAATATCACATGGTCATAAGTATTCAGACCCTTTGCTCAGACACTCATATTTCAGTCACATGCTGTCCATTTCCTTGTGATCCTCCTTGAGATGGTTCTACTCATTCATTGGAGGCCAGCTGTGTTTAATTAAACTGATAGGACTTGATTTAGAAAGGCACACACCTGTCTATATAAGACACCTCAGAGTGCATGTCAGACCAAATGAGAATCATGAGGTCAAAAGAACTGGAGCTCAGAGACAGAACTGTGGCAAGGCACAACAGAATTTCTGCAGTACTCAAGGTTCCTAAGAGCACAGTGCCCTCCATAATCCGGCCGGGTTCACACTGCGTTAGCAGCAGCCCGTTCAGCACATACGCTAACGGGCTGCTGTTAACGCAAGTGCCGACGTTTACATCGCGCTAGCACAGATAGAGCATCTGCTAGCTCTATCTGCGCTAGCAGTGAAGGACCCGGAAACGCTGCAGCCCGCGTCTCAGGGTCCGTCACTCAATGAGGGCACATCCCTAGCGAACGCCCATTGTGGGAGTGCGCTAGCGATGCGTCCGACATTGCAGTCAATGGTGGCCTTAACGGACTAAGTTATACCGCGTTTATGCCGCGGTGTAACGTAGTCGGTCTAACGGTCTGCCAGGACGCAATGTGAACCCAGCCTTAAACTGCAGAGGTTTGGGACCACCAGAAGTCTTCCTAGACCTGGCCATCCAGCCAAACTGAGCAATCGTGGGAAAAGAGCCTTGGTGAGAGAGGTAAAGAGGAACCCCAAGATCACTGTGGCTGAGCTCCAGAGATGCAGTAGGGAGATGGGAGAAAGTTCCACAAAGTCAACAATCACTGCAGCCCTCCAGCAGTAGGGCCTTTATGGCAGAAGCCTCTCCTCAGTGCAAGACATATGAAAGCCAGCATAGAGTTTGCTAAAAACAGATGAAGGACTCCCAGACAATGATAAATAAGATTCTCTGGTCTGATGAGATGAAAATAGACCTTTTTGGTGATAATTCTAAGCGTTATGTGTGGAGAAAACCAGGGACTGCTCATCAAATGCCAAATACAATCCCAACAGTGAAACGTGGAGGCAACATCATGCTATGGTGGTGTTTTCAGGTGCAGAGACAGGACTACTTGTTGTCATTGAATGAAACATGAATGCAGCCAAGTACAGAGATATCCTGGATGAAAACCTCTTCCAGAGTGCTATGGACCTCAGATTTGACTGAAGGTTTACCTTCCAACAAGACAATGACCCTAAGCACACAGCTAAAATAACAAAGGAGTGGCTTCAGAACAACTCTGTGACCATTACTGACTGGCCCAGCCAGAGCCCTGACCTAACCCAATTAACCCCTTCCCGACCCATGACGCCACGTAGGCGTCATGAAAGTCGGTGCCAATCCGACCCATGACGCCTATGTGGCGTCATGGAAAGATCGCGTCCCTGCAGATCGGGTGAAAGGGTTAACTCCCATTTCACCCGATCTGCAGGGACAGGGGGAGTGGTAGTTTAGCCCAGGGGGGGTGGCTTCACCCCCCCGTGGCTACGATCGCTCTGATTGGCTGTTGAAAGTGAAACTGCCAATTAGAGCCATTTGTAATATTTCACCTATTATAACTGGTGAAATATTACAATCCAGCCATGGCCGATGCTGCAATATCATCGGCCATGGCTGGAAACACTAATGTGCCCCCACCCCACCCCACCGATCGCCCCCCCAGCCCTCTGATCTGTCCAGTATACTGCTCCGACTCCCCTCCGTCCTGTGCTCCGCTCCCCCCGTGCTCTTGTCCGCTCCCCCGTGCTCCAATCACCCTCCCCATGCTCCAATCACCCCCCCGCACTCCGATCCACCCCCCCGTGCTCCGTTCCACCCCCCCGTGCTCCGTTCCACCCCCCCGTGCTCCATTCCACCCCCCCGTGCTCCGTTCCACCCCTCCCGTGCTCCGATCCATCCCCCCATGCTCCGATCCCCAACCCGTGCTCCCCCCACCCCATCATACTTACCGATCCTGCCGGGGTCCGTCCGTCTTCTCCCTGGGCGCCGCCATCTTCCAAAATGGCGGGCGCATGCGCAGTGCGCACGCCGAATCTCGTTCCAAAGTGCATTTTGATCACTGAGATATAATCTATCACAGTGATCAAAATAAAAAAAATAATAAATGACCCCCCCCCCTTGTCACCCCCATAGGTAGGGACAATAAAAAAATAAAGAATTTTTTTTTCCCACTAATGTTAGAATAGGGTTAGGGCTAGGGGTAAGGTTAGGGGTAGGGTTAGGGGTAGGGCTAGGGTTAGGGGTAGGGTTAGGGTTAGGGGTAGGGTTAGGGGTAGGGCTAGGGTTAGGGGTAGGGTTAGGGTTAGGGGTAGGGTTAGGGGTAGGGCTAGGGTTAGGGTTAGGGCTAGGGTTAGGGTTTCAGTATGTGCACACGTATTCTGGTCCTCTGCGGATTTTTCCGCTGCGGATTTGATAAATCCGCAGTGCTAAACCGCTGCGGATTTATGGCGGATTTACCGCGTTTTTTCTGCGCATTTCACTTCGGTTTTACAACTGCGATTTTCTATTTGAGCAGTTGTAAAACCGCTGCGGAATCCGCACAAAGAAGTGACATGCTGCGGAATGTAAACCGCTGCGTTTCCGTGCAGTTTTTCCGCAGCATGTGTACAGCGATTTTTGTTTCCCATAGGTTTACATTGAACTGTAAACTCATGGGAAACTGCTGCGGATCCGCAGCGTTTTCCGCAGCGTGTGCACATACCTTTAGAATTAGGCTATGTGCACACGGTGCAGATTTGGCTGCGGATCCGCAGCGGATTGGCCGCTGCGGATTCGCAGCAGTGTTCCATCAGGTTTACAGTACCATGTAAACCTATGGAAAACCAAATCCGCTGTGCCCATGGTGCGGAAAATACCGCGCGGAAACGCTGCGTTGTATTTTCCGCAGCATGTCAATTCTTTGTGCGGATTCCGCAGCGTTTTAACCTGTTCCTCAATAGGAATCCGCAGGTGAAATCCGCACAAAAAACACTGGAAATCCGCGGAAAATCCGCAGGTAAAACGCAGTGCCTTTTACCCGTGGATTTTTCAAAAATGATGCTGAAAAATCTCACACGAATCCGCAACGTGGGCACATAGCCTTAGGGTTAGGGTTGGAATTAGGGTTGTGGTTAGGGTTGTGATTAGGGTTATGGCTACAGTTGGGATTAGGGTTAGGGGTGTGTTGGGGTTAGTGTTGGAGGTAGAATTGTGGGGTTACCACTGTTTAGGCACATCAGGGGTCTCCAAACGCAACATGGCGCCACCATTGATTCCAGCCAATCTCGTATTCAAAAAGTCAAATGGTGCTCCCTCAATTCCGAGCCCCGACGTGTGCCCAAACAGTGGTTTACCCCCACATATGGGGTACCAGCATACTCAGGATAAACTGCGCAACAATTACTGGGGTCCAATTTCTCCTGTTACCCTTGTGAAAATAAAAAAATGCTTGCTAAAACATCATTTTTGAGGAAAGAAAAATGATTTTTTATTTTCACGGCTCTGCGTTGTAAACGTCTGTGAAGCACTTGGGGGTTCAAAGTGCTCACCACATATCTAGATAAGTTCCTTGGGGGGTCTAGTTTCTAAAATGGGGTCACTTGTGGGGGGTTTCTACTGTTTAGGCACACCAGGGGCTCTGTAAACGCAACGTGACGCCCGCAGACCATTCCATCAAAGTCTGCATTTCAAAAGTCACTACTTCCCTTCTGAGCCCCGACGTGTGCCCAAACAGTGGTTTACCTCCACACATGGGGTATCAGCGTACTCAGGAGAAACTGGACAACAACTTTTGGGGTCCAATTTCTCCTGTAACCCTTGGGAAAATAAAAAATTCTGGGCTAAATAATTAGTTTTGAGGAAAGAAAACGTATTTATTATTTTCACGGCTCTGCATTATTAACTTCTATGAAGCACTTGGGGTTCAAAGTGCTCACCACACATCTTGATAAGTTCCTTTCGGGGTCTAGTTTCCAAAATGGGGTCACTTGTGGGGGGTTTCTACTGTTTAGCCACATCAGGGGCTCTGCAAACGCAACGTGACGCCCGCAGAGCATTCCATCAAAGTCTGCATTTCAAAACATCACTACTTCAATTCCGAGCCCCGGCATGTGCCCAAACAGTAGTTTACCCCCACATATGGGGTATCACCGTACTCAGGAGAAACTGGACAACAAATATTGGGGTCAAATTTCTCCTGTTACCCTTGGGAAAATTAAAAAATTCTGGGCTAAATAATTATTTTTGAGGAATAAAACGTATTTATTATTTTCACGGCTCTGCATTATTAACTTCTATGAAGCACTTGGGGGTTCAAAGTGCTCACCACACATCTTGATAAGTTCCTTTCGGGGTCTAGTTTCCAAAATGGGGTCACTTGGGGGGGGTTTCTACTGTTAAGCCACATCAGGGGCTCTGCAAACGCAACGTGACGCCAACAGAGCATTCCATCAAAGTCTGCATTTCAAAACGTCACTACTTCACTTCCGAGCCCCAACATGTGCCCAAACAGTGGTTTACCCCCACATATGGTGTGTCAGCGTACTCAGGAGAAACTGGACAACAACTTTTGGGGTCAAATTTCTCCTGTTACCCTTGGAAAAATAAAAAATTGCAGGCTAAAAGATCATTTTTGAGAAAATAATTTTTTTTTTTTATTTTCATGGCTCTGCGTTATAAACTTCTGTGAAGCACTTGGGGGTTCAAAGTCCTCACCACACATCTAGATTAGTTCCTTTGGGGGTATAGTTTCCAAAATGGGGTCATGTGTGGGGGAGCGCCGATGTTTAGGCACACAGGGGCTCTCCAAACGCGACATGGTGTCCGCTAACGATGGAGATAATTTTTCATTCAAAAAGTCAAATGGCGCTCCTTCCCTTCCAAGCCTTACCATGTGCCCAAACAGTGGTTTACCCCCACATGTGAGGTATTGGTGTACTCAGGAGAAATTGCCCAACAAATTTTAGGATCCATTTTATCCTGTTGCCCATGTGAAAATGAAAAAATTGAGGGTAAAAAAATTTTTTGGTGAAAAAAAAAAGTACTTTTTCATTTTTACGTATCAATTCGTGAAGCACCTGGGGGTTCAAAGTGCTCACTATGCATCTAGATAAGTTCCTTGGGGCGTCTAGTTTCCAAAATGGGGTCACTTGTGGGGGAGCTCCAATTTTTAGGCACACTGGGGCTCTCCAAACGTGACATGGTGTCCGCTAAAGAGTGGAGCCAATTTTTCATTCAAAAAGTCAAATGGCGCTCCTTCCCTTCCAAGCTCTGCCGTGCGCCCACACAGTGGTTTACCCCCACATATGAGATATCAGCGTACTCAGGACAAATTGGACAACAACTTTCGTGGTTCAGTTTCTCCTTTTACCATTGGGAAAATAAAAAAATTGTTGCTAAAATATTATTTTTGTGACTAAAAAGTTAAATGTTCATTTTTTCCTTCCATGTTGCTTCTGCTGCTGTGAAGCACCTGAAGGGTTAATAAACTTCTTTAATGTGGTTTTGAGTACCTTGAGGGGTGCAGTTTTTAGAATGGTGTCACTTTTGGGTATTTTCAGCCATATAGACCCCTCAAACTGACTTCAAATGTGAGGTGGTCCCTAAAAAAAATGGTTTTGTAAATTTCGTTGTAAAAATGAGAAATCGCTGGTCAAATTTTAACCCTTATAACTTCCTAGCAAAAAAAAAATTTGTTTCCAAAATTGTGCTGATGTAAAGTATACATGTGGGAAATGTTATTTATTAACTATTTTGTGTCACATAACTCTCTGGTTTAACAGAATAAAAATTCAAAATGTGAAAATTGTGAAATTTTCAAAATTTTCGCCAAATTTCCGTTTTTATCACAAATAAACGCAGAATTTATTGACCTAAATTTACCACTAACATGAAGCCCAATATGTCACGAAAAAACAATCTCAGAACCGCTAGGATCCGTTGAAGCGTTCCTGAGTTATTACCTCATGAGGGGACACTGGTCAGAATTGCAAAAAACGGCAAGGTCATTAAGGTCAAAATAGGCTGGGTCATGAAGGGGTTAAGCATCTCTGGAGAGACCTGTAAATGGCTGTCCACCAACTTCACCATCCAATCTGATGGAACTGGAGAGAATCTGCAAGGAAGAATGTCAGAGGATCCCCAAATCCAGGTGTGAATAACTTGTTGCATGACTCCCAAGAAGACTCATGGCTGTACTATCTCAAAAGCGTGCTTCTACTCAATACTGAGCAAAGGGTCTAAATACTTATGGCCATGTGATATTTCAGTTTTTCTTTTTTAATAAATTTGCAAAAATTTCTGCATTTCTGTTTTTTTCAGTCAAGATGGGGTGCAGAGTGTACATTAATTTACCAAATGGTTGCAATGAAGCAAAGAGTGAAAAATTTAAAGAGGTCTGAATACTTACCATACCCACTGTATATCACCAATGTCGCTAGCCTTGGTGACGTAGGTTCCAGAGAAGAAGGTTCCAGTAACAATAGGTTGCTGAAAAAGTTTTAATGGGACTGGATTTTGTGTCCAGGTTTTAGTAGAAACCTGAAGAGCTTGGGTGGAAATGGTCACTCCTTTATCTCCGGTCCAGGATTTGCCGGGCCTATTTAAGGCAGCTGAGCTGGCTCGGAGCGGTCAGTGTGTGGGAGGAGGAAAGGACTTCTGTTCGTTAATCTCTTCTAGAGATTGAGAGAGGACTTTATTCTAAATGGGTGAACCCATGATATGTAGAATGGCTCTAAGGACACTTTGAAGACATGGCCATACCACGAATTGCGCAACAAAATTAGTGTAACACTGAGCTGCTAGTGCACCTTTAAATAAAAACGAGAGGGGTTCAATTATCGTACATTATGTCACCCTACGCAATATTCTTGTGGCAAGTACTGGTATGATGTTCTCTCGTGAAGGCCTCTTCATGGAGTTGTCCAAGTGGTCTCCAGACCAGCCTCCACCAAATATTGCTTCCATTACAAAAGAGGAACTAAATTCAGAAGAGGTTAGACCTCCATTGCTCCATTCAATCCTCCGGTCTTCATTTGGATACCACATGTTCAATGAATGATATGATGGGGCATTTATGAGGGAACGTTACATTGGTCCTACTTCCAGGATTATGGTGTGGTGTGGCATTATGCATGGAAAACCTGGACTCTTATAGACTTCATACCAGGAACACTAACAGCTTGAACAATTTGGCGTTACATTGATTTTGTCATGGAACCAGTGATGCAACCATTTCTCCAAGGTTTCTAAGGAGTTGTTTATCAGCACAACAACTCCAGCCTGTATGTTGCTCATGCTAGTATGAGGAGCCTGCTCTTCCTAAACGTGCTACCATTGCTTGCTGCATCTCCGGATCTGTCTCCCTCGAGTACATCTGGGACGTCATTGGTGGCAAATTGCAAAGGGAAATGCCAACAATGGATCTTGATTTGCATGCAAAATTAGTGTTTCCACATTTTCATAGTTTGGTTATCATTAACATATTTATCTATCCTGTAATTTCCATAATTCAAAGACTTTTCCTTCTTGATGATGCAGTTTCAATTTTGAGGAGTGTATAAGGGCCATTTTCTTTTGTGATTTCTCTGATGTATAACAAGACTTGATTTCTCTGTAAAACATTTCTTACAAAGTGAACAAGAAGTGAACAATCTGAACACGAAAAAGGCTTCTTTCCCAAGTGTATTCGTTGATGTTTTACAACATCTGGTTTCCTACTAAAATATTTTCCACATTCTGAGCATAGAAATGGCTTCTCCCCTGTGTGACTTCTGTGATGTCTAACAAGACTTGATTTCTGGTTAAAACATTTTCCACATTTTGAACATGAAAATGGCTTCTCCCCTGTATGAATTCTCATATGTCTAGCAAGATCTGATTTCTCTGTAAAGCATTTCCAACATTCAGAACATGAAAATGGTTTCTCCCCTGTGTGAATTCTCTGATGCTGAACAAGATGTGATTTCTGTGTGAAACATTTCTCACATTCTGAACATGGATATGGCTTGTCCACTGTATGAACCTTTTGATGTTCAACATGCAGTCTGTGATTATTATTTTGCTTAGCAAACTTTGGAGAATCAGGAGATAAAACCTGCTGAAAAAGATTGGATGATTTAATTTTTCTCAGAAAGGCTGGAGCAATAACTTGGATAATGGCATTTTCTTCACCGTTATCTGATGTGATGCCTTGATATCTGAAATCTGAAAATATCAGAGAATAAATATGATTTTTCAATAGCAGTGCTTTGAAATTAAATTAGCATTTGTAATATATATATTTAGAATATTTCTATATAATCATTTAGACACAAATTTCATTAAGATTCAAGTATCAACTGTTTCACTCCCTGTTGATGAGTGGCTTAAATTTTTAATTTGTCCCCCCCCCCCCCCCCTCATCAAACAGCCATAATGTTTTATTTTTCCATGAACATTGAATTATGAAAACTTTTTTTTCAAGATGTTTTGTAGTTATGAATGAGACCCTTCAATTTAATGTAATTTTTATGGTGTCATTGTGCAGTAAAAATGACCTGGAAACATACTGTATATTTTTTTTTGTAATGAAAACGCCCCCTCGGCTTATACTTGAGTCAATTGTCCCAGAAAGCCAGCGGGGAGGGGGAGCGGCGGGTCACAGAGGCAGGAGCGAGTGGCTGCTGCTAAAGCCTGTGCGGCTGCTAAAGAGAAATTAATATTCATTTCTCTGTAATAGCGCACAGTGACAACCACCGGTTTCCAGCACACATCCTACATACCTTCCTTCGCGCCCTCGCTGCATCTCGTTCGTTACAGCGCCAGCAGCATTTTCGGCCGAGTGATCACATGGCCCCCCTCACTAAGGTAATGAATATGCACGCCTCTCCACTCCCTTTTAAGAAAAGCAGGTTTCTCTTTTAGTTGTGATCTAGGGACTTTCCCCAATACATATCCACTTAAGCTCTTAGTCACAGCTAATTCCATGATGTGCTCTCCAGCATCTTTTCAGATTCCCAATTATTTTCAAAAACTATTAAGCACACTTTAAAACAGTAGAATAAAGCATTTGTACCTTAATGATCCTCAAAACGCTTTTTATAATGCTGCCTCGGTACACAGCTATACTCACTCTTCTGACCAGACAAGGGTGCGACTGCTACAGCCAATCACTAATCGCAGTTATGGCCAATGCGCTTTCAGTTTGGCCAGAATATGGCTGCGGTGATCACACATCCATAAGGTCAGCATAATAGGTATGGAGATTGGCCCTGTTTTTTTTTGGTCCCGAAAAAGCATCATGTCATTTTGCACATTACATTTTGGCATTAATATTATAAATAAAGTATTTTTCTCATATGGTTTAAAAAAAATCAGATATTTTTTCCAGTTAAATATGTGACAAATTTTTTCAGTGTAAATTCTACAATACAGAATTACACTAGCCAGTGACTAAGTCAAATTTATTGGCCCCTACTCACCTGTGCCGTTACCTGTTGAAATCTCCTCTTTACACCGCTCATCATCACTCGCATATATCTCTATATTATTAAAATGGGTCCGATTTTCACCCTGAAACAAAGATTGTAAAAGTTGAAGCCAGATTGAGAAGAACAGAAAAGATCATAAATTAACATGATGACCAAAAATCAAACCAGTCGGCTTCTATCTTCTATTGTATCCAGCAGTCTCTATAACCAGAGAATTGTGAGAAGTTCTAGACAACATCTAATTTCTGTGATCAGCTTTATCTGGTCATCTCCACCAAGTACAAAACATGCACTAAATGGACACATTATTACGGACAGCCATATAGTAACATATTGGAGCTCCTTTGGCCTCAGGAACTTCAGACTCAAGAGTGGCAAGGTTTTATGTTATTCACCTTACATTTATTATGCCTTGGAGCTTAATCAGTTTGGATTGAACAAAATGAATACTCAACAAATTTTCTGGACAAATTTGAGCAAACTAATGAGCTCCATACCAAAGTAAAGAAAGTGAGAAAGAGGATGTCATGTGTGGTGTAAAGGTAAAGAAGAAACCAAATGGAGTTGTGCAGAGGACTGAACCAAGCTGTGTGTTGGCAAGACAGATGAGTGCCTAGGTATTTTTATTTTCACCCTTTTGCTATCACAGCCGTCTACAGTATGGGGGAGATTTCATGACACCTCTACATCTACCTGATGATCCTGAGGAACATTGAGATTTTCCGGTTTACAGCGCTGTGGTAGAAGAGGACGGGGACATCTCTCTGGTGTTGTCCTCTTACTGGATAGAACTGGAGGAAACACATACAGGGACTGAGTTCATTCTTTACATACAGATAATTATAGGCTGTGTGTATTTATTCTTGTCTATTACCTGGTGATGTGAGGGGCTGGGGAACCTCCATCATGACATCCTTGTACAGCTCTTTGTGTTCTTCTAAATAATCCCACTCCTCCATGGAGAAATAGACAGTGACATCCTCACACCTTATAGAAACCTGTCACAATGATATTGTGTCATCATCCGAATCTGTTCATAGTGTTACTGCATAATGTTTCAGCATTCCCAGCAGTGTCACCTCTTCAGTCAGCAGCTCAATCATCTTATAGGAGAGTTGTAGAATCTTCTGGTCATTGATGTCCTCATGTATCACGAGGTGAGGTGGAGGCCCCGTGATAGGGCTCAGGGCTATTCCCCATTCCTCAGACATAGGGGCCTGACAGTTCTCATTAAAGTTCTTCTTCACTACTGTGTAATCCTGGTTATGGAGAGACATATTAATCAATCTCACTGCAGACATTTACAGAGTCCTCACCTCTCCAATTCTATCCATCTGTTCTTCCCATAGATAAGAATGCACCTCTATGCTGACGACACACAGATCTACATCTCTGGACCAGATATCACCGCCCTACTAACCGGAATCCCTCAATGTCTGTCCGCTATTTCATCCTTTTTCATTGCTAGAGTTCTAAAACTTAATATAGACAAAACAGAAGTCATCATCTTTCCCCCATCTCACTCGACCCCCACAACAGACCTATCCATTAAAGTAAATGGATGCTTGCTCTCCCCAGTCCCACAAGCTTCCTGCCTTGGGGTAATCCTCGACTCTGATCTCTCCTTCAAACCACACATCCTATCCCTTTTCACTTCCTGCCGACTTCAACTTAAAAATATTTCCCGGATCCGTACATTCCTCAACTAAGAATCTACAAAAACCCTAGTCCATGCACTCATCATCTCCCGCCTTGACTACTGCAACCTCCTGCTCTCTGGCTTCCCCTCTAATACACTTGCACCCCTCCAATCTATTCTAAACTCTGCTGCCCAACTAATCCACCTGCCCCTCCGCTATTCCCCAGCCTTTCCCCTCTGTCAATCCCTGCACTGGCTCCCCATTACCCAGAGACTCCAGTTCAAAACCCTAACCATGGCATACAAAGCCAGCGATAACCTGTCTCCTCCATACAGCTGTGATCTAGTCTCCCGGTACCTACCTGCATGCAACCTCGATCCTCACAAGAGCTCCTTCTCTACTCCCCTCTTATCTCCTCTTCCCACAATCGCATACAAGATTTCTCCAGCGCATCGCCCTACTCGAACTCTCTACCACAACATATCAGACTCTCGCCTACCATGAAAACCTTCAAAAGGAACCTGAAGACCTACCTCTTCTGACAAGCCTACAACCTGCAGTAACCACCAAACCGTTGCACGACCAGCTCTACGGTCACCTACTGTATCCTCACCCATCCCTAGTAGATTGTGAGCCCTTGCTGACAGAGTCCTCTCTCCTCCTGTACCAGTCATGACTTGTATTGTTTAAGATTATTGTACTTGTTTTTTGTTATGTATACCACTCCTTATGTAAAGCACCATGGAATAAATTGCGCTTTAATAATAAAAAAAAACAATAATAATGTCACCAGAATCTCTCACCTCTCCAGTAAGCCAAAAGAGGATCTCTAGGGTGAGGTGTAATATCCTTTCCACCATCTTGTCCCTGTCATTATCCATGCTTGATGGGTCAATCAGGAAAATTCTCTTAAAAGATTTCCAGTGAGAGGATCCAATATTGTAGAGACCTGAATGGTAAAAAGATGAGTCGATGCAACATCTGTACCAAAGCCAGGTATGACTGGGCTAAATCCTAGTACTGCAGGTCTTGATTAGATTCACCTGGCTAGCTTTAACCAAGAACCAGAAAGTGGGTTCTCCTTTAGTCAGTCTGCCGAATGAAGCAGAGTGGATTAGGTTGAAGCTGGAGAGTGACCAGCCAAAAAGTGAGCTGTAATTGGAAGCGAAAAGCCATGGTCTCTCTCTGAATGTAAAGCTGCACGTGACAGCTGGGAGACAAGCCATAGTCTCTCTGAATGGTGACAGCTAGGACATCTGAACAGTCTGTATGTCAGAGCTGCAGAGTAACATGTGGAAGCTGCTGCTTTTCAGTGTGAACTGTGCACGGACCTGAACACTTATTTTTGGTGTTGGAAGATGCTGGAACTCAGGCTGAAGGGGATACCGAGACTGGTAGGACGATACCTCGTCTCTGTATAAAGTTTGCTCTGGGAGAAAGGACTGATGTCTGTATAGGTGAGCCTGCACTGACATATACGGTTGTGTGAAAAAGTGTTTGCCCCCTTACTGATTTCATATTCTTTTACATGTTTATCACATTTAAATGTTTCTAATCACCAAATGGAAAAATTAGACAACGATAACACAAGTAAAACAGAAAATGTAGTTATTAAATGGCAGTCTTCTTTTATTAAGGGAAAGAAACATCTAAACTTACAGGGCCCTGTGTGACAAAAAAAGGGATTGCCCCCTAAACCTAATAACTGACTGCAGTTGTTGCTGCTAAGGGTGGCCCAATCAAGCATTTGCGATAACTGGCAACAAGTCTTTTACAACACTCTGGAGGAATTTTAGCCCATTCATCTTTTCAGAATTGTTGTGATTCAGCCACATTCGAGTTCGAGAGTTTCCGAGTATGAACCGCCTTTTTAAGGTCATGCCACAGCATCAGTCGAATTTAGGTCAGAATTTTGACTACTAGGCCCTCCAAAGTCTTAATTTTGTTTTTCTGAAGCCATTCAGAGGTGGACTTGCTGGTTTGTTTTGTATCATTATCCTGCTGCATAAACCAAGTGTACTTCAGCTTGAGGTCACAAACAGATATTCTCTAACAGGACTTCTTGGTAGACAGCAAAATTCATGGTCCATTTACCACAGCAAGTCTTCCAGGTCCCAAAGCAGCAAAACAGCCCCAGATCATCATATTTTACTGCTTGTATGATGTTCCTTTTCTGAAATGCTGTGTAAGTTCTACACCAGATGTAATGGGACACACACTTTCTAAAAAATTAATATTTTGTTTCGTCAGTCCACAGAGTATTCTCCCAAAAGTTTTGTGGATCATCAAGATGTTTTCTGGCAAAACTGAGACGAGCCTTTATGTTCTTGTTGCACAGCAGAAGTTTTTATCTTCGAACTCTGTCATGCAAGCCATTTTTGCCCAGTCTCTTTCTTATGGTGGAATCATGAACACTGACCTTAACTGAGGCCTGTAGTTCTTTGCATGTTATTGTCGAGTCTTTGAGACCTCTTTGATGAATCGTCACTGCGCTCTCAGGGTAATTTTGATCAGGCGACCACTCCTGGGAAGTTTCACCACTGTTCCATGTTTTTGCCATTTGAGGATAATGGCGCTCACTGTGGTTAGATGGAGTCCAAACGCTTTAGAAATGTTTTCATAACCTTTTCCAGACTGATTGATCTCAAATACTTTGTTTCTCATTTGTTCCAGAATTTCTTTGGATTGCGGCATGATGTCTAGCTTTTGAGGATCTTTAAGTCTACTTCACTTTCTGAGGCAGTTCCTATTAAAAGTGACCTCTTGTTTGAGAACAGGTGTGGCAGTAATCAGGCCTGCGTGTGGCTAGGGAATTTGAACAGTGCTTTCCAAAGATATGATAAACCACAGTTAATTTATGTTTTAAGGGGGGAGGGGGCCATCACTTTTTCACACAGGACCCTGTAGATTTGGATTTCTTTTCCTCTTAATAATAAAGACCTTCATTTAAAAACTGCATTTTGTGATTACTTGTGTTATCTTTGTTTAATATTTACATTTATTTGGTGATCTGAAACATTCAAGTTTGAGAAACATGCAAAGAATAGGAAATCAGGAAGGGGGCAAACATTTTTTCACACAACTGTATATGCCTGTTGAATATACTGTTTATGTGCTAATATAGCAATGTCTAGCAGAATAGGCTGTTTAGATTTTGAATCCCTTGGAATTTTATAAAAGCAATAAAACTGCACGTTTGGACCAAACTGCGTTGCCTGTGTGAGTGCTACCTCATGCTTACCTATAGACGTGAATCCCCACAATCTTAAAGATCCCATGTAATAATACAATTACTGGAGATGATAAGGGAAAACATGATAAGATATAACATTTAAATGTAAGGACAAGAACTGCTTAGGCTACAAATTGTCTGTACTGATTACATTAGCAGAAAGTGCAGGAAGTGATGGAGAACCTAAGGCACCATTGAGATCTGGAGCGGTGGTGGATCGTTAATGTATTACTATTTTTATAGCATTCAGAGAGTCTTTTATATATCCACTTATAAAACCTATTGATTTTAGACCACACGCGATAACAAGCAGTTTCTGCCTCGGAGTCAGCTCGTCTGTCAAGAAGAATGGGCAAAACGTTTGGTCTCTATATGTGCAAAGCTGATAGAGACAGACTCAAAAAGACTTACATCAGTAATTGCAGCAAAAGGTGGTCCTACAAATAATTGACTTAGGGGGCCTGAATACAAATGCATGTCACAATTTTCAGATTTATATTTTTAAAATACTTAGAAATCCAGGTATCATTTCCGATGCACTGTCCTGATGTCACCTGCATCTGCGTCCCCACCTGTATCTGCGTCCCCAGCACCATCTGAGGTCAGGGCAGAAGATGCAAAGACGTCACTACATCAGCGATCGCCACACAGCAGAACGGATCTGCCTGTAAATCTGCTGCACTCCGCTACTATAGTGGAGTGAGGGGCAAGCACGTGTAGGTCATAAACGTAGTATCGTATTTGTGAGGGTATTCTGTGTTTCACAGGCCAGAAAGAAAGTTATGTATATTAACATGCAGCAATGAAAATACAGGCCCAGCGCTGAGGGGGTTAATGCCCCCTTTGCCTAATGTGCGCACAGGACCTGTGATGAGGTCACAGGAGGGGAGGAGTCAGGGGTCACATGATCAAGGGCCTCAGTGTATGCAGGGCTCTGCTGTGCTGGTTAGTCAAGCATACAGATTTTTGATTATGTGATGCTCCTCTGATATAATATGTGGCATGGGACTACTATGTGATAACTCATACGGTGGATAGCATTTTGTTGATGCACTATGAGGAGACATGTTACATAATAATTTCCTCTCTTTATGTTATGATGTTTGTTTATTTTTCCATGTAAGTTATATCTGTTTGTATATGTTACAGAAGGACATTAATCTCTTGAAAAAGGCTTTTCAGCCGAAACATTGAGAAAAAGAAAATAACGATATATGTCCGTTGAAAGTTTGTTGGAAGAATATTTTTGGAATCCCACCGCTGTAATAATTTTTTGAAAATAAAGAATAATTAATAAATAAGAGCAAATTTCATGAACTGTAGTGTGCCGGAGTTTCTTTATATATTATTGTTATTTCCAGAGCACCTCCTATTAAAGTGAGCACCTTCCTCATTGTAAAATATGCTGTGCTGATTGTCATGGTGCTGGATGAGGGGAAGTTTCTGTGTGTGGTCAGGAGAGGTTTACAGGGTGGATGTAACAGGGCCGTGTTTGTACGAGGTGTATGGAGCGGAGCCGTGTTTGTACGAGGTGTACGGAGCGGAGCCATGTGTATGAGGTGTACGGAGAGGAGCCGTGTGTGTATGAGGTGTACGGAGAGGAGCCGTGTGTGTACGAGGTGTACGGAGAGGAGCCGTGTGTGTACGAGGTGCACGGAGAGGAGTCATGTGTGTACGAAGTGTACGGAGAGGAGTCATGTGTGTAAGAGGTGTACGGAGAGGAGTCATGTGTGTACGAGGTGTACGGAGAGGAGCCGTGTGTGTACGAGGTGTACGGAGAGGAGCCGTGTGTGTACGAGGTGCACGGAGAGGAGTCATGTGTGTACGAGGTGTATGGAGAGGAGTCATGTGTGTAAGAGGTGTACGGAGAGGAGTCATGTGTGTAAGAGGTGTACGGAGAGGAGCCGTGTGTGTATGAGGTGTACGGAGAGGAGCCGTGTGTGTACGAGGTGCACGGAGAGGAGCCGTGTGTGTACGAGGTGTACTGAGCAGAGCTGCGTGTGTACGAGGTGTACGGAGAGGAGCCGTGTGTGTACGAGGTGTACGGAGAGGAGCCGTGTGTGTACAAGGTGCACAGAGAGGAGCCGTGTGTGTACGAGGTGTACGGAGCAGAGCTGCGTGTGTACGAGGTGTATGGAGTGGAGCCGTGCGTGTATAAGGTGTACAGAGAAGAGCTGTGTGTACGAGGTGTACGGAGCGGAGCCGGGTGTGTACGAGGTGTACGGAGCAGGGTCGTGTGTGTTCGAGGCATATGGAGCAGAGCCATAGGTGTATGGAGAGGAGCCGTGTGTATGAGGTGTACGGAGTGGAGCCGTATGTGTACGAGGTGTACAGTGGAGCCGTGTGTGTATGATGTGTACGGAGTGGAGCCGGGTGTGTACGAGGTGTACAGAGGAGCCGTGTGTATGAGGTGTACGGAGTGGAGCCGGGTGTGTACGAGGTGTACAGAGGAGCCGTGTGTATGAGGTGTACGGAGTGGAGCCGGGTGCGTACGAGGTGTACAGAGGAGCCGTGTGTATGAGGTGTACGGAGTGGAGCCGGGTGTGTACGAGGTATACAGAGGAGCCGTGTGTATGAGGTGTACGGAGTGGAGCCGGGTGTGTACGAGGTGTACAGAGGAGCCGTGTGTATGAGGTGTACGGAGTGGAGCCGGGTGTGTACGAGGTGTACAGAGGAGCCGTGTGTATGAGGTGTACGGAGTGGAGCCGGGTGTGTACGAGGTGTACAGAGTGGAGCCGCGTGTGTACAAGGTGTACAGAGGAGCCGTGTGTATGAGGTGTACGGAGTGGAGCCGGGTGTGTACGAGGTGTACAGAGGAGCCGTGTGTATGAGGTGTACGGAGTGGAGCCGCATGTGTACAAGGTGTACGGAGCAGGGTCGTGTGTGTACGAGGCATACGGAGCAGAGCCGTAGGTGTACGGAGAGGAGCCCTGTGTATGAGGTGTTCGGAGTGGAGCCATCTCATCTGGTGTAGCCAAAAAAGGAAAAAGTCGAATGTTACTAAGATTTCAGTCTACTTACTGGTGAAGTAGATGAGCTCCGGGTCAACGACACATAGCAGAGTGAAAACACGATGATGAAGGTCTTTACTGTAGAAATCACACATGAAGCAATCCAGTGAAAAAAAGCAAAAAAAAAGCAGCAACACTTCGTTCTTTGGTGGCGTATAAACCTTAGTCCTTTATTACAAAAAGTTTTTCATGGACATGGTTTTACGGGCAGGACAAGTGCAGATAAAACAGGCAAATGAACAGGACGACTGCCTTTTCGCGTTAAGATACGCTTCCACGGGTCCATGGGTAACAAGTAATATGTCATTTCCTTTTATGCCTCATCATGTGACGGCATTTGAATATCATTAAAATACATTTGTAAAAAGTACCAATAGAACTATACATTTAAAATGACAAACATTTTTACAAAAAACAATTATCGTCGATCATTTCTATGACTTGATCTGATATTACTAAAGCACATTCACAGGAAGCAAGAGTAGTCTAATCTTTCATTAAGTACTAAGGGACCTTGCGCGTTTGCTTTGATGATCCATTTTGCCTCTCATCTCAAAAGAATTTTATTATGATCTCCCCCACTTGGTAGGAATTTAACTACTTCTAACCCTGCAAAACGCAGGCAACGAGGATTTGACTCATGCTTCTCTTGAATGTGGCTTATAAATCTTGGTGCCCCTTTAAGCACCCCTTTAATCAGCGTCGGTCACCCCTGGTGGCGTCACAAACTTTTATGATTCAACTAACCCCTTTAAAGACAGTCCCTTTAACATGGACGCCCAGGGCCACGGACCGGGTCGCCGCCGCCGTGACACATTTCTTTAAGTACCAGACCCGGTACCGAGTACCCTACGGCCCTGGCGGGCGTTCCAAATAATTTTACAAGCCAATGTATATAGCAAGGAAACTAATGGCTCAGCATTGGATTGATGTTTTCTCAGGAACAATAACTGAACTTAAAACTAAAGTTAATTGGCTGTTGATGGAAAATCATGTCCATCATACAAGAGGAACTTTGGCTACATCTACGATAAGTTATAGGTTCCGTGGTAAAACACCCTACGGTTGGCCCAGACACGTTTGTAAGAGATAGAGGTTTATGAAGCTGTTTGATGTCTAATCTAACAGGGAGAAGGACTTGGGGATCCTAGTTAATGATAAACTTACCTGGAGCAGCCAGTGCCAGGCAGCAGCTGCCAAGGCAAACAGGATCATGGGGTGCATTAAAAGAGGTCTGGATACACATGATGAGTGCATTATACTGCCTCTGTACAAATCCCTAGTTAGACCGCACATGGAGTACTGTGTCCAGTTTTGGGCACCGGTGCTCAGGAAGGATATAATGGAACTAGAGAGAGTACAAAGGAGGGCAACAAAATTAATAAAGGGGATGGGAGAACTACAATACCCAGATAGATTAGCGAAATTAGGATTATTTAGTCTAGAAAAAAGACGACTGAGGGGCGATCTAATAACCATGTATAAGTATATAAGGGGACAATACAAATATCTCGCTGAGGATCTGTTTATACCAAGGAAGGTGCACAAGGGGGCATTCTTTGCGTCTGGAGGAGAGAAGGTTTTTCCACCAACATAGAAGAGGATTCTTTACTGTTAGGGCAGTGAGAATCTGGAATTGCTTGCCTGAGGAGGTGGTGATGGCAAACTCAGTCGAGGGGTTCAAGAGAGGCCTGGATGTCTTCCTGGAGCAGAACAATATTGTATCATACAATTAGGTTCTGTAGAAGGACGTAGATCTGGGGATTTATTATGATGGAATATAGGCTGAACTGGATGGACAAATGTCTTTTTTCGGCCTTACTAACTATGTTACTATGTTACTATGTTACTAATTTAAGATAATTTTGGAATTAGTGAATTAATTAAGGCATTTTTCTTTTAGCGTTTGTTTTACTTTTGCAAGATACTGAAGATACTGCAGTTATTAGATATATATTTGTCCTTTATTAGTCTGTTATTTATACAGCAGTCCTGGTTACATTGAGTTATTTCTGTGTTAATGTTATATGACTAAATATGATATTCCATGATATTCTTGTTGGTTTTATTAACAAAATATTTTCTACTTTTGTAATGGTAATAAGGCGTTTTACATTGTGAGGAATCTATCGTTTATATTTACAGTATGTGTTTGTATGTGTCACAAACTGCAGACCACTTGCCAACAATTGTCAGGGAGATCACAAACATTCTCCATCACTGCCACCAATGATGAGGACAATTACACAATTGACTGATGAGACGACAGCTGCTTTTCTACTTGGCAGGTTATTGGGCGCTTCCCAGTGAACATATAGTACTGTAAGGGGGTGTCGACCGGACTGCCCCTGAAGAAACCAATTGCGTCATGTGAATGGTGTGTGAATGGAACATGAGAAAGAGAAGATCAGGGGAAGGAGGAGAGTGCTGTCTTAGCGTAGTGAAAGTGATACGTCTTGTCAAGGTGAGAGAAAATGGTTTTGTTCACCTGGTATGGTTGTCCAATTAGGCACAACACTAGATAGCGTTAACAAACAAGGATAATCTTTTTGCCGGTGTGTTGCCCATCTGCAGAGACATGGAAGGTGATTTTATCTCTCTAAAAAAAAAAGTCATGTTAATGGTGTCATGCACTGATGAGCAAAAGGGTAACAATGTTTTGAACATCTCCCCATTCACTACTGCTTAGAATGTGAGACTACCACCAATAATCTTGGCTATCTCATACATAAATTTTGCATATGATTAGTTATGCAGATACTTATCATGTCACTGCATTAATACTACTTTGCTCCCGGTGATGGAAAAATATTTTTCTTCCTGTATACTACAAAATACAACCTGTTCTCATATTCCCTAATAGCTTAGTGTGTTATTAGGTTGATTCCCAAGCGAAACGTCCCTTGTTCGAATCGATGAGCAGCCATGAAGAAGATCTCCCAAGAAAAGAGAAACAGCATCACCCAGCTAATCGATAGCTGTCAAACTGCATCATGTGAGTGCCATGACAGTTGGAAGAATACAAAATGAAGTCCTTCCATCCATTCAAAAGCTAAGTGGTGGACATCCAGGCAAAATATCAGAGTCAACAAGTCAACTAATCACAAGTTCTATCAGTTCTGGCGCAACAAACACATTGGTGAAGGTGGCTCGTTTGCTTCATAATAGTGAAATCACAGATGTCTATTTAAGAATCGTGTGACGCACATGACACATGTCTGAAATAGTGGCTCATAAAAGGTGAAGAAGCCTTGACTTCAATATCACCATAGGAAGTGTCTGCTTGAGTTTTGAAAAAAGTACTAATAGTAGACTGTAGAAGATTGGAAAGAGGTGATTTGGACTGATGAAACGAAAGTCAAGTCAATAGACTAGGCTCTGGTGGGTGCAAATGGTCTGTAAGAGTTAAGGGAAAAAGGCTAACAATGAGAAATGGAAGGAACTGTTAAGTTTGGTGAAGGAAACCTGATGATATGGGGTTGTTTCACAGCCAAAGGTGCTGAATACTTAACCAGGATCGATGGTGGTCTCAATGCTGAATTATATGCTAGTTCTCAATAAGACGAGTTACTTCGTACACTCAACTACTGAGGGTATGAAAAGAACAACAGTGTTCCAGCAGGACACCAACATAGTGAAAAGGACAACATATATTGTTCCAGTAGGACAACACCCTGAAGGATACATCAAGATTAGTTAAAAATGGTTCAATCACAATGAAGTAGAGGTCCTGGATTGGCCTCACATTCCCCAGACCTCAGTCCAATCGAATACTTATGTGTAGAATTGAAGAAAAAACTATACATACCCAAGTGAGTCGATCAGTATGAACCAACTTTTGTAATTGTGTAGAAAAGACCTGGGGTCATATTTCAGTCAAGGCATGTTTGAATGACAGGAAGGTTTCAGACAGTGTTGAAAGACAAAGGTAGATTTACAAAATACTGACAAAATAATAAAAAGAAAAATGTAGATTGTGTGACATGACAAAAATCTGCATATTTAATCATATGCTAAATAGTTTGCAGGTCAAATTTATGTATGAGATAGCCAAGATGATGGTAGTCTCAAGTTTGAAGCAGTAGTGGATGGTGAGATATGGAGCCTGAAAGTCAAAGTTCAAAACATTGTTACACTCTTGCAAACTATGTCTTGCAGTTTTGGAATGTATACTGTAGTTATGGGATATGTTGTGAATTGCCATGTATTGTGATATAGGTAACATAAATGTTGTGCATATTGTGGGTAATGTACAGGACAGAATAACTATAGGGTAACACATAGGTTAGGACTTAAGACATAACATAGGCAAGATAAGGTAGTGACTGTAGTTAAATAGTAAGAGGGTAAGATAGAGTATGATAAGCACTGTAAGTGTAATATGCTTAGTATATATTAATGTAATACATAGTGTTTGAATGTCATATGTGGCCAGCAACATACTGCAGGAACATATAGTTACTGTTCCGGACTAACCCATAGTGGGAGAGGCACGTGCCAGAAAAAGGACACTTGCTTTCCTGCTTGAAAGGAGTTTAAGTTAGTTAGCTAATGTAAAGTTCAAGGTGCAATGAGTTGAAGGCAAATGGGAGTACATATTTTTCTGGGCGGCATGAGGCCTTACAAATTTCCTGTGGATATTACTGCAATGTCCAGGGCTCAAGATTCAGGTCCTATGGCAAGCACTTTAAAGTGAACCTGTCAGCAGGATTATGCTCAGTAAACTACGGTCAGTGTCTTATTCATCCCATAGGGATGAATATGTAAGCAGAGCACCACATAAAGCCTCGACCACAGGCCCGCCCGAAGCACACGAATCTCATTAACTGAAAACTGCAAATAAAGATAAACAACAACCACAAGACCGATTTCATCAACCCAGGTATTATTTTAAATCAGTATAACGCCAACCTGACACTGTCAGTAGTTTACTGAGCTCAATCCTGCTCACAGGTCACTCTAAGCCCTTCGGTACAAAGGAAGATTGACATGGAACAGTGTGTAGGAAAGTTAACATCTCAGCTGTACTGCGAAACTGGGCTGGAAATTCCTGGGGCTGGACGGCTAAGAGAACGCAGGGATAGTCCAGGTAAAATGTAAAGAAAAGCTGGAAATGTAATTTATTATGGAAACAGAGGGTGTGTCACAATCTGTTGCACTTGAACTGTCAAGAAAACTTCTGCATGTGGAAAAAAACTGGGTGTCCACTGATTCATGAGTGGCAACTCCTTAAACCGAAGACTTGGAGATGGCTGAGGTCTGTAGCCTGTGTAAACAATGTGGGGGGATTTAATGTCATGCCAGTCAATTGTATCATATACAGTATGAGATTATAATCCTCCTCCAGTATGTGTAGCTGTTACAGGGTTTGAAAAACCACCAGTCACAATAATGCGGAATCCCAGAGAAAAATATAAACCAAAACCAAGAGACAGAGATCCCTAAAAAATAACTTTTAATAATACGATTAAAAAGACTATATTTATCCACAATATAAGTAAAACAGTATTAAATGTACCTAGTAGACCCTATGTCGAACTACAATGAGTCCTGCCTGGCAGTGGAGGTTGGCACCCTACTTTTCTGCGGTAGGTGCCCCCACTCCTCGACGGCTTGCCCTTACAGGCCCTAAAAAGACCTACAATCAGAAAAGGCTAGTAAGCCCTACTAAACAGACCTGTAATAGTCACCTGCCTAACAGTGGAGGTAGACACCCTAATTTACTGCGGTAGGTGCCCCCACTCAACAGCGGCTAGCCCTAGGGTCCCTAACCTGGAGGTTTTTCCTCTTTTTTGTCCTTTTCTTGTTATTATGTCACATTTATGGACATACATTACTTGTCATTTTACATCAAGCACTGACATACTATATAGTGAAACAAGATTGGACCTTATTTGAGTGCTGGGTATCTGTTTGTGGACAAAAATATTATTGCACTCTGTATACCCATATCAGGGTTAAGTCATTTGACGGTACATTACCTGTAGGGGAGCATTTTTTCTCCATCACAGCATCTTGTTGTGCTCCCTATGGTACACTGGTTGAGTACAGTGTTAGTATACATTTTTTGTTGTTTATATTTTTTTGCTTAGGTTACTTTTTCTATTTTGTTTTGTTTTTTTCTCTCTTACGGGTATCGGTGGTGTTTGTGGGACAATATCTTTTGTCTATCCCGAAATATAGGGACTGTTAGGGACCCTAGGGCTAGCCGCCGTTGAGTGGGGGCACCTACCGCAGTAAATTAGGGTGTCTACTGTTGTGAGTTCCGTTCTGGAGCTCCCTCCTGTGGTTGCTAATGGTGTTTTTGCGAGTTCTGCCCTTGGGCTCCCTCTGGTGGTTTCGAGTGGAACTGCTGCTCCGTTAGGTGGCTGTAGCAGCTGCCTTCACTAATCGCCTTGCCTGGGTTTGTTATTTAAACCTGCTCTGGACTTTAGTCCATGCCTGCTGTCAATGTTCTTGGTTGGATTTGATTCTTCCCTTGGATTTCTCATTTGGCCAGTCCTTGTCTGCAAAAGATAAGTTTTTCTAGTTTTGTTTGTCCATTTGTTTGGACTCTATTGCTTTGCATTTTGTCTCTTTTGTCCAGCTTGTCACTATGTCTTATTCAGGCTAGCTGGAAGCTCTGGGAAAGCAGATTTGCCCCTCCACACCGTGAGTCGGTGTGGAGTTCATTTTTGTAAACTCTGGGTGGATTTTGTAGTTTTTAATACTGACCGCACAGTATCCTTTGCTCTCTGTCTATCTAGTTTAGTTTTGGCCTCCCTTTGCTGAATTCTAATTTAATTTCTGAGTTCGTCATTTCCCTCTCCTTTCACAGTCAATATTTGTGGGGGGCTATCTTTCCTTTTGGGGGTTTCTCTGAGGCAAGATAGCTTTCTATTTCCTTCTTTAGGGGTAGCTATATCTGAGGCTGTGATGAGGTGTCTAGGGAGTGTCAGGAACATCCAACGGCTATTTCTAGTTGTGTTGTTAGGATTAGGGACTGCAGTCAGTAGAGATACCACCTTCTCAGAGCTCGTTCCATGTTGCGTTTTAGCCACCAGGTCATATCAGTGTGGCCTCTTAACCACCAGGTCATAACAGTACAGCAGGCCAAGAATGAATTGAATGCATCTCAAAAGAAGGAAAAAAAAAAGAGTTCTGAACCATTTTTTTTTCTGTGCTCTGTTCTGTCTTCTTTTACCTCTTGATATCTGGGTGGTGCTGGATATATGCTCTGGTATGGAGGTTCAGGGTTTGTTTTCTCGTGTGGATCAACTTGCTGCAAGAGTCCAGAGTATCCAAGATTATATTGTTCAGACTCCGGCTCTAGAGCCAAGAATTCCTACTCCTGATTTGTTTTTTGGGGACAGATCCAAGTTTTTGAACTTTAAAAATAGCTGCAAATTGTTTTTTGCTTTGAAACCCCGTTCTTCTGGTGATCCCATTCAGCAAGTGAAAATCATCATATCCTTACTGCGTGGTGATCCTCAAGACTGGGCATTTGCTCTTGAAACAGGGAATGCGGCATTATTGAATGTAGATGCATTCTTTCAGGCGCTCGGATTGTTGTATGACGAACCTAACTCTGTAGAGCATGCTGAGAAAACACTGTTGGCCCTGTGTCAGGGTCAGGAAGCGGCAGAGTTATATTGCCAGAAATTTAGAAAATGGTCTGTGCTCACTAAATGGAATGAAGAAGCGCTGGCTGCTTTTTTCAGAAAAGGTCTTTCTGAAACCCTTAAAGATGTTATGGCGGGCTTTCCTACGCCTACCGGTTTGAGCGAATCTATGTCTCTAGCCATTCAGATTGATCGGCGCTTGCGTGAGCGTAAGGCGGTGCACCATATGGCAGTGTCCTCTGAGCGAAGTCCTGAGCCTATGCAATGTGATAGGATTTTGACTAGAGCAGAACGGCAGGAATTCAGACGTCAGAATGGCCTGTGTTTTTACTGTGGTGATTCAGCTCATGCTATTTCTGATTGCCCTAAGCGTACTAGGAGGGTCCCTAGCTCTGTTACCATTAGTACTGTGCAGCCTAAATTTCTCTTGTCTGTTACCCTGATTTGCTCATTGTCGTCCTTTTCTGTTATGGCATTTGTGGATTCTGGCGCTGCCCTGAACTTAATGGACTTAGAATTTGCCAAGCGCTGTGGTTTTTCCTTGGAACCTTTGCAGAGTCCTATTCCCTTAAGGGGGATTGATGCTACGCCATTGGCCAAGAATAAACCTCAGTACTGGACACAGTTAACCATGTGCATGGCTCCAGCACATCAGGAAAATATTCGTTTTTTGGTGTTGCATAATTTGCATGATGTTGTTGTGCTGGGTTTTCCATGGTTACAGGAACATAATCCAGTGCTGGATTGGAGATCTATGTCTGTGACTGGTTGGGGTTGTCAGGGGATACATAGTGATATTCCTTTGATATCCATTTCCTCGTCCCCTTCTTCTGAAGTTCCTGAGTTTTTGTCGGATTTCCAGGATGTATTTGATGAGCCCAAGTCCAGTTCCCTACCTCCTCATAGGGACTGCGATTGTGCCATTAATTTGATTCCTGGCTGTAAGTTCCCTAAGGGCCGACTTTTCAATCTGTCTGTGCCAGAGCATGCCGCTATGCGGAGTTATGTAAAGGAGTCCTTGGAGAAAGGGCATATTCGCCCGTCTTCGTCACCGTTGGGAGCGGGATTTTTTTTGTTGCCAAGAAGGATGGCTCCTTGAGACCCTATATAGATTATCGCCTTCTCAATAAGATCACTGTCAAATTCCAGTATCCGTTACCTTTGCTTTCTGATTTGTTTGCTCGGATTAAGGGTGCTAGTTGGTTTACTAAAATCGACCTCCGAGGGGCGTATAATCTTGTGCGTATTAAACAAGGTGATGAATGGAAAACAGCATTTAATACGCCTGAAGGCCATTTTGAATATCTTGTAATACCATTCGGGCTCTCTAATGCTCCATCGGTATTTCAGTCCTTTATGCATGATATCTTCCGGAATTATCTGGATAAATTTATGATTGTGTATTTGGATGATATTTTGGTTTTCTCCGATGATTGGGAGTCTCATGTGAAGCAGGTTAGGATGGTGTTTCAGGTCCTTCGTACTAATGCGTTGTTTGTGAAGGGGTCTAAGTGCCTCTTTGGAGTTCAGAGGGTTTCTTTTTTGGGTTTCATTTTTTCTCCCTCGGCTATTGAAATGGACCCTGTTAAAGTCCAGGCCATTCATGATTGGACTCAACCTACATCTGTAAAGAGCCTTCATAAATTTTTGGGCTTTGCCAATTTTTATCGTCGCTTTATTGCTAATTTTTCTAGTGTTGTGAAGCCTCTGACCGATTTGACGAGGAAGGGCGCTGATGTGGTGAATTGGTCCTCTGCGGCTGTTGAGGCCTTTCAGGAGCTTAAACGTCGTTTTACTTCTGCCAAATGTGTCTCTCCCTTTTCAGGTTGAGGTTGATGCTTCTGAGATTGGGGCAGGGGCCGTTTTGTCTCAGAGAAATTCTGATGGCTCTTTGATGAAACCTTGTGCCTTCTTCTCCAGAAAATTTTCGTCTTCTGAGCGTAATTATGATGTCGGCAATCGGGAGTTGTTGGCTATGAAGTGGGCATTTGAGGAGTGGCGACATTGGCTTGAGGGAGCCAAGCATCGCGTGGTTGTCTTGACTGATCACAAGAATCTGATTTACCTCGAGTCTGCTAAGCGGTTGAATCCTAGACAGGCTCGGTGGTCTTTGTTTTTCTCACGTTTTGATATTGTGGTCTCGTATATTCCTGGATCTAAGAATGTGAAGACTGATGCCCTTTCTAGGAGTTTTTTGCCTGATTCTCCGGGAGTTCTTGAGCCGACTGGGATCCTCAAGGAGGGGGTGATTCTTTCTGCCATCTCCCCTGATTTGCGGCGGGTACTTCAGGAGTTTCAGGCTGATAAACCTGACCGCTGTCCTGTGGGGAAATTGTTCGTTCCTGATAGATGGACTAGTAGGGTAATTTCTGAGGTTCATTGTTCGGTGTTGGCTGGTCACCCTGGGATTTTCGGTACCAGAGATTTGGTGGCTAGGTCCTTTTGGTGGCCTTCCTTGTCGCGGGATGTGCGTTCGTTTGTGCAGTCCTGTGGGACCTGTGCTCGGGCTAAGCCTTGCTGTTCCCGTGCCAGCGGGTTGCTTTTGTCTTTGCCTATTCCTGAGAGGCCCTGGACGCATATTTCCATGGATTTTATTTCTGATCTTCCTGTTTCTCAGAAGATGTCTGTCATCTGGGTGGTTTATGACCGGTTTTCTAAGATGGTCCATTTGGTGCCGTTGCCTAAGTTGCCTTCCTCTTCTGATTTGGTTCCATTATTTTTTCAGCATGTGGTTCGTTTGCATGGTATTCCGGAGAATATTGTGTCTGACAGAGGTTCCCAGTTCGTTTCTAGGTTTTGGCGGTCCTTTTGTGCTAGAATGGGCATTGATTTGTCTTTTTCTTCTGCATTCCATCCTCAGACAAATGGCCAAACGGAGCGAACCAATCAGACCTTGGAAACCTATTTGAGATGCTTCGTGTCTGCTGATCAGGATGATTGGGTGACCTTTTTGCCATTGGCCGAGTTTGCCCTTAATAATCGGGCTAGTTCGGCTACCTTGGTTTCGCCTTTTTTTTGTAACTTTGGTTTTCATCCTCGTTTTTCTTCAGGGCAGGTTGAGCCTTCTGACTGTCCTGGTGTGGATTCCGTGGTGGACAGGTTGCAGCAAATTTGGACTCATGTGGTGGACAATTTGACGTTGTCTCAGGAGAAGGCTCAGCGTTTTGCTAACCATCGTCGGTGTGTTGGTCCCCGGCTTCGTGTTGGGGATTTGATCTGGTTGTCTTCTCATCATGTTCCTATGAAGGTTTCTTCCCCTAAGTTCAAGCCTCGCTTTATTGGGCCTTATAAGATTTCTGAAATTATCAATCCAGTGTCTTTTCGTTTGGCCCTTCCAGCTTCCTTTTCTATTCATAATGTGTTCCATAGATCCTTGTTGCGGAGATATGTGGTACCTATGGTTCCCTCCGTTGATCCTCCTGCTCCGGTGTTGGTTGAGGGGGAATTGGAATATGTGGTAGAGAAGATTTTGGATTCTCGTTTTTCGAGGCGGAAGCTTCAGTATCTGGTCAAGTGGAAGGGTTATGGCCAGGAGGATAATTCTTGGGTTGTTGCCTCCGATGTTCATGCTCCCGATTTGGTTCATGCTTTCCATTTGGCTCGTCCTGATCGGCCTGGGAGCTCTGGTGAGGGTTCGGTGACCCCTCCTCAAGGGGGGGGGGTACTGTTGTGAGTTCCGTTCTGGAGCTCCCTCCTGTGGTTGCTAATGGTGATTTTGCAAGTTCTGCCCTTGGGCTCCCTCTGGTGGTTTCGAGTGGAACTGCTGCTCCGTTAGGTGGCTGTAGCAGCTGCCTTCACTAATCGCCTTGCCTGGGTTTGTTATTTAAACCTGCTCTGGGCTTTAGTCCATGCCTGCTGTCAATGTTCTTGGTTGGATTTGATTCTTCCCTTGGATTTCTCATATGGCCAGTCCTTGTCTGCAAAAGATAAGTTTTGCTAGTTTTGTTTGTCCATTTGTTTGGACTCTATTGCTTTGCATTTTGTCTCTTTTGTCCAGCTTGTCACTATGTCTTATTCAGGCTAGCTGGAAGCTCTGGGAAAGCAGATTTGCCCCTCCACACCGTGAGTCGGTGTGGAGTTCATTTTTGTAAACTCTGGGTGGATTTTGTAGTTTTTAATACTGACCGCACAGTATCCTTTGTGTTGTGAATTCTGTTGTCAAGCTCCCTTCTGTGGTCATAAATGGTACTTCGGCTGGTTCTGTCCATGGGCTTCCTCTGGTGGTTGTGAGTGGAGCTGCGGCTTCTGAGTTTCCTTCTACAGGTGACGAGGTTAATTCGTTAGCTGGCTGCTCTATTTAACTCCACTTAGATCATTGCTCCATGCCACCTGTCAATGTTCCAGTATTGGTCTAGCTCTCTCCTGGATCGTTCATGTGACCTGTCTTCCTAGCTGAAGCTAAGTTACTGCTTGTTTTTCTCTGGTTTGCTATTTTTCTGTCCAGCTTGCTATTTTGATTTTGTCTTGCTTGCTGGAAGCTCTGGGACGCAGAGGGAGCGCCTCCGCACCGTGAGTCGGTGCGGAGGGTCTTTTTGCGCCCTCTGCGTGGTCTTTTTGTAGGTTTTTGTGCTGACCGCAAAGTTACCTTTCCTATCCTCTGTCTGTTCAGTAAGTTGGGCCTCACTGTGCTAAATCTATTTCATCTCTGTGTTTGTAATTTTCATCTTTACTCACAGTCATTATATGTGGGGGGCTGCCTTTTCCTTTGGGGAATTTCTCTGAGGCAAGGTAGGCTTTATTTTTCTATCTCTAGGGCTAGCTAGTTTCTTAGGCTGTGTCAAGTTGTATAGGGAGCGTTAGGAGCAATCCACGGCTATTTCTAGTGTGTGTGATAGGATTAGGGATTGCGGTCAGCAGAGTTCCCACGTCTCAGAGCTCGTCCTATATTATTAGTAACTATCAGGTCATTCCGTGTGCTCTTACCCACTAGGTCCATTATTGTCCTTACCACCAGGTCATAACACCTTTGCTCTCTGTCTATCTAGTTTAGTTTTGGCCTCCCTTTGCTGAATTCTAATTTCATTTCTGATTTCGTCATTTCCCTCTCCTTTCACAGTCAATATTTGTGGGGGCTATCTTTCCTTTTGGGGGTTTCTCTGGGCAAGATAGCTTTCTATTTCCTTCTTTAGGGGTAGCTATATCTGAGGCTGTGACGAGGTGTCTAGGGAGTGTCAGGAACATCCCACGGCTATTTCTAGTTGTGTTGTTAGGATTAGGGACTGCGGTCAGTAGAGATACCACCTTCTCAGAGCTCGTTCCATGTTGCGTTTTAGCCACCAGGTCATATCAGTGTGGACTCTTAACCACCAGGTCATAACAGTCTACCTGCACTGTTAGGCAGGTGACTATTACAGGTCTGTTTAGTAGGGCTTACTAGCCTTTTCTGATTATAGGTCTTTTTAGGGCCTGTAAGGGCAAGCCGTTGAGGAGTGGGGGCGCCTACCGCAGAAAAGTAGGGTGCCAACCTCCACTGCCAGGCAGGACTCATTGTAATTCGACATAGGGTCTACTAGGTACATTTAATACTGTTTTACTTATATTGTGGATAAATATAGTCTTTTTAATCGTATTATTAAAAGTTATTTTTTAGGGATCTCTGTCTCTTGGTTTTGGTTTATATTTAGCTGTTACAGGGTGCCTGGTTCAGCAGGTGGTCCAGCCTTAAATACATATAAATATATAATTTAACCTTAGGCTGCTCTTTTATCTCTATCCACAAATCTACATGTCAGTGTTCTTGGTTTAACTTCACATACTACCTGGGCTGGCTTTTGGTCCGATATAATCCCATTGACAGACCGGACTTATATCAGGAACTGGTGACAGTCCTACCAGGCTGTCAAGGCTCTACTTAACTGGGGCTAGTGAAAGGGGTCTCTTAGCAGGTCACGGTTGTGAACGATCATTGTGCCATGTCAGCAGCTGCATGGGCCACACTCTCCCTGTGCCCGTGTGGACAGGGGGTGTCTGTGTAAACTGTACCAAGCTGACATTATGTGTCTCCAGGGGGTGCAGAACGTCGCTTTGGTGAAAGTGGGGAGACTGTATCGCGTGATCTCTCTGACGTAATAGTGATGTCAGGTGGGGCTTAGAGGTGCAGGTTCATCACGGCAGCACAGTGGGATTGAGATAAGAGTGTGGGACCCATACTCTCAGGCACTAAAGATTACCAGCAATAGCTTATTTTTGCTTGGGTCTTAAGATCAGCTCAGCACTAGACAGTCCAAGTGCAAATACTGTGAGGTGTGTGGGTGCATCAGTTTGCAGCTCTTTGTCAGTGACCAAAGATTGCAAGAATGGCCGGTCACACAGGGGCAGAGTCAGACCCCGGCGGTCAGTCCCAGCAGAGGGCCGCTCACCACCTGCTGTCCTTAGCCAGACAGGCTCGGATGCCCTCCTGCAATCTGTCCTGGACAGACTCCAGGCAGGAGACAAGGCCACTTGTGAGACCCTCATGGCAGAATGTTAGCGTGGGCACCAACTGCAAATGCTCTGGCTACAACTCCAGCCGCAGGTCGCAGCCAATCATGAGTCCCCAATGTTCTGAGTCCTGAAGCTACGGGCAGAGGACTGTCCCTTGCTGGACAAAGGAGGGAAGTTGGACACTTTCTTGTTGACATTTGAAAAGACTTGCCATCAATACTATCTGCCTGAGGACCAGTATGTCCGGTTCTTATCTCCTTGCCTTTGGGGTAAGGGCTTGGAAATTTTTGAGCACCTGCCCAGTGAGACCACCCTGAGCTATGACAATATCTAGCAAGATCTAGTCCAGCAATGCAACTTGACCCCTGAGATAGGACAACAGGAGAGCAAATGAGTCAAACTACTAGAATTACCATGCATAGACTGGCATATAAATGCTAAGTAGCATATCTATTAGGGGCAAAAAACGACTCGGAACATATATAGGACAACAGGAGAGCAAATGAGTCAAACGGACATGCCACTTTTAAACAAACGTGAAAAATCTTTATTAAATGCAAGATTAAAAACATACACAGAGCTACCATAAAGCGTATGTACAGAACAACGGAGCAATCAATATATCCAGTGACGGCATAGTAAAAATGGGTGTATGGACAGATTCCAAAAAATAATAAGGAGCGGTAGGACTATACCTCCATGATGGGTACACACAGTGTGATATATCAAATAGCTGCGGTATACTGGGCAGGAGTTAGATGCAGATCACATGAATAGTAACACTAGTTATATGTTGTATAGGTTTACAGGGAAACGGGGGGAGGGGAGCCTATATATAGAGCATAACATGTCATGTGGCCTCCACTGCTCTAAGGCATACCCTTACCATATAACCCGCCAGATATAAGTTACCTATGAGGTGGATTAAACCAAACAAAAGGGCCACAGCCGCAGAAAGATTAAACAACGGTATTTACCCATATCAAGAGAGGATAGTCTGTCCGGTCCTAAGTCCCCTTAGAAGCCGCTAAAGCACCACGGATGACGAAGCACCCCCCTGACGAAGGCTTACTATCCGAAACGCGCGTCGGGGCGCGTTCTCATGAGGACTTGGCTGACCCTGTTTATCGCATCTAAGGTATAGTGCGCTCCCCATTTGTCACAGACCACATTATGATGTGATTGCTGCACCTCCCCTAGCCATCCGTGGTGCTTTAGCGGCTTCTGCTGCTGATATCTATATATAATATTCAGCAGCATTGCTCCCGTGTAGGCTATATATATTGCCATATTGTGCACCTTCCTTGCCAAATTCTGCACTTTTGCACCTCAGCACTTTATTTATTTCTCCTGTTTACACTGCATTGTTCAGCTTAGACTATATAGACCGCCATCCTGTGCATGTTTTATCACCTTTTTGCAATTTTGCACACCCTCTTTGCACTTTATTAACCCTGCTGTTCTGTTCGGTCTGGGGAGACCTATTTTGAACTTTGGTATTTTTTGGGGTGTTCAAGATGCGGTTCTGAAACTTGTGGTTGATTGACTTAAATGAGGATGGGTCGGTCGGCCACGGGTTTCAGAGCCGCATCTTGAATATTTTAAAGAATATTGAAGTTCAAAGTCGGTCATTTTTGACCAACAGAACAGCAGGGTTAAGTACATTTTTGCACATTTAATTATATAATGGTGTTCTACTTTTTATTTTTTTCATATAAATTAATTGAAGTGTACTGGCACGTTGCACTTTAGTTTGTGCGGCCTATTATATATACTGCCTTTGGCGTCTTATTTTTATATCTCATTATGTTCATTTTTATACGTCTATATATACTTTGAGTTCTCTGCGGCACTTTTTGCTTTTTGGCATCTATTGGTGTTCTTTTGTTACAAAAAAATATTTTTTTTTGTGTGGTTATATATATTCTGTGGGAGCCACATCTATTTTCTTATATGAATATATTGTTGGGGTCAGCCTTTACCATTTTCCTTTTTATACATTTTTTAATATTTATACAACTATTGTTTTATTCCTTAGTAAACATTTTTTGTCCTTGTGCGCACAAATTATGAGTAATTAAAATATACATTTATTTGCCAATTGTATTTAATAAAGGCGTTTTATATATACTTCCTGCTTGGTGTCATATCTGGCTTTTATCTATACACTGGCTATGGTTGTCCCTTTCCCTGGTCAAGTGGGTTTTTCCACAATTCTTCCACAGCGCACTGGTCACTTTTACAGAGCGTTATATATATATAATTGCCTATGTTGGCACGTGCATGTACACATAGTGCTTTTGTGTTCTGTGGATTTGTCTAGAATTGTAGCAAGGCACAGATCTAGCCAAGGTTACAAAAGAATTTCTGCAGTACTCAAGGTTCCTAAGAGCACAGTGACCTCCTTAATCCTTAAAGGGACACTGTCACCTGAATTTGGAGGGAACAATCTTCAGCCATGGAGGCGGGGTTTTTGATTCACCCTTTCCTTACCCGCTGGCTGCATGCTGGCTGCAATATTGGATTGAAGTTCATTCTCTGTCCTCCATAGTACACACCTGCGCAAGGCAAGATTGGATAACCATAGTGGGCATGTACTATGGAGGACAGAGAATGAACTTCAATCCAATATTGCAGCCAGCATGCAGCCAGCGGGTAAGGAAAGGGTGAATCAAAAACCCCAAAACCCCGCCTCCATGGCTGAAGATTGTTCCCTCCAAATTCAGGTGACAGTGTCCCTTTAAATAGAAGAAGTTTGGGACCACCAGAAGTATTCCTTGACCTGGCCATCCAGCCAAATTGAGTAATCGTGGGAGAAGAGCCTTGGTGAGAGAGATAAAGAAGAACCCCAAGATCACTGTGGCTGAGCTCCAGAGATGCATTAGGGAGATGGGAGAAAGGTCCACAAAGTCAACTTTCACTGCAGCTCTCCACCAGTCGGCCTTTATGGCAGAGTGGCCCGACGGACGCCTCTCCTCAGTGCAAGATATATGAAAGCCCGCATAGAGTTTGCTACAAAACATATGAAGGACTCCCAGACTATGAGAAATAAGATTCTCTGGTCTGATGAGACAAAAATAGACCTTTTTGGTGATAATTCTAAGCGGTATGTGTGGAGAAAACCAGGCACTGTTCATCATTTGTCCAATACAATCCAAACAGTGAAACATAGTGGTGGCAGCATCATGCTATGGGGGTGTTTTTCAGCTGCAGGGACAGGACGACTAGTCATTGAAGGAAAAATGAACGAGGCCAAGTACAGAGATATCCTGGATGAAAACCTCTTCCAGAGTGCTCTGGACTTCCGACTTGGCCGAAGGTTCACCTTCCAACAAGACAATGACCCTAAGCACACAGCTAAAATAACAAAGGAATGGCTTCAGAACAACTCTGTGACCATTCTTGACTGGCCCAGCCAGAGCCCTGACCTAAACCCAAATGACCATCTCTGGAGAGACCTGAAAATGGCTGTCCACCAATGTTCACCATCCAACCTGACTGAACTGGAGAGGATCTGCAAGGAAGAATGGCAGAGGAGCCCCAAATTCAGGTGTGAAAAACTTGTTGCATCATTCACAAGAAGACTCATGGCTGTACTAGACCAAAAGGGTGCTTCTACTCAATACTGAGCAAAGGGTCTGAATACTTATGACCATTCGATATTTCAGTTTTTCTTTTTTAATGAATTTGCAAAAATTTCTACATTTCTGTGAATTTTTCAGTGAAGATGGGGTGCAGGAGTGTACATTAATGAGAAAAAAAATGAACTTTTTTGAATTAAACAAATGGCTGCAATGAAACAAAGAGTAAAAAATGTAAAGGGGTCTGAATACTTTCCATACCCACTGTATGTCTGTATATGGCCATGGGACTGAGGGACCCCGGCGCGGAGATGACTATTGTGCGGCCTGAGCTGATGTCCTCACAGGATTTGGTGCCCGGTAAAACCCTCGCTGTCTCCGGGATTGGAGTTGAACCAGTGCTACCCATCGCCAAGGTATATTTGGACTGGGGTGCTAGGAAGGGAGTGCGGGAGGTGGGGGTATTCTTGAATATTCAGCAGGTGTTATGCTTGGGACAGACTTGAGGAGGCTAGTGTCCTAGTATGTGGCCACTGAACCCCCAAGACCTGATCCTTTAGACAGCAATGTAATATTCACCCTGTTGTTGATGTCAATGTGATTAACATGCCTACTGATGGGGATGTGGGGGTGGCTGATGTATTGTATCCCTCTCCCCTCGAAGCGAGGGAATTATCAAGCAAACTTATGTAATGCCTTAGTGTGTGGCCATTTGGCACGCTGGAACCATTTGTCCTGTGAGGTTGTCACAGAAGGGACAGACAACTGCGTAGGTGGAGCATGCATTTGAAGGCGGGGCAGTCCCAGGAGAGATAGGGCTCCCAGTTAAGGCCTCATTGCAGGGTTCTTCTACGACCGGGATGTCAGATGGCTGGGTTAGTCAGTCTGGACCACCGGCTTGATCAGAAGCACGTGCAAGCGGACACGCTCTGTGTTTTTTAACTGCCATGGTCGATGTCATGCGAAGTGGTAGCACCGGGACCCAAGGGGTCCCTTGGGGGTTTAACTGCTTCCCCCTTCTGACCAAGTGGCTGTCTGTTCAGACGGAGGCCAATAGTTTCCCTGGACCTAACAGAAAACATGGCATTCACGTCTATTCTGGCAACATCCAGTCATGGGTTTCAGGCGGCGTTGGAAACTGATGACAGCCTGACAGTTCTCAAGGTGCAGAGGGCACAGCCTCTTTCATACTATCACAAAAGAAAAAAAAAAAATGGAGAGAAACCAGCTCACCTACTAGGCATTTGTTGTGGGGGAAGCCCGGATGCCGTGCAGTCTTCACGTGAAACAATAGAACAAAATAGAAGAGAAAATCCAGCTTCCAAAAATATCCAATTTATTAAAGTTAAAATCCAAGGTCCAAAAACATGGTTCACAGGAGAAGAGATAGCAGCATGGTACGCGTTTCGAACACTAGGTTCTTTTTCAAAGCTGCCTACTATGCACCAGAATGAGGTTTAAATAGCAACTGTGACCAATCACAGTGAATTAATCCACACCTGATACATCAGTAATTATATACAATAAAAACGCAATGATATTGCAAAAGAGAAAAACAAAGGAAAGATATAATACAGACATATAAAAAACATATAATGTGACTAAACAGCATTGATCTCTCAGTAATGAAACATGATTTCCTTGCGAGCATTTAAACCCATGGGATAGCAAGTGTTAAGGCAAAACATCCAGTAGGCTTCACGCGTCATTAAGCGTCTTTTCAGATCTCCTCCTCTGGCTGTTATCAGAAGTTTTTCAATGCCGACAACCTGAAGGAATGCAGTATCTCTTTGATGACTGGTAATAAAATGCTTAGAGGCGTGAGACATAGAGCGATTATTATTAGTGGAAACAATAATGTCAGTGATATGTTCAGAAATACGCGTCTTTAACATGCGAGTAGTGCAACCTATATAGCTTAAATTACATTTGATGCATGTTATCATATAAATTACATTCTTACTATTGCAGTTAATAAATTGCTGAATGTTGTGTTCTTGTCTGTTACTACTATCAGTAAAGGAATGCATAACAGTGGAATGCGCACATGTGCGACATTTAGAAGCACCACAATGATAAAAGCCTTTATGATGTAACCATGTGTGGGAGACCTTACTAGATCTAAATAGGCTGGGTGAAAGAATATCAGACAAAGTAGTAGCCTTTTTTGCAATCACCTGACAGCCTGAAGACAGAATTTTGGAGAGAATCTCATCCTCATAAAGAATAGGAATGTTTTTCAAAATAAGAGATTTGATGTTATTGTATTGAGGACTGTATTTAATGGAGCAAAAATTTTTTTGGTTTTGATGCAATTTACTCTTATTTTTAGATAACAGCATGTCACTACGTTTTTTATGTTGTACTATATTTTTGGCTCTATCCAGAGACCAATTAGAGTAGCCTCTTTTTTCTAATTTTTTACAACACAAATCAGTCTCTTGCTTTAAAATGCTAGCATCACTACAATTTCTGGTTATTCTAGTCAGCTCACCCACTGGTATAGACTTTATTGTATGTCCAGGATGACTGCTGGACGCATGTAAAATACTATTACCAGATAAAGGTTTATGAAATGTGGAAGTGGCAATACCATCGCCAACAGTACTATGCAGCATCAAGTCCAAAAAGGAAATCATGTGTGAATTATGGCTGCATGTAAAACAAAGATTGAATTCATTAGAATTGAGATAACTGAGGAACTCCGGTATGGTAGATACATCGCCACTCCATATGAGCAGCAAATCGTCGATATTTCTACCATACCAGAATATGTCCATCAAAAATGGATTACGATCCGAATAAAGAAATAATTCCTCCCAGTATGACATTACCAAATTAGCAACGGATGGTGAATGTTTGCCTCCCATAGAAACTCCTTAACATTGGAGAAAAAACTGCTGATCAAAGAAAAAATAATTGTGAGTCATTAAAAAAACGATAACCTGCAAAATATAATTGCACAAATCAATGGTGTAATTACTGTACTTATGCAAATGAAATTCAAGTGCTTGAATAACAATATTTTGTGGAATGCAGGTGTACAGAGAGACGACATCACAACTTATCCATTGAAATCCATCACACCATACAATATTAGAGAGCTGATGTAAAACATCTCTCGAATCTCTCAAGAATCCTGGAACTCTCGTAACCAATGGCTGTAAGAGGGAATCTACCCATTGACTAAGATGTTCTGTTAGAGAGCCCATCCCTGATAATATAGGGCGCATTGGTGGAGGTGTAACACCTTTATGTACCTTGGGTAAGCCATATATTGTAGGTATAATGGGGCAATCAACCTTTAGGTATTCAGCATGTGTTCTAGTAAGAACACCCAGAGCTGCACCATCATCAATCAAACTGAACAATTCCTTTTTGTAAGAAGATGTAGGATCTGAGAGTAATTTTCTATACGTGGTGCTGTCATTTAGGAGATCATTCATTTGTTCTTTGTAGACCAATGTGTCCATCACCACAATTAGGCCACCTTTGTCTGCCTTTTTTATAGTGATCTCGTCCATTTTTTTAATTTCATGGAGAGCTCTGCGCTGCTTCCAATTTAAATTACCTTTGTGAGTTTCTTGCTGGACATATGTATCCAAAGATCTTAAATCTCGTTCCATGACAGCCTGGAATCTGTCCATACAGTCCACCCTCGAATGAATGGGGTAGAATGATGGATTTTTTGTTATGAATTGATCAGCTTGATTGACATCGCGATTCAAAGATACATTAGAACCATTCAATTCGTTCAAGTTCATCAAAAGACATTGTTCATTAAATGTGAGATCACAGAATTCATTTATAACAACAGAAGTGTCCGCAGTGACAGTTGATTCCTGTTTAAAAAAATGTCTTTTAACTGTCAAATTGCGAATAAATCTATTAATGTCCATCAATGTATGAAATAAATCAAATCGTTGATCCGGTGCATATTTAAGTCCCAAAGACAACACTTGCAATTGTTCAACTGAAAGATCACAGCTGGAAATATTTAAAATATTAGAAAAATCACCTGAAAAAGATGTTACTTTCTGTTGCGGGTAGCCATGCGGAAATTTCCTGCGGTGTTTGCGGCCCCCGCGCCTCTTGCGTTTTTTGAATTAATTCTTCTTGGTCTACGGTAGTAAGTATTGATGTTGTCCATACTTTGATTGATGTTTACGTCACCACCAGTTTCACTAGACCCATTATCCATAGAATCCATGTCTGAGGAACTGAAAGAGACTCGGCGCTCAGATGTGTAAGAGGAATTAGTACGTTTCAGGATAGGGCGAGGGCTTTTATATGCTTTCTGCCACCTGCCCCATTCATATACCTGATTATTTTGATAGTCACTTAAGTCACGTTGAAATTTATTTTTCTTGCGGCTCATAATTAAATCCTCTGATTTCAATAGAGATGTTTTAATATTTTTTAATTCCTCATTATATTTATTGATATCTTTCTTTTCAAGACTAGTTTTAATGTCATTAATTTCTGACTGAATATTTTTCAGCTTAATGTCCTCATATTTCATAATTAATTGCATTAATTTAGTCGAGCAATTACTTAGGATCATATTCCATTCATCCACAAACTGCTGTGAATATATGGTGGTGGGAATTTTTTTAATGCGCAATCCTCTTGGGATCATGTCTTTTTGCACATAATTGTCCAATGTAGTAAAATCCCACCACACTTTCATTTCATTTGTCATGAGTTTTTCCAGTTTGTTAACGTCTATGCTGAAGAGGTCTGACTCAGACCTATCAGTTGTGGAAGAAAGATCCATTGAAAACAGCTGAGCAGCCTTACGAGCTCTTTCTGGACTTTCATTCATATTAAAAATATATATCAAAAAACCCACAAACAAAAAGGAAGAAAAAATTGAATGCCTTTAGAGCACAAACGTATTTAGACAAAGCTAGCACTTGTATACACAGGCTCTAGGTGTGCACGGTTTCAAAACTGGACTAACACAAAAGAAAAAAAAAAAAATGGAGAGAAACCAGCTCACCTACTAGGCATTTGTTGTGGGGGAAGCCCGGATGCCGTGCAGTCTTCACGTGAAACAATAGAACAAAATAGAAGAGAAAATCCAGCTTCCAAAAATATCCAATTTATTAAAGTTAAAATCCAAGGTCCAAAAACATGGTTCACAGGAGAAGAGATAGCAGCATGGTACGCGTTTCGAACACTAGGTTCTTTTTCAAAGCTGCCTACTATGCACCAGAATGAGGTTTAAATAGCAACTGTGACCAATCACAGTGAATTAATCCACACCTGATACATCAGTAATTATATACAATAAAAACGCAATGATATTGCAAAAGAGAAAAACAAAGGAAAGATATAATACAGACATATAAAAAACATATAATGTGACTAAACAGCATTGATCTCTCAGTAATGAAACATGATTTCCTTGCGAGCATTTAAACCCATGGGATAGCAAGTGTTAAGGCAAAACATCCAGTAGGCTTCACGCGTCATTAAGCGTCTTTTCAGATCTCCTCCTCTGGCTGTTATCAGAAGTTTTTCAATGCCGACAACCTGAAGGAATGCAGTATCTCTTTGATGACTGGTAATAAAATGCTTAGAGGCGTGAGACATAGAGCGATTATTATTAGTGGAAACAATAATGTCAGTGATATGTTCAGAAATACGCGTCTTTAACATGCGAGTAGTGCAACCTATATAGCTTAAATTACATTTGATGCATGTTATCATATAAATTACACTCTTACTATTGCAGTTAATAAATTGCTGAATGTTGTGTTCTTGTCTGTTACTACTATCAGTAAAGGAATGCATAACAGTGGAATGCGCACATGTGCGACATTTAGAAGCACCACAATGATAAAAGCCTTTATGGTCTCTGGATAGAGCCAAAAATATAGTACAACATAAAAAACGTAGTGACATGCTGTTATCTAAAAATAAGAGTAAATTGCATCAAAACCAAAAAAATTTTTGCTCCATTAAATACAGTCCTCAATACAATAACATCAAATCTCTTATTTTGAAAAACATTCCTATTCTTTATGAGGATGAGATTCTCTCCAAAATTCTGTCTTCAGGCTGTCAGGTGATTGCAAAAAAGGCTACTACTTTGTCTGATATTCTTTCACCCAGCCTATTTAGATCTAGTAAGGTCTCCCACACATGGTTACATCATAAAGGCTTTTATCATTGTGGTGCTTCTAAATGTCGCACATGTGCGCATTCCATTGTTATGCATTCCTTTACTGATAGTAGTAACAGACAAGAACACAACATTCAGCAATTTATTAACTGCAATAGTAAGAATGTAATTTATATGATAACATGCATCAAATGTAATTTAAGCTATATAGGTTGCACTACTCGCATGTTAAAGACGCGTATTTCTGAACATATCACTGACATTATTGTTTCCACTAATAATAATCGCTCTATGTCTCACGCCTCTAAGCATTTTATTACCAGTCATCAAAGAGATACTGCATTCCTTCAGGTTGTCGGCATTGAAAAACTTCTGATAACAGCCAGAGGAGGAGATCTGAAAAGACGCTTAATGACGCGTGAAGCCTACTGGATGTTTTGCCTTAACACTTGCTATCCCATGGGTTTAAATGCTCGCAAGGAAATCATGTTTCATTACTGAGAGATCAATGCTGTTTAGTCACATTATATGTTTTTTATATGTCTGTATTATATCTTTCCTTTGTTTTTCTCTTTTGCAATATCATTGCGTTTTTATTGTATATAATTACTGATGTATCAGGTGTGGATTAATTCACTGTGATTGGTCACAGTTGCTATTTAAACCTCATTCTGGTGCATAGTAGGCAGCTTTGAAAAAGAACCTAGTGTTCGAAACGCGTACCATGCTGCTATCTCTTCTCCTGTGAACCATGTTTTTGGACCTTGGATTTTAACTTTAATAAATTGGATATTTTTGGAAGCTGGATTTTCTCTTCTATTTTGTTCTTTCATACTATAACCTTGAGCGGGTGGTCTGGAACCAAGGATGGTTGTACCAGCTGACAGTCCAGCAATTTTCACCGGAAGCGTGGCCTAGGGAACGACAGTTAGTGGTACTCTATTCAGGGCAGAGTTGTTGCTGATTAAACATGACATTCCGATGGCCGGACATCTAGGGATCACTAAGAAAGGCCAGGCTAGCCCAGTATTTTTACTGGCCAAAGATGGGGACTGATGTGGCTACCTACTGGTGTTCGTACAACACCTGTCAGAGCAGCACCCCAAAGCTCCACTGGTAACTCTGGCCATTACATAGTAACATATAGTAACATAGTTAGTAAGGCTGAAAAAAGACATTTGTCCATCCAGTTCAGCCTATATTCCATCATAATAAATCCCCAGATCTACGTCCTTCTACAGAACCTAATAATTGTATGATACAATATTGTTCTGCTCCAGGAAGACATCCAGGCCTCTCTTGAACCCCTCGACTGAGTTCGCCATCACCACCTCCTCAGGCAAGCAATTCCAGATTCTCACTGCCCTAACAGTAAAGAATCCTCTTCTATGTTGGGGGAAAAACCTTCTCTCTTCCAGACGCAAAGAATGCCCCCTTGTGCCCGTCACCTTCCTTGGTATAAACAGATCCTCAGCGAGATATTTGTATTGTCCCCTTATATACTTATACATGGATATTAGATCGCCCCTCAGTCGTCTTTTTTCTAGACTAAATAATCCTAATTTCGCTAATCTATCTGGGTATTGTAGTTCTCCCATCCCCTTTATTAATTTTGTTGCCCTCCTTTGTACTCTCTCTAGTTCCATATCCTTCCTGAGCACCGGTGCCCAAAACTGGACACAGTACTCCATGTGCGGTCTAACTAGGGATTTGTACAGAGGCAGTATAATGCTCTCATCATGTGTATCCAGACCTCTTTTAATGCACCCCATGATCCTGTTTGCCTTGGCAGCTGCTGCCTGGCACTGGCTGCTCCAGGTAAGTTTATCATTAACCATTAATGAAGAGCTTTTCAGAAGAGTGGCTCTGGTTGGACCCTGTCAACTCCCAGCAGCTCTGGGAAATGCTTTGTACTGACAGTAGTATAGTATGGCACCCAAGGAGGGTGCCATAGGAGGGGGGCCAACAAGGAGACTACTATCTAACTGGAAATTTTCTCCAGAATGAATTTTCCCCAGGAAATGCTCACTGACCTGGGGACACACTTAATGTAGCAGCTGATGGAGTTCCTCTGTATGCAGATACAGATGATGACAAGCCCGTACCACCCACTGACTGATGGCCTGTGCAAATGGTTCAATGGCACTCTGAAGCAGAAGCTTAAGATGTTTGTTGATTCTTACGGGGGTGACTGAGAGAAATACCTCCCACACCTGTCATTTGACAACCAAGTCGTTCCTCATACATTCAGAAATGTCAGTGGCTGGATGAAAGATGCAAGAGTCTGTCTGGATCACAGAAACTCACTCAGCTTTTAAGCACACACACTGATTACAAGCAAACAGATCACAGGTGAGGATGTTACCTTTAGTAGCCATTCAAACCCATTTGTGTCAACTTCTGTGCATGCTATAAGGACAAAATCACCAGGGTATGTGAACTTTTCATCAGGGTCATTTGGATGTTTTTGGTTGTCATTATGATTTAAAAAGAGAAACCACAGTAGTTTGACAATAAATGGCTTCACCCAACCACTAACCATGAGTGGAGAAAAAATTTTGGTGTTATCATTAGTATTCTCTGAAAAAAGGCCAAGAAAGCAAAAATTCTACTGTGGTAATGTAAATTTTTGAGCACAACTGTATATATACAGTATATGAGTAGATGCAGTATATATATTTTGTGTCATGTGAAGTGTCAGCTATGTTGTGCAGTTTTGGAATGTATTGTGTAGGTATATACACTGTGTTCCAAATTATTATGCAAATAATATTTCCTCATATTCTCCCTAAATTACCTATCTGAATTGCAGTCATTGTTATTTTCCAGTCATCTACTGTTCTAGTATAATTGCAATGTTTTGGAACATACTGCCTATGAAAACAGTATCTTTTTTAAAAAATAAACACTCAAAATACATGTTCCAAATTATTATGCACAGCAGAGTTTTCAACCTTTTCTATTTAATTTCAACAAAAAAATGGTCAATTGTGAAGTTATAAGCATTATCAGCTTATTACAATATAAAATCAAACAGTTTACAAGTGAAAACTTTATTCTAGGTGATGTTACATTTGCACATAGGACCCCTTGTTCGAAAGAAGCTTCTGAACTCTCTCGTCCATTGAATTTGTCAGTTTTTGGATGGTTTCTGCTTCAATTGTTTTGCATGTGGACAGAATACCCTCCCAGAGCTGTTGCTTAGATGTGAACTGCCTCCCGCCATCATAGACACTCCTTTTGATGATGCTCCAGAGGTTCTCAATGGGGTTGAGGACAGGGGAAGATGGTGGCCACACCATAAGTTTGTCCTCTTTTATGCCAATAGCAGCCAGAGATGCAGATGTGTTTTTTGCAGCATAAGACAGTGCATTATCATGCATGAAAATGATCTTGCTGCGGAAAGCACGGTTCTTCCTCTTGAACCATGGCAGGAAGTGTTGTTTTAGAAACTCCACATAGATTATGGAGTTCATCTTTACCCCTTCAGCGATCATAAAGGGGCCGACAATCTCTCTCCCGATGATTCCAGCCCAAAACATTACTCCACCTCCTCCTTGTTGGCGCCTTAGCCGTGTTTTCATGGGGTGTCCATCAACCAGCCATCTTCCACTCCATCCATCTGGACCATCGAGCGTTGCACGGAACTCATTGGTGAACAAAACAGTTTGGAAGTCAGTCTTTATGTATCGTTTGGCCCACAGGAGCAGTTTCTGCTTGTGTGCAGTGGATAGAGGTGGTTGACAGGATGGCTTACGCACAGCTGCAAACCTCTGAAGTACCCTGCATCTTGTTGTTCTGGGGACTTTGTAGCCACCAGCAGCTTCAAAAACTTGTTTGCTGCTATGACAAGGCATTTTTGCAGCTGCTCTTTTAACCTTGCGCAATTGCCTGTTGGAAAGAGTGCTCAATTTTTCCTTATCAGCACGCACACGTGTGTGATGGGAATCAGCTACATACTTCTTGATTGTGCGATGATCACGATGAAGTGTCTTGGCAATATTGATTGTAGTCATGCCTTGACCTAAATACTCCACAATTTGTTGCTTCTCAGCAGCCGACACATCCTTTTTCTTTCCCATTTTGGCCAAAAATGTAGGCTGCTTAATAATGTGGAACAGCCTTCTTAAGTAGTCTTGCCTTTATTTGGACACACCTGCCAAACTAATTTGCACAGGTATCTGCAATTCCTTTCAGTGATATAAAGAGCCCTGACACACATCACCAACAATGAGTTTAAATGACAAACAAAAAAATTCTAACCTTATCACTCCTAAACTCTTTGTGCATAATACAGTGATTTGGAACACCGTGTATGACTTGCCATGTATTGTGATATGGTGATATATAGGTAACGTAAAGGTTATGCATAATGTGGGTAGTGTACAGTTCAAAATATGTATAGGGTACGACATAGGTTTGGACATAAAATTGGAAGGATAAGGTAGTGACTGTGCTATATAACTTTCAGCACATGGGGACTTTTCAGAGACATGGGATGATAGATCTGCTCAGCCCATCCCACCTTTTTTTCTTTGATTCATTAGCTAGGAATTATATTTAGAGGGTGATGTGAACAGACATACTACATCTTCCAGAATGGAACACTAGTTTCATACTTCCTGATAAACCAGTATTATTTTTTTTTTAATCAAATATTTTTATTAAACAGTAAGAAAAATATAAGTAGATTACATTACTGTAAACAGTACATACATATGCTCTGCATTTTCAATAAACTTTTTAATCCCAAACCAGCTTCCCTCCCCTCCCCTCCCCCCCATCCCCGGAGACCCAAGAAAAACCACTCCGATCCTCCCAAACGTCTATCCTTAACCAAGAACAAGAAGGTGTCATGTCAATACTGCTCCCACGGGGGCAGAGTACCCAAAAAACTAGAAAACAATCTCCAGATCACGCCGACTTGAGCCAAGGATTCCACAACTTGTTGAAAAGGTCCATCTTGTTTCTTTTAGAATAAATGCTCTTCTCCAATGCCACGATATAGTCCACTTGTGTCATGAAATCTCTTCTCGTTGGTGGCTCTACCCTTATCCAAAACTTAGCGATCAACTTTCGAGCAATAAACAGCAATCTTGCAATGACTGTTTTGTACGAGTTATCAGTTACAATCTCCTCTACGTAACCCAATATGCATACCAAAGGATCCCGTGGTATCGAACATTTGTATGTTAGTCCCACTTTATTTAGCACCACGATCCAAAACGAGGATAACCTGGGGCACTGCCACATCATATGGAGGATACCCGCCTCGGACTGCGAGCACCTAGGGCATTCGGAGTTAGGTCTTAAACCAGCTTTATACAACATGTCCGGAGTTCTATAAGCCCTATGAATGACCAACAGCTGTGACAGCCTCCCAGGCTCACTCATCGAGATCCTGGGCACGTATTCCAATATTGAGTCCCACTGATCGCCGTCAATCACCCCCAGGTCTGCCTCCCACTTTGCTCTAGCTCTGATAGGGTGCCCCTCTAAAAAGGAAAATAGAAGAAATTCATATATTCCTGAGATCACCCCCTTCGTGCCTTCCCCTATGAGGATAAAATCTAGCATTAGATCCACCTGGATCTCCATAGGCCCCTTCTTACATTGTGCCCGATATGCATGAGAGATGCGGTTGTATTGGTACAATTCAGAGCTTGGCAGCTGAAATTCCTCCTGTAGTGTTTCAAAATTCTTAATTCTACCCTGGTGCAAAACTTGGCTTATCCGAGAAATTCCCGCTCCCTTCCAAACATGGAATCCCTCCATCTGTCTAAACTCCTGCAAGAGACAATTATTCCATATGGGCGAAAACCTAGTAAGTGCCCTCACACCCCTAATTCCTTTAACTTTGTCCCAAACCTTATGGATGAGCCTAACAGTGCAAAATTTAGTCCCCTTCTCTCGGAAATGCCCACCCTCCAAACCCTCAACTAGTACCCTTGACCCAATCAGTTTCCTCAGACTACAGGGTGTCCGCTCCCAACCCGATTCCACACCCCATCCCCTAAAATGCTGACATTGTGAAGCCAAAAAATATAACCATGGGTTGGGCAGTGCCACTCCCCCCTCCGTCTTTGGTCTTTGTAGGATTTCCTGTTTAAATCTAGGACTTTTCCCTCCCCAAATCAGCTCGCCAAATAGAGATCTAATCCTCCGAAATCTATTCTGCGATATCCATATAGGGGAGTTGTGCAGCACGTAGAGAAGTTGCGGCATCACAATCATCTTTATTAGATTTATTCTACCAATGACCGATAAGTGTAACTTTTTCCACGCCTGAACCTTAATACGTATCTTCCGCAATAGTGGCGCCAAATTTAGTTCCTCAAAACTCGTCAGAGGCAACGCAATCTGAATCCCCAAATATTTAAATTTATCCACCAACCTCAACTTTGCATGAGATTCCCTCATAGCACTATTCTCATAATCCCCATCCACTAACATCATATTGGACTTTTCCCAATTGATTCTCAGGCCAGAGTAGCTCCCAAATTCTTCAATAATGGCCTCCGCCCCTGTCAGGGACTCCCCCGAATCCTCCAAGAAGAGCAAAATATCATCTGCGTATAGCGCTACCTTCTCTTCCGAATCTCCGTACATAAATCCCCTCACCTCCTGGGAACCTCTAATTTTTGCAGCAAGGGGTTCCACCGCCAAGGCAAAAAGCAGTGGGGACAAAGGACAGCCCTGTCTAGTCCCCCTAGACAAAGAGAAAGTCTCAGAGAGGACGCCATTCACCCTTACCTTTGCCACCGGGGAAGAATACAGCAGCCGCACCCATGAGATGAACCTAGGTCCAAACCCCAAACGTTCCAACACTGTCCACAGATAACTCCACTCCACACAGTCAAAGGCTTTGTGGGCGTCCAAAGATGCCACAACCCGTTTGCCAGCATTATCTGAAGGGATTTGTAAATTTAAGAACAACCTTCTCAGGTTGATTGCCGTTGACTTGTTAGGCATAAATCCTGACTGGTCAGGGTGCACCAATTTGTCTATCACCCTACTCAACCTATTTGCCAAGGCTTTTGCCAAAATCTTAATATCGGCAGTCAATAGTGAAATTGGTCTATAGGATTCTGGCATCAGTGGATCTTTATCAGCCTTAGGGATAACCACCACTATAGCCTCTCTCATCGACAAAGGCAACTCCCCTCTTTCCAGCGAGCTATTGTACACCCCCACCAGCCTGGCCAACAGAGTTTCTTTCAAGGTCTTATAAACCTCAGCTGGAATGCCGTCCGCTCCCGGGGCCTTACCCCCCGCAACACCTGCCAAAGCCACCCCCAGTTCCTCCTCCCCAATCGGTTCCTCCAATAATTCACACTCCTCTCTACTCAACCGGGGCATATCAATTTCTTCCAAGTACCTCTCCATATCCTCGGATCCCTTCTCCACACTGGACGTATATAATTTTCCATAAAATTTCCTGAACACTTCCAGGATCTGCTCCCCCTGAGTAACCAACGTTCCCTCCTCCGTCTTAATAGAGTAAACATGTGAAGAGTCTCTTTGCGCGGATGCCACTACCGAGAGCAAGTGCCCCACTTTCTCCCCCTCCGAGTAGAAAGTTTCTCTCTGGAAGGCCCTCAACCTCTCCGCCTTTTTCAAAAATAACTGATCGACCTCCCGCTGAGCTGCCCTCATACGACTCTGAGATTCCCCGGTACGATGTTCCCCCAATGCCGCCTCTGCTGCTTTCAACTCCTCTAAAACGCCCTGATCCCGCTCTTTGGTCCTTGTCTTATGTCTTGAGATATCCCTAAACAAAATTCCCCTTAAATAAGCTTTCATGGTGTCCCACACTACATGGCATTCCGCGCTCCCTTCATTAATTTTGAAAAATTCCTCTATCTCTACTCCCACCTTTGCCATGTCCAAAATTTGTAGCCAGACTGGGTGAATTTTCCAACCCGCCCTCCTTAATCCAACCTGACCTGACAACTTTAGAGAGACCCGAACTGGGCTATGGTCTGATAAAATCCTGGGATTATATTCCACCCCGTTTAACAGTTCGTTCATCCTATCGTTACCCAAGGCAACATCAATTCTTGACATCGAGCCGTATGTAGTCGAGTAACAGGAATAGGAATATGTATTGGGATTGCGGACCCTCCATAAATCAATCCAACCAATTTCTCTGAGATAGTTACCAAAGGGAGTGTCATTACCGTCCCTGCGCTGTGATGCGTGGTTACTCTTGTCCCAGTGGTCATTTGCTATATTGTTTACATCACCCACCACCAGAAGGGGGATCCCATCCCAACCTCTTATAGCCTCCAATATGTCCTGGATCTTCCTTCCAGAGTATGGCGGAGGTATATACAATGATACTATGCACATTAAACAGTCAAGGATTTTACACACTAACAAAACGTATTGACCATCCGTATCAATTTTAACCTCAACTTCCTCAAATGGGGTATTAGTGTGAATTAAGACTGACACTCCCCTCGCGTAACTAGAGAACGTCGAATGATACGCCTTGCGCACCCACCGTTTCTGTAATATATCAACTTTTTCCTCCACTAGGTGGGTTTCTTGCAGGCAGATCACCGAGGGCCTCTGTTTCAGAAGATACTGAAATATTGCCGCGCGCTTAGTGGCGTCCGCTAACCCCCTAACATTCCAGCTTATAATATTAACGTCCCCTCCCATTTTCTAGAGAAAAAACAATGAGTTAGAGCAGTCTCCTTCAGGTCTCCCCCGACACCCCCCACCCCCTCCCATCCCCCTTTCCCAACTTCCCCATCTAAAACTCAATAGAATTCAACTAGTACAAACTTTCTTTCTCTGTATGAGAACTGAGAGCTCTTGATACAACCTAGAACTGAGCCCCTTGCAGTCCATCTCTCCCCCTCCCACCGCTATCAACATGAAATATTCTTTGCGCCGCCGAGCACACTATTTCAAACTTTTGGGTGCATTCTGTAAGACAAGTTCAAAAATCACCATCAGGGGGTATAAACAAATGAATGACGAAGTCTCAGCGTCAGTCTCATCGGCTCCGATCCACGCCAATTTTCTTAGTATTGGTATCTAGCCAGTGCATAGCCTCCTCCGGGTTCTGGAAAAAATGAACACGGTCCAGCGCCACCACCCTGAGCTTAGCCGGGTATAACATCGAATATTTTAGGTCCAGGTCTCGGAGCCGCCTCTTGACCTCGCCGAACCTCATTCTCAGTTTCTGCACCGATGCCGAGTAGTCCGGATAAATGGAGATCCGATTTCCGTCTATGCTCAGTCCGTCACTGATCCTGGCCTTCCTTAGTAGGGTTTCCCGGTCCCGATAGTCCAAAATTTTTGCCAGCAGAGCTCGAGGGGGGGATCCAGGCGGCAGGGGCCGGGTGGGGACTCTATGGGCCCTCTCCACGGAGAAGTGGTTGGTAAGGTCTGCTCCTCCCACCGAGTTTTTGAGCCATGCCTCAATGTATTCCGTAGGATTATTCCCCTCCACCTTCTCCGGCACCCCAATTATTCTTAGATTGTTCCTACGGGAACGATTTTCCAGGTCATCTGTTTTAAATTCCAGTTCTGCAATGCGCTGAATGTATCTCTTTTCTCTTTTCAACAGTTCATTTGTCTGATCTTCCACACTGCCCACGCGCTCCTCCACCACCTCCACTCTTTTCTCCACTTTACGCATAGCAGAATTAAGGGACTTCATTTCAACTGTTAGATCGTCTACCCTTAGGTTCAGCGCAGCCAGGGCAGATTTGCAGTGTATAACGACTGAGAAAATGTCCTGCAGTGTAGGTTCCCCCACGTTTGATTGCTGCGCACCCTCAGAGTCCTTAGCCTGCACTGGACTGGCGGTGGGTGACATGTTAGTTGTCTCTTGCATCTCCTGCCTCTTCCCTGGAGAAAGCCGCTCCTCCACCACACTGAGGGTGTCATCCCCTCCTCTCTCCTGTCTCTGCGGGACTTCCTCCTCATCTGGCCCCTCAGGGCCCAGCAGCAGGGCACCCCCCTCCTCTGTCCGAGCAAACCGCTCCAGCCGGGCGATTACCTCAAGCCTCCGGCGGTATGCGGTGCTGGCTCTGGCCGCCTCCTCCTCTGCCACGGCGCCATCTTGGATTTTCGCGCCAGCCGCGGGCGCTGACTGTCTTTTGCGCGGCATTACCGCTCTTCTCCTTTCGCTGCCTCCGGCACTCTCCTCCGTGCCCAGGGGTCCTGCGGAGCAACTTCGCCCGGTTTTCGGCGCTCGGAGGCGCCTTCAAGGGTGAGGATTTAGGAGCAGTGCGGGGAGAGAGATCCGTCGCACGTCCGCTCACATCGCTCGCTAGGCCACGCCCCCCGATAAACCAGTATTATTATGGAGAAACATGTCGAGGTCATTCTCATAATATATATATATATATATATATATATATATATATATATATACACATACATATACACAGTACAGACCAAAAGTTTGGAGACACCTCATTTAAAGATTTTTCTGTATTTTCATGATTATGAAAATTGTACATTCACACTGAAGATATCAAAACTATGAATTAACACATGTGGAATTACAGTATGTACTTAACAAAAAGGTGTGAAACAACTGAAATATGTCTTATATCATAGGTTCTTCAAAGTAGCCACCTTTTGCTTTGATGACTGCTTTGCACACTCTTGGCATTCTCATGATGAGCTTCAAGAGGTAGTCACTGGAAATGGTCTTCCAACAATCTTGAAGGAGTTCCCAGAGATGCTTAGCACTTGTTGGCCATTTTGCCTTCACTCTGCTGTCCAGCTCACCCTAAACCATCTTGAATGGGTTCAGGTCATCTGGCGTAGCACCCCATCACTCTCCTTCTTGGTCAAATAGCCCTTACACAGCCTGGAGGTGTGTTTGGGGTCATTGTCCTGTTGAAAAATAAATGATGGTCCAACTAAACGCAAACCGGATGGAATAGCATGCCGCTGCAAGATGCTGTGGTAGCCATGCTGGTTCAGTATGCCTTCAATTTTGAATAAATCCCTAATATTGTCACCCCCACACAATCACACCTCCTCCTCCATGCTTAACGGTGGGAACCAGGCATGTAGAGTCCATCCGTTCATCTTTTCTGCGTCGCACAAAAACACGGTGGTTGGAACCAAAGATCTCAAATTTGGACTCATCACACCAAAGCACAGATTTCCACTGGTCTAATGTCCATTCCTTGTGTTCTTTAGCCCAAAGAAGTGTCTTCTGCTTGTTGCCTGTCCTTAGCAGTGGTTTCCTAGAGCTATTTTACCATGAAGGCCTGCTGCACAAAGTCTCCTCTTAACAGTGTTGTAGAGATGTGTCTGCTGCTAGAACTCTGTGTGGCATTGACCTGGTCTCTAATCTGAGCTGCTGTTAACCTGCGATTTCAGAGGCTGGTGACTCGGATAAACTTATCCTCAGAAGCAGATGTGTCTCTTGATCTTTCTTTCCTGGGGCGGTCCTCATGTGAGCCAGTTTCTTTGTTGCGCTTGATGGTTTTTGCCACTGCACTTGGGTACACCTTCAAAGTTTTCCCAATTTTTTGGACTGACTGACCTTCATTTCTTAAAGTAATGATGGCCACTCATGTTTCTTTACTTCGCTGCTTTTTTTCTTTCCATAATACAAATTCTAACAGTCTATTCAGTAGGACTGTTTCCACCAGACTTCTGCACAACACAACTGATGGTCCCAACCCCATTTATAAGGCAATAAATCCCACTTATTAAACCTGACAGGGCACACCTGTGAAGTGAAAACCATTTCCAGTGACTACCTCTTGAAGCTCATCAAAAGAATGCCAAGAGTTTGCAAAGCAGTCATCAAAGCAAAAGGTGGCTACTTTGAAGAACCTAGAATATAAGACATAATTTGAGTTGTTTCACACTTTTTTGTTAAGTATATAATTCCACATGTGTTAATTCATAGTTTTGATGCCTTCAGTGTGAATGTACAATTTTCATAGTCATAAAAATACAGAAAAATCTTTAAATGAGAAGGTGTGTCCAAACTTTTGGTCTGTACTATATATATATATACACACACACATACATACATACAGTATATATATATATATATATATATTTTTTTTTTTTTTTTGAGTTCCTTGCATCCTGTTTACTTTACTTATTCGCTTTTGTGTAAGCTGTGGGATTTAGTTTGATTTACCCTCTCCCCTTCCTACCCATTTACAGAGTTTCCACATTGGGCATTAGCAATATTGCACTTGATTTGGCATTTTTATTTGCAGTAAGTGGAAAAAAGTTTTCAACAAAATGTGCTGAATAGCATTTGTGCAGTCTATGAATTTGTTCTGTGAAATAGTATCGCCTCCATCAGATCCTCCTTTATAGATGACCTCAAATCTGACCTAATTAGATGAGAAGTGAGGAGCCATCAAGAGAGCGAGCTGTCAGTGTATATTATAAGATTACCCAGTGAGTAGGAAATACAGAGGAAAGCCCCTGAAAGTGACGATACATTACAATGCGCACTGACATTGTGCTCCCTTGCCTGCTCTTCACTTTTCATCAGAGCTGGCAAGGGAGCGCAATGTCACTGTGCATTAAGAAAGATATTGACAAGTTGTTGATGAACAACTATTCTAATGAAAAGGTAACGCACAGACAAGCAAAAACTCTTATGCTCCAATTAATGTGTTCGATCACGCAACTAATTGTTTCTTAGCATGAATAGACTAAATCCACAAAATTACCAGCTTAAGTGCCAATGATGTCTAAAGGTACCGTCACACATAGCGACGCTGCAGCGATACCGACAACGATCCGGATCGCTGCAGCGTCGCTGTTTGGTCGCTGGAGAGCTGTCACACAGACAACTCTCCAGCGACCAACGTTCCCGAGGTCCTCGGTAACCAGGGTAAACATTGGGTAACTAAGCGCAGGGCCGCGCTTAGTAACCCGATGTTTACCCTGGTTACCATCCTAAAAAGTAAAAAAACAAACGCTACATACTTACCTACAGCCGTCTGTCCTCGGCGCTCTGCTTCTCTGGTCTGGCTGTGAGCGCCGGGCAGCCAGAAAGCAGAGCGGTGACGTCACAGCTCTGCTTTCCGGCTGACCGACGCTCACAGCCAGAGCAGGAGGAGAGCAGAGCACAGCGCTGGAGGACAGACAGCGGTAGGTAAGTATGTAGTGTTTGTTTTTTTACTTTTAGGATGGTAACCAGGGTAAACATCGGGTTACTAAGCGCGGCCCTGCGCTTAGTTACCCGATGTTTACCCTGGTTACCAGCAAAGACATCGCTGAATCGGTGTCACACACGCCGATTCAGCGATGTCTGCGGGGAGTCCAGCGACGAAATAAAGTTCTGGACTTTCTTCCCCGACCAGCGATCTCCCAGCAGGGGCCTGATCGCTGCTGCCTGTCACACTGGACGATATCGCTAGCGAGGACGCTGCAACGTCACGGATCGCTAGCGATATCGTCTAGTGTGACAGTACCTTAACAGAAATCAAAGACTCAAGTAGGTAGTGATCCAATTTTTGTGTTTTTTTATCCCATTTGATTCTTGATAACAGATGTTGACTGATAATTGCATACATTTTAATCATGATTTAGTGCTTAAAAGATTAGACCTTTATCCTCATTATTAACATGACAATGGTTTCTTCTCTGTGTGAACTCTGATATTTAGTATTAATCAAGGTCCTTAACCCCTTTACCCCCAAGGGTGGTTTGCACGTCAATGACCAGGCCAATTTTTACAATTCTGACCACTGTCCCTTTATGAGGTTATAACTCCGAAACGCTTCAACGGATCCTGGTGATTCTGACATTGTTTTCTCGTGACATATTGTACTTCATGATAGTGGTAAAATTTCTTTGATAGTACCTGCGTTTATTTGTGAAAAAAACGGTAATTTGGCGAAAATTTTGAAAATTTCGCAATTTTCAAACTTTGAATTTTTATGCAATTAAATCACAGAGATATGTCACACAAAATACTTAATAAGTAACATTTCCCACATGTCTCCTTTACATCAGCATAATTTTGGAACCAATTTTTTTTTTTGTTAGGGAGTTATAAGGGTTAAAAGTTGACCAGCAATTTCTCATTTTTACAACACCATTTTTTTTTAGGGACCACGTCTCATTTGAAGTCATTTTGAGGGGTTTATATGATAGAAAATGCCCAAGTGTGACACCATTCTAAAAACTGCACCCCTCAAGGTGCTCAAAACCACATTCAAGAAGTTTATTAACCCTTCAGGTGTTTAATAGGAATTTTTGGAATGTTTAAATAAAAATGAACATTTAACTTTTTTACACAAAAAATTTACTTCAGCTCCAATTTGTTTTATTTTACCAAGGGTAACAGGAGAAATTGGACCCAAAAAGTTGTTGTCCAATTTGTCCTGAGTACGCTGATACCCCATATGTGGCAGTAAACCACTGTTTGTGCGCATGGGAGAGCTCGGAAGGGAAGGAGCGCTATTTGACTTTTCAATGCAAAATTGACAGGAATTGAGATGGGACGCCATGTTGCGTTTGGAGAGCCACTGATGTGCCTAAACATTGAAACCCCCCACAAGTGACAGCATTTTGGAAAGTAGACCCCCTAAGGAACTTATCTGGATGTGTGGTGAGCACTTTGACCCACCAAGTGCTTCACAGAAGTTTATAATGCAGAACCGTAAAAATAAAAAATCATATTTTTTCACAAAAATTATATTTTTGCCCCCAATTTTTTATTTTTCCAAGGGTAAGAGAAGAAATTGGACCTCAAAAGTTGTTGTCCAATTTGTCCTGAGTACGCTGATACCCCATATGTGGCAGTAAACCACTGTTTGGGCGCATGGGAGAGCTCGGAAGGGAAGGAGCGCAGTTTGACTTTTCAATGCAAAATTGACAGAAATTGAGATGGGACGCCATGTTGCGTTTGGAGAGCCACTGATGTGCCTAAACATTGAAACCCCCCACAAGTGACACCATTTTGGAAAGTAGACCCCCTAAGGAACTTATCTGGATGTGTGGTGAGCACTTTGACCCACCAAGGGCTTCACAGAAGTTTATAATGCAGAGCCATAAAAATAAAACAAAATTTTTTTCCCACAAAAATTATTTTTTAGCCCCCAGTTTTGTATTTTCCCTAGGGTAACTGGAGAAATTGGACCCCAAAAGTTGTTGTCCAATTTGTCCTGAGTACGCTGATACCCCATATGTGGGGGGAACCACCGTTTGGGCGCATGGGAGGGTTCGGAAGGGAAGGAGCGCCATTTGGAATGCAGACTTAGATGGAATGGTCTGCAGGCGTCACATTGCGTTTGCAGAGCCCCTAATGTACCTAAACAGTAGAAACCCCCCACAAGTGACCCCATATTGGAAACTAGACCCCTCAATGAACTTATCTAGATGTGTTGTGAGAACTTTGAACCCCCAAGTGTTTCACTACAGTTTATAACGCAGAGCCGTGAAAATAAAAAATCTTTTTGTTTTCCCACAAAAATTATTTTTTAGCCCCCAGTTTTGTATTTTCCCAAGGGTAACAGGAGAAATTGGTCCACAAAAGTTGTTGTCCAATTTGTCCTGAGTACGCTGATACCCCATATGTTGGGGTAAACCCCTGTTTGGGCACACAGGAGAGCTCGGAAGGGAAGGAGCACTGTTTTACTTTTTCAACGCAGAATTGGCTGGAATTGAGATCGGACGCCATGTCGTGTTTGGAGAGCCCCTGATGTGCCGAAACAGTGGAAACCCCCCAATTATAACTGAAACCCTAATCTAAACACACCCCTAACCCTAATTCCAACGGTAACCCTAACCACACCTCTAACCCTGACACACCCCTAACCCTAATCCCAACCCTATTCCCAACTGTAAATGTAATCTAAACCCTAACCCTAACTTTAGCCCCAACCCTAACTGTAGCCCCAACCCTAACCCTAACCCTAGCCCTAACCCTAGCCCTAACCCTAACCCTAGCCCTAACCCTAGCCCTAACCCTAGCCCTAACCCTAGCCCTAGCCCTAACCCTAGCCCTAACCCTAGCCCTAACCCTAGCCCTAGCCCTAATGGGAAAATGGAAATAAATACATTTTTTTTTATTTTTCCCTAACTAAGGGGGTGATGAAGGGGGGTTTGATTTACTTTTATAGCGAGTTTTTTAGCGGATTTTTATGATTGGCAGCCGTCACACACTGAAAGACCCTTTTTATTGCAAAAAATATTTTTTGCAATACCACATTTTGAGAGCTATAATTTTTCCATATTTTGGTCCACAGAGTCATGTGAGGTCTTGTTTTTTGCGGGACGAGTTGACGTTTTTATTGAAAACATTTTTGGGCACGTGACATTTTTTGATCGCTTTTTATTCCGATTTTTGTGAGGAAGAATGACCAAAAGTCAGCTATTCATGAATTTCTATTGGGGGAGGCGTTTATACCGTTCCGCGTTTGGTAAAATTGATAAATCAGTTTTATTCTTCGGGTCAGTACGATTACAGCGATACCTCATTTATATCTTTTTTTATGGTTTGGCGCTTTTATACGATAAAAACTATTTTACAGAAAAAATAATTATTTTTGCATCGCTTTATTCTCAGGACTATAACTTTTTTATTTTTTTGCTGATGATGCTGTATGGCGGCTCTTTTTTTGCGGGACAATATGACGCTTTCAGCGGCACCATGGTTATTTATATCTGTCCTTTTGATCGCGTGTTATTCCACTTTTTGTTCGGCGGTATGATAATAAAGCGTTGTTTTTTGCCTCGTTTTTTTTTTTTTTTTCTTACGGTGTTTACTGAAGGGATTAACTAGTGGGACAGTTTTATAGGTCGGGTCGTTACGGACGCGGCGATACTAAATATGTGTACTTTTATTGGTTTTTTTTTTTATTTAGATGAAGAAATGTATTTATGGGAATAACATTTTTTTTTTTTTCATTATTTTGGAATATTTTTTTAATTTTTTTTTACACATTTGGAAAAAATTTTTTTTACTTTTTTACTTTGTCCCAGGGGGGGACATCACAGATCAGTGATCTGACAGTTTGCACAGCACTCTGTCAGATCACTGATCTGACATGCAGCGCTGCAGCCTTCACAGTGCCTGCTCTGAGCAGGCTCTGTGAAGCCACCTCCCTCCCTGCAGGACCCGGATCCGCGGCCATCTTGGATCCGGGGCTGGAGGGAGCAGGGAGGGAGGTGAGACCCTCGCAGCAACGCGATCACATCGCGTTGCTCCGGGGGTCTCAGGGAAGCCCGCAGGGAGCCCCCTCCCTGCGCGGTGCTTCCCTGCACCGCCGGCACATCGCGATCATCTTTGATCGCGGTGTGCCAGGGGTTAATGTGTCGGGGGCGGTCCGTGACCGCTCCTGGCACATAGTGCCGGATGTCAGCTGCGATAAGCAGCTGACACCCGGCCGCGATCGGCCGCGCTCCCCCCGTGAGCGCGGCCGATCGGCTATGACGTACTATCCCGTCCAGGGTCAGATAAGCCCAGGGCACCTCGACGGGATAGTACGTCTAAGGTCACAGAGGGGTTAAACAACATTTCATAAACTCTGAACAAGTAAATCACATTTCTCCAGTGTGAATTCTCAGATTTGTAACAAGAATTTTCTGATTACATTTTCCAGTTTCTGTCCATGAAAATCGCTTCTCTCGTGTGAATTCTCTGATGTTTAACAAGATTTGATTTATCTACAAAACATTTCCCACATTCTGAACATGAAAATGGCTTCTCCCCTGTGTGACTTCTTTCATGTGTTACAAGAGTTGATTTTCTTGTAAAACAATTCCCACATACAGAACATGAAAATGGCTTCTCCCCTGTGTGAATTCTCTGATGTGTAATAAGACTCGTTTTCTGACTAAAACATTTACCACATTCTGAACATGAAAATAATTGCTTCCCTGTATGAAATCGTTGATGTTTAACAAAATTTGATTTATCTGCATAACATTTCCCACATTCTAAACATGAAAATGGCTTCTCCCCTGTGTGAATTCTCTGATGTTTAGCCAGATCGGATTTTGTAGAACAACTTCTCCCACATTCTGAACATGAAAATGGCTTCTCCCCTGTGTGAATTCTCTGATGTATAATAAGTTTTGATTTCTCTGTAAAACATTTTGCACATTCTGAGCACGAGAATGGCTTTTCTCCTGTGTGAATTCTTTGATGTTTAACAAATTTGTATCTGTCTGTTAAACATTTCCCACATTCTAAACATGAAAATAACTCCTCCCCTGTGTGAAATCGCTGATGCTTAACAAGAGTCGATTCATCTGTATAACATTTCCCACATTCTGAACATGAAAATGGCTTCTCCACTGTGTGAATTCTCTTATGTTTAGCAAGATCAGATTTCAGAAAACAACGTTTCCCACATTCTGAACATGAAAATGGCTTCTGCCCTGAGTGAATTATCTGATGTTTAACAAGCTTAGATTTCTCTGTAAAACATTTCCCACATTCTGAACATGAATATGGCTTCTCCCCTGTGTGAATTCTATGATGTTTAACAAGTTTAGATTTCTCTGTAAAACATTTCCCACATTCTGAACATGAAAATGGCTTTTCCCCTGTGTGACTTCTCTCATGTATTACAAGAGTTGATTTCCTTGTAAAACATTTCCCACATACTGAACATGAATATGGCTTTTCACCTGTGTGAATTCTGTGATGTTGAACAAGTTTGGATTTATCTATAAAACATTTCCCACATTCCAAACATGAAAATGGTTTCTCCCCTGTGTGACTTCTCTCATGTGTTACAATAGTTGATTTCTTTGTAAAACATTTCCCACATTCTAAACATGCATGCAGCTTCTTTCTTTTGCAAACTCTTTGATGTTCAGCATTTTTTCTGTTATTTTTGTTCTGTTTAACAGTCTGTGATGAATATAGATGTTTAAAATAATCAGGTGATAGACTTTTGCTGTGTAGGGCTGGAGCTATATCCGAGATAAATGCTGGCTCTTCATATGTATCTGTTTTGATACCATAATCATTTGCTTTAAAATTTGAAACCAACAGATATTTCTCTGAACTCATGGTACAGTCATCTGCCAAAGATAAAATAATTTTATTAATTTTCAATAACATGTCATTCAAAGTTTATTCTATTATTTATAATTTTTATAGAAAAATGTCTATACAATTTGTAATAAAATAACATTTTCAAATGACTTGGTCAATGTTTGCCATAATGGACCTCATACTACTGATATTAACCTTGGCTTACATCTGACCTGAATTATGCCTCATTCTCCACTTAAAATTGGTAATTACGGCACTCCTGTGGATGGTGCCCAAGTAGGATCCTATACTATGTAAATCTTGTAGAAAACTTGGCACTCAGGTAAATGTTGTAAGCAGATTATTTTTGGATTGCCTGCACAAAATAAAATTAAGAAGACGTTTTCGATCCTACGATGACCTTAATCAGTCAGACAAATTGCAGTGTGCACAGGGTTACAGGCAGAAACCGTTACCCGATTATGTACCACAAGGTATTATAGTGAAGATTCTCTGTTCAAAAGATATGGACAATGTTATTAGAAAGATTGGGGGAGCAATATGCATATGTCCATTAAATGGAATAGAATAAGTGTACACTACCTGACAGAAGTTATGTCGCTTATCCATGTTATGTAAATAAAAACTTATAACCTGACGTTAAATTCATTCATTGGTTGTATAAATTATTATTTTGAAAGCTGAAACTCTCCGAAATGTGGTTTACGTTAAGAAAATAAATTGGCATCAATGCAGAAATATTGATCAGTTAATGGACACAGATTGGTCAGATTTTGGCAAGACAAAAGTTTTGCCGCCCACAGAAAGTAATGTGATATTCAAACAAATAATTAACTTACAATACAAATATATGTTGCATAACATTGGTGAATGAAGTTGTGGTGCTACTAGAGTCATATTTAATATTTTGTGTGACTTCCATGAGCTTGAATAACTGCATCCATGCGGTTCAACAATGATTCATACAATTTATTAATGAAGTCATCAGGAATAGCAAAGAATGCAGTATTACATGCCTCCCAGAGTTCATCTAGGTTCTTTGGCTTTGTCTTCCAAGTTTCCTCTTTCATCCTACCCCAAACATGCTCAATGATGTTCATGTCTGGTGACTGGGCTGGCAAGTCCTTGAGCACCATGATCTTTTTTTGCCTGGAGGAACTTTGTTGTAGAGATGGATGTATGAGATGGAGCACCATCCTGCTGCAGAATTTGACCCCTTTTATGATTGGGAATATAAGAGGTAGCTAATACTTCTTGATATTTTAGGCTATTGATATTGCCTTCCACTTTGCAAATGTTTTGCACACCCTGATACTGAATGTAACCCCAGACCATGATCTTTCCACCACCAAATGTAACGGTTTTCTGGGTGTATTTTGGATCCATACGGGCTCCAGTAGGTCTCCTGCAGTATTTGCGACGGCTGTGGTGCAATTCTACTGAAGATTCATCATAGAAATCCACCTTCTGCCACTTTTCCAGCGTCCATGTGTTTAGCAGGCTGTGGGACTTTGCAAATGCCACACGGTTTTTTATTTGCCTTTGTTTAGTGCTGGCTTCTCGGCACTGATTCGACCATGGAGGCCATTGCGAGACAGAATCCTACAAACTGTTCTAGTTGACACAGAGACTTGAGATGACCAGGCCTGTTGGAGCTCTGCTGCAGTGGAAGAGGGGTTTTCTTTGGATTTTCTAACCAACAAACGTTCCTCCTGAGCAGTTGTCTTGCGGGGTCTGCCGGACCTGGGCTTGTCAAACATATGTCCAGTCTCTTCAAATCTTTTTATAATTCTTTGTACTTGAAACATTAACCCCTTCATGACCCAGCCTATTTTGACCTTAATGACCTGGCAGTTTTTTGCAATTCTGACCAGTGTCTATTTATGAGGTAATAACCCAGGAACGCTTCAACGAATCCTAGCGGTTCTGAGATTGTTTTTTTGTGACATATTGGGCTTCATGATAATGGTAAATTTAGGTCAATAATTTTTGCGTTTATTTGTGAAAAAAATGGAAATTTGGCTAAGATTTTGAAAATTTTGCAATTTTCAAATTTTGAATTTTTATTCTGTTAAACGAGAGAGTTATGTGACATAAAATAGTTAATAAATAACATTACCCACATGTCTAGTTTACATCAGCACAATTTTGGAAACAATTTCTTTTTTTGCTAGGAAGTTATAAGGGTTAAAATTTGACCAGCGATTTCTCATTTTTACAACGAAATTTACAAAACCATTTTTTTTAAGGACCACCTCACATTTGAAGTCAGTTTGAAGGGTCTATATGGCTGAAAATACCCAAAAGTGACACCATTCTAAAAACTGCACCCCTCAAGGTACTCAAAACCACATTCAAGAAGTTTATTAACCCTTCAGGTGCTTCACAGCAGCAGAAGCAACATGGAAGGAAAAAATGAACATTTAACTTTTTAGTCACAAAAATGATGTTTTAGCAACCATTTTTTTTATTTTCCCAAGGGTAAAAAGAGAAACTAGACACCAAAAGTTATTGTACAATTTGTCCTGAGTACGCCGATACCCCATGTGTGGGGGGGAACCACTGTTTGGGCGCACAACAGGGCTCGGAAGGGAAGGAGCGCCATTTGACTTTTTCAATTAAAAATTAGCTCCAATCTATAGCGAACACCATGTCGTGTTTGGAGAGCCCCTGTGTGCCTAAACATTGGAGCTCCCCCACATGTGATCCCATTTTGGAAACTAGACCCCCCAAGGAGCTTATCTAGATGCATAGTGAGCCCTTTAAACCCCCAGGTGCTTCACAAATTGATCCGTAAAAATGAAAAAGTACTTTTTCTTCACAAAAAATTTCTTTTAGCCTCAATTTTTTCATTTTCACATGGGTAACAGGATAAAATGGATCCTAAAATGTGTTGGGCAATTTCTCCTGAGTACATCGATACCTCATGTGTGGTCACAAACCACTGTTTGTGCACACGGCAAGGCTCGGAAGGGAAGGAGCGTCATTTGACTTTTGAATGAAAAATTAGCTCCAATCGTTAGCGGACACCATGTCGCGTTTGGAGAGCCCCTGTGTGCCTAAACATTGGAGCTCCCCCCACATGTGACCCCATTTTGGAAACTAGACCTCCCATGGAACTAGATGTACGGTGACCACTTTAAACCCTCAAGTGCTTCACAGAAGTTTATAGCGCAGAGCCGTGAAAATAAAAAATCATTTTTCTTTCCTCAAAAATTATTTTTTAGCCCACAATTTTTTATTTTCATAAAAGTAACAGGAGAAATTGGACCCCAAATGTTGTTGTCCAGTTTGTCCGGAGTACGCTGATGCCCCATATGTGGGGGGAACCACTGTTTGGGCACACGTCAGGGCTCGGAAGGGAAGTAGTGGCTTTTGAAATGCAGACTTTGATGGAATGGTCTGCGGGCATCACGTTGCGTTTGCAGAGCCCCTGATGTGCCTAAACAGTAGAAACCCCCCACAAGTGACCCCATTTTGGAAACTAGATCCCCCAAGGAACTTATCTAGATATGTGGTGAGCACTTTGAACCCCCTAGTGCTTCACAGAAGTTTACAACGCAGAGCCGTGAAAAAAAAAATCATTTTTCTTTCCTCAAAAATGATGTTTTAGCAAGCAATTTTTTATTTTCACAAAGGTAACAGGAGAAATTGGACCCCAATTGTTGTTACCCAGTTTGTCCTGAGTACACTGATACCCCATATGTGGGGGTAAACCACTGTTTGGGCACACGTCGGGGCTCGGAAGGACCAGCTGACGGTGCTGGAACCCGGTTACTAAGCAGGAGGTACCCGTGCCTCAAAGCACTACCAAGGACCACTTGACGTTGGCGGAACTTGGATACCCAGAAGGAGGCACCTAAGCCAAAGGCTCTGTCCGGAAACAGCTGGCGGTGCTGGAACCAGGATGTGGAGCAGAGGGTCCACAGGAAAAGAAATAATAGATAGGCCGCGAGGCTACCGCAGTTACCGAAAACCAACAGTCCTACAGGGCGAGCTTGTCCTATTGGCACTACAGAACCAGCCTTGATTGCCACTTCCCGCAGCCCACATAGGAAGCTCCTAAACTGGAGGCACCATGGAGTCGGCTAACCCGACCGCAACACGACAGAACAACGTTTTAGAGTCTAAGTGACCTTGACACTACCCGGAAACAGCTGACGGTGCTGGAACCAGGCTGGGCAGAAGGGAGCACCCGTGCCAAAGAGACGTCTGAGCAGCAACTGGCGGTGTTGGAGCCCAGGGATTGCATGACAAACAGAGTGTAGGCAGAGGCCTAATTGGAGCAAGATAAAAGGGAACCTTTAACCCCCCAGGCGTTAGTAGCTGAAAGAACCACCTTGTGCAGCACTAACGCTGCACAAGGAAAAGGTGGCTCTTTTAAATTATGTTCCTTGCACACGCTGAACTAAACACTTATAAAATGTGTCCCCTGACACCGTGAAACTGTCTTGGAGGTGGGACTTTCCTTCATAATGACACGCAGCACAGCTGGCATTCATACCCCTTTGGCGCCGCCTCCTCAGCGTTGTTTGAATCTGTGACAGAGCCAGCGCTGTTGTGTTAAACCTTGGCCATGAGCAGTTAGCGCTGCCCATCTTCTGACATCTTTTGGTGTCAGGATGACTGCGCCTGTGTGGCCGCGCAGCCCGAGATCCCGCCACGCAGTGTCTTCTGATTTAGTCTCACTGTGGGGCTGGGATTCATGGGCATGCGCAGTGCATATCTTTGCCTCTCACTCCTCTACATCCGCCTTCTTCAGAGTGTGTGGCGTCAGCTGATCCCTAATCACATGCCACGGCCGTGACGCCGCACTGTCAGAGGAAGGCGGAAGGAGATGAAGAGGCGAAGATATGCACAGCGCATTCCCATGAATCCCAGGCCCGCAGTGTGAGTAAATCAGAAGACACTGCGGGGCTGGGATTCATGGCCTTGCGCAGTGCCTGTCTTCGCAACTCACTCATCTCCTAACGCCTTCCTCAGAGTGTGCGGCGTCAGCTGATCCCAAATCACATGCCACGGCCGTGATGCCGCACAGTGTGAGGAAGGCTGAAGGAGATGAGTGAGAGGCGAAGATATGCACTGCGCATGTCCATGAATCCCTGCCCCACAGTGTGACTAAATCAGAAGACACTGCGTGGCAGGATCTCGGGCTGCGCAGCCGCACAGGCGCAGTCATCCTGACACCAAAAGATGTTACAAGATGGGCAGCGCTAACTGCGCATGGCCAAGGTTTAACACAACAGCGCGGGCTATTGTCCTATGAAGGAAAGCCACCTATGCCAAGCATGGTATCCATCCACAGACAGCTGTTTCGGGGTTTTTGCCCCTCATCAGTGTGGAGTAGGAATTTGGCTATTAGGAGCAGTGCCTAGTAAAAAGGCTATAAAGGCACAGATGATTGGCCTCGGGGAGACCAAAACATCCAACACCGCGGAGACACCATCACGTGTTTCTCAACGCAGTGTTACTCCACACTGATGAGGGGCAAAAACCCCGAAACAGCTGTCTGTGGATGGATACCATGCTTGGCATAGGTGGCTTTCCTTCATAGGATGCTGCCCTTCCCGTGGTTGTTCCTTCCCGGGGAAAGGCCTGGCTATTCACTGCTTGCGTCGAGAAACACGTGATGGTGTCTCCGCAGCTTCTTTACATGCATCTGCATATTTCCCATAAGGGATGGGGGCAGTGTTCTGGAATCACTGCGTTGAGAAACACGTGATGGTGTCTCCGCGGTGTTGGATGTTTTGGTCTCCCCGAGGCCAATCATCTGTGCCTTTATAGCCTTTTTACTAGGCACTGCTCCTAATAGCCAGATTCCTACTCCACACTGATGAGGGGCAAAAACCCCGAAACAGCTGTCTGTGGATGGATACCATGCTTGGCATAGGTGGCTTTCCTTCATAGGATGCTGCCCTTCCCGTGGTTGTTCCTTCCCGGGAAAAGGCCTGGCTATTCACTGCTTGCGTCGAGAAACACGTGATGGTGTCTCCGCAGCTTCTTTACATGCATCTGCATATTTCCCATAAGGGATGGGGGCAGTGTTCTGGAATCACTGCGTTGAGAAACACGTGATGGTGTCTCCGCGGTGTTGGATGTTTTGGTCTCCCCGAGGCCAATCATCTGTGCCTTTATAGCCTTTTTACTAGGCACTGCTCCTAATAGCCAGATTCCTACTCCACACTGATGAGGGGCAAAAACCCCGAAACAACGCTGAGGAGGTGGCGCTCGGCACTATGGAGGTATGAATGCCGGCTGTGCTGCGTCTCATTGCAAAGGAAAGTCCCACCTACGGGACGGATTAACGGTATGAGGGAACACATATTTAATAAGTGTTAAGTGCAGCATGTGCAAGAAGCATAATAAAAAGAACCACCTGTTGCTCGTGCAGCATTACTGCTACACAAGGTGGCTCTTTATGTTACAAAAGCCTGGGGGGAGGGACAGGTTCCCTTTTATTTGCTGTTATTGTGCCAGCGTGGCTTTTGCTGGACACGTTGCCGGCTACACAGCAGGGGAACAGCTGGCGTTGCTGAACCCCACTGACAAGTGAGCGAATGTTTTTTTCTGGGCAGCCAGCACTTCCGGGCGACAACTGACAGTGTTGAAACCCAGGGAATCCAGGAGGAGCAGAGTGTAGGCCGAAGCCTGCAGTGGAGGCAGTTTAATATCTGATGTTGTGCCAGCGTGGCGGTCGCATGACACATTGCCGCACACACAGCTAGGGAACAGCTGACGTTACTGAACCCCAATAACAGAGGAGCGACTGTTGACTCTGCGGACAGCACTTCCAGGCACCAACTAACGGTGTTAGAGCCCAGGGACAGCAGGAGGAGCAGATAGGAGGTTTTGCCAGATACACAGCTGGGAATCAGTTGATGTTACTGAAACTCAATAACACGGCAGCAAGTGTATACTCTGCAGCCAGCACTTCCAGGCACCAACTAGCGGTGTTAGAGCCCAGGGACAGCAGGAGGAGCAGATTCGAGGTATTGACTGTGCGGACAGCACTTCCAGGCACCAACTGACTGTGTTAGAGCCCAGGGACAGCAGGAGGAGCTGAGTGTAGGCCGAGGCCTAATTGGATCAAGTTGAGAGTGAACCTTTAACCCCCCATGTGTTAGCAACTGAAAGAGCCAACTTGTGCAGCACTAATGGTGCACAAGGACAAGGTGGACACGGTGAACTAAACACTTATAAAATGTGTCCCCTGATACCGTGATACTGTCCCACAGGTGGTACTTTCCGTCGGGATGAGACCAAGCACAGTCGGCATTCATACCCCCATGCCGCCGGGCGCCGCCTCATCAGCGTTGCTTGAATCTGTCACGGAGCCCGTGCTGTTATGTTAAACCTTGGCCATGCGCAGTTAGCGCTGCCTGTCTTCTAACATCATTTGGTGTCATGGTAACTGTGCCTGTGCGGCCGCACCGCCCGACAAAACTGCCTCACAGTGTCTTCTGATTTAGTCCCACTGCGGGGCTGGGATTCCTGGGCATGCGCAGTGCATATCTTCGCCTCTCACTACTCTCCATCCGCCTTCTTCAGAGTGTGCGGCGTCACGGCCCTGGCATGTGAATTGGGATCAGCTGACGCCACACTGTCTGTAGAAGGCAGAGGGAGAAGAGGGAGAGGCGAAGATATGCACTGTGCATGCCCAGGAATCCCAGCCCCACAGTGTGACAAAATCAGAAGACACTGCGGGGCGTGATCTCTGGCAGCGCGCCTGCACAGGCACAGTCAGCATGACATCAAATGATGTCAGAAGATGGGCTGCACTAACTGTGCATGCCCAAGGTTAAAAATAACAGCGCAGGCTCCGGGACAGATGCAAACAACGCTGAGGAGGCGGCGCTCGGCACCATGGGGGTGTGAATGCCGGCTGTGCTACGTCTCATAGCAAAGGAAAGTCCCACCTACGAGACGGTTTCACGGTATGAGGGGACAGATATTTTATAAGTGTTAAGTGTAGCGTGTGCAAGAAGCAGAACTAAAGGAGCCACCTGTTCCTTGTGCAGCATTATTGCTACACAATGTGGCTCTTTCAGTTACAGACGCCTGGGGGGGGGGGACAGGTTCCCTTTAATTGCTGTTGTAGTGCCAGCGTGGCGGTCGCTGGACACGTTGCCGGATACACAGCAGGGGATCAGCGGACGTTACTGAAACCCAATAACACTGGGTCATGTGTTGTCTGTGCAGCTGGCACTTCTGGGCAGCAACTGGCGGTGTTGGAGCCCAGGGATTAAAGTTCAGGTGGTTGAAACATGAACACAGCTGGAGACCTGGATACTGTTGGCAACCAATTATTTAATCGGTAAGAGGAGTGGCAAATTCCTGTGAGATCCAGGCCTTGTTCATTTTCAAAAAAGTAAGCCGGTCAATGTTATCGGATGATAGTCGCATGCAACGGTCTGTTAGTACACCACCTACAGCACTAAAGACGCATTCCGATAATACACTGGCAGCAGGGCAAGCCAGCACCTCCAATGCATACTGGCTAAGCTCTGGCCATGTATCCAGCTTAGAGACCCAAAACTTGAAGGGGGAAGAGCCGTCTGGGAGTACGCTGAGAGTGCAAGACATGTAGTCTGTCACCATCTGATGGAAATGTGGCCTCCTGCTGACTGGATCCATCACCGTCAGTGATGGTGTAGACATTTGTGGCGGGCACACAAAACTTTGCCACTGTTGGAACAGACTGGTCTTGGCTTGTGCTGAGCCACTGCTTCTGCTCCCTCTTTGTGCAGAGATTCCTCCACTGCCTCTATGCACAGAGCTGCTTTGTAAAGCACTAGCAGTAGCAGGCACAGCACTTCTCTCGATTGGACTGGAGAAGAAGATGGACTGCACCAGTGTGTCTTGGTACAGCCGCATTTTACGCTCCCGCTGCAACAGTGGTATGAGGGTTTGCAAATTGTCCCTGTAGCGCGGGTCGAGGAGGGTGTACACCCAATAATCAGCCGTGGTAAGAATGTGGGCGATGCAGCGGTCGTTTCTCAGGCACTGCAGCATGAAATCAACCATGTGCTGCAGACTGCCAACTGGCCAAGAAACGCTGCCCCCTGCTTGAGGCGTGATGTCTGCCTGCTCTGCATCACCCCACCCTCGCTCTACATACTGACTACTGGAGATTTGTGTAACTCCCTCCTCTGGAAAGATGTCTTCCTCCTCCATTGACTCCTCCTCATAAAAGGTCCCCTGCCTATTCCTTTGTGAGGAACCTCGTCGCGCAGACTGTCCAGAAGCCGATGGCATTTCTGACTCCTCATCCTCAACCTCTTCCACCACCTCATCCCTTAGCGCTTGCAGGGTTCTTTCAAGCAGGCAGATAAGGGGGACAGTCATGCTGACTAGTGCATCATCTGCACTCGCCATCCGCGTGGATTCATCAAAGGCCCGCAAAACCTGGCAGATATCCTTCATAGTGGCCCACTCAGTGGTTCTGAAGTCTGAACAGCGCGCACTGCGCATTTTTTGCGCCTGATGCAGCTGGTACTCCATTACTGCTGGCTGCTGCTCACACAACCGCTCCAACATATGTAACGTGGAATTCCATCTGGTGGGGAGGTCACATATGATGCGATGTTCCGGAAGATGGAATCAGCGCTGCAGAGTTGCAATGCGCGATCTGGCCATGCTGGAACGCCGCAAGTGAGCACGCTCAAGGCTGACCTTGTGCAGCAGTGCATCAAGATCCGGATAGTCCCTCAGAAAACTCTGCACAACCAAATTGAGCACATGTGCCAGACATGGGATGTGAGTGAGGTTGCCAAGGGCCAGAGCTGCTACCAGATTTCGGCCATTGTCACACACTACCATGCCTGTCTGGAGATTCGCTGGCGCAAACCACTTGTCGCTCTCAGAATTGATGGCGTTCCAGAGCTCCTGTGCTGTGTGGCTTCGATTCCCCAAAGAAATTAATTTAAGTACGGCCTGTTGACGTTTGGCCACAGCTGTGCTCATATCGGTTGTAACAGGTAAGCGTTCACGGGTCAAGGTGGAGGTAGACCGTGACGGCTCCTGCAGCGATGATTCTGAGGAACTGGAGTATGAGGAGGAGTCAATGTGCACAGACTGGATTCCTGCAATCCTTGGCATTGGCAGTACACGTACAGCGCTACTCGCCATGTCTGTACCCGGCTCCACAACATTGACTCAATGGGCAGTGAGGGAAAGGTATCGTCCCTGTCCATGGTGACTGGTCCACGCATCAGTGGTGAGGTGGACCTTGCTACTAATGGCGTTTAGTAGCGCATGTTTGATGTTTCCCTCCACATGCTTTTGCAGGGCAGGGACGGCTTGCCTGCTGAAATAAAAGCAGCTGGGCACATTGTATTGTGGGACTGCCAATGCCATCAAGTTACGGAAGCTGTCAGTCTCCACCAGCCTGAATGAGAGCATTTCAAGTGACAGAAGTTTGGCAATGCCTGCATTCAGAGCCTGTGCTCGTGGGTGGTTTGCCGAGAATGGTCGCCTTTTCTCCCATACCTGTGCTACTGATGGCTGTAGACTGGGCAGGAAGTATGAGGATGACTGGGAACGTGGTGCTGTGGGTGGAATTACACTGGGTCTCTGGACAACAGTGCCAGAGGTTCTTCCATGGCGATTCTGTGAGGAAGCCAAACCAGCAGTGTGTGAGCTGGAGGAAGATGCAACAACACGAGCTGAAGAGGTGGTAGGTGCCGCTGTAGGTTGGCCTAGGTCTTCAGTGTGTTTTTGTAACTCCACCGCGTGCTTGGTCCGCACATGTTTCCACATGTTTGAGGTATTGAGGTTGCTGACATTTCTACCTCATTTGATTTTCTGACTACACAGCTTGCATTTGACAAAGCAAATGTCATTTGCAACTGTGTCAAAAAAGGACCAGGCACTGCAAGTCTTGGGAGCGCCCGCTTTGGCTTTTGGAAGAGGCGTGCTACTAATGGGTGCCGAAGTGGAGGCTCCAGGCGCCGCAGTCTTCCCCCTCCCTCTCCCAGCCGTTCGGGGAATCTCTTCCTCAGAGCTGCTCCCACCACCTTCCTGTTCCTCACGCCATGATGGGTCGAGGACCTCATCATCTACGCTACCCTCTTCCACCAACTGCTTCTCCTGGGTAGTCTCGGCAGCAAAGTACGCCCCAGAAACTGGCACCTGAGTCTCATCATCTGATGCGTACTGAGAAGTTGTAACCGGAGGCACTGTCCCACCCGCCTCTTCTGATTCAGAGAGACAAAGCTGTTGGGCATCACTGCATACAGTCTCTTCTTCTGATTCTCTAATGCTGCTTGGCTGGCCCCCTGTTTCCAAGCCAAGAGATTCAGAGAACAGAAGTAGAGATGGCTCCTGTCCTGGGCTCTCTGACTGCCTGGGCAATTTGGCAGGTGGTGAAGAGACAGATGGTTGCTCTTCAGTGCTCTGTGCCTGAGAGGATGTGGCACTAATGGAAGTCGATGCGTTAGCTGCCATCTATCAGACAACGGCTTCAATTTGTTCGTCCCGCAGCAGCAGGGTACGGCGTGCTCCGACAAAGCTGCGCATGAAGGTCTGCTCCCTGCTAAAACTCGGGGATGATGAGTCACCGGTGCCCGCAGCTGGCGCAGAATCCCCACGTCCTCTCCCTGCTCCACGCCCACGTGCCTTACTCCCTGCCTTCTTCATCGTGATAGACTGAGTGATAAAGATAGGCAGGAAAGTACTAACGGCTTAGTGTGCTTATTCCTGAACAGCTGCTAACAGGTATAAGAATCACTTATTTTATGGAGTGTGGACCAGACTTTATTATGAGCTTATGTGGCCTACACAACAGTAAAGTGGAGTGTTTGGTGAACTTTGGGTTTGTTTCGCAGAACAGACACTACAGAGTGAGTGCAGTACTGACACACAGACCGTGCAGACAGCCGTGAACGGCGCTGCAAGGCCAAGAAAAGCTCCTCTATCTAATCCTATATAGTGTTTTTCCACAATCTTGCGGGATACGTATGGAAAGACACTAATAGGATATTATTGAAAAAAGGTGCAGCTGGCTGCACTAATTGCAATTTAGGACAATGGATTCAGCAGTATGAGGCAGTGACGCACTCTGAGCTGAACACAATCGGCTGTGGCTGCGGACAGACTACAGAGTGAGCAGCACTCACACAGACCGTGCAGACAGCCGCAAACAGCGCTGCAAGGCCAAATAAAAGCTCCTCTATCTAATCCTATATAGTGATTTTCCACAATCTAGCAGGATACAGATGTAAAGCCACTAATATAGGATATATTTGAAAAAATGTGCAGCAGGCTGCACTAATTGCAAAAAAGGACAATGGATTTAGCAGTATGAGGCAGTGATGCACTCTGAGCTGAACACAACCAGCTGTGGCTGCGGACAGACTACAGAGTGAGCTGCACTCAGACAGACCGTGCAGACAGCCGCAAATGGCGCTGCAAGGCCAAACAAAGCTCCTCTATCTAATCCTATATAGTGATTTTCCACAATCTAGCAGGATACAGATGGAAAGCCACTAATATAGGATATATTTGAAAAAATGTGCAGCAGGCTGCACTAATTGCAAAAAAGGACAATGGATTTAGCAGTTTGAGGCAGTGAAGCACCCTGAGCTGACCACAACCGGCTGTGGCTATGGACAGACAACAGAGCGAGCTGCACTCACACACACAGACCTTGCAGACAGCTGTGAACAGCGCTGCGAGGCAAAAGCAAGGTGAACACAGCGGTTGCTAATTTAGCCTGGATTAAGCACAATTAAGCAAATCGTAATCTCTAAACTGGCCCTCAGTAAGAACACAGTGTCCTGTCCCTAACTGAATTCACAGCAGAGTGAGCACAAAACGGCGGCGGCGACTTTTATAGGGCGTCGTACATCATTTCAGCAGCCAATCACAGCCATGCCAGTAGTTACATGCCCACCATGCAGAACAGGATGTGCCCACACTTCAAATCATTCCTCATTGGCTGATTTATAAAAAAACGGGAGTTTGCATGATGGGAATTTCCAATTCCGGTTTCCGATATACTGAAATTATCGGAACTCGGTATCGGAATTCCGATACCGCGAATATCGGCCGATACCCGATACTTGCGGTATCGGAAAGCTCAACACTAATGACCAGGGAACAAAACTTTTGTCTTGCCAAAATCTGACCATTCTGTGTCCATTAACTGATCAATCTTTCTGCATTGATGCCAATTTATTTTCTTAACTTAAACCACATTTCGGAGGGTTTCAGCTTTCAAAAGAATAATTTATACAACCAATGGATGAATTTCACATCAGGTTATAAGCTTTTATTTACATAACTTCTGTCAGGGAGTGTATATCCTGATAATCTGCAGGAAGATCGATCTTGCATAAGCCTAAAGATAAACATAAGGGAGCCCACTAACATCTATTTTGAGTCCTTAAATCTCTAGGCCTCAAGTAAGGGGCTGGACGCTATTGAAACTAAGGAAATATGCAGTCTGGCAGGTTACAACCCCTGCCATTAATGTGTTCATCATCAGACCACTTGATAGAGGTGGTGTTTTTGTATTGAAGAACTGAAATTTTTTGATGATATTCTAATTTAGTGAGAAGCACTTGTATTTGCACACTCGGACTGCAACGGTGACAGTGACCATCCTCTATATTTATAGGAAAAAAGGTTTCTTATCACAGAGGGTGATTATCTACTGTAAGAACCTTGAGACTATGGATTCTTTACAGTAAGAGTCTGGAGCCCGTGGGTTCTCCACTGAAAAAAAAGTGGGAGTATGGGACACTCTGCCACATGATGCTGTAGTGCTGAATCGCGATAAAATTACAAAGAGGGCCTGGATGCCTTCCTTGATAAGTATAATATTACTTATTATGGTACTAGAATCTGTTTTATACTCCCGAAGTTTCCTGTGACAGCAACCTTTTACGCACTTCAAAAGATTAATAAGGGCATCAATGCCCTCAAGGGGCAACACATCGTCTTGGAGGTTGATGCCCTTTTTCAGAATTCAAGTATCTACTTGGACAGATTGCTAAGATCTTTTTTGAAGGCCCTCCCTTCATATTTAAGAAATATGACAGCTCTCTTGAATAAACTGGTGGGAATTTCTATTGACTCAGGTACCATCTTGACTTCCATAAATGTTAAGGCACATTACAGTAGCATTTGGAATACTGTAGGCCTTGCAGCTGTAAATATCTAGGGCCTCACATTACATTTTTTCTCGAGCTGCAATTTTTCCCTCTTCAACGGCAAGTATTAACACCAGCTCAGGGGTAGGGTGATTGGGAGCCCTTCTACTCCTACCTATGCCAATTTGCTTCCAGGCTAGTAGACTGGCACTGTTGTCCAGGTGACTGAATGTCATTTGAATCCTTTGAATCACGCCAATGATATAGGCCTGGCATTCACTTATGAAGTTGGGGGGATCAAATTGCTTTCCTGGATGATTCTCAGTACTTTCATATTTCGGACACCCACGGAAACCAACAGTTTGCTCAAATGGGAGAGTTACCATCCTACTCCATTAAAGAAAGGAATTCTAAAAGGAATTTCTAACACTAAGAAGATATTGTTCCTCTTTGGCTGATTTCAGGACTCAATCGAGGGATCTTAAAAAGAAGATTCCTGGATAGGAGGTATTCTGAGGGTATTGTGGATTCAGCATATAGACATGCTGTATGTGTCAATACACCATCTCTCCTGACTCCTAAACCAAAAAAATAATCTGACTTGATCACACGATCCCATGATGATTAATTCAACAAGGTCATGGATATTTTTAGAAGCCATTGTCAAATTTTGAGAGCTGATCCCGACATCTGCAGCCTCAATTCTTCTAAACCATGTGTTATCTTTAGGAAAGGAAAATCAATTAAGGATCATATTGTACATAGTCACTTTGTCCCATCAAAGAGGGAAAAGACCTGTGCTTGACAATACATTGATAGGCAACTTTAGCAGTGGCCATTGCACCTTTTGGTGATTTGTTCTCAATGCACATCTAGGAGAAATTAGGCACGGCAGACATACCCCGTTGGCACGTATTGTTAATTCAAAACATGGAGGTGATGCAAGGGCTGGGACAAAAGAATGATTTAGCACAAAACGAGGTGGATTTACTGGATGGAATCCATGAGTCCGAGAGGACTCAAAGATCAGTTTAATGTTGTTAGTTTCCTTTTCTGCTAGTGGCGAGTACATACAGTATATATTTGTCATCCATTTGGTGACTTCCATTATTAAGTTAAGTTATAGTCTTGTTTTTTGTTTCAAGGGTTTATTTTGCTTTTTATTGTTTATTCCCATGTTTATGGAAAAACTTGAATATGGTCTATTATACTTACCACGTAGCAGGATTGTTTTTAATACTTACGTTTTACTATGTCAACTAGGAATTTTGATTATTGTATAAAATATAATTAAACACATTCAGGATTTTGCATTTATCACTACCTGTGCTGCACTTTATATTAGGGGTATATTAGGGTCCTAAGAGACAGCCGCCGAGGAGCAGGGGGGCCATATATCACAACTTAGGGTGCCAACTTCTACTGACAGGCAGGGACTCCGATAAGGAATTCTAGGGTGATATAGTCCCTACATATTACTATATCTTATAAGTTTATTATACTTTTTGGAGGACCCTTATGTGTTTTGGCTGTAACATGCATTTTTTTAATATATGACTTTGAGAGTTTTTGAATTTTTAACTTAATAATTAAAGGTTATATTTAGAATCTCTTGACAGGATGTTTAACAAGTCAGATTGTCGTATGTGGAGTCGGGAAGGTCTTATCCCCCAACATGAAGAAATTATTTATTTTTTTTACTCCCTCATCAGTAAGTCGTGTTATAGGATGAACTCGGTAGACATATGTCTCCCTTCAACTATAACTATGAAAGAGTGTCCCAACTTTAGCAATTAAGGGCCAAGTCTGACTGGACAGAGCATGGACAGTAGCTGCATTGAGACTGCTGCCAATCTGAGGATAGTTACTCATTTGGCTAATCCAACTTCCAAAGAATGAGGCAAAGGAATCTGGACCTGGGTCCAGAGACACAAGGAGCCTCTAACCAGAGTCGAGGCTAGAGACAAAGTGTGAAGTGTAAGCCTGGAGGCATGAACCCAAATGCACAGAGGCACGCAGCCAGATACACAAACACAAGGCACGCGGCTTAGAGTCATAAGGCATGCAGTCAGAGGCACAAGGCACGCAGCCCGAAGCATGCAGTTTGAAGCACAAGGCACAAAGTACTAAGTCAGATGTATGCGGCATGAAGCCAGAGGCACAAGGCACACAGCCAGAATCACAAGACACTATGAGGCAATATGAGCTCCCCTGAGGCACCGAAACACTACATGACACAGGCCTGGAGGCGCAGGTTACGGCCGCATTGGAGGGCACGAGACATGAGACCAGACTCGGACTTAAATTTCAGTATCTGTTAATTCAGGATAAACCTTCACTTTGAGTGGTACATCTCAAATGTTAGACGAGCCCCACCTGAAGAAGCCAATTAATGAGGCGCAGCTGAATGGCGGTCTTCACAGAAATAATGTGCTATATTAACACCATGTGCCTTCCTATGGATGGAGTAGTTAGATTGATACTGGTCTGGCAGGCAACAGTGGAAACATCTGAGTGTTTTTCGACCACAAAATGAGGACAAACCTAAGTCCTAAGATAAACTCTGAAGCCAAATTATGAGGTCATGTGCAGTTAAGACATGTGGCAGACTCAAGTAAAACCATGAGACATATCCCAAACATGCGGCCTAACTTTAGTCTAGAGGTACAGATCCTAACTTCCGAACCTAAAGACAAACTTCAGCATGTGAGGCTCCAGGCCCACCTTCGGCATAAAGGCATAAGGCTAGTATGAGCCCAGAGGCCTAGTCCTTAGAGAAAACATTCACTCTGTTTTATTATCTGTGCTGCCCCATTTCATTCTATAGATTCACCCCTTCCTTCCTCATAATTTTTGCCTCCAGATACCATTAGAAGAACAGGGGCAGCTGGTAATACTATTGCAGAAGGTGAACCGGCTGGCTGTTGGCTGAAGGAGCTCTACAGAGAGAGGTGCTGGCCCTGGACCACTGGACAGGTGGAAGGGAAGGCAGAGAACACCCGATCGTGCTGAGTCTGTACTCTGATACAGCGACTGATGGCTGAGGGACCTTTACTCAGAAAGTGTCACCCCCGAACTGCTGGGCAGCGAAGAGAAGGCTGGGTCCCCCCAGTGCCCCCGAGTTTGTACAATGAAGCTTCACAGGATAAAATATCTTCACTCTAGGAGAAACTATCATGCAACTATGCCCTGTCGAAACAAGAAAAGCACTGGGGGGTGGAGGTGGAAGGGGCCTTTTAACCTCTCTGTGATCCTGTCCCATAATAAGACAAGGAAGGACTACATCCTGGTGTGCTGTCCAGAGCGACGTACTGGAAAACATGAGTTTTTTAATTCCTCAGAAAAGATTAGGATTAGGCACTATAGGCTCTAGGAGGTTTTTAGAGGTTTATCACTTAGAGGATTTCTTTGACTTTACTCGTCATAGGCTTTATCATCTGCATGTGATTTATAACAGATTATCAACCATGGAGAGAGTTTGATGGGGCTGCTGCTTGGGTGATGGAGGGCTGTAGTATACATATAATGGTATATATGCCATATAATATATATGTATATATTATATGGTAAAGTAGGCACAAAAAAAGTAGGAGGGGTAAGGAATTGGTGTTTGCATATGTAAGTTTAATGATTGGAGTTCAGAATTCAAATTGTAAATTGTGATACTATTGAAAAAAGAAAAATATAAATATCTATCTATCTATCTATATATATATATATATATATATATAACACACATACACACAAACGTGGTATACACTGAGGCAGTCATAAAGTGAATAAGCAATGGGAAGAATGTGGGCCCAGACAGTATGGCCAATTTCAAAACCATGGGAAGCATTATTCCAGCACCCAGCCACTGTGGCCAGTCTAATTATTAATCACAGCCTAAGTGTATCAAAATAGTCAACACAATTGTAGAAGCCAGTGACTAAGTAGAATGTTACTTTTTTGCATTTAGTGGTTACTTACCTGGGTAGTCATATGTAGGAATCTCTTCTTTACACCACTCATAACCCCTCACATACGTATCAGTAGTATTGATATATGTCAGATTGTCCTGTAGAAGAAGAAGATGGGGACATCTCTCTGGTGTTGTCCTCTTACTGGATAGAACTGGAAGAAACACATACAGGGACTGAATTCATTCTTTACATACAGATATTTATAGGACATGTGTATTTAGTCCTGTCTATTACCTGGTGATATGAGGGGCTGGGGAACCTCCATCATGGCATCCTTGTACTGATCTTTGTGTCCTTCTAAATACTCCCACTCCTCCATGGAGAAATAGACGGTGACATCCTGACACCTTATAGGAACCTGACACACACAATGATACCGTCATCCCCCGATCCCTCCATAGCGTTACTGTATAATGTCCCAGCATTCCCAGCAGTGTCACCTCTCCAGTCAGCAGCTCAATCATCTTGTAGGTGAGTTCTAGGATCTTCTGGACATTGATGTTCTCATGTATCAGGGGGTGAGGTGGAGGTCCCGTGATTGGGCTCAGGGGTCTTCCCCATCCCTCAGACACAGGGGCCTGACAGCGCTCACTAGAGGTCTTCTTCACCACTGTGTAATCCTGGTTATGGAGAGACACATTAATAAATCTCACTACAGACATTTCCAGAGTCCTCACCTCTACAGTTCTGTCCATCTGTTATTCCCATAGATAAGAATGATGTAATGTGATGTCATCAGAATCTCTCACCTCTCCAGTAAGCCGGAAGAGGATATCTAGGGTGAGGTGTAATATCCTCTCCGCCATGTTGTCCCTGCCCCTATCCATCCTTGTAGAGTCACTCAGGAGAATTCTCTTATATAGAAGATCTCCACTGAGAGGATCCGATATTGTAGGGACCTGAATGGGGAGAAAATGACGATGTAACATCATAAAGATCCCATGTAAGAAATCTACGGAGCTGTTACCGGCGTCACATGATCACTACATTCAGTCATGGCCCCATCCTGCCCCCGGTATAACACAATCCGATTATAGTCTCATTCATTAATGTGCTGGTAATTTGTGCTCTCTGAGATAACCTTGCAAAAAGGGGGATGTGGTGGAGTCACCTTTGTTTAGGGCTTCAATGGGTTGGTCAATACTAAGGCTAGGTTCACATTAGCCTATTTGTGTGCAGCGTATCATCTGCATTTGCAAACGCATGCCAAAACGCATTTAAATGCATGCTTACGCTGCGTTTGTATGCGTTTTTTGCCTGCTTTTATGCCGTTTATGTGCATGCGTTAGATATTTCCAGGAGGGCGTGTCTCAATCAGTTCCTGACCATGCGCAGTCCGAAGTACGCAAGCGCTTCAAACGCATGCGTACGCATGTCCTTGCGTACAAATGCATTCCCAGATACAGTAATGTGTTGTTTTTATGCACTCATCCGCAATCATCAGCATGCGCATGATTGCACAATATTTGATGCCTCAAAAAATGTTGCGTTCGCCGTACAAAGCGGAACGCCGCATGCATACGCATCTGCATGCGAACTTATGCAAATGCATGTCCCGTGCGTACACCATGTTAAAGATATGTACGCATGATGTATGCGGATCGATGCGGATCATACGCTGTGCACAGATACGCTAATGTGAAACCAGCCTAAGGCCGGGTTCACATTAGCATATGTGTGCGCAGCGTATACCTGTGTACCGATCTGCATGCGTTTGCATAAGTTCGCATGCAGATGTGTACGCATGCATCGTTTCGCGGTGTGCGGCGAATACAACATGCTGCATTTTTTGAGGCATCAATTATGCGCAGGCATGCACATGCGGATGAGTGCATCAAAACAACGCATTACTGTCTATGGGATCGCATTGACATGCGTACGCATGCGTTCAATATGCATTGGTACTTCAGACTGCGCATGTCCAGGAAATGATTTCACCATCTCCAGTATGCACAAAAACAATGCAAACGCATGCCAAAACGCTTTTAAACGCATGCACATGCAGCAAGTTTTTTTGCGTCATGCATGAGATGATGTAGAGTAAAAACGCAGCGTAAGCATGCATTTGCATGCGTTTTGGCATGCGTTTGCACATGCAGAAGATACGCTGCGCACAGAAACACTAATGTGTACTTTGCCTTACTGATCAGTCAGAACCAAAGAGGTTAATGATTCTGCATGCCAAATTTCACTGGCAGTGATGTACAGTGATTGTATTATAATCCTATGTGTCACATGTGTGAAAATCGGTGGCCGGTGGCTCTCCTGCCATGATCTCTGCCTTTTACTTTAAGCAATCATTATAAATATCTATCTTTAAGCCCTATTCACTTTTGTTTTTTTGCTTTGTAATAAAATTCCGTACCTTTTCCTATTCAGCCAATACCTAAATCTGTTATATTTTTTTAAACTTGACTTCATATGACGTTTAGTTTGAGGAAAGTCTGAAACAGGACGTCACTGGGGGATGGCCTCACGGTCAATTCTCCAAAGTTATCACCCACTGAAACAGGAGGATCCCAACATTCTCAGCAGACTGTCAGCATCATTATAGATGAAAGCATTCCAAGTCACTCAGATAACTCAATATTCTCATTCTTATGTGGAGGCACGGAAAACTATTCACTAGATTTTCTGCTGCACTCCGGGGTCACAAATCTAATTTACAAACTGATAAGATTTGATCTGGATATGACCGATGTCTCTAATAAATTGGCCATTCAGTGTCTAATACTGGTAGATAAAACATGACTGAATACAAGACATTCACAGCCTTCTACACATCATAGGGGAGATCTCATGACACCTTCTCTCCATCTACCTGATGATCCTGAGGAACATTGGGATTTTCTTGTTTACAGTCCTGTGGAAGAAGAGGACGGGGACATCTCTCTGGTGTTGTCCTGTTACTGGATAGATCTAGAGGAAACACATACAGGGACTGAATTCATTCTTTACATACAGATAATTATAGGCCATGTGTATTTAGTCCTGTCTATTACCTGGTGATGTGAGGGACCGAGGATCCTCCATCATGACGTCCTTGTACAGAACTTTGTGTCCTTCTAAATACTCCCACTCCTCCATGGAGAAATAGACGGTGACATCCTGACACCTTATAGGAACCTGACACACACAATGATACCGTCATCCCCCGATCCCTCCATAGCGTTACTGTATAATGTCCCAGCATTCCCAGCAGTGTCACCTCTCCAGTCAGCAGCTCAATCATCTTGTTGGTGAGTTCTAGGATCTTCTGGTCATAGTTATTCTCATGTATCAGACAGCACTCACTAGAGATCTTCTTCACTACTGTGTAATCCTGGTTATGGAGAGACACATTAATAAATCTCACTACAGACATTTCCAGAGTCCTCACCCCTCCAGTTCTGTCCATCTGTTATTCCCATAGATAAGAATGATGTAATGTGACGTCATCAGAATCTCTCACCTCTCCAGTAAGCCGGAAGAGGATCTCTAGGGTGTGGTGTAATATCCTCTCCGCCATCTTGTCCCTGTCCCTATCCATCCTTGTTGGGTCTGTAAGAGAATGAGAAGTCCTTGTATGCTCAGCAGCCACGTGGACTCTAGCAGCCATCTTGTGCAAAGCAACGGATTCTGCTTCTAAACAGCTAATAAGATGTACTTCTGGAAGCACTAGACAGATTGGAGCCACCAGATGAGATCATAGCCATTAGCAGGTATAGTGGACATACACACAGGTTAATTGGATCAGCTGCAGGGCAATGAGATAATAGAAAAATTGTACCATATGGTAATAAATAAGTGTATTTGTTGCAGTGATATTGGAAAACAGACATATATAGTTGTCAATATAGTGAGAATTATGGAACAGGGTTAAGAGCTGTGATGTGATTAATGACAGAGGCTAAGAGGAACATGGAGATTTATAAGTTCTAATGTAGTTTGGGGTGAAAAGTGTTAATGTCCTTACATTTAACCATTGTATGCTTTTTTCTTGAATACCGTATATACTCGAGTATAAGCCGACCTGTTATGAACAGGTGATTCAGAAACACAATAGACCTGGTTGTTAAGAGCACACAAGTGACAAATAACATAGGACAAGCTCTGAGACGTGGGAACTCTGCTGACCGCAATCCCTAATCCTATCATACCACACTAAAGGTAGCCGTGGAGCGCTCCTGACAAAACCTAGGCGCCTCGGGCACAGCCTGAGAAACTAGCTAGCCTGAAGAGAGAAAAATAAGCCTACCTTGCCTCAGAGAAATTTCCCAAAGGAAAAGGCAGCCCCCCACATATAATGACTGTGAGTTAAGATGAAAATACAAACACAGAGATGAAATAGATTTTAGCAAAGTGAGGCCTGACTTACTGAATAGACCGAGGATAGGAAAGATAGCTTTGCGGTCAGCACAAAAACCAACAAACAACCACGTAGAGGGGGCAAAAAGACCCTCCGCACCGACTAACGGTACGGAGGTGCTCCCTCTGCGTCTCAGAGCTTCCAGCAAGCAAGAAAAACAAATATAGCAAGCTGGACAGAAAAAATAGCAAACAAATGTAACACAAGCAGAACTTAGCTTATGCAGGGCAGACAGGCCACAAGAATGATCCAGGAGAGAGCACGACCAATACTGGAACATTGACTGGAGGCCAGGAACAAAGAACTAGGTGGAGTTAAATAGAGCAGCACCTAACGACTTAACCTCGTCACCTGAGAAAGGAAACTCAGAAGCCGCAGCCCCACTCACATCCACCAGAGGAAGCTCATAGACAGAACCAGCCGAAGTACCACTCATGACCACAGGAGGGAGCTTGACCACAGAATTCACAACACCGACCCGAGTATAAGCCGACCCCCCTAATTTTGCCACAAAAAACTGGGAAAACTTATTGACTCGAGTATAAGCCTAGGGTGGAAATGCAGCATTTACCGGTGAATTTCAAAAATAAAAATAGATCATTCTTGCCCCATAGCTGTGCCATATAGTGCTCTGCACCGTTCATATTTCCCCATAGCTGTGCCATATAGTGCTCTGCACCGTTCATATTTCCCCATAGCTGTGCCATATAGTGCTCTGCACCGTTCATATTTCCTTATAGCTGTGCCATATAGTGCTCTGCACCGTTCATATTTCCCCATAGCTCTGCCACATAGTGCTCTGCACCGTTCATTATTGCCCCATAGCTGTGCCCCACATAGTGCTCTGCACCGTTCATATTTCCCCATAGCTGTGCCCCATATAGTGCTCTGCACCGTTCATATTTCCCCATAGCTGTGCCATATAGTGCTCTGCACCGTTCATATTTCCCCATAGCTCTGCCATATAGTGCTCTGCACCGTTCATATTTCCCCATAGCTGTGCCATATAGTGCTCTGCACCGTTCATATTTCCCCTCAGATGCTCCACATATATCTGTGCCATTGCTGCTGCTGCAATAAAAAAAAAATGCCATACTCACCTTTCTTGCTTGCAGCTCCCAGCGTCCGGTCCCGGCGTCTCTCCGCTCTGACTGATCAGGCAGAGGGCGCCACGCACACTATATGCGTCATCGCGCCCTCTGACCTGCACAGTCAGAGCGCAGAGTCGCCGGGAAGATGGAGCGGCGCCCGGCGACTGGAACGGGGACAGGTAAATATGCGATACTTACCTGGTCCCGGCGTCCGGCTCCTTCTCCCGCACAGCTGGTCTTCGGTGCCGCAGCTTCTTCCTCTATCAGCGGTCACCGGCACCGCTGATTAGAGAAATGAATAGGTGGCTCCACCCCTATGGGAGGTGGAGCCGCTTATTCATTTCTCTAATGAGCGGTCCCACGTGACCGCTGAACAGTGGAAGAACTGCAGCACCGAAGACCGTGGGACAGGCAGGGAGCGCCAGGATCGCTGGAAGCAGGTAAGTATGCCTCAGCGCCCTCTCCCCCTCACCTGCCGACCCTGCCACCCACCTTGACTCGAGTATAAGCCGAGAGGGGCACTTTCAGCCCAAAAATTTGGGCTGAAAATCTCGGCTTATACTCGAGTATATACGGTATGTAGGATATTAAAATCTGACCTTGTACAAGTGGTGGAGAAAGGTTGAACTTGATGGACCTAGGTCTTCTTTCAATCTATGTAACTATGTAACAGCAGGCACAGAAGACACCACAAAGATGGCACAGACTGCAATAACACGAGATCAAAACATGATACTAAACACCATACCATGGCCTAGTCTGCCCAATATGCGACTAGGGTGCAAAAGTCATTCGAGGTCCATGGCTTAATCATTTTGATGAAAGTTAGGCGGTCTACACTTTGAAGGGACAACTGGATGCGCTTATATGTCAGGACACCACCAGCAGCGCTGAAGATATGTGCTGAGAGAACGCTCGCTGCTGGGCATGACAAAACCTCCAAGGCGTGATAGGCGAGCTCAGGCCACTCTGCCATTTTTGAAGACCAAAATGTAAAAGGGTCCAAATCCCCCCTGATGGCATTGATATTGAGCTCTAGATACTCCTGTACTATCCTCTCCAGTTGTTCACAATGTGTCAGACTTGTACTCTAAAACTGGGTTTAAAAAAAAAAATCACAGAAATTGCTTATGCCACTTACACTGCTACTGCTGCTTATGTTTTGCCGATGATGCCTTGACGTTCCCGGGGTTGGATGTCCAGAACTGGGATGCTCACTGTGTGCCTCACTGCTGTCTTGGGGAAAACCACTCTTAAGATTGTCTACAAGCGAGTTTCAATACTCCAGAATGCGCGTAACCCTTTCCAGTGGGGGAAGCATCTGGCTAAATTTACTCTTGTACTGTGGATCCAACAAAGTTGCAAACCAGTAGTCAGCACTATATCTAATCCTAAGAATATGGGCATCGTGTTGCAGATAGGGCAGCAAGAAGGCTATCATGTGTCGGGCGCTTCCATGAGGTCCAAGTCTATGCTGTCTTGGTGATGGAGTAACATGTTAGGACATGTTAGGTTAGGCTATCGGCTAAACTAGATGGACTTAAAGACTTCCTTCAACCTTACTATTAACTATGTTACTAAAGGTACCGTCACACTTAGCGACGCTGCAGCGATACCGACAACGATCTGGATCGCTGCAGCGTCGCTGTTTGGTCGCTGGAGAGCTGTCACACAGACAGCTCTCCAGCAACCAACGATCCCGAGGTCCCCGGTAACCAGGGTAAACATCGGGTAACTAAGCGCAGGGCCGCGCTTAGTAACCCGCTGTTTACCCTGGTTACCAGCGTAAAAAAACAAACAGTACATACTTACATTCAGCTGTCTGTCCCTTGCCGTCTGGTTCCTGCACTGACTGCTGGCCGTAAAGTGAAAGTGAAAGCACAGCACAGCGGTGAGTCACACAGCGGTGACTCACCGCTGTGGCTGTGCTCTGCTTTCACTTTACGGCCAGCAGTCAGTGCAGGAACCAGACGGCAAGGGACAGACAGCTGAATGTAAGTATGTACTGTTTGTTTTTTTACGCTGGTAACCAGGGTAAACAGCGGGTTACTAAGCGCGGCCCTGCGCTTAGTTACCCGATGTTTACCCTGGTTACCAGTGAAGACATCGCTGAATCGGTGTCACACACGCCGATTCAGCGATGTCTACGGGGAGTCCAGCGACGAAATAAAGTTCTGGACTTTCTTCCCCGACCAGCGATCTCCCAGCAGGGGCCTGATCGCTGCTGCCTGTCACACTGGACGATATCGCTAGCGAGGACGCTGCAACGTCACGGATCGCTAGCGATATCGTCTAGTGTGACAGTACCTTTAAGGTTGCTTCCTCCATCCCTTCCTCCAGTTTTTGCACAATCTACTTCGATACTGGAAAATCAATTTCACACAGGACAGGATCCTATCTTTTTCACTGACAAATTCATCTTCAGCACCAGCCCTAAACAGGAGTGACCTCTCTGCACTGTGACACTGAGCAAATGGAGGCAGCAAAACAAGATGTCTGCTTTCCATATCGGCGGGGACATGTGACTTCAGCAGCCAATCACAGAAGACCTTGTGTCATGACATTGTGGATTGTTTCTGTGCCCTGATTGGTTGCCGAAATCACACAAAGTTAAGGGGGCAAAAAACAGCACGCCGCTCCTGTAATTTCCTCAGACAATCCTCTAACCACTCCACACCCCTCCCCTCATCAAATACGTTCCCCCGTACACCCGCTCATGAAACAGCAGCACTGTCATAGCAAAAGTCACAGAAAAGCATTAGTGGAAACGCTATTATTTACTGAACTGTGGCAGGCTTTTGCCGACTTTGAGTAAAAATGCTTGTGAAAGCCAACACGAATCCGAATGTGCTACGTTCGTGCCGAATTTGAGATTGGCGAATGTTTTACGAACAAGTTCACTCATCTCTAGTCAGTAACAGATAATGATAGAACATTAATATCACCTGACAGTGACAACATGGAGCGGGTGACGGCCATAATGGAGACTGTACAGCAACAGAGCAGTGAGCGACGTCAGGAGGGAAGTGACCCAATGTAATCCAATACAGACAGAGACCCTGATATAGCGACACAGACGGGAACACGTTCTGTCTCCTGGAATGTGACCGCAGCACTGAGGGGGTTAATGTCCCCTGCGCCCAGTAATGGGGAATCTCCAGCACCTACCTCCACCTGCAGAGCCGCACACCACATATATGGCTGTTCTGTGCACACAGGACCTGTGATGAGGTCACAGGAGGGGAGGAGTCAGGGGTCACATGATCAGGGGCCTCAGTGTATGCAGGACTCTGCTGTGCTGGTTGTCATGGTGCTGGATGAGGGGAAGTTTCTGTGTGGGGTCAGGAGGGGTTTACAGGGTGGATGTAGCAGAGCCGTGTGTGTATGAGGTGTGCGGAGCCGCATGTGTAAGAGGTGTACAGAGCGGAGCCGTGTGTGTGTGACATATGCGGAGCCAGGGCCGGTTTTAGACAAAGTGGGGCCCTAGGCAATAATTTAAAGTGGGGGCCCCAAATGATAACATTGCACTGTGGCCCCCATATTTAGGGGCCTTATATCGGCCAACGGGTCTGCCACTATTAGCTGTACGTAGGGGCGTTGCTAGGGTCAGAAAAGATTGGGGGCCCAAGACAAAGAGTTGCCCCCAACCCCCTCTTAATTTTTTTTTTAACTCTTCAGATAAAACAGTGCTAACTCTCTGAGAACAGATAATGTAGTAGATGTCACCTGCAGTCCTATGTAACACAACAGATAGACATAGCGTTTCAGAGTAAGACTATGTTCACATGCAGCATTTTTTTCAGTAGCCAAAACCTTTTCTATTAGCAGTAAAAATGTTGCGTTCAAAACCCCTGTTTTTCAGCTTGTTTTGTGGTGTTCTTCACACTTTTTTCAGCTTTTTTTTGGAGTGAGGATGTTTGTTTTGTCTACAGTATGTTTAAAGGGAACCTGTCACCTGAATTTGGCGGGACTGGTTTTGGGTCATATGGGCGGAGTTTTCGGGTGTTTGATTCACCCTTTCCTTACCCGCTGGCTGCATGCTGGCTGCAATATTGGATTGAAGTTCATTCTCTGTCCTCCATAGTACACGCCTGCACAAGGCAAGATTGCTTTGTGCAGGTGTGTACTATGGAGGACAGAGAATGAACTTCAATCCAATATTGCAGCCAGCATGCAGCCAGCGGGTAAGGAAAGGGTGAATCAAACACCCGAAAACTCCGCCCATATGACTCAAAACCAGTCCCGCCAAATTCAGGTGACAGAGTCCCTTTAAGGCCACGTTCACACGTTGAGTGTTTGGTCAGTATTTCACGTCAGCATATGTAAGCCAAAACCAGGAGGGTGAGAACTACAGAAGTAGTGACGTGTTTCTCAGGCTATGTGAACACGTTGCGGATTTTGCTGCGGATCTGCAGCAGTTTTCCATGCGTTTACAGTACTATGTAAACGACTGGAAAACAAAATCCGCAGTACACATGCTGCGGAAAATACCGCACGGAAACGCTGCGTTGTATTTTCTTCAGCATGTCAATTCTTTGAGGAATTCCGCAGCGTTTTACACCTGCTCCATAATAGGAATCCGCAGGTGTAAAAACGCTGTTGAAAACTGCACAAAAACCGCGGTAATTCCACGATAAATCTGCGGTAAATCTGCAGGTAAAGCTGAGGGGATTTAAAAAGCGCTACAGTTCTGAAATCCAGTCAGAAAACAAACAAGCGCCTGCCGGAGATTTCGGAAATCTCCTATGTTTTGCTGGCACTTTATAAAGCAGCTTTTCGCCATGTTCATATGCAGAAGTTTTGCAGCTTTTCTTCTGCAAATAAGAAGTTTACAGCATTTTACAGCACAAGCAAAAACTGAGATTTTCAGAAATCTCCTGCACACCCTTTTATTTCTCCTGACAGAATTTCACAACTGCAGCCTTTTTTAAATCTGCAGCGTGTCACTTTCAGCAATTTTTTTCACCCGTAGAAAGCAATGAAAAAGTTTAAAACATGCTGCAAACGTTGCAATGTTGTTTTTTGCTGCGTTTTTGTGAATAACACCAACTTTATTAAACATGTACTGTAGACAAAATGCATAATGTAAAAAACAAACCGCAAAAGCTCTAAGGGTGTGTCCACAATCAGTGAACGCTGTGGGTCGGCTGCTGTGTACTTGTGCAGCGTCCAACCCGCAGCGGCCAGATGTTACAGTATAGTGGAGGGGATTTCAAGAAATTCCATCTCTACTATGCATGCACTGACACCCGCACCTCACCTGCGGAGACGGACACGCGGCGCGTCTGTCCAGACCCCAGCATGCCAATTTATCTGGCGTAGACATGAGTCTCCACAAGAGAAATCTCACCCGTGCAATGTATAGGACGCAGTGATTCCGCACAGATCAATGAACACATGCGGAATCACCTGTGTTCAAAACATGGCAGCACTTTGGACGCAGCACATGTCCGCTGCGTCCAAGGTGCTGCCATTTCCGTATCCTCTGCACATACCCTAAAAAATGGGTGTTTTGAAAGCAGTGTTTTTACTGCCAAGAGAGTAGGCTTTGGCTGAAAAAAAAATGCACCAAAAACGCTGATTCCTATGCACACCTGTACTATATGTGTATAGTTTACCCTTATTATTTCACATGGGAATTCATTTATTTCTATATAATAAATACCCTGATTCAGCAGACAATATTCCTGCCTTGTGTCATCCAGACAGTAGTGACAGCAGGTCGCACTTTCAGATTACAAGAAGTGACTGTGGTCAGAGCCAATGGCTGCTGTATGTGACTGTGAAACCTGATCCGACAGCAAACAGCACAGAGCTCTGGGAGCACATGAGTAAATCACAGCACTGAAGGGGCCTCAAGGGGGGTTTTGGGAGAGACGCCATTGCTGTACACCCTCTGGGCACTTCATACAGGGGCTGCAGAGGTAGGGGGCCCCCTTTCTAGGTGGGGGCCCAAGGCGTCTGCCTGGTCTGCCTGTGCCAAACGCCGGCCCTGTGCGGAGCGGAGCCGTATGTAAGACAGGTACATAGTGGAGTTGTGTGTGTACGATGTCTGCGGAGCGGAGCCGTATGAGGACATGTACGGAGGGGAGCAGTGTGTGTACGGTGTGTACAGAGTACGATGTTTGCAGAGCAGAGCCATGTGTATATGATGTCAGCAGAGCAGAGCCATGTGTATACCATGTCTGCAGAGCAGAGCCGTGTGTATACGATGTCTGCAAAGCGGAGCCATGTGTACGATGTCTGCAGAACAGAGCCATGCATGTACGATGTCTGCAGAGCGGAGCCATGTGTGTTCCATGTCTGCAGAGCGGAGCCGTGAATGTAACTATACTATACAAGACATACAAGACATACAAGTGCTTCTCACTAAATTAGAATATCATCAAAAAGTTAATTTATTTCAGTTCTTCAAAACAAAAAGTGAAACTCAGATATTATATGGAGTCATTACAAATGGAGTGATCTATTTCAAGTGTTTATTTCTGATAATGTTGACGATTATGGCTTACAGCCAATGAAAACCCAAAAGCCATTATCTCAGTAAATTAGAATAATTAACAAAAAACACATGCAAAGGCTTCCTAAGCATTTAAAAAGGTCCCTTAGTCTGTTTCAGTAGGCTCCACAATCACGGAGAAGACTGCTGACTTGACAGATGTCCAGAAGGCAGTCATTGACACACTCCACAAGGAGGGGAAGCCACAAAAGGTCATTGCTAAAGAAGCTGCATATTCGCAGAGTGCTGTATCCAAGCATATTAATGGAGTTGAGTGGAAGGAAAAAGTGTGGTAGAAAAAGGTGCACAAGCAACCGGGATAACCGCAGCCTTGAAAGGATTGTTAAGAAAAGGCCATTCAAAAATTTGGGAGAGATTCACAAGGAGTGGACTGCTGCTGGAGTCATTGCTTCACCACACACAGACGTATCCAGGACATGGGCTACAAGTGTCACATTCCTTGTGTCAAGCCATTCCTGACCAATAGTGGCCAGAAGCGTCTTACCTGGACCAAGGAGAAAAAGAACTGGACTGTTGCTCAGTGGTCCAAGGTGTTGTTTTCCGATGAACGTAAATGTTGCATTTAATTTGGAAATCAAGGTCAAAGAGTCTGGAGGAAGAGTGGATAAGCCACAATCCAAGCTGCTTGAGGTCTAGTGTAAAGTTTCCACAATAAGTGATGGCTTGGGGAGCCATGTCATCTGCTGGTGTAGGTCCACTGTGTTTTATCAAGACCAAAGTCAGCGCAGCCATCTACCAGGAAAGTTTAGAGCACTTCATGGTTCCCTCTGCCGACAAGCTTTTTGGAGATGGAAATTTCATTCTCCAGCAGGACTTGGCACCTGTCCACACTGACAAAAGTGCAAATACCTGGTTTAAAAACAACAGTATCACTGTGCTTGATTGGCCAGCAAACTCGCCTGACCTTAACCCCATAGAGAATCTATGGTGTATTGTCAAAAGGAAGATGAGAGACACCAGACCCAACAATGCAGATGAGCTGAAGGCTGCTATCAAAGCAACCTGGGCTTCCATAACACCTCAGCAGAACCACAGGTTGATCGCTTCCATGCCACGCCACATTGATGCAGTAATTGATGCAAAAGGAACCCCGACCAAGTATTGAGTGCATGTATTGAACATACATTTCTGTTGGCCAACATTTCGGATTTTAAAATCATTTTTCAAGCCGGTGCTATAAAGTATTCTAATTTACTGAGATAATGACTTTTGGGTTTTCATTGGCTGTAAGCCATAATCATCAACATTAACAGAAATAAACACTTGAAATTGATCACTCTGTTTGTAGTGACTCTGTAATATATGAGTTTCACTTTTTGTATTGAAGAACTGAAATACATTAACTTTTTGATGATATTCTAACTTAGTGAGAAACACCTGTATATGAGCTTTTTGATACTGGTTATGGAAAGTTGTTTCATGCTGTCAGGTAAAGGAAAATCGGAGCACTGACACTCTGCTCCCGCTCGCAGCAGAGTTTAAGCCGAGTGTCATTAGCATATTGCATCGGATGCTATACGCTAATGTGACCACGACTTTTGCTTAAGGCCGCGGTCACACTAAACGTATGGAAAATCGGTACGAGTCTCCCTGCCGAGAGTCGCACAAGTGTTCTCTGATAGGTAGTGTTGAGCGATACCGTCCGATACTTGAAAGTATCGGTATCGGATAGTATCGGCCGATACCCGAAAAATATCGGATATCGCCGATACCGATATCCGATACCAATACAAGTCAATGGGACATCAAGTATCGGAATGTATCCTCATGGATCCCAGGGTCTGAAGGAGAGGAAACTCTCCTTCAGGCCCTGGGATCCATATTAAAGTGTAAAATAAAGAATTAAAATAAAAAATATTGTTATATTCACCTCTCCGGCGGCCCCTGGACATCAGCGGGAGGATCCGGCGTCCGGCACGGCTTCTTTCTTCAAAATGCGCGCCTTCAGGACCTGTGGAATGACGTCCCGGCTTCTGATTGGTCGCGTGCCGCCCATGTGACCGCCACGCGACCAATCAGAAGCCGCGACGTCATTCCTCAGGTCCTAGAAGGCGCTCATTCTAGGACTTTAGCTGAGGAATGACGTCGCGGCTTCTGATTGGTCGCGTGGCGGTCACATGGGCGGCACGCGACCAATCAGAAGCCGGGACGTCATTCCACAGGTCCTGAAGGCGCGCATTTTGAAGAAAGAAGCCGTGCCGGACGCCGGATCCTCCCGCTGATGTCCAGGGGCCGCCGGAGAGGTGAATATAACAATATTTTTTATTTTAATTCTTTATTTTACACTTCCGATACCGATACCCGATATCACAAAAATATCGGATCTCGGTATCGGAATTCCGATACCGCAAGTATCGGCCGATACCCGATACTTGCGGTATCGGAATGCTCAACACTACTGATAGGTCATCCGAGTGTAATGTGTTTGCAATGCGATGATGCGATTTTCTCGCACCTACTGTATGTATCTGTATGACATCCGTATGGCTTTACATTTCTCACTGCTTTTCCCCATTTAATTTAATGGGTCAATGGGCTGAAATGAGGAAAATGTGTGCGTGCTTTTCACAAGTCACACGGATGGTTCATGTGGTGGCCTATTTTTTTCTCACACCCATAGACTTGCATTGGCTTGGACGATATACAGTACGTGTAAAACTGCAGCATGCTGGGATTTTACACGCACGTTGAATACGCCTGAGAAAAAATATGGCAATGTGAGCTGCCCCATAGATTAACACAAGTCCGAGTGCTATGCGATGTTTTCTCACATAGCACTCTATTCTACTGTAGTGTGACCTCGACCTTATCCTCTGGATGTGGAACCAACATGCTCTGAATTCCAGAATCCTTATTTATTCAGCTGGCAAAGTGTGGTGCAGAGTTTATTCAAGTGAGGTATACATTGTGGGGTATATTTGTGTTAAGGGGCACACTGAGGGTTTTTATTTAGTGACACAGTGTAAGGCTATGTTCACACATTGTGTTTTTGCAGTTTGTTTTTTTCTGCAGGCAAAACCTAGTCTGTTGGCAGTAAAGAAGCTGCTTACAAAAATCAAATTTTGCTGCATTTTTTACTGCAGTTTTATCAGTAACATTTGTCTCTTGTGCATGCTGATAAAGTGTAGTGGCCTCCAATGGAACATAATGATACTTCCTGAGTTTTCTGCACCAAAAACACAGCAAAATCTAATACCTGCGTTTTTTTTGCTGCATTTTTGCTCTTACTCATTGTTTTATATCAGTGAAAAAATCCTGAAAGTGACATTCTGCAGTTTTCAAAAACGCAATAGTTTTACAATTCAGTCAGGAAGAAAAAACAATTTGCATTAAAAAACGCAGCAAAAAGGCAACGTTTGAACATAGCGTAAGTTATATTTACAGTTACAGTGTGGAGCAATTTTTACTCAGAGGGATATATAGTACTCAGCATGAATAAGTACACCCCAACAGATTTGTCAGAAATCCTTTAGTTTATTTTCAGAATCCACATTTTCTATGGGATTCCATACTATAAATTACTCTTGTGAATATGTACTGTGGAGGCACGGGCAGTTAGCGGATGCCCTAGTCCGCTAGCCAAAAACCGTACAGACCAGGGATCATCAAACCGAACCACCATTCTCCTTTTACTGTGGGCATAATACTCCTCAGACAACACAGGGTGAGAATAAAACAGTGTGGCAATACTTTATTGAACCACAAAACAGGCAAATAACACATGCAACGGTCCCATCAAAATACCCAAGATGGTGCAAATTACAGATTCTCACCCTTCCACTGACTCTCCGGGATAAGAAGACCTGTGACTTCAGAGCTTCCAGGGCCAACTACCCCACCTGTGGCATGCACAGAGAGGAGGTAATAACAAGCTTAGGAAGATAACAGTCCATTGAAATACAAGACCAGGTGACAAGAGATAAACAATCTGGCTTCTCCGAACATCTCATTAGAGCCAGGTGACCGGTGGGTCCTATTCTTGGCTTTCCCAAATGTATCCATGGGGCTCAGGTGACTGGCGGGTCCAAATCCTGACTTCGCCAGACATATCCATGATGCAGTGATGGTCAGTGGAGCAGATCTATATTTGTTCAGCTGGCATCCTGTAGAATGTCAAATCTATGTCTCTTGTGAAGGAGCCATGATCTGACAACTATACCGTAGCGTGTTCCTGGCTGTGGTTTTGTAAAGGGTCTCTTGTTCTCTGTATCTCTTGGATGTTTTAGATATCTTGAATGTTTGGTTATATTGTCACAGAGGTATATATTCCCTTTTTATAGTCCACAACTCTTCTTCAAGCCAGCATCCAGAGGTAAAGGGAAAGAATGGTGACAAGATCAACTCGTATTGATTGATTATTTAATCTATTTGCATAGTTTTTATTCCTCTGTTTTGCAAGTCAACAAACTAGCTGGCCTGGACAATGTGTAATCAACATATTAACAAACATGATTGGTCAATGACCGTGCATCAGTTTTGCAAAGTTAGCATACAATAAGTTGTATAAGCTGATATAAGAGGAAAACATCTCTTCTCCTGAGATCTCAATTTGCTGCGATGCGGTGGCCTCTGGGAAAATGGCAGCTGGGGGTGGCGCAAGTTCAGATAGAGATCTTGGCAACTAAATCTCGTCCCGAGATATCAGGAGACGAGATCTCAGTGCTGAGATCTCGTCTCCCGAGATCTCAATCAGACCATGCGCCGCCACCGGCAGCCATTTTCCCGGAGACCACCGGCTATCACAAAATGCTGGTGGAGCCCCCCACACCACAGAACACTGCCGAAGCAGCCGAGGATGGGATTTCTTGGAGGCCACCGCATCGCATTAATGGATGTGCGGGAGCCTCTGGCCTTTCACAAAATGATGGCTCAGCCCCCGCACCACAGAGCACACCAAACCTGCCGCACCAGTCTGGGATGGGAGTCATATCACCGGACCACCAAACACCCCCTGTGACCATGCTCCACCGCTGCCGATCCCCCCCCCCAAGCGGTAAGCTGAATTCGAACTGTAAGACGGAACCCCATTTGACACATTAATTTTTTCCCCTAGTTTCCTTTTGAAAATTTGGGGTCCGGTGCTTCTTATAGTCCGAACAATACGGTATCTTAATAAGTCACATGCTTAGTGAAAGAAAGTCCACCTGTGTCCAATCTAAGTGTCACATGGTCTATCAGTATATGCACACCTTTCCTGAAAGGTCACAGATACTGCGACACCATTAAGCAAGAGGGAACACTAACCAAGCAACACCACGTAGACCAAGGAGATTTCCAAACAAGTCAGGGACAAAGTTGTTGAGAAGTACGTCAGGATTGGGTTATAAAAAAAATATCCAAATCTCTGATGATCCCTCGGAGCTCCATCCGTTATCATCAAATAGAAAGAACATGGTACCACAACAAACCTGCCAAGAGAGCGCTTCCCACCAAAACTCTCAGCCCAGGCAAAAAGAGCATTAATCAGATAGGCAGCACTTAAGGTACCTTCACACATAACGATATTGTTAACGATATCGTTGCTATTTGTGACGTAGCAACGATATCGTTAATGAAATCGTTATGTGTGACAGCGACCAATGATCAGGCCCCTGCTGGGAGATCGTTGGTCGCTGAAGAAAGTCCAGAACTTTATTTCGTCGCTGGACTCCTGCTGACATCGCTGGATCGGCGTGTGTGACACCGATCCAGTGATGTCTTCACTGGTAACCAGGGTAAACATCGGGTAACTAAGCGCAGGGCCGCGCTTAGTAACCCGATGTTTACCCTGGTTACCATGCTAAAAGTAAAAAAAAACAAACACTAGATACTTACCTACCGCCGTCTGTCCTCCAGAGCTGTGCTCTGCACTCCTCCTGTACTGGCTGTGAGCCGGAAAGCAGAGCGGTGACGTCACCGCTCTGCTTTCCGGCTCACAGCCAGTACAGGAGGAGTGCAGAGAAGCAGAGCGCAGCGCTGGAGGACAGACGGCTGTAGGTAAGTATCTAGTGTTTGTTTTTTTTTACTTTTAGCATGGTAACCAGGGTAAACATCGGGTTACTAAGCGCGGCCCTGCGCTTAGTTACCCGATGTTTACCCTGGTTACCGGCATCGTTGGTCGCTGGAGAGCGGTCTGTGTGACAGCTCTCCAGCGACCAAACAGCGACGCTGCAGCGATCCGGATCGTTGTCGGTATCGCTGCAGCGTCGCTTTATGTGAAGGGGCCTTTAAACCAAAGGTATCACTGAAGGAGCTACAGAGTTCCCAGGCAGAAAATGAAGTATTTGTCCATAAAACCACAATAAGCCGTACACTCCATAGGGGTGGCCTTTGTGGAAGAGTGGGCAGAAAAAATCCTTTACATACAAACAAAAATTGTAAGGCTCATTTTAAGTTTGCCAAAAGACGTTTGAGATGTCTAAAATGTATGGAAGAATGTGCTGTGGTCAGAAGAAACTAAAATTGAACTTTTTTGGCCACAAGGTAAACTCTATATCTGACCCCAAACCAATTATGTGAAATACAGGGATATTCTTGAGCAAAATCTGTTTCAGTATCTCAGTGATTTGTGACTGGGACGGAGGTTAACAGTCCAACAAGACAATGACCTAAAGCATACTGCTAAACCAACACTCAAGTGGTTTAAGGGGAATCGTGTAAATGTTTTGGAGTGGCCTAGTCAAAACCCAGATCTTAATCCAATTGAGAATCTGTGGCCAGACTTGAAGATTGCTGTTCACCAGAGGAAACCATCTACAGTAACTTCAAGGAGTTGGAGAAGTTTTGCCTTGAGAAATGAGAAAAAATCCCAGTGGCAAGATGTGGAAAGCTCATAGAGACTTATCTAAAGCGGCTTGTAACAAAGGCTCTACAAAGTATTGAATTTAGATGGGTGAATAGGTATGCACACTGAAGTTTTCAGTTATTTTGTGCTATTTGTTGCTTGCTTCACAATAAAAGAAAAAACAAATATTCACAATTGTAGGCATGTTCTTTACGTGAATTAATGTAAACCCTCAAAAAAAGGGAAATTCCAGGTTGTGAGGTAGCAAAACATGAAAAATGCCAAAGAGGTGAATACTTTTACAAGCCAACGTATATAGCAAGGAAACTAATGGCTCAGCATTGGATTGATGTCTTCTCAGCAACAATAACTGAATTTAAAACTAAAGTGAATTGGCTGTTGATGGAAAATCATGTCCATCGTAAAAGAGGAACTTTGGCTAAATATACGATGAATTATAGGTTCCGTGGTAAAACACCCTACGGTTGGCCCAAACCCGTTTGTAAGAGAAAGAGGTTTATGAAGCTGTTTGATGTCTAATTTAAGATAATTTTGTAATTAGTGAATTAATTAAGGCATTTTTCTTTTGTAGTTTGTTTTACTTTTGCAAGTTATTTGATATATATTTGGCCTTTATTAGTATGTTATTTATACAGCAGTGCTGGATACACTGAATTATTTCTATGTTAATATGATATGACTGAATATGATATTCCATGATATTCTTGTTTTTTAGCAAAATATTTTTTACTTTTGTATTTCTGATCACGCATTTCTCACATATGGTAATAAGGCTTTTTACATTGTGAGTGATCTATCATTTATATTCTCCACCACTGCCACCAATGGTGAGGACAATTGCACAAATGACTGATGGATGAGACGACAGCTGCTTTTCTACTTGGCAGGTTATTGGGCGCTTCCCAGTGAACATATAGCATTGTAAGGGGGTGTGGACTGAACTGTCGCATTCATGCCCCTGAAGACACAAATTGCGTGAATGGTGTGTGAATGGAACTTGGGAAAGAGAAGATGAGGGGAAAAGAGGAGAGCACTGTCTAATTGTAGTGAAAATGATACGTCTTATCAAGGTGAGAGAAAATAGTTTTGTTTCCCTGGTATGGTTGTGCAATTAGGCACAACACTAGATAGCGTTAACAAACAAGGGTAATCTCTTCGCTGGTGTGCTGCCCTTCTGAAGAGCCATGGAAGGTGATTTTACCTCTCTCAAAAAAAGTAATGTGAATGGTGTCATGCACTAATGAGCAAAAGGGTAACAATGTTTTGAACTTTTAACTTCAGCCTCCATATCTCCCCATTCACTATTTCTTAGAATGTGAGACTACCACCAATCATCTTGGCTATCTCATACATAGGTTTTAAATATGATTAGTTATGCAGATACTTGTTATGTCACTGCATTGTTACTATTTTGCTCCTGGTGGTGGAAAAATCTTTTTCTTCCTGTATACTACAAAATACATGTATCTCATTTTGGATTAAAAAAATAACCTATAATATAAACATTAAAAGCGATATCTACCAAGTACAAACATACAAAAATGAAAATTAAGTGCAAGGTGCAAAGAACAAGCAACACGTAAAAAAGGCTGCAGGGTGCACTATAACCAGACGGGGTCATATCCTGTTACACCCCTCTATCTGCTATATATCAATCCTTCATCGACTCACCCCTAGGCTATCAAACTCACGCCAAGATTAGTACACACGGGGTATAGGTATATGTGAAGAAAGAGGATCAAAAGTCACCTGGGAATGACAGAACTAGATAACACCCAGTAAGTGCAACCTCCACATTTGACAGAGATAAAAAAAACCACTACTGCGTTCATCGATTATTTTTTTGAGTGATATATCGCAGAGAGAGGGGTGTAACAGGATATGACACCTGCTTATAGTGCACCCAGCAGTCTTTTTAACCCCTTTACCCCCAAGGGTGGTTTGCACGTTAATGACCTGGCCAATTTTTACAATTCTGACCACTGTCCCTTTATGAGGTTATGACTCTGGAACGCTTCAACGGATCCCGGTGATTCTGACATTGTTTTCTCGTGACATATTGTACTTCATGATAGTGGTAACATTTCTTTGATATTACCTGTGTTTATTTGTGAAAAAACGGAAATTTGGTGAAAATTTTGAAAATGTCGCAATTTTCCAACTTTGAATTTTTATGCAATGAAATCACAGAGATATGTCACACAAAATACTTAATAAGTAACATTCTCCACATATCTACTTTACATCAAAATTTTTTTTGTTAGGGAGTTATAAGAGTTAAAAGTTGACCAGCAATTTCTTATTTTTACAACACCATTTTTTTTAGGGACCACATCTCATTTGAAGTCATTTTGAGGGGTCTATATGATAGAAAATAACCAAGTGTGACACCATTCTAAAAACTGCACCCCTCAAGGTGCTCAAAACCACATTCAAGAAGTTTATTAACCCTTCAGGTGTTTCACAGGAATTTTTGGAATGTTTAAATAAAAATGAACATTTAACTTTTTTTCACAAAAAAATCTAATTCAGCTCCAATTTGTTCTATTTTACCAAGGGTAACAGGAGAAAATGGACCTCAATAGTTGTTGTACAATTTGTCCTGAGTACGACGACACCCCATATGTGGGGGTAAACCACTGTTTGGGCGCATGGCAGAGCTCGGAAGGGAAGGAGCGTCATTTGGAATGCAGACTTAGATGGATTGACTGCAGGCGTCACGTTGCATTTGCAGAGCCCCTCATGTAACTAAACAGTAGAAACCCCCCCCCCACAAGTGACCCCATATTGGAAACTAGACTCCCCCAAGGAACTTATCTAGATGTGTTGTGAGAACTTTGAACCCCCAAGTATTTCACTACAGTTTATAACGCAGAGCCGTGAAAATAATAAATCCTTTTTTTCCCACAAAAATTATTTTTTAGCCCCAGTTTTGTATTTTCCCAAGGGTAACAGGAGAAATTGGACCACAGAAGCTGTTGTCCAATGTGTCCTGAGTATGCCGATACCCCATATGTTGGGGTAAACCCCTGTTTGGGCGCACGGGAGAGCTCGGAAGGGAAGGAGCACAGTTTTACTTTTTCAACGCAGAATTGAGATCGAACGCCATGTCGCGTTTGGAGAGCCCCTAATGTGCCTAAACAGTGGAAACCCCTCAATTCTAACTGAAACCCTAATCCAAACACATCCCTAACCCTGATCTCAGTGGTAACCCTTACCACACCTCTAACCCAGACACACCCCTAACCCTAACCCTATTCCCAACCGTAAATGTAATCCAAACCCTAACCCTAACTTTAGCCCCAACCCTAACCCTAACTGTAGCCCCAACCCTAACTGTAGCCCTAACCCTATCCCAAATGGGAAAATGGAAATAAATACAGTCATGGCCAGAAGTTTTGAGAATGACACCAAAATTATATTTTCACATGATCTGCTGCCCTCTGGTTTTTATTAGTGTTTGTCTGATGTTTATATCACATACAGAAATATAATTGCAATCATATTATGAGTACCAATAGGTTATATTTACAGTTAGAATGAGTTAATGCAGCAAGTCAATATTTGCAGTGTTGACCCTTCTTCTTCAAGACCTCTGCAATTCTCCCCGACATGCTCTCAATCAACTTCTGGACCAAATCCTGACTGTTAGCACTCCATTCTTGCATAATCAATGCTTGCATTTTGCCAGAATTCGTTGGTTTTTGTTTGTCCACCCGTCTCTTGATGATTGACCACAAGTTCTCAATGGGATTAAGATCTGGGGAGTTTCCAGGCCATGGACCCAAAATCTCTATGTTTTGTTCAATGAGCCATTTAGTTATCACCTTTGCTTTATGGCAAGGTGCTCCATCATGCTGGAAAAGGCATTGTTGGGGGCCAAACTGCTCTTGGACGGTTGGGAGAAGTTGCTTTTGGAGGACATTCTGGTACCATTCTTTATTCATGGCTGTGTTTTTAGGCAAGACTGTGAGTGAGCCGATTCCCTTGGCTGAGAAGCAACCCCACACATGAATGATTTCAGGATGCTTTACAGTTGGCATGAGACAAGACTGGTGGTAGCGCTCACCTCTTCTTCTCCGAATAAGCTGTTTTCCAGATGTCCCAAACAATCGAAAAGGGGATTCATCAGAGAAAATGACTTTGCCCCAGTCCTCAGCAGTCCACTCCCTGTACCTTTTGCAGAATATCAGTCGGTCCCTGATGTTTTTTTCTGGAGAGAAGTGGCTTCTTTGCTGCCCTCCTTGAAACCAGGCCTTGCTCAAAGATTCTCCGCCTCACAGTGCGTGCAGAAGCACTCACACCAGCCTGCTGCCATTCCTGAGCAAGCTCGGCACTGCTGGTAGTCCGATCCCACAGCTGAAACAGTTTTAAGATACGGTCCTGGCGCTTGCTGGTCTTTCTTGGGTGCCCTGGAGCCTTTTTGACAACAATGGAAGCTCTCTCCTTGAAGTTTGTGATAATGCGATAGATTGTTGACTGAGGTGCAATCTTTGTAGCTGCGATACTCTTCCCTGTTAGGCCATTTTTGTGCAGTGCAATGATGGCTGCACGTGTTTCTTTAGAGATAACCATGGTTAACTGAAGAGAAACAATGATACCAAGCACCAGCCTCCTTTTAAAGTGTCCAGTGATGTCATTCTTACTTAATCATGACTGATTGATCGCCAGCCCTGTACTCATCAACACCCACACCTGTGTTAATGGATCAATCACTAAAACGATGTTAGCTGCTCCTTTTAAGGCAGGACTGCAATGATGTTGAAATGTGTTTTGGGGGTTAAAGTTAATTTTCTGGGCAAATATTGACTTTGCAAGTACAGTAATTGCTGTTAAGCTGATCACTCTGACATTCAGGAGTGTATGCAAATTGCCATTAGAAAAAATGAAGCAGTAGACTTTGGAAAAATTAATATTTGTCTCATTCTCAAAACTTTTGGCCATGACTGTACATTTTTTTATTTTTCCCTAACTATGGGGTTTGATGAAGGGGGGTTTGATTTACTAATTATAGCAGGTTTTTTAGCGGATTTTTATGATTGGCAGCCGTCACACACTAAAAGACGCTTTTTATTGCAAAAAATATTTTTGGCGTTACCACATCTTGAGAGCTATCATTTTTCCATATTTTGGTCCACAGAGTCATTTGAGGTCTTGTTTTTTGCGGGACGAGTTGACGTTTTTATTGGTATAAAGCAGTTTTATTCTTCGGGTCAGTACGATTACAGCGATACCTCATTTATATCATTTTTTGATGTTTTGGCGCTTTTATACGATATAAACTATTTTATAGAAAAAATAATTATTTTTGCATCGCTTTATTCTGAGGACTATAACTTTTTTATTTTTTCGCTGATGATGCTGTATGGCGGCTTGTTTATGGCGTGATAAGATGACGTTTTCAGCGGTACCATGATTATTTATATGTCTTTTTGATCGCGTGTTATTCCACTTTTTGTTCGGCGGTATGATAATAAAGCGATGTTTTTTGCCTTGTTTTTTTTTTTTTTTACGGTGTTCACTGAAGGGGTTAACTAGTGGGACAGTTTTATAGGTCGTTACGGACGCGGCGATACTAAATATGTGTACTTTTATTTATTTTTTATTTATATAGATAAAGGAATGTATTTATTGGAACAATATTTTTTTATTATTATTATTTATTTAGAAATTTTTTTTTTCACACATGTAATTTTTTTTTTTTTTACTTTGCTCCAGGGGGGACATCACAGTAAAGTGACAGTTTGCAGCTCTGTATCAGTGACCAAAGAGTGCAAGGATGGCCGGTGACACCAGGGGCAGATTCAGACACTGGCAGTCAGTACCAACAGTGGGCTGCTCACCACCTGCCTGTCCCCAGCCAGGCAGGCTAGGATGCCCTCCTGCAAGTTGCCCTGAACAGACTCCACGCAGGAGACAAGCCCACCTGTGAGACCCTCATGGCAGAATGTTACCGTGAGCACCAGCTACAAATGCTCTGGCTACAACTCCAGCCGCAGACCACAGCCAATCATGAGTCCCCTAAGATCTGAGTCCTGAAGCTACAGGCAGAAGACTTCCCCTTGCAGGACAAAGGAGGGGAGATGGACACTTTCTTGTTGACATTTGAAAAGACTTGCCATCAATACCATCTGCCTGAGGACCAGTGGGTCTGGTTCTTATCCCCTCGCCTTTGTGGTAAGGGCTTGGAAATTTTGGGATATCTGCCCAGTGAGACCACCCTGAGCTATGATGATATCTAACAAGATCTACTCCAGCAGTGCAACTTGACCCCTGAGACGCACTGGAAGAAGCTATGGAGGATACAGCGGGGTCCTGAAGTCAGCTAGGCCAATCACATGAAGGCCCTACTGAGAGCAGTCGACCAATGTAGCACGGGATTGGAGCTCTTCACTGTCCAGCAGCTGAAGGAGCTAATTGCAACTGAAGTTTTTTTGGAAGTGCCCGGAGGACCTCCAACATAATCTCTTTGACGGGAAGCTAAAGGGGGCCTCTGCAATAGCGACACTTGCCGACGAGTACTCCAACAACAAGACTCCAGAAGCCAAGAAATCTGCTGGCTGAAGAGGTGGTTAGATGATTGCAGTGTATGCTGTCCCTGTAACCAAGCCTAAGGGGACACCTGCCCATGCATCCCTTTCCACATCGGCAGGGGAACTCCAATTGTGCCATATCTGCAAACAACCTGGACACTTCAAAGTTATGTGTCCACAGTGCAAGAAGGGCCTGTCCCTTCCCCAGAAACTGCCACTGTTTTGTATGTGGGTGAGGGTGATGAGAGGTCCCTTGACAACTTTCAGCCCGTCACCATATGTCTGGCCATTGCCATGGGACTGAGGGACACGGCCGCTGAGATGAATATTGTGTGGCCTGAGCTGATGTCCTCACAGGATTTGGTGCTTAGCAATACCCTCGCTGTCTCCAGGACTGGAGCAGTCGAAAAAGTGCTATTTGTTGCCAAGTTGTATTTGGACTGGGGTGCTGGGAAGGGAGTGTAGGAGGTGGAGGTATCCTTGAATATTCCTGCAAGTGTTGTGCTTGGGACAGACTTGAGGATAGTGTCCCAGAATGTGGCCACTGAACTCCCAAGGCCTGATCCTTTAGACAGCAATGTAATGTCCACCCCTGTTGTTGATGTCAATGTGATTAATATGCATACTGTTGGGGATGTGGGGGTCGCTGATGTACTGTGTCCCTCTCTGATTGAAGTGGGGGAATTATCAAGCAAACTTTAGCAATGCCTTAGTGTGTGGCCAGCAGGCATGCTGGAATCGTTTGTACTGTGAGGTTGTCACAGAAGGGACAAATTGGGCAGACAACTGCAGAGGTGGAGCATGCAACTGAAGGCGGGGCTGTCCCAGGAGAGATAGGGCTCCCAGTTAAGGCCTCACTGCAGGTTTCTTCCACCACCGGGATGTCAGACGGCCAGGTTAGTCAGTCTGGACCAGCGGCTTAGTCAGAAGCCGGGGCAAGCAGACACGCTCTGTGGTTGTAATGGTCATGACTGCTGTCATGCAAAGTGGTAACGCCGGTACCCCAGGGGCCCCTCGGGGGTTTAACTGCTTTTCCCCTTCTGACCAAGTGGCTGGAAACCGTCGACAGCCTGACAGCTCTCAAGGTGCAGGGGGCACAGCATCTTTCATACTCAGACCTTTAGCAGTTGGTCTGGGACCAAGGATGGCTGTACCAGCTGACGGTCCAGCAATTTTCACCGGAGGTGTGGCCTAGAGAACGACAGTTAGTGGTACCCTATCCATTCAGGGCAGAGTTGTTGTTGATTAAACATGACATTCCGATGGTCGGACATCTAAGGATCACTAAGAAAGGCCTGGCTAGCCCAGCATTTTTACTGGACAAAGATGTGGCTACCTACTGCCGCTTGTATGACACCTGTCAGAAGGTGGGGAAGGCAGGGAAGCACCTCAAATTCCCACTGGTAACTCTGCCCATTAATGAAGAGCCTTTCAGAGGGGTGGCTCTGGATCTGGTTGGACCCTGTCAACTCCCAGCAGCTCTGGGAAATGTATCATACTGATGGTAGAAGACTAGGTGATGATGTTACCTTTAGTAGCCATTCAAACCCATTTGTGTCAAATTCTTTGCATGTTATAAGGCAAAAATCAACAGGGTATGTGAACTTTTGATCAGAGTAATTTGGATTGGGTTGTCGTTATGATTTAAAAAGAGAAACCACAGTAGTTTGACAATAAATGGCTGTGTGTGTGTATATATATATATATATATATATATATACATATATATATATATATATATATATATATATATACACACACACACACACACATATATATGTATATATATATACACACACACATATATATGTATATATATATATATATATACACACACACACATATATATATATATATGTACTGTATATATGTATATATATATATGTATATATATACACATTGTGTCTTGTGAAGTGTAAACTACAGTACAGACCAAAAGTTTGGACACAACTTCTCATTTCTGTATTTTCATGACTATGAAAATCGTAAATTCACACAGAAGGCATCAAAACTATGAATTAACACATGTGGAATTATATACTTAACAAAAAAGTGTGAAGCAACTGAAAATATGTCTTATATTCTAGGTTCTTCAAAGAAGCCACCATTTGCTTTGATGGCTGCTTTGCACACTCTTGGCATTCTCTTGGTGAGCTTCAAGAGGTAGTCACCAGAAATGGTCTTCCAACAATCTTGAAGGAGTTCCCAGAGATGCTTAGCACTTGTTGGCACTTTTGCCTTTATTCTGCGGTCCAGCTCACCCCAAACCATCTCAATTGGGTTCAAGTCTGGTGACTGTGGAGGCCAGGTCATCTGGCGTAGCACCCCATCCAGGGTGGATAAAAATCAATGTTATTTTTTAAAAAATCCAAAAAATCGGATTTTTTTTATTTAAATCGGATTTTTTTTATTTAAATCGGATTTTTTTCAATAAACTGCTTTTTGAGGAAAATATTTTACCATCCAAAGGTTCTTCCATCATGAGATAAAGCTGAGTTGTTTAACTCAGTAGAATAAAGGCTGTATATGTGTAACATTCACAATGCCATGCTCTTCCAGAGGTTTCTGTAGGATTAGTGGGCAGTTTCTCTCCTATATTATCACAGACGCTCGCTTTACTTACGCAGTTCTCAAAACTGAATTTGACTCCGCAGAGGTCCCAGCCTCTTCTTCACGGCAAAAAGAGATGCAAGGCCTGGTGGCGCGAATGAGGCAACATCATGAGAAGTGCGGTGATGAAGATGACTCATCTTCATCACCGCACTTCTCATGATGTTGCCTCATTCGCGCCACCAGGCCTTGCATCTCTTTGTTGCATCGTTTGCATTTTGCACGCATGCCTGCCTTACCGATAGGCGAAGGAGCTTCATTAAAATATTCCCAAACTGGGTCTCTTTTATGGCCTGCTGCCATTATAAGGAAAGAATGTAATAAACCTCAGATCGTACACACAAACAGATCCAGACTTGTCTGTCTGTGGCTATGCTGCAGTATTGTGCTCAAAGTTTCACTTTCATTTTCTTGTCTGCTTGCCCTTCCTCCTCCTCACACTTAGATTCACATTCTTCTTGTGTTGTGTAGATCTATTCCACTCCAAACAATCAGAAACATATTGTCTAACTTCGTGGACTTGGCACTGAAGGGGTTGATTCTGTATTCATAGGTTTGTAGAACAATAGGATTAAGGTCTTTTTCTCAACTCTGTTCATGTTGTAACATTTTTGCCGTGAAGAGGCTGGGACCTCTGCGGAGTCAAATTCAGTTAGGTAGAAACTTTGATTTAAATCACTGATTTAAATCAAGCCTTACTGACTAGTGATTTAAATCGTGATTTAAATCAGTTAGATTTAAATCAAATCCACCCTGACCCCATCACTCTCTTTCCTGGTCAAATAGCCCTTACACAGCCTGGAGGTGTGTTTTTGGTCATTGTCCTGTTGAAAAATAAATGATGGTCCAACTAAACGCAAACCGGATGGAATAGCATGCCGCTGTGGTAGCCATGCTGGTTCAGGATGCCTTCAATTTTGAATAAATCCCCAACAGTGTCACCAGCAAAGCACCCCCACACCATCACACCTCCTCCTCCATGCTTCACGGTGAGAACAAGGCATGTAGAGTCCATCCGTTCACCTTTTCTGCGTCGCACAAAGACACGGTGGTTGGAACCAAAGATCTCAAATTTGGACTCATCAGACCAAAGCACAGATTTCCACTGGTCTAATGTCCATTCCTTGTGTTCTTTAGCCCAAACAAGTCTCTTCTGCTTGTTGCCTGTCCTAAGCAGTGGTTTCCTAGCAGCTATTTTACCATGAAGGCCTGCTGCACAAAGTCTCCTCTTAAGGCTGGAGTCACACTACAGCGAGATACGGCCAAGTCTCGCAGGTTAAAAACAAGCTCTGGTACCGGCACTCCGGAGCGGAGTGTGCAGCTCCATGTATTGCTGTGCGGCTGCACGCTCCGCTCCGGAGTGCCGGTGCCAGAGCTTGGTTTTAACCTGCGAGACTCGGCCGTATCTCGCTGTGTGTGATCCCAGCCTAACAGTTGTTGTAGAGCTGTGCCTTCTGTTTGAACACTGTGTGGCATTGACCTGGTCTCTAATCTGAGCCACTGTTAACCTGCGATTTCTGAGTCTGGTGACTCGGATAAACTTATACTCAGAAGCAGAGGTGACTCTTGGTCTTCCTTTCCTGGGGCTGTCCTCATGTGAGCCAGTTTCTTTGTGGTTTTTGCAACTGCACTTGGGGACACTTTAAAAGTTTTCCCAATTTTTCTGACTGACTGTCATTTCTTAAAGTAATGATGGCCACTCGCTTTTCTTTACTTAGAATTTGTATTATGGCAAGAAAAAAGCAGCTAACAGTCTATTCAGTAGGACTATCAGCTGTGTATCCACCAGACTTCTGCTCAACACAACTGATGGTCCCAACCCCATTTATAAGGCAAGAAATCCTATTTCCGGTGACTTCCTCTTGAAGCTCATCAAGAGAATGCCAAGAGTGTGCAAAGCAGTCATCAAACCAAAAGGTGGCTACTTTGAAGAACCTAGAGTATAAGACATATTTTCAGTTGTTTCACCCTTTTTTGTTAAGTATATAATTCCACATGTGTTAATTCATAGTTTTGATGCCTTCTGTGTGAATTTACGATTTTCACAAGACACAATACATATATATTATATATATATATATATATATATATATATATATAATGTGTATATATATATATATATATATACACACATATATATATTGTGTCTTGTGAAGTGTAAACTACAGTACAAACCAAAAGTTTGGACACAACTTCTCATTTCTGTATTTTCATGACTATGAAAATCGTAAATTCACACAGAAGGCATCAAAACTATGAATTAAAATGAAAGTCAGTCAGAAAAATTGGGAAAGCTTTGAAAGTGTCCCCAAGTGCAGTTGCAAAAACCATCAAGCGCTACAAAGAAACTGGCTCACATGAGGACAGCCCCAGCAAAGGAAGACCAAGAGTCACCTCTGCTTCACAGTGTTCAAGCAGAAGGCACAGCTCTACAACAACTGTTAGGCCGGGATCACACACAGCGAGATACGGCCGAGTCGCACAGGTTAAAACCAAGCTCTGGCACCGGCACTCCGGAGCGGAGCGTGCAGCCGCACAGCAATATATGGAGCTGCATGCTCCGCTCCGGAGTGCCGGTACCAGAGCTTGTTTTCAACCTGCGAGACTCAGCCGTATCTCGCTGTAGTGTGACTCCAGCCTTAAGAGGAGACTTTGTGCAGCAGGCCTTCATGGTAAAATATGTTGTGAATTCCGTTCTTGGGCTCCCTCTGGTGGTTGTAAATGGCACTTTTGTGAATTCTGCCCTTGGGCTCCCTCTGGTGGTTTTGAGTGGAACTGCCGCTCCTTGGGTTTAGCTTTAGCAGCTGCTTTCACTAATCGTCTCTCCTGGCTCTGCTATTTAACCTGGCTCTAGTCTTCAGCCTATGCCATTTGTCAATGTTCTCTGGCTGGATTCACATCTCTGCTTGGATTCTCCTGGTTTCCTGACCAGTTCTGTAAAGATAAGTTCTGGCTTTGCTCATTTCAGTCCACATGTTGTGGACTTATTCTGTGCATTCTATTTTTGTCCAGCTTGTCATTATGGATTTTTTCTGTTAGCTGGGAGCTCTGGGAAGCAGATTTACCCTCCACACCTTTAGTCAGGTGTGGAGATTTTGTAATCTCTGCATGGATTTTTGTAGTTTTTATACTGACCGCACAGTATCCTTTCCTGTCCTATCTATCAAGCTAGACTGGCCTCTTATGCTAAAATCTGATTTCATCTCTGCGTATGTTATTTTCCCCTCCTCTCACCGTCAATATTTGTGGGGGGCTATCTTTCCTTTGGGGATTTTCTCTGAGGCAAGATAGGTTTCCTGTTTCCTTCTTTAGGGGAAGTTAGATCTTAGGCTGTGCCGAGGGGTCTAGGGAGCGTCAGGTACCCCCCATGGCTATTTCTAGTTGCGCTGCTAGGTTCAGGGTCTGCGGTCAGTACAGATACCACCTCCTTCAAAGCTTGTCTCATGTTGTTCCTAAACCACCAGAACATAACAGTACAAGTGGCCGAAAATGAATTAAATGTATCTCAAAAGAAGGAAAAGAAAGTTCTGAACCATTTTTTTTTTCTGTGCTCGGGTTTGCCTCTTTTTTCCTCTTGATATCTGGGTGGTGCTGGATATATGCTCTGGCATGGATGCTCAGGGTTTGTTTTCTCGTGTGGATCAACTGGCTGCAAGAGTACAGAGTATTCAGGACTATGTTGTCCAGACTCCGGCTTTAGAGCCCAGAATTCCTACTCCGGATTTGTTCTTTGGGGACAGATCCAAGTTTTTGAACTTTAAAAATAACTGCAAATTGTTTTTTGCTTTGAAACCCCGTTCTTCAGGTGATCCCATTCAGCAGGTGAAAATCATCATATCCTTGCTGCGTGGTGATCCGCAAGACTGGGCTTTTTCTCTTGAAACAGGGGATCCGGCATTATTGAATGTAGACGCATTTTTTCAAGCGCTCGGATTATTGTATGACGAACCTAACTCTGTAGAGCATGCTGAGAAAACACTGTTGGCCCTGTGTCAAGGTCAGGAAGCGGCAGAATTATACTGCCAGAAATTTAGAAAATAGTCTGTGCTCTCTAAATGGAATGAAGAGGCTCTGGCTGCTATTTTCAGAAAAGGTCTTTCTGAAACCCTTAAAGATGTTATGGTGGGCTTTCCTACGCCTGCCGGTTTGAACGAATCTATGTCTCTAGCCATTCAGATTGATCGGCGTCTGCGCGAGCGCAAAGCTGTGCACCATATGGCCGTATCCTCTGAGCATAGTCCTGAACCTATGCAATGTGATAGGATTTTGACTAGAATAGAACGGCAGGAATTCAGACGTCAGAATAGGCTGTGTTTTTACTGTGGTGATTCGGCTCATGTTATCTCTGATTGCCCTAAGCGTACTAAGAGAGTCGCTAGGTCTGTTACCATTAGTACTATACAGCCTAAATTTCTCTTATCTGTGACCCTGATTTGCTCATTGTCGTCCTTTTCTGTCATGGCATTTGTGGATTCAGGCACTGCCCTGAACTTAATGGACTTAGAATTCGCCAGGCGCTGTGGTTGTTCCTTGCAGCCTTTGCAGAGCCCTATTCCTTTGAGGGGTATTGATGCTACACCCTTGGCCAAGGATAAACCTCAGTACTGGACACAGATGACTATGTACATGGCTCCTGCACATCAAGAAGATTGCCGTTTTCTGGTGTTGCATAACCTGCATGATGTTGTTGTGCTGGGATTTCCATGGTTACAGGAACATAATCCGGTGCTGGATTGGAAAACTATGTCTGTGACTAGTTGGGGTTGTCAAGGGGTACATAGTGACGTTCCTTTGATGTCAATTTCCTCTTCCCCCTCTTCTGAGGTCCCTGAGTTTTTGTCGGATTTCCAGGATGTATTTGATGAGCCCAAGTCCAGTTCCCTTCCTCCACATAGGGACTGTGATTGTGCTATTAACTTGATTCCTGGTTGTAATTTCCCTAAGGGCCGACTTTTCAATCTGTCTGTGCCAGAGCATGCCGCCATGCGGAGGTATGTTAAGGAATCTTTGGAGAAAGGGCATATTCGGCCCTCTTCGTCACCATTGGGAGCGGGTTTCTTTTTTGTTGCTAAGAAGGATGGCTCTTTGAGACCCTGTATTGATTATCGTCTTCTTAATAAGATCACGGTCAAATTCCAATACCCCTTGCCTTTGCTTTCTGATTTGTTTGCTCAGATTAAGGGGGCTAGTTGGTTTACTAAGATTGACCTCCGAGGGGCATATAATCTTGTTCGTATTAAACAGGGTGACGAATGGAAAACTGCATTTAATATGCACGAAGGCCATTTTGAATACCTTGTGATGCCATTTGGGCTCTCTAATGCTCCATCTGTGTTCCAGTCTTTCATGCATGATGTTTTCCGCAATTATCTTGATAAATTCATGGTCGTATATTTGGATGATATTTTGATTTTTTCCAATGATTGGGAGTCTTATGTGAAGCAGGTCAGGATGGTGTTCCAGATCCTTCGTGATAATGCTTTATTTGTGAAGGGGTCTAAGTGCCTATTCGGAGTTCAGAAGGTCTCTTTTTTGGGTTTTATTTTTTCTCCCTTTTCTATAGAAATGGATCCTGTTAAGGTCCAAGCTATTCATGACTGGATCCAACCCACATCTGTGAAGGGTCTTCAAAAATTTTTGGGCTTTGCTAATTTCTATCGCCGTTTCATTGCCAACTTTTCCAGTGTGGTTAAGCCCCTTACTGATTTGACGAAGAAAGGCGCTGATGTGACGAATTGGTCCTCTGAAGCTGTTGAGGCCTTTCAAGAGCTTAAACGCCGATTTACTTCTGCCCCTGTGTTGCGTCAACCGGATGTTTCTCTTCCTTTTCAGGTTGCGGTCGACGCTTCTGAGATTGGGGCAGGGGCCGTCTTGTCTCAGAGGGAGTCTGATGGTTCTTTGATGAAACAGTGTGCTTTTTTTTCCAGAAAGTTGTCGCCTGCGGAACGCAATTATGATGTCGGAAATCGGGAGTTGTTGGCTATGAAGTGGGCGTTTGAGGAGTGGCGACATTGGCTTGAGGGAGCTAAACACCGTGTTGTGGTCCTGACCGATCATAAGAATCCGATTTACCTCGAGTCGGCCAAGCGGCTGAATCCTAGACAGGCTCGATGGTCCCTGTTTTTCTCCCGTTTTGATTTTGTGGTCTCGTATCTTCCGGGATCTAAGAATGTTAAGGCTGATGCCCTCTCTAGGAGTTTTTCGCCTGATTCTCCTGGAGTCCTGGAGCCGGTTGGCATTCTTAAGGAGGGGGTGATTCTTTCTCCTATCTCCCCTGATTTGCGAAGGGTGCTTCAGGAATTTCAGGCTGATAGGCCTGACCGCTGTCCAGTGGGGAAGCTGTTTGTTCCTGATAGATGGACAAGTAAGGTAATTTCTGAGGTTCATTGTTCAGTGTTGGCTGGTCATCCTGGGATTTTTGGTACCAGAGATTTGGTTGCTAGGTCCTTTTGGTGGCCTTCCTTGTCTCGCGATGTGCGTGCTTTTGTGCAGTCTGTTATGAAAGGTAATTCAGTACCACAATGGACATAGAGGTCAGCGCACATACAGTGACCTGGCAATAACCCAAAAACAAGAACGAGCTCTGAGACGTGGGAACTCTGTTGACCGCAATCCCTAATCCTCTCCAACCACACTAAAGGCAGCCGTGGATTGCGCCTAACGCTCCCTATGCAACTCGGCACGGCCTGAGAAACTAGCTAGCCTGAAGATAGAAAATAAGCCTACCTTGCCTCAGAGAAATACCCCCAAGGAAAAGGCAGCCCCCACATATAATGACTGTGAGTTAAGATGAAAAGACAAACGTAGAGATGAAATAGATTTAGCAAAGTGAGGCCCAACTTTCTGAACAGAGCGAGGATAGGAAAGGTAACTTTGCGGTCAACACAAAACCCTACCAAAACCACGCAAAGGGGGCAAAAAGACCCTCCGTACCGAACTAACGGCACGGAGGTACACCCTCTGCGTCCCAGAGCTTCCAGCAAGCAGTAAAAAACAAATTGACAAGCTGGACAGAAAAAAACAGCAAACAAATAGCAAAGAGGAACTTAGCTATGCAGAGCAGCAGGCCACAGGAACGATCCAGGAGAAAACAGGTCCAATACTAGAACATTGACTGGAGGCCAGGATCAAAGCACTAGGTGGAGTTAAATAGAGCAGCACCTAACGACTTCACCACATCACCTGAGGAAGGAAACTCAGAAGCCGCAGTACCACCTTCCTCCACCAACGGAAGCTCACAGAGAGAACCAGCCGAAGTACCACTTGTGACCACAGGAGGGAGCTCTGCCACAGAATTCACAACAGCAGTCCTGTGGGACTTGCGCCCGGGCCAAGCCTTGCTGCTCCCGCGCTAGTGGGTTGCTTTTGCCTTTGCCGGTCCCTGAGAGGCCCTGGACTTATATTTCCATGGATTTTATTTCGGATCTTCCTGTTTCCCAGAAGATGTCTGTTATCTGGGTTGTTTGTGACCGGTTCTCTAAAATGGTCCATTTGGTACCTTTGCCTAAGTTGCCTTCCTCCTCAGATCTGGTTCCATTGTTTTTTCAGCATGTGGTTCGTTTGCATGGCATTCCGGAGAATATTGTGTCTGACAGAGGTTCTCAGTTTGTCTCTAGATTTTGGCGGGCCTTTTGTGCTAGGATGGGCATTGATTTGTCTTTTTCTTTGGCGTTTCATCCTCAGACTAATGGCCAAACTGAGCGAACTAATCAGACCTTGGAGACCTATTTGAGATGCTTTGTGTCTGCTGATCAGGATGATTGGGTGTCTTTCTTGCCGTTGGCCGAGTTTGCCCTTAATAATCGGGCTAGTTCGGCTACTTTGGTTTCACCTTTCTTTTGTAATTTTGGTTTTCATCCTCGTTTTTCTTCTGGGCAGGTTGAGCCTTCCGATTGTCCTGGTGTTGATTCTGTGGTGGACAGGCTGCAGCAGATTTGGACTCATGTGGTGGACAATTTGACGTTGTCTCAGGAAAGGGCTCAACGTTTTGCTAACCGCTGTCGGCGTGTTGGTCCCCGGCTTCGTGTGGGGGATTTGGTTTGGTTGTCTTCTCGTCATGTTCCTATGAAGGTTTCTTCTCCTAAGTTTAAGCCTCGGTTTATTGGTCCTTATAAAATTTCTGAAATTATTAATCCGGTCTCTTTTCGTTTGGCTCTTCCAGCCTCTTTTGCCATTCATAATGTTTTCCATAGATCTTTGTTGCGGAGATATGTGGTGCCCGTTGTTCCCTCGGTTGACCCTCCTGCCCCGGTGTTGGTTGAGAGAGAGTTGGAATATGAGGTTGAGAAGATTTTGGATTCTCATTTTTCGAGGCGGAGGCTCCAGTATCTTGTCAAGTGGAAGGGTTATGGCCAGGAGGATAATTCTTGGGTTGTTGCCTCCGATGTCCATGCTACCGATTTGGTTCGTGCTTTTCACTTGGCTCGTCCTGATCGGCCTGGGGGCTCTGGTGAGGGTTCGGTGACCCCTCCTCAAGGGGGGGTACTGTTGTGAATTCCGTTCTTGGGCTCCCTCCGGTGGTTGTAAATGGCACTTTTGTGAATTCTGCCCTTGGGCTACCTCTGGTGGTTTTGAGTGGAACTGCCGCTCCTTGGGTTTATTTTTAGCAGCTGCTTTCACTAATCGTCTCTCCTGGCTCTGCTATTTAACCTGGCTCTAGTCTTCAGCCTATGCCACTTGTCAATGTTCTCTGGCTGGATTCACATCTCTGCTTGGATTCTCCTGGTTTCCTGACCAGTTCTGCAAAGATAAGTTCTGGCTTTGCTCATTTCAGTCCACATGTTGTGGACTTATTGTTCTGTGCATTCTATTTTTGTCCAGCTTGTCATTATGGATTTTTTCTGTTAGCTGGAAGCTCTGGGAAGCAGATTTACCCTCCACACCTTTAGTCAGGTGTGGAGATTTTGTAATCTCTGCGTGGATTTTTGTAGTTTTTATACTGACCGCACAGTATCCTTTCCTGTCCTATCTATCAAGCTAGACTGGCCTCTTATGCTAAAATCTGATTTCATCTCTGCGTATGTTATTTTCCCCTCCTCTCACCGTCAATATTTGTGGGGGGTTATCTTTCCTTTGGGGATTTTCTCTGAGGCAAGATAGGTTTCCTGTTTCCTTCTTTAGGGGAAGTTAGATCTTAGGCTGTGCCGAGGGGTCTAGGGAGCGTCAGGTACCCCCCACGGCTATTTCTAGTTGCGCTGCTAGGTTCAGGGTCTGCGGTCAGTACAGATACCACCTCCTTCAAAGCTTGTCTCATGTTGTTCCTAAACCACCAGAACATAACAAAAATAGCTGCTAGGAAACCACTGCTTAGGACAGGCAACAAGCAGAAGAGACTTGTTTGGGCTAAAGAACACAAGGAATGGACATTAGACCAGTGGAAATCTGTGCTTTGTTCTGATGAGTCCAAATTTGAGATCTTTGGTTCCAACCACTGTGTATTTGTGCGACGCAGAAAAGGTGAATGGATGGACTCTACATGCCTTGTTCTCACCGTGAAGCATGGAGGAGGAGGTGTGATGGTGTGGGGGTGCTTTGCTGGTGACACTGTTGGGGATTTATTCAAAATTGAAGGCATACTGAACCAGCATGGCTACCACAGCGGCATGCTATTCCATCCGGTTTGCATTTAGTTGGACCATCATTTATTTTTCAACAGGACAATGACCAAAAACACACCTCCAGGCTGTGTAAGGGCTATTTGACCAGGAAAGAGAGTGATGGGGTGCTACGCCAGATGACCTGGCCTCCACAGTCACCAGACTTGAACCCAACTGAGATGGTTTGGGGTGAGCTGGACCGCAGAATGAACGCAAAAGTGCCAACAAGTGCTAAGCATCTCTGGGAACTCCTTCAAGATTGTTGGAAGACCATTTCTGGTGACTACCTCTTGAAGCTCACCAAGAGAATGCCAAGAGTGTGCAAAGCAGCCATCAAAGCAAAAGGTGGCTACTTTGAAGAACCTAGAATATAAGACATATTTTCAGTTGTTTCACACTTTTTTGTTAAATATATAATTCCACATGTGTTAGTTCATAGTTTTGATGCCTTCAGTGTGAATTTACGATTTTCATAGTCATGAAAATACAGAAAAATCTTTAAATGAGAAGGTGTGTCCAAACTTTTGGTCTGTACTGTATGTCCTGCGGTTTTGGAATGTATAGTGTAGGTATGTGATATGATTTTCCATGTATTGTGATATGGTGATGCATAGGTAATGTAAAGGTTATGCATGATGTGCATAGTGTACAATTCAAAATATGTATAGGGTATGACATAGGTTAGGACATAAAATTGGAAGGATAATGTAGTGACCGTGCTATATAATTTTCAGGACCATGGGGACTTTTCATAGACATGGGATGATAGATCTGCCCAGCCCATCCAGCCCCTTTTTCTTTGATTCATTAACTATGAATTATTTTTAGAGGGTGATGATACTGTGAACAGACATGCTGATATCCTTGGGGCATCAGCATACTACATCTTCCAGAATGAAACACTAGTTACATACCGTATATTTTGTCCTTTAAAATGTTGATCTAGTACTATTTTTTTGTTCATTTTACAAGGGGTAACATGAAAGTATGGACAAAAAATGTGTTACCCACTTTCTCATGAACATGTGGATACCCATATGTGATCAGAAACTGTTTGGAAAAATGACAGAACTTGGAAGGAAAGGAGCACCATTTGACTTTTGGTGCCCAAATTTGGTTGGACGCCATGCTGCCATTCATGGACGCCTATGCTGCCAAAACAACAAAACCTCTGCCACCTCCACATAGGTGACCCCATTTTGTAAACTATGCACCCCAAAGATTTTATCTAGGGGTACAGTTAGCATTTTGAATCCACTGGAACTTCCCAAATTTTTACAACATTTAGTCCTCGTATTGAACATTTTTAATTTTTCCACTAAACTACTGCATTAGCCCCCAAATTTTTATTTTCACAATGAGAAACATGGAAAAATTGACCCGACAATTAATTGCTCTTTTCTTTTTTTCAACGTGATGATTTCTCACATGTGGTCAGAAACAAATGGCAGGACTTAAAAGTGAAGGAGCACAAACATGACTAAGGGCACTCTGTGACATCTTAAGAATCGTAGGCTGCCTTGTGTGCTGTCAAATCAAATGGGAGACCCTGAACAATTTTCTCATGGAATTCGAGAAAAGTGAGTTCCTCTTGAGACATTTTATTCAAGACAAAGCTGTTGTTGGCTGCATTCTAGTTTAGGTAAATTGCTGCCTAATTATACCAGGCCCTGGTTTTTTGTTTCATCGGATAATGTTAATAATGTAACTTTAATTACAAGATCTTCAGTTTTAGTCACATTAGTTAATGGAAAAGGCAACATTTCTCCTTGCGGAGAGTGATATGTCAAGCCTGCCATGTCAAGGTGAGGAGACTTAAGCCTTGCATTGCTCCTCTGGGAAATTAAAAATGCAAATTGTCTCTTCAGAGAGGAATAGGACTAGACCTCTAGAGTCACCTATTTGAAGTAGCAATCCTAAAAGTTAACATCGACCCTCCAACGAGCTTTGCCACATGGCTTAGGATAAAAGCTAAACCATAATCTCAATTTGCAGACATACACCCAGCACTTTGCACTGATGAGGGGCAGTTCCCCAAATACTCAAGATCCGTTACCTTGCCCATACGCGGTTCCATGTCCATCTTTCTCTGTACGCAAGGGTTAAAGTGCTCTCCATAGCACCTGTATAGAGCCTTGAGCTCTGGAATTTGCAGGATTGTCCACAGTAAATTTTGTAAAACATCTTACCACCTAGAGCAATATGTACTCGCTTTTACTATAAGACCATTGCACCTTGAACTTGACCTTATTTCTCTAGCTAATGAACTCAAACTCTCTTCAGACAGAAAGCAGTGTCCTTTTTTTCTGGCATTTCCCCCTCCCAACTATGGGCTAGTCCCAAACAGTAACTGTATCTGTCCCTGCAGTCTGTTGCTGGGCAGATCTCCCTTACAACGCAATGCTTATCACACTGTATCTCACCCTAATGTCACTATTTAATGACAGTCACTACCTTATATCTCACATAGCAAAATAATCCGCTATTTTATTAAATAACAATAACCCAAAACAAAAACTCAATGGAAGGGATAATGGGAAGGAAATTATTATACCTGGTACTATGGCCACAATCAAATATTGGTATGGTGAAGGATGACAAAAGCAAAAGGTATTAGGGAGGGAGCAAAAATAAAACTTTCCCTCAAATGAAACCCTAAATGAATCCCCTACCTAATAGCGGAGGTCATCACTCTAAATTAAAAGCAATATGGCTTTCCCACTCCATGTTGTTTTACCCTAGGAGTCCCTGAACAGGTCCTATCCCACCATATCAACCCTAATAAAATCTCCCCAAAAAGGGACAAAATTCATATCCATATGGGAATAGCAAAAAAACACACAAAAACACACAATAACTACCCACCACACATAGTGGTTATACATAACAGATGCCAAATGAAGTGACATACTGCTAATGCCCAATGTGTAAACCCTGTAAATGCGTAGGGAGGGGAGAAGGTAAATCTAACCAAATTCCACAGCTTACTCGTGTATAAGCCAAGTTTTTCAGCACATTTTTTTGTGCTGAAAACACCCTCCTCGGCTTATTGTCATTGTCATTGAAAGATGGCAGGGGAGGGGGAACGGCGAAGCAGCGGGTCACAGAGGCAGGAGCTGGCGGCTGTGGCTAAAGCCTGTGCCGCTGCAAAAGAGAAATGAATAATCACTGCACTGCCACCGACTTCCAGCACACATCCTAGGTACCTTCCCTACGTGCCCTTGCTGCAACTCATTCGTTCCGGCGCCAGCAGCTTTTCAGACCGAGCGATAGCATTGCCCCGCTCATTAAAGTAATGAATATTCACGCCTCTCCACTCCCATAGGCTTGGAGAGAATAGTCATTACCTTAATGAGCGGGGCCACATGATCGCTCGGCAGGAAGAGCTGCTGGCGCCAGAACGAGATGCAGCGAGGTCACATAGGCAAGGTAAATAGGATGTTTTTGTTTTTTTTTTGTTTTATAAGAGCCATGCATACAAGGATAGGGGATAAGAAATGTGACAATAATGTATAATATGATTTTTAATTTTCCTTGTTATCACACACTGTGGGCTAGTCAGTCCACTCTGCTGGTGTGTGTGTGTGTGTGTGTGAATCCCAAACCTCTCCTTTCCTCCCTCCCACCAAAAGAATATTTATTGCCCCTGTAGCTGCGGTAGACAATTCTCCCATCTAGTACCAGCTACAACTGGTATAGTCTATCTCAAAAGTCATGAGGTTCTTTGTTCTATTATAGTAAGATATCGGGACACTGATTTAGGCTAGAAAAATAAGGAGTACACATTGCGAATTTCCATCGGTAGATCTGTCAACTACTGTAAGTGCTAGCAGCTAAACACAACGAGTACAAAGTGCGGATTTCTCCTGAACCGTGTGGAAGAACTAGCACGAATTTGGTATCAATAGAAAGATAATTTCAATATAAGAATGAGGTATGTGCCGTTACTCTGCTAGATTCTCATGCCAAGTTATGAGAATTATAAGTACTGCTGGTAAAATCTGTAACTTTGAGGTGAGGGGAGGGTGCAGGTAAACCAGCCCCTTTAGTGATGTCACAAGCCTGCAAGTATAAGGCACGGCACTCAACCCAACCTTCATTCTTGCCTATCGAGCTGTTACTGCAGGTCCCTCTGATGAACTGGGACATTTGGCTCCACCCACCGGCCTGGTTAGCTAAAATGATCTGAGCACATGTGAGTCTTACTTTCTGTTTCAATCCATTTTTTTTATAATTGCTGTACGTACTTTAAATTGTCTCATCTTGTAAAATCTTGATATACCTTTTATAAACATTGCCTAATCTTTTTATGGAGTAAAAGTTATAATATTTACTAGCTTCGTTTCCTTGCTCTAAAACGTACCTAAGTCTTCTGAAGTTAACCACGCTACTAATTTGGGTTGGCTCTGAACCCCTCTGTCGAGATATCTGAGCTGGTGGCAGCAAAGTGTGTTCTGGGCTAGGCAGGTGAGCTGGCAGCGACGGAACAGGGTTTTATAAGCTATTGTCTGGCTGTGGCCTGAGTATTTATCCCCTTCAAGTCGCGGCCCTTTTTCGTTTTTGTGTTTTAATTTTTCACTTCCCTCCTTCCCAGAGCCATAACTTTTTTATTTTTCCGTCAATATGGACATGTGAGGGCTTATTTTTTGCGGGACGAGTTGTACTTTTGAACGACACCATTGGTTTTACCATGTCTTTTACTAGAAAACGGGAAAAAAATTCCAAGTGCGGTGAAATTGCAAAAAAAGTGCAATCCCACACTTATTTTTTGTTTGGCTTTTTTGCTAGGTTCATTAAATGCTAAAACTAATCTGCCATTGTGATTCTATAGGTCATTACGAGTTAATAGACATCTAACATATCTAGGTTATTTTTTATCCAAGTGGTGAAAAAAAATTCAAAACTTTGCTTTAAAAAAAAAAAAAAAAAAGTGCCATTTTCCGATACCCGAAGCGTCTCCATTTTTCGTGATCTGGGGTCGGGTGAGGGCTTATTTTTTGCGTGCCGAGCTGACGTTTTTAATGATACAATTTCGGTGCAGATACGTTCTTATGATCGCCCGTTATTGCATTTTAATGCAATGTCACGGCGACCAAAAAAACTTAATTCTGGGGTTTCGGATTGTTTTCTCGCTACGCTGTTTAGCGATCAGGTTAATGCTTTTTTATATTGATAGATCGGGCGATTCTGAACGCGGCGATACCAAATATGTGTAGGTTTGTTTTTTTTTAATTGTTTTATTAAGGATGGGGCGAAAGGGGGTGATTTATATTTTTTAGATTTTTTTAATATTTTTAAAAACATTTTTTTTTTACTTGTGCCATGCTTCAATAGCCTCCATGGGAGGCTAGATCGCTGCTATGTAGCTGAAATGCAGGTGTGCTGTGAGCGCCGACCACAGGGGGGCGCTCACAGCAGGCAGGCATCAGTAACCGTAGAGGTCTCAAGGACCTCTATGGTTACCTTCCTGATGCATCGCCGACCCCCGATCATGTGACGGAGGTCGGCGATGACATCATTTCCGGCTGCCCGGCCGGAAGCGCCGGTTAAATGCCGCTGTATGCGTTTGACAGCGGCATTTAACAGGTTAATAGCGGTGGGTGAATAGCGATTTCACCCGCCGCTATTGCGTGCACATGTCAGCTGTACAAAACAGCTGACATGTCGCGACTTTTTTTTTTTAATCAGATATTTTTTATTACAATAAAGGTAGTACATAAAAAATGCCTTGCTGTCAGCAATATACAAATGTATTTTACTTTTTTAGGAAACTTATTTAATCCCAAACCAAACTCCCACCCCCCTTCCCCCCACCCTTTAGAGACCTGTCAAGAACCGCCCCACTTTACTACATCATACATAGATGTACAAGAAAAGGAAGATAATCAATAATGCTCCCAAGGGGGCAAAAGGCCCAAAAACAGAAACAAAATAATTTAAATCACATTCCACAACCTATCAAAGAGGTCCATCTTGTTTCTCCTAGAGTAGATACTCCTCTCCAAAGTAATAATATGATCCACTTGCATTATAAAGTCTCTTCTTGTTGGTGGCTCTTCCCTAATCCAGAACTTGGCGATCAACTTTCGCGTAATAAATAACAGTCTAGCAATAACCATTTTGTACAACTTATCAGTTATAATCTCCTCTACGTAGCCCAAAACACATACCAAAGGATCCCGCGGCACAGAGCAATTATATGCCAGTCCCACTTTATTCAGCACCACCACCCAGAAGGAGGACAACCTGGGGCACTGCCACAACATGTGGAGGATACCCGCCTCAGACTGCGAGCATCTAGGGCATTCTGAATTAGGTCTCAACCCGGCTTTGAATAACATGTCCGGAGTTCTATAAGCCCTATGAATAACAAATAATTGTGACAACCTCCCAGGCTCGCTCATTGATATATTGGGCACATAATCTAGTATTGATTCCAAATGGTCATTATCAATCACCCCCAGGTTAGCCTCCCATTTCGCCCTGGCTCTAATAGGGTGCTCCTCCAAAAAAGAGAATAGAAGGAATTCATATATTCCCGAGATCACCCCCTTCGTGCCTCCCCCTACAAGGATAAAATCCAGCATAAGATCCACCTGGATCTCCACAGGCCCTCTCCTACACTGTGCCCGGTACGCATGAGAAAGGCGGCGATACTGATACATCTCAGAGTCTGGCAGTAAAAACTCCTCCTGCAATGCCTCAAAGTTCCTAATTCTGCCCTGATGTAAAATTTGGCCCATCCGAGAGATGCCTGCCTTTCTCATGAAAATGCCCCCTGTTGTGAATTCTGTGATCAAGCTCCCTCCTGTGGTCACGAGTGGTACTGCGGCTTCTGAGTTTCCTTCCTCAGGTGATGAGGTTAAGTCGTTAGGTGCTGCTCTATTTAACTCCACCTAGTGCTTTGATCCTGGCCTCCAGTCAATGTTCTAGTATTGGTCTTGCTTCCTCCTGGATCTTTCCTGTGGCCTGTCTGCTCAGCATAAGCTAAGTTCTGCTTGTGTTACTTTTGTTGCTATATTTTCTGTCCAGCTTGCTTTTTGGGGTTTTGCTTGCTTGCTGGATGCTCTGAGACGCAGAGGGAGCACCTCCGTACCGTTAGTCGGTGCGGAGGGTCTTTTTGCCCCTCTGCGTGGTTGTTTGTAGGTTTTTGTGTTGACCGCAAAGCTATCTTTCCTATCCTCGGTCTATTCAGTAAGTCGGGCCTCACTTTGCTAAATCTATTTCATCTCTGTGTTTGTATTTTCATCTTACTCACAGTCATTATATGTGGGGGGCTGCCTTTTCCTTTGGGGAATTTCTCTGAGGCAAGGAAGGCTTATTTTTCTATCTTCAGGCTAGCTAGTTTCTCAGGCTGTGCCGAGTTGCATAGGGAGCGTTAGGCGCAATCCACGGCTACCTCTAGTGTGGTTTGATTGGTTTAGGGATTGCGGTCAGCAGAGTTCCCACGTCTCAGAGCTCGTCCTATGTTTTGTGGTTTTTGTCAGGTCACTTGTGTGCTCTGAACTTCAAGGTCCATTGTGGTTCTGAATTACCTATTCATAACAGCTCCCCCTCCAGGTCCTCACTCAATACCTTCATCCCAATCAATGATCTCAGGCTACAGGGTGCCCGCGCCCCACCCGACTCATCACCCCATCCCTTAAAATGCTGACACTGTGATGCCAAAAAATACAACCACGGATTAGGTAGTGCCACCCCTCCCTCCATCTTTGGCCTTTGTAGAATTTCCTGTTTAAATCTGGGGCTCTTTCCACCCCAAATCAGCTCACCAAACAAGGATCTAATCAGCTAAACAGATAGCTCCATTCCACGCAATCGAAAGCCTTATGGGCGTCCAAGGACACCACAACCCGTTTGCCGACATTGTCAGAAGGGATTTGCAGATTTAAAAACAACCTTCTCAGATTGAGTGCCGTTGACTTATTGGGCATAAAGCCTGACTGATCCAGGTGAACCAGTCTGTCAATCACCCTGGACAACCTATTTGCCAAAGCTTTTGCCAAAATCTTTATGTCGGCCGTCAGAAGTGAGATTGGTCTATAGGATTCTGGTAGCTGTGGGTCCTTGTCGGCATTAGGGATCACTACCACAATAGCCTCTCTCATTGACAAAGGTAGCTCCCCTCTTTCCAATGAGCTATTATACACCCCCGCCAGTTTGGCCAGCAATGTTTCTTTCAGTACCTTATAAACCTCAGCTGGAATACCATCCGCCCCCGGAGCCTTATTCCCAGCAACACCCGCCAACGCAGCCCCCAATTCTTCTTCCCCAATCGGCTCCTCCATCACCTCACATTCCTCTCTACTCAACCTGGGCAGATCAATCCCCTCCAAGTAACCCGTCATATCCTCGGACCCCCTCCCCACACTAGAAGTATATAATTTATCATAGAATTTTCTAAACACTTCCAGAGTTTGTTCCCCCCGAGTAACCAATGTTCCATCCTCCGTCTTAATGGAGTAGACTTGCGAGGAAGCCCTCTGTGCGGACGCCACTACCGAAAGTAAATGCCCCACCTTTTCCCCCTCCGAATAGAAAGATGCTCTTTAAAAAGCCCGCAATCTCTCCGCCTTTCTCAAATATAATTGGTTGACCTCCTTCTGAGCCATCCTCATACGGCTCTGAGACTCTCTAGTGCAATGGGCCCCCAATGCCGCCTCAGCTGCCTTCAGTTCCTCCAGGACAGCTTGATCCTGTACTCTAGTCCTTGTCTTGTGTCTTGAAATGTCCCGAAACAGAATGCCCCTTAAATATGCCTTCATAGTGTCCCATACTACATGGCATTCTGCACTACCTTCATTAATCTTAAAAAACTCCTCTATCTCAGCCCCCACCCTTTCCATGTCCAAGAGTTGTAGCCAGGAGGGGTGAACCTTCCAGCCCATCCTCCGCGACCCAACCTGTTCTTATAACTTTAAAGAGACCTGAACTGGGCTATGATCTGATAGAATCCTGGGACTATATTCCACCCCGCTTAACAATTAGTTCATCCCGTCATTACCCAAGGTGACATCAATTCGAGACATAGAACCATACGTGGTCGAGTAACAGGAGTAAGAATATGTATTAACATTGCGAGCCCGCCATAAGTCAATCCAACCTATTTCTCTAAGATAGTTTCCAAAAGGAGTACCATTACCGTCCCTGCGTAGCGGAGCGTGATTACTCTTGTCCCAATGGTCGTCGGCTATATTGTTCACATCTCCCACCACCAGAAGGGGAACCCCAACCCATCCTCTCATAGACTCCAAAATCTCCTGAATTTTCTTACCAGAATATGGCGGGGGTATATATAAACGATGCAAATCAAACGATTAAAGATTTTACACACTAAAAAAACATATTGACCGTCTTTATCAGTTTTTACCTCAACTTCCTCAAATGGAGTACTTGTATGGATCAAAACCGACACCCCCCTTGCATAATTAGAGAACGTCGAGTGATACGCCTTGCGCACCCATCTCTTCTGTAACATATCAACTTTTTCCTCCACTAAATGGGTTTCTTGCAGGCATATCACCGAGGGCCTCTGTTTCAGTAGGTACTGAAATATTGCCGCACGCTTGGTAGCATCCGCTAGCCCCCTAACATTCCAACTTATAATATTAACATTCCCTCCCATTTCCTCCCTCCCAGATAAAAAATGAGTACCGTCTCCCCCAGGTCTCCACCAATGCCCTCCTCCCCCCACCCCCACAATAATTCCAACCTCCCCCATCTGAAACTCAAAATAACTCAGCTAAACCAAACTTTCTTTCTCTATATGAGAACTGAGAGCACTTGATATACCCTAGAACTATGTCATTTGCCGTCCATCTCTCCCCCTCCCACCGCGACCAATATGAACTATTCATTGCGCCGCCGAACACAATACTGTAACCTTTGGGTGCATTTTGTCTAAATACACAAATCACATTCAAAAAAACCCCAAAAAGAGGTAGAACCAGTAGAATTATAGATCTTCAGTATCAGTCTCATCGGTTCCGATCAGTGCCAATTTTCTTGGCGTTAGTGTCCAGCCATTGCATCGCCTCCTCCGGACTTTGGAAAATGATAATTACTTACGGGTAATTTGATTTTCCAGAACCATGACAGCACCGCACGTGAGAGATGGCATCCGCCCCCAGGAACAGGAAACCCGTAGCAGAGATATAAGAATGGGGCGGCCCCTCTCTCCTCAGTTTGTTTCCAGAGTATGGAAGATGACCGCTTTGTTAGTACACAGTTATGTATCATATTTACATTTGTATAATCTTTCGTTAGCTTCTGTCTACACACATGTTTTGCATATATACATTTACTTATATACAATAAGTGTTTTTTTTTTTTGAATCACACAACCATCACCAAGATAGGGCGGGAATTAATGCGGCGCTGTCATGGTTCTGGAAAATCAAATTACCCGTAAGTAATTATCATTTTTCCCTTCACCATGACAGCGCCGCACGTGAGAGGAAGAAATAGAAGATTCCTAGGGTGGGACGACAGCAGACAACACCTTTCTCCCAAAAGACAAGTCTGATTGACCTAAGTCTAACCTATAATGTCGGAAGAAGGTAGAGGGTGATGACCATACTGCCGCTTTACAAATCTGTTCTATCGAGGCATTAGCCCTTTCCGCCCAGGAAGTGGCTATAGCACACGTGGAGTGAGCCGTAACACCCTGTGGGGGAACTTGACCAGAAAAAGAATACGAAAGTGAAATAGCCGTACGCAACCACCGTGCAATAGTTGCCTTTGAGGCCTTTTTTCCCCTGTTTGTCCCCTGAAAGGTGACAAAAAGGGCCGATGACTGACGCCAAGATTTTGTGGCCTCTATGTATTGAAGGAGGCAGCATCTGACATCGAGACAATGGAAGGTTTTCTCCCCCTGGGATTTTGGTTGGGAACAAAAAGAGGGCAGAATAATTTCCTGGTCTCTATGAAATTTAGAATTGACCTTCGGAAGAAAGGCAGGGTCGGTTTTAATATCTACTTTGTCATCATGGAAAGTAGTGTAAGGAGGGTTCACCGACATAGCTTGTAACACACAAGTACGGCGGGCAGACGTTAAGGCAACTAGGAGAACCGTTTTTAGAGTCAAGGATTTTATTGATATAGAATCAAGAGGTTCAAAGGGGGAAACGGTTAGAGCCTTTAAAACTAAATTTAAATCCCAGGGAGCTACCTTAGGTATTAATTTTGAGGGTCTGGAAGTAAAGGAGGCTCGAATGAACCTATAGACCCAAGGGTGGTCAGCAAGTTTATGATCAAACAGTGCACCAAGGGCAGAGACTTGCACCTTTAAGGTGCTAGTAGACAGACCTTTTTCCAACCCTTTTTGGAGAAATTCAAGAATTTCCTTTACCGGGACCTGTTGACCAGAGTTAGACAACTGTCGCCCCGAGAAATCTAGGAATTTTTGCCAGATTTTCTGGTATTTGTCTGAGGTGACTTTTTTCCTGCTAGCGAGCAATGTGGTCACCAAAGGGCTTGAGCATCCTTTTGCTAACAGAAGTCCCCTTTCAAGTTCCAGGAGGTGAGATGCAACCTGTGAACTTGGGGATGTTGAACTGGCCCTTGGTATAGGAGATCCGGGGCATCCGGAAAGATCCACGGGTCCGAGATAGACATGCGCCTGAGCCATGTGAACCATGCTCTTTTCGGCCAAAAGGGAGCTATGAGGATCACTCGTGCTTTGTCTTCCCGAATTTTCCTGAGGACTGTCGGGATTAATGGTATTGGGGGGAATGCGTATGCTAGATGGAAGTTCCACCGATATAGGAACGGGTCTACCCCCTCCGGGTGTTCTCTTGGGTTCAGAGAATAGAACCTCTTCACCTTCCGATTTTGTTTTGTGGCGAACAAGTCTATGTCTGGAACGCCCCAGCTGGCACATATTTTCCCAAATACTCGCTGGTTCAGGGACCACTCCCCCTGATGTAACGTGTGACGGCTTAAGTAGTCGGCTACTTGATTCTCTGATCCTTTCAAGTATGTTCCGGTTAGTGAAAGAAGGTTGTTTTCGGCCCATATAAAAAGTTCTTTGGCCTCTGCCATAAGGGATGTTGATCTTGTGCCCCCTTGGCGGTTTATATAAGCTATCGTTGTGTTGTTGTCAGACAACACCACCACATGTCTTCCCAGAATCCTTTTTCCTATATGAAGAAGTGCTAGTCTTACCGCAGACAATTCTTTTAGATTGGAGGATGCTGTTGTCATTGGGCTCCCCCATTGACCCTGAAGGACCTGATCTCCTAAGTGTGCCCCCCAACCCCACGGACTCGCATCGGTAGTAATGACTACTGGATCTCGTACTGACCATGGCACTGCGTTGGTTAGATTTTCTATTTTCAGCCACCACTCTAGTGAGTTTTGAACCTTTGGTGATAGAAGAATCTTCCGATTCAGATTGTATGGATTTCTTTCTTGTTCGGCTAGTATTTGCCATTGTAACTCTCGTGTGTGGCTTTGTGCCCATCGCGTTGCTGGAATTGTTGCCGTTAGGACTCCTAAGAGTGACATTGCATTCCTCAGAGAGATAGTCTGTTGTAGTTGGAATGACTGTACTCTCTGCTGAATAGATTGAACTTTCCTCTGTGGGAGGACACACTCCTGCTTGACTGAATCTAACACGATTCCGAGGAATTCTTGAGTTTGAGTTGGGACAAGCCTTGATTTTTTCAGGTTTATCATCCATCCTAAACTGGTCAGCACCTCCAGTACTCTTGCAGCCGCTTTTTCGCAACTTTCTTTGTTTTTTGCTATTATCAAAAAATCGTCCAAATAGGGTACCAACATTATGTCTTCTTTTCTGACGAAAGATGCTACTTCGGAAATAATTTTTGTGAATATACGGGGCGCTATGGCTACCCCAAAAGGAAGACATTGATATTGTAGATGGACAGGGGTTTCCCCCAGATTTACCACTAATCTTAGATATTGTTGGTGTTGGACAGCGATTGGCACATGGTAGTAAGCGTCTGTAAGATCGATCACCACCATGTAACAGTTTGGGTCGAGTACTTTTACTGCAGTCTTTAAAGTTTCCATCTTGAATTTGTCTATTTGAATGTAATGGTTTAGGGCCTTTAGGTTGAATATTACTCTCAGCGAGCCGTCTGGTTTTGGTGTTAGAAATAAAGTGCTGTAGATCCCTTTCCCTATCTCTTGATGGGGTACTTCTACTAACACCTCTTTTTGCATGAGGAGATAGATTTCTCTTTTTAATATGGCCTGATTTTTTCCCGCCACCTGGGTCATTTTTACACGATTTGGTGGGAGGTTGGAGAACTTGAACCTCAGACCCTCTGACAACAAATTTGTTATCCATTGAGAAGCCGGCAGCGCTGCCCAGTGATGGACAAACCGCCGGAGTCTTCCCCCCACCGGAATACTGGCGTCACTGACTTTTGGGATCAGGCTTGGGGGGAGGTTTGTTGAAAAGGAATCCCCTTTCCTTTCGCTCTCTCCAGGGTCTGCCTCGACTAGACCTGTCATCTGATCGGCCGCGGGTCCCTCTATATCCACCACGAAAGGACGAACGAGAGGTATCCCATCGGCGCCTGGGAAAGGAAGGAGGTGGAAACCGCTTCTTTTTGTCCGACGCTTTCTCAAGGATCTCGTCTAGAGCTTTTCCAAAAAGGTATTGCCCTTCACAGGGTACTCCAGAGTTTGACCTTTGATTGGAAGTCAGCTGTCCAATTTTTTAGCCATAATGTTCTCCTTCCTGAATTGGATAACGCACACACACGTGCGGCACTTCTAACCGAATCTATCGAGGCGTCTGCTAGGAATCTTGCGGCGCCTTGCAGAGAAGGCAATGCTTCCAGAAGCCTCTCTCTCGGGCATTTGTTTTTGATTTGGTCACTTAACTCCTTTAACCACTTGACCATAGCACGTGCCGTGCAAGTGGCAGCAACCCCGGGTTTAAATGACCATGTCGCTGCTTCCCAAGTCGACTTTAGAAAAGCATCTGCTTTTTTGTCGAGTGGGTCCCTTAGGGCTCCCATGTCTTCAAATGGTAACGCAACCCCTTTAGAGGTGCTAGCGATGGCTGCATCTAGTTTAGGGGCCTTATCCCACTTTTCACAGACTTACTCATCAAAGGGGTATTTGCGTTTTAATGCCTGAGGGACGGACATCTTTTTATTAGGCTTTTTCCACTCACGTTTTATTAATTTGATTATGTTATCATGGAAGGGAAAAAACTTTCGCTTCTTCTCCTCCAAGTTGCTAAACATGGTGTCTTGGATTGTCCGTGGTTCTCTAGGGGTCTCTATCCCCATAGTCGTTCTGACAAGTTTGAGCAGCTTCCCAATGTCCTCCGACTGAAAACATGGGTGGCCATACTCCTCATCTGAGGAGTCTAAATCTGAGGCATCAGAGGGGGTTAAGGCTCCCAGCTCATCCCCTGAATCTATGTCCGACCCTTGTTCACTTGTTGGGGGAGCGGGGGTCTCCTTTGTGTGATGTTTCAACTGTTCTTTAACTGTAGATTTAACTTCCTCCCGTATAATTGTTTTAATGTTTTGTAATAGGGAAGAAGATTCCTCCGCAACTGTTCTGTCGATACAGGGCTGGCAGACCTTTTTGCTGTATAGCCTAGGGAGTTTTTCTTTACATAGTGGACAGACCCTATTCTTTTGCTTGGAGGTGGCTTTCCCTTCCTATAAAACATAGTGCACAGGGTATCAGTGTGTGTGTAGCTTGCCTTACAAAGGCACTCACCCCTCCAGGACCCTGGGTACCGCTGCAGCTTGAGTGTCTTCCGACATTCTGGGCGCAGGCATCAGCAGCTCCGGATCTACCGCTAGTTCGGTCATCTCCGTCTGAAGAGCAGGACCAGCGACTCCTCTTTGCTGCTGTATCTTATAGAGGAGCGGTGTGCGCGCCACTGGATCAGCTTCCGCCCGGAAGTGTCCAGCACACCGGCTCCCTCGGCGTGTGACATCACTTCCTGCGACCGGAAGTCGTCATCCTTCACTTCGGCGCCAGCGTCAGTGAAGGACACGCCCCCATATCCCCGGACCGGCCTCCTGCACAGAGCGGTCGCCGGGGAGTCCAGCGAGGGAAAGGGATGGCGCGGACTAAGCAGCCAGACACCGGACAGCACCGCACGCGATGCCGCCGACTACGGCTGGCCCCCCCGCCGGACCTCGGCCTCCAGACCGGAATCATCAGAGGGAGATCCCTCCGGAGGTAGGAGCTCTGCAACAGGCGTCCACCTGCAGGAACAGGAAACCAAACTGAGGAGAGAGGGGCCGCCCCATTCTTATATCTCTGCTACGGGTTTCCTGTTCCTGGGGGCGGATGCCATCTCTCACGTGCGGCGCTGTCATGGTGAAGGGAAAAAATTGAACACGATCCAGCGCCACCACCCTGAGCTTAGCTGGGTAGAGCATTGAGTATTTTAGGTCCAGTTCTCGGAGCCGTCGCTTGACTTCACCAAACTTCATTCTGAGTTTCTGCACCGATGCCGAATAATCCAGATAAATGGAGATCCGATTTCCGTTTATACTCAGGCCATCACTGATCCTAGCCTTCCCTAGTAGGGATTCCCGATCCTGGTAGTCCAAAATTTTTGCCAGTATAGCTCGAGGAGCGGAACCAGGCGGCAGTGGACGAGTGGGGACTCTATGAGCCCTTTCCACCGAAAAGTGGTTGGTAAGGTCTGCGCCTCCCACCGAGTTTTTAAGCCATGCCTCAATATATTCAGTAGGGTTGTTTCCCTCCACCTTCTCCGGCACCCCAACTATTCTTAAGTTGTTTCTCCGAGATCGATTTTCCAAATCGTCTGTTTTAAATTCTAATTCTGCAATTCGTTGAATGTATTTCTTTTCTCTTTTCAACAGTTCGTTTGTCTGATCCTCCACACTGCCCACACGCTCCTCCACCACCTCCACTCTTTTCTCCACCTTACGCATAGCAGAGTTAAAGGGGTTGTCCACTACTTTCAATTAACCCCCCAATGTATCCCCCCGGGGCCCCTAATGAATTGGGCAATTACCTTGCGTTGCCGTTTTCGCCTGTGAGCGGCGCTATTCTGCCTGCTGAGTCCGGGTCTCGTGACCCCCAGACTGCAGCCGCCGCTCATTTCCGCCGATGTCACGTCAATTTCCAGACTCTAGAAATTGACGTGACGTCAGCAGCAGGCGTGACCAGCCCCCACAGTCAGCAGTCACTCAGCAAGAGTGACTGGGCTGTGGGCGGTGCTGGGGGCTGCCTGCAGGGCTGTGCTGGGGGCGGGCGGGGCTCTGTGTGCTCACTGCTGCTGGGATCATGATGTGCGGGCAGGGCTGTGCTGCCTGCGGTCGCCGGGGATCTGCCTGCCGGCGCCGGTGTTTTTGTGGACCGGCGCCGGTGCCTGCCCGCCGTTGTGTGCGGGGCTCTGCCCGCCGGCATGTGCGGGGCTCTGCCCGCTGCCTTGTGCGGGGCTCTGCCTCCCGGCTTGTGCGGGGCTCTGCCCGCCGTTGTGTGCGGGGCTCTGCACCGCCGGCGTGTGCGGGGCTCTGCCCGCCGGCGTGTGCGGGGCTCTGCCCGCCGGCATGTGTGTGTGTGTGTGTGCCGGTGCTGTGCGTGTGTGCAGGGATCGTCCGATGGGACTACAAGTCCCATCGGGCTCTGCCTGCTACACTGACAGTAAGTGACACATTAGCCAATGATGGGACAGTAGTAGTCCCATCATCCGGCTAATGTGTTGAATGTAAAAAAAAAAACATACACAGTACATACATACATACATACAACACACACCATGCAACGACATGCACCATGCGACGACATGCACGCACCATGCGACGACATGCACGCACCATGCGACGACATGCGCCATGCGACGACATGAACCATGCGACGACATGCACCATGCGACGACATGCACGCACCATGCGACGACATGCATGCACCATGCGACGACATGCGCCATGCGACGACATGCAACATGCACCATGCGACGACATGCTGCATGCGACGACATGCACCATGCGACGACATGCACCATGTGACATGCACCACGCGGCAACATGCGACGACATGCACCATGTGATGACATGCACCATGTGACATGCACCACGCGGCAACATGCGACATGCTGCATGCACCATGCGACGACATGCACCATGCGACGACATGCACCATGCTGCATGCACCATGCGACAACATGCGACATGCACCATGCGACGACATGCACCATGCGACGACATGCACCATGCGACGACATGCACGCACCATGCGATGGCATGCACCACGCGATGACATGCACCATGTGACATGCACCATGCGACATGCACCATGCGACGACATGCACCATGTGACATGCACCATGCGACGACATGTGACATGCACCATGCGGCGACATGCTGCATGCGACGACATGCACCATGCGACGACATGCACCATGTGACATGCACCACGCGGCAACATGCGACGACATGCACCATGTGACGACATGCACCATGTGACATGCACCACGCGGCAACATGCGACATGCTGCATGCACCATGCGACGACATGCACCATGCGACGACATGCACCATGCGACGACATGCACCATGCGACGACATGCACCATGCTGCATGCACCATGCGACAACATGCGACATGCACGATGCGACGACATGCACCATGCGACGACATGCACCATGCGACGACATGCACGCACCATGCGACGGCATGCACCATGCGACGACATGCACCACGCGACGACATGCACCATGTGACATGCACCATGCGACATGCACCATGCGACGACATGCACCATGTGACATGCACCATGCGGCGACATGCACCATGTGACATGCACCATGCGACATGCACCATGCGACGACATGCACCATGCGACGACATGCACCATGCGACGACATGCGACATGCACCATGCGACGACATGCACCATGCTACATGCACCATGCGGCGACATGCACCATGCGACGACATGCGACATGCACCATGCAACATACAGTACATACATACATACTACAGACATACAGTACATATAACATAGAGTACATACTCACCATCACTTGTCACTTTGTTCCCCGAAGCCATTGTCACCTGTAAAAAATATTAAAATAATAAACAAACAATATACTCCCTGTCCGCAGAAATCCAATTAAAACGAGTGTCCCACGACGATCTCCCGTGGAGAGCAGGAGCATCAGTTGATGCGACCACTCTCCAGGGGCTCCAGGAACACAATGATGGAAGGTATCCTTCCATCATGTATTCCTCACAAGGTATTCCTACGCCCCTGTGAGAAAATAGTCCCTAGTCTCACTATTGGCATTGCTGGGTGAGACATTTTCCCACGCAGCAATTGCCATAAAGTGAGACCAGTGAACTAGAGTAACCTCAGTGATGCACTGCAGGAGCCATTGTCTCCTGTCAGTGTGTCACTGAGGGCCCTATAGAGCAGTGACATCACCCGATGTCACTGTTCTATAGGGGAGATCGTCGTGGGACACTCATTAATTGGACTACGGCGGAAAGGTAGTATACGGTTTATTATTTTACTTTTTTTTGCAGGCGCTGAAGTATGGTAAGTATGGTTAAATGAAGAATATTAAAATACTTTTTTCCAAATGTGTGTGTTTTATTAACCCTTTCTTACTATTGGATTAGTAATGGATAGGTGTCTTATTGACGCCTCTCCGTTATTAACCCGGCTTAATGTCACCTTACAATAGCAAGGTGACATTAACCCCTTATTACCTCATATCCCACCACTACTCGGGAGTGGGAAGAGAGGGGCTAAGTGCCGGAATTGGCGCATCTTACAGATGCGCCATTTCTGGGGCGGCTGCGGACTGGTATTTGTAGTGGGGGGGGGGGGGCCAATATCCATGGCCCCTCTCTAGAATATGAATATCAGCCTGCAGCTGTCTGCGTAGCTTTTCTGGCTATAAAATATAGGGGGACCCCACGTCATTTTTTTTTTGGGGGGGAGGTCCCTCTCTTTTAATAGCCAGTAAAGGCTACGCAGACAGCTGCGGGCTGATATTCATAGCAGGCTACAGATATTGGCCCCGGCCGTCGGCTTTCCCCCTCTGGCGCAGAAAATTGCGCGGGAGCCCACGCCGTTTTTTTTCCGCTTTTTTTTTTTCTTTTTAAATTCATCGCTCATTAAGGCCTCTTTCACTCTTGCGTCAGTACGGGTCCATTGCTATGCGTCGGGCCAACGTACCGACGCACGTTGTGAAATTTGTGCACGACGTGGGCAGCGGATGCAGTTTTTCAACGCATCCGCTGCCCATTCTGAAGTGCGGGGAGGAGGGGGCGGAGTTTCTGCCGCAAATGCGCGGTAGAAAATGGCGGGCGAGCCGGCCAAAAAAATTTTCAATTGAACGTTTTTTTGTGCCGACGGTCCGCCAAAACACGACGGATCCGTAGCACGACGGAGCCGATGTCTGGCCATCCGTCACGATCCGTCGCTAATACAAGTATATGGGTAAAACGCATCCTGCGAGCACATTTGCAGGATCCGTTTATTTGCACCGGATCGTTTTTTCCGCCAGATCCGTTTTTTTCAACCTGATCCGTTTTTTTCCGCCGGATCCATTTTATTCCACCGGATGTTTTTTTTTCCGCCAGATCTGTTTTTTCTCATAGAGTTGTATTCGCGCCGGATTGCACCTGGTGGCCACACGTTTAATACGTTTTTGCAGGATCCGTCAAAAAAGCTGTTTCCACCGGACGGAAAACACATACAGAGGAACGGTTTTTCGGTACGTTGAAAAAATGCACAGCGACTGATCTAGCAAAAAACGGATGAAACGTGTGGCCATCAGACGCACTCCGGCGCTAATACAACTCTATGAGAAAAAAACTGATCTGGCGGAAAAAAACGATCAGGTGGTAAAAAACGGATACGGCGGGAAAAAAAAGATCCGGCAGAAGAAAAAAAGATCCAGCGAAAAAAAACGGATTTTGCAAATGTGCTCGCAGGATGCGTTTTGTACCCATAGACTTGTATTAGCAACGTATCCGTCGTGTTTTGGCGGACACAACGCACAAAAAAAAGTTCAATGTAACTTTTTTTGTGCGACGTGTCTGCCATTTCCGACCGCGCATGCGTGGCTGGAACTCCACCCCCTCCTCCACGCTCATCACAATGGGCAGCGGATGCGTTGTAAAACTGCATCCGCTGCCCACGTTGTGCTAAAGTTAGCATAACGTCCGTCGGTACGTCTGGCCGAAGGTTTGCGATGGCCCCGTACCGACGCAAGTGTGAAAGTAGCCTTACATCTGAATTTGCTGAGTATAATGCAGCCACCCCAGAGTATAATGTAGCCCCCATAGAATATAATGCAGCCCCCCATAGTATATCAGACAGCCTCCCCCATAGAATATAATATACCCCCCATAGTATATAAGACAGCCTCCCCCATAGAATAGAATATACTCCCGCAATAGTATATAACACAGCCACATAGTATATAACACGGCCTCCCCCATAGAATATAATATACCTCCCATAGTATATATCAAAGCCCGCATATAATATAGCACAACTTGCATAGTATATAGCACAGCCCACATAATATAGCACAGCCCGCGTAGTAGTATACAGCACAGCCCGTGTAGTAGTATACAGCACAGCCCGGGTCGTAGTATATACAGCACAACACGCGTAGTAGTATATACAGCACAGCCTGCGGAGTAGTATACACAGCACAGCCCACACAGTGGTATATACACAGCACAGCCCACACAGTGGTATATACACAGCACAGTCCACACAGTGCTATATACACAGCACAGCCCACACAGTGGTATATACAGCACAACCCACATCTCATCCCCCGATAATGGCTCCACACTCTCCTCACCTTTCCTCTTGCCCGCGCTGCTCCTGGCTCCTGTCTCCTGTCTCGGCAGCTGCAGTCTGCCCGGGACACAGCAGGAGTGCGATGATATGACGTCATCGCGCACCCGCAGTGTCAGAGGCAGAGCGGGGAATGATGGGAGAGGGAGCGTCAGCGGACGCTCTCTCCTCCATCATTGCATTGAACTATACCGGCGTCATAGACGCCGGTATAGTTGAATGCGGCGGCGGCACTGGTGGGAGTAGGGGGGAAAGAGTGCAGCGGCCCACTACTGGCACCGGCCCTTCTGGCATTTGCCAGAAGTGCCCGATGGCCAGTCCGGCCCTGGTCACCGCCCACACACTTCCCTCCTCCTGAACTGCAGCGTTTCTCGGGCCCACATCCGCAGCAAAACTGCAGATATTTGTTACATCTCAATGAAAGTCTAAGGCCGGAGTCACACTACAGCGAGATACGGCCGAGTCTCGCAGGTTAAATACAAGCTCTGGCACCGGCACTCCGGAGCGGAGCGTGCGGCTCCATGTATTGCTGTGCGGCTGCACGCTCCGCTCCAGAGTGCCGGTGCCAGAGTTTGGTTTTAACCTGCGAGACTCGGCCGTATCTCGCTGTGTGTGATCGCGGCATAAGGGTACAAAAACGCTGCAGTTCGGCACAAAAGAAGTGACATGCTGCGGAGAAAAAAAAAGCTGCGTTTCGGTGCGGCCTTTTCCGCAGCATGTGCACAACAAGTCTGCGGCTCCCATAGACTTGCATTGGTTGTGCACAACACTGTGGATTTAATGCAATTCCGTACTGCAAAAAACGCTGCGGATCTGCAATCAAATCCGCAACCTGTGCACACAGCCTTAGCATTTAGTGAACCTAGCAAAAAGGCAAGCAAAAAACAAGTGTGGGATTGCACTTTTTTTGCAATTTCATCATACTTTGAATTTTTTTCACATTTTCTACTACACGACATGGTAAAACCAATGATATCGTTCAAAAGTAGAGCTTGTCCCGCAAAAGATAAGCCCTCACATGGCCATATTGACGGAAACATTATGGCTCTGGAAAGAAGGGGAGCGATAAACGGAAAAAGCTCCAGGGATGAAGGGGTTTAGAAACATGGATATGGACATATCTATGGAAATAGATATATAGATATATCTGCATGTATCTATCTATCCCATATCTATCTAATTCTATCTGTCTATCTATCCATCTATCTAATATCCATCTATCTATCCCATATCTATCTAATATCCATCTATTTAATATCTATCTATCCCATATCTATCTGTCTATCTATCTATCTATCTATCCCATATCTATCTATCCCATATCTATCTATTTATCTATCCCATATCTATCTATCTATCTATCTATCTATCTATCTATCCCATATCTATCTATCTATCCCATATCTATCTATTTATCTATCCAATATCTATCCCATATCTATCTATCTATCTATCTATCCCATATCTATCTATCCCATATCTATCTATCTATTATCTATCTATCTATCTATTATCTATCTATCTATCCCATATCTATATATCTATCCCATATCTATCTATCTATTATCTATCTATCTATTATCTATCTATCTATCTATCTATCTGTGTGTAATGGAGTGTGGGTTGGACAAATGTAAAAGAGGAGTTGGACAGAAATGACATCACAAATCTTTTTGAAGAGAGAGGAGGGAGGGGTTTGGGTGTGTTTTGGAGTGGGTGTGCTAGGTTCGGGCTTAGTGGCAGTGCAAAGCATCATGGAACTTGTAGTATTAGGGCATAATAAGGAAGTTGTCGATTAACCTCATGAGAGCTGAATCCAGCACTGAAGATGTGCTGCTCAGCATGATAACAGGTAATATTGCTAAAATAAACACATTAGATGTTTTCAGTGGCACATAATAGCAAGATTTATGAAAAAAAAAAAAACTTTATAGTAGTGGACAACTTCTTTAAGGGACTTCATTTCAACTGTTAAATCATCCACCCTTAGATTCAGAGCAGCCAAGGCAGATTTGCAGTGTATAACAGCAGAGAAAATGTCCTGCAGTGTTGGTTCCCCCATACTTGGTTTCTGCACATCATCAGAATCATTAGTCTGCACTGGGCTACCAGCAGGTGTCACATTGTCAGCACTGTGCACTCCCTGCACCCTCCCTGGGGAACGTTGCGCCTCCACCTCACTGGGATTATCTTCCCCTCCTCTAATCTGCCTCTGCGGGGCTTCCTCCTCACCAAGCCCCTCTGGATCCAGCAGCAGGGCACCCCCCTCCTCCGTGCGGGCAAACCGCTCCAGCCGAGCGATTACCTCCGGCGGTATGAAGCGCTGGCTCTGGCTGCCTCTTCCTCTGCCACGGCGCCATCTTGGATTTTCGCGCCAGCTGCAGGCGCCGACTGTTTTCGGCGTGGATGTAAAGAAGCTGCGGAGACACCATCACGTGTTTCTCGACGCAAGCAGTGAATAGCCAGGCCTTTTCCCGGGAAGGAACAACCACGGGAAGGGCAGCATCCTATGAAGGAAAGCCACCTATGCCAAGCATGGTATCCATCCACAGACAGCTGTTTCAGGGTTTTTGCCCCTCATCAGTGTGGAGTAGGAATCTGGTTATTAGGAGCATCACCGCTCCTCACCGCTCGCTACCTCCGGTGCTTGTTCCTGCACGCTGGGGACCTGCGGTGCCTCTCTGCCCGGTTTTCGGCGTTCGGCGGCGCCTTCAAGGGTGAATTTTAAGAGCGGTGCGGGGAGAGAGATCCGTCGCACGTCCGCTCACATTACTCGCTAGGCCACGGCCCCGACATGTCGCGACTTTGATGTGGGCTCACCGCCGGAGCCCACATCAAAGGGGGTGACACATCATGCGCAGTAATAGTGCGGCGCATGTCGTGTAAGGGTTATAATTCCCTGGCTGCAGCTTGCCTGCTAGCCAGTACACAGTGAAGCGGCCCATCCAGCGACCAATTATCCTAGGTGTAGTTCACTGACTGACCTGAGGGTAAGGGGGCGCCGGAGAGCTGCAATTTCCGAAGCGGAACTGGAAAGAGGGTTATACATAAATCCCTGCAGTTCGTGTTATGTTGTAGCAGCAGTGGGATAGCTAAAGTAAGCTCCTGCGGTACATTGGTAGGTCAATAGCCTTGTTTGTGTTTTCATCACATTGTAGCAGTGGTGGGATAACTAAGATAAGTCCCCTGCACATGTGATATCCGTGTGCTGGCCAAAGGTCACCCCCCAATTTGTGACAAGGAGCCATGCATACAAGGATAGAGGATAAGGAGTCATGCATACAACGATGGGATGGGGGAGCTATGCATACAAGGACAGCGATGGGGGAGCTATGCATACAAGGACAGGGACCCGGGAGCCATGCATCCTGGTATCCATGGCCCCATCAGGAAAGATTAAAAAAAAAAGCAAAAAACATTACTCTTACTTTCCTCTGCTCCCTCGCAGTCGCAGTGTCCTGCTCTGGTGCCAGCAGCTGCTTAATGCTTGTAAGCAGCGCATGGCAGGGACATCATGCGCTGTTCACAAGCAGATCAAGCACAGCTGCTGGAATACTCACCGGGACCGTTCATTGGAGATCGCGGTGAGTATCCACTCCTCTTCAGTAGCGCGCACTGTCAGCCGCCTGCTTCTTGCTGGGGCCGGCGATCAAGTGTGCCGATACTTAAGAGAAAAAAAAATTATAAATATATAGGTTGTCATGACAACAGTAGACCCCTGTGATTGTCATAGCCAGATTGATATAGCAAGTGAGCATTTCTGCTACACAGAGTAGGGATGAAGCCCTGGTGTGTGTAGCACAGGCGATCAGATGATCGCAGCATCTAGTCTCCCGTGTAGACTATTGAAGCAAGTGTAAAGTGAAAACAAAAAGTTTTTAAAAAAATTAAATATTTAATATTTAAATCACTTCAAGATAAAATAAAAAATTACACATTTGATATCGCCGCGTTTAGAATCGCACAATCAATATGTAAATAGAATTAATCCGATCGGTAAACGGCGTCACACAAAAACAAAAATTAAAACGCCAGAATTATGTTTTTTTGATTGCAACAACATTGCATTAAAATGCAATAATGCGCAATCAAAACATCATAACTACACCCAAATGTTTTCAAGAAAAACGTCAGCTCGGCTTGCAAAAAATAAGCCCTCACCCAGCCCCAGATCACGAAAAATGGAGACGCTAAGGGTCTCGAAAAATGTCAACTTTTTATTTTTATTTATTTATTTTTACAAACTTTGGATTTTTTTTCACTGCCTAAATAAAAAATAACCTATACATATTTGGCATCTACGAACTTATAATGACCTGGGGAATTATAATGGCAGGTCAGAATTGCACTTTTTTGCAGTTTCACAACACTTTGAATATTTTTCCTGTTTTCCAGTACACTATTTGGAAAAACCAACGGTGTCATTCAAAAGTAAAACTCGTCCCGCAAAAAAACAAGCCCTCACAAGGCCATATTGACATAAAAATAAAAAAGTTATGGTTCTGGGAAAAAGGGAAGCAAAAGACAGAGATGAAAAAAAGAAAATACCCCTAGTTCTTAAGGGCATAATGACACTTCATTTGAGAATGTGGAGTGCATGCTGGGATACTCAAACAATAAGTCTTCAGGGGCAGAGACTAAGGTCACTGCCACAGCCTTTGTGCCTACACTGAAAGGACTATTGACATCAGTTTCAGTGTCTGGGCTAGTCCCTACTCTACAAGGAATGCATTATTTGTCAATTCTCAGTAGGATATTGACACTGTGAAATAATCTTTTCAATGCACAGACACAGTGTGCTCCGTCGTCAGCTCTGATAAGAACTTATGAGCTGTCAGTGTGCATTGTAAGACATTAGCGATTAGGAAATTCAGAGACCAGCCCCACCCCTGTTATGACCTGGTGGTTAGGAGCACCCGGAATGACCTGATAGTTAAACCTCATACAAGACGAGCTCTGGGATGTGGGAGCTCTGCTGACCGCAAGCCCTAATCCTATCACACACACTAGAAATAGCCGTGGAGTGCTCCTGACCAGACCTAGGCGCCTCGTCACAGCCTAAGAACTATCTAGCCCTAGAGATAGAAAATAAAGCCTACCTTGCCTCAGAGAAATTCCCCAAAGGTAAAGGAAGCCCCCCACATATATTGACTGTGAGTAAAGATGAAAGTCACAAACGCAGAAATGAAACAGGTTTCAGCAAAGGGAGGCCAGACTTACTAAATAGACAGAGGATAGGAAAGGTAACTTTGCGATCAGCACAAAAACCTACAAAAGACCACGCAGAGTGTGCAAAAAAGACCTCCGCACCGACTCACGGTGCGGAGGGGCCACTCTGCATCCCAGAGCTTCCAGCTAGCAAGACAAAATCATGAAAACCAGCTGGACAAGAAAACAGTGAACAAATAATGACTATCAGGAACTTAGCTTCTGCAGGAGAAGGCAGGTCACCAGAGAGATCCAGGAACGAACTGAACCAATGCAAAAACATTGACAGCTGGCATGGAGTAACGATCTGAGAGGAGTTAAATAGAACAGCCAACCAAAGGATAAACCACGTCACCTGTGTAAGGAACCTCAGAAGCAGCAGCTTCACTCACAGCCACCAGAGGGAGCCCATAGACAGAACTCGCCGAAGTACCATTCACGACCACAGGAGGGAGTTCGACAACAGAATTCACAACACACCCCTGAAAATGATGTTGCGTTATAATGCGCGCTGACAGTGCGCTCTCTTACCTGCTTGTAATTTTTCATCAGGGCCAGAGAGGGAGCACACGGTCACTGTGCATTAAAAAGAATATTGACAAACAATAATTCTTATGAAAAGGTAATGCACAGTGAAGCAAACTGCAGCCAAGAACTCTCATGCTTAAATTAATGTGTTTCGAGACATTAAAATCACTTGTTTGAATCACGTGCATGAATTCTCTGATGTTTAACAAGATTTGATTTATCTATAAAACATTTCCCACATTCTGAACATGAAAATGGCTTCTCGCCTGTGTGAGTTCTCTGATGTTTAGCAAGATCAGATTTTTTATAACAACGTCTCCCACATTCTGAACATGAAAATGGCTTCTCTCCTGTGTGAATTCTCTGATGTAAAATAAGTTTTGATTTCTCTGTAAAACATTTTGCACATTCTGAGCATGAGAATGGCTTCTCTCCCGTGTGAAGTCTCTGATGTATAGTAAGTTTTGATCTCTCTGCATAACGTTTCCCACATTCTGAACATGAAAATAACTTCTCCCCTGTGTGAATTTTCTGATGTTTAACAAGTTTTGATTTCTCTGTAAAACATTTCCCACATTCTGAACACGAAAATGGCTTCTCTCCTGTGTGAATTTTCTGATGTTTAACAAGTTTTGAATTATCTGTATAACATTTTCCACAGTCTGAACATGAAAATGGCTTTTCCCCTGTGTGACTTCTCTCATGTATTACAAGATTTGATTTCCTTGTAAAACATTTCCCACACACTGAACATGAATATGGCTTTTCTCCTGTGTGAATTCTGTGATGTTGAACAAATTCAGATCTATATGTAAAACATTTCCCACATTCCGAACATGAAATTAGTTTCTCCCCTGTGTAACTTCTTTCATGTGTTACATCAGTTGATTTCTTTTTAAAACATTTCCCATATTCCAAACGTGCTTGTTGCTTCTTTCTTTTGTGAACTCTGTGATGCTCACCATTTTTTCTGTTATTTTTGTTTTTTTTAACAGTCCGTGATGAAGATAGTAGCTGTTGAAAATAATCAGGTGATAGACTTTTGCTGTGTAGGGCTGGAGCTGTACCTGAGGTAATGGCAGGCTTTTCATATGTATTTTCTGCGATTCTGTGATCATTTGCTTTCAAATTTGACACTAACAGATATTTCTCTGAACTCCTGGTACAGTCATCTGCCAAAAATAAAAACAATTTTATTATTTTTCAATAACATGTCACTTATTCAGCTATATTATTATATATTTATATTTTGTATAGAAAAATGTCTATACAGTTTGTAGTAAAATAACATTTTCAATTGACTAGGTCAATGTTTGCCACAGTAGATCTCGCTTTACATCTGACCTGCATCTTGCCTCATTCTCCTGTTAGACATTCAACTGCTGACTTACAGTATGTGTATGACAGAACTCAATCTTTAGTAGTTATCGGGGGTAAATGTGAGATGAATGCATAGCACCAACGGATCCAATATACACAAAGGATTTTATTGACAATGCGTTTCAGGAGCACCTACACCGCCACCTCCTCCTCCTCAAATGCCTTCTCCACTTTGACCTCTGCCTCCTTGTCAATATTGTTGTTTTTTATTTTTTGCTATATTCTATGTTATTTTAAGACATTACCCTATCTACATTTGTTGACTACCTCCTCCGCCTCTTCCACCTACACGACCATGTCCACTTCCTCCAGAGGGAACTCTGCACCCTGGTTGGAGCTCAGGTTCCCCCCAAAAATAAAAAACTCAAAACACAGTGTTGGATTACTCCTCCCTTGCCTCTTCCACCTATACCGCCACGTCCACCTTCACCTCCTGGTACAGGGTCTCATCTTCCTAATTATTTTAAATCAAATCCACTTCACAATCTTAATATTTGTTCCTAAATTTTTCATAGGTCAAGGCAAATTCTTGCTTTTTGACATTTTGTTGTCTTTTTTGTTGTCTCATATCGGTATCATCAGCTGGAAATTAAAGTTAATTCTGGTCACATACTTCCCTTCCACAGATTTTATTTGGATAGCTTCTGTTAGGGCTGGCGGAACACACCAAATAAATATAAGGATAATAATAAGGTGCGTTCGCAGCCCAGGGTCCACCGTGCAGAGATGTTAACTGCTGCTCGGCAATGGTGGACACAAAGTGGCGGTATCACACTGGACACACGTGGGTTAACCGTCACCCGATGTGTACTTGCGACGAGCTCTGTTACTTCACAGAGCCGCAGTACCGCAGAGCACACAGACCGTACCCTGTTAGCTATCACAGGGCACAGCTGAATCAGCGCTAGTGTTCGGTCACAAGACTCAGCCCCATGGACGTGGAGTAAGAGTCTCTCTAGACCTACTAAGCGCTCGGCATCGCACCAGTGATGCCTGGACAGCACCCGACCAATTTAGTGCACAGAGTGCGCGCAGCGTTGCAACCACCACTAACCACCCTGACTAGGGAGTAAAGCGCACTGATTGTGCATGGCGTCACACTGGTGAGCGCCACTAATGACGCTGGTTATCGTGCTCAGTGCTGGCAATGCACTACATGGCGCTGTATTTGCTCTAATCACCCTGACTCAGACACAACACGAGGGAAGGGGATAATTAGGAGCTTGCACCAGTTACATACATGCATCCACACACACCACAATTTAGGATCATACTAGATTCTTTTATAGTCACAGCCTTCCGGGACCTTACTAGAGGACCAATCTGAGCTGCTTGAGGACCTGTACATGTGGCCTCCGACCACCAATGAGCGGTCGTCTCATGGGCATGCTCAGAAGGCAAAAAGCAAGACTTAGTCCCAGGAGCGTCTGCTCACCGCTGACTATTGCTGGTTGCTATAGCTGGACCTGGGACGTCAGCAGCAACCAGACGCACAGCATTAGCCTGAGCAAGACGCTGGGACCGACGTCTCTACTGAGCAGGATCCTCTGTGGTGGAGGAAGAATGGGAGACCGCAGAGGACATGGCTTGAGATTCTCACTGTGCAGCTGCGGGAACTCGACACCTAACAGCTTCCTTCCATACATTCTTTGACAGATTCATGTTTTTTTATTGTGATCTGTAGTGAGAAATGTCTTTATTTATTGTGTTGATATCACTCACTTTATAGACATGGTCAGCACGGCTTCCATTGGTGCTCACAATCTAGATTACATATCAGTAGGTCTTTGGCATATGGGAGGATACTGGAGTACTCAGAACAAACCCAAGCAAACACAGGGAGAACATACGTATCTCCTTGCAGATGTCATTGGTGGGATTTGAACCCAGGCCCCCAGTGCTGCAAGGCCACAGTGCTAACCACTGAGCCACCTGTGCAGCCAAAATAATCTAATTTAATGACCATTAGCAGTTTCACTATACCATTCGTGTGTGCGCGGTAGTGGGAGACTTTAGTGTATGCTACTGGAGATGAAATTACCTGGCTGCTGGCACTAAATTTTCTCTCCAATAGATACTCATTAAAATATTTAACTACTCATTCCAATTACAGAGCCTCTAATTTGTCATGAATGGCTAATTTTTCTCGCTACATCAAGTGCTGACTCAGTTGAGAAGTGGTTAATTTGCTTGACTACTGCCTTCCTTGGAAGTGGTACCCGTTTATCAGGCGGCCTCTCCAGAATAATCCCCTGATACTTTGTGATCCGAGGTCACCATGGAACGGAGCTCATACAGCACGTCGGGGGGCGGTTTTTGTGGGGATTCTATGCTATTTTAAGTCATTTCTCTATCCACATTTGTTTTCAGGGCACTTGTCCTGCTCTTACCCCCATTTTGCTTACTTTTGCAGCCCCTAACAGTACTAAAGCGAACTTTGATCTCCAGTTTGGCCAAACCTGACAAACTCAAACTTTCATGGTTTTGCTCATCCCTATTGGCAAAGAATGTCTTTCTCCCTGCTTTTGGGAAAAGAGGACTCATTACATGAAAGAAACTGTTGCCCAATTACCAACTACAAAGTATCATAGTGAAGACTCTTTTTCAAAAAGATAGGGAAGGGGGCGCGGAAACAAAATATATATGTCAAACAATGGGATTAGAATAATTGTCTATCCTGATTTAAAATGAAAAAATATATATTTTTTTAATTCCTCAGATGAGACTCTAATCTGGTAAAGAAGAGGGAGTGGAGCATTGTTATTTGCATATATTTTAATGATTAGAGTTTCTAATTCAAGTTTTTAAGTGTGATACTATTGAATTAAGAAAAAAATAAAATATAAATATTATTATTTATTATTATCGGCCTTTAGCTCGATCTCAAGCCATGGCGATTTGATGGATGAACAGTCTGTAGGAAGATCAATTTTGTGCATGCCTAGATAGGTCTCCAGGGTCTTCTCCACCATTACCTTGATTGTATTTAACTTATGTATTGCAGTATACTTATTGTAATATATCTCTTGTGTAGTTCTGAGGAAGGCCATTGGGCTGAAACGTCAATTAATTTTTTACAACAAAATTACGGATATTATATATAATAGCTGTACTACCCGGCTTCGCCCGGGTTAATAACTGCTGTTAGCAAAATAGAATGTGTTAACAAAAATGTATTCTGCACACAAAAACCACAAAACAAATAGATAGAAATGTAATTATTAAAAGGCAAAAACTAAGCTAATAGAAGCATTTCACAACATATATTTCAACACCAGAGATATTCCTCACAGATTTAACTACCGTATATACTCGAGTATTAGCCGACCCGAGTATAAGCCGACCCCCCTAATTTTGCCACAAAAAACTGGGAAAACTTACTGACTCGAGTATAAGCCTAGGTTAGGAAATGCAGCAGCTACCGGTGAATTTCAAAAATAAAAATAGATGCTCCATACCGTTTATTATTGCCCCATAAGATGCTCAATATAAAGCTGTGCCACATATAATGCTCCATACCGTTGATTATTGCTCCATAGATGCTCCATATAAAGCTGTGCCACATATTATGCTCTGCACCGTTCATTATGGCCCCATTGATGCTCCATATAAAGCTGTGCCATATATAATGCTCCATACTGTTCATTATTGCCCCATAGATGCTCCATATAAAGCTGTGCCACATATAATGCTCTGCAAAGTTCATTATGGCCCCATAGATGCTCCATATAAAGCTGTGCCATAATGCTCTGCACCATTCATTATGGCCCCATAGATGCTCCATATAAAGCTGTGCAACATATAATGCTCTGCACTGTTCATTATGGCCCCATAGATGCTCCATATAAAGCTGTGCCCCATATATAATGCTCTGCACCGTTCATTATGGCCCCATAGATGCTCCATATAAAGCTGTGCCACACATAATGCTCTGCACCGTTCATTATGGCCCCATAGATGCTCCATATAAAGCTGTGCCACATATAATGCTCTGCACCGTTCATTATGGCCCATAGATGCTCCATATAAAGCTTTGACATATAATATGCTGCTGCAATAAAAAAAAAAAAAAAATCACATACTCACCTCTCTTCACTCATGACGCCGGCGCTTTCAATATTTACCTGCTCCTCGTGCGGCTCCGTCTCCTGCACTGACGCTCAGCAGAGGGCGCGCACTGACCACGTCACCGCGCCCTCTGACCTGAGCGTCACAGCCAGAGGACGCTGGAGACGGAGCCGCACCGGAATGAGGAGCGGTAAATATTGCGCAGCGCTCCCCTCCCTGTATACTTACCTGCTCCTGGCGCGGTCCCTGCTTCTTCCACCACTGCATATTCTTCCTGTATTGAGCGCTCACACTTACCGCTCATTAGAGCACTGAATATGCGGCTCCACCTCTATGGGAGGTGGAGCCGCATATTCATTACTGTAATGAGCGGTACCATGTGACCACTCAGCACAGGAAGAATATGCAGCGCTGGAAGAAGCAGGGACTGCGCCAGCAGTAGGTAAGTATAACTAGACAGCCCCCGCTCCCCCTCCCCTGCCAACCCCCGGGTATGACTCGAGTACAAGCCGAGAGGGGGACTTTCAGCCCAAAAAAATGGGCTGAAAATCTTAGCTTATACTCGAGTATACACGGTAAATTGGCCAAGTAATGTGAAGTAATCTTCTACTACTTATTTGAGAGCCTTTTGATAAACGACATTCTTCGTTTTTCCTTCAGGTGCAAAGACGAACAGATTTTTGGCTGTTCCAACTCTTGAACAGGCCACATAAAGTTGACCATGAGAAAAGCATGGAGATTGTAAATCGATTCCAACTACTTTCAAGGACTGTCCCTGAGCCTTGTTGATGGACATAGCAAATGCCAGTCGAACAGGAAACTGGAGGCGTTTAAAATCAAAAGGCAAATCAGATGGAATGAGAGGAATTGTTGGAATGAAAACATCTTCTCCTGTGGCACATCCTGTCAAAATGGTTGCCGCAATTACATGTGGAAACAGGTTCTTAATCAAGAGTCTTGTTCCATTACACAGCTTTGGTGGATCCAAATTCCTCAATAGCAGAACAGGGGCTCCATGTTTTAGAAAGAGTTTGTGAGGAGGAAGTCCTTGTGGCTCCAAGGAATTGAGGAACTCAGTTGGATAAAATAATGCTTGAGCAGGGTCTATTACTGTATCCACTGACTTGTAGGTTGTGCACACACCTGGAAGGAGATTTAGAATTTGAAGATTGATCTTGTTGACGCTGTCATTTTTGGGAGCTAGAATAGCCCTTTCACACAGCCAACCAGAATTTTTGAAATGTAGTTGAATGTTTAGAAAAACCTTTGCTTTCAACTCCTCAATGGAAGTCACAATGCAACAAAAGTTGCTTGGGAAGGTGATCTGTCCAGTGGTTGAGTTTACTGGTGCCTTGCCATCTCCAATAGTCAACAGTTGGCTCGAAAACAGTCCAGCAGAAACATCGCCTGTCATGTAGACCCTCATGTTTGTGTTCAGTGACATTTTCTTTACTTTTCTCCAAAGGTGCGATGCTTTGAGACAGGCATTGAGTTCGTCTGCAGGGGTTGATCTTGGAATAACGAGTAGTGTTTGGCGGAAGTCACCTGCCGAAACAACAACTACTCCTCCCATGGTATATTTGTTGCTATGCAAGTCTTGCAGCAGTCTGTCCACTGCTTCCAGAGCACTTTTGTGTGACATGGTGCATTCATCCCAAATGATGGCACTGCGCTTGTGAAGCAATTTGGCCAGTCCTAATCCCTTGGCAATATTACCCACGGGGCTGTCACTATAAGACAGGTTAAGTGGTAGTTTGAATGTCGAATGTGCTGTCCTGACACCTTTTAAAAGCGTGGCTGCAATTCCAAAAGATGCCACTGCAAGTGCAATCTTTTTTTGTTGCCGAAATTTTGCCAGGAGCAAGTTGATTACAAATGTCTTTCCTGTTCCACCTGGAGCAACAAGGAAGACAATCCCACCTTTGTTGGTTTCACTGAAACTTAAAGGGAACCTGTCACCCCCCAAATCGATGGTGAGGTAAGCTCACCGTCATCAGGGGCTCATCTACAGCATTCTGTAATGCTGTAGATAAGCCGCTGATGTTACCTGAAAGAGGAGAAAAAGAGGTTAGATTATACTCACCCAGGGGCGGTCCTGCTCCAATGGGTGTCTCAGGTCCGCTCCGGCGCCTCCCATCTTCATTCCATTACGTCCTCTTCTGGTCTTCACGCCGCAGCTCCGGCGCCGGCGTACTTTGCCCTGTTGAGGGCAGAGCAAAGTACTACGCAGGCGCTGGAAAGGTCAGAGAGGCACGGCGCCTGCGTACTGCAGTACTTTGCTCTGCCCTCAACAGGGCAGACAAAGTACGCCTGCGCCGGAGCCGCAGTGTGAAGACCAGAAGACGACGTCATGGAATGAAGATAGGAAGCGCCGGAGCGGACCTGAGACACCCATTTGACCGGACCGCAGCGGGACGGCCCCTGGGTGAGTATAATCTAACCTCTTTTTCTCCTTTTTCAGGTTACATCGGGGGCTTATCTACAGCATTACAGAATGCTGTAGATAAGCCCCTGATGACAGTGAGCTTACCTCACCATCGATTTCGGGGGTGACAGGTTCCCTTTAAAATGTAGTTATAGGTGTCCCTTTGATCTGGTACCAATATTGGCTCGTTCTGAGACACAAATGCTGTCAGTTCATCAATATTGTAGCTTGTTTCTATGAAAATCTCCCTACACATTTGGATGCCTTCAGGATTTCTTATTGGAGCAGGCAAACCAAGCAACTGTAAGGCTTTTCCTGACATTGCTATGCACTGATCTTCAAGGAGCATTGAAGCTTCATTGAACATTTCCTCAGTGAAGTTGATGAGTTGCTGAGGATTTTCCCTTCTCTGCATGAGGATGTCCTCACTGAGATCAGTTTTGTACTTTGTTCAAATCTCAAGAGGATTTGAAATGCTACAGGTTGGTTGTTAGAATAATAGCAAATAGGTGTCTTAGTCGCTTTCGGGTTTGTGTGGCTGCTGCTTCACTGAGGTTCAGGTCCCAGTGTCCATCATTTTCCTGAAGTCCTTTTCTTTGGCAAGCTTCCCTCAATGTTTCACACACCTGGCCTCCCACGGTCTTCAGGTCAGAAAATGATGTAGGGCCTTTGACAACATGAAGTAACATGCACAGGTAGAAGCACTCTGCATTTGACGGATGAACAGTGTAGACGCGACCAAGAGTATCAGTTGCTTTCACCCCTGGATAGCCTTCAATATCAAGCCCCTATTTCCTCCGTTCCAGTGTTTTTCTTCTCCTTGTAATGGAAGCAGTGAGCCAATTGAGTGGTAAACCTGTCCTTGAACTTTAAATGTCGGCATAAATCCTGTTTTAACATTTCTTTTGTTGCACCAAATGATGCCATTTGGAAGCAGGAGTTGCACTTCCTGATGTTGTCCAAGAAATGCTTTGATATTGTACTGGTACCTGTCATCAGAGACTTTAGGGGATCTGGTGGTGACAGGAGAGGTGGAAGTTTTATCTTGCCATTTGCGCAGCATAAACCTGGCGGTTCATCTTTCCATTTTAGGGCACTGCAGTACATGCAGACCACATCCATTTTGCCTATCTGAACTTTAGGATTATCCTGATAGTTTATGTCTGACTGGTAGCAAAAGGCAGCATGTTTCAAATCTCCAACCGTTTCCTATGCCCTGGTGGAAGAAATAGCAATTCTATTAGTGGCAAGTCGGCCTTCTCTCTGCTGAGATGACTCATTGGCCCTTGAGGAAGCAGCTCTTCTTCTCTTATCTGCAAGCCTCGCTTCCCTCTCCTCAGAAAGTTCATTGGCTCTTGAGGAAGCAGTTCTTGTTCTCTTGTCTGCAAGCCTCGCTCCCTCTCCTCAGAAAGTTCAAAGCAGCTCTTGTTTTCATGTCTGCAACTCTCGCTTCCCTCTCCTCAGAAAGTTAATTAGCTCTTGAGGAAGCAGCTCTTGTTTTCATGTCTGCAAGCCTCACTTCCCTCTGCTCAGAAAGTTTATTGGCTCTTGAGGAAGCAGCTGTTGTTCTCATGTGTCAGCCTTGTTTCTCGGTCTTCACATTTTTCATTGGCCCGTAATGCAGCTTTTCTTTTCGCATCAGCTGACATTCGTGCCATGGAATTCCTTTTCTTATGAGGCATTATTGTGTAAAAATAGTCTGTAACTGGCAGTTTCTATATCCTCTCACATAGAGGCAATATGACTGACATCAGCCTTTCCACCAACACACCCTAACTGACATGCTATTACCTCACACAAGCTTTGTTATACTGAGAATGTCCTTTGTTGCCTATATTAACCAATCAGAGCTCAGATTAATTAACTGCAGCAAAATAGAAGCTGAGCTGTGATTGGTTGCTATTGGCAGCCTGATAAATCCCAGCCAACAGGAAGCCCTCCCCCCTGGCAGTATAAATTAGCTCACACATACACATAATAGACAGGTCATGTGACTGACAGCTGTTGTATTTCCTATATCATACATTTGTTGCTCTTGTAGTTTGTCTGCTTATTAATCAGATTTTTATTTTTGAAGGACAATACCAGACCTGTGTGTGTTTTAGGGCAAGATTCATGTGTCAAGTTGCGTGTGGCGACATGCATGTAGCAACTTTTGTGAGATGAGTTTTGTGTGGCAACATGCGTGTAGCAACTTTTTGTGTGTCAAATTGCATGTGACAGGTTAGTGTAGCAAGTTGTGTGCAGGAGGTTTTGCGCATGGCGAGTTTTGCGTGTGGCGAGTTTTATGTTTGGTGCGTTGCGTTTTGAGTATGTGCAAGTCTTGTATGAGGCAACTTTTGTGCATGTGGCAATTTTTCCGCGTGTGCAAATTTTACGTGTGGCGAGTTTTCCATGAGGTGAGTTTTGCACGTGTGGTGAGTTTTGCCTGAGCCTAGTTTTGCATGTGGCGAATTTTGCGCGTGGCGAGTTTTGAGTGGCGAGTTTTGTGTTTCGACTTTTATGTGGCGAGGTTGGTGTATGTGTGGTGAAATGTGTGCGGGGTTAAAATTTCGCCTCACAACATAGCCTATGACGCCCTCGGGGTCCAGACGTGTGACTGTGCAAAATTTTGTGGCTGTAGTTGCGACGGTGCAGGTGCCAATCCCGGACATACACACACACACATTCAGCTTTATATATTGGATAAAACGTTTTTGCATCATTATGTGGAGTGCCAAATTCTCTTTTTATATCGATTGGAGTGGATTCCTATTTGTTCACCGATGAAACGCTGACAGTTCCACATATCCTTTTTTCATACCTTGAGTGTATCAAGCCATCGGGTTGCTGGTCTTCCTCTAAGTCTTGTTCCTTCTATTCTTCTGACCATGTTGCCCTTCTCCAGTAATTACTCTCTTTGTATTATGTGTCCAAATTAGGCAAGGCGTAACGTGGTGATCCTTGCCTCGAGTGACATGTCTGGCTTGATCTGTTCCAGAATTGATTTGTTTGTTCTTCTTGCCATGCATGCTATTGATAACATCCTTCTCTAGCACCACATTTTGAAGGCGTTGATTCGTCTTCAGTCTTGTTTCTTTATCATCCAGGTTTTGCATCCATATGTTACAGGAAGGACAAGACTATATACAAGCTGTGTCTTCGTCGCCAGTGAAATCTTCCTCGATTTCAAGACCTTCGCCAGTTACTTCATTGTTGATTTCCCCATAGCTATTTTCCTATTGACTTTCGGTAACATCGCTGCAGCTTGAGTGATCATTGATCAGAGTTGGTTTAAGTCCTTTACAGCTTCCAGTTTGTCTTTGTCCATTTCAAACGTGTCCTGATAAGTGGTCCAAAAAAGTATTCTTTTTCAGAGTAGATGCCTGTCATGCTGGTGTTTATACACATATGTTGTATACGGAGGTAGCCACGGCTTTTTAGCAAGCAGTGGCTAAAAAAATGTTTCTTTTTGATGCACTGCATCGCAATTGATGTATGTTCATAAACTGAATAAGCAATGGAAAACATTAAGGCCTAGACAGTATGACCAATGAAGAAGAAACGGAAATAACGAATCCAGGACCCAGGAAGTCTGGGACTAAAAAGCAGCAAGGGCTCACAAACCTGACCAGCTAAAATATAACATTTACCACTCATGTCACAAACAAATGGCTCAAATTTGCTTTTTCAAGTCTTGTTTAACTTACCACCATCACAAAAAGTTAAATATAGAGATCACAGCAAATATGAAAAATGAAAAACCAAAAACACATGGGCCATCTGCATAGCGAACAAGTCTGTAGAAACCTGTTCACACCACCAAAGAACTTGAAAACACAAAAGCGCACAGAGAGGTCAAAAAATACTGTGTTGTAAAAAAGTCACAGTAAATAAGCAAGTGCTAGTCAAAAAATGAAAAAATACAGGGTATTTAGTTAATACGTTTTTTTGCAAAAAAATACGTACGCTACTCACCTGGTAGCAGTGTTTTTTCAGGAGCCATGACAGCACAACGAGAGAGGGGATCCGCCCTTCAGGGACAGGAAACCTCAGACATAAAAGGGCGGCACTTCACTCTCCCGCCAGTTGGTTTACAGAGTATGAAAGGACCTTCTAGGTTAGTAGCACATAAACAATATTAATATATGGTACAATTCACCCAGTGAATAAACTTAGGAATTTCTCTAAAGGAAGTGTTGAACCCATAAACAAAGAGGGTAGGGAATATAAGGGTGCTGTCATGGCTCCTGAAAAAACACTGCTACCAGGTGAGTAGCGTACGTATTTATTCAGTCGCCATGACAGCACAACGAGAGACTTTCAGAGAAGTGAAAAAGTGACTAGGGAGGGATAATAGCTTCCAGCACCCTTCTCCCAAACGTGAGGTCGGAGGAGCCACCTAGATCTAATCTATAGTGTCTAAGAAAGGTGGATGGAGAAGACCATGTGGCCGCCTTACAGATGTCCTCAATCGATACTTCTGCTCTCTCAGCCCAGGATGTGGCTACCGCACGAGTGGAGTGAGCCTTTATACCTTCTGGAATCTCCACGCCACCTGCGGTATAAGCAAGAGATATCGCCTCCCTAATCCATCTGGCTAGGGTATTTTTTGATACTCTAAGTCCCTTCCTGACCCCCTGGTAGGATAAAAATAATGCGTGGTCTTTTTTCCAGGTGTCTGTTACTGAAATGTATTTAAGAAGGCACCTACGTACGTCCAAACAATGAAATCTCTGCTCCTTATTGTTAGAGGGATTAGGACAAAATGAAGGTAGGATCACCTCCTGGGATCTATGAAATTTTGAGGCAACCTTTGGAAGATAAAGAGGGTCAGGACTCATCACCACTCCATCTTCCAAAAATTGCATATATGGACGTTGCCTGGATAATGCCTGAAGATCACTAACCCTTCTTGCCGATGTAAGAGCAACTAAGAGGGCTGTTTTGACCGACAGGATCTTGATCGGGACAGAGTCAATAGGCTCGAACGGAGCTTGTGTTAGAGCTGAGAGAACAAGATTTAGGTCCCATGGAACTATTCTCTGTTTAACAACCGGCCTGGATCTGGTGACCGCTTTAAAAAACCTTGTTATCCAGTGATTACTGGCTATGTTGGAATTATATAGTGCCCCTAGAGCTGAAACCTGAACTCTAAGGGTGCTGGTGGCTAAGCCTAACTCTAGGCCCTTCTGTAAAAATTCTAGGATCTGAGCAATATCAGGTTTTTGATCGATTTGTGCTCCTGAACTTGATAGGAACTTCCTCCATACCCTAACATAAATGCTAGTCGTGGAGGCTTTCCTACTTTTAAGTAGAGTATTTACAAGATTCTGGGAGAAACCCTTTCCTTTCAGAAGTGACCTCTCAAGTTCCACGCTGTCAGGTGCAAGTTGGTTACTCGTGGATGGAAGACTGGACCCTGGGAAAGGAGGTCCGGTATTTCTGGGAGGATCCATGGTTGGGAAATGGACATGCTTCTCAACCATGGGAACCAAGACCTTCTGGGCCAGAATGGGGGTATTAAAACCACTCGGGCTCCGTCTTCCGGAATTTTCCTCAGAACTATAGGAATGAGATTCAGAGGAGGGAAAGCGTAGGCGAGATTGAAATTCCAGGGGATCAGAAGAGCGTCGACTGCGTACGGGTTGTCCCTTGGGTCTAGGGAACAGAATTGATGGAGTTTCTTGTTTCCTCGACTGGCAAACAGATCTATCTCTGGACATCCCCACAACCGCACGATCTGATTGAAGACAGCCGGTTTTAGAGACCAGTCCCCTTGTTTGAGCTCGTTGCGGCTTAAGTAATCGGCCATGGTATTTAGATTTCCCTTTATATGAAGGGCCGTAAGGGAGAGCAGGTGATTTTCGGCCATCTGAAAGATATGATTTGTAACGTTCATTAATGACCTAGACCGTGTACCTCCTTGGTGGTTCACATAAGCAACGGTCACCTGGTTGTCAGAGAGTATCCTAACATGTCTACCCTGCAGAGGTATAAGGAACCTATCTAAGGCGCGTTCCACCGCCATCAATTCCTTCAGATTGGAGGACGTGTCTCGCTCAGAATGGGACCACAGACCCTGAATGCAATTGCCCTCCCAGTGTGCTCCCCACCCCGTGGGGCTAGCATCCGTTGTTATTACCCGTGATATCTGATATGTCCAAGGTACCCCTTTACGCAGATTAGGGATGTGTGTCCACCACCTTAGTGAACCCGTGGCCTCTACAGATAGGGAAAATTTTTTGTCAAGGTTAGCGCCCAGACGCCGAAAATTATGCAGAACATCCCATTGCAGAGCCCTGGAGTGAAACTGTGCCCACATCACCGCCGGAAAACAAGAAGTAAGTGAACCTAAGAGTGATATAGCACTTCTTAGGGAAACTACGGGATTACTAATTGCTCTGGAGGCCAGCCGGAGAATAGTATCAACTTTTGAGTCTGGCAGGCGACATTCCTGCTGAGCTGAATCCACAGTAAGACCCAAGAACTGCTGTGATGTTGAGGGCTGAAGACGCGACTTTTTGAGATTGATAATCCATCCTAAGTTGTGTAACGCCGCCATCACTTTCCCCAACTGTTCTTTACAGTGTACCTCTGAGCGCCCAACGATCAATAAATCATCCAGATAGGGAATTATTAGTATATTTTGCTCATGAAGGTGTGCCATAACCTCCACCATAATCTTAGTGAACACCCGAGGTGCGACTGCAACACCAAAGGGGAGTGCCCGATATTGAAAGTGCTCCACTGTGCCGGCAAGAGAAATCGCCACCCTGAGAAAGCGCTGATGAGTTGCATGTATCGGGACATGATAATAGGCGTCTTTCAGATCTAAGACAACCATGAAGCAATTGTGAAAAAGAAGCTTTATTGCCGACTTCACAGATTCCATTTTAAAGGATGGGACCAGCAGGAATACATTCAGGCCCTTCAGATTGATGATGGTACGATAAGATCCATCTGGCTTCTTTACCAGGAATAAAGGGGAGTAAAACCCCGTACCTTGTTCCTCCGTAGGTCCTTTAACGAGAACCCCCTTTTTTTGGAGATCTCGAACCTCTGACTCCAACGCCAACTGTTCTGCGGGAGAAGAACGGATAGGAGTTAATTTGAATTTTTCCAGGGGGGTATGGTGGAATTGGAACTTTAGCCCCTCTTTAATGATACTGAGTATCCATGGACTATTGGTGATTTTTACCCAGGCTGGGTAGAAGGCCAAAAGTCTACCGCCCACCTGGGCCGCCAGTCATTGATGCTTTTTAGAGTCTCTAGAAGAGTTAAACATGTAACCTCTACCTCTTCTCCTGTAAGAGTTGTATCTGGTCGATTCTCTATTTGAATCCCTGTCCGATCTTCGGCGATATGGCCCTCCTCTATTATAGTCCCGTCTATAGAAGGGTCTTGTTAGGAGAGGGAATCGCTTCTTACTGTCACCTGCTTTTTCTAGAAGCTCATCCAGCACTGGGCCAAACAAATGAACCCCCTCACAGGGGATGCCACATAGTTTTGATCTGGCCTGCAAGTCTCCTGGCCAGCATTTTATCCAAAGAGCCCTACGGGCCGCATTGGACAGTGCTGATGACCTTGCCGCTAGCCTAACAGAATCGGCTGACGCATCCGCAAGGAAGGCTGCTGCATCCTGAATCATAGACATAGATGATAGGATCTCGCTCCTAGGAACCTTATCTTTGAGCTGGTCTTCTAGATTACCCAGCCATACCATCAACGACCGGGCAGTGCAGGTGGCCGCAATCGCTGGTCTCAGGGAACCCGCTGATGTTTCCCAAGCTCCTTTAAGGAATACCTCAGCTTTCCTATCAAGCGGGTCTTTTAGGCTCCCCAGATCCTCAAACGGAAGAGACGTCTTTTTACATGCTTTAGCCACCGCCGCATCCAGTTTCGGGACCTTGTCCCAGGAGGAAGAAGCTTCTTCCTCAAAGGGATATCTTCTTTTGAACGCTGGTGGGAGAGACCCCTTCCTTTCGGGTTTTTTCCATTCTCTCGTAATCAGAGACTTAACTTTATCAACTACGGGAAATACTCTTCTGGATTTGCGATCTATGCCTTTAAACATTATATCCTGGATGGAACATTCCGCCTGGGTCTCCTCAATGCCCATAGTGCTATTGACAGCTTTGACTAAGCGGTTAACCCTGTCCAGTGATAGACAGGTTCGACTAGATTCCACGTCCTCTGATGATGATGACGGATGAGAATCCGAACTCACATCACCCGTGTCTGAATCCACATCCGAGGCTGGGGATAATATCTCCTTCCTCTTTTTTGAAACTGTCTTCTGAGACCTTATGGAATCTCTGACCTCCTGTCTAACCAGATCCCTAAGAGTAGACGTAAGGTCAGGGGTCTCGTCCTCAATTAATTGTTGAATGCAGATGCTGCACAATTTCTTTTTATGTCCATCCGGAAGAGGTTCCGTACAGATGGCACACTCTCTATGTTTGGATTTGGACACAGATTTCCTCCCCTAATAAGGAGAGAGGGAATACAAGGAGGGACAGCTATCAGAAATGTACTTTCACGAAGCTCACTTACCCATCCCTGCAGTGAATGGTACCGTGATCGGGGGGTCCTTCTTAGCCGGAGATTCCTTACGGCCAGAGGACTTAGTTGACTTCTGAGTTTCTTTGGCTCTACCAGCGCGACTACTGCCACTAGAACGCCGCTGGGAGCTGCTCAAAGGTTGTTCAGGTAACTGCTGCTGCTCACCGCCCAGCTGCGGTGTTCCTTCCAGAGACTCCATTCCAAGATGGTGGACAGGAACAATGTTGAGGCCTCAGTGCAGCGTTTAAATCTATCCCCCTGGGTACCACCCCCGGATGGGGGGTCAGCAGGGACATCCCTCGGTGCACCGCTAATTGGTACTGCCCCCGCTAGCGCCCGTAGAGCGCCAGACACCCTGAGGCCAAAATCCCCCCCTGCGACGCCGGGCGCCGCCATTAGCCAGGATAAGACGCTACCGCGCATGCGCGGCCGCGTCATCGCCCCGCGCCGCACCCGCGTCATCAGGACACGCCCCTTCCGGACGCGGCCGCGGCGATGAGAGCAGACGCGCCGAACAAGGACGGCAGCGCTCACCTAGCCACCGCAGACCCCAGCAGCAGCGGCGGACCGACCCCAGAAGCTCCGGCAGATGCGCACCATTGGGCCTCACGTACCAGGTGAACAGCGGCACCACAGAAGTCAAGCCCCCCGCTTAGGGCTGCTTCCTCCTGCTGTCACCTACACAGACAGTCCCCCTGCCGTGTGGTGCTTCCATCCCCCTGATCAGGCCGAGGTAGGGGACCCCCGCTACCTGCATCGGCCTGTCAGGAGTGGGATAGCTTCTATCTTCAACCCTCTTCTCTGGGCCTGTCTGAAGAGGTTCCACTGTCAGGGACAGGAAACCAACTGGCGGGGGAGTGAAGTGCCGCCCTTTTATGTCTGAGGTTTCCTGTCCCTGAAGGGCGGATCCCCTCTCTCGTTGTGCTGTCATGGCGACTGAATAAAGTATGTTAAGCTGCTCCACCAATCGCCAAGGTATACCCTTAATAGAGCAGCCTTGTCTAATGTATATAATCCCTATCTGATGTATTAAAAACCTGATCATCTGTATAGTACCTGTATGAACAGGACTCAGAGAGAAAATATCCACGTTGAACATGCGAGATGGAACAGCTACAATGCAAATGACCCACAGAGGAGTGGTGAACTGTTGTGAATTCTGTTGTTGAACTCCCTCCTGTGGTCGTGAATGGTACTTCGGCGAGTTCTGTCCATGGACTCCCTCTGGTGGCTGTGAGTGAAGCTGCTGCTTCTGAGGTTCCTTACACAGGTGACGTGGTTTATCCTTTGGTTGGCTGCTCTATTTAACTCCACTCAGATCGTTACTCCATGCCAGCTGTCAATGTTCCTGTGCTGGTTCAGTTCGCTCTTGGATCTTTCTGGAGACCTGTCTCTTCCTGCAAGAAGCTAAGTCCCCGTTTATTTTCTGTTCATGGTTTTCTAGTCCAGCTTGCTTTCATGATTTTGTCTTGCTAGCTGGAAGCTCTGGGATGCAGGGTGGCGCCTCCGCACCGTGAGTCGGTGCGGGGGTCTTTTTGCACACTCTGTGTGGTCTTTTGTAGTTTTGGTGCTGACCGCAAAGATACCTTTCCTATCCTCTGTCTATTTAGTTAGTCTGGCCTCCCTTTGCTAAAACCTGTTTCATTTCTGTGTTTGTGACTTTCATCTTAACTCACAGTTAATATTTGTGGGGGGCTGCCTTTTCCTTTGGGGAAATTTCTCTGAGGCAAGGTAGGCTTTATTTTCTATCTCTAGGGCTAGCTAGTTCTTAGGCTGTGCTGAGGCGTCTAGGCCTGTTAGGTACGCTCCACGGCTATTTCTAGTTCTAGGATTAGGGATTGCGGTCAGCAAAGTTCCCACTTCCCAGAGCTTGTACTGTGAGTTTAACCATCAGGTCATTCCGGGTGCTCCTAACCACCAGGTCATAACAGTGAACTCCCCAGTCTAGTAGAAACAAGAGAACAATTATAAAACCAAAAACACATGTTGTTTTTGACCTCTCTGTGCGCTTTAGTGTTTTCAAGTTCTTTGGTGGTGTGAACAGGTTTCTACAGACTTGTTCGCTATGCAGATGGCCCATGTGTTTTTGGTTTTATAATTGTTCTCTTGTTTCTACAAGACTGGGGAGTTCACCACTCCTCTGTGGGTCATTTGCATTGTAGCTGTTCCATTTTGCATGTTCAACGTGGATATTTTCTCTCTGAGCCCTGTTCATACAGGTACTAGGGTTGAGCGAAACGGGTCGTTCATTTTCAAAAGTCGCCGACTTTTGGCAAAGTCGGGTTTCATGAAACCCGATCCGACCCCTGTGCGGGGTCGGCCATGCGGTACGCGACTTTCGCGCCAAAGTCGCGTTTCAATGACGCGAAAAGCGCCATTTCTCAGCCAATGAAGGTAAACGCAGAGTGTGGGCAGCGTGATGACATAGGTCCTGGTCCCCACCATCTTAGAGAAGGGCATTGCAGTGATTGGCTTGCTGTCTGCGGCGTCACAGGGGCTATAAAGGGGAGTTCCCGCCGACCGCCATGTTACTGCTGCTGATCTGAGCTTAGGGAGAGGTTGCTGCCGCTTCGTCAGAAGCAGGGATAGCGTTAGGCAGGGTCCATTAACCACCAAACCGCTTGTGCTGTAGCGATTTCCACTGCCCAACACCACCTTCGGTGTGCAGGGACAGTGGAAGCTACATTTTTTTTTTTTTCCCCCTCAGCGCTGTAGCTCATTGGGCTGCCCTAGAAGGCTCCCTGATAGCTGCATTGCTGTGTGTACGCCGCTGTGCAAACCAACTGCTTTTTTCAAAGCACAAATCCTCTTGTTCCTTCCTTTCTGCACAGCTATCTTTTTGGTTTGTACACACTTTTTATTTAATTTGTGCATCAGTCCACTCCTTATTGCTGCCTGCCATACCTGGCTGAGATTACTGCAGGGAGATAGTAATTGAAGGACACTCCCTGTTTTTTTTTTTTTTTTTTTTGTGGGAGATTAAGATTGACATTTCTGCTAGAGTGCCATCCCTGTCTGTGTCATCTCTCACTCAGTGGGCCATAGAAAGCCTATTTATTTTTTTGCTTGATTTGGGTTATAAAATCTACCTGAAAAAATCACTACATCAATCAGTGGGAGAAAAATATTGGCCTCAGGGCTTGTGTGCCACTCTTGACTCCTGTGTGCATCATCACTCACTCAGTGGGCCATAGAAAGCCTATTTATTTTTTTGCTTGATTTTGTTTCTAAAATCTACCTGAAAAAATCACTACATCAATCAGTGGGAGAAAAATATTGGCCTCAGGGCTTGTGTGCCACTCCTGACTCCTGTGTGCATCATCACTCACTCAGTGGGCCATAGAAAGCCCTTTTTTGTTTTTTTTTTTGCTTTATTTGGGTTCTAAATTCTACCTGAAAAAATCAATAAATCAATCAGTGGGAGATTAATATTGGCCTCTGGGCTTGTGTGCCAGTCCTGAGCGTGCCATCTCTCTCACAAATAGTGGGCCATAGAAAGCCTATTTATTTATTTTTTTTTGGTTTTATAAATTCTCCCTTACAAAAAAAAAGGGAGATTAATATTGGCCTTTGGGCTTGTGTGCCAGTCCTAAGCGTGCCATCTCTCTCTGTCTCTCAGATAGTGGGCCATAGAAAGCCTATTTATTATTTTTTTTATTGGGTTTATAAATTTTCCCTGGAACAAAAAAAAAAAAGTGGGAGATAAATATTGGCCTCTGGGCTTGTGTGCCACTCCTGACTCCTGTGTGCGTCATCTCTCACTCAGTGGGCCATAGAAAGCCTTTTTTTGTTTTATTTGTTTTCTAAATTCTCCCTGAAAAAATCATTTTATTTTCTTTGGTTTCTAAATTCTTCCTGAAAAAATCATTTTATTCTATTTTTTTTTTTTTTCTAAAGTCTCCCTGAAAAAAAAAAAAAAATCAAATCAGTGGGAGATTAATATTTACATTTGTGCTTCAGTGACAGTCCTGCGTGTGTGGCATCTCTCTCATTTGTTGCCACCAACAACAGAGTGTGTAACATTGTGCCTGATTTTCGTTGTGGTCTCACTCACCTCTAAAGGGGTAGCTAAATCATACTGAAGTTATAGCTCACCGTGTAATTTGTGTGACAGCAACAAATACCGTTAGTTTGTTTACGTTTTTAAAACAATGAGGAAGTATGGTGGAAGAGGTCGTGGCCGGGGCCGTTCATTGTCAGCTGGTAATGAGGGTAGTGGTAGTGGTGGAGCATCAGCTGGTCGTGGGAAAAAAAATATTGCACCTAAGTCTGGAGCTGTGGAGCCAGGTTCGTCGTCTGGCTACACAAGGCCTCGAACGCTCCCTTTTCTGGGAGTAGGAAAACCGCTTTTAAAGCCGGAGTAGCAAGAGCAAGTTTTGGCTTATCTTGCTGACTCAGCCTCTAGCTCTTTTGCCTCCTCTCGTGAAACTGGTAAATGTCAAAGCAGCGCGTCGTTAGTGGATGTTCACGGTCAGGGACAAGTCGCTTCCTTGTCCTCTTCAGCAAAAACAACAACAGAGAAAAATGCAGCAGGCGACACAACGGGTTACTCCATGGAGCTCTTTACACATACCGTCCCTGGCTTAGAAAGTGAAGCAGTTAACAGTCCATGCCCATTACAAGTTGAATCTGACATGGAGTGCACTGATGCACAGCCACAGCCAGACTACTATGCTGGTCCTTTGACTCAGACCACAACATTGCCCTCGCAGGGTGCTGATCAAGAATCAGACCCTGATGAGACTATGTTGCCCCATCACGAACGCTATACCACCGACCGACACGGTGACACAGACGAAGTTGCACACGAGCTACAAGAAGAGGTAATAGATGACCCAGTTCTTGACCCCGATTGGCAGCCATTGGGGGAACAGGGTGCAGGCGGCAGCAGTTCTGAAGCGGAGGAGGAGGGGCCGCAGCAGGCATCAACATCGCAACAGGTTCCATCTGCCGGGCCCGTATCTTGCCCAAAACGCGTGGCAAAGCTAAAACCTGTTGGAGGACAGCGTGGCCATCCGGTTAAAGCTCAGTCTGCAATGCCTGAAAAGGTATCCGATGCTAGAAAGAGTGCAGTCTGGCATTTTTTTAAACAACATCCAATTGATCTGCGCAAAGTCATCTGTCAAAAATGTTCAACTACCTTAAGCAGAGGACAGAATCTGAAAAGTCTCAATACAAGTTGCATGCATAGACATTTAACCACCATGCATTTGCAAGCCTGGACTAACTACCAAACGTCCCTTAAGGTTGTAGCACCCTCGGCCAATGAAGCTAGTCAGCAACGCAACATCCCTTCCGGCAGTGTAGGGCCACCATTTTCCGCACCACCTGCAGTATCTGTGCAGGTTTCTTTGTCAGGCCAAAGCCGTCAGGGTCAGGGAATCACCAGTTTCGTAGTAGGAAACACTGCATCTAGGGCACCGGTGGCAACAATACCATCTCCCACCGTCTCTCAGTCTGCCATGTCCACCGGCACCCCCGCTAGTTCCACGATCTCCAGCTCTCCAGTCCAGCTCACCCTACATGAGACTATGGTTAGAAAAAGGAAGTACTTAGCCTCGCATCCGCGTACACAGGGTTTGAACGCACACATAGCTAGACTAATCTCGTTAGAGATGATGCCCTACCGGTTAGTTGAAAGCGAAGCTTTCAAAGCCCTGATGGACTACGCTGTACCACGCTACGAGCTACCCAGTCGACACTTTTTTTTCCAGAAAAGCCATCCCAGCCCTCCACCAGCATGTTAAAGAGCGCATCGTCCATGCACTCAGGCAATCTGTGAGCACAAAGGTGCACCTGACAACAGATGCATGGACCAGTAGGCATGGCCAGGGACGTTACGTGTCCATCACGGCACACTGGGTAAATGTGGTGGATGCAGGGTCCACAGGGGACAGCAAGTTTGGGACAGTTCTGCCTAGCCCACGGTCTAGGAAACAATTGGCTGTAGCCGTTCGCACCCCCTCCTCCTCCTCTTCGTCCTCCTGCAGAAGCGAGAGCTCGTCCACAGACCGCAGTCGCACAACCACTCCATCCGCAGCTGCCACTGTTGCACACCAGGTCTCCCATTATGGGGCAGCTACTGGCAAACGTCAGCAGGCTGTATTGGCTATGAAGTGTTTGGGCGACAACAGACACACCGCGGAAGTTCTGTCCGAGTTCTTGCAGAAAGAAACGCAGTCGTGGCTGGGCACTGTAGATCTTGAGGCAGGCAAGGTAGTGAGTGATAACGGAAGGAATTTCATGGCTGCCATCTCCCTTTCCCAACTGAAACACATTCCTTGCCTGGCTCACACCTTAAACCTGGTGGTGCAGTGCTTCCTGAAAAGTTATCCGGGGTTATCCGACCTGCTCCTCAAAGTGCGTGGACTTTGCTCACATATCCGCCGTTCGCCCGTACACTCCAGCCGTATGCAGACCTATCAGCGTTCTTTGAACCTTCCCCAGCATCGCCTAATCATAGACGTTGCAACAAGGTGGAACTCAACACTGCACATGCTTCAGAGACTGTGCGAACAGAGGCGGGCTGTTATGTTTTTGTGGGAGGATACACATACACGGGCAGGCAGTAGGATGGCAGACATGGAGTTGTCAGGTGTGCAATGGTCGAAGATTCAAGACATGTGTCAAGTCCTTCAGTGTTTTGAGGAATGCACACGGCTGGTTAGTGCAGACAACGCCATAATAAGCATGAGCATCCCCCTAATGCGTCTGCTGATGCAAAGTTTGACGCACATAAAGGATCAGGCGTCTGCAGCTGAGGAAGAGGAAAGCCTTGATGACAGTCAGCCATTGTCTGGCCAGGGCAGTGTACAGGACGAGGTAGCGGGCGAAGAGGAGGAGGAGGACGAGGAGGATGATGGGGATGATTATATTTTTAATGAGGAAGCTTTTCCGGGGCCACTGGAAATTGGTGGCGCGGCAAGGCCGGGTTCTGGTTTTTTGAGGGACACAAGTGACGTGGATTTGCCTGAAACTGCCCCTCAACCAAGCACAACCGCAGATTTGAGAACTGGAACTTTGGCCCACATGGCGGATTATGCCTTACGTATCCTCAAAAGGGACACACGCATAACTAAAATGATGAATGATGACGATTACTGGTTGGCCTGCCTCCTTGATCCTCGCTATAAAGGCAAATTGCAAAATATAATGCCACATGAGAACTTGGAACTAATATTAGCAACCAAACAATCAACTCTTGTTGACCGTTTGCTTCTGGCATTCCCTGCACACAGCGCCCGTGATCGTTCTCACACGAGCTGCAGGGGCCAGCAGACCAGAGGAGTTAGAGGGGCAGAAATCAGAAGTGGCGTTGGCCAGAGGGGTTTTCTGACCAGGTTGTGGAGTGATTTTGCTATGACCGCAGACAGGACAGGTACTGCAGCATCAATTCAAAGTGACAGGAGACAACATTTGTCCAGTATGGTTACAAACTATTTTTCATCCCTTATCGATGTTCTCCCTCAACCGTCATTCCCATTTGATTACTGGGCATCAAAATTAGACACCTGGCCAGAATATGCATTGCAGGAGCTTGCTTGCCCGGCAGCTAGTGTCCTATCAGAAAGAGTATTCAGTGCTGCAGGTTCAATACTAACAGAAAAAAGGACTCGTCTGGCTACCCAAAATGTAGATGATCTAACCTTCATTAAAATGAACCACAACTGGATTTCGAAATCTTTTGCCCCACCTTGCCCGGCTGACACCTAGCTTTCCTATGAAAAGGTCTTGCCTGTGGACTATTCTGAATGCCTTTTCCAATCTCGTAATTTTCTGCACCTGATTGTCCAGCATACGACATGTTTACACCTCACTAAATGGCCAAACTCCCCACACGGGGCCGTGGTATCGACACTTGGCGACAGCACCCGTGAGAGTGCAGTTTGTCTGAAGAGGTAGGTGAGCCCGCTTTTGGTCGACGGCACTGCCACTGGGTCCCTCCTAGTACAATAAAGTGTCTCTGGCGGTGGTGGTGCGCACCCAACGTCAGACACACCGTTGTAATATGAGGGGCCCTGGGCCTGTACCGCCGGCCACAAGACAGTTTCCCCCCACCCCAGCTCAAACAGTGCTCTACCACTTGCAAAATTATCTCACAGCTCCACCAATGTTTAGTCTATGCGCTGACATCCTTCAATGCCTGCCACTGACAATACCATTGTATTGACATTTTTGTTATGTTAGGCCTTCGATGCCTGTCTGAGGTCACTCCTTCCACTAGGCCTCCACTGACCACACCACTGCTGCCCGTGTACCCCTGGAACCAATTTAAAATTGCCTACAGCCATGTGTTATTATTTTAGGCCTTCGATGCCTGTCTGCGGTCACTCCTTCCACTAGGCCTCCACTGACCACACCCCTGCTGCCCGTGTACCCCTGGAACCAATTTAAAATTGCCTACAGCCAGCCCAATTTTTTTATTTTAGGCCTTCGATGCCTGTCTGCGGTCCATTCTTTCAACTACTACTACACTGACCAGGGCACTGCTGCCCGTGTACCCCTGGAACCAATTTAAAATTGCCTACAGCCATGTGTTATTATTTTAGGCCTTCGATGCCTGTCTGCGGTCACTCCTTCCACTAGGCCTCCACTGACCACACCACTGCTGCCCGTGTACCCCTGGAACCAATTTAAAATTGCCTACAGCCAGCCCAATTTTTTTTATTTTAGGCCTTCGATGCCTGTCTGCGGTCCATTCTTTCAACTACTACTACACTGACCAGGGCACTGCTGCCCGTGTACCCCTGGAACCAATTTAAAATTGCCTACAGCCATGTGCTATTATTTTAGGCCTTCGATGCCTGTCTGCGGTCACTCCTTCCACTAGGCCTCCACTGACCACACCACTGCTGCCCGTGTACCCCTGGAACCAATTTAAAATTGCCTACAGCCATGTGTTATTATTTTAGGCCTTCGATGCCTGTCTGCGGTCACTCCTTCCACTAGGCCTCCACTGACCACACCACTGCTGCCCGTGTACCCCTGGAACCAATTTAAAATTGCCTACAGCCAGCCCAATTTTTTTATTTTAGGCCTTCGATGCCTGTCTGCGGTCCATTCTTTCAACTACTACTACACTGACCAGGGCACTGCTGCCCGTGTACCCCTGGAACCAATTTAAAATTGCCTACAGCCATGTGTTATTATTTTAGGCCTTCGATGCCGGTCTGTGGTCACTCCTTCCACTAGGCCTCCACTGACCACACCACTGCTGCCCGTGTACCCCTGGAACCAATTTAAAATTGCCTACAGCCATGTGTTATTATTTTAGGCCTTCGATGCCTGTCTGCGGTCACTCCTTCCACTAGGCCTCCACTGACCACACCACTGCTGCCCGTGTACCCCTGGAACCAACATCAGAAAATATAAAAATAAGTATTTTGCTTATAAAAAAGAAAATACTGGAGAGATATCAAATGCAGACATTTTAACATTAAAAACAAATACATACAACAAAAATCTGGTACAGTACTAAAAATGGCCACCAGCTACAATAACTTTCTCCTGCAAGTAGTTAACTGAAAGGTTTTTTCAATTTTAAACACAGATATGGCATCCACCGAGTGTTGTCCTGTCGCGTCTTCTTTATATTATTGCCAAGAAGATGCAAAACAATGAAAATAATAAAATCATTATTTACCAAAAAATAGAGTAAGTCAAAACGACATTGCAAATAAACATTCATTACAAATAAAGAAGCAGGGCGCGTCCGAGGGTGAGTATATACCTAATAAGAATATAATCACCCTCGGACGCGCCCTGCTTCTTTCCGACAGCCTTCCTTCCTAAGAATCAGCCCTTCCGTGGTGTAGAGAGAGGGTTTGTTACACTCCAAGGTGTTCCCCAGGTTGCCTTTCCTGAGCTTCGATCTTCCGGCTCTCGTTTAGTAGTTGTTGGAAACTACGCTGCATTGGGCCTACAAATTGGGTATGGGGTGTAGAGAGATGGTGTGTTCCACTCCAAGGTGTTCCCCAGGTTGCCTATCCTGAGCTTCGATCTTCCGGCTCTCGTTTAGTAGTTGTTGGAAACTACGCTGCATTAGGCCTACAAATTGGGTATGGGGTGTAGAGAGATGGTGTGTTCCACTGTAGAGAGATGGTGTGTTCCACTCCAAGGTGTTCCCCAGGTTTCCTCGCCAATGCTTCGATCATCATGCTCTCGTTTAGTAGTTGTTGGAAACTACGCTGCATTAGGCCTACAAATTGGGTATGGGGTGTAGAGAGATGGTGTGTTCCACTCCAAGGTGTTCTCCAGGTTGCCTTTCCTGAGCTTCGATCTTCCGGCTCTCGTTTAGTAGTTCTTGGAAACTACACTGCATTAGGCCTACAAATTGGGTATGGGGTGTAGAGAGATGGTGTGTTCCACTCCAAGGTGTTCTCCAGGTTGCCTTTCCTGAACTTCTATCTTCAGGCTCTCATTAAATTGTGGTTAAACGGAACAACTGCATTTGGCGTACTAGTTGGTTTGGGGCCTACTATCGGTGTCTGCCACTCCTTGCTGTTCTCCTGGTTTCCTGTCCTGAAATTCCGTTTTCAGGCGCTCGTTAAGTAGTTGTTAATGTTAGACTGCATTTTGCCTACTAGTTGGGTTGGGGCCTACTATCGGTGTCTGCCACTCCTTGCTGTTCTCCTCCACTGAACAAAGCTGTGCCGCCTGTTTACTACGGTTGCCAATTTTGAACTGCATTTCGACTACTTACTGATTTGGGCCTACTCTCTGTATCAGCCTCTCATTCCAGTTGTCCTCCACTGCAATGCCCCCTGGTTATTTCTGTGTTACCAATTTTGAACTGCATTTAGCCAACTTTATTCTTTGGGCCTATATCTGTGCTTCCTCCTCATCCTGCCCATTGCCCAGCCAGTGATAGATGAGTCTGCTGGTACATTGACCCATAATGCAACATTCCCCGTGCACGCTACACAACAACATTGTGACCCTGCTGAAAGTCAGGTTGCTCTTCCCGCATACCATACCACCTTACACGGGGACAAAGAGGAAGGTGCAGATGAAAGTGCAGGTTCCTTCATCAGGTGGGGGGGAGGAATACTAGTTGGCGACGTCACTGGCACAGGGCCTCTCATAGTACGCAAAAGTGTTGCTGCCGGTGGGAGGCGCCCCCGCCGTGCAAACACACCGCTGTACTTTGAGGGGCCCTGTGCCAGTGCCAATGCCAACGAGTGGGCCCCCCCTGCTTGCTCAGGTTCACAGCACTTGCAAAGTTGAAATACTTACCTCTCCCTGCTCCACTGCCGTGACGTGGTCCAGATTTCCTGGGCCCACTAATTACTTGAACCAGCCCTACCCACCACAACTTTAGCCAAATGACCCCCAATTTCAAATGCCTTCCAATTATTATAAGGTAAATTACGCTTGACAAGCTTCATTAAGAAGAATGGATGGTTTTGACATTAAAATGGGCACTCTAGGTGTTTTCCTGGCCCCCACTCACTGCCGACTATGCTGCCCCATTGACTTGCATTGGGTTTCGTGTTTCGGTCGATCCCGACTTTACGTCATAATCGGCCGATTTCACTCGACCCGACTTTTGAGATAGTCGGGTTTCGCGAAACCCGGCTCGACTCTAAAAAGGTCAAGGTCGCTCAACTCTAACAGGTACTATACAGATGATCAGGTTTTTAATACATCAGATAGGGATTATATACATTAGACAGGACTGCTCTATTAAGGGTATACCTTGGCGATTGGTGGAGCAGCTTAACATCCTTTTTTTTGCAAAAAAAGTATTACTAAATACCCTGTATTTTTTCATTTTTTGACTAGCACTTGCTTATTTACTGTGACTTTTTTACAACAGAGTATTTTTTTACCTCTCTGTGCGCTTTTGTGTTTTCAAATATGAAAAATGGTTGTAAACCAATTGCAACTACTATGCACTGTAAGAAGTGCATTCTATAAAATAATAAGATCGACCACACACATTATCTAATGATCCTGACCAAGTGTATATGCCATTTAGGAATGTAGAAGAGATCAGAAATGAGGAGGAGGATATCATCCAATATCTGTTGAATAAATCTAATAGATAACCACCAATTAAGAAACAAAAGCCAATATCACCTTCTACTGTGGGTGGCCTACTGAAGATCCACATAAACATTAGGCTATCATCAGGTTTAGTCGACAGTCTAAAGTTGGTGGAGGTCAGGATTCAGCATGTTTGATATTGGACTGCAGATTCTTTTGTTCTCTAAGAGATAAGTTTCCGACACTCCTGAAAATGGGGGTTGGATAGAGAAAGCTTCCTGGCTGAATGATCAGGTTTCTTGTTTAGGAGAGCTTAAGAATCTGTGGATAGGGACAGAATACCAATGCAAGTCTCCAAAACTTTAACGTAAGGCATTTTAAGGGGTAATTTCACAATAACACAATAGTATCCAGAGTTATATCTCTTTACATATCAATCATTCATACATATTATATGACCTGTTATCTCATATTGCAGAACCTCCTTCCATCAGCAAGGGCATTGAAGATGAAACGTGGCTGGGTCTTTCAACATGACAATGATCCAAAGCACACCGCCAGGGCAACGAAGGAGTGGCTTCGTAAGAAGCATTTCAAGGTCCTGGAGTGGCCTAGTCAGTCTCCAGATCTCAACCCTATAGAAAACCTTTGGAGGGAGTTGAAAGTCCGTGTTGCCAAGCGAAAAGCCAAAAACATCACTGCTCTAGAGGAGATCTGCATGGAGGAATGGGCCAACATACCAACAACAGTGTGTGGCAACCTTGTGAAGACTTACAGAAAACGTTTGACCTGTCATTGCCAACAAAGGATATATTACAAAGTATTGAGATGAAATTTTGTTTCTGACCAAATACTTATTTTCCACCATAATATGCAAATAAAATGTTAAAAAAACAGACAATGTGATTTTCAGGATTTTTTTTTCCCAGTTTGTCTCCCATAGTTGAGGTCTACCTATGATGTAAATTACAGACGCCTCTCATCTTTTTAAGTGGTGGAACTTGCACTATTGCTGACTGACTAAATACTTTTTTGCCCCACTGTAAATAAATTGCAAGTTTGGGGGAGGAAGGTGTTTCCCTCACAAGGGATAAACAACCTCCTTGTTCAAAATCATCCTGAGGTCTGCTGCCGCTCTGGTCTATGCTTTTTATAAAGACCTACTTGTTAGAGATTAATCCTCATGACCCTAAAACGCCAAAACGTCAAAAAATCCACCTCTATCACTTCTGGGTTCCTCCATGTGCGTCTCCTCGTGCATCTCACCGGAAGTTCAGAAAAGGGCGGAAGTCCGCCCTTAGGCGTCATAACCACGCACACCCAGTGCGCCTTCTAGATGACGCTGTTTATTCCTCTGCGTTCCAGGCCTGTACTATCTACGTCATTTCCGGAAGTGTGCCCCCAGGCTGCGGTGTCTTAACCACGCCCCCCAGTGTAACGTCCTAGATGACGCTGTCAGATCTGGACTTGCAATGTATCCGACATCTCCAAAGACACGCCTCTAGGTTGCGGCGACATAGCTCCACCCACTCAATGTGTCATCATAGATGACGCTATCAGATCTGCCGGAGGCATCATTCCTCTACGTTCCAGGCTTGCAGTAGTGCCATTTCAGTGTGCAGCGGACATATCATGTCGGCGGCATATCATAACATTGCGTCCCACTACAAATATCAGACACGCTCTCAAGAGCGTTATGAGACTCATTAAGGAATCTATTAATTTAACTTCCAAATGCTACATCCCCATATCTCGTATCTAAATGAGTCTGTCACCTCCGGTATGTAAGATATCACGCCCGAGGGTGGGACTCATTGTTGTAATTATAGACGGAATGTTACAATAACAGGACATGATGTAAAAAACTATAAATGGTATTACACAAGAGGTGGATTTTGAATAAATTTCGTTTTTTATAACTCTGTGCCAGCCTGAATTTTGATAGTCCATAGAAAAAATGTAAATTTCCTACCAACTCCAATCTTGCCTTGCGCAGGCGTGTACTACGGAGGACACAGCATGAACTTCAACCCAATATTGCGGCCAGCATGCAGCCAGCGGGTAAGGAAAGGGTGAATCAAACACCCGAAAACCCCGCCCATATGACCACAAACCTGTCCCGCCAAATTCAGGTGACAGATTCCCTTTAACCCCTTCCCGACCCATGACGCCACGTAGGCGTCATGAAAGTCGGTGCCATTCCGACCCATGACGCCTATGTGGCGTCATGGAAAGATCGCGTCCCTGCAGGCCGGGTGAAAGGGTTAACTCCCATTTCACCCGATCTGCAGGGACAGGGGGAGTGGTAGTTTAGCCCAGGGGGGGTGGCTTCACCCCCTCGTGGCTACGATCGCTCTGATTGGCTGTTGAAAGTGAAACTGCCAATCAGAGCGATTTGTAATATTTCACCTATTATAACGGGTGAAATATTACAATCCAGCCATGGCCGATGCTGAAATATCATCGGCCATGGCTGGAAATACTAATGTGCCCCCACCCCACCCCACCGATCGCCCCCCCAGCCCCCCGATCTGGCCGGTACACTGCTCCGGCTCCCCTCCGTCCAGTGCTCCGCTCCCCCCCGTGCTCTTGTCCGCTCCCCCCGTGCTCCAATCACCCCCCCGTGCTCCGATCACCCCCCCTGCACTCCGATCCACCCCCCCCGGTGCTCCGTTCCACCCCCCCGTGCTCCGTTCCAGCCCCCCCGTGCTCCGTTCCACGCCCCCCGTTCTCCGTTCCACCCCTCCCGCGCTCCGATTCCCCCCCCCCGTGCTCCGATCCCCCCCCCGTGGTCCCCCCCACCCCATCATACTTACCGATCCAGCCGGGGTCCCGTCCGTCTTCTCCCTGGGCGCCGCCATCTTCCAAAATGGCGGGCGCATGTGCAGTGCGCCCGCCGAATCTGCCGGCCGGCAGATTCGTTCCAAAGTGCATTTTGATCACTGAGATAGATTATATCTCAGTGATCAAAATAAAAAAAATAATAAATGACCCCCCCCCCCCTTTGTCACCCCCATAGGTAGGGACAATAAAAAAATAAAGAAATTTTTTTTTTTCCACTAATGTTAGAATAGGGTTAAGGTTAGGGGTAGGGTTAGGGGTAGGGTTAGGGGTAGGGTTAGGGGTAGGGTTAGGGGTAGGGCTAGGGTTAGGGCTAGGGTTAGGGTTTCGGTATGTGCACACGTATTCTGTTCCTCTGCGGATTTTTCCGCTGAGGATTTGATAAATCCGCAGTGCTAAACCGCTGCGGATTTATCGCGTTTTTTTCTGCGCATTTCACTGCGGTTTTACAACTGCGATTTTCTATTGGAGCAGTTGTAAAACCGCTGCGGAATCCGCACAAAGAAGTGACATGCTGCGGAATGTAAACCGCTGCGTTTCCGTGCAGTTTTTCCGCAGCATGTGTACAGCGATTTTTGTTTCCCGTAGGTTTACATTGAACTGTAAACTCATGGGAAACTGCTGCGGATCCGCAGCGTGTGCACATACCTTTAGAATTAGGCTATGTGCACACTGTGCGGATTTGGCTGCGGATTGGCCGCTGCGGATTCGCAGCAGTGTTCCATCAGGTTTACAGTACCATGTAAACATATGAAAAACCAAATCCGCTGTGCCCATGGTGCGGAAAATACCGCGCGGAAACGCTGCGTTGTATTTTCCGCAGCATGTCAATTCTTTGTGCGGATTCCGCAGCGTTTTACACCTGTTCCTCAATAGGAATCCGCAGGTGAAATCCGCACAAAAAGCACTGGAAATCCGCGGAAAATCCGCAGGTAAAACGCAGTGCCTTTTACCCGTGGATTTTTCAAAAATGGTGCGGAAATATCTCACACGAATCCACAACGTGGGCACATAGCCTTAGGGTTAGGGTTGGAATTAGGGTTGTGGTTAGGGGTGTGTTGTGGTTAGGGTTGTGGTTAGGGGTGTGTTGCGGTTAGGGTTGTGATTAGGGTTATGGCTACAGTTGGGATTAGAGTTAGGGGTGTGTTGGGGTTAGTGTTGGAGGTAGAATTGAGGGGTTACCACTGTTTAGGCACATCAGGGGTCTCCAAACGCAACATGGCGCCACCATTGATTCCAGCCAATCTCGTATTCAAAAAGTCAAATGGTGCTCCCTCACTTCCGAGCCCTGACGTGTGCCCAAACAGTGGTTTACCCCCACATATAGGGTACCAGCATACTCAGGACAAACTGCGCAACAATTACTGGGGTCCAATTTCTCCTGTTACCCTTGTGAATCTAAAAAAATGCTTGCTAAAACATAATTTTTGAGGAAAGAAAAATGATTTTTTATTTTCACGGCTCTGCGTTGTAAACGTCTGTGAAGCACTTGGGGGTTCAAAGTGCTCACCACATATCTAGATAAGTTCCTTGGGGGGTCTAGTTTCTAAAATGGGGTCACTTGTGGGGGGTTTCTACTGTTAAGCCACATCAGGGGCTCTGCAAACGCAACGTGACGCCCACAGAGCATTCCATCAAAGTCTGCATTTCAAAACGTCACTACTTCACTTCCGAGCCTCGGCATGTGCCCAAACAGTGGTTTACCCCCACATATGGGGTATCAGCGTACTCAGGAGAAACTGGACAACAACTTTTGGGGTCCAATTTCTTCTGTAACCCTTGGGAAAATAAAAAATTCTGGGCTAAATAATTATTTTTGAGGAAAGAAAACGTATTATTTTCACGGCTCTGCATTATAAACTTCTATGAAGCACTGTTACCCTTGGGAAAATAAAAAATTGCAGGCTAAAAGATCATTTTTGAGAAAATATTTTTTTTTTTTTTTATTTTCATGGCTCTGCGTTATAAACTTCTGTGAAGCACTTGGGGGTTCAAAGTCCTCACCACACATCTAGATTAGTTCCTTTGGGGGTCTAGTTTCCAAAATGGTGTCATTTCTGGGGGATCTCCAATGTTTAAGCACACAGGGGCTCTCCAAACGTGACATGGTGTCCGCTAATGATTGGAGCTAATTTTCCATTTAAAAAGCCAAATGGCGTGCCATCCCTTCCGAGCCCTGCCGTGCGCCCAAACAGTGGTTTACCCCCACATATGGGGTATCAGCGTACTCAGGACAAACTGGACAACAATATTTGGGGTCCAATTTCTCCCATTATCCTTGGCAAAATAGGAAATTCCAGGCTAAAAAATCATTTTTGAGGAAAGAAAAATTATTTTTTATTTTCATGGCTCTGCGTTATAAACTTCTGTGAAGCACCTGGGGGTTTAAAGTGCTCAATATGCATCTAGATAAGTTCCTTGGGGGGTCTAGTTTCCAAAATGGGGTCACTTGTGGGGGAGCTCCAATGTTTAGGCACACAGGGGCTCTCCAAACGCGACATGGTGTCCGCTAACAATTGGAGCTAATTTTCCATTCAAAAAGTCAAATGGCGCGCCTTCCCTTCCGAGCCCTGCCGTGTGCCCAAACAGTGGTTTACCCCCACATATGAGGTATCGGCGTACTCGGGAGAAATTGCCCAACAAATTTTATGATCCATTTTATCCTACTGCCCATGTGAAAATGAAAAAATTGAGGCGAAAAGAATTTTTTTGTGAAAAAAAAGTACTTTTTCATTTTTACAGATCAATTTGTGAAGCACCTGAGGGTTTAAAGTGCTCACTAGGCATCTAAATAAGTTCCTTGGGGGGTCTAGTTTCCAAAATGGGGTCACTTGTGGGGGAGCGCCAATGTTTAGGCACACAGGAGCTATCCAAACGCGACATGGTGTCCGCTAACGATGGAAATAATTTTTCATTCAAAAAGTCAAATGGCGCTCCTTCCCTTCCGAGCCTTACCATGTGCCCAAACAGTGGTTTACCCCCACATGTGAGGTATTGGTGTACTCAGGAGAAATTGCCCAACACATTTTAGGATCCATTTTATCCTGTTGCCCATGTGAAAATGAAAAAATTGAGGCCAAAAGAATTTTTTTGTGAAAAAAAAGTACTTTTTCATTTTTACGGATCAATTTGTGAAGCACCTGGGGGTTCAAAGTGCTCACTATGCATCTAAATAAGTTCCTTGGGGCGTCTAGTTTCCAAAATGGGGTCACTTGTGGGGGAGCTCCAATTTTTAGGCACACGGGGGCTCTCCAAACGTGACATGGTGTCCGCTAAAGAGTGGAGCCAATTTTTGATTCAAAAAGTCAAATGGCGCTCCTTCCCTTCCAAGCCCTGCCGTGCGCCCAAACAGTGGTTTACCCCCACATATGAGGTATCAGCGTACTCAGGACAAATTGGACAACAACTTTCGTGGTTCAGTTTCTCCTTTTACCATTGGGAAAATAAAAAAATTGTTGCTAAAAGATAATTTTTGTGACTAAAAAGTTAAATGTTCATTTTTTCCTTCCATGTTGCTTCTGCTGCTGTGAAGCACCTGAAGGGTTAATAAACTTCTTGAATGTGGTTTTGAGTACCTTGAGGGGTGCAGTTTTTAGAATGGTGTCACTTTTGGGTATTTTCAGCCATATAGACCCCTCAAACTGACTTCAAATGTGAGGTGGTCCCTAAAAAAAATGGTTTTGTAAATTTCGTTGTAAAAATGACAAATCGCTGGTCAAATTTTAACCCTTATAACTTCCTAACAAAAAAAAATTTTGTTTCCAAAATTGTGCTGATGTAAAGTAAACATGTGGGAAATGTTATTTATTAACTATTTTGTGTCACATATCTCTCTGGTTTAACAGAATAAAAATTCAAAATGTGAAAATTACGCAATTTTCAAAATTTTCGCCAAATTTCCGTTTTTATCACAAATAAACGCAGAATTTATTGACCTAAATTTACCACTAACATGAAGCCCAATATGTCACGAAAAAACAATCTCAGAACCGCTAGGATCCGTTGAAGCGTTCCTGAGTTATTACCTCATAAAGGGACACTGGTCAGAATTGCAAAAAACGGCAAGGTCTTTAAGGTCAAAATAGGCTGGGTCATGAAGGGGTTAAACAAAGTATGACAGTGTATAATAAATAAGAGTATAATTTTATCAAATCAAGGAAAAAGTGCATGTCCTTATGACAAAATTTTCCTTAGAGAGGATTTTGAGATAAAAAAGTGACTGTGCTGAGGTAGATAGATTGGCTTTAGAGGTCCAAGACAAATTAGTGCAAGGTCCACCTTCTAAATAAAGATATAGTGGAGTTTCCACTAGTGTAAGGACAGTGCTATGCCAAATAGCATTCTAAGGGTAATATGACAGTCCAAAAAAAGGACATGCATGTAGACTAAGGATTTAAGGTCAAACGTACAAGCTGTGTGGTGACAATGCCGCGTCCCTCAACTCTAAAGCATCTGTATTAAATCTCTATTATTCTTTTTCATTATGTTGTTGAATATTATTAAAAATTGCATTTGATTATCTTGTGAAATAATTCAACGGTGTGCTTTTTCTGTTTGACGTCCTCATGCAGTTGAGTTACTGGTAAAACAGACGGGTTTATTACTGCACCAAAAACGGTAATGAAAAAAATGAAGCTGAAGCAATGGCTTATTTCATCAGCCTTTGACAATGACATTGAAACTTTTTTCAGGTAGCTGAGCAATAAACTTTTGGTTGGGAAAAGCCTAAAGTCACTTGGAGAACATCTGCTTCACGAAGAAACAAAATAAGGCATAACATGCTGATTGCCGAGATTTAAAGTGATCCTGGGAATGGAGTTGTGCAGCCCCATCCTGAATAGAGTGAATGCTTGTCCTACAAGCCATTCATCGTCTAGGGGCCTGCTGAGAACAATGCTTGGCTATTTCCAGCAGTCCCATAGAAAGGAGGTTGAATATGCACACCTCTACTGTATTCAAGATGGGGCTGCAGTGCCCTATTATCAGGATCACTCAGAGTCCACCTGTCATAATCAAAGTGATCACAGGTTAGAACTTGTGTTTTTGGAATAAACTTTTAAGCCATCCAGAAACATTCCCTTTTTGAGGATGAGCTACAAGTTTGTTGTTTGTAAAGTGAAAACAAATAGCTATTTAACAAACCATCCAAAAATTACCCTTTTTTTGGGAGCAGTTTCCTATATTTACTCTATGCAAGGGATGGCAGCAGTACAGGATAAAACACAACGGACAGGCACGCATTTCTGGCTGTGTATAGCCAGCACTGAAAGCCTTGTCAGCAGCACAGTATAGAACATGATGGATAAGCAGGCAGATGTTGTGGCTAATCTACCGTATATACTCGAGAATAAGCCGACCCAAGTATAAGCCGACCCCCCTAATTTTGCCACAAAAACTGGGAAAACTTAATGACTCGAGTATAAGCCTAGGGTGGAAAATGCAGAAGCTACTGGTAAATTTCAAAAATAAAAATAGATACCAATAAAAGTAAAATTAATTGAGACATCAGTAGGTTAAGTGTTTTTGAATATCCTTATTGAATCAGGAACCCCATATAATGCTCCATACAGTTCATGATGGCCCCTGTTATGACCTGGTGGTCAGGACAATAATGGACCTGGTGGTTAAGAGCACACGGAATGACCTGATAGTTTCTGATAATAAAGGACGAGCTCTGGGACGTGGGAACTCTGCTGACCGCAATCCCTAATCCTATCAAACACACTAGAAATAGCCGTGGATTGCGCCTAACGCTCCCTATGCAACTCGGCACAGCCTAAGGAACTAGCTAGCCCTGAAGATAGAAAAATAAAGCCTACCTTGCCTCAGAGAAATTCCCCAAAGGAAAAGGCAGCCCCCCACATATAATGACTGTGAGTAAAGATGAAAATACAAACACAGAAATGAAATAGATTTAGCAAAGTGAGGCCCGACTTACTGAACAGACCGAGGATAGGAAAGGTTACTTTGCGGTCAGCACAAAAACCTACAAAAAGACCACGCAGAGGGCGCAAAAAAGACCCTCCGCACCGACTCACGGTGCGGAGGCGCTCCCTCTGCGTCCCAGAGCTTCCAGCAAGCAAGACAACAATAAAAATAACGAGCTGGACAGAAAAATAGCAAACCAAAGAAATACAAGCTGGAACGACAGGTCACAAGAACGATCCAGGAGAGAACTAGACCAATACTGGAACATTGACAGGTGGCATGGAGCAAAGATCTAAGTGGAGTTAAATAGAGCAGCCAGCTAACGAATTAACCTCATCACCTGAGGAAGGAAACTCAGAAACACCCACCAGAGGAAGTCCATGGACAGAACCAGCCGAAGTACCATTCATGACCACAGGAGGGAGCCCGACAACAGAATTCACAACAGTACCCCCCCCTTGAGGAGGGGTCACCGAACCCTCACCAGAGCCCCCAGGCCGACCAGGATGAGCCAAATGAAAGGCACGAACCAGATCGGCAGCATGAACATCAGAGGCAAAAACCCAGGAATTATCTTCCTGACCATAACCCTTCCACTTGACCAGGTACTGGAGTTTCCATCTCGAAACACGAGAATCTAAAATCTTCTCCACCACATACTCCAACTCCCCCTCAACCAACACCGGGGCAGGAGGATCAACGGATGGAACCACAGGCGCCACATATCTCCGCAATAACGACCTATGGAACACATTATGGATGGCAAAAGAAGCAGGAAGGGCCAAACGAAATGACACAGGATTGATAACCTCAGAAATCTTATACGGACCAATGAAACGAGGCTTAAAACTTAGGAGAGGAAACCTTCATGGGAACATAACGAGACGACAACCAAACCAAATCCCCAACACGAAGTCGGGGACCCACACAGCGCCGGCGGTTAGCGAAACGTTGAGCCTTCTCCTGGGACAATGTCAAATTGTCCACCACATGAGTCCAAATCTGCTGCAACCTATCCACCACAGTATCTACACCAGGACAGTCCGAAGACTCAACCTGCCCTGAATAGAAACGAGGATGGAAACCAGAATTGCAGAAAAACAGCGAAACCAAAGTAGCCGAGCTGGCCCGATTATTAAGGGCGAACTCAGCCAACGGCAAAAAGGACACCCAATCATCCTGATCAGCAGAAACAAAGCATCTCAGATATGTTTCCAAAGTTTGATTAGTTCGTTCGGTTTGGCCATTTGTCTGAGGATGGAAAGCCGAGGAGAAAGACAAATCAATGCCCATCCTAGCACAAAAGGATCGCCAAAACCTCGAAACAAACTGGGAACCTCTGTCAGAAACAATGTTCTCCGGGATACCATGTAAACGAACCACATGCTGGAAAAATAATGGCACCAAATCAGAGGAGGAAGGCAATTTAGACAAAGGTACCAAATGGACCATCTTAGAAAAGCGATCACAAACCACCCAAATGACCAACATCTTTTGAGAGATGGGGAGATCCGAAATAAAATCCATAGAAATATGCGTCCAGGGCCTCTTCGGGACCGGCAAGGGCAAAAGCAACCCACTGGCACGAGAACAGCAGGGCTTAGCCCGAGCACAAGTCCCACAGGACTGCACAAAAGAACGCACATCCCGTGACAAAGACAGCCACCAGAAGGATCTAGCCACCAAATCTCTGGTACCAAAGATTCCAGGATGCCCAGCCAACACTGAACAATGAATCTCAGAGATAACTCTACTAGTCCATCTATCAGGGACAAACAGTTTCTCCGCTGGGCAACGGTCAGGTCTATCAGCCTGAAATTTTTGCAGCACCCGCCGCAAATCAGGGGAGATGGCAGACAAAATTACCCCCTCTTTGAGAATACCCACCGGCTCAGGAACACCCGGAGAGTCAGGCACAAAACTCCTTGACAGGGCATCAGCCTTCACATTCTTAGAGCCCGGAAGGTACGAAACCACAAAATCAAAACGGGAGAAAAATAACGACCATCGAGCCTGTCTCGGATTCAACCGTTTGGCAGACTCAAGATAAGTCAAATTCTTGTGATCTGTCAAGACCACCACGCGATGCTTGGCTCCTTCCAGCCAATGACGCCACTCCTCGAATGCCCACTTCAAGGCCAACAACTCACGATTACCAACATCATAGTTACGCTCAGCAGGCGAAAACTTTCTAGAAAAGAAAGCACATGGCTTCATCACCGAGCCATCAGAACTTCTTTGCGACAAAACAGCCCCTGCTCCAATCTCAGAAGCATCAACCTCAACCTGAAACGGAAGCGAAACATCTGGCTGGCACAACACAGTGGCAGAAGAAAAACGATGCTTCAACTCCTGAAAAGCCTCTACAGCTGCAGAAGACCAATTGACCACATCAGCACCCTTCTTGGTCAAATCAGTCAAAGGTTTAGCAACAGTAGAAAAATTAGCGATGAAGCGCCGATAAAAATTAGCAAAGCCCAGGAACTTTTGCAGGCTCTTCACAGATGTCGGCTGAGTCCAATCGTAAATGGCCTGAACTTTAACAGGGTCCATCTCGATAGTAGAAGGGGAAAAAATGAACCCCAAAAATGAAACCTTCTGAACTCCAAAGAGACACTTTGACCCCTTCACAAACAAGGAATTCGCACGAAGGACCTGGAACACCATTCTGACCTGCTTCACATGAGACTCCCAATCATCCGAAAAGACCAAAATATCATCCAAATACACAATCAGGAATTTATCCAGGTACTCTCGGAAGATGTCATGCATAAAGGACTGAAATACTGATGGAGCATTGGAAAGCCCGAATGGCATAACCAGGTACTCAAAATGGCCCTCGGGCGTATTAAATGCTGTTTTCCATTCATCGCCTTGTTTACTAAGCACAAGATTATACGCCCCTCGAAGATCTATCTTGGTGAACCAACTAGCCCCTTTAATACGAGCAAACAAATCAGACAGCAACGGCAAAGGATACTGAAATTTGACTGTAATTTTATTAAGAAGGCGGTAATCAATACAAGGTCTCAAAGAACCATCCTTCTTGGCCACAAAAAAGAACCCTGCTCCTAACGGTGATGACGACGGGCGAATATGGCCTTTCTCCAAGGATTCCTTTATATATCTCCGCATAGCGGCGTGTTCTGGCACAGATAAATTGAACAATCGGCCCTTAGGAAACTTACTACCAGGAATCAAATTAATTGCACAATCGCAATCCCTATGAGGAGGTAGGGCACTGGCTTTGGGCTCATCAAATACATCCCGATAATCCGACAAAAACTCTGGAACTTCAGAAGGAGTGGAAGACGAAATAGACAAAAATGGAACATCACCATGTACCCCCTGGCAACCCCAGCTGGACACAGACATAGATTTCCAGTCCAATACTGGATTATGAACCTGTAGCCATGACAACCCCAAAACGACCACATCATGCAGATTATGCAACACCAGAAAGCGGATATCCTCCTGATGTGCAGGAGCCATGCACATGGTCAATTGGGTCCAGTACTGAGGCTTATTCTTGGCCAAAGGCGTAGCATCAATTCCTCTCAATGGAATAGGATACTGCAAGGGCTCCAAGAAAAAACCACAGCGCCTAGCATACTCCAAGTCCATCAAATTCAGGGCAGCGCCTGAATCCACAAATGCCATAACAGAATAGGATGACAAAGAGCAAATCAGAGTAACAGACAATAGAAATTTAGACTGTACCGTACCAATGGTGGCAGACCTAGCGAACCGCTTAGTGCGCTTAGGACAATCGGAGATAGCATGAGTGGAATCACCACAGTAAAAACATAGCCCATTCCGACATCTGTGTTCTTGCCGTTCAGCTCTGGTCAAAGTCCTATCACATTGCATAGGCTCAGGCCCATGCTCAGATAGTACCGCCAAATGGTGCACAGCTTTACGCTCACGCAAGCGTCGATCGATCTGAATGGCCAAGGACATAGACTCATTCAGACCAGCAGGCATGGGAAACCCCACCATGACATCCTTAAGGGCTTCAGAGAGACCCTTTCTGAAGATTGATGCCAGGGCACATTCATTCCACTGAGTGAGCATAGACCACTTTCTAAACTTCTGACAATATATCTCCGCTTCATCCTGACCCTGACACACAGCCAGCAAGATTTTCTCTGCCTGATCCACTGAATTAGGTTCGTCATAAAGCAATCCAAGCGCCAGGAAAAACGCATCAACATCACGCAATGCCGGATCTCCTGGCGCAAGGGAAAATGCCCAGTCTTGAGGGTCACCACGCAACAAAGAAGTAATGATCTTTACTTGTTGAACAGGGTCACCTGAGGAGCGAGGTTTCAAGGCAAGAAACAATTTACAATTATTTTTGAAATTCAAGAACTTAGATCTATCACCAAAAAACAAATCAGGAATTGGAATCCTAGGCTCTGACATCGGATTCTGAACCACAAAATCTTGAATGTTTTGTACCCTTGTAGTGAGATTATCCATCCAAGAGGACAGACCTTGAATGTCCATGTTTACACCAGTGTCCTGAACCACCCAGAGGTAAAGGGGAAGAGAGAGACAAAACACACTGCAAAGAAAAAAAAATGGTCTCAGAACTTCTCTTATCCCTCTATTGAGATGCATTAGTACTTTGGGCCACCTGTACTGTTATGACCTGGTGGTCAGGACAATAATGGACCTGGTGGTTAAGAGCACACGGAATGACCTGATAGTTTCTGATAATAAAGGACGAGCTCTGGGACGTGGGAACTCTGCTGACCGCAATCCCTAATCCTATCAAACACACTAGAAATAGCCGTGGATTGCGCCTAACGCTCCCTATGCAACTCGGCACAGCGTAAGGAACTAGCTAGCCCTGAAGATAGAAAAATAAAGCCTACCTTGCCTCAGAGAAATTCCCCAAAGGAAAAGGCAGCCCCCCACATATAATGACTGTGAGTAAAGATGAAAATACAAACACAGAAATGAAATAGATTTAGCAAAGTGAGGCCCGACTTACTGAACAGACCGAGGATAGGAAAGGTTACCTTGCGGTCAGCACAAAAACCTACAAAAAGACCACGCAGAGGGCGCAAAAAAGACCCTCCGCACCGACTCACGGTGCGGAGGCGCTCCCTCTGCGTCCCAGAGCTTCCAGCAAGCAAGACAACAATAAAAATAGCGAGCTGGACAGAAAAATAGCAAACCAAAGAAATACAAGCTGGAACTTAGCTTCTGCTGGGAAGACAGGTCACAAGAACGATCGAGGAGAGAACTAGACCAATACTGGAACATTGACAGGTGGCATGGAGCAAAGATTTAAGTGGAGTTAAATAGAGCAGCCAGCTAACGAATTAACCTCGTCACCTGAGGAAGGAAACTCAGAAACACCCACCAGAGGAAGTCCATGGACAGAACCAGCCGAAGTACCATTCATGACCACAGGAGGGAGCCCGACAACAGAATTCACAACAGGCCCCATAAGATGCTCCATATTAAAATATGCCCCATATAATGCTGCACAAATGTTGGATTATGACCCCATAAGATGCTCCATACAGACATTTGCCCCGTATAATGTTCCACAAATGTGGATTATGGCCCCATAAGATGCTCCATACAGATAACTGCCCCATATAATGCTGCACATGGCCACATAATATGCCCCATACAGATATTTGCCCCCATATAATGCTGTACATGGCCGGATAAGATGCCCCATACAGACATTTGCCCCCATATAATGCTGCACATGGCCGGATAAGATGCCCCATACAGACATTTGCCCCCATATAATGCTGCACATGGCCACATAACATGCTCCATACAGATATTTGGCCCAAAAGCTGTTGCTGCGATAAAAAAATGACATACTCACCTTTACCGTTCCACCGCTGACCGCCGCTGTGTCTTCCCATCCTCTGCACCGACGTTCAGGAAGAGGGCGGCGCGCACTAATCGCGTCACCGCGCCCTCTGACCTGAGCGTCACTGAAGAGGACGCAGAAGACACAGCGGCGCCGCCGGTGGCACGAGGAGCAGGTGAGTATCGCACACTGCCCCCATCATACTTACCTGCTTCTGGCGCCGTCGCTGCAGGTCTGTTCCCCGGCGCCGCATTTTCTTCCTGTATTGAGCGGTCACAGTTACCGCTCATTACAGTAATGAATATGCGGCTCCACCCCTATGAGAGGTGGAGCTGCATATTCATTACTGTAATGAGCGGTACCATGTGACTGCTCAGTACAGGAAGAAACTGCAGCGCTGGAAAAAGCAGGGACGTGCAGGGACCGCGCCGGGAGTAGGTAAGTATAATTACACAGCCCCCGCTCCCCCTCCCCTGCCGACCCCTGGGTATGACTCGAGTATAAGCCGAGAGGGGGACTTTCAGCCCAAAATAGTGGGCTGAAAATCTCGGCTTATACTCGAGTATATACGGTAATCATTGATCTCAGCCTAAGTGTATAAAAAAAAGGTCAACACATATTTGTAGCAGCCAGTAACCGAGTAGAATCTGTTACTTCTCTGCATTTAGTGGTCACTTACCTGGGTAGTCATATGCAGAAATCTCTTCATTAAACCACTCATCACCCCTCATATATGTCTCTGTAGTACCGATATTGGGCAGACTGTCTTGTGGAGAAATAGGACGGGGACATCTCTCTGGTGTTGGGCTGTTACTGGATAGAACTGGAGGAAACACATACAGGGACTGAATTCATTCTTTTCATACAGATAATTATAGGCCGTGTGTATTTAGTCCTATTACCTGGTGAAGTGAGGGGCTGGGAAACCTCCATCATGACGTCCTTGTACAGATCTTTGTGTTCTTCTAAATACTCCCACTCCTCCATGGAGAAATAGATGGTGACATCCTGACACCTTATAGGAACCTGACACATACAATGATACCGTCATCCCCCGATCCCTCCATAGCGTTACTATATAATGTCGCAGCATTCCCAGCAGTGTCACCTCTCCAGTCAGCAGCTCAATCATCTTGTAGATGAGTTCTAGGATCTTCAGGTCACTGATGTCCTCATGTATCAGGGGGTGAGGTGGAGGCCCCGTGATTGGGCTCAGGGGTCTTCCCCATCCCTCAGACACAGGGTCCTGACAGCGCTCACTAGAGGTCTTCTTCACTACTGTATAATCCTGGTTATGGAGAGACACATTAATAAACCTCATTACAGACATTTCCAGAGTCCTCACCTCTCCAGTTCTGTCCATCTGTTATTCCCATAGATAAGAATGATGTAATGTGACGTCATCAGAATCTCTCACCTCTCCAGTAAGCCGGAAGAGGATCTCTAGGGTGAGGTGTAATATCCTCTCCGCCATCTTGTCCCTGTCCCTATCCATCCTTGTAGGGTCACTCAGAAGAATTCTCTTATATAGAAGATCTCCGCTGAGAGGATCCGATATTGTAGGGACCTGAATGGGGAGAAGATGACGATGTAAAATCATAAAGATCCCATGTAAGAAATCTCCGGAGCTGTTACCGGCGTCACATGTTCACTACATCCAGTCATGGTCCCGTCCTGCCTTCAGTTTATGAGTGACCGGAAATCAGAGGTAATGGTCACAAGCCTTCAGTGTACGTGAATGAGAGCCTCGTTCTGGCCTTGTTCTCGCCCTCATAGCTTTATATTGAGTAGTGACCTCCGGTCCGCCCAACAAGCATTGGAGTGATCCAGTCAGTCACAACCTGCAGAACAGAACCTAGTGGCGCCGAGAAAAGAAGAAGACGGCGGCTGGTAAGTATTTTACTAGGGGCAGGGAACTTACATTAATAACATCATGTGGACTGTGAAAAAAGAAAAACTTACTAGAGTGGGGCTTTAAATATTTAATAAAAACCAGTAAGGCTATGTGCCTATGATCAGGAAGTAGTTTCGCTTTGGTAGCAGCGTATTTTCGCTGTGTTCAAAGCTCCGCGTTCTAATTACGCAGGTAAATCTGCATGTGTTCACTGAACGATGTGGATTTTCCGCACCCAATATATTCTATTGTGGAAATTTCTGAATATCGTCTCCGCAACTGAAAGTGACATGCTGCGGCTCATAAACCTGCGCTGGTGAGTGTACGCCGCGGTAAATAGAAGCACAGTGGGAATGGGATTTCTATGAATTGCATCCACTGTTCTTGTAATATTGAATGCAGTGCAGGTGAGCTGGATCATGGGCATGTGCCCTAACAGAGCAGCGAGCGCCGTCAGGAGGGAAGTGACCCAATGTAATCCAATACAGACAGAGGCCATGATATAGCGACACAGACGGGAACACGTTCTGTCTCCTGGAATGGGACCGCAGCACTGAGGAGGTTAATGCCCCCTGCCTCCGCCCAGTAATGGGGAATCTCCAGCACCTACCTCCACCTGCAGAGCCGCACACCACATATATGGCTGTTCTGTGCGCACAGGACCTGTGATGAGGTCACAGGAGGGGAGGAGTCAGGGGTCACATGATCAGGGGCCTCAGTGTATGCAGGACTCTGCTGTGCTGGTTGTCATGGTGCTGGATGAGGGGAAGTTTCTGTGTGGGGTCAGGAGGGGTTTACAGGGTGGATGTAGCAGAGCCGTGTGTGTACGAGGTGTACGGAGAGGAGCCGTGTGTGTACGAGGTGTACGGAGAGGAGCCGTGTGTGTACGAGGTGTACGGAGAGGAGCCGTGTGTGTACGAGGTGTACGGAGCGGAGCTGTCTGTACGAGGTGTACGGAGCAGAGCCGTGTGTATACGAGGTGTACGGAGCAGAGCCATGTGTGTATGAGGTGTATGGAGCGGAGCCGTGCGTGTACGAGGTGTATGGAGTGGAGCCGTGTGTGTACGGAGCAGAGCCGTGTGTGTACGAGGTGTACGGAGCGGAGCCATGTGTGTATGAGGTGTACGGAGCGGAGCTGTCTGTACGAGGTGTACGGAGCAGAGCCGTGTGTGTACGAGGTGTACGGAGCGGAGCCATGTGTGTATGAGGTGTACGGAGCGGAGCTGTCTGTACGAGGTGTACGGAGCGGAGCCGTGTGTGTACGAGGTGTACTGAGCGGAGCCATGTGTGTACGAGGTGTACGGAGCGGAGCCGAGTGTGTACGAGGTGTACGGAGCAGAGCCGTGTGTGTACGAGGTGTACTGAGCGGAGCCATGTGTGTACGAGGTGTACGGAGCAGAGCCGTGTGTGTACGAGGTGTACTGAGCGGAGCCGTGTGTACGAGGTGTACGGAGCAGAGCGGTGTGTGTACGAGGTGTACGGAGCGGAGCCGTGTGTGTACGAGATGTACGGAGCGGAGCCGTGTGTATGAGGTGTACGGAGTGGAGCTGTGTGTTTACTAGGTGTACGGAGCGGAGCCGTGTGTGTAAGAGGTGTACGGAGCAGAGCCATGTGTGTATGAGGTGTACAGAGCGGAGCCGTGTGTGTACGAGGTGTACGGAGCAGAGCCGTGTGTGTACGAGGTGTACTGAGCGGAGCCGTGTGTACGAGGTGTACGGAGCAGAGCGGTGTGTGTACGAGGTGTACGGAGCGGAGCCGTGTGTGTACGAGGTGTACTGAGAGGAGCCGTGTGTACGAGGTGTACGGAGCAGAGCGGTGTGTGTACGAGGTGTACGTAGCGGATCCGTGTGTGTACGAGGTGTACGGAGCAGAGCGGTGTGTGTACGAGGTGTACGGAGCGGAGCCGTGTGTATGAGGTGTACGGAGCGGAGCCGTGTGTATGAGGTGTACGGAGCGGAGCCGTGTGTATGAGGTGTACGGAGTGGAGCTGTGTGTTTACTAGGTGTACGGAGCAGAGCCGTATGTGTATGAGGTGTGTGTTCGATGTGTACAGAGAGGAGCTGTGTTTGTATGATGTGTATAGAGAGGTGCTGTGTATGTACGGAGTGGAGGCGTTTGAGTACGAGGTGTGTGTGTGACATGTATAGAGAAGAGCTGTGTGTTTACGACGTGTACGGAGCAGTGTGTGCACCTATTACTGTGTTGGATATATGAGCTTTTTGACACTGGCTATAGAATGTTGAGTCATGTTATTGGGTAAAAGAAAATCTCCTGTGCCACTCGTTAAAGGCAAAACTGCTATTAAATACCATTTCATTGAAGCAGCAATGCCATCTGCGAGTAAACCTCCTCTTTGGGACAAGCAAAACAGCAAGTTGTTCCACTCCTTTATGAAAATGCCAGGAGTTAAATCCTCAGCTTCTCATTTTTTAGTCACAGTAAATGGATGATGAAACAATTCCTTCAGTTGAGCCGCCTGTGTCCATTGACCTTCATGTAGTGTTACCTGAGGGTTGCTCATGTCTACAACAAAGGGTTTCAGCTCAAGCAATCGCTCAATCATTAAATAGGTGCTGCCCCACCCAGTGGCTTGACCCACAATTGCCCCTTTTCCACCTTGTCTCTTCAAGATGGAATCAATCATAGAGGTTCTGGCAGCAATAACCAGTTTCTTCACTTTGACAATCAAAGTTCCAGCATGTCCCTCTTGCAGACTATCTCTTATTATCAGCTGCAGTAAGTGCACAACACAGTGCATGTGATGAATATGAATGTGAGAGCAAGATTTAAATGTATCTATCCTGACTCCATCGTAGTTTCTTTTTACATGCTTCCATTTCCTATCAATATGGAGTCTATGATCAGATAAGGAGGTCCCACACCTTGACCTCAAGCTAGGTGTCAATAGTGTTAACTTAAGGCCCCTTCACATTAAACGACGCTGCAGCGATACCGACAACGATCCGGATCGCTGCAGCGTCGCTGTTTGGTCGCTGGAGAGCTGTCACACAGACCGCTCTCCAGCGACCAACGATGCCGGTAACCAGGGTAAACATCGGGTAACTAAGCGCAGGGCCGCGCTTAGTAACCCGATGTTTACCCTGGTTACCATGCTAAAAGTAAAAAAAAACAAACACTAGATACTTCCCTACCGCTGTCTGTCCTCCAGCGCTGCGCTCTGCTTCTCTGCTCTCCTCCTGTACTGTCTGTGAGCCGGAAAGCAGAGCGGTGACGTCACCGCTCTGCTTTCCGGCTCACAGACAGTACAGGAGGAGAGCAGAGCACAGCGCTGGAGGACAGACAGCGGTAGGTAAGTATCTAGTGTTTGTTTTTTTTTTACTTTTAGGATGGTAACCAGGGTAAACATCGGGTTACTAAGCGCGGCCCTGCGCTTAGTTACCCGATGTTTACCCTGGTTACCAGTGAAGACATCGCTGGATCGGTGTCACACACGCCGATCCAGCGATGTCAGCAGGAGTCCAGCGACGAAATAAAGTTCTGGACTTTATTCAGCGACCAACGATCTCCCAGCAGGGGCCTGATCGTTGGTCGCTGTCACACATAACGATTTCATTAACGATATCGTTGCTACGTCACAAATAGCAACGATATCGTTAACAATATCGTTATGTGTGAAGGTACCTTTAGTCAATTAGACGTATATATGCTAATGCTAGCACATATTTAGAGATAAGCTAAGCCAATTATATTGTTACAATGCATGGATACTAATAACCTATATAAAGACTGAAAGAATAATGTAATAAGAGTTATGTTCTGATTCTAAGAGTGTCAGTGTGGTTTTCACTCTTTGTACATGTACTTTTGATTTTACAAGTTAATTTGTAGCAGAATCAACTTAGAACAATCCACATTATGAAAATAAGAAAGCTTTGAAGCAGCTTCAACCAAATCATCTAATTATAATGTATCACTGCACTGTTTTTCTGCAGTAATATCTGTTTGTTACTCAGTTACAGGACTGTGGCCTTCCATATGAAACACACTAAATCTGAAGTTTTCCTGTAGCTGCTGTTCACCTTCATTATTCTCATTCATGAGTTTAATTGTACTTATGTTTGAAGCATTGTCAGTTACAATTGCAAGAAAGTGTTCTTTTTTTTAGTTCATATTCTTGCAGAACTTTTTCCTCTAAGGTCTAGAGAAACTGGCTGGTGTGATGAGTTTTAGTATCTTTTACTGCCAGTGGCTTGTTAACAATTTTCTTGTTGTCACAAACAAACTAAAAGTTGATAGCAAAATAGTCCATTCTGTGATGTGTGCAGGCATCCATTTTAAGAAATATAAAGTGTCTTTTTAAGGCTAGTTTCACATTTGCAGTTGAGTCTGCAGCGTCTTGTCCGCAACCGCAAACGCATGCTAACGCAGCATTTTTTACCTGCATCAGCTTACGCATGACTGAAAAAAAAAAGCTACATTTGCATGCGTTTTTTGCATGGGTTTGCTCTTTTTATGCGTTTGATATTTCCAGGAGAGCATGTCTCAATGGGCATGTCTAATCAGTTCCGGGACATGCGCAGTCCGAAGTACGCAAGCACATGGAACGCATGTGTACGCAAAGACATGCTTACGCATGCGTTCCCATAGACAGTAATGTGGGGTTTTTAACGCACTTATCCGAATACGCATGCCTGCGCATATTTGACGCAAATTTGCCGCCTCAAAAAATGCAACATGGTGCGTTAGCCGCGCCCGCCGCACACCGCGAAAAGATGCATGCGTAAGCAAACGCAGAATGCATGCACCCGCGTCCACAATGTTAAAGATATGAAATCAAGACGCATGCGGATGTATGCGTCAGAAACTCTGCGGACACAGCTGCAAATGTGAAACAGACCTAAGATCCTCCTTTTGGTTAAGGGCTTCTTCAATCACTAATTTTCAAATACTTTCTTTTTCTAGAGAAACATCAAGTTTGCGGGCCAGTTCTCCATTTAGAGCTGTAAAAGCTGGTCGTGCAAATAATGATAATGGTATATTGTCTTTCACAACAAGCTCTATGAGGCAGCTATCTTTTAACCCCTTAGTGACGGAGCCAATTTGCAGCTTAATGATCAGGCCAATTTTTACAATTCTGACCACTGTCACTTTATGAGGTTATAACTCCTAGAATGCTTTAATGGATCCTGCCGATTCTGAGACTGTTTTTTCGTGACATATTATACTTCATGTTAGTGGTAATATTTCTTTGATAATACTTGCGTTTATTTATGGAAAAAAAACAGAAATATGGTGAACATTTAAAAATTTTTGCCATTTTCAAATTTTTATGCCCTTAAATCAGAGATATGTCACACAAAATAGTTAATAAGTAACATTTCTCACATGTCTACTTTACATCAGCACAATTTTATACATCAGAGGTGTCAAACTGCATTCCAGCACCTTGTGCAATACAAGGAAATCCTGAAAACATGACCTGTTTGCGGCCCTCGAGGAATGCAGTTTGACACCTCTGGTATACATGACAGAAAATACTCAAAAATGACACCATTCTAAAAACTACACCCCTCAAGGTGCTCAAAACCACATTCAAGAAGTGTATTAACCATTCACATGCTTCACAGGAACTGAAGCAATGTGGAAGGAAAAAAATAACATTTAACTTTTTTATACAAACATTTTACTTCAGAATCAATTTTTTTTTATTTTCACAAGTGTAAAAAGAGAAAATGAACCACAAAATTTGTTGTGCAATTTCTACTGAATACGCTAATACTCCATATGTGGGGGTAAACCACTGTTTGGGCGCATGGCAGAGCTCGTAAGAGAAGGAGCGCCGTACAATGCAAAATTGGCTTAAATTGAGATCAGACACCATTTCGCGTTTGGAGAGCTGTTGTGAATTCTGTTGTCGGGCTCTCTCCTGTGGTCATGAATGGTACTTCGGCTGGTTCTGTCCATGGACTTCCTCTGGTGGGTGTTTCTGAGTTTCCTTCCTCAGGTGACGAGGTTAATTCGTTAGCTGGCTGCTCTATTTAACTCCACTTAGATCTTTGCTCCATGCCACCTGTCAATGTTCCAGTATTGGTCTAGTTCTCTCCTGGATCGTTCTTGTGACCTGTCTTCCCAGCAGAAGCTAAGTTCCAGCTTGTATTTCTTTGGTTTGCTATTTTTCTGTCCAGCTTACTATTTTTATTGTTGTCTTGCTTGCTGGAAGCTCTGGGACGCAGAGGGAGCGCCTCCGCACCGTGAGTCGGTGCGGAGGGTCTTTTTTGTGCCCTCTGCGTGGTCTTTTTGTAGGTTTTTGTGCTGACCGCAAAGTAACCTTTCCCATCCTCGGTCTGTTCAGTTAGTCTGGCCTCACTTTGCTAAATCTATTTCATCTCTGTGTTTGTATTTTCATCTTTACTCACAGTCATTATATGTGGGGGGCTGCCTTTTCCTTTGGGGAATTTCTCTGAGGCAAAGTAGGCTTTATTTTTCTATCTTCAGGGCTAGCTAGTTCCTTAGGCTGTGCCGAGTTGCATAGGGAGCGTTAGGCGCAATCCACGGCTATTTCTAGTGTGTTTGATAGGATTAGGGATTGCGGTTAGCAGAGTTCCCACGTCCCAGAGCTCGTCCTTATTATCAGTAACTATCAGGTCATTCCGTGTGCTCTTAACCACCAGGTCCATTTTTGTCCTGACCACCAGGTCATAACAGAGAGCCACTGATGTGCCTAAACAGTGGAAACCCCCCACAAGTGACACCACTTTGGAAAGTAGACCCCCTCAGGAACTTATCTAGATGTGTGGTGTGCACTTGGAACCCACAAGTGCTTCATAGAAGTTTATAATATAGAGCTGTAAAAATAAAAAATCATTTTTTTTTTCACAAAAATTATCTTTTCGCCCTCAAGTTTTTTATTTTCCCAAGGTTAACATGAAAAATTGGACGCCAAAAGTTGTTGTGCAATTTGTCCTGAGTACGGTAATACTCCATATGTGGGGGTAAACCACTGTTTGGGCGCATGGCACAGCTTGGAAGGGAAGAAGCACCATTTTGGAATACAAACTTTGATGGAATGGTCTGCGGGTGTCACGTTGCGTTTGCCGAGCCCCTGACGTACCTAAACAGTAGAAACCCCCCCACAAGTGACCCTATTTTGGAAACTAAATCCCCAAGGAACTTATCTAGATGTGTTGTGAAAGCTTTGAACCCCCAAGTGTTTCACTAAAGTTTATAACGTAGAGTCATGAAAATAAAAAATCATTTTTTTCCCACAAAAATAATTTTTTAGCCCCCAAATTGTTATTTTCCCAAGGGAAACAGGAGAAATTGGACCCCAAAAGTTGTTGTCCAATTTGTCCTGAATACGCTGATACCCGATATGTGAGGGCAAACAACTGTTTGGGCGCATGGCAGAGCTCGGAAGGGAAGGAGCACCATTTTACTTTTTCAACACAGAATTGGGTGGAATTGAGAACGGATGCGATGTTGCGTTTGGAGAGCCCCTGATCTGCCTAAACAGTGGAAACCCCTCAATTCTAACTCCAACCCTAACCCAAACATGCCCTGCTAGGACTGGCAGAAGGCACCAAATAAATATAAGTATGGAAATAAGGTGTGTTCGCAGCCCAGGGTCCACCGTGCAGAGATGGTACCTGCTGCTGGGTAATGGCGGCACTCTATGGTGGTATTACACCAAAGCACACATGGGTTAACGTCACCTGGTGTGAACAGACGCGAACCCTGTTGCTTCACAGAGTTGCAGAGCACAATAGAACACTACCCTGTTAGCTGACACAGGGTGCAGCACAGTAGAAGCTAGTGGGATCCCTAATGCTCACCCCCACTGCACTGGTGTTTGAACCCTCTCTGTCACTCAGTGGCTTTTGAGCCCACGCCTGAGGATGCCCGGAGACAGATGCTGGGTTCAAGTGGGAATTCCCACCCTACTTTGACAGAGGAATTGTGGTTAAATAATTAATGCGGACACAACTGCGAACCGCTAAAGGAAAGCAATAGTGCACGGAGTGCGCGCAGCGTCGCACTTGTGTACGCTGCTACTGGTGCTGACCTAGTGTGTGGCGGAGGCCTAGCCACTGACTAGTTCTGAATCTTAGCTCCACTCACCCTGATGCCCAAACAACAACCGAAGGGAAGGGGAACATTAAGGAGCATTCACCAGATACAATCACACAAGGTCACACACACTACTGAGGGAATGTGCACACGTTGCGGATTCCATTGGGCATTTTTCCCGCAAGATCCGCAGGTAGCGGATTCCCCGAGGATTTACTGTGGATTTTGCCTGCGTTTTTACACCTGCGGATTCCTATGAAGTAATGCGTGTAACAAAGAATTGACATGGTGCGGAAAATAAACTGCTGTGTTTCCGCGTGGAATTTCCACAGCATGTGCACAGCAGATTTGGTTTTCCATAGGTTAACATGCTACTGTAAAATGCATGGAAAACTGCTGCGAATCCGCAGCATCAAATCCGCTGCGGATCGGCAGCCAAATCCGCAACGTCTGCACATACCCTTAGGTTTACACTAGCGCATGGCTGAGCGGCCATGCAAACCTTTTATAGATAAAGCTTTCCGGAACCTTCCCAGTGGTCCAATCGGAGCCGCAACAGGACCTGTGCATGTGACCTCTGACCTCCAATGAGAGGTCATCCCATGGCAATACTCAGTAGACGAAAAGCAGGACTTAGTCATTGTAATGTCTGCTCGAAAGTTTATCAGTGCTGGTTACAAAGGCTAAACCTGGGATGGCAGCTTAAACCAGATGGACAGTATCAGCTTGGGCCAGACACTGGGACCGACGTCTCTGCTGAGCAGACTCCACTGCAGCTGGGGAAGAATGGGAGACCACAGAGTACATGGTTCGAGATTCCCCCTGCGGAGCGGCGGTAACTCGACACTTAACATTACCCCCCCTTCTAGGGCCCCCCTCCTTGGGCCTCGCTACGCTCGAAAGCTGCAATGAGCTGAGGAGCCCGAATGTGCTCAATAGGCTCCCAGGTCCTGTCCTCGGGACCATGACCCTTCCAGTTCACTAGATAGTACCTTTTGCCCCGTACCACCTTGCACCCAATGATAGCTGTTCTGTCCTCACTAGCTGAGGCAGGCTCATACGTAGCTATACAGTCAGCTAAACCGCTATACCGGGGTCCAATAAGGAGACTGTGGTTGAGTCTGTGCTTTATTAAACGTAGTGGTATATTGATGCGGTGAAACTGTGAACAATGATATACATAGAATCAGTGCATGGTATAGAACAGATACATAATACACATGATATACATTATGCATAACATTTAGAAAGCTAGTGACTAAACTAGGAGTACAACTGGCTAGGCTAGGCTAATATGGAGCAGAAATATCTACAGAAAGCATAAAGACATACCGGCAATGTAATCGCAAGGGGGATGAAGTGAAGCGTCTTTCCTTGAAGGCAAACTGAAGAAAGTGAAAGGAAAAAATGGAGGGAAATGGAGGCTGAGCTACCATAATGCATTGCAAAAGAGGAGGAGAATCAGACATGGATAATACAAACACAGAAGATTGAACTGTCAACATAACTCTGACCGCTAGAGGGAGCCAAAGCACTAAAAAAACAAATAAAGATATGAACATCCATACTGAGAAACCTGCAATTACGCAAACAGATAATAAGGGTAACAATATTAGATGGCGGAGACAGAACACTCCCCGTCTGGCATCAACGGATGTCACTACTCCTTTCTTCCGAAGGCAACAATAGGACCAGTTCAGATACCGGTCTGGAAAATGTCTTAGGTTCATTCCCTTTGGTCATCCTTAGCTCAATTTTGCGGACGTTGCCGTCCTTACTCGGGAATGTTGCGTTAACTAGGCCAAGTGGCCACTGGTTCCGATGAATTTGACAGTCTTTCAAAAGAACAAGGTCACCTATGTTCAGATTAGGTTTAGTAGATTGCCACTTCGTCCGTGGCTGCAGGGTAGACAAATATTGTTTGCGCCACCTGTCCCAGAAAGTATTTGCAAGACTTTGTACCTGTCTCCATTGGCGCTTGTAGAGGTCCTTAGCGTCGAATCCTCCTGGAGGGGCACTGGACAGTCCTGTTTTCTGGGTAAGTAAAGTAGCTGGAGTCAATAACAAAGGCTCCTCAGGGTAGTTAGGAACTGGAACCAGGGGTCTTGCGTTAATTATAGCTGCAGCTTCAGCCATGAAGGTGATGAGACTTTCGTGGGTGAGCCTCGCTGCTCCTTCTTGAAGAAGAGTGGAGTCAAGAATTCTCCATACTAGACCAATCATTCGTTCCCAAGATCCTCCCATATGTGAAGAGTGAGGTGGGTTGAATGACCATGTGCAGCCTTGGTCACTGAGGAACCTCTCGAGAGTCTTATAGTTTAGATTTGAAGGTATTCCTAATTCCTTTCCTGCACCAACGAAGTTAGTACCCCTGTCTGAATGTATGTGCTTGATAGGACCACGGATGGCCATAAAACGTCTTAAGGCATTGATGAAGCTTGATGTGTCAAGGGACTCGATGACCTCTATGTGGACGGCTCTGATTGACATGCAAGTGAACATGACTGCCCAACGTTCACTATTGGCTTGGCCGCCTCTCGTACGACGTGTAACAACTGACCAAGGCCCAAACACATCGAGACCAACGCTAGTAAAAGGAGGGTCTGGGCTGAGTCTATCTGCTGGTAGGTCAGCCATCTTTTGGGTTTGAGTTGAACCACGAAGCTTACGGCAGGTAACACATTTGTAGATGACACTACTGATGAGTCTTTTTGCACCGATGATCCACACGCCAGCAGATCTGATGACTCCTTCTGTAAATAGTCTTCCTTGGTGCTTGACCAGATTGTGGTAATGTTGTACGATTAGGTAGGCAACATCACATTTTCCGGGAAGTATAAGAGGGAATTTCTCCACAAGCTCCATCTCAGCTTCTTTGAGTCGGCCTCCTACTCTCAGTAGGCCGCTGTTGTCGATGAATGGGTCGAGTTTTCTCAATACGCTGCTCGCTGGTATTGTAGCTTTGTTAATAAGACATTGGATTTCTGCAAAGTAGGTTTCTCTTTGAACAGTGAGGATGATGTGATTTCTAGAGAACTCTAAGTCGGAGGTAACGTAGGTATTTTTACAAAGATGCCAACCTTTACATTTTTCTGTGCCACAAGTTCTGGTGGTCCTGAATGAGCGAGCTATATGAGTCAGGCAGGTAATGGTTCGAGTAAGTGACTTCCAACTTGAGAATCTGTCGAACCTGCAAGATCCAAGCTGGATAACAGAGGTCACTGTATGAAGGGTAGACACCTGAGGGCGGATTTCAGCATCTGAGTCCTCTCCTACTAGTTCAAAGGTGTCTGGAAAACATTCCTCAATGTACAATAGTTTTGGTCCCGAGAGCCACGTTGTGCTTCCTAGTCGACTTGCGTCAACTGCTCTAGTTGCATGATCTGCGGGATTCTGGTCTGTGGGTATGTAATGCCACTGCTTTGGATGAACTGATCTGATTCGTAGCACTCTGTTATTGACATAAACGTAGAATCGCCTGGTTTCGTTGTGGATATATCCCAGGACTACTTTGCTGTCTGAGTAGAACTTGGCCTGTGTCAGGTCGATATCCATTTCGGATGCAATGAACTCCGCTAACTCAACGGCTAAGACTGCGGCACAAAGCTCTAACCTGGGTATAGTGTGCTCTGGTTGTGGTGCGAGTTTGGCCTTTCCCATGACGAAACCAATGTGGCACTGACATTTGGAGTCTACAGTTTTGAGGTAGGCAACAGCGGCAATTGCTTTGACAGAAGCATCTGCAAATACGTACAGTCTTTGGCTCTGTATCTCAGTAGATGGCACAGGGGTGTACGGTCTTGGCACATGGAGGTTGGAGAGTGCCGCTAATGAGTTCTTCCACTCTTCCCACTGGATCCTCTTATCAGGTGGCAGAGGTGCATGCCAGTCAGATGTTTCCCTAGTTAAGTCTCTTAGTAGGGCCTTGCCTTGTATAGTAACAGGAGCTGCGAAACCCAAGGGGTCGTACAGACTGTTGATGGTAGACAAGACGCCTCTACGTGTGAAAGGCCTTTCTCCCTGGCTGACCTGAAAGGTGAAAGTGTCTGATTGTAGATTCCAGAGAAGCCCGAGGCTGCGTTGCATTGGTGCGGGGTCTGACCCCAGGTCCAGGTCTCTGAGACCATTACATAGGTCTTGAGAAGGGAACGCTTCCCTGAGTTCTTGGCTGTTTGAGGCTATTTTATGAAGCCTAAGGTTCGAGCAGGCAAGCATGTCCTGAGCTCTCCTGAGAAGACTGATGGCAGTCTCATTTGAAGGCATGGCTTTTAGACAGTCGTCGACATAAAAGTCCTTTTCTATGAATTGTCTGACATCTGCTCCGTATTCTGGTTCTCCTTCCTGAGCTGACCTTTTGAGTCCGTAAATGGCGACTGCAGGTGAAGGACTGTTGCCAAAGATGTGCACTCTCATGCGATACTCTGTGACTTCTTTGGTAGGATCATTGTCTCTGTACCAGAAGAATCTTAGGAAGTTCCTGTCTCTCTCTCTCACAAGGAAACAATGGAACATTTGCTGGATGTCAGCGATGAAGGCAATGGAATCCTTACGGAAGCGCATAAGTACACCCAGTAGTTTGTTATTGAGGTCTGGTCCTGTCAGTAGAACGTCATTCAGGGAGACATCATTAAACTTAGCACTGGAATCAAACACGACTCTGATCTGGCCTGGTTTTTTAGGGTGGTAAACTCCGAACATGGGTAGGAACCAGCATTCTTCAGAGTCTTTGAGAGTGGGAGCTAGTTCTGCGTGACGGTTTTCAAAAATCTTTGACATGAAGGAGAAAAAGTGATCTTTCATCTCTGGTTTCTTTTGCAGATTACGAATGAGAGAGGAGAAACGTTGTAATGCCTGATTTCTGTTGTTCGGTAGACGTGGTCTGTGGGTTTTGAAGGGAAGAGGTGCGACCCAGCTGTTGGTCTCATCTTTAACGAGTCCCTTGTCCATTACCCCTAAGAACAACTTGTCCTCTACCGACATTGCCACTTGGTTGTCCTGCTTAGTTCTCTGGAAGACTGTGTACCCTAACTGATCCTCATAGCTTCCCGACACTATATTGCTGTCGTGAGTAAAGTCTATTAGATGGTCGGGCAGTTGGATGCTGTGTGGCAGTTCCCTGACATGGAACTCATTGTTACAAGGTTGAAACAGAGATGGACGTCCTTTCTCCAATGTATTTGTCAGCATGCTTGTCACAGAAGATGGGGCGTGCATGCATCCCAAGCATACGTTGCCAATTATGACCCATCCTAGGTCTAGCCTTTGGGCATAGGGAGCATTGTGGAGTCCATTGATATGACGTCTCACTTTATGAACCTGCAGGATATCTCTCCCCAACAGCAGAATTATCTGGGCCGATGGTCGAGTTCCAGTATAAGGTGTGCTATTCGTTTTAAGTGAGCGTGATGGATTGCTACATCTGGTGTAGGGATTTCAGATCTGTTGTCTGGGATCTGGTTATATTCGATGATCGTAGGTAGCGGTAGGCAGAATTGTCCGTCTAAAGACTCGATCTGGTAGTCAGTAGCTTTTCTGCCTGCTGTTGTCACAGTACCTGCACACGTCTTTAAGGAGTAGGGAGTGCTTGGCCCTTTGATGTTGAATAGGTCAAAGAACGTTGATCTAGCCAAGGATCGATTACTTTGATCATCCAAGATAGCATACAGTCTTACAGCTTGGTCTCTATGGCCCTTCGGGTATACTTTGACGAGGCATATTTTTGAACAGGACCTACTGTCTATTGTCCCTTTGCAGACCTCGGTACATTGTGAAGTGATCTCTGGCGTAGCTGTATCAGTGCTGCTTTCCTCCCCGCCATGCTCACTGTCAGCTGGCGTGTTTTGTGTACTCCATGGAGCTGGGCCAGGGTGTAGAGCAGTGTTATGATCTGTGGTGCCACATTCTGTGCATTTTACACTGACCTTGCAATCCTTGGCGAGATGAGCTGTGGGCGAGCAGCACTTGTAGCAGATACCGTTTTCTTTCAGGAAGCTTCTGTGATCTGGCATAGATTTTCCTCTGAAGGCTCTGCATTTCAGGAGAGGATGAGGCTTCTGATGAAGTGGGCACTGCTTGTCAGGGTCCTGCACCTTTGTCTCAGTTTGGGAGCAGCCAGCAGACCTGTAATTAGAATCTGAAGAAGAAACATAAGTCTTGTGTACTGCCACAGATGTTCTGCGTGGATTTGCAGGTGGTGATGGTGTGGCATATGGTATTGCAAAGTCAAAGCTGGGATCGTTTCTAATTCTCGCTTGTTGGTGTATGAAGTCTACAAAAACGGAGAAGGGAGGGAATGGAACACTGTGTTTGTATTTGTACGTGGAACCATGTGTGAGCCACCTCTCCTGTAGATTGTAGGGCAACTTCTGGACTATAGGATTAACACCTCTGGCTGTGTCGAGAAATGCAAGTCCCTGTAGGTCGTCCTCATATTTGGCAACTTGGACTTCCTTCAGCAGGTCGCTTAGCTCTCTAAGTTTCTGGAGACCTTTGTTAGATATTTTAGGAAATTCATCGATTCTTTTGAACAAGGCTCTTTCTATTACTTCTGCTGAGCTGTAACACTCATCCAGCCTTTTCCAGATCTCTTTGAGGCCAGTCTCAGGGCGGTTTATATTAATGTCTCTGATCCTTACTGCGTGTTTGACTGACTCTTCTCCCAGGTATTTGACTAACAGGTCTATCTCTTCCCTGTGTTGTAGCCCCAAGTCTCTAATGACATTTTGGAAGGAATCTTTCCAAGCTCTGTAACCTTCAGCTCGGTCAGTGAATTTCATGAGTCCCTTGGCAACCAGTTCACGTCGTGTGAAGAACTTGGCAAATTCTGTCGTGAACCGGTTGTCAGCAGAGTATACTGGTGATGGGTCGCCCTGATAATGATGTGAGGTGCATTCGTACCTGTTAGTGACCTCAGGGTGGCGCCAGCCGGTGTCGTATTGCTTCGGTCTGACGTAAGGTGTGTCAGCAGGGTGATTCATGTTGGTTACCTGGTGAGGGGCAAGGTAGTCATTAGCAGAGTTGTTTTGCCTCACATTTTCGAGTTTGTTTCTGTCCTGAGCCTCGTGACGACTCTCGCTCACTTCGCTGGAGGTGTCGTATTCTGGTTTTGGTACTGGTTCAGGGTTATAGTTTGGATCAGGAAGGTCATTAACATACTGAGATGTGCGTTGTGGTGAGTCTTGCAGTGGAAACTCCAGACTCGATGTACTGCTTTGGCTATGCAGCTTGGGATTTTGCGCAGCTTCTAGCGATTCTGCTTCGGCGAGGGCTGCGGCAGCTTCCCTTTTTGCTGCTAGGCTTTCTATGGCGGCATCCACACGTGCCTTCTCTAACTGCGTTCTTCTCTCTTGGTCGGCTCTCTCTAACTGCATTCTTCTCTCTTGGTCGGCTCTCTCTAACTGCATTCTTCTCTCTTGCTCGTCTCTCTCTAAGCGTGACCTTCTCTCTTGCTCGTCTCTCTCTAAGCGCGACCTTCTCTCTTGCTCGTCTCTCTAAGAGTGACCTTCTCTCTTCGTCATCTAGGCGTGCTTTTTCTAATTTAAGTTGCATCTCTTGGTCAGCAAAGCTCGCTCGTATTTTGGCGGCTTCAGCATTTGCGCGGGCAATGGCGACCGCGCTGCTGATGGATGTTGTCTTTGAGGAGACGGAAGTAACAGATCTTGTCCTATGTGATTTGTGAGACATGGTGTCTTGGGAAAGTGCTTGGCTGTGCAAGGATTGCTGCAGCTGTATTCAGTCTCTGTGTAGCCGGTGACTTGAATCCCACAAGTTGGATGGCTGCCGTTTCACTGTTCTTTCCTCACTAGCTGAGGCAGGCTCATACGTAGCTATACAGTCAGCTAAACCGCTATACCGGGGTCCAATAAGGAGACTGTGGTTGAGTCTGTGCTTTATTAAACGTAGTGGTATATTGATGCGGTGAAACTGTGAACAATGATATACATAGAATCAGTGCATGGTATAGAACAGATACATAATACACATGATATACATTATGCATAACATTTAGAAAGCTAGTGACTAAACTGGGAGTACAACTGGCTAGGCTAGGCTGATATGGAGCAGAAATATCTACGGAAAGCATAAAGACATACCGGCAATGCAATCGCAAGGGGGATGAAGTGAAGCGTCTTTCCTTGAAGGCAAACTGAAGAAAGTGAAAGGAAAAAATGGAGGGAAATGGAGGCTGAGCTACCATAATGCATTGCAAAAGAGGAGGAGAATCAGACATGGATAATACAAACACAGAAGATTGAACTGTCAACATAACTCTGACCGCTAGAGGGAGCCAAAGCACTAAAAAACAAATAAAGATATGAACATCCATACTGAGAAACCTGCAATTACGCAAACAGATAATAAGGGTAACAATATTAGATGGCGGAGACAGAACAATAGCATTCACCTCATAATCGTCCATGAACGAATCCGATGTCCTGACAGGTGACTCAGAAAACCGGGGCTTTAGGAGGGACACATGAAAGGTATCGGTGATACCAAGGTGTGGAAGAAGGGCCAGGCGATAAACTACAGGATTAACCTGTTCCAGGACCTTAAAGGGGCCTATGTAGCGAGGCGCAAACTTAGTGGACTCAACTTGCAGCCTGATGTTATAGGCAGAGAGCCACACTAAGTTCCCAGGGGCAAAGGATGGAGCGAGGCACCAGTGTGCATCGGCGGAGACCCTCAATCTCTCCTTGGAGGCCCGGATGGCATTCTGTGTGTGGTCCCAAATGTTACGAGCCTCCACCATCCAGTCTGCCACCCTAGAATCGGTGGATGACATGGGCATGGGCACAGGGACACGTAGATGCTGGCCGCTTTTAAGGAGGAACGGGGTCTGCCCAATGGAGTCTGATACGGCGTTGTTCAGTGCAAACTCCACCCACAGTAGCAAAGATGCACAGTCATCTTGCCTGGCCGACACAAAATGTCGCAGGTCTTTGACCAGGGTCTGGTCGGCACTCTCTACCAACTCATTCGTCTTGGGATCCTAAGCTGAAGAGAGATTCAGCTCAATGCTGAGTAGACGACAGAGCTCTCTTCAGAACCGAGATGCAAACTGGGGACCTCGGTCACTGACAATTTTGTCAGGCATACCTTGTAGCCAAAAACCTGCTTAATAAACAACGCCGCCAAAGCCCCTGCAGAAGGTACCCAGGAAAGAGGAACCAAGTGCACCATTTTGGAAAAATGGTCGGTGACTACCCAAATGACGGTGCAGCTACAAAACTTGGGTAAGTTCACCACAAAGTCCATCCCGACCATTTCCCAGGGGCTGTCTGTTTCCCAGGGTAAAGTAGCCCAGCAGGCCATTGCCAAGGAGACAGCTTCTTTGCGCAGGAGACATACGCCCAAATAAAGTCTCCAACATCACGGGCTATATGTTGCCATTAGTACATCCTCGCCAGGAGCTCAGATGTCCTCTTGATCCCAAAATGTCCACCCACCCTGGACGAGTGAGCCCAAGAGAGAACCTACGGTCGCAAATTGGGTGGAACAAAAGTCTTGCCCGGGTGCACAGACTCTAGCGAGACTGGAGCTACAGTTCTCAGACTCTTTGAAGGGACGATTAGCAGAGGCTCCTCCTCCTCTGATGACACTAGGGAGCGGGAAAGAGCATAGGCACAAATGTTCTTCTCCCCTGAGAGAAAATGGGTGAAATGGAACCGTGAGAAGAACAGGGACCATCTAGCATGGTGAAAATTTAGCTGCTGGGCAGTTTGGAGGTATACCAAATTCTTGTGGTTGGTGTAAACTTGGAAGGGAAAATGAGCCCCCTCCAGGAGGTGTCTCCACTCCGAGAAGCCCAACTTCATAGCTAGCAACTCCCTGTCCCCAATGGAATAATTCCTCTCCGCCGGTGTGAAGGTCTTGGAAAAAAAGAAGCAAGGATACTTCCGACCTTGAGCATCCTTCTGGAAGAGGACTGCTCCAGCAACGACGGAAGAGGCGTCCACCTCCACAATAAATGGTTTATCAACATCGGGGCGATGTAAAGTGGGAGTGCTAGCGAAGTGTGACTTGATAGAGAGAAAGGCCTTGGAGACCGCCTCCGACCACAATTTGGGATTTGCCTTCTTCTTGGTGAGAGCAACCAGGGGAGCTACCAAAGTTGAGAAGTGGGGCATGAACTGGCGATAATGGTTAATGAACCTTATAGAGCGTTGCACCGCTTTGAGAGAATGGGGTTCCTGCCAGTCCATCATAGCCTGTAGCTTGGCATGATCCATGGCCAATCCCTGGGCGGAGATGATATACCCCAGGAAAGGCAAGGACTCCTGCTCAAACACACACTTCTCCAACTTGGCATAGAGGGAGTTTGCCCGTAGGAGGTCGAAGACTTTGCAAACATCTCTCCGGTGGGAGTCTATATCTGGAGAGGAGATGAGAAGATCATCCAGATAGACTACGACCAAGGTGGTGAGCATATCCCGGAAGATATCGTTCACAAAGTCTTGGAAAACGGCAGGGGCATTTTCAGGTATTCATAGTGCACATCCCTGGTGTTAAATGCCGACTTCCATTCGTCCCCCTCATTGATGGGAATCAGGTTGTAAGCACCCCACAGATCAAGCTTAGTAAATACCCTCGCTCCCCGCAACCTATCGAAGAGCTCAGATATTAGGGGCAGAGGGTACTTGTTCTTAATGGGGATGGTGTTAAGACCCTTGTAATCTATGCATGGACGTAGTTCTCTATTCTTCTTCTGCACAAAGAAGAACCCCGCCACTGCAAGTGACACTGACTTCCTAATGAATCCTCTTGCCACATTCTCCTGGATGTACTGGGTCATCGCCTCCGTCTCCGGGAGAGAAAGAGGAGAGACTTGACCCCAGGGTAGGCTCTGCACCAGGCAAGAGGTCAATAGGACAGTCATAGGAACGGTGAGGTGAAAGGGTCTCCACAGCTCTCTTGAAGAACACATCCGCATAGAGCCAATAGTGCTTGGGGAGAGAGGAAATATCTGCGGGTACTTCTGTAGTAGCAACCTGAACGCACTCCCTCAGAAATCTACCCTCACAAGATTCACTTCTCCCTGAGGACCGCTCAATATGTAGGGAGTGGTAACATAACCAGGGTATCCCTAACAGGATCTCATCAATTCCCTCAGAATGACAAGCAATGAGATAATCTCCTGAAGGGATGGAGACATAGACAGACTAAAAGGAATGATTTGATGAGTTATCTGTGAGGGCAGAGTCGACCCATTTACCACTCGTAGGTCACTGGTTTGGCGAGCATCACCAGGGGAATCGCATGCCGTTGGGCAAAGGCAGAAGACATGATCGTCGCACTCCCACAGCGGCATAGCCCACTCCAATGCCCTGTCCGACAAGAGAGATATAATGAATCCCACTTTAGCCCGCTCTGAGGGGAAACATGCAGCCAGGAGCTCCAGGTGTATCGCACACTGGTTCACGAATTCACTACATGACTTGCTATCGACAGAGTACTTATCTGGCAGCGGGAGGTGGTATAAGGTGGGAACAGGGGTGGCAGTGGGCAAACTAGCTGCAACCACGCTAGCAGCCCGAACAGCTACTGCAGTAACATCTACAGCTGAGGTTGTGCGCTCGAGAGCCGCCAACCTGCCCTCCAGCTGCTGGATGTACCACTGCAGTCACTGTCAGTCCGCCATTCCTAGCCAGACCCTGGCAATTGTATAATGTTAGGACTGGAGGAACGCAGCAAATAAATATAAGTACAGAAATAAGGTGCGTTCGCAGCCCGGGGTTCACCGTGGAGAAATGGTACCTGCTGCTGAGTAATGGCGGAACTCTATGGCAGTATTACACCAAAGTACACACTGGTTAACGTCACCTGGTGTAAACAGACGCAAACCCTGTTGCTTCACAGAGTCGCAGAGCACAATAGAATGCTGTACCGTTAGATGACACAGGGTGCAGCAGAGTAGGAGCTAGTGGGATCCCTAACGCGCACCCGCACTGCACTGGTGGTTGAACCCGCTCTGTCCCTCAGTGGCTTTTGAGCCCGAGCCTGAGGATGCCTGGAGACAGATGCTGGGTTCAAATGGGGATTCCCACCCTACTCTGACAAAGGAATTGTGCTCAAATAATTAATACGGATGCAACTGCAAGCCGCTAAAGGAAAGCAATAGCGTGCGGAGTGCACGCAGCGTCGTGCTTGCGTACGCCGCTACTGACGCTGACCTAGTGTGTGGAGGAGGCTTAGTCACTGACTGGCACTGTATCTTAGCTCCACTCACCCTGATGCCCAAGTAACAACCGGTGGGAAGGGGAACATTAAGGAGCATTCACCAGATACAATCACACAAGCTCACACACCCCACTTAGGTTTATACTAGCACATGGCCGAGCGGCCATGCGAGCCTTTTATAGATGTAGCCTTCCGGGACCTTCCCAGTGGTCCAATCGGAGCCACTACAGGACCTGAGCATGTGACCTCCGATCTGCAATGAAAGGTCGTCCCATGGGCATGCTCAGTAGACAAAAGCAGTACTTAGTCTCTGGAACGTCTGGTTGCCACTGATCAATGCTGGTTTCAAAGGCTTAACCTGGGACAGCAGCTGAAACCAGATGCACAGTATCAGCTTGAGCCAGACACTGGGATCGATGTCTCTGGTGAGCAGACTCCACTGCGGCTGGGGAAGAATGGGAGACTGCAGTCTACATGGTTCAAGATTCCACCTGTGCAGCGGTGGGAACTCGACTCCTAACCATAAAAGTAATCCCAATCCTAAGTTTAGCACGAATCCTAACGCTAACTTTAACCCTAACTTTAGTCCTAACCCTAGCCGGAAAATGGAAATAATTACTTTTTTGATTTTATTTTTTTTCCCTAACTAAGGGGGTGGTAAAGGGGGTGATTTACTATTTATAGCGGGTTTTTATGTTTGGCAGCTGTCACACACTAAAAGACGCTTTTTATTGAATGTTGATGTTTTTATTGGTACTATTTTTGGGCACATGACATTTCTTGATCGCTTTTTATTATGATTTTTGGAAGGCAGAATGAAAAAAACCAGCAATTCATGAATTTCTTTTGGGTGGGGCGTTTATACCGTTCCGCGTGTGGTAAAATTGATAAAGCAGATATATTCTTCCGATTAGTATGATTACAGCGATACCTCATTTATATCTTTTTATATGTTTTGGCGCTTTTATACAATAAAAACTATTTTACATAAAAAATTATTATTTTTGCATCGCTTTATGCTGAGGGCTATAACTTTTTTATTTTTTTGCTGATGACACTGTACGGCAGCTCGTTTTTTGCAAGACGAGATGACATTTTCAGCGGTACCATATTTATTTATATCCTTCTTTTTGATTGCATGTTATTAAACTTTTAGTTCGGCGGTATGATAAAGCATTGTTTTTTGCCTTGTTTTTTTTTTTGCGGTGTTCACTGAAGGGGTTAACTAGTGGGACAGTTTTATAGGTCAGGTCATTACGGACGTGGCGATACTAATTATGTGTACTTTTATTGTTTTTTATTTACATAAAGAAATGTTTTTATTGGAACAATATTTTTTACCTTTATTTAGAATTTTTTTTGAAATATTTTTACACAGTATATATTTTTTTACTTGTTTTACATTGTCTCAGGGTGGGCATCACTGTATAAAGTCAGAATGCTGATCTGACACTTTCCACAGCACTGTATCAGATCAGCGGTCTGACAGGCAGTGAAGGAGGCTTCTCAGGTCCTGCTCTTAGCAGGCACTGACAAGCCACCTCCATGCAGGACCCCGGAGCCATCTTTGATCCAGAAGTCTGCAGGCAGGGAGAACCTCAGAAAAACGCGATCACATCACGTTGCTCTGAGGTTCTCAGGGAAGCACGCAGGGAGCCCCCTCCCTGCATGATGCTTCTCAATGCCACTGTAACGCTGCAATCTTATTTGATCACAGTGTTCGGGGGTTAAAGTGCCAGGAGCAGACTGCTCCTGGCACTTAGTTCCGGATGTCAGTTGTGATAATCCCCCCGTGAGCACAGCAGATCACGTATGACGTACTATCCCATCCATGGGAATTAAGTCCCAGGTCACATGGAAGGGATAGTATGTCTGATGGCAGAATGGGGATAACAAAAAAGGTTCCTGCTGAGCACCCAATGACGCTGCTGAACTGTGCAGTTTTGGTGCTTTTTGTCTCTCTTGTCTTCTGCATAAAGCCTAAAAAAGAGGCATGTAAAAAAAACTGGGGGTTGTGGTTAGATCTGCTCCTCCAGCCTCTCGTCTAGAGAACACCCGGGCACCTTAGGGATAGTACCGATGTCCTGAATTTCATGGAGGGGTTTATATGGCAGTCTAATTTCTCTTGGATCACTTCAGATGTCACCTCGTTATATACCTCTATACCAGGGGTCCCCAACTCCAGTCCTCAAGGCCCACCAACAGGTCATGTTTTCAGGATTTCCTTTGCATTGCACAGGTGATGCAATTATTACCTGGGCAAGACTAAGGAAATCCTGAAAACATGACATGTTGGTGGGCCTTGAGGACTGGAGTTGGGGACCCCTGCTCTATACCACATGAAGTGGCGATATTTGCTCTTAAATTCCACATGCAAAAGTACAGTGATTTTTCCATAGATTTACAGTCTTATGTCATAGAGGTCACTTCTTTTCTCATGACTACAAATTTCTTTTGTTTTAATCAAACATTCTTCATGCAAACCAGTGGTGTCTCAATGGGTGCCAAATACTCACCTTCCATTGCCAATTTGGTCATGAGTTGGTGGGAAGAATGTTATATATATATATATATATATATATATATATATATATATACAGTGGGGCAAAAAAGTATTTAGTCAGTCAGCAATAGTGCAAGTTCCACCACTTAAAAAGATGAGAGGCGTCTGTAATTTACATCATAGGTAGACCTCAACTATGGGAGACAAACTGAGAAAAAAAATCTAGAAAATCACATTGTCTGTTTTTTTAACATTTTATTTGCATATTATGGTGGAAAATAAGTATTTGGTCAGAAACAAAATTTCATCTCAATACTTTGTAATATATCCTTTGTTGGCAATAACAGAGGTCAAACGTTTTCTGTAAGTCTTCACAAGGTTGCCATGTACTGTTGTTGGTATGTTGCCCCATTCCTCCATGCAGATCTCCTCTAGAGCAGTGATGTTTTTGGCTTTTCGCTTGGCAACACGGACTTTCAACTCCCTCCAAAGGTTTTCTATAGGGTTGAGATCTGGAGACTGGCTAGGCCACTCCAGGACCTTGAAATGCTTCTTACGAAGCCACTCCTTCGTTGCCCTGGCGGTGTGCTTTGGATCATTGTCATGTTGAAAGACCCAGCCACGTTTCATCTTCAATGCCCCTGCTGATGGAAGGAGGTTTGCACTCAAAATCTCACGATATATGGCCCCATTCATTCTTTTATGTACCCGGATCAGTCGTCCTGGCCCCTTTGCAGAGAAACAGCCCCAAAGCATGATGTTTCCACCACCATGCTTTACAGTAGGTATGGTGTTTGATGGATGCAACTCAGTATTCTTTTTCCTCCAAACCCGACAAGTTGTGTTTCTACCAAACAGTTCCAGTTTGGTTTCATCAGACCATAGGACATTCTCCCAAAACTCCTCTGGATCATTCAAATGCTCTCTAGCAAACTTCACACGGGCCCGGACATGTACTGGCTTAAGCAGTGGGACACGTCTGGCACTGCAGGATCTGAGTCCATGGTGGCGTAGTGTGTTACTTATGGTAGGCCTTGTTACATTGGTCCCAGCTCTCTGCAGTTCATTCACTAGGTCCCTCCGCGTGGTTCTGGGATTTTTGCTCACCGTTCTTGTGATCATTCTGACCCCACGGGGTGGGATTTTGCGTAGAGCCCCAGATCGAGGGAGATTATCAGTGGTCTTGTATGTCTTCCATTTTCTAATTATTGCTCCCACTGTTGATTTCTTCACTCCAAGCTGGTTGGCTATTGCATATTCAGTCTTCCCAGCCTGGTGCAGGGCTACAATTTTGTTTCTGGTGTCCTTTGACAGCTCTTTGGTCTTCACCATAGTGGAGTTTGGAGTCAGACTGTTTGAGAGTGTGCACAAGTGTCTTTTTATACTGATAACAAGTTTAAACAGGTGCCATTACTACAGGTAATGAGTGGAGGAAAGAGGAGACCCTTAAAGAAGAAGTTACAGGTCTGTGAGAGCCAGAAATCTTGATTGTTTGTTTCTGACCAAATACTTATTTTCCACCATAATATGCAAATAAAATGTTAAAAAAACAGACAATGTGATTTTCTGGATTTTTTTTCTCAGTTTGTCTCCCATAGTTGAGGTCTACCTATGATGTAAATTACAGACGCCTCTCATCTTTTTAAGTGGTGGAACTTGCACTATTGCTAACTGACTAAATACTTTTTTGCCCCACTGTATATATATATATATAATGATGAGAATCCATTTAAAGACTGTATACGATGGTACGGTAGATACATTGATGACCTGATATTTATCTGGAGTTCTGATGTATCTACCGTACAGGATTTAACAAACTACCTAAATTATAATCCATTCAATCTTAGATTTATTTCACGTCAAGACCATACGTGCATAGAGTTTCTAGATTTAAAATTAAAGGGGATACTTAATACCCCGATTGTTACTTCTACTTTTCGGAAAACCACAGCAGGGAATACAATATTGCGTGCAAACAGTCACCATCCTAAACATACTATTAAAAGTATCCCTATAGGGGAGATGGTAAGAGCAAAACGTAATTGTAGCACATTGGAAGATTATTCCCAAGAGATTGAGGGCATAAAGGGTAGACTTGTGCAGAGAGGCTACAGTGACTGGCATTTAAAAAGAGCAGAAAAAATTGTCGCTCGACGACCTCGTTTTCATAGTAAACGACATCAAAATTTATCTCCTCAAAATCCAATCACTGTGGTCTTCCAGTATAGCAATCAATTTAATGCTATCAGAAAAATATTGACTAATAATTTGACCATTCTTAAGGAAGATGCTGATATAGCTCAAATTTTGAGTAACGGATACAGAATTGTGTCTAGAAGAGCTCCCTCTTTGGGCTCTAGTTTATCTCCGAGTTCTCTTCATAACCTTCTCATTGGCTCAGCACAAAAGGTTTCTTTAAATGTGGTGCGATGGCATGTAAAACTTGCAAATTTTCTGGTAAATGCTATAATTTCACCGATGCCAGTAATCAAAACGTTTATCCCATCAAGACTTTCATGAATTGTAACACTAAAAATGTGGTATACATCATGGAATGCATGGCATGCCATCTTAAATACGTGGGGAGTACCATACGGTCTTTAAAAACACGCATTCGTGAACATATTTATGATGCTGAAAATATTAGTGTCAATAGGAATATTTCACAAGTTTCACAACACTTTATCAACCATCATCAATCTAACCTTGAGTCACTTAAAATTTATGCAATTGAAAAAATTCATAAACCATTTAGAGGAGGAGACATTGAGGTGACCCTGAGAAACAGGGAATCATGGTGGATCTTTAAACTCGGAACAAGAATTCCACATGGTTTAAACAAAAGGAAAGATCTCATGCTCTTTTATTAGTATTCTGAGGGTTTACAAACTATGAAGTTGCTTTTTTGTCATCTAGTAACTAACTAAATCTGTAGTTTACATTTCCCATATAATTAATGACTCCTTTGTAAGGCTAATAGCTATCAATTTGCCCTTTTGTTTCCCCTTGCTGGCCGGCCGCTGTTACACTGTCACGGCATCTGCAGCTGTGCTTTTACCTATTTGCTCTAACCTAGTTTGGCTGCTACAGCTCCCTGTCTGGGAGATTCCTGCCATTGATTGTTCTGTTTTTCCATCTATGGTTGTCTGTGAGCTCGCTATTTTCAAAGGTACTAGGGAATTTTGTAGTTCTATTCATTATGAGATTCACATGTATGTCTTATTCTCTTTAGAACTCACATGAGTTTGTGTCTATGTAAACTAATATAGTTTCTTTCTGTATTATTATGTGGGTTCATGACATATGACACTGTACATACTATATTACTATCATATTTTTGGATTTATTTAATGATTATTGTAATATTATTATTTTTCATTTTACATATAGTTTTTGTATTTTGTGTTATTTTTGATTTCTCTGCATTTCTGTTTAGTCAAAACACCTGTTTTTGTCTTTCCATCAAGTTTGTCTTGCTTTCATTATCATGTGTGCCTATTTTTGTTTGATTAGACAATTCTACCAATTGCAACAACGGAGTGATGACCGGATACTAGTATAAAAGTATAGAAATGTCTTGTACCAGGTATCATGATTAAGGGTGCTTAGTCACCGGAAACACGTTGACCTTGGTTTTAATTTTTTTGTATGCTGATGTTTTGTCCTTTCACTATATTTTAAGTGAAATAAACTATGGATTTTTCACTATTTCGTTGAGCTGGATCTCCTTCTTTCCTGTTCGTCCACGTCCTGACACAGCGGTTCCGTGCTCCGAGCTCCTGGGAATGTCGGCATGGTGAGCTGGATTTTGTTTTTCATGTAAAAAAAACTGCAGATACTTACAGTGGGGCAAAAAAGTATTTAGTCAGTCAGCAATAGTGCAAGTTCCACCACTTAAAAAGATGAGAGGCGTCTGTAATTTACATCATAGGTAGACCTCAACTATGGGAGACAAACTGAGAAAAAAAAATCCAGAAAATCACATTGTCTGTTTTTTTAACATTTTATTTGCATATTATGGTGGAAAATAAGTATTTGGTCAAAAACAAAATTTCATCTCAATACTTTGTAATATATCCTTTGTTGGCAATGACAGAGGTCAAACGTTTTCTGTAAGTCTTCACAAGGTTGCCACACATTGTTGTTGGTATGTTGGCCCATTCCTCCATGCAGATCTCCTCTAGAGCAGTGATGTTTTTGGCTTTTCGCTTGGCAACACGGACTTTCAACTCCCTCCAAAGGTTTTCTATAGGGTTGAGATCTGGAGACTGGCTAGGCCACTCCAGGACCTTGAAATGCTTCTTACGAAGCCACTCCTTCGTTGCCCTGGCGGTGTGCTTTGGATCATTGTCATGTTGAAAGACCCAGCCATGTTTCATCTTCAATACCCTTGCTGATGGAAGGAGGTTTGCACTCAAAATCTCACGATACATGGCCCCATTCATTCTTTCATGTACCCGGATCAGTCGTCCTGGCCCTTTTGCAGAGAAACAGACCCAAAGCATGATGTTTCCACCACCATGCTTTACAGTAGGTATGGTGTTTGATGGATGCAACTCAGTATTCTTTTTCCTCCAAACACGACAAGTTGTGTTTCTACCAAACAGTTCCAGTTTGGTTTCATCAGACCATAGGACATTCTCCCAAAACTCCTCTGGATCATCCAAATGCTCTCTAGCAAACTTCAGACGGGCCCGGACATGTACTGGCTTAAGCAGTGGGACACGTCTGGCACTGCAGGATCTGAGTCCATGGTGGCGTAGTGTGTTACTTATGGTAGGCCTTGTTACATTGGTCCCAGCTCTCTGCAGTTCATTCACTAGGTCCCCCTGCGTGGTTCTGGGATTTTTGCTCACCGTTCTTGTGATCATTCTGACCCCACGGGGTGGGATTTTGCGTGGAGCCCCAGAGCGAGGGAGATTATCAGTGGTCTTGTATGTCTTCCATTTTCTAATTATTGCTCCCACTGTTGATTTCTTCACTCCAAGCTGGTTGGCTATTGCAGATTCAGTCTTCCCAGCCTGGTGCAGGGCTACAATTTTGTTTCTGGTGTCCTTTGACAGCTCTTTGGTCTTCACCATAGTGGAGTTTGGAGTCAGACTGTTTGAGGGTGTGCACAGGTGTCTTTTTATACTGATAACAAGTTTAAACAGGTGCCATTACTACAGGTAATGAGTGGAGGAAAGAGGAGACTCTTAAAGAAGAAGTTACAGGTCTGTGAGAGCCAGAAATCTTGATTGTTTGTTTCTGACCAAATACTTATTTTCCACCATAATATGCAAAAAAAATGATAAAAAAACAGACAATGTGATTTTCTGGATTTTTTTTTCTCAGTTTGTCTCCCATAGTTGAGGTCTACCTATGATGTAAATTACAGACGCCTCTCATCTTTTTAAGTGGTGGAACTTGCACTATTGCTGACTGACTAAATACTTTTTTGCCCCACTGTAAGTCTAACCTCTATTGTTGGTAAAATATTTGAAGGGTTTCTGAGGGATGTTATTCTGGATTATCTCAATGAGAATAACTGTTTAACTCCATATCAGCATGGGTTTATGAGAAATCGCTCCTGTCAAACCAATCTAATCAGTTTTTATGAAGAGGTAAGCTATAGGCTGGACCACGGTGAGTCATTGGACGTGGTATATCTCGATTTTTCCAAAGCGTTTGATACCGTGCTGCACAAGAGGTTGGTACACAAAATGAGAATGCTTGGTCTGGGGGAAAATGTGTGTAAATGGGTTAGTAACTGGCTTATTGATAGAAAGCAGAGGGTGGTTATAAATGGTATAGTCTCTAACTGGGTCGCTGTGACCAGTGGGGTACCGCAGGGGTCGGTATTGGGACCTGTTCTCTTCAACATATTCATTAATGATCTGGTAGAAGGTTTAGGGTACGTTCACATTTGCGGTTTGCGCCGCAGCGTCGCCGCCGCAACAAAACGCATGCGTCGTGCGGCCCTATCTTTAACATTGGGGCCGCATGTGCATGCGTTGTGTTGCGTTTTGTTGCGTTTTACGCCGCATGCGGCGTTAGGGCGCACCTGCCTGGGCGCGTCAAACGCAACATGTTGCATTTTTCGGGCGGCGCCGACCTTTTCAAAAACGCATGCGTCGTGCGGCCCTATCTTTTAACATTGGGGCCGCATGTGCATGCGTTTTGCTGCGTTTTTGTTTGCGTTGTGCGTTGCGGCGACGACGCTGCGGCGCACAACGCAAATGTGAACTTAGACTTACACAGTAAAATATCGATATTTGCAGATGATACAAAACTATGTAAAGCAGTTAATACAAGAGAAGATAGTATTCTGCTACAGATGGATCTGGATAAGTTGGAAACTTGGGCTGAAAGGTGGCAGATGAGGTTTAACAATGATAAATGTAAGGTTATACACATGGGAAGAAGGAATCAATGTCACCATTACACACTGAACGGGAAACCACTGGGTAAATCTGACAGGGAGAAGGACTTGGGGATCCTAGTTAATGATAAACTTACCTGGAGCAGCCAGTGCCAGGCAGCAGCTGCCAAGGCAAACAGGATCATGGGGTGCATTAAAAGAGGTCTGGATACACATGATGAGAGCATTATACTGTCTCTGTACAAATCCCTAGATATACCGCACATGGAGCACTGTGTCCAGTTTTGGGCACCGGTGCTCAGGAAGGATATAATGGAACTAGAGAGAGTACAAAGGAGGGCAACAAAATTAATAAAGGGGATGGGAGAACTACAATACCCAGATAGATTAGCGAAATTAGGATTATTTAGTCTAGAAAAAAGACGACTGAGGGGCGATCTAATAACCATGTATAAGTATATAAGGGGACAATACAAATATCTCGCTGAGGATCTGTTTATACCAAGGAATGTGACGGGCACAAGGGGGCATTCTTTGCGTCTGGAGGAGAGAAGGTTTTTCCACCAACATAGAAGAGGATTCTTTACTGTTAGGGCAGTGAGAATCTGGAATTGCTTGCCTGAGGAGGTGGTGATGGCGAACTCAGACGAGGGGTTCAAGAGAGGCCTGGATGTCTTCCTGAAGCAGAACAATATTGTATCGTACAATTATTAGGTTCTGTAGAAGGACGTAGATCTGGGGATTTATTATGATGGAATATAGGCTGAACTGGATGGACAAATGTCTTTTTTCGGCCTTACTAACTATGTCATGTGAGTAGACTCCGCCCATATTTACTGCAGTGCTGTAATGTGAGCTAGTTGTACACTATGTTACTATGTTACTTTATTAAAAGTGCAGAATCAAAGTTTTTCTGTGCTATAAAAAACATTAAAAAATGTATTCACTAAAACGCATCAAAGGGAGGGAGAAGATTGTTATAGTGTAGTTTGGTGCGGATCCTGCAGAAAACAAAAAAAAAATTTTGGGCAAGTGTGAACACGTCCTAAGGCTAGGTTCCCATTGCGTTAATGGGACAGTGCTAATGGACAGCGTTGCACGGCGAAATTAACGCCGTGCAACGCTTCCGTTAGCGCACCCATTGGCAGCAATGTTAACGCGCATCGCTAGCGCGTGCCATTTTTGGCACGCGCTAGCGATGTGCCGTACTTTTGTGACGCGCCTCGGACGCTGCTTGCAGCGTCCGAGGCGCGCCCGAGGTCCGTTCCCCGCCCTCGCAGATCGGGGATCTGTGCTAGCGGGGACGTTTAAACGCGACCCCAAAAAATACATTTTGTTAGCGCAATCTGCTTGCCCTAACGCAATGGGAAACTAGCCTTACAGACACAAAAAAGAAAACGGATGTCATATAGTGAAGCTACATAAAGATAAGAAAGTTCTGGCAGCTCCGACTGTGAATGAAGGAACAAAAATTAATCCACAGGTCTCAACTAGAGATGAGCAGATGGCATTACTCCGGCCCTGGATTATTAAAAGCCGCGCTGGGGACCCCGGAAGGTTAAAGATTCACAGACTCCAGCCCAGCTGCCAGGTAGCACTGACTTGGATACTCGACCGGAGCCCCATGAATCGATCTGCTCTTCTCTTGTCCCAACCGTCCTGGATACAGCGAACAGTCCCTGATTTCTGTCTACAACCACAGGGGTCAGGCATCTGCTAAGCTTCCCTCGCTACCACTGCCCAATCGCCCATCTGACATCTCCTCCTGCCGGGGGGGGAGAGAGAAAAGGTAAATGGGCGTGGATTGGGGCATGGCCAAAATTAGCTGTGGCTCGTTATTCTTCAAAAGTTGGGCGGTATGGTGACCTGGACAGTCCAAGTGCCACACAGGCATCCCCCCAGCATGGTACACCCCCAAAATCCCACAGAGGAACTCCACTAGCATCATACACCCTCAAAAAACAAAATAGGTATTCCCCCAGCATTGCACGCCCCCAAATCCCTCCAGCACCACACACCCTCAAAATCCCACACAGGCAATCCTACAACTTCACAAGCCCCTGTCTCCACCATAACATTACACACTCTGAGGACCCCCATACATTGCCCCTTTACGCCTGCAATTTCTCACTAATGGAGACTGCAGGACACAGCCTTTAACTATGATTAAAGGGACACTGTCACCTGAATTTGGAGGGAACAATCTTCAGCCATAGAGGCGGGGTTTTCGGGTGTTTGATCCACCCTTTCCTTATCCGCTGGCTGCATGCTGGCTGCAATATTGGATTGAAGTTCATTCTCTGTCCTCCATAGTACACGCCTGCGCAAGGCAAGATTGCCTTGCGCAGGCATGTACTACGGAGGACCGAGAATGAACTTCAATCCAATATTGCAGCCAGCATGCAGCCAGCGGGTAAGAAAAGGGTGAATCAAACACCCGAAAACCCTGCATCTATGGCTGAAAATTGTTCCCTCCAAATTCAGGTGAAAGAGTCCCTTTAATGGGGCCCTGAGGAAACCGAAGCACGTGACAGAAACGACATCATACCGGGAAGGAACCCATACAGTCTACCATATACTGAGGTACCGGATCATGTGACCCCTGACTCCTCCCCTCCTGTGACCTCATCACAGGTCCTGTGCGTACAGAACAGCCATATATGTGGTGTGCGGCTCTGCAGGTGGAGGTAGGTGCTGGAGATTCTCCATTACTGGGTGGGAGGCATTAACCCCCTCAGTGCTGAGCCTGTGATAAATCTCTGTATGTGACTATAATGGACTGTGTGTTATACCGGGGGCAGGACGGGGCCATGACTGGATGTAGTGATCATGTGACGCCGGTAACAGCTCCGCAGATTTCTTACATGGGATCTTTATGATGTTACATCGTCATCTTCTCCCCATTCAGGTCCCTACAATATCGGATCCTCTCAGTGGAGATCTTCTATATAAGAGAATTCTCCTGAGTGACCCTACAAGGATGGAGAGGGACAGGGACAAGATGGCGGAGAAGATATTACACCTCACCCTAGAGATTCTCTTCCGGCTTACTGGAGAGGTGAGAGATTCTGATGACGTCACATTACATCATTCTTATCTATGGGAATGACAGATTGACAGAACTGGAGAGGTGAGGACTCTGGAAATGTCTGTAATGAGGTTTATTAATGTGTCTCTCCATAACCAGGATTACACCGTAGTGAAGAAGACCTCTAGTGAGCGCTGTCATGACCCTGTGTCTGAGGGATGGGGAAGACCCCTGAGCCCAATCACTGGGCCTTCACCTCACCCCCTGATACATGAGGACATTTATTACCAGAGGATCCTAGAACTCACCTACAAGATGATGGAGCTGCTGACTGGAGAGGTGACACTGCTGGGAATGCTGGGACATTATACAGTAACGCTATGGAGGGATCGGGGGGATGACGGTATCATTGTATGTGTCAGGTTCCTATAAGGTGTCAGGATGTCACCGTCTATTTCTCCATGGAGGAGTGGGAGTATTTAGAAGGACACAAAGATCTGTACAAGGACATCGTGATGGAGGTTCCCCAGCTCCTCACATCACCAGGTAATAGACAGGACTATATACACACGGCTATAATTATCTTTATGTAAAGAATGAATTCAGTCCCTGTATGTGTTTCCTCCAGTTCTATCCAGTGAGAGGACAACACCAGAGCGATGTCCCCGTCCTCTTCTTCCACAGGACTGTAAACAAGAAGATCCCAATGTTCCTCAGGATCATCAGGTAGATGAAGAGAAGTTGTCATGATGAGATGTCCCCTATGATGTGTAGACAGCTGTGAAGGTCTTCTGCACACTCTTGATTTATCCACCAGTATTCTATATTTTACACTTGTGAAATGAGAACAGTGGAGATAGCAGGATTAGATCTGATCATAGATGTGACTTCTCCATCTGTCTGTGCCTTTTCCAATATTTCTTTCAGGGTAAAGATCTGACCCATATTAATACTGCAGAGACATATCTGAGAGCTGATGAGAGATATAAAGAGGACATTCCTACAGCTAACCACACAGGTGAGTTGTGACAATTAGTGATGAGCGAGCATGCTCTCCACTACTCTGTACTCGCCCGAGAATCTCAATGCTCAGCGGGAGCTCGGGTCCCCTCCCTGCATGTGTGAGCAGGTTGCGGGATGCAGAGAAAGGGTTAACGGGGGATTTAATTAACAGTGGATACTCCACGTAGGGAAAAAAGGGGTTAAACTTATTTGAGCAGTAAATGTTAACTAGGAATAAAACAGTTGCAGGCAATTAAAAGGGGAAGTTCAGTAACAATCAGTTCAGTAATATTGCACTTATCAGTCTGACGATGTCAGAATCTGGAATCCTGCATTCAAGTGGTGGCACCAAGGCTTTGGCGCATGAGGGGTCCTGTGTCATCCTGAGGAAGATGGCGTTCCGGTTCCTGATGGCGGCGGTGAATCCTGGTCGTCCTGGCGGAGGTCCTGGCAGCATCGATGAATCCTGGTCATCCTGACGGAGGGACCCTGGGTCCAGAAGACAGAGTAGAGGTGGAATCACAGTCTCTAACACTGCCAGAGTAGGATGTAACTCAGCAGATGCATGTGGGTGTATCAGGATACAGTTCACAGTGGGTCACCCGGCGTTCTCGTCTCAGCACGCGTGCGTCTTAAGTTCTGACAGGGGACTTTGTCACTCGCGGTCTCCAGTGTCAGCGTATATTTCGCTGGTCTTTGTCGGCAGTCTCTGGTTGAGGAGCTGAGGCCCTTTCGGCTTTGACCTGCTCTGTCTCGTTGCACACTGGTCAGAGCATAACACAACAAACAACCGTGCTCTCTAGATATACCCTATCAAGGGACCCTTAATGATCACTACCTATCAGTGGAGGTTGGCACCCTATACAAAATCGAGATTGGCGCCCCCACTCGACGTCGGCTGACCCTAAATCTCATATTGCTGCCCTAAATAGGTGTCACACTTGGGCTCACAGATACTCAACAGGAAATGATTGGATAGAGATAAAACTTCAGCCGATATTGCCTATTATTTTGCCAGGCACAAAAACTTAGTTATTGATAGGGTGAGAGACACAGACATACAAAGTGCAAAACAGTGCAAAATAAAGTGCTAATGTGAACATAAAATAACCTTGCTACACTGTTCCCTATTATGTCAATTCCTGCCTTGCTGTGGGGGTTGGCACCCTACTGTACAGCGGAAATGGCGCCCCCACTCCATGTCGGCTATCCCTTGGATTCCCTATGGGTAACTACAGGAATGGCAGGAAAAATATACCTTGTTGTCAAATTGATATGTCATGATATAGAAAACCAAGTTGCAAACAGACAGCAGGTATAGCATTAAATCCAAAACTACCTACCAATGTACACTAAAAGTATATCGACAGACATATGAATATGTAAATTATTCAAAGGATATCATGATGTACCTCAATGATTAATAATGCTTCAATTTTACATAAGATTAGAAGCCACATTAGTGATTATTTCTATGAGTGACATATAGTCAATCAGTATAATCTTAACAAATTCAACCACATTTGTCAGTGTACATAGGTATTAATAAGGTGTAACAGTGAGCAAGGAAAAATACTCATCATTCAGAAGATGTCATAGTACGCCTCAACGTGTTTCACCTTCACGGATCATCAGGAGGCCATGATGTATGGATGCGTCATGGAGTCATCCACTAACTCTCACTTATATAGATTTCAGTGCTGATTGAATAGGAAATCATAATTAGCGCCGCTAGAGGGATATCTAAACCAGTCCCAAACTTGTCTGCAGTACAGGTCCATCTTAAATCAGGACATTCAAAAAACGGATGTCAGTCTGCTGCTCATATAGCATTATCGTACTAGGCTGCACATGATGTATGAATGTTGTGTGTGCCATGTTACTGGGGCGCAACTAGCCTGATACCTGATGCCTTCATCCAATGTGGCGTTACCTCTAGTGTGCCGAACCATCTTAGAGAACCGGTCACAAACAACCCAGATAACAGACATCTTCTGGGAGACCGGAAGATCAGAAATAAAATCCATTGAAATATGCGTCCAGGGCCTCTCAGGGACTGGCAATGGCAAAATCAACCCACTAGCATGGGAACAACAAGGCTTGGCCCACGCACAAGTCCCACAGGACTGCACAAAAGAACGCACATCACGCGACAAAGAAGGCCACCAAAAGGACCTACCAACCAAGTCTCGTACCAAAAATGCCAGGATGACCAGCCAACACGGAACCGTGAACCTCAGAAATCACTCTACTAGTCCATCTCTCAGGAACAAACAGTTTCCCCACAGGACAGCGGTCAGGTTTGTCAGCCTGAAATTCCTGAAGAACCCGTCGTAAATCAGGGGAAATGGCAGAAAGGACCACCCCTTCTTTCAGAATACCGACCGGTTCTAAGACCTCAGGAGAATCAGGCAAAGAACTAGAGAGGGCATCAGCCTTAATATTCTTAGAACCCGGAAGGTACGAGACCACGAAATCAAAACGGGAAAAAAACAAGGACCATCGAGCCTGTCTAGGATTCAGCCGTTTGGCAGACTCGAGATAAATCAGATTCTTATGATCCGTCAAGACGACAATACGGTGCTTAGCTCCCTCAAGCCAATGTCGCCACTCCTCAAACGCCCACTTCATAGCCAACAACTCCCGATTGCCGACATCATAATTGCGTTCAGCAGGCGAAAACTTACGGGAAAAGAAGGCACACGGTTTCATTAAGGAACCAACAGGATCCCTCTGAGACAAAACGGCCCCTGCCCCAATCTCAGAAGCGTCAACCTCAACCTGAAACGGAAGAGAAACATCCGGTTGGCGCAACACCGGAGCAGAAGTAAATCGATGTTTAAGCTCCTGAAAGGCAGAGACAGCCGCAGAGGACCAATTCCCTGTTGTGAATTCTGTGGCAGAGCTCCCTCCTGTGGTCACAAGTGGTACTTCGGCTGGTTTTCTCTGTGAGCTTCCGTTGGTGGAGGAAAGTGGTACTGCGGCTTCTGAGTTTCCTTCCTCAGGTGATGTGGTGAAGTCGTTAGGTGCTGCTCTATTTAACTCCACCTAGTGCTTTGATCCTGGCCTCCAGTCAATGTTCTAGTATTGGACCTGTTTCCTCCTGGATCGTTCCTGTGGCCTGCTGCTCTGCATAGCTAAGTTCCTCTTTGCTATTTGTTTGCTGTTTTTTTCTGTCCAGCTTGTCAATTTGTTTTTTACTGCTTGCTGGAAGCTCTGGGACGCAGAGGGTGTACCTCCGTGCCGTTAGTTCGGTACGGAGGGTCTTTTTACCCCCTTTTGCGTGGTTTTTGTAGGGTTTTGTGTTGACCGCAAAGTTACCTTTCCTATCCTCGCTCTGTTCAGAAAGTTGGGCCTCACTTTGCTAAATCTATTTCATCTCTACGTTTGTCTTTTCATCTTAACTCACAGTCATTATATGTGGGGGCTGCCTTTTCCTTTGGGGTATTTCTCTGAGGCAAGGTAGGCTTATTTTCTATCTTCAGGCTAGCTAGTTTCTCAGGCCGTGCCGAGTTGCATAGGGAGCGTTAGGCGCAATCCACGGCTGCCTTTAGTGTGGTTGGAGAGGATTAGGGATTGCGGTCAACAGAGTTCCCACGTCTCAGAGCTTGTTCTTGTTTTTTGGGTTATTGCCAGGTCACTGTATGTGCGCTGACCTCTATGTCCATTGTGGTACTGAATTACCTTTCATAACAGTACTGGAGGACAGTAGTACTAATGATTCTCAATAGAGGGAAAAAAGAAGTTCTGAGACCATTTTTTTTTCTCTGCACTGTGTTTTGCCTTTTTTTTCCCCTAGACATTTGGGTGGTTCAGGACACAGGTGTAGCAATGGACATTAAAGGTCTGTCTTCATGTGTGGATCAGCTCACGGCAAGAGTACAAAGTATTCAAGACTTTGTGGTTCAGAATTCTATGTTAGAACCGAGAATTCCTATTCCTGATTTGTTTTTTTGGAGATAGAACTAAATTTCTGAGTTTCAAAAATAATTGTAAACTATTTCTGGCTTTGAAACCTCGCTCCTCTGGTGACCCAGTTCAACAGGTTAGGATCGTCATTTCTTTTTTGCGTGGCGACCCTCAGGACTGGGCATTTTTTCTTGCGTCAGGAGATCCTGCATTAAGTAATATCGATGCGTTTTTCCTGGCGCTTGGATTGCTGTACGATGAGCCTAATTCAGTGGATCAGGCAGAAAAAAATTTGCTGGCTCTTTGTCAGGGTCAGGATGAGATAGAGATTTATTGTCAGAAATTTAGAAAGTGGTCCGTTCTCACTCAATGGAATGAATCTGCGCTGGCAGCTATATTCAGAAAGGGTCTCTCTGAAGCCCTTAAGGATGTCGTGGTGGGATTTCCTATGCCTGCTGGTTTGAATGAGTCTATGTCTTTGGCCATTCAGATTGGTCGACGCCTGCGTGAGCGTAAATCTGTGCACCATTTGGCGGTATTACCTGAGATTAAACCTAAGTCTATGCAGTGCGATAGGACTATGACCAGAGTTGAACGGCAAGAACACAGACGTCTGAAGGGGCTGTGTTTCTACTGTGGTGATTCCACTCATGCTATCTCTGATTGTCCTAAGCGCACTAAGCGGTTCGCTAGGTCTGCCACCATTGGTACAGTACAGTCAAAATTTCTCCTGTCCGTTACCTTGATCTGCTCTTTGTCATCGTATTCTGTCATGGCGTTTGTGGATTCAGGCGCTGCCCTGAATTTGATAGACTTGGAATATGCTAAGCGTTGTGGGTTTTTCTTGGAGCCCTTGCAGTGTCCTATTCCACTGAGAGGAATTGATGCTACGCCTTTGGCCAAGAATAAGCCTCAATACTGGACCCAGCTGACCATGTGCATGGCTCCTGCACATCAGGAGGTTATTCGCTTTCTGGTGTTGCATAATCTGCATGATGTGGTCGTGTTGGGGTTGCCATGGCTACAAGCCCATAATCCAGTATTGGATTGGAAATCCATGTCGGTGTCCAGCTGGGGTTGTCAGGGGGTACATGGTGATGTTCCATTTCTGTCAATTTCGTCATCCACCCCTTCTGAGGTTCCAGAGTTCTTGTCTGATTACCGGGATGTATTTGATGAGCCCAAGTCCGATGCCCTACCTCCGCATAGGGATTGTGATTGTGCTATCAATTTGATTCCTGGTAGTAAATTCCCAAAAGGTCGACTGTTTAATTTATCCGTGCCTGAGCACACCGCTATGCGCAGTTATGTGAAGGAATCCCTGGAGAAGGGGCATATTCGCCCGTCATCGTCGCCATTAGGAGCAGGGTTCTTTTTTGTAGCCAAGAAGGATGGTTCGCTCAGACCTTGTATAGATTACCGCCTTCTTAATAAGATCACTGTTAAATTTCAGTACCCCTTGCCATTGTTATCTGATTTGTTTGCTCGGATTAAGGGGGCTAGTTGGTTCACCAAGATAAATCTTCGTGGTGCGTATAATCTGGTGCGAATCAGGCGAGGCGATGAATGGAAAACTGCATTTAATACGCCCGAGGGTCATTTTGAGTATCTAGTGATGCCATTCGGACTTGCCAATGCTCCTTCAGTGTTTCAGTCCTTTATGCATGACATCTTCCGAGAGTACCTGGATAAATTCCTGATTGTGTACTTGGATGACATTTTGATCTTCTCGGATGATTGGGAGTCTCATGTGAAGCAGGTCAGAACGGTTTTTCAGGTCCTGCGTGCTAATTCTTTGTTTGTGAAGGGATCAAAGTGTCTCTTTGGTGTGCAGAAGGTTTCATTTTTGGGGTTCATCTTTTCCCCTTCTACTATCGAGATGGATCCTGTTAAGGTCCAAGCCATCCATGATTGGACTCAGCCGACATCTCTGAAAAGTCTGCAAAAGTTCCTGGGCTTTGCTAATTTTTATCGTCGCTTCATCTGCAATTTTCCTAGTATTGCCAAACCATTGACCGATTTGACCAAGAATGGTGCTGATTTGGTCAATTGGTCTTCTGCTGCTGTGGAAGCTTTTCAAGAGTTGAAGCGTCGTTTTTCTTCTGCCCCGGTGTTGTGTCAACCAGATGTTTCTCTTCCGTTCCAGGTCGAGGTTGATGCTTCTGAGATTGGAGCAGGGGCTGTTTTGTCGCAGAGAGGTTCTGATTGCTCAGTGATGAAACCATGCGCTTTTTTTTCCAGGAAGTTTTCACCTGCTGAGCGAAATTATGATGTGGGCAACCGAGAGTTGCTGGCCATGAAGTGGGCATTCGAGGAGCGGCGTCATTGGCTTGAAGGAGCTAAGCATCGCGTGGTGGTATTGACTGATCATAAGAACTTGACTTATCTCGAGTCTGCTAAGCGTTTGAATCCTAGACAGGCTTGTTGGTCGCTGTTTTTTGCCCGTTTTGACTTTGTGATTTCGTACCTTCCGGGCTCTAAAAATGTGAAGGCGGATGCTCTGTCTAGGAGTTTTGTGCCCGACTCTCCGGGTTTATCTGAGCCGGCGGGTATCCTCAAGGAAGGAGTAATTGTGTCTGCCATCTCCCCTGATTTGCGGCGGGTGCTGCAAAAATTTCAGGCTAATAAACCTGATCGTTGTCCAGCGGAGAAACTGTTTGTCCCTGATAGGTGGACGAATAAAGTTATCTCTGAGGTTCATTGTTCGGTGTTGGCTGGTCATCCTGGAATCTTTGGTACCAAAGAGTTAGGGGCTAGATCCTTTTGGTGGCCATCTCTGTCGCGGGATGTGCGTACTTTTGTGCAGTCCTGTGGGATTTGTGCTCGGGCTAAACCCTGCTGTTCTCGTGCCAGTGGGTTGCTTTTGCCCTTGCCGGTCCCGAAGAGGCCTTGGACACATATCTCTATGGATTTTATTTCAGATCTTCCCGTTTCTCAAAAGATGTCAGTCATTTGGGTGGTCTGTGATCGCTTTTCTAAGATGGTCCATCTGGTACCCTTGTCTAAATTGCCTTCCTCCTCTGATTTGGTGCCATTGTTCTTCCAGCATGTGGTTCGTTTGCATGGCATTCCAGAGAATATCGTTTCTGACAGAGGTTCCCAGTTTGTTTCGAGGTTTTGGCGAGCCTTTTGTGGTAGGATGGGCATTGACTTGTCTTTTTCCTCGGCTTTCCATCCTCAGACTAATGGCCAAACCGAACGAACCAATCAGACCTTGGAAACCTATCTGAGATGCTTTGTTTCTGCCGATCAGGATGACTGGGTGTCCTTTTTGCCTTTGGCTGAGTTCGCCCTTAATAATCGGGCCAGCTCGGCTACCTTGGTTTCGCCATTTTTCTGCAATTCTGGGTTCCATCCTTGTTTCTCTTCAGGACAGGTTGAGTCTTCGGACTGTCCTGGTGTGGATACTGTGGTGGACAGGTTGCAGCAGATTTGGACTCATGTAGTGGATAATTTGACCTTGTCCCAGGAGAAGGCTCAACGTTTCGCTAATCGCAGACGCCGTGTGGGTCCCCGACTTCGTGTTGGGGATCTGGTTTGGTTATCTTCTCGTCATATTCCTATGAAGGTTTCCTCTCCTAAGTTTAAACCTCGTTTTATTGGTCCGTATAGGATTTCTGAGGTTCTTAATCCTGTGTCTTTTCGTCTGACCCTTCCAGATTCTTTTTCCATACATAATGTATTCCATAGGTCATTGTTGCGGAGATACGTGGCACCTATGGTTCCATCTGTTGACCCTCCTGCCCCGGTTTTGGTGGAGGGGGAATTGGAGTATATTGTGGAGAAGATTTTGGATTCTCGTGTTTCAAGACGGAAACTCCAGTATCTGTTTAAATGGAAGGGTTATGCTCAGGAAGATAATTCCTGGGTTTTTGCCTCTGATGTCCATGCTCCCGATCTTGTTCGTGCCTTTCATGTGGCTCATCCTGGTCGGCCTGGGGGCTCTGGTGAGGGTTCGGTGACCCCTCCTCAATGGGGGGGTACTGTTGTGAATTCTGTGGCAGAGCTCCCTCCTGTGGTCACAAGTGGTACTTCGGCTGATTCTCTCTGGGAGCTTCCGTTTGTGGAGGAAGGTGGTACTGCGGCTTCTGAGTTTCCTCCCTCAGGTGATCTGGTGAGGTCGTTAGGTGCTTCTCTCCACCTAATGCTTTGATCCATGCTTCCTGTCAATGTTCCAGTGTTGGACTTGTTTTTCCCTGGATCATTCCTGTGGCCTGCTGCTCTGCATAGCTAAGTTCTTCTTTGCTATTTGTTTGCTATTTTTTCTGTCCAGCTTGTCTAATTGTTTTGCTGGAAGCTCTGGGACGCAAAGGGTGTACCTCCGTGCCGTTAGTTCGGTACGGAGGGTCTTTTTGCCCCCTTTGCGTGGTTTTCTTTAGGGTTTTGTGTAGACCGCAAAGTTATCTTTCCTATCCTCGCTCTGTTAAGAAAGTCGGGCATCACTTTGCTGAATCTATTTCATCCCTACGTTTGTCTTTTCATCTTAACTCACAGTCATTATATGTGGGGGGCTGCCTTTTCCTTTGGGGTATTTCTCTGAGGCAAGGTAGGCTTATTTTCTATCTTCAGGCTAGTTAGTTTCTCAGGCTGTGCCGAGTTGCATAGGCAGAGTTAGGCGCAATCCACGGCTGCCTCTAGTGTTGTTTGGAGAGGATTAGGGATTGCGGTCTGCAGAGTTCCCACGTCTCAGAGCTCGTTCTATTTTTTTGGGTTATTGTCAGATCACTGTATGTGCTCTGACCGCTATGTCCATTGTGATACTGAATTGCCTATCACAACACTTCTCGTCATATTCCTATGAAGGTTTCCTCTCCTAAGTTTAAACCTCGTTTTATTGGTCCGTATAGGATTTCTGAGGTTCTTAATCCTGTGTCTTTTCGTCTGACCCTTCCAGATTGTTTTTCCATACATAACGCATTCCATAGGTCATTGTTGCGGAGATACATGGCACCTATGGTTCCATCTGTTGATCCTCCTGCACCGGTTTTGGTGGAGGGGGTGTTGGAGTATATTGTGGAGAAGATTTTGGATTCTCGTGTTTCAAGGCGGAAACTCCAGTATCTGGTTAAGTGGAAGGGTTATGCTCAGGAAGATAATTCCTGAGTCTTTGCCTCTGATGTCCATGCTCCCGATCTTGTTCGTGCCTTTCATATGGCTCATCCTGGTCGTCCTGGGAGCTCTGGTGAGGGTTCGGTGACCCCTCCTCAATGGGGGGTACTGTTGTGAATTCTGTGGCAGAGCTCCCTCCTGTGGTCACAAGTGGTACTTCGGCTGGTTCTCTCTGTGAGCTTCCGTTGGTGGAGGAAAGTGGTACTGCGGCTTCTGAGTTTCCTTCCTCAGGTGATGTGGTGAAGTCGTTAGGTGCTGCTCTATTTAACTCCACCTAGTGCTTTGATCCTGGCCTCCAGTCAATGTTCTAGTATTGGACCTGTTTCCTCCTGGATCGTTCCTGTGGCCTGCTGCTCTGCATAGCTAAGTTCCTCTTTGCTATTTGTTTGCTGTTTTTTTCTGTCCAGCTTGTCAATTTGTTTTTTACTGCTTGCTGGAAGCTCTGGGACGCAGAGGGTGTACCTCCGTGCCGTTAGTTCGGTACGGAGGGTCTTTTTGCCCCCTTTTGCGTGGTTTTTGTAGGGTTTTGTGTTGACCGCAAAGTTACCTTTCCTATCCTCGCTCTGTTCAGAAAGTTGGGCCTCACTTTGCTAAATCTATTTCATCTCTACGTTTGTCTTTTCATCTTAACTCACAGTCATTATATGTGGGGGCTGCCGTTTCCTTTGGGGTATTTCTCTGAGGCAACTTAGGCTTATTTTCTATCTTCAGGCTAGCTAGTTTCTCAGGCCGTGCCGAGTTGCATAGGGAGCGTTAGGCGCAATCCACGGGTGCCTTTAGTGTGGTTGGAGAGGATTAGGGATTGCGGTCAACAGAGTTCCCACGTCTCAGAGCTTGTTCTTGTTTTTTGGGTTATTGCCAGGTCACTGTATGTGCGCTGACCTCTATGTCCATTGTGGTACTGAATTACCTTTCATAACAATTCCCCACATCAGCGCCTTTCTTCGTCAAATCGGTCAAGGGTTTAACCACGCTGGAAAAATTAGCAATGAAACGGCGATAAAATTTGCAAAATCTAAAAATTTCTGAAGGCTCTTCACGGATGTGGGCTGAATCCAATCTTGAATGGCCTGAACCTTAACTGGATCCATCTCTATAGACGAGGGAGAAAAAGTAAAGCCCAAAAAAGAAACCTTCTGCACCCCAAAGAGATACTTAGACCCTTTCACAAACAAAGCATTGTCACGAAGGATCTGAAATACCATCCTGACCTGTTGCACATGAGACTCTCAATCATCGGAAAAAATCAAAATATCGTCCAAATATACAATCAAGAATTTATCAAGATAAGTCCGGAAGATATCATGCATGAAGGACTGAAAAACAGATGGAGCATTAGAGAGTCCGAATGGCATCACAAGGTATTCAAAATGGCCTTCGGGCATGTTAAACGCAGTTTTCCATTCATCACCCTGCTTAATACGAACAAGATTATATGCCCCCCGAAGGTCAATCTTTGTAAACCAACTAGCTCCCTTAATCCTAGCAAACAAATCGGAAAGCAAAGGTAAAGGGTATTGAAACTTGACCGTGATCTTATTCAAGAGGCGATAATCAATACAGGGTCTCAGGGAACCATCTTTTTTAGCAACAAAAAAGAACCCCGCTCCCAACGGTGAAGAAGATGGTCGAATATGCCCTTTCTCCAAAGACTCCTTAATATAGCTCCGCATGGCGGTATGTTCAGGCACAATCGCAGTCCCTGTGCGGTGGAAGGAAAGTGGACTTGGGCTCATTGAATACATCCTGAAAATCAGACAAAAACTCTGGAATTTCAGAAGAGGAAGAAGAGGAGATTGACATCAAAGGAACATCATTATGAACCCCCTGACAACCCTAACTAGTCACAGACATGGACTTCCAATCCAACACAGGATTATGTACCTGCAACCACGGAAAACCCAGCACGATAGCATCATGCAAATTATGCAACAGCAGAAATCGACAATCTTCCTGATGGGCTGGCGCCATGCGCATGGTCACCTGTGTCCAAAACTGGGGCTTATTTTTAGCCAAGGGTGTAGCATCAATGCCCCTTAAAGGAATAGGGTTCTGCAAAGGCTGCAAGGGAAAACCACAACGCCTAGCAAACTCAAAGTCCATTAAGTTCAAGGCGGCGCCTGAATCCACAAACGCCATGACAGAAAATGATGACAATGAGCAGATCAAGGACACAGATAACAAAAATGTAGGTTGTACAGTACTGATGGTAATTGAACTGGCGATCCTCTTTGTCCGCTTAGGGAAGACAGAAATGACATGAGAAGCGTCGCCACAATAATAACACAACCTATTCTGACGTCTGAAACCTTGTCTTTCCATTCTAGACAGAATCCTATCACACTGCATTGGCTCAGGAATTTGCTCTGAGGATAACGCCACAGCGCGCACAGTTCTGCGCTCCCGCAAGCGCCGGTCAATCTGAATGGCCAGAGACCTAGAATCACTCAGACCGGAAGGCGTGGGAAACCCCACCATAACATCTTTAACGGATTCAGAAAGACCCTTTCTGAAAATTGCTGCCAAAGCATCATAATTCCATTTAGTCAACACCAACCATTTTCTGAATTTCTGACAATACAATTCTGCCGCCTCTTGACCCTGAGACAGGGCCAACAAGGTCTTCTCAGCTTGATCCACAGAATTAGGTTCATCATATAACAATCCCAAAGCCTGAAAAAGGAGTCTACATCAAGCAAAGCCGGATTCCCAGATTCCAGGGAAAATGCCCAATCCTGTGGGTCGCCACGCAGCAGGGAGATGACGATTTTAACCTGCTGAATGGAATCACCGGAGGATCGAGGTCTCAAAGCAAAAAACAGTTTACAGTTGTTTTTAAAACTCAAAAATTTGCACCTGTCACCAAAAAAACAAATCAGGAGAAGGAATCTTCGGTTCTAAAACAGGAGTCTGAACAATATAATCAGAAATACCCTGTACCCTAGCAGCAAGCTGGTCTACACGAGAAGCTAATTCCTGAACATTCATGCTAGCACAAGGCTCTTCAGCCACCCAGAGATAAAGAGGGAGGAGAAGACAAAGTAGACTGAAGAAAAAAAAATGGTTTAAGACCTTTCTTCCCTTCTTCTGAGATGCATTTAACTCATTTTTGGCCAGTTGTACTGTTATGATCAGGTGACCTTGGAGCAGCATGAAAACTTTCACTGGAGTAGGTGGTAACTATACTGACCGCAAACCCTGATCTTAACACCGCAACTAGAAGTAGGCGTGGGGTGTGCCTAACAAAACCTAGACACCTCGACACAGCCGGAGGACTAAATACCCCTATAGATGGAAATAGGAATTCTACCTTGCCTCAGAGCAGAACCCCAAAGAATAGACAGCCCCCCACAAATAATGACTGTGAGTAGTAGAGGAAAAGACACACGCAGGCAGGAAACAGGATTTAGCAATTGAGGCCACAATAGCTAAATAGGAAAGGATAGGACAGGATACTAAGCGGTCAGTATTAAAAATCCCTCCAAAAATATCCACAGCAGAAAATACAAAAAACTCCACCATCTAACTAAAGATGTGGAGCGTATATCTGCAACTCCAGAGAATCCAACAAGACTGAGAAAACACTGACACAGTCTAAGCTGGACAAGAGAAAAACAAATGAATAGCACAGAATATAAGCACACTGCTTGTGTGCCACAGAAAAAGAAACAGACACTTATCTTTGCTGAATTGGCAGCTAAGCAGGAGAAGCCAGAAAGTGATCCAACACTTCCAAAGAAACATTGACAACTGGCAAGGACTAATGAATCCTGCACACCTAAATATCCCAGTCAGAACTGCAATCAGCAGATACACCTGGCCAGGACTGCGACTCAGAGACAACTGCATTCCCACCTACAACCACTGGGGGGCACCCAAAAGCAGAATTCACAACAGCTTACAGCAGTACGCATGACCGGAAACGATCAGCGCTCCCTGGATATGTAACTGTGCATGTCCTAGTTCTTAGTTGCTATGCAACAACCAGGCCACATAATGGAACTGCGCTGATAGCAGAGCGCATAGTCGGAACAGATCGGTACTCACTGAAGATGAAACTGCGCATGTCCAGCTCTGTTGTTGCTACGCAACCTAAAAATGCACGGCACAGGCAGCTATCCTAACACGGATAGATGGTAAATAAGGTAATACATGCGTCGCAATCACACATAGTGTAATATAGTTACCACCTCATTACTGCATAATAGGGACAAAATATTCACCTAGTGCACATTAATCATAGATGTCCATAGATAGTGTCCACAAATGCCCCCATTTAACAGCTATAGCATTAAAATTACATAGACCACTGCAGGGATGATTATACTAGCTACATTGATGCTCAAAATACAGATGTGGCTAGATTATAAAATATATATCATATAGACCACATGATCAAACCCGTACTAGCAAGATATAATCAATGCTAGCATACATGGTAGATGGGACCAAAGTTTCATTATAGTGATACCGCCTAACAAGATATACGTAAATATGAGAGAAAGTGAATAATGCGATAGTAAGTAGTTATAGATAAACATACAAAAAAGAAGTTGATAAATAATGATATTCACAATAAATACTGTGTACCCTGTCTAACCAGGGTCACTATTGGTGGCAAAGCAAGCATAAAATAGCAATATTCAGGTAACCTCACACACCACCTCCTCACCTCGCCCCCTATCTGTCGGAGTCCCGCAAGGTTCAGTTCTAGGACCCCTGCTCTTCTCCATTTACACCTTTGGCCTGGGACAGCTCATAGAATCTCACGGCTTTCAGTATCATCTCTATGCTGATGACACACAGATCTACATCTCTGGACCAGATATTACCACCCTACTAACCAGAATCCCTCAATGTCTGTCTGCTATTTCATCCTTCTTCTCCACTAGATTTCTAAAACTTAACATGGACAAAACAGAATTCATCATCTTTCCCCCCCATCTCACACGACCTCCCCAACGAACCTATCCATTACAGTAAACGGCTGCCCACTCTCCCCAGTCCCACAAGCTGTCTTGGGGTAATCCTTGACACTGATCTCTCTTTTAAACCACATATCCAAACCCTTTCCACTTCCTGCCGCCTCCAACTCAAAAATATTTCACGGATCCGCACATTCCTAAACCAAGAATCTGCAAAGACCCTAGTCCATGCCCTCATCATCTCCCGCCTTGACTACTGTAACCTCCTGCTCTGTGGCCTCCCCCCTAACACTCTTGCACCCCTCCAATCTATTCTAATTCTCTCCCCTCTGTCAATCCCTGCACTGGAACCGATCTGTTCCGACTATGCGCTCTGTTATCAGTGCAGTTCAATTATGCGGCCTGGTTGTTGCATAGCAACTAAGAACCGGGACATGCGCAGTTACATATCCAGGGAGCGCTGATCGTTTCCGGTCATGCGTACTGCTGTAAGCGCAGTGATGTGCGCTCCTGCTGGAACGCACGCCGGTAATAATTCCGGTGGAGCGGCACACTAGAGGTAACGCCACATTGGATGAAGGCATCAGGTATCAGGCTAGTTGCGCCCCAGTAACATGGCGCACAGAACATTCATACATCATGTGCAGCCTAGTACCATAATGCTATATGAGCAGCAGACTGACATCCATTTTTTGAATGTCCTGATTTAAGATGGACCTGTACTGCAGACAAGTTTGGGACTGGTTTAGATATTACTCTAGCGGCGCTAATTGTGATTTCCTATTCAATCAGCACTGAAATCTATATAAGTGAGAGTTAGTGGATAACTCCATGACGCATCCATACATCATGGCCTCCTGATGATCCGTGAAGGTGAAACGCGTTGAGGCGTACTATGACATCTTCTGAATGACGAGTATTTTTCCTTGCTCACTGTTACACCTTATTAATACCTATGTACACTGACAGACAAATGTGGTTGAATTTGTTAAGATTATACTGATTGACTATTTGTCACTCATAGAAATAATCACTAATGTGGCTTCTAATCTTATGTAAAATTGAAGCATTATTAATCATTGAGGTACATCATGATATCCTTTGAATAATTTACATATTCTTATGTCTGTCGATATACTTTTGGTGTACATTGGTAGGTAGTTTTGGATTTAATGCTATACCTGCTGTCTGTTTGCAACTTGGTTTTCTATATCATGACATATCAATTTGACAACAAGGTATATTTTTCCTGCCATTCCTGTAGCTACCCATAGGGAATCCAATGGATAGCCGACGTGGAGTGGGGGCGCCATTTCCGCTGTACAGTAGGGTGCCAACCCCCACAGCAAGGCAGGAATTGACATAATAGGGAACAGTGTAGCAAGGTTATTTTATGTTCACGTTAGCACTTTATTTTGCACCGTTTTGCACTTTGTATGTCTGTGTCTCTCACCCTATCAATAACTAAGTTTTTGTGCCTGGCAAAATAATTGGCAATATCGGCTTAAGTTTTATCTCTATCCAATCATTTCCTGTTGAGTATCTGTGAGCCCAAGTGTGACACCTATTAAGGGCAGCAATAGGAGATTTAGGGTCAGCCGACGTCGAGTGGGGGCACCAATCTCGATTTTGTATAGGGTGCCACTGATAGGTAGTGATCATTAAGGGTCCCTTGATAGGGTATATCTAGAGAGCATGATTGTTTGTTGTGTTATGCTTGTGGTTGTGTTTATGGTTTAATAATATGTAATAAAGGTATTGTTTTTATATAGATTCAAGGATTATAGGTTATTTGATTACACTTAAATTCCATTGACCTATAGGTATTATAGTATTTGGTTTTGACACTGGTCAGAGCCCTGACTAAGTCCTCCTGTGCGCTACACGTTCCCACTAAGTCTGGCCTGCTTCTCTCACACTGCAGCTCCTTTTGTATAGCTGCTGAGTGCAAAAGTCAGTCCGGAGTTTTAAGCTTTTCCCCGTGCAACTTGAGTGACAGCCACAACAGTTCCGGATCCATAACGGAAAAGGTACGCCTGGTCAGGTTCTTCTCCTTACACATGTTTGGCGCTCTTTAGAGAGCCAGTGAACATGCAGTGATTGTCTGCCACACACTGTAATGCCGCAGCCATGTTGGTTGTTTCATTACAGTAATTGGCTGGCCACACAGCATCATCAGGTCTATATCAGACCTGCACCACCGTGCTCGTCACAGTCTACTCCGCAATCAGGCAGTGTAGGGAGAGGTGCTTTTGAGCTAGAGAGAGATTTGCTTGTTTCTTAGTTAGTGTAGTTATACCACAATATATTATACACATATCCATCTCAACTAATAGTCCTTCTGAGGACTAATCCAGCTGCATAGATATCAGTGCTAGGCAGGCAGGCAGTGTATGTGGCAGACTGCAGTGCATATAGCAAGAGGGTCAATTCCAGTTCTGTCTGCTGCTGCTGCTGCTGCTTTTACAGATATTTCTAGACATAGTCCCAGGTATCAGGGGCCAGGGATAATTTTTTGGGGATCTTAATCCTGATTATTTGCTTAAAAAGCAATCCAGAGAACACCGTCTTTCTGGTCCATTTGCTTGTTGGTACTGCAAAATACAGCCAGATCCTTTCCATATTACAGCACCAAAAATCCATCTATTTCAAACTGTGGTTTGTCCGTCACACGGATCACATATAAGTGCGCTCAAAATTCTGCCATTTCTGGCCTCCATTTAAATTTTGTTGCAGTGTGTTAGCGAAGTTATTGACACCAGTTTGCTGATAAAAACAGGCCAGCTATTTTAAAACTGTGGTTTTCCATCATACTGATAACATATAAGTTCGTTATAAATTCAGCCATTTGTAGTGAACGTGGAAAATATTATCCTCCATTAATAAAGGGCAAGGTGCGTGTCAAGGGACGGTGAACTGCACTTGATGCTGATGGTGCATGCAGAAGCTTAGGCTATGGGTGAGCTGAAATTGTGCCACAACAAACACCCACATCTTCTCACCCGACCTTCCTGTCCCAATTTCTAGGGGACCGCAACACATCACTGTTGAACCCAGAGCAGTGTCAAAAGGTTGTTGGTTAGATAGCGGATAATGCTTCCAGTCACTTTGCCACCACCACCACCACCCTGTCTTTCACACGGTCAAATCTCAGTAGCCGTGAGTCTGGACCGCATATTCCTCACCCTGATCCACCTTCCTTCCACCATGCCGAGTGCCGGGAGACAACTGATCCCAAACTTGGACACCTAGAAGAGCTGTTCACTTTTCCATTTATAGATTCGGGCCTCTTGCCCAGTCCACTTTAAGCAGGGAAAGAGAAGATCGCATGTAGCGATGCCCAAATATTTGAGCAGCCATGGTCACACGAAGGTTACGGTGGGAAAGTGTCACAAGGTGGATGATGATGAGACACAATTGCCAGAAAAAAGTATGATTGTGGAATAAAGTTTTTTCAAATATTTCACCTGGACTGGATGCTGTTCCATATTTTACTTTACAATTGCCTGAAAGTCAGGAGGAGGACCAGGGTGCAGAAGTGGAAGACGAGGTAGTGGATGATATAGTAATGGACCCAACCTGGCAGGAGGACATGCAGAGCAAGGACAGCAGCACACAGGGAGGGAGGCGTAGCTCTCCAACAGGCAGGAAGAAGCAGTGTGGTGTCTGCAGACAGAAGGCGGGCAACCGTTCCCCATGACACCAACACGACGGAAGTTGCCAGTACAACTGTTAGGTCTTCCCGAGTCTGGTTGTTTTTTAAAGACTCTGCCAATAACCCCAAGAAGGCCATTTGCATCACCTGCCATCAGCAGGGGTAGCAAAACGACCAGCCTGACCACCACCAGCATGATGAGGCACATGGCAGCAAAGCGCCCTACTTTGTGAGTCGCACCCCAGGGTTCAGGAAGTGTCTGCGGGTCACACCACTGTTTCTTCCGCTGTTGTGCATGCAAGCCAATCACATGTCCATTGTGCATGCGAAGATGTCTCCTGCCTTGCACCTGTCGTTGCACACACTCAACTAGCACCATCAGCAAGCACGTTCACATCCTTGTCCCAGCGCAGCGTTTAGTTCTCCTTACCCCAGTCCTTGGAACACAAGTGCAAATATGCAGCCAAATCCCCCACAGGCCACACTACTAAATTCCCACATTCGCAACTGCTTGCGCTCAAAATATTGCCTTTTAGGCTCATGGAGACGGAAGATTGCTGCAACCTGATAGCAGCAGCTGTTCCTCGGTACTCGGTCCCCAGCTGCCACTATTTCTCCCATTGTGCCATCCCCACATTACACAAGCACGTGTCCCACAACATTAGCCATGCCCTCAACAATGCAGGTACTGCCACCTAACCATGGACACGTGGACATATGCTTGTTGGCAGGTACGGTACATTTTGGTTAACATGGTGGAAGCCGGGATCCAGTCGGACCTTGGGCTGGAACACGTCCTCCCGACGCCAAGGATTGCGGGCCCTAGGTCAATAAGGGTTGCCCCCACAATTCTACAGCTCCTGCACCTCCTCCTCCTCCTTTTCAGCCTCCATCTCAGAAATTACCACATCAGTTACAAGCTGGAAGCACTGCAGCACTTCCTCAACCAAGCGGCAACAGGATGTGCTGAAGCTAAAATGCTTAGATGACAAACCGCACAATGCTGAAGAGTTGTGGACAGCTCTGAAAGAGCAGGCAGATCTGTGGCTGACACCGCTGAACCTATAACCAGTCATGGTCGGGTGTGACATTGGCTGGAACCTGGTGGTGGTTCTGAGGCATGGCGAGCTCACACACGTACCACGCATGTCCCATGTGCTTAACCTCATGATTCAGCGGTTTCTCAAAACCTACCCGGAGCCGCCGGATCTGCTTGTCAAAGTACAACACCTGTGCCCATTTTAGAAAGTTAGCCACAGCTTCCGCCTCCCTTGCCGTGCTTCAGCAGCGTTTGCAGCTTCCAGCTCACCGACTGGTGTGTGATGTCTCCATACGTTGGAACTCTACACTGCAGATGTTGGGAAGGATTTGTGAGCAAAGAGGGAAGTTGTTGACTACCAGCATCAACAAGACTGTCGGTATTCAGTTCAGACTCCACACATAAGACCTCAGGAGTGGACATGGATATCAGACATATGTACCATCCTCCAAAACTTTGAGGACTCCACCAAGATGGTGAGCGGCGATGACGTGATAATTAGCATCACCATCCCGCTTCTCTGTGTTCTGAAACACTCTGCTCACAATCAACGAGAATGCATTGCAGGCAGAGCACAATGAGATGAAGCAAGGAACCATACAGGGTGATTACACACAGCCCTGCCTCATCTCATCCCAATGTGGATTAGGTGATAATGAGGAGGAGGAAGAACAGGAGCTAGTTTCATGCATTATAGATGGTACTACCTGCACATCTGTCGTGTTGTCTGTTGAGCCTGGATGGCCTGACGACAAGGAGGAGAACATGGTCAGTCGTCCACTTGGTGAGGACACAAAAATCTTGCCTCTTAGCAGTCTGGCATGCATGGCTGAGTTTATGTTATGCTGCCTTTCCCGTGACCCTCGCGTTCTCAAAATTTTAGGTGACAGTCATTACTGGTTGGTGACACTTTTAGACCCACACTACAAGGAGAACTTTCTGTCTCTAATTCCTGAGGTGGACAGGTCTACTAAGATAGGGCAGTACCAGAAGGCCCTTGTTGCAGAATTATTAAAAAAATTCCCATCTAAAAACGCTGGCGGCAGAGGTCACAGTTCGTTGGACAACCAAGGAGTACAGGCGAGAGAGACACAACTCCAATCCAGCAGAGGCAGTGGAACACTGGCAAAGTTCTGGGAGAGTTTTCTCAGACCTTCCCATTGCACAGGCCCTGAGGCGTGGTGTACTCTCACAAGGAGTGCAAAGTTTGGGAAGATGCTGAGGGATCTTGCTGATTGTACCAACATCCTCCGTGATTCCTCTGTGCCTTATAATTATTGGGTATCCAAGCTGGAAATGTGGCATGAACTGGCTCTCTATGCCTTGGAGGTCCTGGCCTGCCCTGCCGCTAGCGTTTTGTCAGAGCGGGTTTTTAGTGCCGCTGGTGGAATTATAACTGATAAGCGCATCCGCCTGTCAACTGAAAATGCTGACAGGCTGACTCTTATAAAAATGAGCAAGGCCTGGATTGAGCCAGACTTCTCAACACCACCGAATGATAGCAGCGTAGCATAAACTCAAATACAGTGTCTTTTTATGGGAGGTCTATTCCCATGCACCTCTTCACACCCACACATGGGTATACGCTTCCTGATTTTGGCTATTTGCTGTTGTCCATCTCATCATCATCCCCCACCACCATATCACTAGGGTGACCGTGGTCTGTAATGCAACACCCACATAATTTTTTAAAACGAGAGCTCTCAAACTGCATTCCTCAAGAACCGCAAACAGGTCATATTTTCCGGATTTCCTTGTATTGCACAGGTGATAATTTAATCACCTGCACAGATAATGATTCCAGCACCTTGTGCAATGCTAAGGAATTCTTGAAGACACGCATGGTTTGCGGCCCTCGAGGAATACAGCTTGAGACCCCTGTTTTAAAGGGTGTTTATGATGCCCGTAAACAAAATTGTTACACAGTAACAAATACTGTTGTTTACCCCCAGGGGTAAATATTTGTCAGCCCATACACTTAGTGCATGGGAATTACAAGTATAGGAGACCCGCTCCTTTCTAATGGGAACATTTTTTTAAGAGGTCCTCCTCCATGTCTCTTTTAAGGGGTATTGGAGTGCCTCCAAATTTATGTCAGCCCTTCCTTGCATTCACTGCATAGGTAAACACTATGGGAGACCCATTTCCTAATAATGGGAACATTGTTTTCAGGAGGCCCTCTGACCTCTACGTCTCATCCAAGGGGCATTGGAGTTCCTCCAAATTTTTGGCAGCCGTTGCTTCATTGCATGGGCAAACACTATGGGAGACCCAGGTCCTAATAATGGGAACATTTTTTTCATGAGGCCCTCCTCTACGTCTCTTCCAAGAGGTATTGGAGTAGGTCCAAATTTTTGGCAGCCATTGCATTCACTGCATAGGCAAGCAGTATGGGACACCCTCTTCCAAATAATGGGAACATTGTTTTCAGGAGGCCCTTCTGTATGTCTCTTCAAAGGAGTATTGAGGTGCGTCCAATTTTGGGCAGCCCTGCCACTCACTGCATATGCAATAACAGTATAGGAGACCCACTGTTTAATAATAGGAACAACAAAGCATAGCCAGCTGATTGCTCTCTAAGAATAGTGAGGGCCGACTGCTGGCCCTTTTAGAATAGTAAAGGCAGCCTGATAGTCCCATATAAATAGGCTTTCTGACTTTCAGAGTCCCTCCTTCATAAATGAAACAGGATGTTTCTGATTATGTGTCACACACCACATTGCCAGATAAGCTTGTAAAATGTTAAAATACATTCACTGGGAAATGTCATTTGTATTAGTTGAAAGCAATGCTAAAGTTCAAAAACGCATAAAAAATGCTACGTGTGAACATATACTAAAAGAGCATTTTTGGTTATTTATTTTGCCTTATATACAAACCATTACCCTGGAAAGGATGTTCCTTAACATATTTCCCAGGAAAATCCGTTTTGGTTTCATTTTTGTATGTTTTATTTTGCGTCTGTAAAAGTGGCCTAACACTGACAACATTATTCACAGCAGTGACCTGGGAGTCAGGCCGGCTTCACACTCAGCGTATGAAAATACGGTCCGTATATTACGGCCGTAATACGCTGAAAAGTCCCGAAAATAGTGGTCCGTAGCTCCTCCGTAGGCAGGGTGTTTCAGCGTTTTTTGCGCATGGCATCCTCCGTATGTAATCCGTATGGCAGCCGTAATGCGTGTTTTTATCGCAGGCTTGCAAAACCGACATACGGCTCTACAAGGGATCCATGTGTTAAAAAAAAAAACAAACATATATACTGTCTCTCTCTCTCTCTCTCTCTCTCTCTCTCTCTCTCTCTCTCTCTCTCTCTCTCTCTCTCTCTCTCTCTCTCTCTCTCTCTCTCTCTATATATATATATATATATATATATATATATATATATATACATATATATATATATATATATATATATATATATATATATATATATATATTTATATATGTCAGGGAGACACATATATGTATATATATTATTACTTCATACAGCGCGAGATAGCAGAAAGCCGGTAATTCAATTACCGACTTTTGCTATCTCCTTCCTAAACCCGACATGATATGAGACATGGTTTACATACAGTAAACCATCTCATATCCCCATTTTTTTTGCATATTCCACACTACTAATGTCAGTAGTGTGTATATGCAAAATTTGGCCATTCTAGCTAGTAAAATAAGGGGTTAAATGGCGGAAAAAATTGGCGTGGGCTCCCGCACAATTTTCTCCACCAGAGTAGTAAAGCCAGTGACTGAGGGCAGATATTAATAGCCTGGAGAGGGTCCATGGTTATTGGCCCCCCTTGCTAAAAACATCTGCCCCCAGCCACCCCAGAAAAGGCAAATCTGGAAGATGCGCCTATTCTGGCACTTGGCCACTCTCTTCCCATTCCCGTGTAGCGGTGGGATATAGGGTAATGAAGGGTTAATGCCACCTTGCTATTGTAAGGTGACATTAAGCCTAATTAATAATGGAGAGGCGTCAATTATGACACCTATCCATTATTAATCCAATACTAGTAAAGGGTTAAAAAAAATACACACACATTATTAAAAATTAATTTATTGAAAAAATCACAAAGGCTGTTGTATTAATTTATTCTACTCTCAATCCACTCACTGATGTGTTTGATGGTGTTTGCAACTCAGTATTCTTTTTCCTCCAAACACGACAAGTTGTGTTTCTACCAAACAGTTCCAGTTTGGTTTCATCAGACCATAGGACATTCTCCCAAAACTCCTCTGGATCATCCAAATGCTCTCTAGCAAACTTCAGACGGGCCCGGACATGTACTGGCTTAAGCAGTGGGACACGTCTGGCACTGCAGGATCTGAGTCCATGGTGGCGTAGTGTGTTACTTATGGTAGGCCTTGTTACATTGGTCCCAACTCTCTGCAGTTCATTCACTAGGTCCCCCCGCGTGGTTCTGGGATTTTTGCTCACTGTTCTTGTGATCATTTTGACCCCACGGGGTGGGATTTTGCGTGGAGCCCCAGATCGAGGGAGATTATCAGTGGTCTTGTATGTCTTCCATTTTCTAATTATTGCTCCCACTGTTGATTTCTTCACTCCAAGCTGGTTGGCTATTGCAGATTCAGTCTTCCCAGCCTGGTGCAGGGCTACAATTTTGTTTCTGGTGTCCTTTGACAGCTCTTTGGTCTTCACCATAGTGGAGTTTGGAGTCAGACTGTTTGAGGGTGTGCACAGGTGTCTTTTTATACTGATAACAAGTTTAAACAGGTGCCATTACTACAGGTAATGAATGGAGGAAAGAGGAGACTCTTAAAGAAGAAGTTACAGGTCTGTGAGAGCCAGAAATCTTGATTATTTGTTTCTGATCAAATACTTATTTTCCACCATAATATGCAAAAAAAAATGATAAAAAACAGACAATGTGATTTTCTGGATTTTTTTTCTCAGTTTGTCTCCCATAGTTGAGGTCTACCTATGATGTAAATTACAGACGCCTCTCATCTTTTTAAGTGGTGGAACTTGCACTATTGCTGACTGACTAAATACTTTTTTGCCCCACTGTACCTATTCTATGTGTACACATTTATTCTACCTATTCTACTGTAAGCTGTCAGTGTGATTTTACTGTACACCGCACTGAATTACCGGCTTTTCTCTCTAACAGCGCTGCGTATTCCTCGCAAGTCACACTGCTGGTCCGTGTGTAATCCGTATTTTTGGGGCTTCCATAGACTTTCATTGACGTTTTATTTGCGCAATACAGTGACAAACGCAGCATTCTGCGATTTTCTACGGCTGTAGAAAGCCGTATTATACTGATCAGTAAAATACGGCAGATAGGAGCAGGGGCATAGAGAATAATTGTGCCGTATGTTATGCGAGTTTTACGGACGTAGTTTCTGCGCTCTTACGTCCGTAAAACTCGCTAGTGTGAGGCCGGCCTTACACTGCATAAAGCTTTCAGAGAGGGTATGAGATGGACGCCACCAAATGGAACTGACTCCTTTGTAACTAGAAATGTTTGGTGACACACACAGTGAAACATGAACCTATGAAGAAGACTGCTTCAGCAGAGAAGTGAAAAATGTATATCTCGTGGCCTAACATAATAATTTATTAGTCCCTACTTTGTGGTCTTCATTCAATAATTGAACTGTATTAAAATTGGTATGGGAATGTTATAAAATGTATAAATATTAATAGAATTTCAAGGCAGTGATAACAGAAAATAACTAGATCAGTTTTATTTTGGCAGGTAACTGTACCAGTAGCTTTGGAGGACATCCAATCGTTTCAGATTTTCCAGCAAAAGATTGCGTTCCCACACCTGGCAGATATGAAGAACATGCAGTTAATCCAGATACAACTCAAGCCTTTCATAGCAAAAATCTATCTCCTGCTTCATCAAAGACCAATATACTAATTGAAAGTCACAGAAGGACTGCTGAACATCAAATAGCTCACATAGATGTAAAGCCATTTTCGTGTTCAGAATGTGGAAAATGTTTTAGTCGGAAAACAAATCTTGTTACACATCAGAGAAGTCACACAGGGGAGAAGCCGTATTCATGTTCCAAATGTGGGAAATTTTTTGCACAAAAATCAGTTTTAGTTGCACATCAGAGAACTCACACCGGAGAGAGGCCATATTCATGTTCAGAATGTGGGAAATGTTTTACAGGAAAGCAAGTTCTTGCTACACATCAGAGAACTCACACAGGGGAAAAGCCATTTTCATGTTTAGAATGTGGGAAATGTTTTATTCAGAAATCAATTCTTCTTAAACATCAGAGAACTCACAAAGAGGAGAAACCACATTTATGTTCAGAATGTGGGAAATGTTTTAAAGAGAAATCATATCTTGTTAACCATCAGAGAAATCACACAGGAGAGAAGCCACATTCTTGTTCAGAATGTGGGAACTGTTATGGCGATAAATCCAAACTTGTAAGGCATCAGAGAATTCACACACAGGAAAAGCCATTTTCATGTTCAGAATGTGGGAAATGTTTTAATGAGAAATCAACTCTTGTTACACATCAGAGAATTCACACAGGAGAGAAGCCATATTCATGTTCAGAATGTGGGGTATGTTTTAACCAGAAAACAAATCTTATTACGCATCGGAGAAGTCACACAGTTGAGAAGCCATTTTCATGTTCTGAATGTGGGAAATATTTTAATGACAAATCAGATCTCATTAGACATCAGAGGACTCACACAGGAAAGAAGTTATTTTCATGTCCAGAGTGTGGAAAATGTTTTAACCAGAAATCGTATCTTGCTATACATCAGAGAACTCACACAGGGGAAAAACCGTTTTCATGTCCAGAGTGTGGAAAACAGTTTATTGAGAAATCGAATCTACTTAGACATCAGAGAAGCCACACAGGAGAGAAGCCAATTTTATGCTCAGAATGTGGAAAATGTTTTTACAACAGATCAGAGTTAGTTAGACATCAGAGAACTCACACTGGGGAGAAGCCATTTTCATGTTCAAATTGTGGGAAATCTTTTGCAGTGAAATCAAACCTCGTTAGACATCAAAGAATACACACAGAGAAGTAGATCTTATTTTATTGATGTATACAAGGAAAAATACAAGTTATGATTAAGTGAAGTCACACATCTTAAAGAAGAAAAGAAAAGCAATTTATGGTATTAGGCCCTGATTCGCCAAGCAGTTTACACCAGAATTCTAGTATAAAATTGCTGTAAATGTTGCACAATTCTTAATTGTGCAACACTTTTGTGACATTTGGGATTTTTATTTTATTCACAGCTCAAACCAGTTTTTGCAAAGTGGGCAGAGCTATGACAGTGTGTGGTCAAGCCTGCCCAATAATGATATAAATGATTCATGAAATAAAATCCAGTCCCTGCCTAGAATAATATTTCTGGCTAAAATCACACCGTAGCTGTAAGATTTGTCAAATTGATGAAGAGGTTCATATTGCTCCAGGGCTACATTCATTAAGATCAGTGAATAAAACACCAGACTAATGAATTGGGGTCTAGATAATATAAAAAAATGTGTGCAATTACCAATTGTTATTGAAAAGCAATTAGAATCAATATGTACACCTATATTTGAACCAAGGCGTTATCCAAGCATGCTCGAATATGTTCGAGTCCCTGCATCTGCATGTCTTGTGGCTGTTTGACAGCCGAATCACATGCAGGGATTGTCTAACAAACAGGTCGAACAGCCACAAGACATGCAGGCGTGGGAACTCGAACATATTTTTCAAGCAACAAGAAGACTCTTGTTTAGCACCCTATCATGCTCAGATAACAGCTTAATTGAGCATGTTCACTCATCACTAGGTCTAACATTTGCTTTGCCTTCCTGACCAGGCCAAATTTTTCAAATCTGGCGTGTTATTTTATATGGTAATAACTCTGGCATGTTTCCATATATCTCAGGGATTCTGTGATTGTTTTTTTCAGGACACATTATACTTTGTTAGTGGTAAATTTAGGGCAATATAATTTGCATTTATTTCAGAAAATATAAAATTTTACAAGAACATAGAAAATGTTGCACTTTTCGAATTTTGATGCCTTTAACTCCTTTCTGACCTCGGACGGGATAGTACGTCCGAGGTCAGAAGACCCTCTTTGATGCGGGCTCCGGCGGTGAGCCCGCATCAAAGCCGGGACATGTCAGCTGTTTTGTACAGCTGACATGTGCCCGTAATAGGCGCAGGCAGAATCGTGATCTGCCCGCACCTATTAACTAGTTAAATGCCGCTGTAAAACGCAGACCGCGGCATTTAACTAGCGCATCCGGCCGGGCGGCCGGAAATGACGGCATCGCCGACCCCCGTCACATGATCGGAGGTCGGCGATGCTTGTACATTGTAACCATAGAGGTCCTTGAGACCTCTATGGTTACTGATCGACGGTAGCTGTGAGCGCCACCCTGTGGTCGGCGCTCACAGCACACCTGATTTTCTGCTACATAGCAGCGAACATCAGATCGCTGCTATGTAGCAGAGGCAATCATGCTGTGCCTGTTTCTAGCTTCCCATGGAGGCTATTGAAGCATGGCAAAAGTAAAAAAAAATGTGAAAAAAATAAAAAAAAATATAAAAGTTTAAATCACCCCCCTTTCGCCCCAATCAAAATAAATCAATTAAAAAAAATCAAATCTACACATATTTGGTATCACCGCGTTCAGAATCGCCCGATCTATCAATTAAAAAAAAGCATTAACCTGATCGCTAAATGGCATAGCGAGAAAAAAATTTGAAACGCCAGAATTACGTTTTTTTGGTCGCCGCGACATTGCATTAAAATGCAATAACAGGCGATCAAAAGAACGTATCTGCACCAATATGCTATCATTAAAAACGTCATCTCGGCACGCAAAAAATAAGTCCTCAACCGACCCCAGATCATGAAAAATGGAGACGCTACGAGTATCGGAAAATGGCGCAATTTTTTTTTTTTAGCAAACTTTGGAATTTTTTTCTCACCACTTAGGTAAAAAATAACCTAGTCATGTTAGGTGTCTATGAACTCGTACTGACCTGGAGACTCATAATGGCTGGTTAGTTTTAGCATTTAGTGAACCTAGCAAAAAAGCCAAACCAAAAACAAGTGTCGGGCTGCAGTTTTTTTGCAATTTCACCGCACTTGGAATTTTTTTCCCGCTTTCTAGTACACGACATGCTAAAACCAATGATGTTGTTCAAAAGTACAACTCGTCCCGCAAAAAATAAGCCCTCACATGGCCAAATTGACAGAAAAATAAAAAAGTTATGGCTCTGGGAAGGAGGGGAGTGAAAAACGAACACGGAAAAAAGAAAAATCTTAAGGTCATGAAGGGGTTAAAAATTAGAGTGATATTACATAAAATAATTAATAAACAACATTCACCACGACTTCTTTGCATCAGCATTATTATTTTTTTTTTTTTATAACTTTAAGGAAATTTACCAAACTTATATTTTGTGGGATCTTTACTTTTTTAAAGTGATTTTTAAGGGGCCTATAAGACACACTGCCTGCAAATAAGTGCCCAATTTAAAAACTACAACACTCAAATTATGCAAAACGTCATTTAGAAAGGTTGTTAACCCTTCAGGTGTTTCACCTGAATTAATGCAAAAAAAAAATGAAAATGTATTTACGGTGTATATATATATTTTTTTTACTAAAATGTTGCTTTAGATCCAAATGTTAACCACATTTTGGAAACTGAACCTCTCAAGTAAATCATCTAGTGGTGTGATGAGCATCTTGAAACCACTAGTGAGTCACAGAATTTTATGACATTGGCCTTTGAAAATGAAATGTTACTTTTTCTCCCGAGATTTCTCATTTTCTCAATGGTAACGGAGAAAATTGATCCGACAATTTCTTGTGCAAGTTTGCATGCAAGGAAATAGACTTCCTGTTTCTACATAGAGCTAAAAAGGATAATCAGTTTTTAAACATGTGATGTCATAGACCTAATGGCAAAAAGGAGAATTAACTGAGTAGAAAGGCAAAATGAGAAGTTTTAAGTACACAATGCCATATAATATGATGACTGCAATATATTTCGATGGGAGTGCTTCTCTAAGCATTTACCGTACTGTATTTTGCAGACTATAAAACCCACTAGACTATAAAAAAAAGAAAATAGGAAGCCTAAGACCAGGGGCTCCTCTTCTGGCCCTAACACTAGGGGGTGCCCTAGCTTGCCTTGTTCCCTGGGATGCTTCAGATGGCAAAGATGCCAGGGCCTCCACCCTTGCCCTATCTCCTAAATTACCCCTCCATCTGTTCTCCCCCACCCAGGGAGAAGGAGGCGCTACTGTGCACCGCAGTACACCAACCCGACAAACGGGGACAAAGGCAAGGTGAAACTGAAAACTCCACATACACCAAATATTATTATTATTTATTTATATAGCATCATTAATTCTATGGTGCTGTACATGTGAAAAGGGGTTACATACAGGGTTATAGATATCGTTAACATAAACAAATTTACAATGACAGACTGGTACAGAGGGGAGAGGACCCTGTCCTTGCGGACTTACATTCTTTGGGATAATGGGGAAGAGACAGGAGGTCGGTGTGCTGCAGCACTGGTGGTGGTGAGGCAGCAGCTTTGGTGGAGGTGAGGCGGCAGCTCTGGCGATGGCGACACGGCAGCTCGGGTGGTTGGTGGGGCGGCAGCGGCTCAGGTAGTTGGTGAGGCGGCAGCTTGGGTGGTTGGTGAGGCGGCAGCGTGGGTGGATGGTGAGGCGGCAGCTCGGGTGGTTGGTGGGGTGGCAGCGGCTCAGGTGGTTGGTGGGGCGGCAGCTTGAGTGGTTGGTGGGGCTGCAGCTCGGATGGTTGGTGAGGCGGCAGCGGCTCAGGTGGTTGGTGAGGTGGCAGCTTGGGTGGCTGGTGAGGCGGCAGCTCGGGTGGTTGGTGAGGCGGCAGCTCGGGTCATTGGTGGGGCGGTAGAATGGTTATTGCAGGCCATAGGCTTTCCTGAAGATATGGGTTTTCAGGTTCCGTCTGAAGGATCCGAGGGTGGAGGATAATCGGATGTAATGAGGTGCGGAATTCCTGAGGATGGGGGATATTTGGGATAAATCTTGGAGGCGGTTGTGTGAGGAACGAATAAGTGTGGAGGAGAGTAGGAGGTCTTGGGAGGATAGAAAATTACGTGAGGAAAGATAGTGGGAAATTAGTTCAGAGATATAGGGAGGGGACAGGTTGTGGATGGCTTTGTAGATCAGTGTTAGTAGTTTGAACTGGATTCATTGGGGAATTAGGAGCCAGTGGAGGGATTTGCAGAGGGGTGAAGCAGGGGAGTAGTGAGGAGAGAGGTGGATTAGCCGAGCAGCAGAGTTGAGGACAGATTGGAGTGGTGCAAGAGAGCGGGGAGGCCACAGAGGAGGGTGTTGTAGTAATCGAGGCAGGAGATGATGAGGGCATGCACAAGAGTTTTAGTAGATTGTGGGCTGAGGAAGGGACAGATTCTGGCAATATTTTTGAGTTGGAGGTGGCAGGAGGTGGCAAGAGGTTGGACGTGCGGTTTGAAGGACAGGGCAGAATCGAGAGTTACCCCGAGGCAGCGGATTTCAGGTGCGGGAGAGAGAGCGTAATGCTGTTTACCATAATAGATAGATCAGGTAGGGGGATACGCGAGATGGGGGAAAGATGATGAGTTCAGTTTGGTCTACATTGAGTTTTAGTAAGCGAGATTGAAGAAGGAGAATATGGCTGACAGACACTCCTGGATTCTGGACAGAAGAGAGGCGACATCTGAGCCAGAGAGGTAGATCTGAGTGTCGTCCGCATATAGGTGGTACTGGAAGCCATGGGAGTTAATTAGTTGTCCTAGGCCAAGGGTATAGATGGAAAAAAGTAGAGGCCCTAGGACAGAGCCTTGAGGGACTCCAACAGAGAGTAGGCGGGGTGAGGAGGTAGTGTGGGAGTGGGAAACGCTAAATGTGCGGTCGGAAAGGTATGAGGCAATCCAGGACAAGGCAAGGCCTTTGATGCCGAGGGAAGAAAGAATCTGTAGCAGTAGGCAGTGGTCGACTGTGTCGAAAGCAGAGGACAGGTCGAGAAGGAGGAGAATGGAGAACTGTCTGTTAGTTTTGGCTGTGAGTAAGTCAGTAATGTTGGTCAGAGCAGTGGTGGGGTGGAAGCCAGACTGGAGGTTGTCAAGGAGAGAGTTAGATGAGAGGTGGGAGGAAAGTTGACCATGGACATGCTGCTCAAGGAGTTTGGAAGCAAAAGGGAGCAGTGATATGGGGTGATAGCTGGCCATAGCAGTTGGGTCAAGGTTAGCTTTTTGAGGATGGGTGTGATGGTGGCATGTTTGAAGGTAGAGGGGAAAGTACCAGAAGATAGCGATAGGTTGAAGAGATGGGTTAGGGCTGGAATGAGCATGTTAGTGAGGTTGGGGAGCAGGTGGGAAGGGATGGGGTCAAGTGCACAGGTGGTGAGTTGTGATTTGGAAAGGAAGCGAGTAAGTTCTCCTACATTGATGTTGGAGAGGGAAGTTATTGGGGAAGGGCAGAGGTCTGGTATATGGAGTGGTTGGAGTGGTGGAACAGTAAAGGCTTGCCTCGTTTAGTCGATCTTGTTTTTGAAGTAGGTGGCAAAGTCCTCAGAAGAGATGAGGGGAGTTGGAGGTGGCAGTGGGCGTAGGAGAGAGTTACATGTGCTGAACAGTTGTTTTGGGTTGTGGGATAGTGAAGATACAAGGTTAGTGAAGTAGGTCTGTTTAGCAGAAGTGAGGGCTAATTTGAAGGCAAGTGTAGCTTGTTTAAAAGCGGTGAAGTCGTCTGGCGGGCGTGTTTTTTTCCAACGCCGCTCAGCGACCCTGGATGCTTGTCGGAGTTTTTTTGGTGAGGTTGTTATGCCAAGGTTGCCTATTGATTTGTCGCACTTTGCCATGCATGAGAGAGGCGACTGAGTCTATGGCTGATGTGAGGGTGGAGTTATAGAAGGCAGTGGCGCTATCTGTGTCGTGGAGTGAAGATATGGAGGACAGGGGTAGAAGAGGGTCTGAAAGTCTGTGAATGTCTAGGTGTGCAAGGTTTCTGAGAGGATGTGGTACTGGCTGGAAGTGAGGGGCGGGTGAGGAGGACAAGGATGAGAAGCTGAGTACATGGTGGTCAGATAGGGGGAAGGGAGAGGTTGTGAGATTAGATAAGGAACAAAGGCGGGTATATACACAAATATACACTCACTTATAACAGAGGGATCCACCGGGGTGCGCAGGAAGGGTAAGAAACCAAAAATAGGAAAGGATAAATAAGTTCCAAGCTTACAAACCAAACAACAGACACTTTTAACTCCTCCAGCACTCCTTCTCATACAACGTCTCTCCCTCCTTTAGCAATGCAGAAAAAATAGAGCCCAGATTATATAGGGAAAAGGAGTGGCTAACCAAGCACTGCTGAGCACAGGGATTACCAACATGGCCTGTTAACCCCTGTTCTGCTAGAAGAAATAAATACTTTTAATAAACAGAAGTGCTACTTCTCAGCTCCAGAGTAGGAGCATCCAGACGCTGCGGTCCTCTGCTCCGCTCCATCACGGTAAGCCTGTGACCGCATCTATATAGTATAATATGAGGAGTTGTATATACACCTCGTATGATGGATGAGGACAGAATGTAGGCAGTTTATATAAATAATAAGTTGTCCAGGCACTCATCACACCCGATGCGCATTTCGCATTGCAATTATACTAAATAAATGCTAAATTATCTATATATATAATCGTCTAAGGGACACATCTGTCTGTCACGGAAATCCCGCATCGCTGATTCGCCCCTTCCTACTCTCTGTCAGTGCCCCTCCATACTCCCCTCCAGTCAGCGCTCACACAGGGTTAATGGCTGCATTACACCACGTTGTGCCGCAGTGTAATGCAGTCTGTTAATGCTGCTATTAACCCTGTGTGACCAACTTTTTACTATTGATGCTGCCTATGCAGAATCAATAGTAAAAAGATCTAATGTTAAAAATAATAATAATAAAAAAAAATCATATACTCACCTTCCGGCGCCTTTCCCGCTCCTCGCGACGCTCCAGGCCATGCATTGCGGTCTCGCGAGATGATGACGTAGCCGTCTCGCGAGACCGCTACGTCATCATCTCGCAAGAACGTAATGCATTCTTGGGACCGGAGCGTCGCGAGGAGCATCACTAGAAGCCGCCGTAAGGTGAGTACATAACTGTTTTTTATTGTAATTCTTTTGTTTTAACAGGGATATGGTGCCCACATTACTATATACTACGTGGGCTGTGTTATATACTACGTGGGCTGTGTTATACACTGCATGGGCTGTGTTATATACTATGTCTCTTTGCTATATACTACATGGGCTGTGCTATACACTACATCACTGCTATATACTATGTGGGCTGTGTTATATACTGCGTGAGCTGTGTTATATACTGCGTCTCTGCTATATACTATGTGGGCTGTACAATATATTACGTGGCTGGGCAATATACTATGTGGCTGTGTTATATACTGTGTGAGCTGTGCTATATACTACGTGGGCTGTGCTATATACTACGAGAGCTGTGCTATATACTACATAGCTGTGCAATATATTACGTGGCTGGGCAATATACTACGTGGCTGTGTTATATACTGCGTGAGCTGTGCTATATACTACGTGAGCTGTGCTATATATTACGTGGCTGTGTTATATACTACGTGGGCTGTGCTATATACTACGTAGCTGTGCAATATACATGGCTGGGCAATACACTATGTGGCTGTGCTATATAGTACGCGGCTGTGTTATATACTACGCGGGCTGTGCTATATACTACGTAGCTGTGCAATATACATTGCTGGGCAATATACTACGTGGCTGTGCTATATACTGTGTGGGCTGTGTTATACACTGCGTGGGCTGTGCTATATACTTCGTGGGCTGTGTTATACACTGCGTGGGCTGTGCTATATACTACGTGGGCTTTGCTATATACTACGTGGCTGTGCTATATACTACATGCTGTGCTATATGCTATGTGGCTGTGTTATATGCTACGTGGCTGGACTATATGCTACGTGAGCTGTGCTATATGCTAAGTGAACTGTGTTATATACTACATGGCCTGTGCTATATACTATGTGGCCTCTGCTATATGCTACGTGGCTGTGCTATATGCTATGTGGGCTGTGTTATATGCTATGTGGGCTGTGTTATAAGCTACTTGGCTGTGGTATATTTCTCTGCTGTATCTGTGCATCATGAATCATGGTATGTGTTAAAGAGGGGGGCCTACTGAGGCTCTTTCTCCTCGGGCCCTCAAAAACCTGGAGCCGTCCCTGGCTTCACTGATTGTTCGTGGCCAGCCGGGCATGACCAATCAGCGACAGGAGCAGTCCGGCCGCGAATTGGCGCGGAATTTGAACCACGCTTCGCTAATTGGTCGCGTCTGGCTGGCCGAATCCTGTGTATAAATTGCATTATTCTGAAAACTTCATAAATAAACTAAATACATTTTCTAGAATACCCGATGCATTAGAATCGGGCCACCATCTAGCAATAAATAAATACTTTGTCTATAATAATAATAACAATAATAATAATCTTTATATAGCGCCAACATATTCCACAGTGCTTTACAGCTTAGCAGTTTCAAACGCAAGTCATAAGTAACAACATTAACAATACAATAATTAAAGTATAATAAGATGACCCTACTCGTGAGAGCTTACAACCTACAATGAGGAGGGGGAAATACAAAGTACAGGAGGGAGCTTATTTACAATTATGTATTTACAATGATGGTCCAGACATCTTCAGGGGGTGGGGGATAGATGGAGACAGTGAATGGGCTACACATGCGCCCTTACACATAAAATGACTTTTATTAGGGAACGCCATAGGCCGCTCTGAACAAATGTTTTGAGGGCGCACCTAAAACTATGCAAATTGTGAATGGTCCTAATTTCTTGGGGTAGAGCATTCCAGAGGATTGACACAGCGCAGGAGAAGTCTTGGAGTCGGGAGTGAGAGGTACGGATTAGTGCAGAGGTTAGTCAAAAGTCATTTGCAGAGAGCAGTAGTCGGTTAGGTCGATAGACAGAGATAAGGGAGGAGATGTAAGGGGGTGCCGCACTGTGGAGAGCTTTGGGAGTGAGAACAAGTACTTTGAATTGGATCCTATAATGAATGGGCAGCCAGTGTAATGACTGGCGAAGAGCGGCTTCATCTGAATACGGATTAGCCAGGTAACTGACCCTGGCTGCTGCATTAAGGATAGACTGGAGAGGGGAAAGTCGAGTAACGGGGAGGCCAATTAACAGAGCGTTACAGTAGTCCAGGCGGGAGTTTATCAGGGCAACAGTGAGGGTTTTTGTTGTTTCCATGGTGAGGAAAAGGTGGATTCTAAAGATGTTCTTCAGGTGTAAGCGGCAAGAGCTGGCAAGAGATTGTATAAGGGAAGTGAAGGAGAGATTGGTGTCAAACGTAACACCCAGACAGCGCACCTGCTGCCGGGGTGTTTTTTATGGTGCCACCCACGGAGAGGCAAATGTCAGGTTTAGGGAGGTTAGTAGACGGTGGAAGCAGAAGAAGTTCAGTTTTGGAGAGGTTGAGTTTCAGATAGAGGGCGGACATGATGTCAAAGACTGTGTACAGACAGTCACTGGTGTGACGGGTGTAAGTGGGGGTAAGGTCAGGGGATGACATGTATAATTGTGTGTCATCGGCATAATGATGGTACTGAAAGCCAAATCTGCTGATGGTCTGTCCAATTGGGGTCATGTAGAGAGAGAAGAGAAGTGGGCCAAGGACTGAGCCATGAGGGACCCCAACAGTGAGAGGAAGAGGAGATGAAGTGGAGCCAACGAATGATACACTGAAGGAGCGGTCAGAAAAATAGGAAGAGAACCAGGAGAGAGCAGTGTCCTTAATGCCTAGTGACTGGAGCCTAGAGAGTAGGAGATGGTGGTCAACGGTGTCAAAAGCTGCTGATAGGTCGAGAAGAATGAGCAGAGACTGGTCACCATTACATTTTGCTGTCAGAAGGTCGTTGGTCACTTTGATGAGTGCAGTTTCTGTTTAATGTAGGGGGCGGAAGCCGGACTGTGAAGGGTCTAAGAGGGAATGAGTGGAGAGGTAACGGGTAAGGCGGGAGTACACCAGGTGCTCCAAGAGTTTAGAGAAGAAGGGGAGGTTAGAGACTGGTCTGTAGTTATTTGTGCAGGATGGATCGAGAGAGGTTTTTTAATAGTGGAGTAGTGATGGAATGTTTGAAGGAGGATTGGAAGATGCCTGAGGAGAGGGAGAGATTAAAGATTGTAGTTAGGTGAGTTGTGACGACTGGAGAGAGCGACTGGAGGAGGTGTGAGGGAATGGGGTCAGTAGTGCATGTAGTCGGACGAGAAGAGGAGAGGAGCCTGGAGACTTCTTCTTCTGTGATGGGATCAAATGTGGAGAGTGAGCTAGGGGAAATGCATGGAGGGATGGGAGTCACTACACTTAGTGGCTGGGAGCAGATTTCCTGATGGATATTATCTATTTTCGCTATAAAGTGGGAGGCCAGGTCATCAGTGCAAATTTCAGTGATAGGGACTTGTGCTTTTGGCCTGAGGAGGGAGTGAAAGGTGTCAAAAAGTTTCTTGGGGTTGTTGGATAGTGAGGAGATCAGGGTGGTGAAGTAGATCTGTTTGGCGAGGTGAAAGGCAGAATTATAGGTTCTTAACAAGTTAATAGGTTTTTCTCAGAAGAGGCAATTTGCATATTATATTTCCCAGAGGAGCATTGCATGGCAAATAAGCCTCCTTACCTTGACAAGCCAGAGATGGTATGTCACTCTCCATAAGGAGAAACGATACTCCTTAGACCCCAGTCCAGAGCCTCTCACCTAGCCAAATTAGTTCTCATGCTTCGCACTGACGAGGGCCAACAGCCCGAAACACCGTGTCTGCGAATTGAGATACTAATTTGGCTTTTATCCTAAGTCATATTGCACGACTCGTTAAAGAGTTGATTGTGACTTGTAGGATCGCTACTTCCAACAGGTGGCGCTATAGAGTTTAAGTCCTCTTTTTCTCAGAAGAGGCAATTTGCATAATATAGGTTCTTAACATAAATTTGAAGTGGATGAAGTCTTCGGGTTTTCCTCCATAAGCGTGCCGCACCTCTAGAGCATCGCTGGAGAAATCGGGTTTGCGATGTGAGCCAGGGCTGTTTTACTCTGTGCTTGGAGGTCCTGAGGGTGAGGGGCGCTACTTGGTCCAGGGTGCTTCTAAGAGTGTCATTGTAGTGGTGTACAGCCTGATCAAGACAGGATAAAGAGGAGATTTGGTACAATGATGAGTGTAAGGATTCTGAAAGTGTATGAGAGTTAATGGCGTGTAGATTTCTGAATGTGTGGTAGGTAGGAGTGCGATGGGGTGGGCGAGGGATTGTGAGCGCGAAGGAGAGAATGTTGTGGTCAGAAAGAGGAAGCGGTGAGTTATCTAGGTAGGAGATTGCGCAGAGTCGGGCGAAGACCAGGTCAAGGGTGTATCTGGGATGCAGATGTGGAAGTGGGGCTGTTTATGGGGATGTTGAGGTCTCCCAGGATAAGGGTTGGGAGTTCTGAGGACATGAAGTGCAGCAGCCAGGCTGAGAAGTGGTCAAGGAACTCGGTGGGCGAGCCTGGGGGCCGATATATGAACGCTACTCTGAGGGAGAAGGGATGGAAGAGCCTGATGGTGTGGACCTCAAAAGAAGGGAATGAGAGTGATGGAGTTGGTGGGATGATCTGGAAGGTGCATTGTGGGGAGAGGTGTATGCCAACTCCACCACCAGGTCTGTTTTTGGGTCTCGGGGAATGGGAAAATTGTAGGCCATAATGGGAAATGGCAGACCGTGTCAGAATCCTGAATCCAGTTTTCAGTGAGGGCCAACAGATTCAGAGAGTTGTTCAGAAAGTAATTGTGCAGAAAAGAAAGTTTGTTACATACAGACTGTGGATTCTAAAGGGCACAATTAAAGAACATTTATGTATGCAGGACATGCATATGTCTGTGTATAACAGTATTCATCAGTTTTTATAATTTTTCGTTGTTTGGCAGTTACTATATATATCGGTATATCTACACCCTTTATGTGAGGAATTCAGTGATATTCCCTGTTATGGCTGGCAATCAGGCAACACAGCGTGCAGTAATCAGCGCACATACAGAGATCTGGCAAAAACCCAAAACAATAGGACGAGCTCTGAGACGTGGAATCTCTGTAGACTGCAGTACCTGAACTGTCCTCACACAACTGGAAGCAGCAGTGGATTGCGCCTATCACTACCTATGCAACTCGGCACTGCCTGAGGAGCTGACTAGCCTGAAGACAGAAATACAAGCCTGACTTACCTCAGAGAAATACCCCAAAGGAATAGGCAGCCCCCACATATAATGACTGTTAGCAAGATGAAAAGACAAACGCAGGAATGAAATAGATTCAGCAAAGTGAGGCCCGATATTCTAGACAGAGCGAGGATAGCAAAGAGAACTATGCAGTCTACAAAAAACCCTAAAACGAAAACCACGCAAAGGGGCAAAAAAGACCCACCGTGCCGAACTAACAGCACGGCGGTGCACCCCTTTGCTTCTCAGAGCTTCCAGCAAAAGATAATAACAAGCTGGACAGAAAAAACAGAAAACAAACTAGAAGCACTTATCTAGCAGAGCAGCAGGTCCAAGGAAAGATGCAGTAGCTCAGATCCAACACTGGAACATTGACAAGGAGCAAGGAAGACAGACTCAGGTGGAGCTAAATAGCAAGGCAGCCAACGAGCTCACCAAAACACCTGAGGGAGGACGCCCAGAGACTGCAATACCACTTGTGACCACAGAATTCACAACAGTACCCCCCCCTTGAGGAGGGGTCACCGAACCCTCACCAGAACCCCCAGGCCGACCAGGATGAGCCACATGAAAGGCACGAACAAGATCTGGGGCATGGACATCAGAGGCAAAAACCCAGGAATTATCTTCCTGAGCATAACCCTTCCATTTGACCAGATACTGGAGTTTCCGTCTAGAGACACGAGAATCCAAAATCTTCTCCACAATATACTCCAATTCCCCCTCCACCAAAACAGGGGCAGGAGGCTCCACAGATGGAACCATAGGTGCCACGTATCTCCTCAACAACGACCTATGGAATACATTATGTATGGAAAAGGAGTCTGGGAGGGTCAGACGAAAAGACACCGGATTGAGAATCTCAGAAATCCTATACGGACCAATAAAACGAGGTTTAAATTTAGGAGAGGAAACCTTCATAGGTATATGACGAGAAGATAACCAAACCAGATCCCCAACACGAAGTCGGGGTCCCACACGGCGTCTGCGATTAGCGAAAAGCTGAGCCTTCTCCTGGGACAAGGTCAAATTGTCCACTACCTGAGTCCAGATCTGCTGCAACCTGTCCACCACATAATCCACACCAGGACAGTCCGAAGACTCAACCTGTCCTGAAGAGAAACGAGGATGGAACCCAGAATTGCAGAAAAATGGAGAGACCAAGGTAGCCGAGCTGGCCCGATTATTAAGGGCGAACTCAGCCAACGGCAAAAATGACACCCAATCATCCTGGTCAGCGGAAACAAAACATCTCAGATATGTTTCCAAGGTCTGATTGGTTCGTTCGGTCTGGCCATTAGTCTGAGGATGGAAGGCCGAGGAAAAAGATAGGTCAATGCCCATCCTACCACAAAAGGCTCGCCAGAACCTTGAGACAAACTGGGAACCTCTGTCAGAAACAATATTCTCAGGAATGCCATGTAAACGAACCACATGCTGGAAGAACAAAGGCACCAAATCAGAGGAGGAAGGCAATTTAACCAAGGGCACCAGATGGACCATTTTAGAAAAGCGATCACAGACCACCCAAATGACAGACATCTTTTGAGAAACGGGAAGGTCAGAAATGAAATCCATCGAAATATGTGTCCAAGGCCTCTTCGGGACCGGCAAGGGCAAAAGCAACCCACTGGCACGTGAACAGCAGGGCTTAGCCCTAGCACAAATTCCACAGGACTGCACAAAAGCACGCACATCCCGCGACAGAGACGGCCACCAAAAGGATCTAGCAACCAACTCCCTGGTACCAAAGATTCCTGGATGACCGGCCAGCACCGAACAATGAAGTTCAGAGATAACTTTACTAGTCCACCTATCAGGGACGAACAGTTTCTCGGCCGGACAACGATCAGGTTTATTAGCCTGAAATTTCTGCAACACTCTCCGCAAATCAGGGGAGATGGCAGACACAATGACTCCTTCCTTGAGGATACTCGCCGGCTCAGATAACCCCGGAGAGTCGGGCACAAAACTCCTAGACAGAGCATCCGCCTTCACATTTTTAGAGCCCGGAAGGTATGAAATCACAAAATCAAAACGAGCAAAAAATAACGACCAACGGGCCTGTCTAGGATTCAAGCGCTTGGCAGACTCAAGATAAGTAAGGTTCTTATGATCAGTCAAAACCACCACGCGATGCTTAGCACCCTCAAGCCAATGACGCCACTCCTCGAATGCCCACTTCATGGCCAGCAACTCTCGGTTGCCCACATCATAATTACGCTCAGCAGCAGAAAATTTCCTGGAAAAGAAAGCACATGGTTTGAACACTGAGCAACCAGAACCTCTCTGTGACAAAACCGCCCCTGCACCAATCTCAGAAGCATCAACCTCGACCTGGAACGGAAGAGAAACATCAGGTTGACACAACACAGGGGCACAGCAAAAACGACGCTTCAACTCCTGAAAAGCTTCCACGGCAGCAGAAGACCAATTAACCAAATCAGCACCCTTCTTGGTCAAATCGGTCAATGGTCTGGCAATGCTAGAAAAATTACAGATGAAGCGACGATAAAAATTAGCAAAGCCCAGGAATTTCTGCAAACTTTTTAGAGATGTCGGCTGAGTCCAATCCTGGATGGCCTGAACCTTAACCGGATCCATCTCGATAGTAGAAGGGGAAAAGATGAACCCCAAAAATGAAACTTTCTGCACACCGAAGAGACACTTTGATCCCTTCACAAACAAGGAATTAGCACGCAGTACCTGGAAAACCATTCTGACTTGCTTTACATGAGACTCCCAATCATCTGAGAAGATCAAAATGTCATCCAAGTAAACAATCAAGAATTTATCCAGATACTCACGAAAAATGTCATGCATAAAAGACTGAAAAACAGATGGAGCATTGGCAAGTCCGAACGGCATCACCAGATACTCAAAATGACCCTCGGGCGTATTAAATGCCGTTTTCCATTCATCTCCCTGTCTGATTCTCACCAGATTATACGCACCACGAAGATCAATCTTAGTAAACCAACTAGCCCCCTTAATCCGAGCAAACAAGTCAGAAATCAATGGCAAGGGATACTGAAACTTAACAGTGATCTTATTAAGAAGGCGGTAATCAATACACGGTCTTAGCGAACCATCCTTCTTGGCTACAAAAAAGAACCCTGCTCCCAATGGTGACGACGATGGGCGAATATGTCCCTTCTCCAGGGACTCCTTCACATAACTGCGCATAGCGGTGTGTTCAGGTACGGACAAATTAAATAAACGACCCTTAGGGAATTTACTACCAGGAATCAAATCGATAGCACAATCACAATTCCTATGCGGAGGAAGGGCATCAGACTTGGACTCTTCAAATACATCCTGAAAGTCCGACAAGAACTCTGGGATGTCAGAAGGAATGGATGACGAAATAGACAAAAATGGAACATCACCATGTACTCCCTGACAACCCCAGCTGGTTACCGACATAGAGTTCCAATCCAATACTGGATTATGGGTTTGTAGCCATGGCAACCCCAACACGATCACATCATGCAAATTATGCAGTACCAAAAAGCGAATAACTTCCTGATGTGCAGGAGCCATGCACATGGTCAGCTGGGCCCAGTACTGAGGCTTATTCTTGGCCAGAGGTGTAGCATCAATTCCTCTCAACGGAATAGGACACCGCAAAGGCTCCAAGAAAAATCCACAACGTTTAGCATAATCCAAATCCATCAGATTCAGGGCAGCGCCTGAATCCACAAACGCCATGACAGAATATGATGACAAAGAGCACATTAAGGTAATGGACAAAAGGAATTTGGACTGTACAGTACCAATAACGGCAGAGCTATCGAACCGCCTAGTGCGTTTAGGACAATTAGAAATAGCATGAGTAGAATCACCACAATAGAAACACAGTCTGTTCAGACGTCTGTGTTCGTGCCGTTCTACTTTAGTCATAGTCCTGTTGCACTGCATAGGCTCAGGCTTACTCTCAGACAATACCGCCAGATGGTGCACAGATTTACGCTCGCGCAAGCGACGACCGATCTGAATGGCCAAGGACATAGACTCATTCAAACCAGCAGGCATAGGAAATCCCACCATTACATCCTTAAGAGCTTCAGAGAGACCCTTTCTGAACAAAGCCGCTAGTGCAGATTCATTCCACAGAGTGAGTACTGACCATTTTCTAAATTTCTGACAATATAGTTCTACATCATCCTGACCCTGGCATAAAGCCAGCAGATTTTTCTCAGCTTGATCCACTGAATTAGGCTCATCGTAAAGCAATCCCAGCGCCTGGAAAAATGCATCAATATTACTCAATGCAGAATCTCCTGGTGCAAGAGAAAACGCCCAGTCCTGTGGGTCGCCGCGCAAAAAAGAAATAATAATCAAAACCTGTTGAATAGGATTACCAGAAGAATGAGGTTTCAAGGCCAAAAATAGCTTACAATTATTTCTGAAGCTCAGGAACTTAGTTCTGTCACCAAAAAACAAATCAGGAATCGGAATTCTTGGTTCTAGCATTGATTTCTGATCAATAGTATCTTGAATCTTTTGTACATTTACAACGAGATTATCCATTGAGGAGCACAGAGCCTGAATATCCATGTCCACAGCTGTGTCCTGAAGCACTCTAATGTCTAGGGGAAAAAAAAGACTGAAGACAGAGCTAAGAAAAAAAAATGATGTCAGGATTTCTTTTTTCCCTCTATTGGAAATCATTGAATAGGCTCCTTGTACTGTTATGGCTGGCAATCAGGCAACACAGCGTGCAGTAATCAGCGCACATACAGAGATCTGGCAAAAACCCAAAACAATAGGACGAGCTCTGAGACGTGGAATCTCTGTAGACTGCAGTACCTGAACTGTCCTCACACAACTGGAAGCAGCAGTGGATTGCGCCTATCACTACCTATGCAACTCGGCACTGCCTGAGGAGCTGACTAGCCTGAAGACAGAAATACAAGCCTGACTTACCTCAGAGAAATACCCCAAAGGAATAGGCAGCCCCCACATATAATGACTGTTAGCAAGATGAAAAGACAAACGCAGGAATGAAATAGATTCAGCAAAGTGAGGCCCGATATTCTAGACAGAGCGAGGATAGCAAAGAGAACTATGCAGTCTACAAAAAACCCTAAAACGAAAACCACGCAAAGGGGCAAAAAAGACCCACCGTGCCGAACTAACAGCACGGCGGTGCACCCCTTTGCTTCTCAGAGCTTCCAGCAAAAGATAATAACAAGCTGGACAGAAAAAACAGAAAACAAACTAGAAGCACTTATCTAGCAGAGCAGCAGGTCCAAGGAAAGATGCAGTAGCTCAGATCCAACACTGGAACATTGACAAGGAGCAAGGAAGACAGACTCAGGTGGAGCTAAATAGCAAGGCAGCCAACGAGCTCACCAAAACACCTGAGGGAGGACGCCCAGAGACTGCAATACCACTTGTGACCACAGAATTCACAACAATTCCCATCTAGTACTTTGTATGTTCCAGGTTTACCCACCTATTGTCTCATTTATGGTGTTTTTTTTCTCTTTTAATATGTACATTATATTTTGATTTTGTGCTTGATTATCCAAATATATTTTTCTCATTTTTATTCTTGGTCTTTAAGGCTCTTTGCTTTTATTTGGTGTCTGTATTATGGTTTATGATCTCATGTATAGGATTACTTATGTAGGTGTATTTCTTGACCAGAGGAAGTCAGAGAAATTGATCTTTGCTAATGATCAGTATATGAAAGCAGAAAGATCCCAGTAAAGGACTTGCTCTATGTCCCTAGTCTTGAGAGCAATCTGTTATCTGCGAAGAAACTCATAAGAAAAGGAAATTAAGTTACATTTTAAGATGACATCTGTATCATCTGATGGTATTACATTCGATCTGTGTAATCAGACAATGAAATGTACAAGTTGTCTAAGGCTATGTGCCCACGATCCGGAAGTAGCAGAGTTTTCAATGCAGTGATTTTCGCTGCATTCGAAACGCTGTGTTCTATTGAACGCAGGTAAATCCGCATGTGTTCACTAAATCATGCAGATTTATGGCATCCAATACATTATATCATTGAAATTTCTGTTGAGGGGCTAGCTAGCATAGCAGATTGACATGCTACGAATCTGAAAGATGCGCAGCATGTCAATTTCCACGGGTGATCCGCAGGTGCACATATAGTGGACATCGGATTTCTATAAATCCCATCCACTATGCTGTAACATCTGGCCTCAGCTTTTTGACCAATTTGGGATAATGCAAAAAATTATGCATGCAGAACTGAATATACAAGTACTGAGACAAAGCATTGTAAGGAAAAATGGAATCGTATTTCAGACCACTGTGCCATACAAAATGAATCCTACAAAAGAAGGAAATACCAAGAGCAAATTAGCTGTATACCTTAGAATATCCAAATAGACAAATAGAAACCCAAAAGAAGGTATTCAATAAAGGGAACAATGACAGTAATGCCACATATACATAATAATCATTGTTACAGAACCCCCAGCACCAAGAATATGTTATGCAGTATATATTATGTATAACAGGTTCCATGTGAAATGCATCAGTCCACAGGCTGCGCCCCTGGGCAGAGGGGACACGATATTCCCCTTTTGTCCTCCCCCACCTTTGTAATTCCCACAGTAAATATCAGCAGGCTCCGGCCCCCTGTGGCTATTGTAATGTATGTCTGGCCTGTTTTTTATATTGGCCTGCCCTGTGTATCTGTGTTATATATTCTGTGTGCTGGGAATAAAGTGTGTTCTTTTAGACTGGAAATATGTGGAGTAGCAGTCAGCTTTTATATGCTCTCACGTAATCAAGGAATTCCAGCCAGCGTCCTTCATTCAGAATTCAGCAAAAGCAGAGTGGACCTCCTGAAACACGGGGTGGTACTGAAAGAGGTACCCCAGCTTGGTAGACCCCGTTACAATCATTTTATTTGTTTACAAAAACTACGATCTTTTGATCGCCTGTTATTGCATTTTAACACAATGTTGCGGTGACCAAAAAAACGTAATTCTGGTGTTTACCGATGAGATTAATTATTTTTATATATTGACAGATCCTGGGATTCTGAACGCAGCAATACCAAATATGTGTATTTTTTTATTGTTTTATTTTGAGCGTGGCAAATGGGGGGGTGATTTAAACTTTTATATATAAATATATATATATATATATTTGTGTAATTCAGTATTCTCCATGGGAGACTAGGAGCAGCCATGATCCCACTGCCTGTGCTACACAGAGCCCCTGTTAGGGGTATACGTCAGCTGATGAAATCAGTTGACATGTGCCAGGAAAGATGTGGGCTCATCCTCTGAGCCCGCAGCAAATAGGAGGAGGTGACCTTAGACATACCTATAAGGGGAAAGGGGTTAACGTTGGAAGAAGATCTGTTACCTAACAATGAGAAATACAGGGAGGTAGTGGGGGTACTTCTATGCATAGCAACTATGACTCGACCATATATTTCTGCAACAATTGAAGTTCTCTGCAGATATGTGGAAAAACTGTGCTAAAAAGACTGGAATGCTTTTAGGAGAGTTCTTTGATATTTGACATAAATTTAAGGATATTTGTAACAAGAGATTTAAACTCACAGGCTATGTGAATGCAGACTGGGCTGGTGACTTAAGTGATCGTAAATCGAAAGGAGGCTATTTTTCAAGCTTAGAGAAAGTCCAATTTCTTGGTCTAACAAAAGACAGGTGTCTGTAGCCTTGTCATCTACAGAAGCAGAGTACGTGTCTGCAGCCAACGCAAGTCAAGAGGTCATTTGGTTAAGGCAATTGCTAGGTGATCTTGGTAAGCCATCAACTCAACCGACGGTGATTTATGAAGACAACCAAGGATGCATTAAACTTGCATGCAGTGAGATCAGTGCGAGAACTAAACACATTGACGTTAAACATCATCATATGCGTGATTTGATAAAACATAGGATAACTGAGTTTTTTTATTTCAAGACTAACCAGATGATAGCTGATGTTATGGCAAAGTCACTTCCAAGAGCCAAATTTGAAGAATTCAGAACCACTATGGGACTAACGGGACAAGTAGTTGTTGAATGGGGTCTTGGAATAATGCTTATCATTGTATACATTGCATCAACTACTATATACTACTGTTTAAAAGTGCCTGAGTTTCTGTCTCCAGCAATAGTGTTATATTGCCAATAATTCCAAGTGTGGCCTGACTAGTGATTTGAATAGAGACAAACTATGTTCTTGACGTGAGGCACCTATGCCTGTTTTGATTCATTGCCTGATTGTACTTACCGTTGGCAGCTGCTGCCTGGCACTGCTCACGAAAGTGGAGTTAATTGTCCACCAACACCTAAATTGCAGTTTGACCTAGTGTCTTGTTATTTAGTATGCTATATATCTGTACATTTTGTTTCCTTGACCCAAGCTCTTGTTATGCAATTTCTTTATGTCCTCGATCAGTGGGGTAAGAATAGAGAAAGTCCTTCAAATTACCTTCAGTACAGTTAAAGAGGAAGACATCGTATATTCTTAGAATGAAGCTAGATAAGCTAATGCTGTCCAGATCTGTTCTCCAGCCTACCTGGGAGATGTTACTGCTGACTTACCTCCATTTCAATTATTAGAATAGACTCCTGTTAGATCGATTTCTCCTTCAGATTACCAATTTTATCATATAAGCCCTCAGTGCTCGTACTCAGCTTGGATAAGATTCCAACTACTCAGGAGGTCTAGATGACCCTAGGAATTGCCCCTTTAGTAAAACTGATAAGGCTTAGTTTCCACCATGTGGAGTTTAGGGAGGCCTCACTAGTGGATTGTAGGATAGTGGATTTCTGCATAATCTGATGAGTTGATGGCAGAGATTTTGAGAAGTGCTCTCTATGTAGAATATACCCTAGATGTCTTAGATGCTCATAGACAGATTTTAGGCCAGTCTGGATCTCAGAGGAGGTACAGAATATGATGAATGACATTTTTCATCATCTGAGCTGCAGGGTGAATGTTTACAGTCCAATATATCTGGGAATATGTGAACACCCACATCAGGGAGGTAGAGGACATGAACTCTAGTTTCTCTCAGCCCCGTACACATTGTACATACATGGCTCCGACTCCGTACATGTACGGCTCCACTCGTTACTCATCTTATACTCATTTCTCCCCTTCATACATACTGTATCATACACACGTGACTCTGTTCTGTACAGGTCATTAACATATGAATCCACTTCCTACACACATACGATACACTTTATTGATCCCGGGGGAAATTACAGTATTACAGCAGCAATGCAAACAGCAGTACATAAAATATTAGGACACAAATCTTGCACAAGTATACCAACATTACATAACAAATACATGTGGGTAGTTCAGGTATATAAGTCACTGTTAATTGACATTAGTACACCAGCAATCAGTCATTGTTGTCTACCACCCTTAGGAAATTATTATACATCCCTATAGCAGTAGGTACAAACGATTTCCTGAATTTCTCCTTCTTACACCTTAGTAGGATTAGATGACAGCTGAATGTGCTCTTCTGCTTCAAGAACAGCTCGAATAGTTGGTGTGTATTATTGATCATTATAGCCCTACACATCTTCTGAATCCTATCCTCCACTGCCTCCTCAAAAGAGTCCAGATGGAGGCCAACAACCACACTTGCCCTCTTGATAAGTTTGTTGAGCTTATTAGCGTCAGGAACTCGCACACTACTGCCCCTGCAAATGATAGCAAAAAAAATGGCGCTTGCCACAACGGACTGGTAGAACATTTCCAGCATTTGTCTCTGTTTTGTCACCGTGCACACCCGTTTCTGCTATATCCACAATTTAACTCCCTCCTGATCCCACTTCCCCTCATCCAGCACCATGACAACCAGCACAGCAGAGTCCTGCATACACTGAGGCCCCTGATCATGTGACCCCCCTGACTCCTCCCTTCCTGTGACCTCATCACAGGTCCTGTGCGCACAGAACAGCCATATATGTGGTGTGCGGCTCTGCAGGTGGAGGTAGGTGCTGGAGATTCCTCATTACTGGGCTTTAGGACCATTAAAAGGATTGTCCTCTTTCAGTACTGTGTGCCTCAAACTCTATAAAGTATTTGAACTAATAAGCTCAGCAGGCGCGCACCCTCCTGCGTCCAGCAGTCATGGAGCTCATCCTCTTTGCCGAGGTTGACAGCATACACCACTTGGCGCAGTGATTGGCTAGAGTGGTGACTCGTTGGTTGAGGTGACGTCACTGATGCAGTGAAATCACCGAGGTTGGAGCAGCAGTGGAGAACCAGTGTTGGACCCGTGGACGGTGAGTACCTGATGAGTTTTTATTTTAAATATCCTTTAGAGGTTAGGGCACACGTTTCTGAAAGTGGACAATCCCTTACTGCGGCTACATCAGGTAATTATGTTGCTGCATTACAGGATGTAGATTTATGAGGGCTGGTATTTATGGTATGAGATTTACATTCTGTACATTTTGGATGATTATAATTTCAGAAACTAAATATTATTATCTTTCTCTATCCCCATGATGGCACCACAGAGAGAGGGGTCCGCCCCCAGGGACAGGAAACCTACAGGTGAAAAAGGGCGTACCTCTCTCCCACATCAGTTGGTTTCCTGTCCCTGACGGGGAACCTACAGCACGTACCTGAGGATTCGGCGTGGGATTCCAGGGAGCTGGTCCGGTCGGTTCCTGACAGGGGGCGCCCTGTCACGGCTGGATCCGGCAGGTTTTCTCCCCCTTTTGTTCCGACCATGAAGCACCACCGCTGGGGTCGGCGGGCCCTATGGGTGAGTGTGGCGGGGAGAGGCAGTGAAGAGGATCGAGCCTGCCTTCCCCGTGGAAAAAAAAAAAAGGGGGAGGAAAGAGGCAGGTGACGGTGGTACCGCTAATCGGTACATGGAGGTAGCGGCGGCTACGCTACCATGAGGGGACACAGGAACGCACCAAAAGCACCCATGGCACCGCCGGACGCCGCCGCCTAAACTGGAAGCACGGGGCGGCAGGACGGGGGCGGAACGCTAGAGCGTGCGCACGGGCGTCCCCGATTATATCCTCCCTATGGGGCGCCTGTGCTTCGGACCGGAAGTGTCACGCGCGCATGCGCAGATCGCCGCTTCCACCAGCGGCAAATTTAAAAAGCAGCGTTTCCAAGGGAAATACGTGGATCAAACCTCCTCTTTGCTAAAACGCAGCGTGGAGGCCACTATGAGTGACAAAGAGCAGCAAGATGCACAGGAGTGTGTACAATTGTCGCCTGAGCAAGTGCAGGTACAGCGGCACCCACGCTCACAACATCAGCGCAAAGGAAACGCTTCCTCTCAGCAGCGCAGCAGCAGTGGACGCTCAGGGTCACAACGCAGCCAAGTCTCTGAAAAAAACCATGCGACCGGTGACGAATCCAGTGGATGTAGTCCCGAGGCCAGAGACGGTATCTCTTATTCACAAAGGGTGAGTGATCTATGTGAAAGTAATAATGTAATACGAGATTACTCTTTCTCCTAGGGAAGAAAATATACAGCCAAATCAAAGCACAAAGTGTGTGCAATATGTCTAGAAGAGCTACCTTCCTCCTGGGAGAAAAAGCTATGCGGGTCTTGCATAGAAAAAAACATTCAGGAGGAATCCCCGGCGTTCGCATCAGACCTAAAATTGCTAATAAAAAATCAGGTGGACAGTGCCCTCAAAGGCATTAAAGTTCCAAAGAAAAATCACAGATCAGGTCACAACTCTCCTGAATCTAGCGTAGACGAGTTAGAAAGTGAAACATCTGACTCTAATGATTCGTCGACATCCGAGACCTCTTCACTATCGTCAGAGGGGGGACGCAGTTGCTTCCCCATCGAAGAGACAGACGCACTGGTAAAGGCCATCAGAACGACCATTTGTCTGGTAGACGAACGCCCTAAGAGAACGGCACAGGACATAATGTTCAGCGGATTAGAACAAAAGAAAAGAAGAGTATTCCCGATAAATGAGAAAATTCACTCTTTGATCAAAAAAGAATGGAAAAAAACGGATAAAAAAGTTCTCTTGACCCCCAAGAGAAAATACCCGTTTGATGACCCAGCCTGCTCATCCTGGAGCAAGGCACCCAAATTGGATGTGGCCATAACAAAGGCCTCTAAAAAATTTGCCCTGCCCTTCGAGGACATGGGTACTCTAAAGGACCCGATGGACAAAAAAGCGGACACTTTCTTAAAAAACTCCTGGGAAGCAGCAGGAAATGGTCTAAAACCAGCCATCGCAGCCACTTGTACTGCCCGTGCCTTAATGGTATGGCTCGAGCACTTGGATTCCCAATTAAAGGGAAAAGTCTCAAGAGAAACAATCCAGAAGTCAGTGTCCATGATGAAAGGGGCGGCAGCCTTTTTGGCGGACGCTTCGGTGGACTCAGCAAGATTAGCAGCCAGGTCGGCCTCTTTCTCAAACGCCGCAAGACGTGCCCTGTGGCTAAAGTGCTGGCCGGGGGACTTGCAAACAAAGACCAAGTTATGCTCAATACCTTGCGAAGGTGAATTTCTGTTTGGGTCAACATTGGACGACATCCTTGACAAAGCGGGAGATAAAAAGAAATCTTTCACCGGGTTTCCTAACCAGTCATATAGGCGTTCCTTTCGGAACAGAAAGTTCATGCGGAGAAGACCCCCAAAAGGGAATAAAGATGGATGGGAAGACAGAAGGAACAAAAACAGAGGCTTCTTGTTCAACAACCCCCCCCCTCCGGATAATAAAAAATCTCAATGAAGGTACTCCCCGGGTCGGAGGGAGACTAGCCGAGTTTCTTCCAGCCTGGGAAAAAATTTCAAACAGTCCCTGAATTTTAGGTATTATACGAGAAGGCCTCAAACTCAAATTTCGTATCCCTCCCGGCAACTCCTTCATGATAACGCCTCAGAAACAGTCACACGAACAGTCAGCTCTCCAGGAGGAAATTCTGAACCTAATCCAGAAAGGAGTATTGCAAGAAGTCCCATACCAGGAAAGAGGCACGGGCTTCTATTCTCCCCTCTTCCGCCGCAGGAAACCGGACGGATCGTACAGAGCGATCATAAATCTCAAAAAATTAAACAGTTTCCTCGAGATCCAACACTTCAAAATGGAGACAATAAAATCTTGCGTGAAAATACTCTTTCCTTTGTGTTTCATGACTGTTCTAGACTTACGAGACGCATATTACCATGTGCCCATCCACAGAGATTATCAAAAATATCTCAGACTGGCAGTGAATATCCAGGGGGAAGTAAAACACTTCCAATTCCGAGCTCTCCCCTTCGGGATAGCCGTCGCTCCTCGGGTATTCACAAAAATAATATCAGAAGTGATGGCCCACATACGGGAACAGAATGTCCTAATAGTTCCCTATCTGGACGACCTCCTCGTGGTAGGGAACTCATTCCAACATTGCGAACAACAGTTGAATCTGGTCATGGCTTCACTGTCGAGTCTAGGGTGGCTGCTAAACATACCCAAGTCCAAAATAGTGCCATCCCAGGTACAGGAGTACTTAGGGATAGTCCTAGACTCGATCACGCAGAAGTGCTATCTTCCTCAGGAGAAGATTCAAAAAATGACACAGGCAGTGTTACAGTTGATGGTATCCCCAGTCACTACTCTGAGGAAAGCAATGTCCCTGCTGGGCTCCATGACTGCCTGTATCCCGGCCGTACAGTGGGCACAATGTCATTCCCGGGACCTACAATGGGAGACTTTAGATTCAGGCATATCTCTGCACGGAAATTTAGACGGGCAGTTAAGTATCTCATCAAACACGATACACTCCCTAGTATGGTGGGCAGACCCAGAGAATTTAACCAAAGGGGTTCCTTGGACGCTACCGACGGAGAAGATTCTAACGACGGATGCAAGCCCCAGGGGGTGGGGAGCACATATAGGCGATCAAGTGGCACAGGGGAATTGGAACAAAAGTCAAGAGCTAGCTTCTTCCAACATGAAAGAACTGTTAGCGGTAAAACTGGCCCTAACACACTTTCTATATCTTCTTCACTCCCATCACGTAAAAGTCTTTTCGGACAACCAAGTAGTGATTGCATATCTAAACCACCAAGGGGGCTCCAGGTGTCGAGCATTGATGGAGGTAACCCAATCCATCTTCCACATAGCGGAACACAGTCTAAAGTCCTTGACAGCTCTCGACTTAAAGGGTTCAGAAAACCAAACTGCAGACTTCCTGAGCAGAACGTGCTTAAAGCAGGGAGAGTGGGAGCTAAACCAGTCGGTCTTCGATCAAATCGTGAATCTCTGGGGTTTGCCAGAAATAGACCTATTCGCGAACAGCCAAAACCACAAAGTAAAAACATTCTGCTCAATCGATCCCCGGGGGAGCCCTGTAGCTCTAGACGCACTGACAATTCCTTGGAACTATCACCTCGCCTATGCGTTCCCTCCAATATCGCTCATCCCCTTAGTGTTGAGGAAAATTCGGGAGGAGGGAGCAACAGTGATAGTAATAGCGCCATTCTCGCCCCGCAGAATATGGTTTTCTTGGCTAAGAAAAATGTCCATATCAAGTCCATGGGTTCTACCAGACACTCCGAAGCTTCTGTCCCAGGGTCCGGTATTTCCCCCCAATGTAAAGAATTTACACATGACAGCCTGGCTTTTGAAAGGAGGTTGCTAAGGGATAAAGGGTTCTCTCCCAACTTAGTGTCCACTCTATTACAGAGTAGAAAACCCGTAACCCCTAGAATATATGGGAAAGTGTGGAAAAAATTTATGTCAGTATCAGGTGCAGACCCGTCCGGGGAGATCCCAATAGAGAAAATCCTTTCTTACAGAAAGGTCTGGAAAGAGGTTTGGCTACAAGCACTCTAAAGGTTCAGGTGGCAGCCTTGGGAGCACTGTATAATTATGATTTGGCCAGAAATCGGTGGGTCATGCGATTTATTAAAGCCTCAACTAGGTCCAGGCCTATTCCCCTCCACAATTCTCCTCCGTGGGATCTAAACCTTGTATTAAACGCTCTAACCAAACCTCCCTTTGAGCCCCTGGCAGAAGTTCCCTTAAAGATCTTATCTCTAAAAACCACACTCCTAGTGGCCCTAACCTCGGCTCGTTGTGTCAGCGATATACAAGCGTTATCTTCATGCCCACCCTTTACTCAGATACTTGATGACAGAGTCATTCTTAAAACTGACCCGGCTTACCTCCCTAAAATAGCGTCACAGTTTCACAGAACGCAAGAAATTTCTTTGCCCTCCTTTTGTCCCAACCCTAAAAATCAGGGGGAAAAAACACTGCATACCCTAGACGTAAAAAGATGTCTGGTCCAATATCTGTCAGCCACTAGGGAGTGCAGGAAGGATAGGGCTCTGTTTGTCTGCTTCCAGGGTTCACGGAAGGGACAAAAAGCATCGAAAGCTACGTTAGCGAGATGGATAAGAGACGCCATCGCCCTATCCTACTCATCCTGTGGGACAGTCATCCCAGAGAATATAAAGGCTCATTCGACCAGAGCAGTGGCATCATCCTGGGCGGAGAGAGCTGGCGTTTCAATACAACAGATATACCTAAACATGGGTCACAAGGGCCCGAAAAAACGACCTTAAAGTCCATGTGATACAAAATATGAAAAATCTTTATTAATAATAAAACAATCATGGAACAGGTGAGACAAAGGTGCAACCCGGTATACGGGGACGCTGCACCGACTAAGATGTTACACAGGCGTATGGAACCGGGACGGAGTCATAAGAATATCCAAACAGCTGACAATATTATAAATCTGAGTCTAATGTCATATGGCAATAAATATAAGCGCCATCTATACACAGGGACACAGATCCATAGTATAAATAGAGTATAGCTATCAGAGCCCTGTGTGTAATAAACAAGTGGTGCTAGGACATAAGAGAAGACATAGGCACCAGATAATATGTTACCTCTAAGTAGAGCGCAGTGTACAGACTCCTCCCGGGGACAAACGCCTACCCCAACGCAATGCCCCTTGAAGAAGGAGTTTGGCCGAAACGCGCGTTGGGGTAGGCGTTTGGCCCCGGGAGGAGTCTGTACACTGCGCTCTACTTAGAGGTAACATATTATCTGGTGCCTATGTCTTCTCTTATGTCCTAGCGCCACTTGTTTATTACACACAGGGCTCTGATAGCTATACTCTATTTATACTATGGATCTGTGTCCCTGTGTTTAGATGGCGCTTATATTTATTGCCATATGACATTAGACTCAGATTTATAATATTGTCAGCTGTTTGGATATTCTTATGACTCCGTCCCGGTTTCATACGCCTGTGTAACATCTTAGTCGGTGCAGCGTCCCCGTATACCGGGTTGCACCTTTGTCTCACCTGTTCCATGATTGTCCCACTATGATGTTTTATTATTAATAAAGATTTTTCATATTTTGTATCACATGGACTTTAAGGTCGTTTTTTCGGGCCCTTTTGACCCATGTTTAGGTATATTTTGCTAGTGACTAGTCCGTTTATTTAGTCCTTTCTTTTTGGTCAGCAATAGATAATCTTGATTATGCTGTATTTTGTTGTGCTTCTGTTTAATACAACAGATATGTAGAGCGGCCACTTGGTCTTCCCAGTCTACATTTTTCAAGCATTACCACTTAGACTTGACCTCCTCTGATCCTTCCTTTGGGCGAAGGGTTCTAGAGGCAGTGGTCCCTCCCTAAGAGTTCTATCTATTCAAATCTCTCCGTGGTGCCATCATGGGGATAGAGAAAATGGTAGTTGCCTGCCGATAACGGTATTTCTCTGATCCCATGATGGCACCCGTATATTCCCTCCCTTTTTCACACACAGGTGTGCACTTTGTAATGTACTAGTAATTAATTTTAGTCACGGTGCCTCTGTTAAGTTAAATAGGTTAAGTTTAATTTGTGCAAATATTGAGTTGCAGCTGAAGTTCTGTATAAAGCTCTGTAATCCAACTGATGTGGGAGAGAGGTACGCCCTTTTTCACCTGTAGGTTTCCTGTCCCTGGGGGCGGACCCCTCTCTCCGTGGTGCCATCATGGGATCAGAGAAATACCGTTATCGGCAGGTAACTACCATTTTTTTTAATAATAATTGATACAGACTTCAAAGTCCCATCGGTGATAATGTTGTGTGTGATCTGAAATCTGTTCTTTACGACAAGAAACTTCAATGATAAATGTGTGGGTTTAGTGGCCATTTGACTTGGCTCACTGGTTTATTATTGGAGATTTTTAACATGGCATCTTTATGATGTTACATCGTCATCTTCTCCCCATTCAGGTCCCTACAATATCGGATCCTCTCAGTGGAGATCTTCTATATAAGAGACTTCTCCTGAGTGACCCTACAAGGATGGATAGGGACAGAGACAAGATGGCGGAGAGGATATTACACCTCACCCTAGAGATCCTCTTCCGGCTTACTGGAGAGGTGAGAGATTCTGATGACGTCACATTACATCATTCTTATCTATGGGAATAGCAGATGGACAGAACTGGAGAGGTGAGGACTCTGGAAATGTCTGTAATGAGATTTATTAATGTGTCTCTCCATAACCAGGATTACACAGTGGTGAAGAAGACCTCTAGTGAGCGCTGTCAGGACCCTGTGTCTGAGGGATGGGGAAGACTCCTCAGCCCAATTACGGGGCCTCCACCTCACCCTCTGATACATGAGGACATCAATGACCAGGAAATCCTAGAACTCATCTACAAGATGATTGAGCTGCTGACTGGAGAGGTGACACTGCTGGGAATGCTGGGACATTATACAGTAACATTATGAAAGGATCGGGGGGATGATGGTATCATTGTATGTGTCAGGTTCCTATAAGGTGTCAGGATGTCACCGTCTATTTCTCCATGGAGGAATGGGAGTATTTAGAAGGACACAAAGATCTGTACGAGGACATCATGATGGAGGTTCCCCAGCCCCTCACATCACCAGGTAATTAACAGGACTAAATACACTCAGCCTATAATTATCTGTATGTGAAGAATGAATTCAGTCCCTGTATGTGTTTCCTCCAGATCTATCCAGTATGAGGACAACACCAGAAAGATGTCCCCGTCCTCTTCTTCCACAGGACTGTAAACAAGAAAGTCCCGATGTTCCTCAGGATCATCAGGTAGATGGAGAGAAGGTGTCATGAAATCTTCCCTATGATGTGTATAAGGCTGTGAAGGTTTTTTCTTAAAGGGAATCTGTCACCTACTTTTTCGTATATAAGCTCCGACCACCGCCATAAGGGGCTTATCTACAGCATTCTGTAATGCGATGACGTCCTTTTCCTTGTTTCTGTCGCGGCTCCTGTGCAGGCGTACTTTATCTGCCCTGTTGAGGGCAGCGCAAAGTACTGCAGCGTGCAGGCGCTGGGCTTCTCGGACCTTTTCCGGCGCCTGCGCACTGCAGTAATTTTCCCTGCCCTCAACAGAGCAGATAAAGTATGCCTGTGCAGGAGCCGCGACAGGAAGCAAAGAAGAGGACGTCATCGCATGAAAAAGTAGGTGACAGATTTGCTTTAAGCATTGTTTTATTTACCAAAATTAAATACTGAATGGACAATCTATAGGAGACATACTCTACCGATTGAAACATTTTTGTGTGGAAACTTTATCTATTACCCTGCAGCCCAGGAGAATATAAAGTGATCCTTTTTTAATGTGAATTCAAATTAGAATGAGAAGATTTAGTTATCTGAGCATCTTCAAACATGGTCATCAGTGCCATATTAGCCGGGATCCGTATTTCAAAAACTGCTAACCTCAAGGGGTTTTTACATGCAATTGTGTCAAGAGTATACAGACAATGTTGTTAAGGTAGAAAAACATCCATTGCCAGGTGCTCCTTTGATCATAGATAAATCATCAAGCATGTTCTAAAGAATCGTTCCGATGATCAGACAGAGCACAGTCATGTAAATTGCAGCTGATTACAATGCTGGTGTCTCACTAATGTGACTGAATCTCTTGTTCCTTAGCATGGATGGGATGGGCTGTAGCAGCAGATAACACTGTTCTACAGCCAAATTGGTTCAGAGATGAAAACAGTTGAACTCAACTAATTTTGTTGTGCTGAAAATGAATATGATGCTTAAATTAGCTGATTAGCTCTAATTTTCAAGATCTAGAAGAGGTTGTAATTACTTATGACACGTTTCACGCAGACTTATAGAAAATTTGCATTATTATTGCATTGTTAGTAGCTAGCCTGTTACATTATCTATTTAGTCTATTGAGCCTTCAGTATTCCATCATCTTGGGGTGACCAGTCAAAAAACGCCAACTCAGCTTCAATGACGTAATACCAGCTACAGTTGCATCACCTACTTTTATAAATACTCTCTATGTAAACTATACAGTTTTAGGATATCTTAGCTTTGTTTCTTAGCATATTGGCATATTTCTATATGTTTTTTTTTCAGATATGCTTCATAGTTGCATTAACAAAGCGGATAGTGTTTGTTACTAGTGATGAGAGAGTATACTCGTTGCTCAGGTTTTCCCGAGCACGCTTGGGTGATCTCCGAGTATTTGTTAGTGCTCGGAAATTTAGTTTTCCTTGCCTCAGCTTCATGATTTACAGCTGATAGACAGCTTGAATACATGTGGGGATTCCCTAGCAACCAGGCAATCCCCACATATACTCAGCCTGTCTAGCAACCATAAATCATGCAGCTGCATCAACAAAAACTAAATCTCCGAGCAGTTACAAATATTCGGAGACCATGCGAGTGTGCTCGGGAAAACCCAAGGAACCGGTATACTCGCTCATCACTATTTGCTACATATGTGGAGAAGTCACTTTTGTGCCACAAAGGCGAAATTGACTACCATTATAAGGAAAGCCTACAACCTGTATTTTGACTGTAGAATAGGAGATCAGGACAACAGTTGTTCTCCACACAGATGCTGCAATAGATGTGCATCACATCTTACCCAATGGTTGCATGGGAGGAGGCAATCTATGCCTTTTGCAGATCTGGAGAGAGCCAACAGATCACACTTCCAGTTGCTATTTCTGCATAGTGCCCCCCATTAGCAAACGAGTTTCAAGGAAGAAGAAGTGGTCTTTACAGTATCCAAACATTCCATCTGCACTATGCCCACTCCCACATACAGAAGAACTACCGACTCCCAAAAGCAGAAGAATAATTTTCAGTCTAGTCAAGTGAGGGAGAAGAGAACGCTTGGTGTCATTAAGCATCTTCCTCTCACGACCCACATTTCTGTCAGCTACCTCAACTGAACCACTTCTTATAACACAAAGTGAACTGAAAAATCTTATTAGAGATTTGGATCTGCCCAAGAATAAAGCTAAGCTCTTAGGTCCCAAGATACAGCAGTAGAATCTCCTAGCGGGCGATATTTGGATTTCTTTGTTCCACAACCATGATAAAGATATTGACCAATACTTCTTCATGGAGAGCGATTTTGTGGCATGCAACAACATCAACAGTTTAATGAAAGCTCTGAAATTAAGTAATAATCCAAATGAATGGATCAATTGAATCAATTCATTAAAAACAAGCCTAAAAACCGTTTTGCGACAAAATGGAAATACGCTACTTTCAATTCCAGTTGGTAATGCAGTCCACATGAAAGAAACCTATGACAACATGAAACAGCTGTCGAGGTACCTGAACCATGACCAATATTTGTGGCCCCTTTGCGATCACTTGACGGTGGTTGCCCTCTTAGGCCAGTCTCACACGTCCAGATAATTCCGGAATTATCCGTGTCCGTGTGCTCCCGTGGTACATCAGAGTGGCACAAGTGCGGCACACGTGTGCCACCCGTGTGCCAACTGGGTACCACATGGAGCGTACCACACGGAGCTAGAGATAAGCGCTGTCCCCTGCATCTGGTGCTGAAGCGGCCATTCATATCTTCTCTCCAGCAGCGTTCGCTGGAAAGTGGATATGAAAAATCCTTTTTTTTTTGTCCTCATGTTTAAAATAAAGATCCCTGTCGCCAAAGCCTGTGCGCCCCCCCCCCCCCCGCTGTAACTAAAATACTCACCCCGCTTCCTCACAGCGTCCTGTCCTCGCCGCACCTTCTCCAGTATGAGCGGTCACGTGGTGCCGCTTATTACAGTCATGAATATGCGGCTCCACCCCTATGGGAGGTGGAGCCGCATATTCATGACTGTAATCGGCGGCCCCACGTGACCGCTCATATAGGAGAAGGTGCGGCGGGAACAAGACGCTGCGAGGGAGCCGGGTGAGTATTTTAGTAACAGCGGGGGGGGCGCACATGGGGTGAGAGGGGGTGACGACAGGGATCTTTATTTTAAACACGAAGACAAAAAAGAAAAAGGATTTTTCATATCTTCTTTCAAGCGAACGCTGCTGGAGAGAAGATATGAATGGCCGCTCCAGCACCATGTGGGGGGGACAGCGCTTACAGTAGCGCTGTCTCCTGCACGGCACACGGACTGCACACGGACAGCGTCCGTGTGCGGTACATGTTTTACACGAACCCATTGACTTTACTGGGTCTGTGTAATCCGTGCGCTCCCACGAACACTGACATGTCTCCGTGTTTTGCACACGGACACAAGGTCCGTGAAAACACGCTGACATGTGCAGTGACACATTGCTTTCAATGTGTCTACGTGAGTCAGTGTCTCTGGTACGTGACGAAACTGTCACCTCATGTACCAGAGCCACTGACGTGTGAAACCGGCCTTACTTGGTTTCCAGGGTGAGCACCCAAAGTACTGCTGCTTTCTGTGTGAGTGGGATTGTCATGCAAGAGAATATCACTACGATAAGAGACCTGCCTCTCCGACATTCACCTCAAACAGAGAGTAAAATGTCCTGCATCCAGCACTCATTGATCAACATAAGATTTTGTTACCACTATTTCATATCAAGATGGACCTAATGAATAACTTTCTAAAGGCAATGGATAAAAATGCAAAAGCTTTCAAGTATCTCATTGATAAATTTCCAAGGTTCAGTGAAGCAAATATAAAGAAAGGAGTCTTTATTAGACTTCAGATTTGTAAGCTTCTTCAAGATGAGGAGTTTCTCTGTTTGTTGCATGGCAAGGAAAAGACTGCATGGGCAGCATTCGCATTAGTGGTATCTATTGTTTTTTAGAAATCTAAACAGCAGATAACAATGAAGTGTTGGTGGAAAATCCCCTCAAAACATGTTCTTAAAGATTCATTTCTTACATCTAGACTCTTTTCCATCAAACTGTGGAGCAGTGAGCGATGAGCACGGTGAGAGATTCCATCAATGCTTGCAGATTCCTCTTGGACAATTGTAAGAAATGATCTGATGCAGGAGTAAACAAGCAAAAAAGAGTTGTCACTGAATGAGGACCAAATTTTGTAGTGCAATTTCTGTAAGTGTTTATGGATCGCCCCCGTAGGGCAGCGGGGAACTTGGAGCCGGGCCCTTCAGTTCTCAAGGGGAATGTCACGGTGGCTGACCCGGCCCGTGGCCCTAGGGACGTCTGTTGTAAATGGGGGAAAGGTCTTTAAAGGGATAATGTTCGTGATGCCACCTGTGGTATTCGGTCAGGGTGACCGACGCTGCTTAGGGGTCCACTGGGGTGATGTTATGGCAGCTAGATGGTATACCTTCCCACAGGTGAAGTATATCCCCAGGGCTTCCCGAAGTGTAGATGGTGGATGGTGTGAGGCGCAGTGAAGAACGAGGACACAAGGGTGCAGTCTCTTTACCTTTTTACTGAAGGTTCAACATCCACAGTCCAAAGCACCAGATCACAGGGCAGGCAGAGTCCGGCCGGTCTGAAGGCAAATCCAGAGTCCCCTTATCCAGGTGGAAATCAGTAGCCTTGGTGTTGTAGTACCTCCCTGCTGTGAGTCTCGGTAAGGTCCTCACAACTGTTCAGGATGTTATGTCTTTCTCTCTCTGTCTCCCTGATGGATAGGATAGGACAAACCCGTATGACTGATGGCCTGAGGCTTTTTACAGGGACACTATCACGCCCTCCTGGCTATAAGGTCGGGCAACTAATATGGAACTAGCTGTCCTGCCGGTCTGTGGAACCAGGCTTGGAGACGATGACTCCCTCGGTGTTCCGGCTACCGGCTTCTGCGCCTCAGAAAGGAGGCAGCCTTTTACAGGGCAGAACTCTTTCTGGTTTCCTTTCCTTTTGCTATGACTTCGTTTCTCACTCTCAGCAACACAATTCCCTTCAATGTCTCTTTCTTAGGATGCTGCTGCATTGATAAGCAGGCGCAGCTCCGTGTCCTTCTGACTAAGCCTCTGACAGGATCCCACCCCTGTCAGGGACCCACTACCTGAGTGGAGCTCAGATAGCAGCTCACTGGGTGAAGCTCAGCTCACTTCTGCCTGACTTCCTGTCCAGACCACCAGTTTTACCTAATTGTGAGGAGTGCCCTAATAAATAGAAACAAGGCTCCTACTGGCGGCCTGGAGTGTGAAGTGTGTTGTGTGGTTTGTGATACCTGGTAAAGAGATCTCCATTATTGCCTTCAGACGTAATATCACTCCCCCTGAAGGAAAAATGACACTACTGCAATGACCAGGACCCTGGGGCGCTACCACTCTCCCCCCCATTAAATCCAGTACTCCTGGACTGGGAAAAGAAAACAACAATACAGTAGCAGAAAGACATACGGTACATATTTTTGAAATGCTATAAAATAAATTAATTTAACTGTGCTTTCCTTTATGGGAGGTGAGAACACTTGAACGTTACAAGCAATAACATATTTACATGACTGCTTGGCTCATCTTGTATTAACTATAAAATACTATTACCCGTACAGGTATACTACCTATGAAGTGCAAACATTTCTTTATTCAAGTGCAAAACAGTTATTCTTCTCTAAGTGCAAAGTCTTTTAACTAATTAACTCAGTACTCACTAAATGACTCACTGACCCCCACGGGTTCACTTTATTGAAACGCAGAACAGATATCACCCCCCTTACGGGCTTAATGTATCTTTCAATTTTATTCTCAGTACATCATTCTAACTATCTAGCCTTAATTCTACCATATTAGCTACATACTACCAGCTATGTAAACATCATTACTATCTACTTTCTATTTTTTGCATTAACTCACTATCTACTATATTATCAACACAGTGGAACAAATTACCAATCCCATTAAGGGCAAAGTCAAGTCTTTTTCTGAGGTAGTGCAAAGCATTAATCACATCATCAATATTCAAGTCAATTTAAAGGTGACGTGATGCGAGGGACCCGTGACGAACCCCTAACGTTTCTAGGGTGGGCTACAAGACGTGTAATCCTGACCCAGAATTCTGCCACACCAACGGGTTTTTCTTCAGTTCTGTAATGTAAAGCAATTATTACAGCAAGATTTAACAGCAGTTTCTGTTAAGAGGCAGTCTCTGTAAAAGCCTCCTTTTGTAAAACCAGTAGAAAGCACCTTTAACCCCTTTACCCCCAAGGGTGGTTTGCACGTTAATGACCGGGCCAATTTTTACAATTCTGACCACTGTCCCTTTGTGAGGTTATAACTCTGGAACGCTTCAACGGATCCCAGTGATTCTGACATTGTTTTCTCGTGACATATTGTACTTCATGACAATGGTAAAATTTCTTTGATAATACCTGCGTTTATTTGTGAAAAAAACGGAAATATGGCGAAAATTTTGAAAATTTCGCAATTTTCCAAATTTGAATTTTTATGCAATTAAATCACAGAGATATGTCACACAAAATACTTAATAAGTAACATTTCCCACATGTCTACTTTACATCAGCAGAATTTTGGAACCAAAATTTTTTTTTGTTAGGGAGTTATAAGGGTTAAAAGTTGACCAGCAATTTCTCATTTCTACAACACCATTTTATTTTAGGGACCACATCTCATTTGAAGTCATTTTGAGGGGTCTATATGATAGAAAATACCCAAGTGTGACACCATTCTAAAAACTACACCCCTCAAGGTGCTCAAAACCATATTCAAGAAGTTTATTAACCCTTCTGGTGCTTCACAGGAATTTTTTGAATGTTTAAATAAAAATGAACATTTAACTTTTTTTCACAAAAAATGTAATTCAGCTCCAATTTGTTTAATTTTACCAAGGGTAACAGGAGAAAATAGACCCCAAACATTGTTGTACAATTTGTCCTGAGCACGACAATACCCCACATGTGGGGGTAAACCACTGTTTGGGCGCATGGCAGAGCTCGGAAGCGAAGGAGCGCCATTTGACTTTTCAATGCAAACTTGACTGGAATTGAGATGGGACGCCATGTTGCGTTTGGAGAGCCCCGATGTGCCTAAACATTGAAACCCCCCACAAGTGACACCATTTTGGAAAGTAGACCCCTTAAGGAACTTATCTAGATGTGTGGTGAGCACTTTGACCCACAAGTGCTTCACAGAAGTTTATAATGTAGAACCGTAAAAATAAAAAATCATATTTTTTCACAAAAATTAACTTTCCGCCCCCAATTTTTTATTTTCCCAAGGGTAAGAGAAGAAATTGGACCCCAAAAGTTGTTGTACAATTTGTCCTGAGTACGCTGATACCCCATATGTGGGGGTAAACCACTGTTTGGGTGGATGGGAGAGCTCGGAAGGGAAGGAGTGCCGTTTGACTTTTCAATGCAAAATTGACAGGAATTGAGATGGGATGCCATGTTGCGTTTGGAGAGCCACTGATGTGCCTAAACATTGAAACCCCCCACAAGTGACACCATTTTGGAAAGTAGACCCCTTAAGGAACTTATCTAGATGTGTGGTGAGCACTTTGACCCACCAAGTGCTTCACAGAAGATTATAATGCAGAGCCGTAAAAATAAAACAAAAAATTTTTCCCACAAAAATTATTTTTTTAGCCCCCAGTTTTGTATTTTCCCGAGGGTATCAGGAGAAAGTGGACCCCAAAATTTGTTGCCCAATTTGTCCTTAGTGCGGTGATACACCATATGTGGGGGGGAACCACTGTTTGGGCGCATGGGAGGGCTCGGAAGGGAAGGAGCTCCATTTGGAATGCAGGCTTAGATGGAATGGTCTGCAGGTGTCACATTGCATTTGCAGAGCCCCTAATGTACCGAAACAGTAGAAACCCCCCACAAGTGACACCATTTTGGAAACTAGACCCCCTAAGGAACTCATCTAGATGTGTTGTGAGAGCTTTGAACCCCCAAGTGTTTCACTACAGTTTGTAACGCAGAGCCGTGAAAATTGAAAAAAAAAAATCTTTCCCCAAAAAATTATTTTTTAGCCCCCAGTTTTGTATTTTCCCGAGGGTAAGAGGAGAAATTTGACCCCAAAAGTTGTTGTCCAATTTGTCCTGATTACGCTGATACCCCATATGTTGGGGGGAACCACCGTTTGGGCGCATGGGAGGGCTCGGAAGGGAAGGAGTGCCATTTGGAATGCAGACTTAGATGGAATGGTCTGCAGGCGTCACATTGCGTTTGCAGAGCCCCTAATGTACCTAAACAGTAGAAATCCCCCACAAGTGACCCCATATTGGAAACTAGACCCCCATGGAACTTATCTAGATGTGTTGTGAGAACTTTGAACCCCCAAGTGTTTCACTACACTTTATAACGCAGAGCCGTGAAAATAAAAAATCTTTTTTTTCCCACAAAAATTATTTTTTAGCCCCCAGTTTTGTATTTTCCCAAGGGTAACAGGAGAAATTGGACCCCGGAAGTTGTTGTCCTATTTGTCCTGAGTACGCTGATACCCCATATGTTGGGGTAAACCCCTGTTTGGGCACACGGGAGAGCTCGGAAGGGAAGGAGCACTGTTTTACTTTTTCAACGCAGAATTGGCTGGAATTGAGATCGGACGCCATGTCGCGTTTGGAGAGCCCCTGATGTGCCTAAACAGTGGAAACCCCCCAATTATAACTGAAACCCTAATCCAAACACACCCCTAACCCTAATCCCAACAGTAACCCTAACCACACCTCTAACCCTGACACACACCTAACCCTAATCCCAACTGTAAATGTAATCTAAACCCTAACCGTAACTTTAGCCCCAACCCTAACTGTAGCCTTAACCCTAGCCCCAACCCTAACTTTAGCCCCAACCCAAACTGTAGCCCTAACCCTAGCCCTAACCATAGCCCTAACCCTAACTTTAGCCCCAACCCTAACTGTAGCCTTAACCCTAGCCCTAACCATAACCCTAGCCCTAACCCTAGCCCTAACCCTAACCCTAGCCCTAACCCTAGCCCTAGCCCAAACCCTAACCCTAGCCCTAACCCTAGCCCTAGCCCTAACCCTAATGGAAAAATGGAAATAAATACATTTTTTTAATTTTTCCCTAACTAAGGGGATGATGAAGGGGGGTTTGATTTACTTTTATAGCGGGTTTTTTAGCGGATTTTTATGATTGGCGGCCGTCACACACTGAAAGACGCTTTTTATTGCAAAAAATATTTTTTGCGTTACCACATTTTGAGAGCTATAATTTTTCCATATTTTGGTTCACAGAGTCATGTGAGGTCTTGTTTTTTGCGGGACGAGTTGACGTTTTTATTGGTAACATTTTCGGGCACGTTACATTTTTTGATCGCTTTTTATTCCGATTTTTGCGAGGCAGAATGACCAAAAACCAGCTATTCATGAATTTCTTTTGGGGGAGGCGTTTATACCGTTCCGCGTTTGGTAAAATTGATAAAGCAGTTTTATTCTTCGGGTCAGTACGATTACAGCGACACCTCATTTATATCATTTTTTTTATGTTTTGGCGCTTTTATACGATAAAAACTATTTTATAGAAAAAATAATTATTTATGCATCGCTTTATTCTCAGGACTATAACTTTTTTTTTTTTTGCTGATGATGCTGTATGGCGGCTCGTTTTTTGCGGGACAAGATGACGCTTTCAGCGGTATCATGGTTATTTATATCCGTCTTTTTGATCGCGTGTTATTCCACTTTTTGTTCGGCGGTATGATAATAAAGCGTTGTTTTTTGCCTCGTTTTTTTTTTTTTTTCTTACGGTGTTTACTGAAGGGGTTAACTAGTGGGCCAGTTTTATAGGTTGGGTCGTTACGGACGCGGTGATACTAAATATGTGTACTTTTATTGTTTTTTTTTTAAATTTAGATAAAGAAATGTATTTAGGGGAATAATATTTTTTTTTTTTTTTCATTATTTAGGAATATTTTTTTTTATTTTTTTTTACACATTTTGAAATTTTTTTTTAAACTTTTTTACATTGTCCCAGGGGGGGACATCACAGATCAGTGATCTGACAGTGTGCACAGCACTCTGTCAGATCACTGATCTGACATGCAGCGCTGCAGCCTTCACAGTGCCTGCTCTGAGCAGGCTCTGTGAATCCACCTCCCTCCCTGCAGGACCCGGATCCGCGGCCATCTTGGATCCGGGGCTTGAGGAAGCAGGGAGGGAGATGAGACCCTCGCAGCAACGCGATCACATCGCGTTGCTGCGGAGGGCTCAGGGAAGCCCGCAGGGAGCCCCCTCCCTGCGGGAAGCTTCCCTATACCGCCGGCACATCGCGATCATCTTTGATCGCGGTGTGCCAGGGGTTAATGTGCCGGGGGCGGTCCGTGACCGCTCCTGGCACATAGTGCCGGATGTCAGCTGCGATAAACAGCTGACACCCGGCCGCGATCGGCGGCGCTCCCCCCGTGAGTGCCGCCGATCGCGCTGGACGTACTATCCCGTCCGTGGTCATGGGGGCCCACCCCACCTCGACGGGATAGTACGTCCCATGTCAGAAAGGGGTTAAGAAGGTGCAAACTATTTACAAGCAGTTCAGGAATCATTCACCGTCCATGATCCTACAGTCTTTAAGGCAAAAGGAAAAGGTAACTTTGTAAACAAAGGATCCCTTTAAACAGGGGACCCCTTTAAGAGCTAACCTTAGACAGGTTTAAAGTATTTGTGAAGCAGCAAAGGATGAACAGTTAACTATTTACATTCTTTTCAGTCAACATTTACTTGGACGGCTTTAAGGGCTTTACCTGGCACACAACCCTTTTTGGCCTGGGAAGGGTGGAATCCAAGGTTACACCTGATGTCGGATAAACACCATTGGTCTTTCTTTCGTGGATTGTCATATCATGCGCAGCAATGGAGGTCTGCGTCGCTTGATGATGGGCATTTACTGCAGCAGAGGTAGCGGCTGCTGCAAGATCAGTCACTGGAACTAAGTCAGTAGCAGTCGCTGGAGTGGTGTCGGTCACTGGGGCAGGGTCGTTCTATATACCTGCTTCAGATGCGGTCCCTCCGGTGCCAGTCTGCTCTGCCTCCGCTGGGGTCTGGAACGCTGGTTGCAGGGCCTTGTGCTGCGGCGTTGTCATCTCTGTTTGCAGCATCTCGCTTTCCAGCAGGGCCTTGCTTTCTGGCTTCGGAGTGCTAGAACTTCTTTCTTGCTCTGGACCAGACGAGGCTGTCGACAGACGTCTGGTGAGGCTCCCGATGAAGGTCTTGTTCCACCTGGCCTCAGTGCTCAGCTTCTGGCGCACAAGCTGACAGGTGCGTTCTTCCTCTTCCTTCCGCAGGAGGTCCGGATTCATCTTCGGTGAAGGGTGCAGTTCTTGCAGGCCCTGGCTGGGAGAGTCCTCGTGCTCCATCCCACGCTCCGAGGTCCACTCACCTCCCTCCGCCATATTGTTTTTCGGCACCTCACATCACAGTCTTGGCAGTGGGCGGGCATATTTTTTGCGCCGCTCTGCTGGACCCGCCCACGATGGCACGCCCTTCTTCTCCTGCGCTCCTCGTGGCGCTGTAATGGCGGCAGTTTGACGGGAATTTTGGCGGTCTTTACACAGTCTTTTCAATAAATCACAGTTCAATTACGATTCTGGCACCATTCTTAGGTATACATGACCTGATTTTCAGGCTTAAGTAGATCCTGTTCGTGACGCCAAGTTTGATCGCCCCCGTAGGGCAGCGGGGAACTCGGAGCCGGGCCCTTCAGTTCTCAAGGGGGATGTCACAGTGGCTGACCCGGTCCGTGGCCCTAGGGACGTCCGTTGTAAATGGGGGAAAGGTCTTTAAAGGGATAATGTTTGTGACGCCACCTGTGGTCAGGGCGACTTCGTTTCTCACTCTCAGCAACACAATTCCCTTCAATGTCTCTTTCTTAGGATGCTGCCGCATTGGTAAGCAGACGCAGCTCCGTGTCCTTCTGACTAAGCCTCTGACAGGATCCCAACCCTGTCAGGGACCCACTACCTGAGTGGAGCTCAGATAGCAGCTCACTGGGTGAAGCTCAGCTCACTTCTGCCTGACTTCCTGTCCAGACCACCAGTTTTACCTAATTGTGAGGAGTGCCCTAATAAATAGAAACATGGCTCCCCCTGGTGGCCTGGAGTGTGTTGTGTGGTTTGTCATACCTGGTAAATAGATCTCCTTTATTGCCTTCAGACGTAAAATCACTCCCCCTGGAGGAAGAATGACACTACTGCAATGACCAGGACCCTGGGGCACTGCATTTATAATTCACAATAGTGTTTTAGTGATTTGAATTGTTGCTAAGTTTCCACTAAATAAATATCAGAAAATTGTCATAAAAATATTCTGCATCTTTATATTTGCAAAAATAATAGTGTTTCAAAGTACTGAAACTTTTTTGCATTAATTATACAGTGGGTATGGAAAGTATTCAGACCTCTTTAAATTTTTCACTCTTTGTTTCATTGCAGCCATTTGGTAAATTCAAAATAGTTCATTTTTTTCTCATTAATGTACACTCTGCAACCCATCTTGACTGAAAAAGAAAAACAGAAATGTAGAAATTTTTGAATATTTATTAAAAAAGAAAAACTGAAATATCACATGGTCATAAGAATTCAGACCCTTTGCTCAGACACTCATATTTAAGTCACATTCTGTCAATTTCCTTATGATCCTCCTTGAGATGGTTCTCCTCCCATAATACAGTGCCTTGCGAAAGTATTCGGTTCCCTAGAACTTTTCAACCTTTTCCCACTTATCATGCTTCAAACATAAAGACACCAAATGTATATACAGCTGCAAGTCGCTTGGGGTATGTCTCTATCAGTTTTGTACATCGAGAGACTGAAATTCTTGCCTATTCTTCCTTGGCAAACAGCTCGAGCTCACTGAGGTTTGATGGAGATCGTTTGTGAACAGCAGTTTTCAGCTCTTTCCACAGATTCTCGATTGGATTGAGGTCTGGACTTTGACCTGGCCATTCTAACACCTGGATATGTTTATTTGTGAACCATTCCACTGTAGATTTTGCTTTATGTTTGGGATCATTGTCTTGTTGGAAGACAAACCTCCGTCCCAGTCTCAGGTCTTTTGCAGACTCCAACAGGTTTTCTTCAAGAATGGTCCTGTATTTGGCTCCATCCATCTTCCCATCAATTTTAACCATCTCCCCTGTCCCTACTAAAGAAAAGCAGGTCCAAACCATGATGCTGCCACCACCATGTTTTACAGTGTGGATGGTGTGTTCAGGGTGATGAGCTGTGTTGCCTTTCGCCAAACATATTGTTTGGCATTGTTGCCAAAAAGTTCGATTCTGGTTTCGTCTGACCAGAGCACCTTCTTCCACATGTTTGGTGTGTCTGGAGCGCCCCCAGACATAGGGCCGCGGTCAGGCGCGGACTGGCCCAGGTGGCAGGAATGCATATGCCCCCCGGGCCGGTACCTAAGCAGCTGCACAGGGCCACTGGAGGACTAGCAGTAGCAGTGATTGCAATACATAGCGCCACCTGTAGTGCACGGTGGCGTCATCCCGCCAGCAGCCTCGACATGCAGGCTGCAGGGGTATGTGATGAGCAGGCTCCTGTGCGGCGCTGCCACTCTGAGGGAGAGAGCCAGCAGCAATCAAGATGAAAGGTCAGCGACTCAGCATACCTCCTGTGTGTGCACGGAGCTCCGGCTTCTCCTGCTTTTATCTGCTATCCCGGCAGAGAAGGAGAGACGGGGGAGGTGCCCGGACAGTGCAGAGCTGTGAGCAGGAGAAACTGAAGAGCTGCACATGGACAGCCGCCCCTGCACCACTGAGGAGATTGTGTGATGTGTGTATGAGCCTGGTATCTGGTGTGTTGTGTATGTGATGGCTGCGTGTGTGTGATAGCTGCGTGTGTGTGATGGCAGCGTGTGTGTGATGGCTGCGTGTGTCTGATGGCTGCGTATGTGTGATGGCTGCATGCATGAGTGATGGCTGCGTGACCAGGGGCAGATTATAAGAGGGTCAATATTGGCAGTAGCCCAGGGCCAAGTGGTGGGGGGGGGGGCCCTGGGCTACCGCACAGATTGCCCACCACCATCATGGCATTACTGCCCGTGCCCTGACTGGCGTATCATTTATGGGCCCAGTTGGCAGAGAGAGGGGGCCCGCATCGGGCCCCGTCTCATCTGCTCACCGGGCCCCTACCGGCGCTGTGGCGGTTTCCTATTGACGTGCGGGCACATGCCCGCACATCAATAGTTAACAACAACAGCCGCCAGCCAATTGGAGGCTGGCAGCTGAAGTCGGCCGCAGGCACACGCGCAGCGCACATGTCGCCGGCGTCTGACGTCATTGTCAGTCGCCGGCGAATGCGCGCTGCTGGAGGGAGCTCGCCGCCTGGAGCGCTGGTAAGGTGAGGAGAACTCAGTTTGTTGTTTTTTTTGTTTTTTGCTAACCTTACGATTGCTGGACACACTGGAGCAGATTGCTGGAGACACTGGGGCAGATTGCTGGAGACACTGGGGCAGATTGCTGAAGACACTGGGGCAATGTTGGACACACTGGGGCCATGCTGGACACACTGGGGCAATGCTGGACACACTGGAGCAGATTGCTGGACACACTGGGGGTAATATGCTGGACACACTGGGGCAGATTGCTAGACATACTGGGGCAGATTGCTGGACACACTGGGGGCAATGCTGGACACTCTGGGGCAATATGCTGGACATACTGGGGCAGATTGCTGGACACTGGGGCAATATGCTGGACATACTGGGGCAGATTGCTGGAAACACTGGGGGTAATATGCTGGACACACGGACAGATTGCTGGACACACTGTCTGGAGGCAATGCTGGACACTGGGGCAGATTGCTGGACACACTGGGGGCAATATGCTGGAGTCAGACACTGGGGCAGATTGCTGGACACACTGTCTGGGGGCAATATGCTGTACATACTGGGGCACATTGCTGGACACACTGGGGGTAATATGCTGGACACACTGGTGGTAATATGCTGGACACACTGGGGGTAATATGCTGGACACACTGGGGCAGATTGCTGGACACACTGGGGCAATATTCTGGACACACTGGGGCAATATGCTGGACACACTGGAGCAATATGCTGGACACATTGGGGCAATATGCTGGACACACTGGGGCAATATGCTGGACACTGGGGCAGATTGCTGGACACACTGGGGGCAGGACTGGAGGCATGGGCAGAATGTAGATACGGGGCATGATTGGAGACACGAGACAGAATGAAAGACATGGGGCAGGATTGGATCATGGGGCAGGATGGATACGATGGAGACAGATGGGGCAGGACGGGGAGATCATATGGGGTAGAATGGATACTCATGAGGGCAGGATGGGAGAGCACATGGCTGGAGCCAGGAATGAGATACACGGGGCCAGGGTGGGGAATATTATTACCATAGGGGCTAATTAAGGGATATTATTGCTGCAGTGATGTATTTATTTTATTTTTTGAGTATACTGTTTTAAATGGGGGGGGGGGGGCGGTCCTGTTACTGTGCAGAGTATCACTATGTCGCCTTTTTTTCTTCATGTGGTGTTATGTAGAAGTTGTGAAAAATTAAGTAATGTGTTCTGCAAGTGGAGCTTGAGATAACTGTGTTATTTCCTGCAGAAACGAGTCCTGGCTGGAAGAAATGATGGCAGTCTGTGCTGGATGAAAGATGAAGGAGTTCACCTAGAGACGTCACTGGTGAGTCAGTGTTACCTATACACTGACACTATACACTGTATACTATATACAGAGGTCCTGTGTACAATGTCACCAGTGATCACTGTATTACCTATACATTATATACAGAGCTCCTGTGTATAATGTCACCAGTAGTGTTGAGCATTCCGATACCGCAAGTATCGGGTATCGGCCGATACTTGCGGTATCGGAATTCTGATACCGAATTCCGATACTTCCCGCGTATCGGATACCGGAATCGGAAGTTCCCAGAATTCAAACTGCACGCAGCAGCCAATGAGGAATGAATGGAAGTGTGGGCACATCCTGTTTAGCATGGTGGGCATGTAAGTACTGGCAAGGCTGTGATTGGCTGCTGAAATGATGTCACTCTGCACTATAAAAAACGCTGCCGCCATTTTGCGCTCACTCTGCTGTGATTTCAGCTAGGGATAGGACGCTGTGTTCTAACTGAGGGCCAGTTGAGATAGCTAATTGCTTTATTTTGCTTTTCCAAGGCTAATTTAGCAAACGCTGTGTTCACTGTTCAGTTCACCTTGCTCTTGCCTTGCAGCGCTTTTTTAACAGCGTTCTGCAAGGTCTCTGTGTGTGTGTGTGTGCAGCTCACTCTGTAGTCTGTGTGCAGCCATATACCAGGTTGTATTCAGCTCAGGGGGGGGTTCACACTGCCTCACACAGTTCTATCCATTGTCCTTTTTTGCTCATAGTGCAGCCTGCTGCACATTTTTTCTAAAATTTCCTATTAGTGTCTTTCCACCCGTCTCCAGCCAAATAGTGGAAAAACACTAGATAGGATAACCTAGAGGGGGGTTTTTGGGCCTTGCAGCGCCGTTTACGGCTGTCTGCACGGTCTCCGTGTGAGCGCAGCTCGCCCTGTAGTCTGTGTGCAGCCACAGCCGGTTGTATTCAGCTCAGGGTTTGTCACTGCCTCATACCGTTAAATAACTTGTTCTTTTTTTCAACTAGTGCAGCCTGTTTAAAAATTATTTAAAAAATTCCTATTAGTGTCTTTCCACCCGTCTCCAGCTAAATAGTGGAAAAACACTAGATAGGATAACCTAGAGGAGGGTTTTTGGGCCTTGCAGCGCCGTTTACGGCTGTCTGCACGGTCTCCGTGTGAGCGCAGCTCGCCCTGTAGTCTGTGTGCAGCCACAGCCTGTTGTATTCAGCTCAGGGTTTGTCACTGCCTCATACCGTTAAATAACTTGTCCTTTTTTTCAACTAGTGCAGCCTGTTTAAAAATTATTTAAAAAATTCCTATTAGTGTCTTTCCACCCATCTCCAGCTAAATAGTGGAAAAACACTAGATAGGATAACCTAGAGGAGGGTTTTTGGGCCTTGCAGCGCCGTTTACGGCTGTCTGCACGGTCTCCGTGTGAGCGCAGCTCGCCCCCTGTAGTCTGTGTGCAGCCACAGCCCGTTGTATTCAGATCAGGGTTTGTCACTGCCTCATACCGTTAAATAACTTGTCCTTCTTTTTCAACTAGTGCAGCCTGTTGAAAATTTTGTAAACAATTTCCTATTAGTGTCTTTCCACCCGTCTCCAACAAAATAGTGGAAAAACACTAGATAGGATAACCTAGAGGAGGGTTTTTGGGCCTTGCAGCGCCGTTTACGGCTGTCTGCACGGTCTCCGTGTGAGTTAAACTCGCTCTGTAGCCCGATCTGCACAAAAAAAAAAAAGTAAAGTTCACCAAACACCACTTAACACTTGTGTAGGCCACATTTTATCAATAATAAAGTCTAGTCCACACTTTACAACATTAGTGTTTCTTACACCTGTTAGGAGGAGCATTTCAGGAATAAGCATACTAAGGCCTTAGTACTTTTCTGCTTATCTTTATCTGTCAACCAAGATGAAGAGGGCAGGGAGTAAGGGTCGTGGGCGTGGAGCAGGGAGAGGAGCAGGGAGAGGACGTGGTGATTCTGTGCCTGCTGCGGGCACCGGTGACTCATCATCACCCAGTTTCAGCAGGGAACAGTCCTTCATGCACAGCTTTGTCGGAGAGCGCCGTGCACCGCTGCTGCGTGAAGATCAAATTGAAGCCGTTGTCGGATGGATGGCAGCTAACGCATCGACTTCAATTAGTGCCACATCCTCTCAGGCACAGACCACTGGAGAGCAGCCATCTGTCTCTTCACCACCTGCCAAATTGGCCAGGCAGTCAGAGAGCCCAGGACAGGAGCCGTCTCTACTTCTGTTCTCTGAATCTCTTGGCTTGGAAACAGGGGGCCAGCCAAGAAGTATTGGAGAAATGGCAGAAGAGGCAGTGTGCAGTGATGCCCAACAGCTTTGTCTCTCTGACTCTGAAGAGGCGGGTGGGTCAGTGCCTGTGGTGACCACAGCGCAGTACGCATCTGATGATGAAACTCAGGTGCCGCTTTCTGGTGCGTACTGTGCTGCCGAGACTACCCAGGAGGAGCAGTTGGTGGCAGAGGGTAGTGGAGATGATGAGGTCCTTGACCCATCGTGGCGTGAGGAACAGGAAGGTGGTGGGAGCAGCTCAGAGGAAGAGATTCCCCTAACGGGCCAAAGAGGGAGAGGGAGGGGGAAGACTGCGGAGCCTGTAGCCTCCACTTTGGCACCAGTTAGGAGCCTGTCTCTTTCAAAAGCCAAAAAGGGCGCTCCCAAGACTTGCAGTGCCTGGTCCTTTTTTGACACAGTTGCAGATGACATTTGTTTTGTCAAATGCAAGCTGTGTCATCAGAAAGTCAAAAGAGGTAAAAGTGTCAGCAACCTCAATACCACAAATATGTGGAAACATGTGCGGACCAGGCACGCGGTGGAGTTACAAAAACACACTGAAGACCTAGGCCAACCAACAGCAGCAGCTACCACCTCTTCAGCTCGTGTTGCTTCTTCCTCCAGCTCACGCACAGCTGGTTCGGCTTCCTCCTTGGATCGCCATGGAAGAACCTCTGGCACTGTTGTCCAGAGACCTAGTGTAATTCCACCCACAGTACCACGTTCCCAGTCATCCTCACACTCCCAGCCTAGTCTACAGCCATCGGTAGTACAGGCATGGGAGAAAAGGCGGGCATTCTCGGCAAACCACCCCCGAGCACAGGCTCTGAATGCAGGCATTGCCAAACTTCTGTCCCTGGAAATGCTCTCATTCAGGCTGGTGGAGACTGACAGCTTCCGTGACTTGATGGCATTGGCAGTCCCACAGTACAAGGTGCCCAGCAGCTTTTACTTCAGCAGGCAAGCTGTCCCTGCCCTGCACAAGCATGTGGAGGGACAAATAAAACACGCGCTACTGAATGCCGTCAGTAGCAAGGTCCACCTCACCACCGATGCGTGGACCAGTCAACATGGACAGGGGCGATACTTTCCGTCACTGCCCATTGGGTTAATGTTGTTAAGCCGGGTACAGACCGTGCGAGTGGCGCAGGACGTGTCCTGCCCACTCCAAGGATTGCAGGAATCCAGTCTGTACGCATTGACTCCTCCTCTTACACCAGTTCCTCAGATTCATCGCTGCAGGATCCGTCACAGTCCACCTCCACATGGACCCGTGAACGTTTACCTGTTACGACTGACATGAGCACAGCCGTGGCCAAACGTCAGCAGGCCGTCTTGAAATTAGTTTCTTTGGGGAATCGAAGCCACACAGCGCAGGAGCTCTGGAATGCCCTAAAGCAGGAGAGCGATGTGTGGTTTGTGCCAGCGCATCTCCAGCCAGGCATGGTAGTGTGTGACAATGGCCGAAATCTGGTGGCAGCTTTAGGCCTTAGCAACCTCACTCACATCCCATGTCTGGCACATGTGCTCAATTTGGTTGTGCAGAGTTTTCTGAGGGACTATCCGGATCTTGATGCACTTCTGCACAAGGCCCGCCTAGAGTGTGCTCACTTGTGGCGTTCCAGCTTGGCAAGATCCCGCATTGCTGCTCTGCAGCGTCGGTTTTGCCTTCCTGAACATCGCATCATATGTGACCTACCTACCAGGTGGAATTCCACGTTACATATGTTGGAGCGGTTGTGTGAGCAGCAGCAAGCAGTAATGGAGTACCAGCAGCATCAGGCGCAAAAAAGTCGCAGTCAGCGCCGCTCAGACTTCACAACCACAGAGTGGGCCACTATGAAGGACGTCTGCCAGGTTTTGCGTCCTTTCGATTATTCCACGCGGATGGCAAGTGCAGATGATGCACTAGTCAGCATGACTGTCCCCCTTATCTGCTTGCTTCAAGAAACCCTGCAAGGGATAAGGGATGATGTGGAAGAGGTGGAGGATGAGGAGTCACCTTTTCCATCAGCTTCTGGACAGTCAGCGCCACGTGGTTCCTCACAAAGGGGTCGGCAGGGGACCCTTTGTGAGGAGGATGAGGAGGAGTTAATGGACGAGGAAGAGCTATGTCCAGAGGAGGGAGTTACACCATTGTCCAGTGGTCAGTGTGTACAGCGAGGGTGGGGTGATGAAGAGCGGGCAGAGATCATGTCTCAAGCAGGGGACAGCGTTTCTGGGCCAGTTGGCAGTCTGCAGCACATGGTTGATTTCATGTTGCAGTGCCTGAGAGACGACCGCCGCATCAACCACATTCTCAACGTGCCTGATTATTGGGTGTACGCCCTCCTCGATCCTCGCTACCGTGACAATGTCCAAAACCTCATCCCGGCGTTGACACGGGAGCGTAAAATGCGGGAGTACCACGACACACTGGTGAATTCCATCATCTTCTCCAGTCCAACTGAGAGGAGTGCTGCTAGTGCTTTACACACATGCTAGCCACCTTAGGGAGAGACCCAAGTTGGGCTAAATGTAGCGGGACGAAAGAGACCGAAAAGCCCTCTACTTAAAGGAAATACATAGTGGATGCTTTCCTGAAACGGAAAGTACTTGCAAGCAGCATAATACAAAGAATAGCAGGTTTACCCAGAATCCTTTGCAGTAGGCGGAGCTATGCAAATCATCTCTTTCCACCCCAGTCTAATCCACAGCGCTTGGAACCGCCAAGCGTGCAATGCTGCGGATTAGTTTCTAAATTTACAAAAAAGCTAGTGCTTTACAAAGCAGCTCAGTGCGTCGAGGCAGTGGAGGAGGAGGCTCTGCACAAAGAGGGAGCAGAAGCAGTGCCTCTGCCCAAGGCAAGCCCAGTATGGCACAACTGTGGAAAACTTTTGTGTGCCCGCCCCAAATGTCTACACCATCACCGGCGGCTCCAGTCAGCAGGAGGCAACGGTTCCGTCAGATGGTGACAGACTACATGGCTTGCCCTCTTAGTGTACTCCCAGACGGCTCTTTCCCGTTCAAGTTTTGGGTCTCTAAGCTGGATACATGGCCAGAGCTAAGCCAGTATGCATTGGAGGTGCTGGCTTGCCCTGCGGCTAGTGTCTTATCGGAACGTGTTTTTAGTGCCGCAGGTGGTGTACTAACAGACCGTCGCATGCGACTATCCTCCGATAACGTTGACCGGCTCACTTTCCTGAAAATGAACCAGGCCTGGATCTCGCAGGAATTTGCCACTCCTCTGCCTGATTAAGTAATTGGGTGTCATCCAGGTCTCCTGATGTGTTCATCTTTCTACCACCTGAACTGCTATTCCTGGGCTCCAACACCGCCAGTTGCGGCTCAGAAGTGCAGGCTGCACAGTCAAAACATACGACCCAGTGTTATTGGGTTTCAGTAACGTCAGCTGATCCCCAGCTGTGTAGCCGGCAATGTGTCCTGCGACCGCCACGCTGGCACAACAACCTAAATGTAAGGGAACCTGTCCCCCCCCCCTCGGCGTTTGTTAGTGAAAGAGCCATCTTGTGCAGCAGTAATGTTGCACAAGGAAAAGGTAGCTCTTTTATTTTAGCTCCTTGCACACGCAGAACTTAACACTTATAAAATGTGTTCACTGATACTGTTATACCGTCCCGGAGCTGGGACTTTCCTTCATAATGTGACGCAGCACAGGCGTCATTCCTACCCCCTTGGTGCCATGCGCTGCCTCCTCAGCGTTGTTTTAAGCTGTCACGGAGCCTGCGCTGTTCTGTTATCCCTTGGCCATGGCCAGTTTGCGCTGCCTGTCTTTTGACATAATTTGGTGTCAGGATGGCTGCGCCTGTGCGCCCGCGCTGCCCGAGAACCCGCCTCGCAGTGTCTTCTGATTGAATCACACTGCGAGCCTGGGATCCATGGGCATGCGCAGTGCATATCTTCACCTCGGGCTCTCGCCCATCTCCCTCCGCCTTCTTTAGATTGTGCGCCGTCAGCTGATCCCTAATAGCATGCCACGGCCGTGACGCCGCACAGTCTGAAGAAGAGGGAAGGAGGGGAGTGAGAGTCGAGGATATGCACTGTGTATGCCCATGGATCCAAGGCCCGGAGTGGGATTACATTAGACGACACTGCGAGGTGAGATCTGGAGCAGCGTGGATGCACAGGCACTGACAGCCTGACACCAAATTATGTCAGAAGACAGGCAGCGCTAATTGGGCATGGCCAAGGGATAACAGAACAGCGCAGGCTCCGTGACAGCTTAAAACAACGCTGAGGAGGCAGCGCACGGCACCAAGGGGATAGGAATGACAGCTGTGCTGCGTCCCATTACGAAGGAAATTCCCACCTCTGGGACGGTTTTATGGTATAAGATGACACATTTTTAGCGTTTACTTCTGTGTTTGCAAGGAGCATAATTAAAAGAGCAACCTTTTCCTTTTGCATCCTTAGTGCTGCACAAGATGGCTCTTTCAGCAACAAACGTCTTGGGGGGGGGGGTTAAAGGTTCCCTTTCAACTTGCTCCAATCAGGCTTCGGCCTACACTCTGTTCCTCTGCTCCTCCTGCTGTCCCTGGGCTCTAACACCGCCAGTTGGTGCCTGGAAGTGCTGTCTGCACAGTCAACAGTCGCTCCTCTGTTATTGGGGTTCAGTAACGTCAGCTGATCCCCAGCTGTGTGTGCGGCAATACCTCCAATCAGCTCCTCCTGCTGTCCCTGGGCTCTAACACCGCCAGTTGGTGCCTGGAAGTGCTGTCTGCACAGTCAACAGTCGCTCCTCTGTTATTGGGGTTCAGTAACGTCAGCTGATCCCCAGCTGTGTGTGCGGCAATACCTCCAATCTGCTCCTCCTGCTGTCCCTGGGCTCTAACACCGCCAGTTGGTGCCTGGAAGTGCTGTCTGCACAGTCAACAGTCGCTCCTCTGTTATTGGGGTTCAGTAACGTCAGCTGATCCCCAGCTGTGTATCCGGCAACGTGTCATGCGACCGCCACGCTGGCACAACTAAAATGTAAGGGGACCTGTCCCCTCCCCAGGCGTTTGTTACTGAAAGAGCCACCTTGTGCAGCACTAATACTGCACAAGGAAAAGGTCGCTCTTGAAATTATGCTCCTTGCAAACGCTGAACTACACACTCATGTAATGTGTCCCCTCACACCGTCCAACCGTCCCAGAGGTGGGACTTTCCTTTGCAATGTGACGCAGCACAGCCGTCATTGCTACCCCCTTGGCACCGTGCGCTGCCTCCTTTGATTCCGTCATGGACCCTGCGCTGTTATGTTATCCCTTGGCCATGCACAGTTTGCGCTGCCCGTCCTCTGACATCATTTGTTGTCGTCCTGGCTGCGCCTGTGCGTCCATGCTGCCCGAAATGCCACCTCGCAGTGTCGTCTAATGTGATCCCCCAGTGGGCCTGGCATCCATGGCCATGCGCAGTGCATATACTAGCCTCTCACTCCCCTTCTTCACGCTTCTTCAGACTAGGTGGCGTCAGCTGATCCCTAATAGCATGCCACGGCTGTGACGCCGCACAGTCTGAAGAAGCAGGAAGGAGGTGAGTGAGAGGCGATGATATGCACTGCGCATGCCCATGAATCCCTGGCCCGCAGTGGGATTACATTAGATGACACTGCGAGGTTGTATCTCGGGCAGGTTTGACGCACAGGCACTGCCAGCCTGACACCTAAATGATGTCAGAAGATGGGCACCGCTAACTGTGCATGGCCAAGGGATAACATTACAGCGCGGGCTCCGTGACAGAACCAAACAACGTTGAGGAGGTGGCGCACGGCACCAAGGGGGTTGGAATGACGGCTGTGCTGTGTCACATTACAAAGGAAAGTCCCACTTCCTTGACGGTTTGACGGTGTGAGGGGACACATTATATGAGTGTGTACTTCAGCGTTTGCAAGGAGCATAATTTTAGGAGCCACCATTTTCCATGTGCAGTATTACTGCTGTACAAGATGGCTCTTTCAGCAACAAATGCCTGGGGGGGGGGTTAAAGGTTCCCTTTCAACTTGCTCCACTGCAGGCTTCGGCCTACACTCTGCTCCTCTTTGATTCCCTGGGTTTCAACACTGTCAGTTGCCACCTGGAAGTGTTGTCTACACAGAAAAAACACTAGCTGATGTGTCAGTGGGGTTCAGCACCGCCAGCTGTTCCCCTGCTGTGTAGTCGGCAACGTGTCCAGCACAAGCCATGCTGGCACAACAGAACAAAAGCTGCCACCAGTGCAGGCTTCGGCCTACACTCTGCTCCTCTCCTCCTCCTGCTGACCCTGGGCTCAAACACCGCCAGTTTTTGCCCGGAACTGCTAGCTGCACAGAGAAAAACACCAGCCAATGTGTTAGTGGGGTTCAGCACCGCCAGCTGTTCCCCTGCTGTGTAGCCGGCAACGTGACCTGCAAACGCCACGCAGGCACATGAACTGAAATTAAAGGGACCCTGCCACCCACCCCAAGGTGTTTCTATGTATAACAGCCACCTTGTACAGCAGTAATGCTGCATTTGTACAAGGTGGCTGACTTTTTCTCCTTGCCAACGTGGAACTCAACACATACAAAATGTGTCTCATTGAGACCATTCCACTGTCCCTGAGGTGTGACTTTCCTTTCTAATGGTACGCAGCACCACCCTTGGTAGCGCTGCCCGTCTTCTGACATCATTGGTTGGCTGCCTGTGCCTGTGCGTCCGCCCTGCCCGACACAACCCCCCTCGTTGTCTCCTATATTTTCGCTGCGAGGGTGTGATTGATGGGCATGTGCAGTGCATATGTTCGCCTGTCTTAACTCATCTCCTTCCGCCTTCTTCAGACTGTGCGGCCTCATGGCCGTGGTAGGCGATAAGGGATCAGCTGAGGCTGCCCAGTCTGAAGCAGGTGTAAGGACATGTGTGAGCGGCAAACATATTTACTGCACAAGGCCACGAATCCCAGCCACGCAGTGTGAATTTTTGAAAACACACTGCGGGTCTGGGATTCATGCCCATTGCTAACCGCACCGGCCAACATGAAATGAGGTGAGAAGACAGGCAGCGCTCACAGCGCATGGCCAAGGGATCACAATAGCGCAGACTCCTGTACAGCAAATAACAAGGAGGCTGCGCCCAGCACCAAGGCGTTATTTATGTGCACCTGTGCTGCGTCTCCTTAAAAAGACAAGTCACGCCTCCAATGCAGTTCTACTGTTCAATGGGCTAAATTGTGTACATCTTTCATTCTGCGTGTGCAATGAGCAAAACTTAAAGAGCAACCTTTAACTTGTGGAGCTTTACTGCTGCACAAGGTGTGGCTCTTCAACATTGTAACACCTGAGGGTGGGTTAAAGGTTACCTTTGAAATTGGTTCAATTAGGCTTCGGCCTACACTCTCCTCCTCCTGCAGACCCTGGGCTCTAACTACGCCAGTTGGGGCCCGGAAGTGCTGGCTGCACAGAGAAAAACACCCACCATTGTGTCAGTGGGGTTCAGCACCGCCAGCTGTTCCCCTGCTGTGTAGCCGGCATCATGTCCAGCACAAGCCACGCTGGCACAACAGACCAAAAGCTGCCACCAGTGCAGGCTTTTGCCTACACTCTGCTCCTCTCCTCCTCCTGCTGACCCTGGGCTCTAACACCGCCAGTTTTTGCCCGGAACTGCTAGCTGCACAGAGAAAAACACCAGCCAATGTGTTAGTTGGGTTCAGCACCGCCAGCTGTTCCCCTGCTGTGTAGCCGGCATCTTGTCCAGCACAAGCCACGCTGGCACAACAGACCAAAAGCTGCCACCAGTGCAGGCTTCGGCCTACACTCCGCTCCTCTCCTCCTCCTGCTGACCCTGGGCTCTAACACCGCCAGTTTTTGCCCGGACGTGCTAGCTGCACAGAGAAAAACACCAGTCAATGTGTCAGTGGGATTCAGCACCGCCAGCTGTTCCCCTGCTGTGTAGCTGGCAACGTGTCCTGCAAACGCCATGCAGGCACCTGAACTGAAATTAAAGGGAACCTGCCCCCACCCCCCCAGGTGTTTCTATGTCTAACAGCCACCTTGTACAGCAGTACTGCTGCATTTGTACAAGGTGGCTGACTTTTTCTCCTTGCCCACGTTGAATTAAACACGTACAAAATGTGTCTCATTACAGACCATTACAATGTCCCTGAGGTGTGACTTTCCTTTTTAATGACACGCAGCACCCCCCTTGGTAGTGCTGCCCGTCTTCTGACATCATTGGTTGGCTGACTGTGCCTGTGCGTCCGCCCTGCCCGACACAACCAGCCTCGTTGTCTCATATATTTTGGCTGCGAGGGTGTGATTGATGGGCATGTGCAGTGCATATGTTCGCCTGTCTTCACTCATCTCCTTCCGCCTTCTTCAGACTGTGCGGCCTCATGGCCGTGGTAGGCGATAAGGGATCAGCTGAGGCCGCCCAGTCTGAAGCAGGTGTAAGGACATGTGTGAGCGGCGAACATATTTACTGCGCAAGGCCACAAATCCCAGCTCTGCAGTGTGACTTTATTGAAAGACACTGCGGGTCTGGGATTCATGCCCATTGCTACCTGCACCGGCCAACATGAAATGAGGTGAGAAGACAGGCAGAGCTCACAGCGCATGGCCAAGGGATCACAATAGCGCAGACTCCTGTACAGCAAATAACAATGCTCAGGAGGCTGCGCCCAGCACCAAGGCGTTATTTATGTGCACCTGTGCCGCGTCTCCTTAAAAAGACATGTCACGCCTCCAATACAGTTCTACTGTACAATGGGCACAATTGTGTACGTCTTTCATTCTGCGTGTGCAATGAGCAAAATTGAAAGAGCAACCTCTCACTTGTGGAGCATTACTGCTGCACAAGGTGTGGCTCTTCTACATTGTAACACCTGAGGGTGAGTTAAAGGTTAACTTTGAAATTGGTTCAATTAGGCTTCTGCCTACACTCTGCTCCTCTCCTCCTCCTGCTGACCCTGGGCTCAAACACCGCCAGTTTCTGCCCGAACGTGCTAGCTGCACAGAGAAGAACACCAGCCAATGTGTTAGTGGGGATCAGCACTGCCAGCTGTTCCCCTGCTGTGTAGCCGGCATCGTGTCCAGCACAAGCCACGCTGGCACAACTGACCAAAAGCTGCCACCAGTGCAGGCTTCTGCCTACACTCTGCTCCTCTCCTCCTCCTGCTGACCCTGGGCTCAAACACCGCCAGTTTTTGCCCGGACGTGCTAGCTGCACAGAGAAGAACACCAGCCAATGTGTTAGTGGGGTTCAGCACCGCCAGCTGTTCCCCTGCTGTGTAGCCGGCATCGTGTCCAGCACAAGCCACGCTGGCACAACTGACCAAAAGCTGCCACCAGTGCAGGCTTCGGCCTACACTCTGCTCCTCTCCTCCTCCTGCTGACCCTGGGCTCAAACACCGCCAGTTTTTGCCCGGACGTGCTAGCTGCACAGAGAAGAACACCAGCCAATGTGTTAGTGGGGTTCAGCACCGCCAGCTGTTCCCCTGCTGTGTAGCCGGCAACGTGACCTGCAAACGCCACGCAGGCACATGAACTGAAATTGAAGGTGTTTCTATGTATAACAGCCACCTTGTACAGCAGTACTGCTGCATTTGTACAAGGTGGCTGACTTTTTCTCCTTGCCCACGTTGAATGTAACACGTACAAAATGTGTCTCATTACAGACCATTACAATGTCCCTGAGTTGTGACTTTCCTTTCTAATGATACGCAGCACCACCCTTGGTAGCGCTGCCCGTCTTTTGACATCATTGGTTAGCTGACTGCGCCTGTGCGTCCGCCCTGCTAGAAACAACGCCCCTCGGTGTCTTATTTATTTTGTCAGCGATGGTGTGGTTTATGGGCTCGAGCAGTGCATATCTTCGCCTGTTTTTACTCATCTCCTTCCGCCTTCTTCAGACTGTGCGGCCTCATGGCCACGGCATGCGAGAAGGGATCAGCAGAGGCCGCCCAGTCTGTAGCAGGTGTAAGGACGTGTGTGAGCGGCGAAAATATTTACTGCTCAAGGCCACGAATCCCAGCACCGCAGTGTGACTTTATGAAAAGGCACTGTGGGTCTGGGATTCATGGCCATCGTTAACCGCACCGGCCAACATGAAATGAGGTCATAAGACGGGCAGCGCTAACAGGGCATTGCCAAGGGATAACACAAGAGCGCAGACTCCTGTACAGCAAATAACAACGCTCAGGAAGCTGCGCCAAGCACCAAGGCGTTATTTGGGACACCTGTGCTGCGTCTCCTTAAAAAGACAAGTCACGCCTCCACTACAGTTTGACTGTAGAATGGGCTAAATTGTGTACGTCTTTCATTCAGCGTGTGCAAGTTGACAAATTAATAGAGCAACCTTTCACTTGTGCAGCATTAATGCTGCACAAGGTGTGGCTCTTGTACTTTGTAACACCTGAGGGGGGGTTAAAGGTTTCCTTTGAAATTGGTTCAACTAGGCTTCGGACTACACTCTGCTCCTCTCTTCCTCCTGCTGCCCCTGGGCTCTAACATCGCTAGTTTTTGCCCGGAAGTGCTAGCTACACAGAGAAAAACACCAGCCAATGTGTCAGTGCGGTTCAGCAACGCCAGCTGTTCCCCCACTGTGTAGCCGGCAAAGTGTCCTGCAAACGCAACGCAGACACAAAGCTGCCTCCAGTGCAGGCTTCGGCCTACACTCTGCTCCCCCTGCTTACCCTTTGCTCCAACACCGCTAGTTGGGGCTGTAGGAAGACAATCTTTAATAGGCAACGCATCCTGGTTCCAGCACCGTCAGCTGTTTCCGGGTACTATCAAACTCACTGAGACGCCTATGCGTTGCCCTGTCGTGTTGCGGTCGGGTTAGCCAACTCCAGGGTGCCTCCAGTTTAGGAGCTTCCTATGTGGGCTGCGTGAATTGGTAGTCAAGGCTGGTTCTGTAGTGCCAGTAGGCCAAGCTCCCCCTGTAGGACTGTTGGGGTTCGGTAACTGCGGCTGCCTCGCGGCCTAGCTGTTCTCTCCTCTCCTGTGGACCTTGTGGTCCAGCACCTGGTTCCAGCACCGTCAGCTGGTTCCGGGCCGAGCCTTTGGCTTAGGTGCCTCCTCCTGGGTATCCGAGTTCCGCCAACGTCAGGCGGTCCTTGGTAGTGCTTTTAAGCACGGGCACCTACAGCTTAGTAACCGGGTTCCAGCACCGTCAGCTGGTCCTCGGTCGTGCCATTGGCTCTTGCACACTGGGGCCACGCATCCGGGTTCCAGCACCGCCAGCTGGTTCTCGGCAGTGTTTTTGTCACGGGTACTCCCTCGTGCCCAGCCTGGTTCCAGCACCGTCAGCTGTTTCCGGGTACTGTCAAACTCACTGAGACGCCTATGTGTTGCCCCGTCGTGTTGCGGTCAGGTTAGCCAACTCCAGGGTGCCTCCAGTTTAGGAGCTTCCTATGTCAGGCGGTCCTTGGTAGTGCTTTTTAGCACGGGTACCTCCTGCTTAGTAACCGGGTTCCAGTAACGTCAGCTGGTCCTCGGTAGTTCCATAGGCTCTTGAACCTTCGGGTAGCCATCTGAGTTCCAGTTCCATCAGCTGGTTCTTGGCATTTTCTCAGCCTTCTTGTACCTTCTGCTACATTTCCAAGTTGAAGACCCTAAAGTCGACGACCCGGAAGACCACCCCGATGACGACGGCGGAGACGACGACGGCGGAGACGACGACATGGAAGACCGAGAAGCAGAAGAACAAGAGGCTGCAGAACAAAGAGCAGAAGAACATTAAGCATAACACTTAATATCAGAGCAAAAGATATTATCTAAATTATATGCAGAAGAAGACTAAGCAGTGTATGGGGGTGAGTCCGTTCCTCCTCGTGGTGCCCCTGGATAAAGCCTGATGCTGCAGGCCAAACTGAACGCGGACAAATGTAACTTTTGTGACTGGCAGAACGGAAGGTGTAATCTTCAAACTTTTATAGATAACAACTACAGGAATGCCTGTCACAAATGAGAATATGATGAAGAAGTAGAATAGGAAGAATAATAATAGTTGAATAAAATGAATATGAAGAATGTAATAAAAAAAAAATAGGTAGAAGATGAAGAAGAAGATGAATAAGGTGAAGAAGTTGATGTCAAAGATGCTGATGATGAAGAAGATGAAGGTGTGGGAAAAGTAAAAAAAAAAGAAGGGGAAGGGCGTGGAATAGTGAAACATCAATATCTGACAAAATTTAAAAAAAAATTACATAGTCAATATCTTTGTCACTCCGAACGTCTTTAAAAAAAAATAAAAATAAGGCTATTTGATTGGGCTAAACCTCTATGACTTTAATGTCTCCGCCACCTCCCCAAATACATCCTGCATTATTCTTTGTTGTTTTCCTTCATGTAGAATGAACCTACAAGGAAAGAAAGGGTTTATTTTAATTCCGATATTTTGGTCCCATTGACTTGCATTGGGATTGGGTATCGGTATCGGCAATATCCGATATTTTTTGAATATCGGCCGATCCAATCCGATACCGATACTTTCCGATATCGGAAGGTATCGCTCAACACTAGTCACCAGTGATCACTGTATTACCTATACATTATATACAGAGCTCCTGTGTATAATACCACCAGTGATCACTGTATTACCTATACATTATATACAGAGGTCCTGTGTACAATGTCACCAGTGATCTCTGTATTACCTCTACACAGACACTGCATACTAAGTACAGATCTCCTGTGAATACTGGCACTTATGGTGATAGTATTGTGTTTTTTTTTTTTTTTTTTTATTACTGATCAGTATTGTACTATTCAGTCACTATGTGGTGGTAATATGTGGTCTGGAAATGGTGTTGTGGTATTTGTCCCTTGCATGTGCTATTTGGTCACCAAGTGGTGGTAATATGTGGTGTTGACATGGTGCGGTGGTATTTGTTCCTTGTATGTGATCTTATTCGATCACTGTGGTTGTAATTTGTGGTCTGGTCATGGTGCGGTGGTATTTGTTCCTTGTATGTGATATTGGTCAAAATATTCCTAAATTGTATTGCATATTTTAACAAATATTTAATAGGTTAAAGTAGAGTAGGGCCCTGCCATTTTTCTGGAATAATCTGGTTCAGGTATATCATGACCCCCGTCACATGACCCCCGTCACATGACCCCCGTCACATGACCCCAGTCACATGACCCCCGTCACATGACCGGGGGGGCCCACAGTGTCTGAACAGGCCGGGGCCCTGGCTACCCTTAATCCACCCCTGGCTGCGTGTGTGTGATGGCTGCCTGTGTGTGTGATGGCTGTCTGTGTGTGTGATGGCTGTCTGTGTGTGTGATGGCTGTGTGTGTGATGCATTTGTGTCAGAGCTGCATGTGTGATGCTGCGTATGTATGTGTGATGCTGCGTGTGTGTGTGAGCTGCGTGTGTGTGAGCTGCGTGTGTGTGTGCTGCATGTGTGTGTGTGCTGCGTGTGTTCCGTGCGTGTGTGCTGCGTGTGTGAGTGCTGCGTGTGTGTGAGCTGTGTGTGTGAGCTGCATGCGTGTGTGTGAGCTGCGTGCGTGTATGTCATTATATAGTGGGGCTGTACGTGTGTGTCATTTTACAGTGGCGCTGTGCGTGCGTGTGTCATACAGTATGGCTGTGCGCAGGGCCGGCGTCAGCACCCGGCACAGCGGGCAAATGCCGGGGCCCTGGGGAGAGAGGGGGGCCCACTCAGGCTGTCATAGATACAGCTGGGAGAGCAAGAGATAACATGCTCTCTCCGCCTACAAAGTCACTGCTGGCTGCGTTCTCTTAACCCCTATGTGCCAGCTCTGACACAAGCATCTTATCACTCAGTGAGTGCAGCCAGGCAGGCACACATAGGGGTTAAGAGAAGGCAGCCAGTGTGACATTGTTTGTGGGGGGAGAGAGCACATTCTCTGCTCTCCGCCCCTGGCTGGCTGCTGAAGTTATGAGGCAGATTCAGGAGGAGCTCCTAGTCCTACCAGTGCATGAGTGAGTGGCGCTGCTATATACTATGTGGGCTGCGCTGCTATATACTACGTGGGCTGCACTGCTATATACTACGTGGGCTGCTATATACTACGTGGGCTGTGCTATATACTACATGGGCTGCTATATGCTACGTTGGCTGCTATATACTACATGGGCTGCTATATACTACGTGGGCAGTGTTATATACTACATGGCTGTGTTTATATGCGATCATGAATCGGGGTATGTGTTAAAGGGGGGGCCCACTGAGACTCTTTCGCCCGGGGCCCTCAAAAACCTGGAGCCGGCCCTGGCTGTGCGTATGTGTCATTATACAGTGGGGCTGTGCGTGTGCCTGTCATTATACAGTGGGGCTGTGCGTATGTGTCATTATACAGTTGGGCTGTGCGTGTGCCTGTCATTACACAGTGGGGTTGTGTGTGTGTGTCATTATACAGTGGGGCTGTGCGTCATTATACAGTGGGGCTGTGTGTGTCATTATACAGTAGGGCTGTGCGTATGTGTCATTATACAGTAGGGCTGTGCATATGTGTCATTATACAGTGGGGTTGTGCGTGTGTGTCATTATACAGTGGGGCTGTGCGTGTGTGTCATTACACAGTGGGGCTGTGCGTGTGTGTCATTACACAGTAGGGCTGTGCGTGTGTGTCATTATACAGTGGGGCTGTGCGTGTGTGTAATTATGCAGTGGGGCTGTGCGTGTGTCTGTCATTATACAGTAGGGCTGTGTGTGTGTGTGTGCCATTGGTGCATTCACTCTGTGTCATTCTATGTGACTGCAGACTTCTCCATCTCACATTGCTTGCAGAGCTTTGGTTATTTGGCGGTTGTCTGGCTGCAAGTTTGTGATTTGCATACATGCGGTCACATGCCGACAAGACTTGCATGGCGAATGCAACTGTATTGAACAAGGCCCAAAACAGTCTAGTCGAAATGTGGCTGGGAATATATATATTGCATGATTGTGGTCACAAGACCACCTGTTGCCGGCACCAGAGAATCTTAGCGCACAGTGCGCACGATATGAGGATTCACACATAGTGACTGTAGACATGTAGCATAAGATCCGACAACCCCTTTAAGGATGAGCCGCTACTCGTGGGCCACTGCTGTGTGCTTGCCCCCCAGGCCAAAATTTGCCAGTCAGCCCCTGGCCGCGGTGTACTCGGTACCGGTCCTCTCTGTCTCGGTGCTGGGGTTGTCACGGTGGCTGGACCCGGTCCGTGACCCTGCTAAGGGGCGTCCAATGAAAGGGTGATGTAGTTTGTCAAGGGTTCGTGACGCCACCTGTGGTATTCGGTCAGGATGACCGACGCTGCTAGGGGTTCCGCTGGGGTGATGGAATGGCAGCTCCCCAGCGCTTCCCAGTAATGTAGGTGGTGATGATGTGAGGCGCAGTTGATAACGAGGATACAGGGTTGCAGTCTCTTTACCTTTTACTGATGACTTCGGGATCCGCAATCCAGAGCACTGCTAACAGGGCTGGCTGAGTCCGGCCGGTCCGAAGGTACATCCAGAGTTCCCTTTGCAGGTGGAAATCAGTGCCTACCAACTAGCGCCTGTGTGTTGTAGTTCTTCTCTGCTGAGCATTCGGGATAGCCCTCGCAACTTTCATATCTGTTCTTTCTCTTGCTCTCCGTCCCCCAAGTTATTGTGTGGATAGGACGCACCCGTTTGACGGGAAGGCTCGGAGCTATTCTGGGACCCTAGAGATGCCCCTCTCCAACTTTGCCCCCTATGTCTGCTTAGGTGATGTAAGGTAGACAGCCAACCTAAAATCAACTGTCCTGCCGCTGTTCGAAGTAATGCTTGGAGTCTGTCACCTCCTCGGCGTTCCGGCCACCGGCTACGCGCCTCAGTAGGATGTTGCCGATCTACGGGCACGACTCCTACTGGATATCTCCTTGTGCTGCGATTTCGTTTCTCACTTTTCCACGATATCCTTCGCTTCGTGTCCTTCCTTAGGATGCCGCCGCAAGGTAGTGCAGGCGCGGCTCCGTAACGTTCTGTCCTTTCCGCTAGATACCTGCCAGGAACCCACCCCTGACAAGTCCTCCCTGGAGCTCTCCCAGGCTGCGTTCTGTCCTAACTTCCTATCTGACCCCTAGTTTTACCAGTGTGAGGAGTGGCCTAATACATAGTGCCTTTTGCTCCCCCTAGTGGCCGGAGTGTGAAGTGTAATGTGTGACTGTGATACCTGGTCAGATGAACTCCTTTAGTGCAATCAGACATAACATCACTCCCCTTAGCGGCAGAGAGACATTACTGCAACAACCAGGACTCTGGGGCGCTGCACTTTCCCCGGTTAAATCCAGTACTCCCGGACTGGGAAAAGAAGAACAACAATACATGTTAGGGAAAAGACATACAAAATTTTGAAATGCTATGAACAAGTAAATATAACAATGCTTCCCTTTATGGGAGGTGAGGTCACTTGAACGTTAAAATCATATGAAAACCTCTCAGTATAAAATTATTTTTATTATTAAAAACAAGGCAAACAAACCCACCTACAGTAACCAACACAAATCAAAAACCAACAAACAAAAAAATGTGCTCAAAACGAATAAAATAAAACTAATGGGGAAACCTAGAAAACCCTATTAAAGGCACCTATACTGCCCCTGCCTGGCTGCGGAGGTAGACGCCCTAGGGGGGAGCGTTATGGCACCCCCGCTCCACGATGACTCTCCCTATGGGCCCTACAAAGCCCTGCAGCCACTAATGTAAGCCACTGCCCACACACTAAAGGGTCCTCTAGCACTAGACAGATAGCTACTATGCTAGGGATTACCTAGTTCCCCAAAAGCAGCACGCTATGTACACACACATATGGCGATAAGTATATTACAACTGGATAGTCATTCACAGCGGCCCCGAGATCCTTAGCACAGTATAGATACACTTCTAGATAAATTGGATTTTGAGTTAGAGTCACTTGTACGTTACAAACAAAAACATTTTAAATAACATTCTAATCTACTGACTATCAATAATTTCCTATTACCCAGCCGGGTATTCTACTAAGTGCAAATCGTTGAACAATAATTTAACTTTTCCTTTAAGGGCGTATAGGCTGAACCCACTAAAGGCTTACTATAAAACACTATGGTACAAAACTAACATTCTCTTTACTTCTAACTTCACACAGATGCAGGACCGCCTGGCTATTCGTCCGGGCCTACTGCCTTTCTTCTTCTTGGTTCACAGCAACCATCTCTCTATGGTTTTCAGGCTCACTAACCCCCACGGGTTCACTTTGTAGCTCTCTAGCTACATGGCAAACATTATCACTATCTTACTACTTAAGGTAACATCATCAAGTGCAACAAATAAACATTCCCTTTAAGAGGAAAAATCAGTCTTTTCTGAGGTAGTGCAATCAATCAACAAGTCACTAATAAACTTTAAGACAAGAGAAACTTTCATGTCGTCATCAGGAACAGTTTCTTCGCAAAGTCTTCTGCCTTTGTAAAACCAGTAGGGAGCACCTTAAAGAAGGTGCAAACTATTTACAACACAGTTTGTGAATCATTCACCGTCCATGATTTGGCAGTCTTTTAAACAGTGATGAACTTGTACAATAAGAAAAATGGAAACAATAGGGATCCCGGGTAAACGAAGGGACCCCTTTAAGAAATAACCCTAAACAGGTTTAGAGCAGCAAAAGCAGGAAACAGTTAATGAACTATATACATTTGTCAGGGTTTCGAGGTTTTATTCCTACTCCGGTGGTCTCCGCCAGGGCCTGACCGGGCAGGCAGGCCTCGGGGGTCTGGGAAGACTAAAGTGAAAGTCTATCTCCGGCATCATGGGAGTCCAGTGGATGATCCGAGGGACGGCAGTAGCGGCTGCCGCCGCTTCAGCAAGCTCCTCCTCCAAGGACTTGGCAGCGACCAGTACGGAAGAACAGCGCTGGATGTCCTGAGCCCACCACCCGTGGCCCTTTTGGTATCGGCAGTAGCTTACCGCCTCCCCCGACATCAGGACGGGACCTTTGCTGTCGCCACGCAGGCCGGCCTCCACCACCTCCCGGGTGATGTGGACCCTTATTGTCGATTCAATTTCTTGGATGAAGCCTTTTCCTCCCTGGGGCTGGTAAACAATTACCACTCCCCATTTCGGTAGGGACCCATCCAGCAGCTCACCGCGGGCCTCCCGCTCCACGTCTCTGGCACTCTCAGCTATCAGATGCTTCCGATAATCCCCCTGGGGAAGGGACCCATATCCCACTCACGCATTTCCGGGTCGAATGATGCGGACTCCGGAGCTCTGCCAGCCACGTTGAAGGTCGGGTCAAAAGTCGATGGAAGACTGATCCCCGGTCGGCCGGGACACCGAGCTTTCTCACAGGTAGGTGCTCGGTCGGCGCCACGCCGCTCTTCGGGGGCTGCCACCAGATCTGGTGCAGGTAGCAGAGGCTCTGCAGGCAGCTCCCAGGGCTCGATCGGCTCCAACGGCTGCATGTTGGTATAATCCACCGGTGACGAGGATCTAGACGGGGCCATCTTTTTCCGTAAGCCTTCTCTGCTCTCCAGTTCCGCTTCTTCTGAGTCATAGTTTCGTTTCTTCGGCCTCCGCCCTCCATAGAGAATTAAGACGAGGACTGTTATGATCCGGTGACCTTGGAGCAGCAAGAAAACTTTCACTGGAGCAGGTTGTAACTATACTGACCGCAAATCCTGATCTTAACATTGCAACTAGAAGTAGCCGTGGGGTGTACCTAACAAACCCTAGACACCTCGTCACAGCCGGAGGACTAAATACCCCTATAGATGGAAATAGGAATTCTACCTTGTCTCAGAGCAGAACCCCAAAGGATAGGCAGCCCCCCACAAATATTGGCTGTGAGTAGGAGAGGAAAGACACACACAGGCAGAAAACAGGATTTAGCACAAGAGGCCACTCTAGCTAAAATAGGAAAGGATAGGACAGAGTACTGTGCGGTCAGTATTAAAACCCTTCCAAAAATATCCACAGCAGATTATACAAAAAATTCCTCCATCTAACTAAGACGTGAAACGTATATCTGCAACTCCAGAGAATCCTACACTCAGAGCAGAAATACAATCAAAAAACAAGCACACAGCTTGTGTGCCATAGAAAAAGAAACAGACACTTATCTTTGCTGAATTGGCAGCTAAGCAGGAGAAGCCAGACAGAGGTTCAACACTTCCCAAGAAACATACTGTATACCCAAAACAACGGCCTAAGTTAGGGCACTTCCAATATATACAGAATATCAAATCAGAAAAACAGCGGAAGCTTCTTGCCAATAAAAACATTGAAGTTTATTAATAATACATATAAAATCTAAACAAGTCCAGTAGTACTCAATGGCGATAAAGTGACAGAATCTACTGTCTGCATAGGATAAATACACCACAAGAAGCCTATAAATAATCGAATGATCCCAAAAATGCAAATAAGTAGGCAAATATAAACCTAAATGTGCATGACATAATATGGCATAAACTCATACAAGCCCAATAGTATGAAAAACGATGCTGACCAATAAAATTACCATATAAGTGGTTAATATAAACCATACATATATCACAATAGATAAGGGTTTAAAGATATATGGGCTAAAGGTACCATGCCTACAAATATATGCACAGCAATAACATGCCTTAGTTATAATTCAAAAAATATGCTACAAAAACCAAGAGTAATAGAAAATGCATGGCAGAGAAACTACCTAAAACAAGGTCCCTGCTAAGGGGCGTCCAATGAAAGGGTGATGTAGTTTGTCAAAGGTTCGTGACGCCACCTGTGGTATTCGGTCAGGATGACCGACGCTGCTAGGGGTTCCGCTGGGGTGATGGAATGGCAGCTATATGGTATACCTTCCCACAGGTGAAGTATATCCCCAGGGTTTCCCAGTAATGTAGGTGGCGATGATGTGAGGCGCAGTTAATAATGAGCATACAGGGTTGCAGTCTCTTTACCTTTTACTGATGACTTCGAGATCCGCAATCCAGAGCACTGCTAACAGGGCTGGCTGAGTCCGGCCGGTCTGAAGGCACATGCAGAGTTCCCTTTGCAGGTGGAAATCAGTGCCTACCAACTAGCGCCTGTGTGTTGTAGTTCTTCTCTGCTGAGCATTCGGGATACCCCTCGCAACTTTCGTATCTGTTCTTTCTCTTGCTCTCCGTCCCCCAAGTTATTGTGTGGATAGGATGCACCCGTTTGACGGGAAGGCTCGGAGCTATTCTGGGACCCTAGAGACGCCCCTCTCCAAATTTGCCCCCTGTGTCTGCTTAGGTGATGTAAGGTAGACAGCCAACCTAAAATCAACTGTCCTGCCGCTGTTCAAAGTAATGCTTGGAGTCTGTCACTTCCTCGGCGTTCTGGCCACCGGCTACGTGCCTCAGTAGGATGTTGCCGATCTAGGGGCACGACTCCTAATGGATATCTCCTTGTGCTGCGATTTCATTTCTCTCTTCTCCACAATATCCTTCGCTTCGTGTCCTTCATTAGGATGCCGTCACAAGGTAGTGCAGGTGCCGCTCCGTAACGTTCTGTCCTTTCCGCTAGATACCTGCCAGGAACCCACCCCTGACAGGTCCTCCCTGGAGCTCTCCCAGACTGCGTTCTGTCCTAACTTCCTATCCGACCCCTAGTTTTACCAGTGTGAGGAGTGGCCTAATACATAGTGCCTTTTGCTCCCCCTAGTGGCCGGAGTGTGAAGTGCAATGTGTGACTGTGATACCTGGTCAGATGAACTCCTTTAGTGCAATCAGACATAACATCACTCCCCTTAGCGGCAGAGCGACATTACTGCAACGACCAGGACTCTGGGGCGCTGCATGTCTCCCAGGTGGCTTGTTGCAAACTTTAAATGACACTTTTTATGGATATATTTGAGAAATGGCTTTCTTCTTGCCACTCTTCCATAAAGGCCAGATTTGTGCAGTGTACAACTGATTGTTGTCCTATGGACAGACTGTCCCACCTCAGCTGTAGATCTTTGCAGTTCATCCAGAGTGATCATGGGCCTCTTGGCTGCATCTCTGATCAGTCTTCTCCTTGTTTGAGATGAAAGTTTAGAGGGACGGACGGGTCTTGGTAGATTTGCAGTGGTATGATACTCCTTCCTTTTCAATATGATCACTTGCGCAATGCTCCTTGTGATGTTTAAAGTTGTGGAAATCATTTTGTATCCAAATCCGGCTTTAAACTTCTCCACAACAGTATCAGGGACCTGCCTGTTGTGTTCTTTGTTGTGTTTCTTCATGATGCTCTCTGTGCTTCAAACAGAACCCTGAGACTATCACAGAGCAGGTGCATTTATACAGAGACTTGATTACACACAGGTGGATTATATTTATCATCATTAGTCATTTAGGACAACATTAGATCATTCAGAGATCCACAATGAACTTCTGGACTGAGTTTGCTGCACTGAAAGTAACGGGGCCGAATAATATTGCACGCCCCTCTTTTCAGTTTTTGAATTTCTACAAAAAATTAAAATAACCAATAAATTTCGTTCAACTTCACAATTGTGTTCCACTTGTTGATTCTTCACTAATAATTTACATTTGGTATCTTTATGTGGGAAAAGGTTGAAAAGTTCCAGGGAGTCGAATACCTTTGCAAGGCACTGTATATGTCTTTTGGACCAGAATTTATGTTACAGTAGAAGTGCTCCTTAATCTGCTATCACACTCTTTCACTATTAATAAAAGAAAGTCAGAATGGGTTAAGTTTCCACCCCAACTGTCTTCTAGGACTGAGGCTGGCCAGTCACATTAGATGGCTGTTATGGACCTGGTGGTTAGGAGCACCCGGAATGACCTGATGGTTAAACTCACACAGGACAAGCTCTGGGAAGTGGGAGCTCTGCTGACCGCAACCTCTAATCCTATCACACAACTAGAAATAGCCGTGGAGTGTACCTAACACGACCTAGACGCCTCTTCACAGCCTAAGAGCTAACTAGCCCTAAAGATAGAAAATAAAGCCTACCTTGCCTCAGAGAAATTCCCCAAAGGAAAAGGCAGCCCCCCACATATATTGACTGTGAGTAAAGATGAAAGTCACAAACACAGAAATGAAACAGGTTTCAGCAAAGGGAGGCCAGACTTACTAAACAGACTGAGGATAGGAAAGGTATCTTTGCGGTCAGCACAAAAAACTACAAAAGACCACGCAGAGTGTGCAAAAAGACCTCCGCACCGACTCACGGTGCGGAGGTGCCACTCTGCATCCCAGAGCTTCCAGCTAGCAAGGCAAAATCATGATAGCCAACTGGACAAGGAAACAATGAACAAATAATTAACTAGCAGGGACTTAGCTTCTGCTGGAGTAGACAGGTCACCAGAAAGATCCAAGAGCGAACTGAACCAGTACAAGAACATTGACAGCTGGCATGGAGTAACGATCTGAGTGGAGTTAAATAGAACAGCCAGCCAAAGAATAAACTACGTCACCTGTGGAAGGAACCTCAGAAGCAGCAGCTCCACTCACAGCCACCAGAGGGAGTCCATGGACAGAACTCGCCGAAGTACCATTCATGACCACAGGAGGGAGTCCGAAAACAGAATTCACAACAGTACCCCCCCCTTGAGGAGGGGTCACCGAACCCTCACCAGAGCCCCCAGGCCGATCAGGACGAGCCAAATGAAAGGCACAAACTAGATCGGCAGCATGAACATCAGAGGCAAAAACCCAGGAATTATCTTCCTGACCATAACCCTTCCACTTGACCAGGTACTGGAGTTTCCGTCTCGAAACACGAGAATCCAAAATCTTCTCCACCACATACTCCAACTCCCCCTCGATCAACACCGGGGCAGGAGGATCAATGGAGGGAACCATAGGCGCCAAGTATCTCCGCAATAATGACCTATGGAACACATTATGGATGGCAAAAGAAGCTGGAAGGGCCAAACGAAATGACGCAGGACTGAGAACTTCAGAAATCTTATACGGACCAATGAAACGAGGCTTAAACTTAGGAGAGGAAACCTTCATAGGAACATGACGAGATGACAACCAAACCAAATCCCCAACACGAAGTCGGGGACCAACACAGCGCCGGCGGTTAGCGAAACGTTGAGCCTTCTCCTGGGACAATGTCAAATTGTCCACCACATGAGTCCAAATCTGCTGCAACCTGTCCACCACCGTATCCACACCAGGACAGTCCGAAGGCTCAACCTGCCCTGAAGAGAAACGAGGATGGAAACCAGAATTACAGAAAAAAGGTGAAACCAAAGTAGCCGAGCTGGCCCGATTATTAAGGGCGAACTCAGCCAAAGGCAAGAAGGACACCCAATCATCCTGATCAGCAGAAACAAAGCATCTCAGATATGTTTCCAAAGTTTGATTAGTTCGTTCGGTTTGGCCATTTGTCTGAGGATGGAAAGCTGAAGAAAAAGACAAATCAATGCCCATCTTAGCACAAAAGGACCGCCAAAACCTCGAAACAAACTGGGAACCTCTGTCCGAGACGATGTTCTCCGGAATGCCATGCAAACGAACCACATGCTGGAAAAACAATGGCACCAAATCAGAGGAGGAAGGCAATTTAGACAAGGGTACCAAATGGACCATCTTAGAGAAGCGATCACAAACCACCCAAATGACCGACATCCTTTGAGAGACAGGGAGATCTGAAATAAAATCCATGGAAATATGCGTCCAGGGCCTCTTCGGGACCGGCAAGGGCAAAAGCAACCCACTGGCACGAGAACAGCAGGGCTTAGCCCGAGCACAAGTCCCACAAGACTGCACAAAAGAACGCACATCCCGTGACAAAGAAGGCCACCAAAAGGATCTAGCCACCAAATCTCTGGTACCAAAGATTCCAGGATGACCCGCCAACACCGAACAATGAACCTCAGAGATAACTCTACTAGTCCATCTATCAGGGACAAACAGTTTCTCCGCTGGACAACGGTCAGGTCTATCAGCCTGAAACTTCTGCAGCACGCGCCGCAAATCAGGGGAGATGGCAGACAAAATTACCCCCTCTTTGAGAATACCCGCCGGCTCAGGAACACCCGGAGAGTCAGGCACAAAACTCCTTGACAGGGCATCAGCCTTCACATTCTTAGAGCCCGGAAGGTACGAAACCACAAAATCAAAACGGGAGAAAAACAGTGACCATCGAGCCTGTCTAGGATTCAACCGTTTGGCAGACTCGAGATAAGTCAAATTCTTGTGATCCATCAAGACCACCACGCGATGCTTGGCTCCTTCAAGCCAATGTCGCCACTCCTCGAATGCCCTTTTCATGGCCAACAACTCTCGATTGCCAACATCATAATTGCGCTCAGCAGGCGAGAATTTTCTAGAAAAGAAGGCACATGGTTTCATCACCGAGCCATCAGAACTTCTTTGTGACAAAACAGCCCCTGCTCCAATCTCAGAAGCATCAACCTCAACCTGAAACGGGAGCGAAACATCTGGCTGGCACAACACAGGAGCAGAAGAAAAACGACGCTTCAACTCCTGAAAAGCCTCTACAGCCGCCGAGGACCAATTGACCACATCAGCACCTTTCTTGGTCAAATCAGTCAACGGTTTAGCAACACTAGAAAAATTAGCGATGAAGCGACGGTAAAAATTAGCAAAGCCCAGGAACTTCTGCAGGCTCTTCACAGATGTCGGCTGAGTCCAATCATAAATGGCCTGAAATTTAACAGGGTCCATCTCGATAGTAGAAGGGGAAAAAATGAAACCCAAAAATGAAACCTTCTGAACCCCAAAGAGACATTTCGACCCCTTCACAAACAAGGAATTCGCACGAAGGACCTGGAACACCATTCTGACCTGCTTCACATGCGACTCCCAATCATCCGAAAAGACCAAAATATCATCCAAATATACAATCATGAATCTATCCAGGTACTCTCGGAAGATGTCATGCATAAAGGACTGAAACACAGATGAAGCATTAGAAAGCCCGAATGGCATAACCAGGTACTCAAAATGGCCCTCGGGCGTATTAAATGCTGTTTTCCATACATCGCCCTGTTTAATTCGCACAAGATTATACGCCCCTCGAAGATCTATCTTGGTGAACCAACTAGCCCCCTAAATCTGAGCAAACAAATCAGACAGCAGCTGCAAAGGGTACTGAAATTTGACTGTGATCTTATTAAGAAGGCGGTAATCAATACAAGGTCTCAAAGAGCCATCCTTCTTGGCCACAAAAAAGAACGCTGCTCCCAACAGTGATGACGATGGGCGAATATGACCTTTCTCCAAGGATTCCTTTATATAACTCCGCATAGCGGCGTGCTCTGGCACAGATAAATTTAAACAGTCGGCCCTTAGGAAACTTACTACCAGGAATCAAATTAATAGCACAATCGCAATCCCTATGAGGAGGTAGGGCACCGGATTTGGGCTCTTCAAATACATCCCGGTAATCTGACAAAAACTCAGGGACTTCAGAAGGAGTGGAAGGCGAAATTTACAGCAATGGAACATCACCATGTACCCCCTGACAACCCCAGCCGGACACAGACATAGATTTCCAATCCAATACTGGATTATGGACCTGTAGCCATGGCAACCCCAAAACGACCACATCATGCAGATTATGCAACACCAAAAAGCGAATATCCTCCTGATGTGCATGAGCCATGCACATGGTCAATTGAGTCCAGTACTGAGGCTTATTCTTGGCCAAAGGCGTAGCATCAATTCCTCTCAATGGAATAGGATACTGCAAGGGCTCCAAGAAAAAACCACAGCGCCTGGCAAACACCAAGTCCATCAAATTCAGGGCAGCGCCTGAATCCACAAATGCCATAACAGAATAGGTCGACAGAGAGCAAATCAGAGTAACGGACAAAAGAAATTTAGACTGTACCGTACCAATGGTGGCAGACCTAGCGAACCGCTTAGTGCGCTTAGGACAATCGGAGATAGCATGAGTGGAATCACCACAGTAAAAACACAGCCCATTCCGACGTCTGTGTTCTTGCCGTTCAGCTCTGGTCAAAGTCCTATCACATTGCATAGGCTCAGGCCTATGCTCAGAGAATACCGCCAAATGGTGCACAGCTTTGCGCTCACGCAAGCGCCGATCGATCTGAATGGCCAAGGATATAGACTCATTCAGACCAGCAGGCGTGGGAAATCCCACCATGACATCCTTAAGGGCTTCAGAAAGACCCTTTCTGAAAATTGCCGCCAGGGCACACTCATTCCACTGAGTAAGCACAGACCACTTTCTAAACTTCTGACAGTACACCTCCGCTTCATCCTGACCCTGACACAAAGCCAGCAAGATTTTCTCTGCCTGATCCACTGAATTTGGTTCATCATAAAGCAATCCAAGCGCCAGAAAAAACGCATCTACATCACGCAATGCAGGATCTCCTGGCGCAAGGGAAAAAGCCCAGTCTTGAGGGTCACCACGCAACAAAGAAATAATGATTTTTACTTGTTGAACGGGGTCACCAGAGGAGCGGGGTTTCAAAGCTAGAAACAGTTTACAATTATTTTTGAAATTCAGGAATTTAGATCTATCCCCAGAAAACAAATCAGGAATTGGAATTCTAGGCTCTAACATCGGATTCTGAACCACAAAATCTTGAATGTTTTGTACCCTTGCACTGAGATGATCCACACAAGAGGACAGACCTTGAATGTCCATATCTACACCTGTGTCCTGAACCACCCAGAGGTTAAGGGGAAAAGAAAGACAAAAAACACTGCACAGAAAAAAAAAATGGTCTCAGAACTTCTCTTATCCCTCTATTGAGATGCATTAATACTTCGGTCCAGCTGTACTGTTATGGACCTGGTGGTTAGGAGCACCCGGAACGACCTGATGGTTAAACTCACACAGGACAAGCTCTGGGAAGTGGGAGCTCTGCTGACCGCAACCCCTAATCCTATCACACAACTAGAAATAGTCGTGGAGCGTACCTGACACGACCTAGACACCTCTTCACAGCCTAAGAGCTAACTAGCCCTAAAGATAGAAAATAAAGCCTTCCTTGCCTCAGAGAAATTCCCCAAAGGAAAAGGCAGCCCCCCACATATATTGACTGTGAGTAAAGATGAAAGTCACAAACACAGAAATGAAACAGGTTTCAGCAAAGGGAGGCCAGACTTACTAAACAGACTGAGGATAGGAAAGGTATCTTTGCGGTCAGCACAAAAAACTACAAAAGACCACGCAGAGTGTGCAAAAAGACCTCCGCACCGACTCACGGTGCGGAGATGCCACTCTGCATCCCAGAGCTTCCAGCTAGCAAGGCAAAATCATGATAGCCAACTGGACAAGGAAACAATGAACAAATAATTAACTAGCAGGGACTTAGCTTCTGCTGGAATAGACAGGTCACCAGAAAGATCCAAGAGCGAACTGAACCAGTACAAGAACATTGACAGCTGGCATGGAGTAACGATCTGAGTGGAGTTAAATAGAACAGCCAGCCAAACAATAAACTACGTCACCTGTGGAAGGAACCTCAGAAGCAGCAGCTCCACTCACAGCCACCAGAGGGAGTCCATGGACAGAACTCGCCGAAGTACCATTCATGACCACAGGAGGGAGTTCGAAAACAGAATTCACAACAGATGGCTGTCAGTCGAATGATGCTTTGGCAGATCGTTCAGCCAACAGCCATCAACAGCCATCTCTCCCATTCTCCCATACACACTAGCTAAGTGCTCCTGTGTTCTCTAAGAGAAGACATCGGCTGGAAGCTTATCTACAGGGAACAATTATCTCAGCAGTATGAAATTGGACATACGTTATTGACATCTCGCACAACCATCAATTGACTGAAGCTGCCATACACACTAGCTTGTGGGCCAAACCCATCAATATAGGTGGGTTTTTCCGACAGTAAGGGGCCTTAAGTCTCTCCCATCTAATTTTCACTACTATTAAAGGATGGTCTGACAGGTGTTCTATATCTACTGTATATACCGTAAGTCAGTGATTCCCGATTCCTCAAAGCTAAGTCTATTCTTGAGAGAGTCTTATATGTAGATGAAGTACAGATAAACTGCTTAACTCTTCAGTGTTTACCTCTCCACACATCCTCTAAAAATAATGATCTTGTTTTCTCTTCCACTCTCCTCTTCTGGAATTTTATCCATGTTTGCATTAATAACATTATTGAAATCTCCAAGCACAATGAATTATTCATCTGGTAAAGTAGACAAATGTTCTAATACTTTTTTCCATGGTTTGCTGGAGAACAATATATGACAAAAATACATTCTTATTGTTAAATGGTGCAATGAGCACCAACATATCCCCCTTCCTAGTCTTTAGAGGAGTAATGACATATGGTATATTACAGGAATGCTCCTGTGAACTAGGAGACTTCTCTAGATTAAGATATATGAAATTGGTGGTTGTAAGCCGAATAGAAGGGGCATACAGATGTGTAATTCCAAGAGAACCTTTGGTGTGCGTGCTGGGGGACGTGGAAGAGATAGCTGTGGATAAAAAGCTGAAAATAGCAATCGCCAGACTACTATACATGGCTTGGAAGGTCATAGGCAGAAATTGGATCAAAGAGGGACCTCCCTCGAGGGGAGAATATCTTAAATATGTGAAGCAGGTCATTACCCTGGTAAAGAGTGTATATCAGAAAAAAGGGAAAATGGACCTGTTCAAAAAATTGTGAACTCCTTGGTTGGAACTAGGCTACGGGAGGCTAATAGAAGTTAGGCCTGAGGAGGGTTCGCCTATATATTTACGGTGTATTCATTTACAAATAAAAGTTGTTGTATATGGTTAACGTATATAATACTACAGGATATGTTAAGGCCATGTTCACACAGTGCGTTTTTTACTGCGGAACCGCAGCGTTTTTGCCGCTGCGGTTCCGCAGCTGTTTTCCATGCAGGGTACAGTACAATGTACCCTATGGAAAACAGGAACCACTGTGCACATGTTCCTGAATTTAAAAAAAAAAGCCGCGCTGAATAGCTGCGGGAAAAAAGAAGTACCATGTCACTTCTTTTTTTCGGAGCCGCAGCGGTTCTGCACCCATAGGGTATGTTCACACGTTCCTGATTTCCATCCTTTTTTTTTCAGGACTGAAACCGCAGCTCTTGGCAGAAAACGCAGGTCCTTTTTTTGGTCCTTTTTTTGTGCTTTTTTGGTGCGTTTTTTGATGCGTTTTTTGATCCTTTTTTTTATGCAGTTTTCTATGCAGAGTCTGTGTGTTTTCAAGGAAGTTTTTTAGGGTTAAAATGGCTGAAAATACCCTAACCCTACCCCTAACCCTACCCCTAACCCTACCCCTAACCCTACCTCTAACCCTACCCCTACCCCTAACCTACCCCTACCCCTAACCCTACCCCTAACCCTACCCCTAACCCTACCCCTAACCCTACCCCTACCCCTAACCCCACCCCTATCCCTAACCCTATTCTAACCTTAGTGGAAAAAAAAAATTCTTAATTTTTTTATTGTCCCTACCTATGGGGGTGACAAAGGGGGGGAGTGTCATTTACTATTTTTTTATTTTGATCACTGAGATAGGTTATATCTCAGTGATCAAAATGCACTTTGGAACGAATCTGCCGGGCGGCAGATTCGGCGGGCGCACTGCGCATGCGCCCGCCATTTTGCAAGATGGCGGCGCCCAGGGAGAAGACGGCCGGACGGACATCGGGAGGCCGGGTAAGTATAAGGGGGGGAGATTAGGGCACGGGGGGGGCATCGGAGCATGGGGGGGGGCATCGGAGCACGGGGGAGGGGCATCGGAGCACGGGGGGGCATCGGAGCATGGGGGGGTGGGATCGGGGCAGCCACATTCCGCCCACGCACTTCCGCCCGCTTCCCCGCACTTCCTGCTGCAGCGGTTCGGCACCACAAACCGCAATAAAACCCGCAGATATATTTTTGATCTGCGGGTTTTACTGCGGGTTTGACCTCACAATGGAGGTCTATGGGTGCAGAACCGCTGCGGCTCCGAAAAAAGAAGTGACATGGTACTTCTTTTTTCCCGCAGCTATTCAGCGCGGCTTTTTTTTTTAAATTCAGGAACATGTGCACAGTGGTTCCTGTTTTCCATAGGGTACATTGTACTGTACCCTGCATGGAAAACAGCTGCGGAACCGCAGCGGCAAAAACGCTGCGGTTCCGCAGTAAAAAACGCACTGTGTGAACATGGCCATAGACCTCCATTGTGAGGTCAAACCCGCAGTAAAACCCGCAGATCAAAAATATATCTGCGGGTTTTATTGCGGTTTGTGGTGCCGAACCGCTGCAGCAGGAAGTGCGGGGAAGCGGGCGGAAGTGCGTGGGCGGAGTGTGGCTGCCCCGATCCCACCCCCCCATGCTCCGATGCACCCCCCCCCGTGCTCCGATGCCCCTCCCCCGTGCTCCGATGCCCCCCGTGCTCCGATGCCCCCCCGTGCCCTAATCTCCCCCGCTTATACTTACCCGGCCTCCCGATGTCCGTCCGGCCGTCTTCTCCCTGGGCGCCGCCATCTTGCAAAATAGCGGGCGCATGCGCAGTGCGCCTGCCGAATCTGCCGGCCGGCAGGTTCGTTCCAAAGTGCATTTTGATCACTGAGAGAGGTTATATCTCAGTGATCAAAATAAAAAAATAGTAAATGACACCCCCCTCCCTTTGTCACCCCCATAGGTAGGGACAATAAAAAAATTAAGAATTTTTTTTTTTTCCCCACTAAGGTTAGGGGTAGGGTTAGGGGTAGGGTTAGGGGTAGGGGTAGGTTAGGGGTAGGGGTAGGGTTAGGGGTAGGGTTAGGGTTAGGGGTAGGGTTAGGGTATTTTCAGCCATTTTAACCCTAAAAAACTTCCTAGAAAACACACAGACTCTGCATAGAAAACTGCATAAAAAAAGGATCAAAAAACGCATCAAAAAACGCACCAAAAAAGCACAAAAAAAGACCAAAAAAAGGACCTGCGTTTTCTGCCAAGAGCTGCGGTTTCAGTCCTGAAAAAAAAAGGATGGAAATCAGGAACGTGTGAACATACCCTAAGAGGAAAACATTAGCTGTCTAAAAGGGAAGGAGGGGGTTAAGAGTGGGGAAAATGGAAATTTATGTCTTAATGTGAAATGTTTTATTGGACTCTTATATATAATAAAAAACATTTGAGTAAAAAAAAAAAATGTATGAAATGCGTGATACCCATGTTTTATCCATACTCTATGCAAAAATTGCACCGAGTCATATGTGTCTCTTGTAGTCTGACTTGGTGGAGGCGACTTTTTAATATACTTCAAAATTAGCTGTACATTTAGTAGCTTTTCTCATGCCCTGCCATATTCCATGACACCACATTTAACAGTGCCTGTATACTAAACAGATTTATTCATTCTCCTTGAGGACCTTACTCATACTTTGTTTCTGTGCATGTAACGCCGGTGTGTTTGTTGCCTCGTTTCCCTAGCGTTACTCTGCATGTTTGTGCTCTTACCCTTTGCTCCTTTCCCCCTAATCAGCTGATTTACTGTTGTCTGTTATCTGTGTGGATGGTGCTCAGTTCCCTGCTCTGCTGTGTAGCCGAACATGTGTTGTAGAGTATTTGCTCCGCTGCATGACCATCCGCGCGTGTGGTCCCTGGCTGCCGCTGTGGAAGCTATTCACGGGTTGCGAGGTTCAATGCAGCAGGTGCATGACTTTCCATGTGTCCAGGCTTGCAGCCACTCCCAGGTGCCCTAGGCCTCAGTTCCTGTGCTGACTATGCTGTACTGTTTCTGTCTTTGCTTAGTGTGCACGCAGCCACACCTTCTCCGCTTTTATTAGGGGCAGTGTGTGCACTTGAATTGCTGTCCCCAGCATATTGCTGAGGGGTAGCTCCAATTTAAAGTTTCTCTTCCCTATTGGGTGTGGCCAGAGCTTCTCATTAGGTTTCTGAACCTAGCTATGTGTGTTTGGTCCTCCATGTTGCTCTTGGTCTGCCTGGTCTTCAGCTCCTGTTCTGCCTACTATCAGTTCTAGGAAAGCTGGTGTCTTTGTTCCAGGATCCGTCCTGTCTATATTTTGGTACCAAAGTCCTTGCCTTTAATGTGGATTCCTGCTGTGTTATATTCTTGAAGTTCTTCTTGGTTTTGAACCATGTTCCCAGTGACTGTGAGTGTCCTGTAACCTGTGGCTTGAAAATAAACCTGTGTTTGTCTTCTGAAGATGGAGTCCGGTGTTCCTGCGAAGCATCTACTATGCTGTGCTCAGCCTACTATGCGGTTCTAGCTCTGGTCCGATCCTGCGGTGCTTGCACCATACCGGTTGAGTTCCTTCTAGGTCGTGTCCATTCTCCAGAGCCTGACGACCGCTGCCTGGTGCCTGGAGTCTGATGACTACTGCCTGGTTCCTAGAGTCTGATGACCGCTGCCTGGTACCCGGAGTCTGACGACAGCTGCCTGGTGCCCGAAGTCTGATGACTGCTGCCTGGTGCCTGGAGTCTGAGGACCGCTGCCTGGTGTCCAGAGCCCGACGACTGCTGCTTGGTGCCTGGAGCCTGTCTACCTCGGCCTTGTGCCTGGAGCCTGATGTCTGTCGCCCGGTGCCTAGAGTATTCCAGGATGTCCTGATGTTCCCTGCCTGGAGCCATGTCTGTTGTCTGGAGTCCAGATGCCCTGCCTTTGTTCCAGATATCCAACCTGTTTCCAGATATCCAGTCTGTGGTCCTGGTGATCCAGTCGGTGTTTCAATCGGTTCCACTGGTGTTCCTGAACGGGCTCCTCCACCGTGTTTCTGGGCAGTCTCCAGTCTACTCATGTTCCTCGGTTACGTCTCCGCCTGTGTGTCCTGGATCTGATCAGCCGATGTCTTGAGCTTCCATGTCGGTGTTCCTGGATCCGTGCTGTTAGTGTTTTGCTTGTGTCCCGATGTCCGGCCTGTTACCTGGTGTTCATCCTGTGATAACGTCTGTCCGAGGGCAGTGTCTGATGTTCTCCTGCTGTGCCTGTGCTACGCCTGAGGCCTGAGAGAGGTTCTCCTGATATGCCCGTGCCAGATGACCCTGGACTGCATCAACCCATGATGACCTCTTGCCATCGTCTGACGTCTGCTGCCTTGAGATGTTCACCCTTGATAGATTTGCGGAATCGGAAGCCTAGCATTGTTATGTCTTGTCTTCTGTATGATGGTTTTATATTGTAACCTTTTTGTTTCTTCATACCTGAAGTTGTGCGATCTCATCTAGTCCTGCATGTCACCACCTTCCCCACATGCTCAGCTGCCACAGACCCCGGTCGCTGCCCTTCCCTAGTCCGGGTAGGCCTGGGCCCCCCCTGTGGTCCAGTGGGTCCACATTCTATTACCACCTGGGATGCACGCCCCACGTTGTCGTGGCCTGGCTACATGGGAGCGTAAGCTAACTGAGTTAAGCCGCGTTCATTCATCCGGTCGCAACAGTGCAGTTCTGATCTCTACAATGTACAGTACCATCTTTTATGCTTCCTCCCCTAAGCCTTCTGGAAAGATGTTTGGAAACTAAGGCTAAAGGTACTGTCACACTAGACGATATCGCTAGCGATCCCTGACGTTGCAGCGTCCTCGCTAGCGATATCGTCCAGTGTGACAGGCAGCAGCGATCAGGCTCCTGCTGGGAGATCGCTGGTCGGGGAAGAAAGTCCAGAACTTTATTTCGTCGCTGGACTCCCCGTAGACATCGCTGAATCGGCGTGTGTGACACCGATTCAGCGATGTCTTCACTGGTAACCAGGGTAAACATCGGGTAACTAAGCGCAGGGCCGCGCTTAGTAACCCGATGTTTACCCTGGTTACCAGCGTAAAAAAACAAACAGTACATACTTACATTCAGCTGTCTGTCCCTTGCCGTCTGGTTCCTGCACTGACTGCTGGCCGTAAAGTGAAAGCAGAGCACAGCCACAGCGGTGAGTCACCGCTGTGTGACTCACCGCTGTGCTGTGCTTTCACTTTCACTTTACGGCCAGCAGTCAGTGCAGGAACCAGACGGCAAGGGACAGACAGCTGAATGTAAGTATGTACTGTTTGTTTTTTTACGCTGGTAACCAGGGTAAACATCGGGTTACTAAGCGCGGCCCTGCTCTTAGTTACCCGATGTTTACCCTGGTTACCGGAGACCTCGGCATCGTTGGTCGCTGGAGAGCTGTCTGTGTGACAGCTCTCCAGCGACCAAACAGCGACGCTGCAGCGATCCAGATCGTTGTCGGTATCGCTGCAGCGTCGCTAAGTGTGACGGTACCTTTACTTAAGTATTGTGGTCAACCAAGATCATCTCTTATTGGCAGATGTTTATCATGAGTAGAAGAACAATGCACCATGTCACAATGATCACATAGGCATTTATTGCTTCCAGGATCATGAAAGCATGTTTTTCTGACTTCCCCGGCCTTCACAGTCCTCAAATAATAATCCTATAGACCATCTCTTGGACAAGGTAGAATGGGTTATTCAGAGCGTGTCATCACCTCCATCTAGGCTTCCTGCAGCTGCCACAAATACTTTTTCTCTTGGACCATTATTATAGCAGAACTACAGCTCTGGCAAAAATTAAGAGACCACCACATCAAAACCCTGTCATGGACAGCCCAATCGCCAGACCTGAACTCCATTGAAAAGCTCTCTGGAATGTAATCAAGAGGATGATGGATAGTCACAAGCCCTCAAACAAAGAAGAACTGCTTAAATTTTTTGTGCCAGAAGCAGTATGAAAAACTGGTGGAAAGCATGCCAAAACGCATGAAAGCTGTGATTAAAAATTATTTGATTTCTGAACTCTTCCTGAGTTAAAACATTAGTATTGTTGTTTCTAAATGATTATGAACTTGTTTTCTTTGCATTATTTGAAGTCTGAAAGCACTGTTTTTTTTTAACCATTTTTCTTTGTCAGAAAAAAAATGCAAATGTATTGCTTGGAAATTCGGAGATACATCAGAAGTTTATAGAATAAAAGAACAATTTACATTTTACTCAAAAATATACCTAGAAAAAGAAAAATCAGGCAAACTGAACATTTTGTAGTGGTGTCTTCATTTTTGCCAGAGCTGTATATGAAAACTCAGTAGACAGTATGATATATCGTATTGTTGACGTTCTGAAAGTCAAGTCAATACTAGATGGTAGATTTGGTGCTGGTTCAGCAGTTAAGCTGGATGGGAACCCTGAGAATCGCTTCCTTTCTGCCACCATACATTTCTTCTGTTTAGCCAGGCCTTTCTTGACATCACAGGTGCTTCATGCTGCATCGATGACGTGGCCAGTTAATCGAAATAGGAGTTGTCAAGTAAGACATGGTCTCAGTGCTCATATCCCGTGGCCGTAGACTACTGACTTGGCTGATGGATGGGGTCATGCGAATCAATTCGCAAAAGCCCTACTTTTATGGTTGTCTCTAATAATGTGGCCTTTCAGTGTATGTTTTATACTTATGGAGATGACTGTATGATCATAGACATTAGATGTTGTCTGGATATTCTCACAATTTTCTGGTTATGGAGACAGCTAAGGATTACTGCTGTCATTCCGTGTCGTCATGTTTATGGATTATCTTTACTCTTCTTCTACATACACCATGTTCCAAATTATTATGCAAATGATATTTTTCTCGGATTTTCCTAAATGGTCGGTGCAAATGACAGTCAGTCTAATAAAAGTCATCCCTCGTTAGTGTATACATCAAATTTTATTGAAGAAACCTCCCAATGATAACAGTATAATCTCCAAATTGAATAAAACCTCAAAATGCACTGTTCCAAATTACTAGGCACAGTAGAATTTCTAAACATTTGATATGTTTTAAAGAACTGAAAATACTCATTTGTGGAATTTGCAGCATTAGGAGGTCACATTCACTGAACAAAAAAGCTATTTAACTCCAAAACATCCTAACAGGCCAAGTTATATGTTAACATAGGAACCCTTCTTTGATATCACCTTCACAATTCTTGCATCCATTGAACTTGTGAGTTTTTGGAGAGTTTCTGCTTGTATTTCTTTCCATGAAGTCAGAATAGCTTCCCAGAGCTGCTGTTTTGATGTGAGCTGCCTCCCACCCTCATAGATGTTGTGCTGGATGATACTCCAAAGGTTCTCTATAGGGTTGACGTCAGGGGAAGATGGTGGCTACACCATGAGTTTATCTTCTTTTATGCCCATAGCAGCCAATAACTCATAGGTATTCTTTGCAGAATGAGATGGTGCATTGTCATGCATGAAGATGATTTTGGTCCTGAAGGCATGTTTCTGATTTTTATACCATGGAAGAAAGTTGTCAGTCAGAAACTATATACTTTGCAGAGGTCATTTTCACACCTTTAGGAACCTTAAAGGACCCTACCAGCTGTTTTCCCATGATTCCGGCCCAAAACATGACTCCTCCACCTCCTTGCTTACGTCGCAGCCTTGTTGGGACATGGTGGCCATCCACCAACCATCAACTACTCCCTCCATCTGGACCATCTAGGTTGCTCGACACTCATCAGTAAACAAGACAGTTTGAAAATCAGTCTTCATGTATGTCTGGGCCAACTGCAACCGTTTCTGCTTGTGAACACTGTTTAGGGGTGGCCGAATAGTAGGTTTATGAACCAAAGCAAGCCTTTGAAGGATCCTACACCTTGAGGTTCGAGGGACTCCAGAGGCACCAGCATATATATAAAAATATCTGTTTACTGGTTTGTATCGGTATTTTGGCAGCTGCTCTCTTAATCCGATGAACTTGCCTGGCAGAAACCTTCCTCATTATGCCTTTATTAGCACGAACACATCTGTGCTCAGATTCTGCCACAAATCTCTTAACAGTACGATGATCACGCTTACGTTTTCGGGAAATATCTAATGTTTTCATCCCTTGACCAAGGCATTGCACTATTTGATGCTTTTCGGCAGCAGAGAGATCCTTTTTCTTTCCCATGTTACTTGAAAACTGTGGCCTGCTTAATAATGTGGAACATCATTTTTAAGTAGTTTTCCTATAATTAGAATCACCTGGAAAACTAATTATCACAGGTGTTTAAGATTGATTTCAGTGATCCATTGAGCCCTGAGACCCATTACCATCTATGATGTTATTGGAAAGACAAAACAATTAAATCTTTGACACTTAAATCCAATTTGCATAATAATTTGCAACATGGTGTAATCTTTTGTGACTTCTCCATCTGTGACTTTTGCAACATTTGTTTCAGGGTAAAGATCTGACCCATATTAATACTACAGAGACATATGTGAGGGGTGATGAGCAGTGTAAAGTGGAGATTCCTACAGATAACCGTACAGGTGAGTAGTAAGAGGTGTCAAAACTGTACTCTGTCACTCTTCTGTAGAATATGTTGCATTTTTATGGTATGCTCACACTTTTTTGTGTGAATTTTACACTTAAAAATGTTGTACTTACGCAAAAACACTTTATTACATACGTTTCATATGAAAGTTTCTCCTCTACAGCCATAGCACACTTCTGTGCTACTGCATAAAAGTAACATCTATGTTCAGAGACCTGTCTAACACAAGACACTGTTCTCAGTGGTTGTCTGTAAACATATTTTTGAAACTTGTCGAGCAGGGAATACGAACGCAGTACCCCTGATATGGAAGGCAGGAAGACTACCAGTCAGCCACAGGCTACACCGTCATGTACAGGAGAATTTTCTCATCCTAAGGCCGGGGTCACACTAGGGTAGAATACAAACGAGTGCTATGCGAGAAAACATCGCATTACACTCGGATCACTGTTAATTTAGGGGGCAGATCACATCTGCGATTATTTTCTCATGCCGAATCGGCATGCGAGAACAATCACAACATGCTGCGATTGGCACGAGACTCGACCGAGTCTCGGCTCACTCACACCCATATAAGACTATGGGTGTGAGTGACACAACATGCAGCGCTCGGATATCATCCGAGTGAGGTGCGATATACAGCGATGCCGGCAGTGGAGGAGATGGAGAAATTACTTTCTCCTCCACAGCTGTGCTCTGATTCTATCTGTGCAAGAGGCTCGGAGCACAGTAACATGACACTTGGCTCCTGCTCGCAGCAGAGCAGAAGCCAAGGGTCATTAGCATATCGCATCCAATGCTTTTGCATCGGATGCCATACGCTAGTGTGACCCCAGCCTAAAAACCTCAATAGCATTCTTCTTTACACTATAATAAATTTTTATATACAGATATATCTCTATATGCCAGTACATTATGAGGGGAAAAAAGTGTACAAGATTTTTCTCTATAAGGTTAGTAATAAAAATAAAGGTGCAAAACAATTAAAATAAACATGGACATATTTTGTGTCCCTATAATCGTAACAACCGGTATAATACCGTTAGCACAATATTAATGGTGAACGGAAAATAGCATGAATAAAAATGGTGAAATTGTATTTATACATGTCAGGCGTTAGAATACTAACAACAAACAAAGCATCACAAAGAATTTTGTTTTCCATTCTAAAAATGTCAAAATAGCAGAATCGAGGCTATTCACATTGTGTTTCTGAAGTGCATTTCTGCCTCTGCCCTGAGCTACTGTCTGATTTTTCCTAAAAAATTATTCATTGATATTTTTACTAGTTTTGACAGAATCTGCCAATATCAACAGGTTCAGTTGACAGTCTGATGTGTATAGGGTGCCAGCTAACTGATAGTTGGAGGAGATGTCGATCGTGCATGTAGGAATTCAGTCGAGTGATACTGCAGGTGATGCTGCGGACCCTGGACTGGGAGGAGGGGGTGTTCAGCTGTGTGACGCTGCGAGTTCCAGGCTGGTAGTAAGGAGTCTTCGGTGGTGCAGGGGCTCCGCCGACATTTTGTGAAAGCCTAGAACCCCACACTTTCAATGCGCTGCGCTCCAGGAAAATTTACTTTCAAAGCACTGATATTGAAAAATAATAAGTTTATTTCTTCACAGATGAATGTACCACAAGCTCAGATGGATATGTGATATTTTCAGATTTTGATCCAGAAGATCATGGGATCACACCAGATACATTTAAAGAGTATGCCATCATCCCAGATATGTTTCCAGCCCCTGACAGGAAACATCTATATTCTGATCCTTTAACGCAGGACCTTTCTTCTGCTTCAACAAAGACACATATGCAAAATAAAAGTCAAAGAAGGGCTGTTGAACACGAAATAGCTTACACAGAGGAGAAGTTATTTTCATGTTTAGAATGTGGGAAATGTTTTAATCAAAAATCAAATCTTGTTAGACATCAGAGAAGTCACACAGGGGAGAGGCCATATTCATGTTCAGAATGTGGGAAATGTTTTACTGATAAATCTCATCTTGTCACACATCACAGAATTCACACAGGGGAGAAGCCATTTCTATGCCCAGAATGTGGAAAATATTTTAGTCGGAAGCCAGATGTTGTAAAACATCAGAGAATACACTTGGGAAAGAAGCCTTTTTCGTGTTCAGATTGTGGAAAATGTTTTACAGAGAAATCACATCTTGTTACACATCAGAGGAGAAATCATACAGTTGATAAGTCATTTTCATGTTCAGAGTGTGGGAAATGTTTTACAGAGAAATGCAATCTTGTTAGACATCAGAGAACTCACACAGGGGAGAAACCATTTTCATGTTCAGAATGTGGGAAATGTTTTACTGATAAATCTCACCTTGTAGCACATCACAGAATTCACACAGGGGAGAAGCCATTTCTATGCTCAGAATGTGGAAAATATTTTAGTCGGAAACCAGATGTTGTAAAACATCAACGAATACACTTGGGAAAGAAGCCTTTTTCGTGTTCAGATTGTGGAAAATGTTTTACAGAGAAATCACATGTTGTTACACATCAGAGGAGAAGTCATACAGTTGATAAGCCATTTTCATGTTCAGAGTGTGGGAAATGTTTTACAGAGAAATGCAATCTTGTTAGACATCTGAGAACTCACACAGGGGAGAAACCATTTTCATGTACAGAATGCAAAAAACGTTTTACAGAGAAATCCAAACTTGTTATACATCAGAGAATTCACACAGGAGAGAAGCCATTTTCATGTTCCGAATGTGGGAAATGCTTTAACGAGAAATCACATCTGGTTACACATGAGAGAATTCACACAGGGGAGAAGCCATTTTCATGTTCAGAATGTGGGAAATGTTTTACAGACAAATCATCACTTATTAGACATCAAAGAACACACTCATGGAAGTAGGCATTTTTTGTTTTTAACATTTTATTGGCGATATGTCGAAGAAAAAAAATGCATGTTATAGTCAAGTAAAGTGGCTCATCTATAACAGAAAGGGAAAACAATTTAGAGCAATAAATGATTGTTATAAATGTATACAATTACCAATGATTGTTATTGAAAAGCAATTAGTATCCATATAGTACAGCTATATATCAACCATGTAAATAAAGTATCATGTATATATACTGTTTATCTGCAGCTGTCTGGTGTTCATCATCATCATCATCATCTTTATTTTTATATAGCGCTAACATATTCCGCAGCGCTTTACAGTTTTGCACACATTATCATCACTGTTCCCGATGGGGCTCACAATCTAGATTCCCTATCAGTATGTCTTTGGAATGTGGGAGGAAACCGGAGTACCCGGAGGAAACGCACGCAAACACGGAGAGAACATACAAACTCTTTGCAGTTCTTCCCTTCTGTTCAATTTAATATCGGCCATGGAGATATACATGTTTAGGATACCGTATATACTCGAGTATAAGCCGACCCGAGTATAAGCCGACCCCCCTAATTTTGCCACAAAAAACTGGGAAAACTTATTGACTCGAGTATAAGCCTAGGGTGGAAATGCAGCATTTACCGGTGAATTTCAAAAATAAAAATAGATCATTATTTCCCCATAGCTGTACCATATAGTGCTCTGCACCGTTCATATTTCCCCATAGCTGTGCCCCATACAGTGCTCTGCACCGTTCATTTTGTCCCATAGCTGTGCCCCATATAGTGCTCTGCACCGTTCATTTTGTCCCATAGCTGTGCCCCATACAGTGCTCTGCACCGTTCATTTTGTCCCATAGCTGTGCCCCATACTGTGCTCTGCACCGTTCATTTTGTCCCATAGCTCTGCCCCATACAGTGCTCTGCTCTGCACCGTTCATTTTGTCCCATAGCTCTGCCCCATACAGTGCTCTGCTCGGCACCGTTCATTATTGTCCCATATCTGTGCCCCATATATGCTCTGCACCGTTCATTTTGTCCCATAGCTCTGCCCCATATAGTGCTCTGCACCGTTCATTTTGTCCCATAGCTCTGCCCCATACATTGCTCTGCTCTGCACCGTTCATTTTGTCCCATAGCTCTGCCCCATACAGTGCTCTGCTCGGCACCGTTCATTATTGTCCCATATCTGTGCCCCATATATGCTCGGCACCGTTCATTATTGTCCCATAGCTGTGCCCCATATATGCTCGGCACCGTTCATTATTGTCCCATAGCTGTGCCCCATATATGCTCTGCACCGTTCATTGTGCCCCATATATGCTCTGCACCGTTTATTGTGCCCCATATATGCTCTGCACCGTTCATTGTGCCCCATATATGCTCTGCACCGTTCATTGTGCCCCATAGATGCTCCACATAAATCTGTGCCGCTGCTGCTGCTGCTGCTGCAATAAAAAAAAAAAAAAACACATACTCACCTCTATTGCTTGCAGCTCCCGGCGCCTCCATCTTCCCGGCTTCTCCGCTCTGACTGATCAGGCAGAGGGCGCCGCGCACACTATACGCGTCATCGCGCCCTCTGACCTGAACAGTCAGAGCGCAGACGCCGGGAAGATGGAGGCGCCGGGAAGATGGAGTGGCGCCCGGCGGCTGGAACGCGGACAGGTGAATATAAAATACTTACCTAGTCCCGCCGCTCTCTGACGCTGCCCCCGCCTGTCACAGCTGGTCTTCGGTGCCGCAGCTTTCTCTATCAGCGGTCACCGGCACCGCTGATTAGAGAAATGAATACGCGGCTCCACCTCCCATTTTTCTAATGAGCGGTCCCACGTGACCGCTGAAGAGGGGAAGAAGCTGCAGCACAGAAGACCGTGGGACGGCAGGGACAGCGTCAGGATCGCTGGGACTAGGTAAGTATGCCTCAGCGCCCTCTCCCCCTCACCCGCCGACCCTGCCGCCCACCTTGACTCGAGTATAAGCCAAGAGGGGCACTTTCAGCCCAAAAATTTGGGCTGAAAATCTCGGCTTATACTCGAGTATATACGGTAGTTACCAAAGAAGCACCCGTGTCCCACTTATATAATCTAATTATTAACTTGATTTGTTAATTAAATGCCCACTCCCCCACCAAAAAAATGAAACAAAAATCAATCAGCAGGATCATGACATCAGATGCAGAGTCATATCAAAGCATATTTACCAACTCCAAGTTAGGGTAGAGGGAACCGTATTGTAGCACATATATAGACATAGTGTCCTTAGTGATGCCCCTTATTGTCCCACCCACTACACTGAATCCACAAAGTGTGATATCCTTTTCATGGCATACACACAGTATAACACCCGCAATATGTCCCTCCACATAGTATGACACCTCCAACGGAGCTCCAATATGCACATTATAATGCACCCCAAAATTGATCCCCCCACACAATATGATGTTCCCACAATGGATTCTGTGAAACAGTATGAATCCTCAGTATTCCCTCCACACACACTATGATCGCCCACAATTCACAAAATACAGTGTAGTGCCATACATTAACCCCAAGGGTGGTTTGCATGTTAATGACCAGGCCAATTTTTACAATTCTGACCACTGTCCCTTTATGAGGTTATAACTCTGGAACGCTTCAACGGATCCCGGTGATTCTGACAATGTTTTCTCGTGACATATTGTACTGCTACTAATTTAGCAATTTTCCAACTTTCAATTTTCATGCCCTTAAATCACACAGATATGTCACACAAAATACTTAATAAGTAACATTTCCCACATGTCTACTTTACATCAGCACAATCTTGGAACCAAAATTTTTTTTTTGTTAGGAAGTTATAAGGGTTAAAAGTTGACCAGCAATTTCTCATTTTTACAACACCATTTTTTTTAGGGACCACATCACATTTGAAGTCGCTTTAAGGGGTCTATATGATAGAAAATACCCAAAAGTGATCCATTCTAAAAACTGCACCCATCAAAGTGCTCAAAACCACATTCAAGAAGTTTATTAACCCTTCAGGTGCTTCACAGGAATTTTTGGAATGTTTTTTAAAAAAAATGAACTTTTTAACTTTTTTTCACAAAAAATTTACTTCAGATCCAATTTGTTTTATTTTACTAAGGGTAACAGGAGAAACTGGACCCCAAAAGTTGTTGTACAATTTGTCCTGAGTACGCTGATACCCCATATGTGGGGGTAAACCACAATTTGTGCGCAGGGCAGAGCTCGGAAGGGAAAGAGCACCGATTGACTTTTCAATGCAAAATTGGTTGGAATTGAGATCGGATGCCATGTCACGTTTGGAAAGGCCCTGATGTGCCTAAACAGTGGAAACCCCCCCAATTCTAACTCCAACCCTAACCCCTAACACCCCTAACCCTTATCCCAACCCTAACCACACCAGGGGAGTGTATTATAACCTATGGAGGACTATGGGGAGTGTACAGTATTATACTATATGGAGGACTATGGGGCACATTATAATTAATGGAGAACTATGGTGTGTATTATACTAAACAAGAAAAATGCTGCATATTCATCGAGTGATTGGATTGTTTATGCCGAAACAAAAATCATTGTTGTTCTCAGCAGCACATTGCTCCATGAAAACTGCAGATGTGTTGCTGATAACATGATACTGTATGGGGACAGACTGATCCATTAGTGATGGTTCTGTCCCCATCATTGTTCTCAGCAGCACATCGCTGGTGTAAGCTGTAGATATACTGCTGATAACATGGTACTGTATCGGGACAGATTGATCCATTAGTGATGATTCTGTCCCCATCGTTCTCAGCAGCACATCGCTGGTGTAATTTGTAGATATACTGCTGATAACATGGTACTGTATCGGGACAGATTGATCCATTAGTGATCGTTCTGTCCCATCATTGTTCTCAGCAGCACATCACCGATGTAAGCTGTAGATGTGCTGCCAGAGGCGTAGCTAGGCTTTTGGTTCAGGGGGGCGAAACTTCTGAGTGGGCCCCTAACCAGGTAACCTGGATTACAACTTGATTACAACTCGGTGACACACCCTAATAGTGGAGGAGAACCTCAGCAGATGACCGCGCTGTTACTGAAGATAATCTCTAAATATAAAATAGAGATTGCGCTAAAAAAAAATGCATGAATTTAATTAGATTGAATGCCCATAAAATACAACGTGTTACCTGGTGAAGGGGAGATGAAACTAAAATGGTGACGCTACTTGCATGCAGATGGAAGGATGTCAATCTGGACAAAAATGTCTAAAAACACCAAAAGTAATAAAGAGAGTGATAAAATAGTTTCTAGAGGGTATATTCCTATATACCGAGGGTTATATCAAGGGTACTGAATACTGGGACATACATAAGCTAAAAACTGTAAACTGAATTCCTCAAATCAAAAGAAAATACTCGAACTGCGGTATAATACCCCTGTGCTTAGACGTGCATATTAAGGAGGAAGTGTGTCATACCTATTGGGATATAGATATAGCGGAGTCCAAAGGGTATTAAGAGAAAATACACTGTTTGTGAAGACAACACACACGCGCGGGACTTCTTTATACTTAGCTTTGCTTCCTTTGCAACAACCAGATGTATAAGTCGTCAGCGTACTGTCCCAGCCGGTGACAGCCGCCCGTGCAATGGGAAGTGAGTAAGTGCGTGGTGCCGGGTTTCGTTGCAGTTGTCAGGACCTGCGGTAAGTTCGGGTCACGTGTCCAGCCAGTCACGTGGTGCCCTTGTTAGTAGTACGGAGCACTGTAGGAGCCAAAGAAACAACCAACGCGTTTCGGAATAGCACGGATTCCTTCATCAGGGTAGGCTCCTCCTGTGCTCTGATGGCTTTATATGTCCATGGCTCATTAGCTGGATGTCAATCAAATGCAAAAAGTTAGACTCCATTTTTTAGTTCCTTAGGCTTAAGAGTGTCCAGTTCAAAAATATATCGAGATTCTTCCCTGGACATCCGTTTTATATAATCACCATTGCGCCAATCTTTTTGGACTATCGTAATGCCAGTCACCTTTATTCCATGTATGGACCCCCCACGATGGGTTGAAAAATGCTTGGATAGGGGATGGTCATCATATTTCTTTCTTATGTTACGTAGGTGTTTGTGAATTCTCCTACATAGAGGGTGTTTAGTTCGTCCTACATACATCTTCCTACAGGGGCACTACATAGAACTATATAGCACTATATAGAAGATGATCTCTATATAACAACCATCATGGATATTACCGCCATATGGTCAGTGGTAGATACCAGCCCTACAGAACATATAAGAGGTCACAGCACAGTTACAGATAATGTCTCACCGCTGATGTTCTTTCTGATTGTTAATTTTTCCCGTCTTTTCCATCTGGCCCAGACCGACACAACTTCTTCCAGCCAGGACACAGCTGAAGAGATTACAACAAAGACATTTCAATTCTCACATTCCAGCCCCATCACCATCTAATCCCGACCTGCACAAAATTCCTCATCCTGCTGATACCCCAATACTGAGCTGCTGCTGCCATATGTGACCCTATTACTGCACCTGATACCACAATACTGAGCTGCTGCTGCCGTATGTGACCCTATTAATGCACCTGATACCCCAATACTGAGCTGCTGCTGCTGTATGTGTCTCTATTACTGCACCTGATACCCCAATACTGAGCCGCTGCTGCCGTATGTGTCCCTATTACTGCACTGATACCCCAATACTGAGCCTCTGCTGCCGTATGTCCCTATTACTGCCCCTGACACCCCAATACTGAGCCGCTGCTGCCGTATGTGTCCCTATTACTGCCCCTGATAGCCCAATACTTAGCCCCTGCTGCCATGTGTCCCTATTACTGCCCCTGATACCCCAATACTGAGCCGCTGCTGTATGTGTCCCTATTACTGCACCTGATACCCCAATACTGAGTTGCTGCTGCCGTATGTCCCTATTACTCCACCTGATACCCCAATACTGAGCCGCTGCTGCCGCATTTGTCCCTATTACTGCCCCTGATACCCCTATACAGAGCCGCTGCTGCCATATGTGTCCCTATTACTGCCCTTGATACCCCAATACTGAGCCGCTGCCTCCGTATGTGTCCCTATTACTGCCCCTGAAACCCCAATACTGAGCCGCTGCTGCTGTATGTCCCTATTACTGCACCTGATACCACAATACTGAGCCGCTGCTGCCGTATGTGTCCCTATTACTTCCCCTGATACCCCAATACTGAGCTGCTGCTGCTGTATGTGTCCCTATTACTCCACCTGATACCCCAATACTGAGCCGCTGCTGCCATATGTGTCCCTATTACTGCCCCTGATACCCCAATACAGAGCCGCTGCTGCCGTATGTGTCCCTATTACTGCCCCTGATACCCCAATACTGAGCCGCTGCTGCCATATGTGTCCCTATTACTGCCCCTGATACCCCAATACTGAGCCGCTGCCTCCATATGTGTCCCTACTACTGCCCCTGAAACCCCAATACTGAGCCGCTACTGCTGTATGTCCCTATTACTGCACCTGATACCACAATACTGAGCCGCTGCTGCAGTATGTGTCCATATTACTTCCACTGATACCCCAATACTGAGCCGCTGCTGCTGTATGTCCCTATTACTGCACCTGATACGACAATACTGAGCCGCTGCTGCCGTATGTGTCCCTATTACTCCACCTGATACCCCAATACTGAGCCGCTGCTGCCATATGTGTCCCTATTACTGCACCTGATACCCCAATACTGAGCCGCTGCTGCCATATGTGTCCCTATTACTGCCCCTGATACCCCAATACTGAGCCGCTGCTGCTGTATGTTCCTAATACTGCACCTGATACCACAATACTGAGCCGCTGCTGCCGTATGTGTCCCTATTACTCCACCTGATACCCCAATACTGAGCCACTGCTGCCATATGTGTCCCTATTACTGCCCCTGATACTCCAATACTGAGCCGCTGCTGCCATATGTGTCCCTATTACTGCCCCAGATACCCCAATACAGAGCCGCTGCTGCCACGCCCCATTTTTGAAGAAGCTACACAGCGAAACGGCGCTCGTCGGGCGCGGGCGGCACCCACACCTCCTTACTTCACTTTCATCCGGACGCACAGACCTTGGACACTGAGCTTACAGGTAACCATCTGGCCCTTGAGCTTTAATTAGGTGTAATATGATAGTGCATGGATAGTGCATAGACAGTGAAATCCTCACTCCCCAGTGTCATTGCTTTAGCGGAGTCGCAGGCTCACACTTTAGGGGCTTCCTTTGCCTTTCTTTCCTGGATTATCATACACCCTTTTCTCCAGGCTTATATACCTATATTATACACAACATCTCTGTGCGCTGGTCCATACCTTTATCTTTTTTCTGGGATTTCTTCAGGTTTATTTTTATATCCGACACACTTGTGAGTGATTGATTTAGCCACTTTAGGATTCCCAGCCTATATTTCGATGTTGTGGTGTGCCTCCCAGGTATTTGGAGGTTTTCCGTTTCCCCCTTTATGTCTGTTTTTAATGCATGTGTTGTACACTTTTTTTTAGAAGAAGTTCTAAATAAACTTATTGGTTTTAATAGTACTCTTATCTTCACTTCTTTTTTTCCCCGGGTACCCACCATGTGGAAATGTGTTTATATTACCCTGATACTCCAATACAGAGCCGCTGCTGCCATATGTGTCCCTATTACTGCCCCTGATACCCCAATACTGAGCCGCTGCTGCCATGTGTCCCTATTACTGCACCTGATACCACAATACTGAGCCGCTGCTGCTGTATGTGTCCGTATTACTGCCCCTGATACCCCAATACTGAGCCGCTGCTGCCATATGTGTCCCTATTACTGCCCCTGATATCCCAATACTGAGCCGCTGCTGCTGTATGTGTCCGTATTACTGCCCCTGATACCCCAATACTGAGCCGCTGCTGCCATATGTGTCCCTATTACTGCCCCTGATATCCCAATACTGAGCCGCTGCTGCCGTATGTGTCCCTATTACTGCACCTGATACCCCAATACTGAGCCGCTGCTGCCATATTTGTCCCTATTACTGCACCTGATACCCCAATACTGAGCCACTGCTGCCGTATGTGTCCCTATTACTGCACCTGATACCCCAATACTGAGCCGCTGCTGCCGTATGTGTCCCTATTACTGCACCTGATACCCCAATACTGAGCCGCTGCTGCCATATGTGTCCCTATTACTGCACCTGATACCCCAATACTGAGCCGCTGCTGCCGTATGTGTCCCTATTACTGCACCTGATACCCCAATACTGAGCCGCTGCTGCCGTATGTGTCCCTATTACTGCACCTGATACCCCAATACTGAGGCGCTGCTGCCGTATGTGTCCCTATTACTGCACCTGATACCACAATACTGAGCCGCTGCTGCCGTATGTGTCCTTATTACTCCACCTGATACCCCAATACTGAGCCGCTGCTGCCGTATGTGTCCCTATTACTGCACCTGATACCCCAATACTGAGCCGCTGCTGCCATATGTGTCCCTATTACTGCACCTGATACCCCAATACTGAGGCGCTGCTGCCGTATGTGTCCCTATTACTGCACCTGATACCACAATACTGAGCCGCTGCTGCCGTATGTGTCCTTATTACTCCACCTGATACCCCAATACTGAGCCGCTGCTGCCGTATGTGTTCCTATTACTGCACCTGATGCTCCAATACTGAGCCGCTGCTGCCGTATGTGTCCCTATTACTGCCCCTGATACCCCAATACAGAGCTGCTGCTGCCGTATGTGTCCCTATTACTGCCCCTGATACCCCAATACTGAGCCGCTGCTGCCGTATGTGTCCCTATTACTGCCCCTGATACCCCAATACTGAGCCGCTGCTGCTGTATGTCCCTATTACTGCCCCTGATACCCCAATACTGAGCCGCTGCTGCCGTATGTGTCCCTATTACTCCACCTGATACCCTAATACTGAGCCGCTGCTGCCGTATGTGTCCATTATTACTCCACCTGATACCCCAATACTGAGCCGCTGCTGCCATATGTGTCCCTATTACTGCCCCTGATACCCCAATACTGAGCCGCTGCTGCTGTATGTGTCCCTATTACTGCCCCTGATACCACAATACTGAGCCGCTGCTGCCGTATGTGTCCCTATTACTGCACCTGATACCCCAATACTGAGCCGCTGCTGCCGTATGTGTCCCTATTACTGCACCTGATACCCCAATACTGAGCCGCTGCTGCCGTATGTGTCCCTATTACTGCACCTGATACCACAATACTGAGCCGCTGCTGCCGTATGTGTCCCTATTACTGCACCTGATACCACAATACTGAGCCGCTGCTGCCGTATGTGTCCTTATTACTCCACCTGATACCCCAATACTGAGCCGTTGCTGCCGTATGTGTCCCTATTACTGCACCTGATACCCCAATACTGAGCCGCTGCTTCCTTATGTGTCCCTATTGCTGCACCTGATACCACAATACTGAGCCGCTGCTGCCGTATGTGTCCTTATTACTCCACCTGATACCCCAATACTGAGCCGCTGCTGCCGTATGTGTCCCTATTACTGCACCTGATACCCCAATACTGAGCCGCTGCTGCCATATGTGTCCCTATTGCTGCCCCTGATACCCCAATACTGAGCCGCTGCTGCCATGTGTCCCTATTACTGCACCTGATACCCCAATACTGAGCCACTGCTGCTGTATGTGTCCCTATTACTGCATCTGATACCCCAATACTGAGCCGCTGCTGCCGTATGTGTCCCTATTACTGCACCTGATACCACAATACTGAGCCGCTGCTGCCGTATGTGTCCTTATTACTCCACCTGATACCCCAATACTGAGCCGCTGCTGCCGTATGTGTCCCTATTACTGCACCTGATACTCCAATACTGAGCCGCTGCTGCCGTATGTGTCCCTATTGCTGCCCCTGATACCCCAATACTGAGCTGCTGCTGCCGTATGTGTCCCTATTACTGCTCCTGATACCCCTATACTGAGCCGCTGCTGCCGTATGTGTCCCTATTACTGCACCTGATACCCCTATACTGAGCCGCTGCTGCCGTATGTCCCTATTACTGCACCTGATACCCCAATACTGAGCCGTTGCTGCCATATGTGTCCTTATTACTCCACCTGATACCCCAATACTGAGCCGCTGCTGCAGCATGTGTTCTTATTACTTCAACTGATACCACAATACTGAGCTGCTGCTGCCGTATGTGTCCCTATTACTGCACCTGATACCCCAATACTGAGCCGCTGCTGCCGTATGTGTCCCTATTACTGCCCCTGATACCCCAATACTGAGCCGCTGCTGCCGTATGTGTCCCTATTACAGCACCTGATACCCCAATACTGAGCTGCTGCTGCCATATGTGTCCCTATTACAGCACCTGATACCCCAATACTGAGCCGCTGCTGCCGTATGTGTCCCTATTACTGCCCCTGATACCCCAATACTGAACCGCTGCTGCCGTATGTGTCCCTATTACAGCACCTGATACCCCAATACTGAGCTGCTGCTGCCATATGTGTCCCTATTACAGCACCTGATACCCCAATACTGAGCCGCTGCTGCCGTATGTGTCCCTATTACAGCACCTGATACCCCAATACTGAGCCGCTGCTGCCGTATGTGTCCCTATTACTGCCCCTGACACCCCAATACTGAGCCGCTGCTGCCGTATGTGTCCCTATTACAGCACCTGATACCCCAATACTGAGCTGCTGCTGCCATATGTGTCCCTGTTACAGCACCTGATACCCCAATACTGAGCCGCTGCTGCCGTATGTGTCCCTATTACTGCCCCTGATACCCCAGTACAGAGCCGCTGCTGCTGCCGTATGTGTCCCTATTACTGCCCCTGATACCCCAATACTGAGCCGCTGCTGCCGTATGTGTCCCTATTACTGCCCCTGATACCCCAATACTGAGCCGCTGCTGCCGTATGTGTCCCTATTACTGCCCCTGATACCCCAATACTGAGCTGCTGCTGCCGTATGTGTCCCTATTACTGCCCCTGATTCCCCAATACAGAGCCGCTGCTGCCGTATGTGTCCCTATTAATGCACCTGCTGTGTGGTTCTCTGTGCCCTCTAAATTCTAAAGCAGCCCTCTATAATATAGTAATGCCGGGTGCAAGTGCCCTAGAAAACAGAGCCCATATTTTGCCCCTTAGAAAGTAATATCGCCCTGTGTGCTCCTTTGATAGCCGCAGTAACCTGAGTTCCCCTATAACGATAAGTGCCCACTTTGCATTTAATAATGTCCCCAGTCTGCCCCTGTACAGCTCTCCTATACACAGCATAATGCTCTCTTATACACAGTATAATTCCCCCTCAATGTATAGTACCACCCACACAGTATACTGACTCCTTAGTAGCCCCCAAACTTTTGATGGCTCCAACAATGTATAATGACCCCCACACTGTAATCTCCATACTGTGATGGCCCCCTAGATATCCTCCATATACAGTAGCATAATGCACCAAATAGTCCACAATATAGTGTAATGCACTCCCCATAGGCAGACTCTATAGCATAAGGCAGCCCCCATAGGCAGACACTGTAATAAGGCAGCACCCCCATATAGGCAGACCCTGTAATAAGGCAGAACCCCATATGCAGACTCTGTAGTATAAGGCAGCACCCCCATAGGCAGACACTGTAATAAGGCAGTACCCTCATAGGCAGACTCTGTAGTATAAGGCAGCCCCCCATAGGCAGACCCTGTAATAAGGCAGCCCCCATAGTCAGACCCTGTAATAAGGCAGCCCCCATAGTCAGACCCTGTAATGCAGCCTCCATAGTAAGACCCTGTAATAAGGCAGCACCCCTATGGGCAGACCCTGTACTAAGGCATCACCCCCATAGGCAGACCCTGTAATAAGGCAGCACCCCCATAATCGGACTCTGTAATAAGGCAGACTCCATAGTCAGACCCTGTAATAAGGCTGCCCCCATAGTCAGACCCTGTAATAAGGCAGCACCCCTATAGGCAGACCGTGTAATAAGGCAGCACCCCCATAGGCAGACCCTATAATAAGGCAGCACCCCCATAGTCAGACTCTGTAATAAGGCAGCCCCCATAGTCAGACTCTGTAATAAGGCAGCCCCATAGTCAGACCCTGTAATAAGGCAGCACCCTCATAGGCAGACAATGTAATAAGGCGGCAGACCCTGTAATAAGGCAGCACCCCCATAGGCAGACAATGTAATAAGGCGGCAGACCCTGTAATAAGGCAGCACCCCCATAGTCAGACTCTGTAAGAAGGCAGCCCTCATAGTCAGACCCTGTAATAAGGCAGCATCCCTATAGTCAGACCCTGTAATAAGGCAGCCCCCATAGTCAGACCCTGTAATAAGGCAGCACCCCTATAGTCAGACCCTGTAATAAGGCAGCCCACCTATAGTTAGAGGCTGTAATAAGGCAGCCCCCATAGTCATACCCTGTAATAAGGCGGCAAACCCCCATAGTCAGACCCCGTAATAAGGCAGCCCCCATAGTCAGACCCTGTAATAAGGCAGCACCCCCATAGTCTGACCCTGTAATAAGGCAGCCCCCATAGTCAGACCCTGTAATAAGGCAGCCCTGATAGTCAGACCCTGTAATAAGGCAGCCCCCATAGTCAGACCCTGTAATAAGGCAGCCCCCATAGTCAGACTATGTAATAAGGCAGCCCCCCCATAGGCAGACCCTGTAATAAGGCGGCAGACCCCCATAGTCAGACCCTGTAATAAGGCAGCCCCTATAGTCAGACCCTGTAATAAGGCAGCCCCCATAGTCAGATCCTGTAATAAGGCAGCACCCCTATAGGCAGACCCTATAATAAGGCGGAAGACCCCCAAAGGCAGACCCTGTAATAACGCTGCAGCACCCATCAATAAAACCCCCAAAAAACTCACCTCTTTTCTTTCTGGTTCCTTCGCTGCTCTCGCTGATCTCCTGACAGCAGTGACGTCATCGCCCCCGCTGTCAGTGTCGGCGTCGTCAGACGCTGACGGGGGATGATGGGAGAAGGAGCGTGGCGCTCATTCTCCCATCAATGCGATCAGCTGTATCGGCTAAATGCCGATACAGCTGATCTTCCGATGACGGCGGAGGGCCCGCTGCTGGCACCGGGCCCCCCACCTGCCCAGGGGCCCCATAGCGGCCGGGCGGCAGAGCAGGGAGATCGATTCTCCCTGCTCTGCTGCAGAATGTAACTGTATCTGCGCGCTGCGCACGCCGATACAGTTACAGTAGCGTAGCTCCGGGTGGGCCCCCCTCAGTGCACCAGGCCCGGGGCGCCCGCACCCTCTGCCCCCCCCCGGTAGCTACGCTACTGTGTGCTGCTGATAAACTGATACTGTATGGGGAGAGATTGATCTAATAGTGATTGTTCTGTTCCCATCATTCATTCTCAGTTGGTGTAAAGAGGCTCCACTTGCACTCATCATACACGTCACATCAACCCCTGACTCCTCCCTCCTGTGACCTCATCACAGGTCCTGTGCGCACAGAACAGCCATATATGTGGTGTGCGGCTCTGCAGGTGGAGGTAGGTGCTGGAGATTCCCCATTACTGGGCGCAGAGGACATTAACCCCCTCAGTGCTGTAGTTATATTGCAGAACACAACTTTGTAAAATGTTTTGGTTCATGTCTCTGTATTTTAGCCGGTTTCATGCGTTTCTGGGTCACACTTGTTAATCGTGCCATTTTCTAACAGGAAAATAGAAGAAAAAGAGCTGCCATAGTCATAATCACAAAGAAGCAGGGACGAGCGAGTAGTGAAATATTCGGACTCGCTATACTTGTACTGAGTATACCGTACTACTCGGGTATTCGGTGTGAGTAGCGAGTCCAATGTTAGTCAATGGAAAATGCGAGTAATTGTCTGCTGGACCCTACAAAGCGGTCTGGGGGCTGAGGAAAAGGCTAAAAAAGGTGTAAATGTTAAAAAAAAGTGTACTGTAAACAAATGTGTATAACAAGGGGTCAGGGGCTGTACGAGTGGTTTTACACCACTGCTTCACTAGAATGTACAAACACTATTTGAAGTCCTGTCTTTTTTTGCTGGAAGCGGGACTCGTACGCCACTTACGCAAAGCTAGTGATATATCAAAAGTGCCATAAGAGCGAGTGATGGATGCTATCTTCTGACAGCTAAGTGTAAGTGGTGTAAGGAGAGTGATCTGCCCTAGGGGCTGTGTGATGGTTAACGCAGAAAGAAGCCACCCATCATCATCATCACGAGGGATTTACAATTATAAAGCTTGGACTACTGTCCTTGTTGTTCCACTGCCACTGCCTAATGTGTAGGCATAGACATAGTGTCTTCAAAACATTAGCCCTAGGGGCTGTATCGTGGATGACGCAGGAATGAGGCCTCAAGAGCCAGACAATTATGAAAGTAGACTACTAGCACGGTAGTTCCAGTGCCCAATGTGCAGGCATAGACATAGTGTCTTCAAAACATTAGCCCAAGGGGCTGTATCATGGTTGATGAAGGAAGCAGAGCAGGTCTGAAGGGCCAAACAATTATGAAGCTAGGACTACTAGCACAGAAGTTGCAGTGCCCAGTGACCAGGCATAGCCATAATGTCTCCAAAAATTAGCCCAAGCTGCATGATACCATGGTTGATGAAGGAAGAAGGGTCTCATCACGAGTGCCTCCGATGGGAAATATTAATTAACGGAACATTGTTTTTAGCTTATTGCCCATGAGGAACATGTGGCAGAAGAAATGGGGTTTGTATGGGAAGGGATGGACGTGATCACCAGTTGCAAAAAAATAATGTTTTGGGTGACTGTAGGTTGGGATTCTGTCATCTGGAGGGCTTAAATACTGTTGCGAAATCCAGTCCTTGTTAAATTTTATCAGTCAGCCTGTCTGCATTCTCTGTAGTCAACCGTGTGCGTGTATCTGTGATGATTGCCCCAGCAGCACTGAAAACACGCTCTGACATTACACTAGCAGCTGGGCAGGCCAGCACCTCCAAGGCATCTAAGGAGAGGTCTGGCCAACTATGCAGCCTGGATACCCAGTAATTAAATGGAACAGAAGGACGCAGGTATGGTCATTTAGATAGTCGTTGACCATTTTGTTCGACTTCTCCCTCCTTGACATTGTTACTGTTCCAACAAGTCCTTGGTGATGAACTGGTTTATTGAAGATGGCCCAGTTTGTGGACATTTTACCACCACCTCTTTTGGACCTGTTTGGTGTGTCTCTCCCCATTAATGTATGCTGTTGCACAGAGCTGGTTCCTCTGCAAGCAGCAGTGTCTGAGGGTGCTGTTGCCATCAAATGATCTACAACGGCCCTCTTGAAGGATTCAATTGTGAAACCCCTTGGTGACTGCAATAGTAGCGAAGGAAATTTGTCCTTATACCATGGGTCTAGAAAGGTGGCCAACCAGTATAGGTTGCTATTGAAAATGTGGATTACACAAGGGTCTTAGCACAGACAGATATGAAGTGTGCCATGTGTGCCAAGCTGCAAAGAGGCAAATCTTCTGTGACCCCAGAAGGAGGAACAATACCCATCCTCTCCTCACACTGACTCTCCTCCTCCACCTCCTCCTCTCCAGCCAACCCATGCTGGATAGACATGAAGCTGGGGTTGGGATTCCCCTCTGTAGCATGAGGTGTCCCCTCAGTACCACTGAAAAAGAAGTCCTCTCCCTCCTCGTTTTCATCATCATCTTCATCCCCCAATCTTGCCTGATAATATTGGCTGGGCTGGGTAGGATCACCCATTGTGAAATCTTGCTCCATACCCAGCTGCTGGGCATGCAAATATTCCATTTTTACATTCTGCAGTAATTTTTTCAGCAGACATAGCATAGGGATGGTTACGCTGATAAGTTATCAAGCACCTCACAAATATCAGCGATCCACACCCACTCGAAAGTTATGTGTCTTGGCTGAGTCTCAGTGTGACAGGTATGTTTACACTGGTATTCAGCAAGTGCCCTCTGCTGCTCACTTATCCTTGCCAACATATGATATGTTGAGTTCCACCATGTTGGCAGGTCGCAAATGAGTTGGTGGTTTGGCAAATTAAATTGCTTTTGAAGCGCTGCAAGACCAGAAACAGTGGTTGAGGAATTGCGGAAATGGGCGCAAATACGGCGCACCTTCTCAAGTAGGTACAGCAAGTCAGGGTATGTTTTTTTAAGTTTCTGCACCACTAGGTTCAGCACGTGAGCCATGCATGGCACATGTCCCAGCTTCCCGAGCTTTAAAGCCGCCACCAGGTTACACCCATTGTTGCAGACAACCAGACCGCGTTTGAGTTGCAGTGGGGAGAGCCACTGATCGGTCTGTTGTTTTATTCCTTGCCATAGCTCTGCTGCAATGTCAGCTTCAGCAGGGCGTGTTGCCACTTTGCCGATGCGCTGCTGCACACCTCCCAACTTGGGAGTGATGTGGAGGGTAATTCAGCATAGGATGGCGAGGCGGAGGGAGAGGGGAGACAGGATGTATATGATGAGGCGGAAACCCTAATTGAGGTTGGGCCCGCTATTCGTGACGTGGGTAGGATATGTGATGTCCAGTTTGAGACTTTGTCCCACCCTCCACGAGGTTGAGCCAGTGAGCAGTGACAGAGATGTATCGTCCCTGGCCACAAGTACTTGTCCACGTGTCTGTTGTAAGGAGACCTTCCCGGTTACGGTGCTGGTGAGAGCGCTCTTTAGATTGTTTAAGATGTGCTGGTGTAACGCGGGGATGGAACACCGGAAAAAATAGTGCCGGCTGGGAACCGAGTATCGTGAGGCAGCCACAGCTAACAGATCAAGAAATGACTGTGTCCCCACAAGTCTAAACGGCAACATCTCCATGGCTAGCAACTTGGCAATGTGCGCGTTCAGTATTTGTGATTGTGGGTGCGTGGCTTGGTATTTACGCCTCCTTTCATACATATGGGGCACGGACAATTGGACACTTGGCTAGGACAAACAAGCAGATGAGCTTGTTGTGTCCTGTGTCTGTGCAACCGCAGCTTGTGAGCAAGAGGTATGATGATCACCTGCAGTGATTTGACCCGCAGACACCGATTTGGTACCCTGTTGTTCCACCCACCGACTAGAGTGCTTGGCTGCCATGTGTTTCCCCATACTGGTGGTGCTTTGGTTGCCTTTGCCCTGGCCTCTGCTTAGCTTCGTATGGCAGATGCTACAGATGACAACATTTGTTTCAGAAGGACTATCGTAAAAAAATTTCCAGACAGCGGCTGAATGCACCCTTGCCTTGACTTGGGGTACAGAGGGGTTGCTCTTGGCAACAGCTGACACACTTTGCACTCGGTTCAAACCAGTAGCCCTTGGTGCCTTTGTTGGTGCTACATGTCCACCTTCTTCCTCTGTGCTGCTGTGCTGGCTATGCGTACCAACGGTCCAGGTCGGATCGGTGGTCTCATCATCGACCACCTCGTCGTCCATGTCATCCTCCTTCCATGTTGATATTGTCGACTGGCCAGATGGCAACTGTATGTCATCACCATCAGCCTCCACCTCTTCATCCAGTATATCACGTGGATGAAAGTGGATTTCTTCTGGCCATGGGGTTTCAAATATTTGGCCATCAACAGACGATACCTCCTCGCGTTCCTCTTTAATGTCGCGCGGTGAGAGGCCAGAGGCAATGAAAGGAAATGGACCAAGCAGATCCTCGGAGTGGCCAAGGTTGGGGTCAAATGTTTCCTGTGACTCCTGACGCGATGATGAACTAGGAACAGGTTGAGAATAGGATGACCCAGCATCCTCTATATGGACAGGAGACTGTTTTGTCATGGACGATTGGGTGCTGCTAGAAAATTTCGTTGAGATCTTATCAGCCATCCGAGACAGTATCTGTTCTTGTTCTTCTGGCTTCCAGACCCGTTTACATTCCAGATCAAGAAATTTCACCAGGAACCTAGATGCATCAACCTTCTTCGGTCTCCCAGACTCTGTGCCTTGTTGGGCACCAATGACAACCCCACGTCCATGTCCCTGTCCCTTCACAATAGCCTTTTTAGGAATTTTGGATTTTTCTGCCATAGCTGCCAATGTTCAGATGCAGATATTGGGGAAAAAGGAACAGTTAGTGCTTTGTGGAAGGTAGCACTACAGCCTAGTACTGCTTTTATGTTTTACAAACTGCACCACAAAGGCACAAAAAAATTGCGCTGAGGTTTAAGGTGAGATTACACACCCCAGTCACTACACAAGACAGCGGGGCTGCCACTAAAGATTTGCCCTGAGGTTTAAGGCGAGATTGCGCACCCCAGTCACCACACAAGACAGCGGTGCTGCCACTAAAAAATTACCCTGAGGTTTAAGGCGAGATTACGCACACCAGTCACCACACAAGACAGCGGTGCTGCCACTAAAAAATTACCCTGAGGTTTAAGGCGAGATTACGCACCCCAGTCACCACACAAGACAGCGGTGCTGGCTGCGTGTCATTTGTGCAGTACCGTGCGTCCTATTCGCTGTGAACACAGCACCGCAACAGCACAAAAAAAGTGCTCTGCAGGGGTAAATGTGACCCCAAAAATAGCTGGGAAAACTGTCACTACTCAGTCCCTGACCTTATACTTTCAGCTCTGAAAAGAGCTTTTGGGTTTTGCGGAGGATTTCGGGATGATTTGCACAAACAAACACAACTTTCCTTGGCAGCTGCTCACACTCTCCCTTCACTAGCTGTGTTCTGCATGCAATGTGCAGAAAATGGCGGAGGCATGGCTTATATAGAGCCAGGCTATGAGTCATAGGCTATGACTCATGTATGACGCTGGGCGGCCAGCCAGTCTTAGTAATTCCACCCACAACCAAGAAGGCTGCGGCATTACTGTGATTGGCAAATGCTGGCCGGGAAATCCGAATAGTGCGAGGCGAGTAGTGAAATACTTCATTACTCGCCGAGTACCGAATACCCACGATTATACTCTCTCATCCCTACAAAGAAGCCCAAAACATCATGTATACAGTCTTTTTGTCATTTGATTAATAATAGATGTAGCCTTTAAGGTCCGTGATAAATCTGTGTATGACTCAGACCTGAGATCAGTTTTTCAGATCAACCATTATTATTACTTATATTTAAAGCACCATTAATTCCATAGTGTTGTACATGAGGAGGTTCCTTACAAAGTACAAGAATAAATGAGAGAGAACAAACTAACAATAACAGACTGGTACAGACAGGAGGGGCCCAACCCTTTCGTGCTTACAGTCTACAAGATGATGGTGGAAGGAGATGGTAGGGGGGGGGGGTTGTGTCAGCTCCAGTGGTGGTGAGGTGGTAGCGGGGTCATTGCAGGCTTTAAGCTTTGTTGAATAGATGAGTTTTCAATTTCTATCTGAAAGTTCCATCAGTCGTGGATAATCGGACTTGTTTGGGCACAGAATTCCAGAGGATGGGAGATATTCAGGAGATGTCTTGGAGGTGATTGGGTAAGGAAAGGAGCCAATGAGTAGTAGTAGTTGGAGAAGTGAACGAGGTCTTGAGAAAACCAGCGATGACGTGTTAGACGATATCAAGAAATGAGTTCTGAGATATATCAAGGAGACAGATTATAGATGGATTTGTAGGTCAATGTTAGTACAGTGGCTTGAGAAAACATTCACCCCCTTGGCCTTTTACCTATTTTGTTACAATATAACCTGTGTTTTTAAATATTTTTGTAATCCGATTTGTGTGTGATGCATCAGCACTAAATATAGGTTGGAGAAGTGAAGTGAGAAATACATAGGCATAAATTAAATTTATGGGATCAAATAACTAAAAATTGGCATGTGCATATGTACAGTATTCACTCCTTTTGCTATGAATCCACTAAACAAAATCTGTTGCAAGCAATTACCTTCATAAGTCTCATGCTTAGGCTGGAGTCACACTCAGCGTAAGACAATACGGTCCGTATATAACGGCCGTAATACGCTGAAAAGTCCCCAAAATAGTGGTCCGTAGCTCCTCCGTAGGCAGGGTGTGTCAGCGTATTTTGCGCATGGCATCCTCTGTATGTAATCCGTATGGCATCCGTACTGCGTGTTTTTCTCGCAGGCTTGCAAAACCGACATACGGCTATACAAGGGATCCATGTGTAAAAAAACCCCAAAAAAACATATATACTGTCTATATATATAAAAGTATTTAGTCAGTCAGCAATAGTGCAAGTTCCACCACTTAAAAAGATGAGAGGCGTCTGTAATTTACATCATAGGTAGACCTCAACTATGGAAGACAAACTGAGAAAAAAAATCCAGAAAATCACATTGTCTGTTTTTTTTAACATTTTATTTGCATATTATGGTGGAAAATAAGTATTTGGTCAGAAACAAACAATCAAGATTTCTGGCTCTCACAGACCTGTAACTTCTTCTTTAAGAGTCTCCTCTTTCCTCCACTCATTACCTGTAGTAATGGCACCTGTTTAAACTTGTTATCAGTATAAAAAGACACCTGTGCACACCCTCAAACAGTCTGACTCCAAACTCCACTATGGTGAAGACCAAAGAGCTGTCAAAGGACACCAGAAACAAAATTGTAGCCCTGCACCAGGCTGGGAAGACTGAATCTGCAATAGCCAACCAGCTTGGAGTGAAGAAATCAACAGTGGGAGCAATAATTAGAAAATGGAAGACATACAAGACCACTGATAATCTCCCTCGATCTGGGGCTCCACGCAAAATCCCACCCCGTGGGGTCAGAATGATCACAAGAACGGTGAGCAAAAATCCCAGAACCACGCGGGGGGACCTAGTGAATGAACTGCAGAGAGCTGGGACCAATGTAACAAGGCTTACCATAAGTAACACACTACGCCACCATGGACTCAGATCCTGCAGTGCCAGACGTGTCCCACTGCTTACGCCAGTACATGTCCGGGCCCGTCTGAAGTTTGCTAGAGAGCATTTGGATGATCCAGAGGAGTTTTGGGAGAATGTCCTATGGTCTGATTAAACCAAACTGGAACTGTTTGGTAGAAACACAGCTTGTCGTGTTTGGAGGAAAAAGAATACTGAGTTGCATCCATCAAACACCATACCTACTGTAAAGCATGGTGGTGGAAACATCATGCTTTGGGGCTGTTTCTCTGCAAAGGGGCCAGGACGACTGATCCGGGTACATGAAAGAATGAATGGGGCCATGTATCGTGAGATTTTGAGTGCAAACCTCCTTCCATCAGCAAGGGCATTGAAGATGAAACGTGGCTGGGTCTTTCAACATGACAATGATCCAAAGCACACCGCCAGGGCAATGAAGGAGTGGCTTCGTAGGAAGCATTTCAAGGTCCTGGAGTGGCCTAGCCAGTCTCCAGATCTCAACCCTATAGAAAACCTTTGGAGGGAGTTGAAAGTCCGTGTTGCCAAGCGAAAAGCCAAAAACATCACTGCTCTAGAGGAGATCTGCATGGAGGAATGGGCCAACATACCAAGAACAGTGTGTGGCAACCTTGTGAAGACTTACAGAAAACGTTTGACCTCTGTCATTGCCAACAAAGGATATATTACAAAGTATTGAGATGAAATTTTGTTTCTGACCAAATACTTATTTTCCACCTTAATATGCAAATAAAATGTTAAAAAAACAGACAATGTGATTTTCTGGATTTTTTTTTCTCAGTTTGTCTCCCATAGTTGAGGTCTACCTATGATGTAAATTACAGACGCCTCTCATCTTTTTAAGTGGTGGAACTTGCACTATTGCTGACTGACTAAATACTTTTTTGCCCCACTGTATATATCTATATATATATATATATGTCAGTGAGACACATATATGTATATATATTATTACTTCATACAGCGCTAGATAGCTTTAAAGCCGGCAATTCAATTACCGGCTTTTGTTATCTCCTTCCTAAACCCGACATGATATGAGACATGGTTTACATACAGTAAACCATCTCATATCCCCATTTTTTGTGCATATTCCACACTACTAATGTTAGTAGTATGTATATGCAAAATTTGGCCGTTCTAGCTATTAAATTAAAGGGTTAAATGGCGGAAAAAATTGGCGTGGGCTCCCGCGCAATTCTCTCCACCAGAGTAGTAAAGCCAGTGACTGAGGGCAGATATTAATAGCCTGGAGAGGGTCCATGGTTATTGCCCCCCCCCCCACCCCCCCGGCTAAAAACATCTGCCCCCAGCCACCCCAGAAAAGGCACATCTGGAAGATGCGCCTATTCTGGCACTTGGCCACTCTCTTCCCATTCCCGTGTAGCGGTGGGATATGGGGTAATGAAGGGTTAATGTCATCTTGCTATTGTAAGGTGACATTAAGCCAGATTAATAATGGAGAGGCGTCAATTATGACACATATCCATTATTAATCCAATACTAGTAAAGGGTTAAAAAAACACACACACATTATTAACAATTACTTTAATGAAATAAAAACAAAGGTTGGTGTAATAATTTATTCTACGCTCAATCCTTCTGAAGACCCTCGCTCTGTAACGAAGTAAAAATAATAAACCAACAATATACATACCTTCCAAAGATCTGTAAGGTCCCACGATGCAAATCCATCTGAAGGGGTTAAAAAATTTTGCAGCCAGGAGCTCTGCTAATGCAGCGCTGCTCCTTGCTGCAAAACCCCGGAGAATGAAGGTAAAGTAGGTCAATGACCTATATTTACCTTCATTTGCGGTGAGGTGCCCTCTGCTGGCTGTTCCTGGAGCGTGGGAACTTTCCTAGAAAGCTCCCAGGCTCGAGCTCATATGAGGTCGCCCTCTGCTGGTTGTCAGGTTAAGTCAGGGTTGGCTTATAATAAAAAAAAAAATCCAATCTCTGATGATTAGTGTTGAGCGATACCGTCCGATACTTGAAAGTATCGGTATCGGATAGTATCGGCCGATACCCGAAAAATATCGGATATCGCCGATACCGATATCCGATACCAATACAAGTCAATGGGACATCAAGTATCGGAAGGTATTCTCATGGTTCCCAGGGTCTGAAGGAGAGGAAACTCTCCTTCAGGCCCTGGGATCCATAGGGATGTGTAAAATAAAGAATTAAAATAAAAAATATTGATATATTTACCTCTCCGGCGGCCCCTGAACTCAGCGCGGGTAACCGGCAGGCTTCTTTGTTCAAAATCAGCGCTTTTAGGACCTGAGAATCACGTCCCGGCTTCTGATTGGTCGCGGGCCGCCCATGTGACCGCCACGCGACCAATCACAAGCCGTGACGTCATTCGCAGGTCCTTAACGCGCTCATTTTTTAAAAATGAGCGCGGTAATGACTTTCAAAGACGTAGCGGCTTGTGATTGGTCGCGGCCACGCGACCAATCACAAGCCGCGACGTCACCGCAAGCTATTAACGCGCTCATTTTTAAAAATGAGCGCGTTAATGACTTTCAAAGACGTAGCGGCTTGTGATTGGTCGCGTGGGCGCGACCAATCACAATCCGCGACGTCACCGCAAGCTATTAACGCGCTCATTTTTAAAAATGAGCGCGTTAATGACTTTCAAAGACGTAGCGGCTTGTGATTGGTCGCGTGGCCGCGACCAATCACAAGCCGCGACGTCACCGCAAGCTATTAACGCGCTCATTTTTAAAAATGAGCGCGTTAATGGCTTTCAAAGACGTAGCGGCTTGTGATTGGTCGCGTGGCCGCGACCAATCACAAGCCGCGACGTCACCGCAAGCTATTAACGCGCTCATTTTTAAAAATGAGCGCGTTAATGGCTTTCAAAGACGTAGCGGCTTGTGATTGGTCGCGTGGCCGCGACCAATCACAAGCCGCGACGTCACCGCAAGCTATTAACGCGCTCATTTTTAAAAATGAGCGCGTTAATGGCTTTCAAAGACGTAGCGGCTTGTGATTGGTCGCGGCCACGCGACCAATCACAAGCCGCTACGTCTTTGAAAGCCATTAACGCGCTCATTTTTAAAAATGAGCGCGTTAATAGCTTGCGGTGACGTCGCGGCTTGTGATTGGTCGCGGCCACGCGACCAATCACAAGCCGCTACGTCTTTAAAAGCCATTAACGCGCTCATTTTTAAAAATGAGCGCGTTAATAGCTTGCGGTGACGTCGCAGCTTGTGATTGGTCGCGGCCACGCGACCAATCACAAGCCGCTACGTCTTTGAAAGTCATTAACGCGCTCATTTTTAAAAATGAGCGCGTTAATAGCTTGCGGTGACGTCGCGGCTTGTGATTGGTCGCGTGGCGGTCACATGGGCGGCCAGCGACCAATCAGAAGCCGGGACGTGATTCTCAGGTCCTAAAAGCGCTGATTTTGAACAACGAAGCCTGCCGGTTACCCGCGCTGAGTCCAGGGGCCGCCGGAGAGGTAAATATATCAATATTTTTTATTTTAATTCTTTATTTTACACATCTCTATGTATCCGATACCGATACCGATACCACAAAAGTATCGGATCTCGGTATCGGAATTCCGATACCGCAAGTATCGGCCGATACCCGATACTTGCGGTATCGGAATGCTCAACACTACTGATGATACATCGGTGAACCATCAAATCCATTATCCAGTGGCGTAACTACAAAGTGAGGGGCCCGGTGCGAACTTTCAAATGGAGCCCCCCCCCCGCCAAAATATTTCCCACCGAAATTCACATTTTCCCTATTCATTTCGCACACTATAGTTTTGTTGCAATGTTGTATAGTCTGACCTAATACTGCCCTGTAATCGCTGAGAAAAATGATTTTATAACTAACATGTCCCTATACTAATTAGGGCGATGTCTTCGGAAGTGCAGACACTGGGAGTTCATGTCCTCCCTCGCTTAAATTCCAAGCGCACTCCCGGCGTTTGAAATCTGTGTGCTGTTTCTTCCTGGTATGACGCTGCAGTGCGTCATTTCCGGACCTGTGCAGTGTGGGGGAGTATTGGGTGTACTGGTTGGCTCCAGAGCATAGGCACTGCACGTTCTGACGCTGGCGAGTACACCCAATACTCCCCCACAGTGCACATGCTGGGCTCTGCCCACAGCCGTGTACCATTCTTCCCGACTTGGAAATTTACAGCCCGTACAAACGCGGCTTCGCTTCGTGAACCCCGTGACACACGGCTCTGCTCCGTACACCTTGTACACACACGGCTCCGCTCCTTACACCCGCGGATCTGCTCCGTACACCTCATACACATGCGGATCCACTCCGTACACCTCACACACAGCTCCGCTCCGTACACACGCGGCTCCGCTTCGTACACTCCATACACACGCGGCTCCGCTTTGTACACCTCGTAAACAGACAGCACCACTCCATACACAACTCCGCTCACCTCTTTCACACTCGGCTCAGCTTTGTACACACCTGACTCCGCTCCGTACACCTCGTACACATTGCTCCACTACACACATACACGGCTCTGCTCTGTACATCTTGTACACACACGGCTCTGCTACATCCACACTGTAAACCCCTCCTGACCCCACACATAAACTTCCCCTCATTCAGCACCATGACAATCAGCACAGCAGAGTCCTGCATACGCTGAGGCCACTGATCATGTGACCCCTGACTCCTCCCCTCCTGTGACCTCATCACAGGTCCTGTGTGCACAGAACAGGGGTGTGTGTGTGTGTGTGTAGGTAGGTGAATGACAGGTGTAAGCAGCACACTGGCCGCACATCAGCACTTTACAGCCGCGACTGCACTTGACTCACCAGCTGCTGCCTACGGGCCTCACCCGGACTCTGTGACAGCTGCTGCAGGCTCCTCAGCTTTGTTGTTTCCCCTCCATCTCTGTCAAGCTTCAGTGACATGCCCAGGCCTTCTGCTAGGTCAGATGTCCTTCACCGACATGCCCACTCGCCTCACACCGCTGGAAGTCTGGGGAAGCTGGCCGTTGTGGGTGTGGCCAGCAGGGTGCGTGACTTGTCTGCTGAGTTTCCCGGCTAGTGCTACTTGTTTGCTGGACAGTGTGGGCCCCTAAGCACTCCGGGCCCAGTTGCAGCTGCGACCCCTGCGACCGCAGTTGTTACGCCCCTGCCATTATCATCAAATGGAAACCACAACAAACCAGCCAAGAGAGGGCCACCCACCAAAACTCTCAGTCCGGGCAAGGAGGTCATTAGTCAGAGAAACAGCACAGACACCAAAGGTAACCCTGAAGGAGCTGCAGAGTTCCCAAGCAGAGACTGGAGTATCTGTCCATACAACCACAATAAGACATACATTCCATAGAGGTAGCCTTTATGGAAGAGTGGGTAGAAAAAAGCCTTTACTTACACAGAAAAATTGTAAGGCTCATTTTCAATTTGCCAAAAGACGTGTTAAATTCCCCAAATATATGGAGGAAGATGCTGTGGTCAGATGAGATCAAAGTTAAAATTTTTGGCAGCCAAGATAAATGCTATATCTGGTGCCAAACCAACAGAGCTTATCACCCCAAGAACACCATCCCTCGAGTGAAACGTGGTGGCAGCGTCATGCTGTGGGGATGTTTTTGGGCAGCAGGGAGAGGGAACATGGTCTGAGTCAAGGGGAATATGCATGGTGTGAAATACAGTGATATTAAGCAAAACCTGTTTTAGGCTACGTTCACACTAGCGTTGCGCCGCCCTGCGTCGGCGACGCAACGCGCGACGCACGGAAAAACGCGCGCAAAAACGCGTGCGTCGTTTTTTGACGAAATCGGACGCAAGAAAAATGCAACTTGTAGCGTTTTCTTGCGTCCGACGCTAGCGTCTAAAACGACGCACGTGTCGGAAAACGCGTGCAAAAAGACGCACGCGTCCCCTATGTTAAACATAGGGGCGCGTCGCCGCTGCGTCGCCGACGCAACAGCGACGCGACGCTAATGTGAACGTAGCCTTAGTCTGTCAGTGATTTGAGACTGGGATAGAGGTTCACCTTCCAACAAGACAATGACCCAAAGCATACTGCTAAAGCAACACTCGAGTGGTTTAACCCCTTCCCGACCTGTGACACAGCGTATGCGTCATGAAAGTCGGTGCCAATCCGACCTGTGACGCATATGCTGTGTCACAGAATGATCGCGTCCCTGCAGATCGGGTGAAAGGGTTAACTCCCATTTCACCCGATCTGCAGGGACAGGGGGAGTGGTAGTTTAGCCCAGGGGGGGTGGCTTCACCCCCCCGTGGCTACGATCGCTCTGATTGGCTGTTGAAAGTGAAACTGCCAATCAGAGCGATTTGTAATATTTCACCTAAAAAACTGGTGAAATATTACAATCCAGCCATGGCCGATGCTGCAATATCATCGGCCATGGCTGGAAACACTTATGTGCACCCACCCCACCCCACCGATCGCCCCCCCAGCATCCCGATCTGTGGTCCGCTCCCCTCCGTCCTGTGCTCCGCTCCCCCGTCCTCCTGTCCGCTCCCCTCGTGCTCCAATCACACCCCCCGTGCTCCAATCAAACCCCCCCGCACTCCGATCACCCCCCCCCCGCACAGCGATCCCCCCCATGCTCCGATCCACCCCCCTGCACAGCGATCCCCCACCCCGTGCTCCAATCCTCCCCCCGTGTTCCGATCCACCCCCCCATGCTCCGATCCTCCCCCCCTTATACTTACCCGGCCTCCCGGGATCCGTCCGTCTTCTTTCCTGGGTGCCGCCATCTTCCAAAATGGCGGGCGCATGTGCAGTGCGCCCGCCGAATCTGCCGGCCGGCAGATTCGTTCCAAAGTGAGTTTTGATCACTGAGATAGGTTATATCTCAGTGATCAAAATAAAAAAAATAGTAAATGCCCCCCCCCCCTTTGTCACCCCCATAGGTAGGGACAATAAAAAAAATAATAATTTTTTTTCCCACTAAGGTTGGGGTAAGAACTAGGGTTAGGGGTAGGGGTAGGGGTAGGGTTAGGGTTAGGGTTTCGGTATGTGCACACGTATTCTGTTCCTCTGCGGATTTTTCCGCTGCGGATTTGATAAATCCGCAGTGCTAAACCGCTGTGGATTTATCGCGGATTTACCGTGGTTTTTCTGCGCATTTCACTGCGGTTTTACAACTGCGATTTTCTATTGGAGCAGTTGTAAAACCGCTGCGGAATCCGCAGAAAGAAGTGACATGCTGCGGAATGTAAACCGCTGCGTTTCCGTGCAGTTTTTCCGCAGCATGTGTACAGCGATTTTTGTTTCCCATAGGTTTACATTGAACTGTAAACTCATAGGAAACTGCTGCGGATCCGCAGCGTTTTCCGCAGCATGTGCACATACCTTTAGAATTAGGCTATGTGCACACGGTGTGGATTTGGCTGCGGATCCGCAGCGGATTGGCCGCTGCGGATTCGCAGCAGTGTTCCATCAGGTTTACAGTTCCATGTAAACATATGGAAAACCAAATCCGCACAAAAAACACTGGAAATCCGTGGAAAATCCGCAGGTAAAACGCAGTGCCTTTTACCCGCGGATTTTTCAAAAATGATGCTGAAAAATCTCACACGAATCCGCAACGTGGGCACATAGCCTTAGGGTTAGGGTTGGAATTAGGGTTGTGGTTAGGGGTGTGTTGGGGTTATGGGTGTGATTAGGGTTATGGCTACAGTTGGGATTAGGGTTAGGGGTGTGGGGGGGTTGGTGTTGGAGGTAGAATTGAGGGGTTTCCACTGTTTAGGCACATCAGGGGTCTCCAAACGCAACATGGCGCCACCATTGATTCCAGCCAATCTTGTATTCATAAAGTCAAATGGTGCTCCCTCACTTCCGAGCCCCGACGTGTGCCCAAACAGTGGTTTACCCCCACATATGGGGTACCAGCGTACTTAGGACAAACTGGGCAACAACTATTGGGGTCCAATTTCTCCCGTTACCCTTGTGAAAATAAAAAAATGCTTGCTAAAACATCATTTTTGAGGAAAGAAAAATTATTTTTTATTTTCACGGCTCTGCGTTGTAAACGTCTGTGAAGCACTTGGGGGTTGAAAGTGCTCACCACATATCTAGATAAGTTCCTTTGGGGGTCTAGTTTCTAAAATGGGGTCACTTGTGGGGGGTTTCTACTGTTTAGGCACACCAGGGGCTCTGCAAACGCAACGTGACGCCCGCAAACCATTCCATCAAAGTCTGCATTTCAAAAGTGACTACTTCCCTTCTGAGCCCCGACGTGTGCCCAAACAGTGGTTTACCCCCACACATGGGGTATCAGCTTACTCAGGAGAAACTGGACAACAACTTTTGGGGTCCAATTTCTCCTGTAACCCTTGGGAAAATAAAAAATTCTGGGCTAAATAATTATTTTTGAGGAAAGAAAACGTATTTATTATTTTCACTGCTCTGTGTTATGAACTTCTGTGAAGCACTTGGGGGTTCAAAGTGCTCAAATCACATCTAGATAAGTTACTTTCGGGGTCTAGTTTCCAAAATGGGGTCACTTGTGGGGGGTTTCTACTGTTTAGCCACATCAGGGGCTCTGCAAACGCAACGTGACGCCCGCAGAGCATTCCATCAAAGTCTGCATTTCAAAACGTCACTACTTCACTTCCGAGCCCCAGCATGTGCCTAAACAGTGGTTTACCCCCACATATGGGGTATCAGCGTACACAGGAGAAACTGGACAACAACTTTTGGGGTCAAATTTCTCCTGTTACCCTTGGAAAAATAAAAAATTGCGGGCTAAAAAATCATTTTTGAGAAAAGAAATTTTTTTTTAAATTTTCATGGCTCTGCGTTATAAACTTCTGTGAAGCACTTGAGGGTTCAAAGTGCTCACCACACATCTAGATTAGTTCCTTTGGGGGTCTAGTTTCCAAAATGGGGTCACTTGTGGGGGATCTCCAATGTTTAGGCACACAGGGGCTCTCTAAACCCGACATGGTGTCCGCTAATGATTGGAGCTAATTTTCCATTTAAAAAGCCAAATGGCGTGCCTTCCCTTCTGAGCCCTGCCGTGCGCCCAAACAGTGGTTTACCCCCACATATGGGGTATCTGCGTACTCAGGACAAACTGGACAACAACATTTGTGGTCCAATTTCTCCTATTACCATTGGCAAAATAGGAAATTCCAGGCTAAAAAATCATTTTTGAGAAAAGAAAAATTATTTTTTATTTTCATGGCTCTGCATTATAAACTTCTGTGAAGCACCTGGGGGTTTAAAGTGCTCAGTATGCATCTAGATAAGTTCCTTGGGGGGGTCTAGTTTCCAAAATGGGGTCACTTGTGGGGGAGCTCCAATGCATAGGCACACAGGGGCTCTCCAAACGCGACATGGTGTCCGCTAACAATTGGAGCTAATTTTCCATTCAAAAAGTCAAAAGGCGCACCTTCCCTTCCGAGCCCTGCCGTGTGCCCAAACAGTGGTTTACCCCCACATATGAGGTATCGGCGTATTCAGGAGAAATTGCTCAACAAATTTTAGGATCCATTTTATCCTATTGCCCATGTGAAAATGAAAAAATTGAGGCGAAAAGAAATTTTTTGTGAAAAAAAAGTACTTTTTAATTTTTACGGATCAATTTGTGAAGCACCTGGGGGTTTAAAGGGCTCACTATGCATGTAGATAAGTTCCTTGGGGCGTCTAGTTTCCAAAATGGGGTCACTTGTGGGGGAGCTCCAATTTTTAGGCACACGGGGGCTCTCCAAACGTGACTTGGTGTCCGCTAAAGAGTGCAGCCAATTTTTCATTCAAAAAGTCAAATGGCGCTCCTTCCCTTCCAAGCCCTGCCGTGCGCCCAAACAGTGGTTTACCCCCACATATGAGTTATCAGCGTACTCAGGACAAATTGGACAACAACTCTCGTGGTTCAGTTTCTCCTTTTACCATTGGGAAAATAAAAAAATTGTTGCTGAAAAATCATTTTTGTGACTAAAAAGTTAAATGTTCATTTTTTCCTTCCATGTTGCTTCTGCTGCTGTGAAGCACCTGAAGGGTTAATAAACTTCTTAAATGTGGTTTTGTGCACCTTGAGGGGTGCAGTTTTTAGAATGGTGTCACTTTTGGGTATTTTCAGCCATATAGACCCCTCAAACTGACTTCAAATGTGAGGTGGTCCCTAAAAAAAATGGTTTTGTAAATTTTGTTGTAAAAATTAGAAATCGCTGGTCAAATTTTAACCCTTATTACTTCCTAGCAAAAAAAAAATTTTGTTTCCAAAATTGTGCTGATGTAAAGTAGACATGTGGGTAATGTTATTTATTAACTATTTTGTGTCACATAACTCTCTGGTTTAACAGAATAAAAATTCAAAATGTGAAAATTGCGAAATTTTCAAAATTTTCGCCAAATTTCCTTTTTATCACAAATAAACACAGAATTTATTGACCTAAATTTACCACTAACATGAAGCCCAATATGTCACGAAAAAACATTCTCAGAACCGCTAGGATCCATTGAAGCGTTCCTGAGTTATTACCTCATAAAGGGACACTGGTCAGAATTGCAAAAAACGGCCAGGTCTTTAAGGTCAAAATAGGCTGGGTCATGAAGGGGTTAAGAGGAAACATGGAAATGTTTTAGAGTGACCTAGCCAAAGCACAGACCTTAATCCAATTGAGAATCTGTGGTCAGACTTGAAGATTGCTGTTTCACCAGAGGAAACCATCTAACTTGAAGGAGCTGGAGTAGTTTTGCCTTGAGGAATGGGCAAAAATCCTTGTGGCAAAACATGGAAAGCTCATAGAGACTTATCTAAAGCGGCTTGCAGCTGTAATTGCCACAAAAGGAGACTCCACACAGTACTGACTTTAGGGAAGTGAATAGATATGTAAACTGAAGTTTTCAGTTATTTTGTCCTATTTATTGTTTGCTTTACAATAAAAAAGAAAATTAAATGTTGTAGGCATGCTCGTGACATGAACTGATACAAACCCTCAAAAAACACTGTGAAATTCCAGGTTGTGAGGTAGCAAAACACAAAAAATGCCAAGGGGTGAATACTTCTGCAAGCCACTGTATGTGATAAATCTCTGTATTTTACTATAATTGGATTGTGTGTTATAAAGTAGGACGGGGCCATGACTGGATGTAGTGATCATGTGAAGCCGGTAATCGCTCCGAGATTACTAACATGGGATCTTGTCACCTTGTCATCTTCTCCCCATTCAGGTCCCTACAATATTGGATCCTCTCAGTGGAGATCTTCTATATAAGAGAATTTTTCTGATTGACCCTTTAATAATAGATATGGAAAGGGACAAGATGGTGGAGGGGATATTACACCTCACCCTAGAGATCCTCTTCCGGCTTACTGGACAGGTGAGAGATTCTGATGACGTCACATTACATCATTCTTATCTATGGGAATAACAGATTGACCGAACTGGAGAGGTGAGGACTCTGGCAATGTCTGTAGTGAGGTTTATTAATGTGTCTCTCCATAACCAGGATTACACAGTAGTGAAGAAGACCTCTAGTGAGCGCTGTCAGGACCCTGTGTCTGAGGGATGGGGAAGACCCCTGAGCCCAATCATGGAGCCTCCACTCCACCCCCTGATACATGAGGACATCAATGACCAGAAGATCCTAGAACTCACCTACAAGATGATTGAGCTGCTGACTGGAGAGGTGACACTGCTGGGAATGCTGGGATATAATACAATAACACTAAAGAGGGATCGGGGGATGACCTTATCATTTGTATGTCTCAGGTTCCTATAAGGTGTCAAGATGTCACCGTCTATTTCTCCATGGAGGAGTGGGAGTATTTAGAAGAACACAAAGATCTGTACAAAGACTCCATGATGGAGGTTCCTCAGCCCCACACATCACCAGGTAATAGACAGGACTAAATACACGTCCTATATTATAAAACACATTTGTTCAGAGCGGCCTATCACGTTCCCTAATCAAAGTCATTTTATGTTTGTGTGTGTAGCCCATTCACAACTTCCATCTATACCCCACCCCCTGAAGATGGCTGGACCATCATTGTAAATACACACCTCTACCTTGTATCTCCCCCACCTCATTGTAGATTGTAAGCTCTCACAAGCAGGGTCGTCTTATTTTGCCTAATTATTGTATTGTTAACGTTGTTACTTATGACCGTTGTGTTTGAAACTTTTAAACTGTAAAGCGCTTCGGAATATGTTGGTGCTATATAAATAAAGATTATTATTATTATCTCTATGTAAATAATGAAGTCAGTCCCTGTATGTGTTTCCTCCAGTTCTATCCAGTAAGAGGACAACACCAGAGAGATGTCCCCGTCCTCTTCTTCCACAGGACTGTAAACAAGAAGATCCCAATGTTCCTCTGGATCATCAGGTAGATGGAGAGAAGGTGTCATGAAATCTCCTCTATGATGTGTATTAGGCTGTGAAGGTCTTGTGTTCAGTCTTGTTTTTCCCACCAGTATTATACACTGAATGAACAATTTATTAGAGATACTGCCGCTTTCCCATCAGGAGCTTTCCTCTATGGCAATTAGACCTGTGATCTTCTAGTGTAATGAAATGATCAGTTTTCAGTGTGAATCTATATCAGAATGGTAAAACCAAACGATCTGTGTGACTTCGAATGGGACATAGTCATCGGTGCTAGATTAGCTTTGACAAATATTGCAGAAATTGTCAGCTTTGTTTGGTTTATTTATGAAATGGTGTAGCGTATACTTAGAATGTTATGATCTAGGATTAACATCCAATGAATGGGGATCTGTGGTTTCGAACAACTTGTCATTTTTTCTGAGGATCATGTGGTGCAGAGTCATGAAAATTGCATTTGAGTTCAGCCAAGGTGTACAATAACTCCATCATCATTTTTCAGACTGGATACAACTAGAGCTGAGCAAAAAAATGTAGATGCCCTTATATGGCTCCAAGTCCAGTCATTTGTGATAGCTGAACCAAAGCAGTCTCCATTTTTGCAGCTGGCATCATTAGATGCTACTGGGGCTTCCTTGGCACTGGGATATCATCACATTGCAGAATCTACCAAAATGCCAGAGTTTCCTATGATGCCAACTGCCAAAGTAAAGACTGTCTTTTTCCAGGTGTCATCAAGTACAGGACTGAACACCAGACAAGCCAGCGCAATTCTTTTTTCTCAACTCTTGATTTAGCAGCAAATGACCAGTGCCATTACAGTCTAAGCAAAACATAAAAGAGAGTGCAAAAATTACATCATGAAGCAGAGGAAAAAATACCCTCTCCCAATTAATCCAGACTTCAGTTATACCACGCATATGGAAAGTCAGAACTTCACAAGAGCCATGAATCCATGTATCCTTCCTGCCAGATGTCAACATTTCAGGCTGGTGGTTGTGTAATTGTGTGGAGAATGTTTTCTCGGAAAGTCTTGGGTCCTCTGATATGTTCGGACACCAGAGCTTACCTAAGCATTGTGGTCAACCAAGTTCATCCTTTCATGGCATCTACAGTGGGGCAAAAAAGTATTTAGTCAGTCAGCAATAGTGCAAGTTCCACCACTTAAAAAGATGAGAGGCGTCTGTAATTTACATCATAGGTAGACCTCAACTATGGGAGACAAACTGAGAAAAAAAAATCCAGAAAATCACATTGTCTGTTTTTTTAACATTTTATTTGCATATTATGGTGGAAAATAAGTATTTGGTCAGAAACAAAATTTCATCTCAATACTTTGTAATATATCCTTTGTTGGCAATGACAGAGGTCAAACGTTTTCTGTAAGTCTTCACAAGGTTGCCACACACTGTTGTTGGTATGTTGGCCCATTCCTCCATGCAGATCTCCTCTAGAGCAGTGATGTTTTTGGCTTTTCGCTTGGCAACACGGACTTTCAACTCCCTCCAAAGGTTTTCTATAGGGTTGAGATCTGGAGACTGGCTAGGCCACTCCAGGACCTTGAAATGCTTCTTACGAAGCCACTCCTTCGTTGCCCTGGCGGTGTGCTTTGGATCATTGTCATGTTGAAAGACCCAGCCACGTTTCATCTTCAATGCCCTTGCTGATGGAAGGAGGTTTGCACTTAAAATCTCACGATACATGGCCCCATTCATTCTTTCATGTACCCGGATCAGTCGTCCTGGCCCCTTTGCAGAGAAACAGCCCCAAAGCATGATGTTTCCACCACCATGCTTTACAGTAGGTATGGTGTTTGATGGATGCAACTCAGTATTCTTTTTCCTCCAAACACGACAAGTTGTGTTTCTACCAAACAGTTCCAGTTTGGTTTCATCAGACCATAGGACATTCTCCCAAAACTCCTCTGGATCATCCAAATGCTCTCTAGCAAACTTCAGATGGGCCCGGACATGTACTGGCTTAAGCAGTGGGACATGTCTGGCACTGCAGGATCTGAGTGCATGGTGGCGTAGTGTGTTACTTATGGTAGGCCTTGTTACATTGGCCCCAGCTCTCTGCAGTTCATTCACTAGGTCCCCCCGCGTGGTTCTGGGATTTTTGCTCACCGTTCTTGTGATCATTCTGACCCCACAGGGTGGGATTTTGCGTGGAGCCCCAGATCGAGGGAGATTATCAGTGGTCTTGTATGTCTTCCATTTTCTAATTATTGCTCCCACTGTTGATTTCTTCACTCCAAGCTGGTTGGCTATTGCAGATTCAGTCTTCCCAGCCTGGTGCAGGGCTACAATTTTGTTTCTGGTGTCCTTTGACAGCTCTTTGGTCTTCACCATAGTGGAGTTTGGAGTCAGACTGTTTGAGGGTGTGCACAGGTGTCTTTTTATACTGATAACAAGTTTAAACAGGTGCCATTACTACAGGTAATGAGTGGAGGAAAGAGGAGACTCTTAAAGAAGAAGTTACAGGTCTGTGAGAGCCAGAAATCTTGATTGTTTCTGACCAAATACTTATTTTCCACCATAATATGCAAATAAAATGTTAAAAAAACAGACAATGTGATTTTCTGGATTTTTTTTTCTCAGTTTGTCTCCCATAGTTGAGGTCTACCTATGATGTAAATTACAGACGCCTCTCATCTTTTTAAGTGGTGGAACTTGCACTATTGCTGACTGACTAAATACTTTTTTGCCCCACTGTATATACTGAAGTACGTACATCTCAAGGTTCTGCAAGAAGCGATCCTGTTGTCACGGGACGGCATTTCTGCTGAACGATTTCAACACCAAGCTCAATCAATGACAACAAATGGCTGATGATTTGGTGGTCCTGGAGGTCCAACCTGCTACTAACTGGGTGTCTGTAATAATGTGGACATTCAGTGTATGTTTTATAGTTGGTGGAGATGACAGGATTAAGCTGATCATGGACATTAGATGTTGTCTGGATTTTCTCACAATTTTCTGGTTATGGAGACTGCTGGTTAGAATTAGGACCTGACAGGTTGGATTTATACAGGAGACCTGCAGCTATCTGATAACTACTGATGTCATTTTTGATCATTGTTGATTTGATTTTTTTCAGTTCTTCGAAAAAATCATAAGCAACTTCTCCTTATCTCTATAACTTTTACAATACTTCTTTCAGTGTAAAGATCTGACCCATATTAATACTGCAGGGACATATGGGCGGGATGATGAGTGGTGTAAAGAGGAGATTCCTACAGATAACCACACAGGTGAGTGATAACCACTAAATGCACAGAAGTTACAGATTCTAACTCAGTCACTGGCTTGTAAAATTATGTGTTGAATTTTTTAGGGTTTGTTACACAGAGTTTTAATATTTATTATTGTTGCTGGCAAAGTTTCACTAGCCTATATTGAAACACCCATTTTTAGAATGAAAACACTGTGCCAATTTTCATACATTGTGTTCTGACCATTCAGAAATGTAGTTGCTGCAGTCAATCAATGGCTACAGCAGAGATGTATTGGTTACAGCTGTGGTCAGTGATTGGCAGTAGAGGTCATAGGAGGAGAAACAATAGGTGGGTTGTCTGCGCTGTTGATGGAGAGCCAAAAGAATGGTCCATGCTACAAAGCAGACTTGATACGGTTTTATTATCAACGTGTTTCGAAGTCTTCAGAGTTCTTCATGACACAACTACATACAAAAGCACCTCATCTTTTTTGGACAGAAGAGGAAGCACAGAGACTGGCAGGGTACCGGAAGGTAAAGGTAAGTATAATTTATTATTTTATCGCATGCTAGATTATAGCTTTTCCAGACCTTAGATAAAATAGTTTTAATTTGGTAATATCCAAACTGTTTTTGAACCTGAATTTAGGGTCAGGACTAGAAGACACTGAGGTAACCGCAGGACTCGTAGGGAAACAATTTAGAATTGGCGGTATAAGATGAGATAGAGTTGAAAGCAGAAAGTTTACATACACTATGTAAAAAGACACATATGCATGTTTTTTTCAATATCTGACATGAAATCAGAATAAACCTTTCCTGTTTTAGGTCATTTAGAATTTCCATAATTATTAATATTTGCCAACTGCCAGAATAATGAGAGAGAGAATGTTTTAAGGCATTTTTATTACTTACTGCAAAGTCAAAAGTTTACAAAAGTTTATAAGATTACTATGCCTTTAAACAATTCTGGACTGCCCATAGGATGATGTCATGTGTTTGGAAGCATCTGACTTGTGGATGTATTTTAATGCACACTTGAAACACACTGCTACTTTGTGTAGCATCATGGGAAAGTCTAAAGAAATCAGCCAGTGCAATTTCAAGACACCTGAGGGTGCCTTGATCATCTGTACAAACAATTATACGCAAGTAGAAACAAGATGGGTATGTCCAGCCATCATAACGCTCAGGAAGGAGACTGGTTCTGTGTCCCAGAGATGAACGTGCTTTGGCCCGACATGTGCATATGAACCCAACAACAAACACAAAAGATCTTGTGAAGATGATGGAGATCATTTTGCAGGGCTCTGACAGTGCTCCTCCTATTCCTCCTTGCACAAGGGCTGAGGTAGCTGTCCTGCTCCTACGACCCCCTCCACGTCTCCTTTTGTACTGGCCTGTCTCCTGGTAGCACCTCCAGCCTCTGGGCACTACGCTGACAGACACAGCAAACCTTCCTTCCACAGCTCGCATTGATGTGCCATCCTGGATGAGCTGCACTACCTGAGCCACTTGGTGGGTTGTAGAGTCCGTCTCATGCTACCACGAGTGTGAAAGCACAACCAACATTCAAAAGTGACCAAAACATCAGCCAGAAAGCATTGGTACTGAGATGTGGTCTGTGGTCCCCACCTGCAGATCCACTCCTTTATTGAGTGTGTCTTGATAAGTGCCAATAATTTCCATCTGTTGTCTATTCCATTTGCACAACAGGATGTGAAATTGATTGTTAAAGAGTGTTGTTTCCTAAGTGAACAGTTTGATTTCACAAAGCTTGATTTGCTTGGAGTTATATTCTGTTGTTTAAGTGTTCCCTTTATTTTTTTGAGCACTGTATATTAGTGTATATACCGTATATATTCATATTTTCGAATATAAATATATTTTCAAGTCTGTGATATTGAATATTAATGATTTTATTTTTAGCAGATGACTGCACCAGAAGCACAGAGGGATATTTGATATTTTCAGATGATGCAGTAGATGTTCTTGGAATAATACCAATTAAACATGAAGAGCATGTCATTATTCCAGATACACCTGAACCTTCAGCACTTCACAGCAAAGGTCTATCATCTGATCCTTTTCAAGAGGTTGTATCTACTGATTCATCACAGACTGCTAAGTTTAAAAAATATACCAGAATTGATGGTGAACATCAAAGAGTTAACACAAAAAAGAAGCCATTTTCATGTTCAGAATGTGGAAAATGTTTTCATCAGAATTCACATCTTGTCAAACATGAGAGAATTCACACAGGGGAGAAGCCATTTTCATGTTCTTTATGTGGGAAATGTTTTACAGAGAAATCAACTCTTGCTAGACATCAGAAAATTCACACAGGGGAGAAGCCATTTTCATGTCCAGTATGTGGAAAAAGTTGTTCTCTGAAATTTGATCTTGCTAAACATCAGAGAACTCACACAGGTGAGAAGCCATTTCCGTGTTCAGAATGTGGGAAATGTTTTACACACAAATCAACTCTTGTTAGACATCAGAGAATTCACACAGGAGAGAAGCCATTTACATGTTCAGAATGTTGGAAATGTTTTACAGACAAATCAACTCTTGTTAAACATCAGAGAATTCACACCGGGGAGAAGCCATTCTCATGTTCAGAATGTTGGAAATGTTTTAGTCAGAAATCAGGTCTTGTTTCACATCTGAGAAATCATCATGGCCGTATTTGCCAGTAAGCACTGAAAGTACACTACAGCAGGTTGTTGGGGCAGCACCTGGAACAAGGATTATTTTTTTAATTGTCCTTCCTTTACTTTCCACTAGACTGTACCAGCATCTCCTGGGTAAGGAGAGGAGTGTCAGATTTCCATTTGCTCTTGTCATTGTGCACTCGGATACATAGGTGTCGTGCAAACTTGTGTACACCTGACTGCTGCTTCTCCAAACAGAGCTCAGTACTCTCAGACCGCTGAAGAACCACCAGACAGATGCCACAATGAAAGAGTGAATTAAATATATAATATAAAGTGTATGTACACAGTATATATATATATATATATATATATATATATATATATATATATAATTTTTTTAAATATATATCGCATTGTATGATTGTTACATAATTAGCATTGTTTTGCATGAAATAAGTATTTGATACAATAGAAAAACAAAACTTAGTGTTTGGTAGAGAAACCTTTGTTTGTAATTACAAAGGTCAGACGTTTCCTGTAGTTCTTGACTAAGTTTACACATTGCAGCAGAGACTTTGGCCCACTCCTTCATACAGATCTTCCCCAGATCTTTGAGGTATTGGGGTTGTTGCTGGGCAACAATGAGTTTCCGATCCCTCCAAAGATTTTCTATTGGGTTCAGATCTGAAGACTGGCTAGGCCACTCCAGAACCTTAACCCCTTAGTGACAGAGCCAATTTGGTACTTAATGACCAGGCCAATTTTTGCAATTCTGACCACTGTCACTTTATGAGGTTATAACTCTGGAACGCTTCAACGGATCCCGCTGATTCTGAGATTGTTTTTTCGTGACATATTGTACTTCATGTTAGTGGTAACATTTCTTCGATATTACTTGCGATTATTTATGAAAAAAACGGAAATATGGCGAAAATTTTTAAAATTTTGCAATTTTCAAACTTTGTATTTTTATGCCCTTAAATCAGAGAGATATGTCATGAAAAATAGTTAATAAATAACATTTCCCACATGTCTACTTTACATCAGCACAATTTTGGAAACAACATTTTTTTTGTTAGGGAGTTATAAGGGTTAAAAGTTGACCAGCAATTTCTCATTTTTACAACACCATTTTTTTTTAGGGACCACATCACATTTGAAGTCATTTTGAGGGGTCTATATGATAGAAAATAATGAAGTGTGACACCATTCTAAAAACTACACCCCTCAAGGTTCTCAAAACCACATTCAAGAAGTTTATTAACCCTTTATGTGCTTCACAGGAACTGAAACAATGTGGAAGGAAAAAATGAACATTTAACTTTTTTTTGCAAACATCTTAATTCAGAACCATTTTTTTTATTTTCACAAGTGTAAAAACAGGAATGTAACCATAAATTTTGTTATGCAATTTCTCCTGAATACGCCAATACCCCATATGTGGGGGTGAACCACTTTTTGGGCGCACCGCAGAACTTAGAAGTGAAGGAGCGCCGTTTGACTTTTTCAATGCAGAATTGGCTGGAATTGAGATCGGACGCCATGTCACGTTTAGAGAGCCCCTGATGTGCCTAAACAGTGGAAACTCCCCACAAGTGACACCATTTTGGAAACTAGACCCCTTAAGGAACTTATCTAGATGTGTGGTGAGCACTTTGAACCCCCAAGTGCTTCACAGAAGTTTATAACGTAGAGCCGTGAAAATAAATAATCGCTTTTGTTTACACAAAAATGATCTTTTCGCCCACAAATTCTTATTTTCACAAGGGTAACAAGAGAAATTAGACCACAAAAGTTGTTGTGCAATTTCTCCTGAATACGTCGATACCCCATATGTGAGGGTAAACCACTGTTTGGGCGCACCGCAGAGCTTGGAAGTGAAGGAGCGCCGTTTTACTTTTTCAATGTAGAATTGGCTGGAATTGAGATGGGACGCCATGTTGCGTTTGGAGAGCCCCTGATGTGCCTAAACAGTGGAAACCCCCCACAAGTGACCCCATTTTGGAAACTAGACCCCTTAAGGAACATATCTAGATGTGTGGTGAGCACTTTGAACCCCCATGTGCTTCACAGAAGTTTATAATGTAGAGCCGTGAAAAAAAAAATCGCATTTTTTCTACCAAAATGATCTTTTTGCCCACAAATTTTTATTTTCACAAGGGTAACAGGAGAAATTAGACAACAAAAGTTGTTGTGCAATTTCTCCTGAGTACGCTGATACCCAATATGTGGGGGTAAACCACTGTTAGGGCGCACCGCAGAGCTTGGAAGAGAAGGAGTGCCGTTTTACTTTTTCAATGGAGAATTGGCTGGAATTGAGATTGGACGCCATGTCGCGTTTGGAGAGCCCCTGATGTGCCTAAACAGTGGAAACCCCCCACAAGTGACACCATTTTGGAAACTAGACCCCTTAAGGAACTTATCTAGATGTGTGGCGAGCACTTTGAACCCCCATGTGCTTCACAGAAGTTTATAACGTAGAGCCGTGAAAAAAAAAATTGCATTTTTTCTACAAAAATGATCTTTTTGCCCACAAATTTTTATTTTCACAAGGGTAACAGGAGAAATTAGACCACTAAAGTTGTTGTGCAATTTCTCCTGAGTACGTCGATACCCAATATGTGGGGGTAAACCACTGTTTGGGCGCACCGCAGAGCTTGGAAGAGAAAGAGTGCCGTTTTACTTTTTCAATGTAGAATTGGCTGGAATTGAGATCGGACGCCATGTTGCGTTTGGAGAGCCCCTGATGTGCCTAAACAGTAGAAATCCCCACAAGTGATCCCATTTTGGAAACTAGACCCCCCATGGAACTTATCTAGATGTGTGGTGAGAACCTTGAATGCCCAAGTGCTTCACAGAAGTTTATAATGCAGAGCCGTGAAAATAAAAAATATTTTTTTTTCCACAAAAAAAATTTTTTAGCCCCCAAGTTTTTATTTTCACAAGGGTAACAAGAGAAATTGGACCCCAAAAGTTGTTGTCCAATTTGTCCTGAGTATGCTGGTACCCCATATGTGGGGGTAAACCACTGTTTGGGCGCACGGCAGAGCTCGGAAGGAAGGAGCGCCGTTTTGGAATGCAGACTTTGATAGAATGGTCTGCGGGTATTATGTTGCGTTTGCAGAGCCCCTGATGTACCTAAACTGTAGTAACCCCCCACAAGTGACCCCATTTTGGAAACTAGACCCCCCAAGGAACTTATCTAGATGTGTGGTGAGAACTTTGAATGCCCAAGTGCTTCACAGAAGTTTAGAATGCAGAGTCGTGAAAATAAATATATTTTTTTTTCACAAAAAAGATATTGTAGCCCCCAAGTTTTTATTTTCACAAGGGTAACAAGAGAAATTGGACCCCAGAAGTTGTTGTTCAATTTATCCCGAGTACGCTGATGCCCCATATGTGGGGGTAACCCACTGTTTGGGCGCACGGCAGAGCTCAGAAGGGAGGGAGCACCATTTGACTTTTTGAGTGCAAAATTGGCTGTCGTGTTTGGAGACCCCCTGATGTACCTAAACAGTGGAAACCCCCCAATTCTAGCTCCAACCCTGACCCCAACACACCCCTAACCCTAATCCCAACCTGATCCATAATCCTAATCACTAACCCTAACCATAATCACAACCCTTAACCCTAATGTCAACCCTAACCATAACCCTAATCAAAACCCTAAATCCAACACACCCCTAATCCTAATCTCAACCCTAACCTCAAACCTAACCCTAATCCCAATACACCCCTAATCACAACCCTAACCTTAACCCTAATCCCAAACCTAACCCTAATCCCAAGCGTAACCCTAATGCCAACCCTAACCCTAATACCAACCCTAATCCAAACCCTAACCCTAATCCCAGCTCTAACCCTAACTTTAGCCCCAATCCTAGCCCTAACTTTAGCCCCAACCCTAGCCCTAAGGCTACTTTCACACTTGCGTCGTTTGGCATTCCGTCGCAATCCGTCGTTTTGGACAAGAAACGGATCCTGCAAATGTGCCCGCAGGATGCGTTTTTTGCCCATAGACTTGTATTGCCGACAGATCGTGACGGATGGCCACACGTCGCGTCCGTTGTGCACTGGATCAGTTGTGTTTTGGCGGACCGTCGGCACAAAAAAACGTTCAATGAAACGTTTTTTTTGTATGTCGCATCCGCCATTTCTGACCGCGCATGCGTGGCCGTAACTCCGCCCCCTCCTCCCCAGGACATAGATTGGGCAGCGGATGCGTTGAAAAACTACAGCTGCTGCCCACGTTGTGCACAATTTTCACAACGTGCGTCGGTATGTCGGGCCGACGCATTGCGACGGCCCCGTACCGACGTAAGTGTGAAAGAAGCCTAACCCTAAATTTAGCCCCAACCCTAACCCTAAATTTAGCCCCAACTATAACCCTAAATTTAGCCCCAACCCTAGCCCTAACCCTACCCCTAACCCTACCCCTAACCCTAATTTTAGCCCCAACTGCTGTTCTCCTGCCGGCCGGCAGATGGAGACAGATGGCGGGCGCACTGCGCATGCGCCCGCCATTTTCTTCTGCCGGCGGCCAGGAGGAGCAGCAAGAGGATCCAGGGACACAGGTGAGTATTGTAGGGTCCCCGAATCCCCCTATTTCTCTGTCCTCTGATGTGCGATCACATCAGAGGACAGAGAATTACACTTTACTTTTTTTTTTTTTGCGGTCGCCGGTAAACAGTTAATTACCGGCGATCGCAAAACAGGGGTCGGTAAAACCGACCCCGATCATGCTCTTTGGGGTCTCGGCTACCCCCGGCAGCCGAGACCCCAAAGATTCTCGCGGGGCCGGCCGGTGGGCTCACTGCGCATGCGCCCGCCATTTTGAAGATGGCGGCGCCCACCGGGAGCCACGAGGAGCATCGGGGGAGCTAGGTGAGTATTGGGGGCCACCTGGGACCCCTTTTCTCTGTCCTCCGATGTGCGATCACATCGGAGGACAGAGAAATTAAAAAGAGATCGCGTTTTTTTGTTTTTTTTTGCGATCGCCGGTAAACGGTTAATTACCGGTGATCGCAAATGCGGGTGGGTTAAAAAAAACCCCGAATCATGTTCTCTGGGGTCTCGGCTACCCCCGGCAGCCGAGACCCCGGAGAAAATCGGCCTCTGGGGGGCGCTATTCACTTTTTCCACAGCGCCATTAATTAACGGCACTGTGGTTTAAGTACCCTTAGCGGCCAACGTTAAAAGGCGTATCGGTGGTCGCTAAGGGGTTAAAATGCTTTTTACGGAGCCACTCCTTAGTTGCCCTGGCTGTGTGTTTTGGGTCATTGTCAAGCTGGATGACCTAGCCATGACCCATCATCAATGTTCTTACTGAAGGAAGGAGGTTGTTGGCTGAAATTTCGCAAAAGATGATCCCATCCATCCTCCTTTCAATGCGGTGCAGTCATCCTGTCCCCTTTGCAGAAAAGCACCCCCAAAGTATGATGTTTCCCTCACCATGCTTCATGGTTGGATCAGTATTCTTGGGGTTGTACTCATCCTTCTTCCTTCAATCACGGCCAGTAGAGTTGATACATAAAAGTTCTACTGTGGTCTCATCTGACCACATGACCTTCTCCCACGCCTCCTCTGGATCATCAACATGGTCATTGGTAAACTTCAAACGGATCTGGACATGTGCTGGTATGAGCAGGTGGACCTTGCATGCCCTGCAGGTTTTTAATCCATGAAGGCGCAGTGTGTTACGAATGATAATGTTTGAGACTATGGTGCCAGCTCTCTTCAGGAAATTGACCAAGCACTCCCATGTGGTTCTTGCCTAATTCCTGACCGTTCTCAGATTCAACCTTATCCCATGCGGTGAGACCTTGCATGGAGCCCCATACCGAGGAAGATTGACAGTCATCTTGTGTTTCTTTTATTTTCTAATAGTTGTGCCAACAGTTGTTGCCGTCTCACCAAGCTGCTTGCCTATTATCCTTTAGACCATCCCAGCCTTGTGCAGGTCTACAATTTTGTCCCTAGTGTCCTTAGACAGCTCTTTGGTTTTGGCTATGGTGGAAAGGTTGGAGTGTGATGAATTGAGTTTGTGGACAGCAGAGCAAGAGTTCCTGCTGGTTGGTAGGTGATCAAATATTTATTTCATGCAATAAAATAAAATTTAATTATGTAAAAATCATACAATATGATTTTCTGTTTTTTATTTTGTAGATTCTGTCTCTCACAGTTGAAGTGTACCTACGACAGAGATTACCTCTCTATTCTTAGTAGGAGGGAAAACATGCAAAATCTGCAGCGTATGGAAAACTTATTTACCCCACTGTGTGTGTATATACTGTGTGTATGTATATGTGTATATATATATATATATATATATATATATATATATATATATATATATATACAGTTATATGAAAAAGTTTGGGCACCCCCATTAATCTTAAGCTTAATGTTTTATAAAAATTGTTTTTTTGCAACAGCTATTTCAGTTTCATATATCTAATAACTGTTGGACACTAATGTTTTTGCCTTGAAATGAGGTTTATTGTAGTAACAGAAAATGTGCAATCTGCATTTAAACAAAATTTGACAGGTGCATAAGTTGGGCACCCTTATCATTTTATTGTTTTAAATACTCCTACCTACTTTTTACTGACTTACTAAAGCACTTTTTTTGGTTTTCTAACCTCATTGAGCTTTGAACTTCATAGCCAGGTGTATGCAATCATGAGAAAGGCAACTTAAAGTGGCCACTTGCAAACTCCTGTTTGAATCTCCTCTGAAGAGTGGCATCATGGGCTCCTCAAAACAACTGTCTAATGATCTGAAAACAAAGATTCTTCAACATAGTTGTTCAGGGGAAGGATACAACAAGCTGTCTCAGAGATTTAACCTATCAATTTCCACTGTGAGGAACATAGTAAGGAAATGGAAGAACACAGGTACAGTTCTTGTTAAGGCCAGAAGTGGCAGGCCAAGAAAAACATCAGAAAGGCAGAGAAGAAGAATGGTGAGATCAGTCAAGGACAATCCTCAGACCACCTCCAGAGAGCTGCAGCATCAACTTGCTGCAGATGGTGTCACTGTGCATCGGTCAACTGTACAACGCACTTTGCACAAGGAGAAGCTGTATGGGAGAGTGATGCGAAAGAAGCCGTTTCTGCAAGCATACCACAAACAGAGGCGACTGAGGTATGCAAAAGCACTTTTGGAGAAGCCAATTTCTTTTTGGAAGAAGGTCCTGTGGACTGATGAAACCAAGATTGAGTTGTTTGGTCATACAAAAAGGCGTTATGCATGGCGGCCAAAAAACACAGCATTCCAAGAAAAACACTTGCTACCCACAGTAAAATTTGGTGGCGGTTCCATCATGCTTTGGGGCTGTGTGACCAATGCCGGCACCGGGAATCTTGTTAAAGTTGAGGAACGCATGGATTCCTCTCAGTATCAGCAGATTCTTGACAACAATGTTCATGAATCAGTGACAAAGTTGAAGTTACGCAGGGGATGGATCTTTCAGCAAGACAATGATCCAAAACACCGCTCCAAATCTACTCAGGCATTCATGCAGAGGAACAATTACACTGTTCTGGAATGGCCATCCCAGTCCCCAGACCTGAATATCATTGAACATCTGTGGGATCATTTGAAGAGGGCTGCCCATGCTCGGCGACCATCAAACTTAACTGAACTGGAATTGTTTTGTAAAGAGGAATGGTCAAAAATACCTTCATCCAGGATCCAGGAACTCATTAAAAGCTACAGGAAGCGACTAGAGGCTGTTATTTTTGCAAAAGGAGGATCTACTAAATATTAATGTCACTTTTCTGGTGGGGTGCCCATACTTATGCACCTGTCAAATTTTGTTTGAATGCAGATTGCACATTTTCTGTTAGTATGACAAACCTCATTTCAAGGCAAAAACAAGACTGTGTCCAACAATTATTAGATATATGAAACTGAGATAGCTGTTGCAAAAAAAACAACAATTTTTATAAAACATTAAGCTTAAGATTAATGGGGGTGCCCAAACTTTTTCATACAACTGTATATATGTGTGCGTGTGTATATATGTGTATATATATATATATGTGTATATATATATATATATATATATATACATACACATATATATATATATATACACACTTACATACACACATATATATATATATATATATATACATACATACAGACACATATATATATATATATATATATATATATATATATATATATATATATACTGTGTTCCAAATTATTATGCAAATTGGATTTAAGTGTCATAAAGATTTAATTGTTTTGTTTTTCAAATAAATTCATGGATGGGATTGTGTCTCGGGGCTCACTAGATAACTGAAATCAATCTTAAACACATGTGATAATTAGTTTTCCAGGTGATTCTAATTAAAAGAAAACTACTTCAAAATGATGTTCCACATTATTAAGCAGGCCAAAGGTTTCAAGCAATATGAGAAATAAAAAGGATCTCTGCTGCTGAAAAGCGTTAAATAATGCAATGCCTTGGACAAGGTATGAAAAAATTAGATACTTCACAAAAACTTTGTGATCATGATACTGTGAAGAGATTTGTGACTGAATCAGAGCACAGACAGAGTTCATGCAGATAAAGACATAATGAGGAAGGTTTCTGCCAGACAAATTCATTGGATTAAGAGAGCAGCTGCCAAAATACTATTACAAAGCAGCAAACAGTTATTTGAAGCTGCTGGTGCCTCTGGAGTCCCTCGAACCTCAAGGTGTATGAGGCTTGCTGTGGTGCATGAGGCTTGCTGTGGTGCATATACCTACTATTCGGCCACCCCTAAACAGTTTTCATGAGCAGAAACGGTTGCAGTGGGCCCAGACATACATGGAGACTAATTTTCAAACAGTCTTGTTTACTGATGAGTGTCAAGCAACCCTGGATGGTCCAGATGGATGGAGTAGTGGATGGTTGGTGGATGGCCACCATGTCGCAACAAGGTTGCGACGTCAGCAAGGAGGTGGAGAAATCATGATTTGGGCCGGAATCATGGGGAAACAGCTGGTTGGGCCCTTTAAGGTTCCTGAAGATGTGAAAATTACCTCTGTAAAGTAAATAGCGTTTCTGACTGACAACTTTCTTCCATGGTCTAAAATCAGAAACGTGCCTTCAGGAGCAAAATCATCTTCATGCATGACAATGCCCCATCTCATGCTGCAAATAATACATCTGAGTCATTGGCTGCTATGGGCATAAAAGGAGATAATCTCATGGTGTGGCCACCATCTTCCCCTGACCTCAACCCTATAGAAAACCTTTGGAGTATCATCCAGCACAAGATCTATGAGGGTGGGAGGCAGTTCACATCAAAACAGCACTGGGAGGCTATTCTGACTTCATGCAAAGACGTACAAGCAGAAACTCTCCAAAAACTCAAGAATGCAAGAATTGTGAAGGTGATATCAAAGAAGGGTTCCTATGTTAACATGTAACTTGGTCTGTTAGGATGTTTTGGAGTTAAATAGCCTTTTTGTTCAGTGAATGTGACCTCCTAATGCTGCAAATTCCACAAATGAGCATTTTCAGTTCTTTAAAACATATCAAATGTTTAGAAATTCTACTGTGCCTAATAATTTGGAACCGTGCATTTTGAGTTTTAATTCATTTTGGAGATTATACTGTTATCATTGGGAGGTTTCTTCAATAAAATTCGATGTATACAGGTGATGACTTTTATTAGACTGACTGTCATTTGCACCGACCATTTAGGAAAATCCGAGAAAAATGTCATCTGCATAATAATTTGGAACACAGTGTGTGTGTGTGTATATATATATATATATATATATATATATATATATATATATATATACATATATATACATACATACATATACACACACACACACACACACACACACACCTTCCAGGCACAGACCAATCCTCAAAATACAGCAAAAAGATGATGGCAGCACGCCATTTTTTGAAAAAAAATAGAAATGTGATTTAATAAACAATAAGGGCTCTGCGATGTTTTGATTCAAATGAGAATCTTTTTCAAGCAGTGTACAAGTGAACAGACTTCTTATAGTTACACCCATTACAAATCAGTTATAACAATAAAGTGCATAAGTGCTGTACATAACCTCAAAAGTTATTACATAATAAATGCAAATATTCAGTTTCAAAGATGCATCTTTATAAAGTGCATCACAGTGTATATCACATGATCAAAACAGATATGAAGTGTAAATAAACATTAATTGATAATACATGTCAGGTATACATAATTTGCAGCCAGACTCCCCCCATAATGCAGAAGATATATTAGCCAAATCCGGCATCTGGTAAGCGTAATTGCACATGTCATTATAACATTGAGGAAATGCCTTTACTGCTCATTCGCACTTGGCGAGATGATGTCACGCACGCCATTTTTGATCAGCCCGTCTCCTAAAAAGTGCAGTTCTCCGGCACCGTGTTTTTGAAGCCCTTATTGCTGGAGGCAATGTCAGACATGAGCACTTTCTCTGAACAAAAATATAACCCCAACATGTTGGTGCACTTTTCTTCAATGGCTGTGCAAAGTTCTTGCGTGGCTAGTGAATGAAGATACATGCCACGCCGTGTACCCAAGGTGCCTAGATAGGATACCACTTAATATAAGAACTAAATCTGACACTCTTAGCCAAAAAGATAGGATAGTATAATGTAGTGTCAGAGAGGGGTTCATTTTGGTCCAGATATATTTAAACACTGACACAAGTTTGGGCATTTTAGCAGTTTACCAAAACACATTCATGATCAAAAAAACTAAGATGGACAAAAGATGAGCAAATACCCTGCTGTGAGTACCGTATTTTTCAGACTATAAGGCGCATCGGACCATAAGACGCATCTAGATTTTAGAAGAGGAAATTAGGAAAAAATTGAAGCAAAAATAAGGTCAATTCTGTAATGGAATATCCCCTATCCTGGTATATATGGTCCCCTCATCCCCATTCTGATACACATTACACATGGCCCCTCATCCCTATCCTGGTATGCATGGCTCCCTCATCCCTATCCTGGTATGTATGGCCCCCTCATCCCTATCCTGGTGTGCATTGCCCCCTCTTCCCTATCCTGGTGTGCATGGCCCCATCCTTATCCTGGTATGATTGGCACCATCCTGGTCCTGGTATGCACGACCTCATCCCAGTCCTGGTATGATTTTCCCCATCGCGGTCCTTGTTCGATTGGTACCATCCTTATTCTGGTATGATTGTCCCCATCCTGTTCCTGGTATGATTGGCCCATGCTTTTTATGGTATAAATGGCCCCATCCTGTTCCTGGTATGATGGGTCCCATCATTTTTCTTTTATAATTGGCCCCATTCCATTCCTGATATGATGGGTCCCATCCTTTTTCTTTTATAATTGGCCCCATCCGGTGCTAGCAGCTGCTTAATGCTTGTAAGCAGCGCATGGCAGAGACGTCATATGCTGCTCACAGGCAAAGCACAGCGGCCAGAATACTCACCGGGACCGTTAATTGCAGAGAGTGGTGAGTATCTATTCCTCTTCAGTAGTGCGCAGTGTCAGCCGAAGACTTCCTGCTGGGGCCGGCGGTCACTTGTGCCAAATACTTAAGAGAAATGAATATTCAGAACATTCATCTCTCTTAAGTATCGGCAAACATGACCGCCGATGGCAGCAGGAAGCCACTGGCTGACACTGCGCACTACTGAAGAGGAATCGATACCACTCTGCGATGAATGGTTCCAGTGAGTATTCTGGCAGCTGTGCTCTGCTTGTGAGCAGCGCATGACGTCCCTGCCATGCGCTGGTTACAAGCATTAAGCAGCTGCTGGCACCAATGCAGGATGCTGCGAGGGAGCGACGTGTAGGTGAGTGTAATGTTTTTGGTTTTTTTTATCTTTTCTGATGGGACCATGCATACCAGGAATGGGATTGGGCCAATTATAAAAGAAAAAGGATGGGACCAATCATACCAGGAACAGGGTGGGGCCATTTATACCAGGATGCCAGAAAAATGAATATGCATTGCCCTCCACGCCCATGGGCGTGGAATGCAGTGCACATTCATTTTTCTTTAGCAGCGGGCACAAGAGTTAGCCAGTGCCGCCCATTCCAGCCTCCTGTGACCCGATGCTTCGCTGAAACCGCTCCTCCACCTCCCCACCACAGCCAGAGCCCATACATCCGGACTATAAGACGCACCCCCATTTTCCTCCACATTTTGGGAGGAAAAAGGTGCGTCTTATAGTCCGAAAAATACGGTAAATAAAATGTACATACAGTAACATATGTTATATGTAACATATAAATAACAGGGCACTTAGTAAACATTGTTTTTGAAAAACAAAAGGTAAAAGCCATCCTACTGCATCGAGGTGTAACCATATCGGGATGGTCCTTGTTATGATCTGGTGGCCCAGGAGCAGCATGAGACGGACTCTGGAGAAGGTGGTCCCTGTACTGACCGCAAACCCTGAACCTAGCAGCACAACTAGAAGTAGCCGTGGGGGGTACCTAACACTCCCTAGACCCAGGGCTGCCACTAGAAATTTTGGGGCCCCATACTGGCAAAATTTTCGGGGCCCCCTTGAAACTCCGCCCAGGCTCCACCCCAGCCCCGCCTCCAGGCTCCACCCCTCGAACTGTCCACAGTCCCACCGCTCTCTCTTGGAAAATCTCCACTTCTCACCTATCACACATTAACAGTTCCCATCACTAGATCACACATATAGCCGGCAGCTTTTGTTTTGGCCAAAAGATTTTTCAAGCCGCCACCATAACACGGTAGACACTTTTGGCCGGGCCCTACACTGCTGTAACCTACTAAATATTTGTTAAAATATGCAATACAATTTAGGTATATATTTATTTATTTTTCAATTTTTAAAATGACCTATAATACTACATACAAGGAACAAATACCACAGCACTATGACCAGATGACATATTACCACCACAGTGATCGAATAATATAAAATACAAGGAACAAATACCGCTACACCATGACCAGACCACATATTACCACCAATGACTGAATACTACAATACTGATCAGTAATAAAAAAAAAGCCACAATACTATCACCATCAGTGCCATTATACACAGGAGATCTGTACTTAGTATGCAGTGTCTGTGTAGAGGTAATACAGTGATCACTGGTGACATTATACACAGGACCTCTGTATATAGTATACAATGTATAGTGTCAGTGTATAGGTAACACTGACTCACCAGTGACGTCTCTAGGTGAAGTCCTTCATCTTTCATCCAGCACAGACCGCCATCACTTCATCCAGCCAGGACTCGCCTCTGCAGGAAATAACACAGTTATCTCGAGTTCCGCTTGTAGAACTCATTACTTCATTTTCCCAACTTCTACATTACACCACATGAAGAAGGCAACATAGTATCACTCTACACAGTAACAGGATCGCCCCCCCATTTAATACAGTATACTCAAAAAATAAAATAAATGCATCACTGCAATAATAATATCCCTTAATTAGCCCCTATGGTAATATTCGCCATCCTAGCCCCCGTGTGTCTCATTCCTGGCGTCAGCCATATGTTCTCCCATCCTGCCCCATATAATCTCCCCATCCTGCCCCATCTGTCTCCATCGTATCCATCCTGCCCCATCTGTCTCCAATCCTGCCCCATCTGTCTCCATTCTGCCCCATCTGTGTCCAATCCTGCCCCATCTGTGTCCAGCACTCTGCCCATCTGTTTCCAATCCTGCCCCATCTGTGTCCAGCACTCTGCCCCATCTGTTTCCAATTCTGCCCCATCTGTGTCCAGCACTCTGCCCCATCTGTGTCCAGCACTCTGCCCCATCTGTGTCCAATCCTGCCCCATCTGTGTCCAGCACTCTGCCCCATCTGTTTCCAATCCTGCCTCATCTGTGTCCAGCACTCTGCCCCATCTGTGTCCAGCACTCTGCCCCATCTGTGTCCAGCACTCTGCCCCATCTGTTTCCAATCCTGCCCCATCTGTGTCCAGCACTCTGCCCCATCTGTGTCCAGCACTCTGCCCCATCTGTGTCCAATCCTGCCCCATCTGTGTCCAGAACTCTGCCCCATCTGTGTCCAATCCTGCCCCATCTGTGTCCAGCACTCTGCCCCATCTGTTTCCAATCCTGCCCCATCTGTGTCCAGCACTCTGCCCCATCTGTGTCCAGCACTCTGCCCCATCTGTGTCCAGCACTCTGCCCCATCTGTGTCCAGCACTCTGCCCCATCTGTGTCCAGCACTCTGCCCCATCTGTGTCCAGCACTCTGCCCCATCTGTGTCCAGCACTCTGCCCCATCTGTGTCCAGCACTCTGCCCTATCTGTGTCCAATCCTGCCCCATCTGTGTCCAATCCTGCCCCATCTGTGTCCAGCACTCTGCCCCATCTGTTTCCAGCACTCTGCCCCATCTGTGTCCAGCACTCTGCCCCATCTGTGTCCAGCACTCTGCCCCATCTGTTTCCAATCCTGCCCCATCTGTTTCCAATCCTGCCCCATCTGTTTCCAGCACTCTGCCCCATCTGTATCCAGCACTCTGCCCCATCTGTGTCCAGCACTCTGCCCCATCTGTGTCCAATCCTGCCCCATCTGTGTCCAGCACTCTGCCCCATCTGTTTCCAGCACTCTGCCCCATCTGTGTCCAGCACTCTGCCCCATCTGTGTCCTGCACTCTGCCCCATCTGTGTCCAGCACTCTGCCCCATCTGTTTCCAATCCTGCCTCATCTGTGTCCAGCACTCTGCCCCATCTGTGTCCAGCACTCTGCCCCATCTGTGTCCAGCACTCTGCCCCATCTGTGTCCAGCACTCTGCCCCATCTGTGTCCAGCACTCTGCCCCATCTGTGTCCAGCACTCTGCCCCATCTGTGTCCAGCACTCTGCCCCATCTGTGTCCAGCACTCTGCCCCATCTGTGTCCAGCACTCTGCCCATCTGTGTCCAGCACTCTGCCCCATCTGTGTCCAGCACTCTGCCCCATCTGTTTCCAATCCTGACCTGCCCCATCTGTTTCCAATCCTGCCCCATCTGTGTCCAGCACTATGCCCCATCTGTGTCCAGCACTCTGCCCCATCTGTTTCCAATCCTGCCCCATCTGTGTCCAGCACTCTGCCCCATCTGTGTCCAGCACTCTGCCCCATCTGTGTCCAGCACTCTGCCCTATCTGTGTCCAATCCTGCCCCATCTGTGTCCAATCCTGCCCCATCTGTGTCCAGCACTCTGCCCCATCTGTTTCCAGCACTCTGCCCCATCTGTGTCCAGCACTCTGCCCCATCTGTTTCCAATCCTGCCCCATCTGTGTCCAGCACTCTGCCCCATCTGTTTCCAATCCTGCCCCATCTGTTTCCAGCACTCTGCCCCATCTGTGTCCAGCACTCTGCCCCATCTGTGTCCAATCCTGCCCCATCTGTGTCCAGCACTCTGCCCCATCTGTTTCCAGCACTCTGCCCCATCTGTGTCCAGCACTCTGCCCCATCTGTGTCCAGCACTCTGCCCCATCTGTGTCCAGCACTCTGCCCCATCTGTTTCCAATCCTGCCTCATCTGTGTCCAGCACTCTGCCCCATCTGTGTCCAGCACTCTGCCCCATCTGTGTCCAGCACTCTGCCCCATCTGTGTCCAGCACTCTGCCCCATCTGTGTCCAGCACTCTGCCCCATCTATGTCCAGCACTCTGCCCCATCTGTGTCCAGCACTCTGCCCCATCTGTGTCCAGCACTCTGCCCCATCTGTGTCCAGCACTCTGCCCCATCTGTTTCCAATCCTGCCTCATTGGTGTCCAGCACTCTGCCCCATCTGTTTCCAATCCTGCCTCATCTGTGTCCAGCACTCTGCCCCATCTGTGTCCAGCACTCTGCCCCATCTGTGTCCAATCCTGCCCCATCTGTGTCCAGCACTCTGCCCCATCTGTTTCCAATCCTGCCCCATCTGTGTCCAGCACTCTGCCCCATCTGTGTCCAGCACTCTGCCCCATCTGTGTCCAGCACTCTGCCTTATCTGTTTCCAATCCTGACCTGCCCCATCTGTTTCCAATCCTGCCCCATCTGTGTCCAGCACTCTGCCCCATCTGTGTCCAGCACTCTGCCCCATCTGTCTCCAGCACTCTGCCCCATCTGTGTCCAGCACTCTGCCTTATCTGTTTCCAATTCTGCCCCATCTGTGTCCAGCACTCTGCCCCATCTGTGTCCAGTCCTGCCCCATCTGTCTCCAGCACTCTGCCCCATCTGTGTCCAGCACTCTGCCCCATCTGTTTCCAATTCTGCCCCATCTGTGTCCAGCACTCTGCCCCATCTGTGTCCAGCACTCTGCCCCATCTGTTTCCAATCCTGCCCCATCTGTGTCCAGCACTCTGCCCCATCTGTGTCCAGCACTCTGCCCCATCTGTGTCCAGCACTCTGCCCCATCTGTGTCCAGCACTCTGCCCCATCTGTGTCCAGCACTCTGCCCCATCTGTGTCCAGCACTCTGCCCCATCTGTGTCCAGCACTCTGCCCCATCTCTGTCCAGCATTCTGCCCCATCTCTGTCCAGCACTCTGCCCCATCTGTGTCCAATCCTGCCCCATCTGTGTCCAGCACTCTGCTCCATCTGTGTCCAGCACTCTGCCCCATCTGTGTCCAGCACTCTGCCCCATCTGTGTCCAATCCTGCCCCATCTGTGTCCAGCACTCTGCCCCATCTGTGTCCAGCACTCTGCCCCATCTGTGTCCAGCACTCTGCCCCATCTGTGTCCAGCATTCTGCCCCATCTGTGTCCAGCACTCTGCCCCATCTGTGTCCAGCACTCTGCCCCATCTGTGTCCAGCACTCTGCCCCATCTGTGTCCAGCATTCTGCCCCATCTCTGTCCAGCACTCTGCCCCATCTGTGTCCAGCACTCTGCCCCATCTCTGTCCAGCTTTTTGCCTCTGTGTCCAGCGTTCTTCCCTGGGCCCCCCGGATCGCCGCTCTCAAGGAAAAAAAAAAAAAAAGTTCTTCTTACCTGGCCGTGCTCCTGCGGCGGGCGAAGTTCTCTGTCTCCACGCAGCTGCAGCGTGCACTCGCCGGCGACTGACAATGATGTCAGACGCCGGCGACATGCACGCACGCTGCGGCTGACGTCAGCTGCCAGCCTCAGATTGGCTGGCGGCTGTTAACTATTGACGTGCGGGCCCGCGTCAATAGCTTTAAACAGCTGCAGCATCGGTGCTAAGGGCCCGGTTAGCCTGCGGCTGCCGGTAGGGGCCCGGTGAGCAGATGAGACGGGGCACGATGTGGGCCCCCTCTGCCCACCGGGCCCCATACGCCAGTCACGGCCGTCATGCCCTGATGGCGGCCCTGTAAAATGCTCACATATATACATACAGTATACCAGTATATGACGTCTTCTCACGCATTATAGGTGAGGTGTGTTATTAAAGATAATTCATAAAAATACACACATGCATTGTGTGCTGGTATTAGGGTACTGAGTGCAGCACTCCTCTGTAGACATGGCATCTCTACACTGATAGAACTATTATACATACACATATACACACTGTACACTATACATTACGTACAATATATACTACAGATACAAGGATCATATATACATATATATATATATATATATATACATACACACACTGTATGCTATACATTAACTACACTATATACTGCAGATACACTATTACATATACAAGGATCATCTCCAGTATATCCATACACTTATTTACAAACAAGAAAATACATATACTGCACACTATATATTACATACACTATATACACATAGTATCATACGCACACTATTATATATACTTACCCATGATGCAGGGCCTTCACCACCTGCACCATTATCCCAGGACAGCAGACAGCCAGGGCAGAAGTCAGCAGGAGACTATAATAGGAGCGGCTGCTGTCTCTTCCAGTGCAGACTCTTGATCACCCCCAATCCCCCCCCCCCCCCCCCCCGTACCGACTGCAAGTGATGAGTACAGGGAGACTTCCTACACAGCAGTTTCCTAGCACTGGTGTTATGGAGGGACAGAGAAGTGTAGTGTAGCATAGTGCAGTGCCGGCAGCTTGATCCACCAGGAATAGTGGGGCCCCGGGGGTCGCTCCTGCAGCCCAGTGAGAAGCCCTAGTTCTGGAGCCACTAGGAGGCAGCACCACAGAATTGCTGACCTTTACTGGCTCCAATCTCTTCCTGCAGACTCAGAGCTCCGGTCACTGCTGCTGTTATGTTCTGGAGTAGGTGAGGATGAGAGATGCTGGAGGCGGCACCGAGCTCTGCACAGAGCAAAAGCCCAAGTCCTTGTGCAGTGTCTGCTGCAGTGAGTGCGGCCACATCAGACAGGAGCGATGCAATCACCTCATAATGCCTCCAGACCGGCAGGAAAAGAGGTGGAGCCCAAAGTGTATGAGACATACTGACTGCGTGTCTGGTCAGTCCGGGCCCTCCCTCCTTACCTCTCCTCACCGGGCCCCTTACACATGTAATGGCTGTAATGCCCTGATGGCGGCCCTGCCTAGACCCCTCGGCACAGCCTCAGAACTAACTTCCCCTAAAGACAGAAACAGGAAACCTATCTTGCCTCAGAGAAAATCCCCAAAGGATAGATGGCCCCCCACAAATATTGACGGTGAGAGGAGAGGGAAATATCATACGCAGATATGAAATGAGATTTTAGCATAGGGGGCCATACTAGCTAAAAAGAAAGAAAAGAACAGAGTACTATGCGGTCAGTATTAAAACACTAGAAAATATCCACCACAGAAAATACAGATCGCCACATCTGACTAAAGACATGGAGGGTATATATGCATCTTCAGAGACACAGCTTGGCTGCAAAAAATCCTTCACAGACAAAGCTGGACAAGACAAAAACATGAATATGCACAGAACTATAAGGTCCACAGCAGGTGGACAGCAAAAACAAAGCCAGGACTTATCTTTGTAGAAAAGCACAGAAAACTGGAGAGACCAGCAGGGAAGTGAATCCTCCAAAAACAATGGACAACTGGCAGCGACTAAAGAGTCCTGCAAAGCTATATACCCCAGTCAGTTTTGCAATTAGTAGATACACCTGTCCAATCCTGCAGTCCAGGCACAACTGCATTACCCTCTACAACCATCGGAGGGAGCCCAAAAGCTGAATTCACAACAGTACCCCCCCCTTTGAGGAGGGGTCACCGAACCCTCACCAGAGCCCCCAGGCCTATCAGGATGAGCCCGATGAAAGGTACGAACCAAATCAGCGGCATGGACATCAGAGGCAGAAACCCAAGAATTATCCTCCTGGCCATAACCCTTCCATTTGACAAGGTACTGAAGCTTCCGCCTCGAAAAACGAGAATCCAAAATCTTCTCAACAACATATTCCAACTCCCCATCGACCAACACAGCAAGCGCACGGCGCCGTACAGGCGGACACAGCAACTGGTAGCTGTAATGTGTGTTACGTGCTGTTGGATAAGTCGGGCGCTAGATAGCAAGCATACACCTTCCGCGAACAGACATTCAATAGGGAGGGTTATTAAAGAGCGACTTTCACTCACAACACACACACATATTTACAAGACAATACTAGCGCATGGCCGTGCGGTCATGCGCAGTTTATATAGCTGCAGCACAGGAAACAGCTACAGAAGTTTTGCCCTTTCAGGACCTGCCAAAAGGACCAATGGGATGTGCTGCAGTACCTGAGCATGTGACCCTCGATCTTCAACAGGAGATCTTGCCCTGGGCATGCTCAGTGTGTGCAAATAAGGACTTAGATCCAGAAACGTCCACTCGCCGCTGCCCAGCACTGGCTTCAATGGCAGAAGCAGGAAAAGCAGCAGTAACTCTTCGCACAGAGTCAGACTGAGCGAGACGCTGGGATCGACGTCCCTGCTGAGCAGACTCCACTGCGGCTGGAGGAGAATGGGAGACCACAGCGGAGACGGATCGAGATTCCCCCTGTGCAGCAGAGGAAACTCGACTCCTAACATCTGGTACCAAAAATCCCAGGATGGCCAGCCAACACAGAACAATGAACCTCAGAAATCACTTTACTAGTCCATCTATCAGGAACAAACAGTTTCCCCACTGGACAGCGGTCAGGTTTATTAGCCTGAAATTCCTGAAGAACCCGTCGTAAATCAGGGGAGATGGCAGAAAGAATCACCCCTTCCTTCAGAATGCCGACCGGCTCAAGAACCCCAGGGGAATCAGGAAAAATACTCCTAGAGAGGGCATCCGCCTTAACATTCTTAGTACCAGGAATGTACGAGACCACAAAATCAAAACAGGAGAAAAACAGGGACCATCGAGCCTGTCTAGGATTCAGCCGTTTGGCAGACTCGAGGTAAATCAGATTCTTATGATCGGTCAGGACCACAATACGGTGCTTGGCCCCCTCAAGCCAATGTCTCCACTCCTCAAATGCCCACTTCATAGCCAACAACTCCCGATTGCCGACATCATAATTGTGTTCCGCAGGCGAAAACTTCCGAGAAAAGAAGGCACACGGTTTCATCAAGGAACCATCAGAATTCCTCTGAGACAAAACGGCCCCTGCCCCAATCTCAGACGCGTCAACCTCAACCTGAAATGGAAGAGAAACATCTGGCTGACGCAACACAGGGGCAGAAGTAAATCGGCGTTTAAGCTCCTGAAAGGCAGAAATAGCCGCGGAGGACCAATTCGTCACATCAGCGCCTTTCTTTGTCAAATCGGTCAGAGGTTTAACCACACTGGAGAAGTTGGCAATGAAACGACGATAAAAATTAGCAAAGCCCAAGAATTTCTGAAGGCTCTTCACAGATGTGGGTTGAATCCAATCATGAATGGCCTGAACCTTAACCGGATCCATTTCTATAGATGAGGGAGAAAAAATGGAACCCAGTCGGCCCTTAGGGAACTTACAACCTGGAATCAAGTCAATAGCACAATCACAGTCCCTATGCGGTGGAAGGGAACTGGATTTGGGCTCATCGAATACATCCTGGAAGTCTGACAAAAACTCAGGAATTTCAGAAGAGGGGGAAGAGGAAATTGACATCAAAGGAACATGATCATGAACCCCCTGACAACCCCAACTAGTCACAGACATGGATTTCCAATCTAACACCGGATTATGTAGCTGCAACCATGGAAAACCCAGCACAATATCATCATGCAAATTATGCAACACCAGAAAACGACAATCTTCCTGATGGGCTGGCGCCATGCGCATGGTCAGCTGTGTCCAAAACTGAGGTTTACTTTTAGCCAACGGTGTAGCATCAATGCCCCTCAAAGGAATAGGGTTCTGCAAAGGCTGTAAGGGGAAACCACAACGTCTGGCAAATTCTAAGTCCATTAAGTTCAGAGCGGCGCCTGAATCCACAAATGCCATGACAGAAAATTATGATAATGAGAAGATCAAGGTCACAGATAACAGAAATTTAGGTTGTATAGTACTGATGGTAACAGAACTAGCGATTCTCTTTGTACGCTTAGGTCAATCAGAAATAACATGAGCAGAATCGCCGCAGTAAAAACACAACCTATTCTGACGCCTGAATCTTTGACGTTCAGCTCTAGACAAAATCCTATCACACTGCATAGGCTCAGGGCTCCGCTCAGAGGACAACGCCACAGGGTGCACAACTCTGCGTTCGCGCAAGCGCTGATCAATCTGAATGGCCAGAGACATAGAATCACTCAGACCAGCAGGCGTGGGGAACCCCACCATAACATCTTTAACGGATTCAGAAAGACCCTTTCTGAAAATTGCCGCCAAGGCATCCTCATTCCATTTAGTCAGTACAGACCATTTTCTAAATTTCTGGCAATACGATTCTGCCGCTTCTTGACCTTGACACAGGGCCAACAAGACTTTCTCAGCCTGATCCACAGAATTAGGCTCATCATACAACAACCCCAATGCCTTAAAGAAAGAATCAACATCAAGCAAAGCAGGATTGCTAGTTTCCAGGGAAAATGCCCAATCCTGTGGGTCACCACGCAGCAGAGATATGATGATTTTAACCTGCTGAATAGGATCACCAGAAGACCGGGGTCTTAATGCAAAAAACAGTTTACAGTTATTTTTGAAACTCAAAAATTTGGATCTGTCACCAAAAAATAAATCAGGAGTGGGAATCTTAGGTTCTAAGGCAGGAGTCTGAACAATATAATCTGAAATACCCTGTACCCTAGCAGCAAGCTGATCCACCCGAGAAACTATCTCCTGAACATTCATGTTATTGCTAGATTCCGTAGCCACCCAGAGATTAAGAGGGAAGAGAACACAGAATAGACTGAAGAAAAAAAATGGCTCAAGAGCTTCCTTCCCTTCTTCTGAGATGCATTTAACTCATTATTGGCCAGTTGTACTGTTATGATCTGGTGGCCTAGGAGCAGCATGAGACGGACTCTGGAGAAGGTGGTCCCTGTACTGACCGCAAACCCTGGACCTAGCAGTAGAACTAGAAGTAGCCATGGGGGGTACCTAACACTCCATAGACCCCTCGGCACAGCCTCAGAACTAACTTCCCCTAAAGACAGAAACAGGAAACCTATCTTGCCTCAGAGAAAATCCCCAAAGGATAGATAGCCCCCCACAAATATTGACGGTGAGAGGAGAGGGAAATAACATACGCAGATATGAAATCAGATTTTAGCATAGGAGGCCATACTAGCTAAAAAGAAAGAATAGAACAGAGTACTATGCGGTCAGTATTAAGACACTAAAAAATATCCACCACAGAAAATACAGATCGCCACATCTGACTAAAGACATGGAGGGTATATCTGCATCTCCAGAGACACAGCTTGGCTGCAAAAAATCCTTCACAGACAAAGCTGGACAAGACAAAAACATGAATATGCACAGAACTATAAGGTCCACAGCAGGTGGACAGCAAAAACAAAGCCAGGACTTATCTTTGTAGAAAAGCACAGCAAACTGGAGAGACCAGCAGGGAAGTGAATCCTCCAAAAACAATGTACAACTGGCAGTGACTAAAGAGTCCTGCAAAGCTATATACCCCAGTCAGTTTTGCAATTAGTAGATACACCTGTCCAATCCTGCAGTCCATACACAACTGCATTACCCTCTACAACCACCGGAGGGAGCCCAAAAGCTGAATTCACAACAGGTCCTATACTGTCTCTAAGAAAAGTCACAGATAAAAGAAGCAGAGGTGATTACCTGCTCAGGCCTCCAAAACAAATGCAGTGGCAGGGTGCAGCGGACCCAATTAATGATGGCAGAAACACAGGTGCAACAATACCGATGAAACAACCACTTTCAATCCAGTGTTGGCTCTTTGTTATATTAGTGCACAAAAAGATAATAGTCTGTATGTGGCGTTATTCACACAAGCAACGTAGAGCATCTGGCTAACAGCCTATTAGTAACACAAACGCAGGCGGGCTGCCCAGTGCTACAAAATGCATGCTGTGTGAATAGATGCCACAGTTTACAGAGCCATCTTGGTCCAACTGCACCCTGCAAGATAAAGTGCAAAAAACCATCGATATATGTAAGTTATTAGTTAATATTGGGGCCACAATACGTAAGCTGGCAACCCGCGTCAAGGGTCCTTACATTTGCCGGTCCTAACGCTAAACATAAAACAAAGCTCACAGACACAAAAAGAGGACTTAAAAATTCTCCAAAAGTTTGAAAAAAGTCACAGAGAAAAAAAGAGATGATTACCCGCTCAGGCCTCCAAAACAAATGCACTGGCATGGTGCAGCGGACCTGATTAATGATGGCAGAAACACAGGTGCAACAATACCGATGAAACAACCACTTTCAATCCTGTGTTGGCTGTTAGCCAGATGCTCCGCATTGCTTGTGTGAATAACACCACATACAGACTATTATCTTTTATCTTGTGCACTAATATACCAAACAGCCAACACTGGATTCAAAGTGGTTGTTTCATCAGTATTGTTGCACCTGTGTTTCAGCCATCATTAATTGGGTCCACTTCACCCCTGCCAGTGCATTTGTTTTGGAGGCCTGAGCAGGTAATCATCTCTGCTTTTTTTCCTCTGTAACTTTTTTCAAATTTTTGGAGGATTTTTAAGTTCTCTTTTTGTGTTTGTGAGCGTTATAGTGTCTCTAATATTAAAACCTTACCATGTGTAAAAAAATGACCTCATTGTGAAAAGCGTAGAGTAGGACTGAGTCCCAACTGTGGACACCCAACCATTGGAAGCTATATCATATGCAATGCCCAGATGAAAGAAACAGGCCAAGCCCTTGTTTGTACAAAAACCTAAAGAAAAACTGAGCTGTAGTGTATGATGTGTGCATGCAACATATAGTTGAACATTCACACTGGCCATTAAACAGACAAAACCTAATATTTACTTAGTAAACACTTTTTTTTATTAAAAAAGAGTAAAAGTCAATCCACCACATCAAAGTGTACCCAAATTGTGACGGTCCTATATTGTCTCTAATATTAAAACCTTATCATGTGCAAAAAATAAAAGCAGAGAGAGACCTAGGCCCTACTGTGGACACTCAGCCATGGGAAGCTATATTCAATACACAGTTATACAATCAATATCGGCTTAAAGTGCAAACATTCAGCTTTAATTTAAGGGTATTCACATGCTAATTGGAGTAAGGTTTTCAGAATTACAGCTCTTTATCATGTAACTGGATCATTGTAAAGGGACCAAAGGTAATTTGGAGCTATAATAATAATAATTAGACAATTATCGCAAAAGATTTTTCATAGGCTCTATTGCCTTTTCCCTCTGTAATTAAACATTAATCAGGTAAAAGGTATGGAGCCAATTCCAGGTGTGGCATTTGCATTTGGAAGCTGTGGCTGTGAACCCACAACATGCAGCAAATGAGCTCTCAATGGAAGAGAAACAGACCATCATTAGGCTGAAAATAAAAAAGAAATCCATCAGAGAGATGGCAGCAAGGTGAAAACCATTAATCAGACTAAAAAAATAAAAAGGCCCAGTTCTGGAAAAGCGTTCTCTGGACAGATGAAACTAAGATCATCCTGTATCAGAATGATGTGAACAAGAAATTATGGAAAAGACTTGGAAAAGCTCATGACCCTAAGCACACTACATGTTCTGTAAAACATGTTGGAGGCAGTGTGATGCCATGGGCATGCATGGCTTCCAATAGCCCTAGGTCATGAGTGTTTATTGATGAGGTGACTGAAGACAGAACCAGCCAGATGAATTTTGAAGTGTACAGGGCGATACTTCTCAGATTCAACCAAATGCAGTAAGGTTGATTGGACAGCATTTCACTGTACAGATGGACAATGACCTAAAACATACTGCAAAAGAAACCCAGGAGTTTTGTAAGGCAAAGAAGTGGCCAAGTCAATCACTAGATCTCAACCTCATTGAGAATGCATTTCATTTGCTTCAGACAAAATTTGTTGCTTTGATCCTGGCTTGTTGCCTTCGAAATGTGGTGCTGGAGAAGGATGTTATTAATACCATGGATGGCAAGAATAACAAACAAATCAATCTTGGAACAAATCAAGCCAGACATGTCACTTGAGGCAAGGATCACAAAGCTACAACTTGCCTAGTTTTTACACATCATACGAGGAGAACAATCACTGCAGAAAAGGACATAATCGGAGGAATAGGAAAAACAAGGCAAAGAGGAAGACCAGCAACCCGATGGCTTGAGACAATCAAAATAACGACTGGGAAGAACGTAGTGGAGTTATCGAGGCCCTTTCAAGACTTACACAAGATCGATCTTCCTACAGATCGTTCATCCATCAAGTCACCAAGGCTCGAGATTGAGCCAAAGGCATTTAAATAAATAAATAATAATAATAAAGACAAAACTTAAGACAAAAGAACCACAAACAAGCAACAACTGAAGTCAGCTGCAGTATAGGCCTGGGAAAGTATCACCAAGGAGGAAACCCTGCATTTTGTGATGTCCTTGGCTTCCAAACGTCAAGCAGTTATTGCCTGCAAAGGATTCTCTACAAAGTATTAAAAATGAACATTATATTTATGAGAAAGTTAATTTGTCCAATTCATTTTGAGCCTCTGAAATGAGGAGTCTTCGTAGAAAAATGGTTTCACAAGATATTTTTGTTCAACCCCTTTAAAGGGAACCTGTCAGCAAGATTGTGCACAGTATGCTGTCCTCATACACGTTAGCACTGTGTGTAATGAGACATGTAGCTAACCTCCCCCGTCTTTAAGAACAAGAGGCTGTAAAGTTGTAACCTTTTATTGATTGTAGATATGACAGGAAAGGGTGAAACTATAAGATGCAATAACAGGAGCATTTCAGAATATATAACTGTACAGTGCATAAAATACAGAGTCTGCAATACACAGTAACATTAGGCAGTATACATGTTGATGATTACCTAATGCAGGAAACATACTTATAAACACAGGACTGTAACACATAGATAGTGGCTTACCAACTATGCTTAGAGCATGCTGTTTACAGGAGCATGACAGAAAACCGAGTGGTGTGGTTTCTCCTCAAAAGCATACAGGAACAATGGTTGCTGTTCCTTTCACAGTGTCATAATAAGGCCACAATGCAACAGGAACAATCCCACAATGCTCTAAGAACTTCCCATAATACAATGAAACAGATAAGGCAGCACTCTGAAGCGCTATAGCATGCAAACAAAATATAAAAATTGAATTGCATTACTTCACTAGAAATATGAAAAAATGAGAATGCTTAGTGCATAAATTGGCCAATTCATGCTTACCTGGCAGCCACATTAATGTGATTCTCGTTGCCAGGACCTAATGCCAAGCCTCTCTTAGACAGTCTACATTTCTCTGGGAACCTAATGTAAATCCTCTCTTGGACTGAAGTCTAAATCTCTGTGGAGGGGTAGAATCCTGCTGAAATTAAAAACACCTAAAGCTTAAGGGTAGGAGTGCTCAGTCAGAAGGCTAATACAAATATAAAAAAAACTTACCGTCACATCCAAACATAAATCAGGTCTGAACAGGCGCTTACCTAGAGTCGCCAACGCATATTCAATGAAACAGATAAGGCAGCACTCTGTACCGCTATAGCATGCAAACATAAAATATGAAAAATCGAATTGCATTACTTCACAAGAAATATGAAAAACTTAGAATGTTTAGTGCATAAATTGGCCAATTCATGTGCACCAGGCAGCCACGTTAAGGCGTTTCTCCTTGCCAGGACCTAATGCCAATCCTTTCTTAGGTTAGGTTCACATTAGCGTTTCTGTGCGCAGCGTATCATCTGCATGCGCAAACGCATGCCAAAACGCATGAAAAAGCATGCTTACTCCTGCGCATGACGCAAACAAATGCTGTGCGTGTATGTGTTTAAATGCATTTTGGCATGCGTTTGCGTTTTTTATGAGCATGGTGGAGGTGGTGACATCATTTTCTGGACATGCGCAGTCCAGTAGTAGAATTGAACGCATGCGTATACATGTCCGTGCGTACCAATGCATTCCCATAGACAGTAATGCGTTTTTTTTTTACAATCATTCGCAATTGTCCGCATGCGGATGATTGCACAATATTTGACGCCTCAAAAAATGCAACATGTTGTGTTCGCTGGACACCGCAAAATGACCCATGCGTACGCATGTAAAAACATGTCCCTGCGTACACAGCGTTAAAGATCTGTATGCATGACGTATGCGGATCATACGCTGCGCACAGAAATGCTAATGTGAACCTGGCCTTAGACAGTGTACATTTCTCTGGGAACCTAATGTGAATACATTGCAAACTGAACTGAATGCATACATTAAACCGCCAGCAGATGGTGCTGTTACCTTACAATATAAAAATATAGGAATGATTAACCCCTTAACGACCGCCGATACGCCTTTTAACAGCGGCAGTTAAAAGTACTTAAACCACAGGGAAAAAGTGAATAGTGCCCCCAGAGTCTGATTTTCTCTGGGGTCTCGGTTGCCGAGGGTAGCCGAGACCCAAGAGAACATGATTCGGGTTTTTTTTACCAAGCCCCAGGTTGCGACTGCCAGTAAATAACCGTTTACTGGCAGCCGCAAAAAAAACCCCAAAAAGCGATTTCCCATTTAATTTCTCTGTCCTCCGATGTGATCGCACATCAGAAGACAGAGAAATGGGGTCCCCAATAGCCCCCAATACTCACCCGTCTCTCCCGATGCTCGTCGTGGCTCCCGATGGGCGCCGCCATCTTTTTCCAGGGAAGAAATGTCGGGCGCAGTGCGCCTGCCGGCCGGCACCCGGCAGATCTTTGGGGACTCGGCTGCCGGGGGTAGCCAGCATGATCGGGGTCAGTTTTTACGGACCCCTGTTTTACGATCACCGGTAATTAACCGTTTACCGGCGAACGCAAAAAAAGCGGCGTGTCATTCTTTGTCCTCTGATGTAATTGCACATCAGAGGACAGAGAAATAGGGGGATTCAGGGACCCTATCATACTTACCGGTGTCCCTGGGTCCTCCTGCGTCCCCTCCTGGCCGCCGGCTTCTTCCTCCGGGAAGAAAATGGCGGGCGCATGCGCAGTGCGCCCGCCGTGATGTACTGGCCGGCAGAGAAAGATTCTTCCTCTTGTTTTATTTTGGTCACTGTGAGATCCTATCACAGTGATCAAAATTTAAAAAAAAGTAAATAACCCCCCTTTATCACCCCCTAAGTTAGGAAAAAATGATAAAATAAAAAAGTATGTATTTCTGTTTTACAGTTAGGGTTAGGGCTAAAGTTAGGGTTGGGGCTAAAGTTAGGGTTAGGGCTAGGGTTAGGGTTGGTGCTAAAGTTAGGGTTAGGGTTGGGGCTAAAGTTAGGGTTAAGGCTAAAGTTAGGGTTAGGGTTGGGGCTAAAGTTAGGGTTAGAGTTGGGATTAGGGTTAGGGTTGGGATTAGGGTTGGTATTAGGGTTAAGGTTGGCATTAGAGTTACATTTGGGATTAGGGTTAGGTTTTGGATTAGGGTTAAGATTAGGGTTGGGGTTAGGTTTGAGGTTAGGGTTGAGATTATGATTAGGGGAGTGTTGGGCTTAGGGATTTGATTAGGGTTAGGGTTGGGGGTGTTTTAGCGTTAGGGTTGTGATTAGGGTTATAGTTAGGGTTGGGATTAGGGTTAGGGGTGTTTTGGGGTTAGGGTTTTGATTAGGGTTATGGATTGGGTTGGGACTAGCGTTAGGGGTGTGTTGGGGTTATGGTTGGAGTTAGAATTGGGGGTTTCCACTTTAGGTACATCACGAGGCCGCCAAACGCCACATTGCGCCACCATTGATTTCAGCCAATTTTGCGTTCAAAAAGTCAATTGGTGCTCCTTCCCTTCTTAGCTCTGCCGTACCTCTAAACAGTGGTTTACCCCCACATATGGGGTATCCGCGTACTCAGGACTGATTGGACAACAACTTTTGGAGTCCAGTTTCTCCTGTTACCCTTGCGAAAATAAAAAAAATTGGGGGCTAAAAAATCATTTTTGTGGGGAAAAAAAATGATTTTTTATTTTCATGGCTCTGCGTCAAACTTCTGTGAAGCACTTGGGCGTTCAAAATGCTTCCCACACATCTAGATAAGCTTTTTGGGGGGTCTAGTTTACAAAATGGGGTCACTTGTGGGGGGTTTCTACTATTTAGGTACATCAAGAGCTCTGCAAATGCAACATGACGCTCGCAGACCATTCCATCAAAGTCTGCATTTTAAAACGTCACTGCTTCCCTGGGGGGTCTAGTTTCCAAAATAGAGTCACTTGTGGGGGGTTTCTACTGTTTAGGTACATCAGGGGCTCTGCAAACGCAACATAACGTCCGCAGACCATTCTATCTGCATAGCAAAATGGCGCGTCTTCCATTCCGAGCTCTGCCATGCGCCCAAACAGTGGTGCCCCCCCACATATGAGGTATCAGCGTACTCAGGATAAATTGCACAATCAATTTTGGGGTCCAATATCTCCTGTTACCCTTGTGAAAGTAAAAATCTGGGGGTGAAAAGATCATTTTTGTGGAAATTTTTCTTTTATTTTCATGGCTCTACATTATAAACTTCTGTGAAGCAGTTGGGGGTTCATAGTGCTCACCACATATCTAGATAAGTTCCTTGGGGGGTCTAGTTTCCAAAATAGAGTCACTTGTGGGGAGTTTCTACTGTTTAGGTACATCAAGAGCTCTGCAAATGCAATGTGACGCCCGCAGACCATTCCATCAAAGTCTGCATTTTAAAACATCACTGCTTCCCTTCCAAGCCCTGATGTGTGCCCAAACAGTGGTATCCCCCCACATATGGGGTATCAGCGTACTCAGGACAAACTGGACAACAAATTTTGGGGTCCAATTTCTCCTGTTACCCTTGAAAAAATAAAAAAATTGCGAGCTAAAAATCATTTTTGAGGAAAAAAAAGGATTTTTTATTTTCACGGCTCTACGTTATAAATTTCTGTGAAGCACTTGGGGGTTCAAAGTGCTCACCACACATCTAGATAAGTTCCTTAATGGGTTTAGTTTCCAAAATGGGGTCACTTGTGGGGGGTTTCCACTGTTTAGTCACATAAGGGGCTCTCCAAACGTGACATGGCGTCCGATCTCAATTCCAGCCAATTCTGCATTGAAAAACTCAAACGGTGCTCCTTCTCTTCCAAGCTCTGCCGTGTGCCCAAACAGTGGTTTACCCCCCACATATGGGGTATCAAAGTACTCAGGAGAAATTGCACAACAACTTTTGTGGTCTAATTTCTCCTGTTACCCTTGTAAAAATAAGAATTTGTGGGCGAAAAAATCATTTTTGTGTAATAAATGTGATTGTTTGTATTATTTTCACGGCTCTACGTTATAAACTTCTGTGAAGCACTTGGGGGTTCAAAGTGCTCACCACACATTTAGATAAGTTCCATAAGGGGTCTAGTTTCCAAAATGTTGTCACTTGTGGAGGGTTTCCACTGTTTAGGCACATCAGAAGCTCTCCAAACACGACAAGGCGTCCGATCTCATTTCCAGCCAATTCTGCATTGAAAAAGTCAAACGGCGCTCCTCTCCCAAGCCCTGCAATGTGCCCAAACAGTGGTTTACCCCCACATATGGGGTATCGACGTATTCAGGAGAAATGGCACAACAAATTTTGTGGTTCATTTTCTCTTTTTACCCTTGTGAAAATAAAAAAAAAATTGGTTCTGAAGTAAAATGTTTGCAAAAAAAGTTAAATGTTCATTTTTTCCTTCCACATTGTTTCAGTTGCTGTGAAGCATGTCAATGGTTAATAAACTTCTTGAATGTGGTTTTGAGCACCTTGAGGGGTGTAGTTTTTAGAATGGTGTCAAGTTTGGGTATTTTTTCTTATGAACACCCCTCAAAGTGACTTTAAATGTGAGATGGTCTTTAAAAAAATGGTTTTGTAAATTCTGTTGTAAAAATGAGAAAATCGCTGGTCAACTTTTAACCCTTAAAACTTCCTAACAAAAAAAAAATGTTGTTTCCAAAATTGTGCCGATGTAAAGTAGATATGTGGGAAAAATTCAAAGTTTGAAAATTGCAAAATTTTTAAAAATTTCGCCATATTTCCATTTTTTCATAAATAATCGCAAGTAATATCGAAGAAATGTTACCACTAACATGAAGTACAATATGTCATGAAAAAACAGTTTCAGAATCAGTGGGATCCATTAACCCCTTCCTGACCCATGACGCCACGTAGGCGTCATGAAAGTCGGTGCCAATCCGACCCATGACGCCTATGTGGCGTCATGGAAAGATCGCGTCCCTGCAGATCCGGTGAAAGGGTTAACTCCCATTTCACCCGATCTGCAGGGACAGGGGGAGTGGTAGTTTAGCCCAGGGGGGGGTGGCTTCACCCCCCAGTGGCTACGATCGCTCTGATTGGCTGTTGAAAGTGAAACTGCCAATCAGAGCGATTTGTAATATTTCACCTATTATAACTGGTGAAATATTACAATCCAGCCATGGCCGATGCTGCAATATCATCGGCCATGGCTGGAAACACTAATGTTCCCCGACCCCACCCCACCGATTGCCCCCCCAGTCCTCCGATCGGTGCTATGCACCGCTCCGTCCTGTGCTCCGCTCCCCCGTGCTCTTGTCCGCTCCCCCCATGCTCCAATCACCCCCCGTGCTCCGATCCAACCCCCCTGCACTCCGATCCACCCCCCCGTGCATCATCCACCCCCCCGTGCTTCGATCCACCACCCCCGTGCTCTGTTCCACCCCCCGCGCTCCGATCCCCTCCCCCATGCTCCGAACCCCCCCCCCGTGCTCCCTCCCACCACATCATACTTACCAATCCTGCCGGGGTCCGTCCGTCTTATCCCTGGGCGCCGCCATCTTCCAAAATGGCGGGCGCATGCGCAGATTCGTTCCAAAGTGCATTTTGATCACTGAGATATCATCTATCACAGTGATCAAAATAAAAAAAATAATAGATGACCCCCCCCCCCTTTGTCACCCCCATAGGTAGGGACAATAAAAAAATAAAGATTTTTTTTTTCCCACTAAGGTTAGAATAGGGTTAGGGCTAGGGTTAGGGTTAGGGCTAGGGTTAGGGCTAGGGTTAGGGTTACGGTTAGGGCTAGGGTTAGGGTTTCGGTATGAGCACACGTATTCTGTTCCTCTGCGGATTTTTCAGTGCTAAACCGCTGCGGATTTATCGCGGATTTACCGCAGTTTTTCTGCGCATTTCACTGCGGTTTTACAACTGCGATTTTCTATTGGAGCAGTTGTAAAACCGCTGCGGAATCCGCAGAAACAAGTGACATGCTGCAGAATGTAAACCGCTGCGTTTCCGTGCAGTTTTTCTGCAGCATGTGTACAGCGATTTTTGTTTCCCATAGGTTTACATTGAACTGTAAACTCATGGGAAACTGCTGCGGATCCGCAGCGTTTTCCGCAGCGTGTGCACATACCTTTAGAATTAGGCTATGTGCACATGGTGCGGATTTGGCTGCGGATTCGCAGCAGTGTTCCATCAGGTTTACAGTACCATGTAAACCTATGGAAAACCAAATCCGCTGTGCCCATGGTGCGGAAAATACCGTGCGGAAACGCTGCGTTGTATTTTCTGCAGCATGTCAATTCTTTGTGCGGATTCCGCAGCGTTTTACACCTGTTCCTCAATAGGAATCCGCAGGTGAAATCCGCACAAAAAACGCTGAAAATCCGCGGTAAATCCGCAGGTAAAACGCAGTGCCTTTTACCCGTGGATTTTTCAAAAATGATGCTGAAAAATCTCACACGAATCCGCAACAAGGGCACATAGCATTAGGGTTAGGGTTGGAATTAGGGTTGTGGTTAGGGGTGTGATTAGGGTTACGGGTGTGTTGGGTTTAGGGTTGTAATTAGGATTATGGCTACAGTTGGGATTAGGGTGTGGGGGGGTTAGTGTTGGAGGTAGAATTGAGGGGTTTCCACTGTTTAGGCACATCAGGGGTCTCCAAACGCAACATGGCGCCACCATTGATTCCAGCCAATCTTGCCCAAACAGTGGTTTACCCCCACATATGGGGTACCAGTGTACTCAGGACAAACTGCGCAACAATTACCGGGGTCCAATTTCTCCTGTTACTCTTGTGAAAATAAAAAAATGCTTGCTAAAACATCATTTTTGAGGAAAGAAAAATGATTTTTTATTTTCACGGCTCTGCGTTGTAAACGTCTGTGAAGCACTTGGGGGTTCAAAGTGCTCACCACATATCTAGATAAGTTCCTTGGGGGGTCTATTTTCTAAAATGGGGTCACTTGTGGGGGGTTTCTACTGTTTAGGCACACCAGGGGCTCTGCAAACGCAACGTGACGCCCGCAGACCATTCCATCAAAGTCTGCATTTCAAAAGTCACTACTTCCCTTCTGAGCCCCGACGTGTGCCCAAACAGTAGTTTACCCCCACACATGGGGTATCAGCGTACTCAGGAGAAACTGGACAACAACTTTTGGGGTCCAATTTCTCCTATAACCCTTGGGAAAATAAAAAATTCTGGGCTAAATAATTATTTTTGAGGAAAGAAAACGTATTTATTATTTTCACGGCTCTGCATTATAAACTTCTGTGAAGCACTTGGGGGTTCAAAGTGCTCACCACACATCTAGATAAGTTCCTTCCGGGGTCTAGTTTCCAAAATGGGGTCACTTGTGGGGGGTTTCTACTGTTTAGCCACATCAGGGGCTCTGCAAACGCAACGTGACGCCCGCAGAGCATTCCATCAAAGTCTGCATTTCAAAACATCACTACTTCACTTCCGAGCCCCGGCATGTGCCCAAACAGTGGTTTACCCCCACATATGGGGTATCAGCGTACTCAGGAGAAACTGGACAACAACTTTTGGGGTCAAATTTCTCCTGTTACCTTTGGGAAAATAAAAAATTGCAGGCTAAAAGATCATTTTTGAGAAAATAATTTTTTTTTTCATGGCTCTGCGTTATAAACTTCTGTGAAGCACTTGGGGGTTCAAAGTCCTCACCACACATCTAGATTAGTTCCTTTGGGGGTCTAGTTTCCAAAATGGGGTCATTTGTGGGGGATCTCCAATGTTTAGGCACACAGGGGCTCTCCAAACCTGACATGGTGTCCGCTAATGATTGGACCTAATTTTCCATTTAAAAAGCCAAATGGCGTGCCTTCCCTTCCGAGCCCTGCCGTGCGCCCAAACAGTGTTTACCCCCACATATGGGGTATCAGCGTACTCAGGACAAACTGGACAACAACATTTGGGGTCCAATTTCTCCTATTACCCTTGGCAAAATAGGAAATTCCAGGCTAAAAAATCATTTTTGAGGAAAGAAAAATTATTTTTTATTTTCATGGCTCTGCGTTATAAACTTCTGTGAAGCACCTGGGGGTTTAAAGTGCTCAATATGCATCTAGATAAGTTCCTTGGGGGGTCTAGTTTCAAAAATGGGGTCACTTGTGGGGGAGCTCCAATGTTTAGGCACACAGGGGCTCTCCAAACGCGACATGGTGTCCGCTAACAATTGGAGCTAATTTTCCATTCAAAAAGTCAAATGGCGCGCCTTCCCTTCCGAGCCCTGCCGTGTGCCCAAACAGTGGTTTACCCCCACATATGAGGTATCGGCGTACTCGGGAGAAATTGCCCAACAAATTTTAGGATCCATTTTATCCTATTGCCCATGTGAAAATGAAAAAATTGAGGCGAAAAATAATTTTTTTGTGAAAAAAAAGTACTTTTCCATTTTTACAGATCAATTTGTGAAGCACCTGAGGGTTTAAAGTGCTCATTAGGCATCTAGATAAGTTCCTTGGGGGGTCTAGTTTCCAAAATGGGGTCACTTGTGGGGGAGCTCCAATGTTTAGGCACACAGGGGCTCTCCAAACGCGACATGGTGTCCGCTAACGATGGAGATAATTTTTCATTCAAAAAGTCAAATGGCGCTCCTTCCCTTCCGAACCTTACCATGTGCCCAAACAGTGTTTACCCCCACATGTGAGGTATCGGTGTACTCAGGAGAAATTGCCCAACAAATTTTAGGATCCATTTTATCCTGTTGCCCATTTGAAAATGAAAAAATTGAGGCTAAAATAATTTTTTTGTGAAAAAAAAGTACTTTTTCATTTTTATGGATCAATTTCTGAAGCACCTGGGGATTCAAAGTGCTCACTATGCATTTAGATAAGTTCCTTGGGGCGTCTAGTTTCCAAAATGGGGTCAATTGTGGGGGAGCTCCAATTTTTAGGCACACGGGGGCTCTCCAAACGTGACATGGTATCCGCTAAAGAGTGGAGCCAATTTTTCATTCAAAAAGTCAAATGGCGCTCCTTCCCTTCCAAGCCCTGCCGTGCGCCCAAACAGTTGTTTACCCCCACATATGAGGTATCAGCTTACTCAGGACAAATTGGACAACAACTTTCGTGGTTCAGTTTCTCCTTTTACCATTGGGAAAATAAAAAAATTGTTGCTAAAAGATAATTTTTGTGACTAAAAAGTTAAATGTTCATTTTTTCCTTCCATGTTGCTTCTGCTGCTGTGAAGTACCTGAAGGGTTAATAAACTTCTTGAATGTGGTTTTGAGTACCTTGAGGGGTGCATTTTTTAGAATGGTGTCACTTTTGGGTATTTTCAGCCATATAGACCCCTCAAACTGACTTCAAATGTGAGGAGGTCCCTAAAAAAATGGTTTTGTAAATTTCGTTGTAAAAATGAGAAATCGCTGGTCAAATTTTAACCCTTATAACTTCCTAGCAAAAAAAAATTTTGTTTCCAAAATTGTGTTGATGTAAAGTTTACATGTGGGAAATGTTATTTATTAACTATTTTGTGTCACATAACTCTCTGGTTTAACAGAATAAAAATTCAAAATGTGAAAATTGCGAAATTTTCTAAATTTTCGCCAAATTTCCGTTTTTATCACAAATAAACGCAGAATTTATTGACGTAAATTTACCACTAACATGAAGCCCAATATGTCACGAAAAAACAGTCTCATAACCGCTAGGATCCGTTGAAGCGTTCCTGAGTTATTACCTCATAAAGGGACACTGGTCAGAATTGCAAAAAACGGCAAGGTCTTTAAGGTCAAAATAGGCTGGGTCATGAAGGGGTTAAAGCTTTACAGAGTTATAACCTCATAAAGTGACAGTGGTCAGAAATGTAAAACTTGGCTCGGTCATTAAGTACCAAATTGGCTATGTCACTGAGGGGTTAATATACACAGAAAATACAATGTCTGTAATAACTGAGACACAAAAATGACTAAACTTTAGACAGCAATTATACTGCTAGGACAGAACACACAGTAACCTACATAGTGTCAGGTTGGCGCCGTTATACTGATTAAAATTATACCTTGGTTACTGAAATCCGTCCTGTGGTTGTTGTTTAATCTTTAACTTAAAACTGAAAATAATGATATGCTCGTGCTCCTGGGAGACCTGTGGGGGGGTCTTCATGTGGTGCTCTGATTAGGTATTCATAATGCAGACTGCTGACCGGTCACTGATCCCTCACTGACCTACCCCCTAGTTTACATATTGAATATTATATATTGGGAAAAAAACCTTTTGCAGGCGGCGGCTGTATAATTCATTTGTTTGAGGTTATCCTGAAATTCATTAAAAAAAAAAAATATGTTTGAAAATGGTGCCGTCTTCGTAAAGAAAATAAATATTAAACAACAACCACAAGACGGATTTCGTCACCCAGGTAACATTGTAAGGCCTCAAACCCATATATGAGAAAAAAAGGTCCGTAATCTGGACCAAACAAACAAACGAGTGCAATGCGATTTTCACCCAGCATCTAATTTACATCCGAGTGTATTGCGATTGCTATCCGATTGCAATGCGATTTTACATATACATCGGAATTTTATTGAAGAAACCTCCCAATGATAACAGTATAATCTCCAAAATGAATAAAAACTAAAAATGCACTGTTCCAAATTATTAGGCACAGTAGAATTTCTAAACATTTGATATGTTTTAACCCCTTTACCCCCAAGGGTGGTTTGCACGTTAATGACCAGGCCAATTTTTACAATTCTGACCACTGTCCCTTTATGAGGTTATAACTCTGGAACGCTTCAACGGATCCCGGTGATTCTGACAATGTTTTCTCGTGACATATTGTACTTCATTATAGTGGTAAAATTTCTTTGATATTACCTGCGTTTATTTGTGAAAAAACGGAAATTTGGCGAAAATTTTGAAAATTTCACAATTTTCCAACTTTGAATTTTTATGCAATTAAATCACAGAGATATGTCACACAAAATACTTAATAAGTAACTTTTCTACTTTACATCAGCACAATTTTGGAACCAAAATTTTTTTTTGTTAGGGAGTTATAAGGGTTAAAAGTTGACCAGCAATTTCTCATTTTTACAACACCATTTTTTTTTAGGGACCACATCTCATTTGAAGTCATTTTTAGGGGTCTATATGAAAGAAAATAACCAAGTGTGACACCATTCTAAAAACTGCACCCCTCAATGTGCTCAAAACCACATTCAAGAAATTTATTAACCCAGGTATTTCACAGGAATTTTTGGAATGTTTAAATAAAAATGAACATTTAACTTTTTTTTCACAAAAAATTTACTTCAGCTCCAATTTGTTTTATTTTACCAAGGGTAACAGGAGAAAATGGACCCCAAAAGTTGCTGTACAATTTGTTCAGAGTACACTGATACCCCATATGTGGGGGTAAACCACTGTTTGGGCGCAAGGGAGAGCTCGTAAGGAGCGCCATTTGACTTTTCAATGCAAAATTGACTGGAATTGAGATGGGACGCCATGTTGCGTTTGGAGAGTCACTGATGTGCCTAAACATTGAAACACCCCACAAGTGACACCATTTTGGAAAGTAGAACCCTCAAGACACTTATCTAGATGTGTTGTGAGAACTTTGAACCCCCATGTGTTTCACTAGAGTTTATAACGCAGAGCAGTGAAAATAAAAAATCTTTGTTTTCCACAAAAATTAAATTTTAGCCCCCAGTTTTCTATTTTTCCAAGGGTAACAGTTGAAATTGAACCCCAAAAGTTGTTGTCCAATTTGTGCTGAGTACGGTGATATCCAATATGTGGGGGGAACCACCGTTTGGGCGCATGGCAGAGCTCGGAAGGGAAGGAGTGGCATTTGGAATGCAGACGTAGATGGATTGGTCTGCAGGCGTCACGTTGCATTTGCAGAGCCCCTCATGTAACTAAACAGTAGAAACCCCTCACAAGTGACCCCATATTGGAAACTAGACCCCCCAAGGAACTTATCTAGATGTGTTGTGAGAACTTTGAACCCCCAAGTGTTTCACTACAGTTTATAACGCAGAGCCGTGAAAATAAAAAATCTTTTTTTCCCACAAAAATAATTTTTCAGCACCCAGTTTTGTATTTTCCCAACGGTAACAGGAGAAATTGGACCCAAAAGTTGTTGTCCAATGTGTCCTGAGTACGCTGATACCCCATATGATGGTGTAAACCCCTGTTTTGGCGCACGGGAGAACTCGGAAGGGAAGGAGCACTGTTTTACTTTTTCAACGCAGAATTGGCTGGAATTGAGATCGGACGCCATGTCGCGTTTGGAGAGCCCCTGATGTGCCTAAACAGTGGAAACCCCCCCCAATTATAACTGAAACCCTAATCCAAACACACCCCTAACCCTAATCTCAACGGTAACCCTAACCCTAACCACACCCCTAACCCTGACACACCCCTAACCCTAATCCCAACCCTATTCCCAACTTTAAATGTAATCCAAACCCTAACCCTAACTTTAGCCCCAACCCTAACCCTAACTTTAGCCCCAACCCTAACCCTAACTTTAGCCCCAACCCTAACTGTGGCCCTAACCCTAGCCCTAGCCCTAATGCTAACCCTAGCCCTAACCCTAATGGGAAAATGGAAATAAATACATTGTTTTAATATTTTTCCCTAACTAAGGGGGTGATGAAGGGGGGGTTTGATTAATTTTTATAGTGGGTTTTTTATCGGATTTCTATGACTGGCAGCCGTCACACACTAAGGCTGGTTTCACATTTGCGGTTGTGTCTGCAATGTTTCTTCTGCATGCGTTGTGTATTCCTATATTTAACATTAGGGACGCATGCGTCTGCGATCGGTTGCTTTTGGCCGCGTTTGACGACGCATGTGTCGTTTCGTCGTCTGCAGGTTGGCGCGGTAAACGCTACATGTAGTCATTTTAGAGGCATCAATTTGCCGCCTAGAAACGTATGCGGTCGATTGCGTAAGGAATGCGCCAAAAAAACGCATTGCTGTCTATGTGAACGCATGCGTACACAAGCACAGGCGGTTGCTTGTGTTCGTGAACGCATGCGTTGCACCAGAGAAATACATGTCTAGACACTGATAAGCCACCCCCCACATACAAGGAGATAAAGGGAGGGAGTGGGCAGTTGCAGGTCACTACGCAGCAGAGAAGCTTTCCAGATGCAGCAGACCAGACACAGGAAGGAATCTACAGTCAGAACAATGTGAGTATATCCTAGCCAATGCCTTTATTTTCTATTTTCTGTCTCTACATGTCCTAATTTTTTCCATTTCTTTTTTTCTGCATGCATCAGAATGTCTTCTTCTTCTGATGAGGAGCAACGTCCTGGGCCTTCTGAAGCCGAACATCTCAGTGAAGTGAGTACTCCCCTCCTCAGATTGGTAAGTATTCACTGTCACATCTACACATATAACAATTTTTTTTTTTTTTTTTTTTTTAGAGCACTTCTACTGCGGCAGAGGCTGAGCAGGAGCAGCGGAGTCACAGTCGGGTGGCAAGGCGGTATCCTCACTTTAGTATTCTTTAATCTTCCTTTCTTTACCTTCCTCTTTCTTTACAATTTTCTTCTGGACTCCTTTTGTATCTTGACTTTACTTATTCATGCCATTTCTCAGCCTCTGTTTTCTTTCTTTTCCTTATGTTAATGTATCCAACATTAATGTCTGTATTTAATTTTTAGGCTCCAGAACGGGATGAAGACCTCATAGAAAATGACCTGCTCATCTCCCTGGTCCAGGAGCGAGTCCCGTTGTGGGACCCTCGGGTTCCACAGCACTCGGACAACGTGACGATCTGGCGCCTATGGAATGAGGTGGCCAAAGCGATGTGGGATGTGGGATGCTGGGACAACGCCTCTACTCGAGTCCGAACTGCATTTTGTAAGTATTAGAATGCAGTGTGAAGCAGCAGAGACCTTGGCCGTGCTCACACAACTGTGTGTGATGAGAGAAACTCTCAGGAGTTTCTCTCATCACACACAGTTGTGTGAGCACAGCCAAAAGTACATTGTCTAACCATAATTTTTTTTTCTTTCAACAGTGCTCAATGTCAAAACACGTTGGCGTTCGATGACGGACCGCTTCAACAAGGACCTGCGTCAAGAGAGCCGTGTTCCCAGTGGTTCAGGAGCAAGGATCCGAAAGTACAAATACCATCACGTTCTGGCATTTTTAAGACCGGTCCTTGCCCAGAGAACGTTAGTATTTCTCCCGTGCATTAGGTTGTGTTGTATTGCCGTAATCTGTGTGTTTCTATTCACAGGAGTCTGGTTAATTTTTGTTATTAATTTTTTTTTCCTTTTTTCACAGCACATGGAGCAGTACTGTTGGCCCAGGTTCTGGAGCGGTCCTTCATCAGACAGCCACGGACCCTTCCCAGCCAACCAGCAGCGCTGCAGCAAGTGGGCCTGCCACACAAACTGGAGACCAGGAAGCTGGTCCATCAGGTCTCCCCTTTCCCAGTTGTCTGCCTCTGCCCCTTTTTTTTTGGATTCCTCCTGGCAGCGGCAGAGGGCATCGGACAGGTCCCTCAAGCCCGAGTTTTTGCACTTGAGCTCGGTTTTTCACGAAGGACTCAAGGCTTTTGGTGACCGAATGGATATTTCCCTTAGCCACATGAATACACGTATCCAGGAGGTCACCAAAAGCCTTGACCAAGTAAAAGCTGACCTCCAGAAGCCAGCACATCATTTTTTTAACCAAATTGAGCAGGGCATGTCGGAACACCTTACTCCTGATCTCCAGCTGAGTGTCATGCAGGCCTGCAATGCTGCTTATGTGCAGGCTATGCAGCAGAGTCGGTATTTTCAGCAGACAGTGGCGGCATATCCACCTGTGCCTTCACTGTCATGAATAACATCAATGCCGACCTCTGCTGCATACCACTGTACGGTCACCTCTATTCCTAACACTGCCGGACACCAGTACAGCACCACCACCATGCCGAGTGCTGTTGGACAGCCCACCGCCACCACCATGACAACCGCTGCTCCTGCTTGGACCTCCTCCACTGACACCACGATGCAGCAGGACCCTAGCATGGCCTTCCGTACCGCCACCACCACGATGCAGCAGGACCCTGGCATGGCCTTCCGTACCGCCACCACCACGATGCAGCAGGACCCAGGCATGGCCTTCAGCTCTACGAGCGCTATGGACTCTGGCATGGCCTTCCGCTCTACGAGCACTATGGACTCTGGCATGGCTGCACGCTCTACGAGCACTATGGACTCTGGCACAGTGCAGCCGGACCCTGACAGGTCACCATCCACGACCATGCCACGACATATAAGCCCACCGAAGCTTACCAGAACCCGGCGATCCCAGAAAGGGAGAAAAAATAAAAAACAGTGTACTCTTCGTATTCCTCCCCTCTCACCTCCCAGTGTGTCTGTAATGTCAGGTTTGTCTCACCCTTCCAGTGCGTCTCAGGCCTCTCATGTGTCAAGCCCTATCCCCGAACTACCAGACCCCACAAGTTTCATTTCCCCTTCTCCTGCCACCCCTGCGTCATCCATGGTTAGCCCGGCCTCACAGCTTCACACCCCCCGTTTCCATCTTCTACCCCAAGCAGGCGCAGTTAAATAAATATTTTTGTTGTTCTAAAATAAATACAAGTTTTTTGCCCCCAGTTATGTTTGGTTAGTTGTGTCTTTCGCCGCCGGCAACACACACCATGCGCCAAATAAAACACTGTGCCGCACACTTTATTTTTTGGCCACATCATAGCTCCAATAGTTAGCAAGTACAACACTTTTTGTGTCTTTAGTATAGAGCTATGAGGTGGACCAAAAAATTTATACTTGTATTTTCTCCATAATCTCTTCATTCTGCTTAGTCTGTGACTAGTGTTGCAGACTGAAGAGAAAATGGTGGCAATAGAATGCAAAACTATACTCAACAGGTCAGGTGTCCAAAAACTCATTAGTTAGGACGCCTGACCTGGTGAGTAGAGAAGTGCATTGTATAACCTCCTTTTTCTCTTCTGTGTACGTAATCTATTTCACACAAAGTGAAGGGACGATGGCGGTCATACACGGCATATCTATGCTCACCTGGACATGTGTCAGAAATAGTGAATTCATGAGGCTGTTATATGTGCATCATGAATTCATTATTTCTGACACCTGTCTTGATGAGTAATAATAATAATAATTTTTATTTATATAGCGCCAACATATTCCGCAGCACTTTACAATTAAGCGGGGACATGTACAGACAATAAATTCAGTACAAGTTAAGACAATTTAAACAGTGACATTAGGGGTGAGGTCCCTGCTCGCAAGCTTACAATCTACAAGGAAATGGGGGGACACAATAGGTGAAAAGTGCTTGTTATTTCAGGTCCGGCCATTATAAAAAATAGGGATTTTCATATAAAGCTGCATGATCCGGTCATCAGCCCGTGTGTTTAAGTGCAATAGTCAGGTATCAAGTGCAGTTATCGTGTGTATGGAGGGTGTGGAGACAGATGAATAGTAGGGTGCAGATTCACATGCAGATAATATTTGAAAGGAGGGAACAGGATAAAGTTAGTTTACTGAGTAGTTGATGTGGTAGGCTTGTTTGAAGAGATGGGTTTTTAAAGCGCGCTTAAATAGGTCGGGGCTAGGTATCAGTCTGATCGTCTGGGGAAGTACATTCCAGAGAGCTGGCGCAGCACGAGAGAAGTCTTAGAGACGGAGGTGCGAGGTTTGGATTACGGGGGATGTTAGTCTTAGGTCATTTGTAGAACAGAGGGCACATGTAGGGCGATAGATGGAGATGATATAAGGTGGTGCAGAACTGTGGAGAGCTTTGTGGGTGAGAGAGATGAGTTTATACTGGACCCTGTAGCGAATGGGTAGCCAGTGTAATGACTGGCACAAGATGGAGGCATCGGTGAAGTGGCTGGACAGAAATATGACCATGGCTGCCGCATTCAAGATGGATTGGAGAGGAGAAAGTTTGGAAAGAGGGAGACCGATCAGAAGAGAGTTGCAGCAGTCCAGACGAGAATGAATAAGAGCAACAGTAAGAGTCTTAGCAGCTTCAAAGGTGAGAAAAGGTCGGATTCTGGAGAAGTTTTTAAGATGCAGGTGACAGGAGCGAGTGAGTGATCGGATATAGGGAGTAAAGGAAAGTTCGGTGTTGAGCATGACCCCAAGACAGCGGGCATGCTGTTTGGGAGTAAAGGTTGAACCCTCCAGGGTAATTTCGATGTTGGGTAGAGTGAGGTTAGTAGAAGGGAGAACCACAAGTAGTTCAGTATTGTATAGATCAGTTTTGTATGACAGCCATCAGTCTCTGTCCAATGGATACTGCATAACAGAACAAAATCAGGACGCAATGACGTCAACAACCTTACCACTAAAACAACATGGCTGCCGTCACACTAGCAGTATGTGGTCAGTATTTTATATCAGTATTTGTAAGACAAAACAAGGAGTGGAACAATTAGAGGAAAATTATAATATTAACATATCTAGCACCTTAGCCTTTATCACCCACTCCTGGTTTTGGATTACAAATACTGATAATAAATATAGACCAAATACTGCTAGTGTGAGGACAACCTCGGTTTGTAGAGGAAATACATATGAGACTCGGTCAAGACACCAAAACATAAAGTTTATTAACGAGAAACATTAGTAACTTGTAAGAAAATAACTGGTACAGATAAAATAACATTGTCCTGCCATGACACACGTCCAATATCCGAATCAAAAAAGGCAGCAAATTGGTCCCGCATTTGGCCAACTTCAGCTGTTGAACTCAGCGGGTGATGCTGGTAATCGGGCAGTGGGTGTGCAACTGGTTCATCCAGTTCAATGTTGAGCCGCTCCTTAGCCATTATGTAATTGTGCAGAACCACAGAGGCTTTGACCACCTCGTCGACTGTCTCCATTTTTAGATTAATGGCTGATGCAAGAATGCGCCATTTTGATACTAGAATCCCAAAGGTACACTCTACTGTTCTTTGGGCCCTGGTCAGTCTGTAGTTGGTTGGTTGAAGTCCCGACTGGAATATGGCTTCAGTAGGTTTTCACACATCTGAAAGGCCTCATCACCAACCATAACAAATGGCATTGATGGACCTTGAGTGTTGGGGAGCGGTTGTGGCCGTGGAAAGTAAAAATTTTTGCCATACACACGGCGGCCCATATCAGAGTTCTTCAACGTCTGGGAATCGTTGCCACGGCCAAAAGCTCCAATGTCCACGGCAATGAAGCGACAGTCCGCATCGGCTATTGCCATGAGTACAACAGAAAAATATTTTTTATAATTGAAGTACTCCGATCCTGTTCTGGCTGGTTTGATAATGCGGATGTGCTTTCCATCAGCCGCTCCCAAACAGTTGGGGAAATCACACACACTCCAGAATTTTTCTGCAATTCCAATCCACATGTCCGCGGTGGGTAGGGGTATAAACTCATCCCGGAGTACATTCCACAAAGCCCGGCAGGTGTTCGCAACTATTCCGGACAGGATGGATATTCCAAGCCGGTATTGGAAGTGGAGGGATGATAAATTCTCTCCGGTTGCCAGAAATCTGGAAGAAAAAAATAAATGAATTACAATCAATTCTATTTATGGTGTTGTTATGCTAAAGACATGAAGGAAAATACCAAAAAAATACATGTCAGAAAACCCAAAATTTGCACTGCCATTGGTTTAGATTTGTTACGTACCTTAATGTAACCAGCAGACGTTCCTCTGGTGGAATCGCTCTACGGAGCTGGGTGTCCTGTTTCCGTATGGTTCCTTGGACACGAGCAAGCAAATCCCGGAACGAGTCTTGCGACATCCTTGTATATTCCGGGAATTTGTCCGGGTTGGCATTAAGCTCGCCATACAGCGTGTGATATGCTCCACGGTTCTCACATAGTTCAATAATGGGGTGTCTCCAAAAACGCCTACGACGTCTCCCTCGTCTTTCTCGATTTCTGTCTTGCTCCCAAGCAAACGCACAGGCAAGAAACAGCTTGATGCTTAAGTTCAAGATGAAATAAAAGCTCTCCATGCGAAGATCCATTATGACACAGGATACAGGAGCAAAATCTGAAGATTTCAGCTGTCCAAGGGTCTATATAAAGATATCCCATAATACACGCCCTTTGTAGTCACATTAGCGGTGTCTGGTTATCTAGATTTTTCTCCTGTAAAATTTGTCACCATGTGCACCAATAACGCAAACGCAGGAAAAAAACGCATTGAGAAGCATGCAAGAGCGGCGTTTGTTTAACCGTATGCGTTCCCGCATGTGTCTAAAAAACGCCGCGTTTGTACATGTTTACATGCGTTTTTCCTGTACTTGCAGATGCGGATTAAACGCTGCAGATTCTAACGCAAATGTGAAACTAGCCTTAAAGACGCTTTTTATTGCAAAAAATATTTTTTGCGTTACCACATTTTGAGAGCTATAATTTTTCCAATGTTTTTTGCAGGACGAGTTGACGTTTTTATTGGTAACATTTTCGGGCACGTGACATTTTTTGATCGCTTTTTATTCCGATTTTTGTGAGGCAGAATGACCAAAAACCAGCTATTCATAAATTTCTTTTTGGGGGGGCGGGGGCGTTTATACCGTTCCGCGTTTGGTAAAATTGATAAAGCAGTTTTATTCTTCGGGTCAGTACGATTACAGCGATATCTCATTTATATCATTTTTTTTATGTTTTGGCGCTTTTATGCGATAAAACTATTTTATAGAAAAAATAATTATTTTTGCAGACTATAACTTTTTTATTTTTTTCGCTGATGATGCTGTATGGCGGCTCGTTTTTTGCGGGACAAGATGACGTTTTCAGCGGTACCATGGTTATTTATATTCGTCTTTTTGATCACGTGTTATTCCACTTTTTGTTCGGCGGTATGATAATAAAGCATCGTTTTTTGCCTTGTTGTTTTTTTTTAACGGTGTTCACTGAAGGGGTTAACTAGTGGGACCGTTTTATAGGACGGGTCGTTACGGACGCGGCGATACTAAATATGTGTACTTTTATTGTTTTTTTTAATAAATTTAGATAAAGGAATGTATTTATTGGAACAATATATATTTTTTATTATTTATTTAGGATTTTTTTTTTTTTACACACATGTAGAAATGTTATTTTTTACTTTGCCCGGGGGGGAAATCACATTTTATTGACAGATCGCTGATCTGACACTTTGCTGTGCACTGTGTCAGATCAGCGATCACACAGGCACAGCAGGGACGCTTACCAGCGCTTGATCTGAGCAGGCGCTGGTAAGCCACCTCCCTGCAGGATGCAGCCCCGCGGCCATTTTGGATCCGGGCCTGCAGGGAGGAGGAGGTAAGAGACCCTCGCAGCAACGCGATCACATCGCGTTGCTCCGAGGGTCTCAGGGATGCACGCAGGGAGCGATGCCTCCCTATACTGTGAGAAGGACTACTCACTACTTAACTATACTGTGAGAAGGACCTGCCATGACGTCACGGTCATGTGACCGAACTACAAGGGGCCCTCGGAAGGTGAGTATATGTTTAATTTTAACCTGTGACATACGTGGCTGGGCAATACACTCCGTAGCTGGGCAATATACTACGTGACTGGCCAATATACTACGTGGCTGGGCAATATACTACGTGGCTGGGCAATATACTACGTGGCTGGGCAATACACTCCGTAGCTGGGCAATATACTACGTGACTGGCCAATATACTACGTGGCTGGGCAATATACTATGTGGCTGGGCAATATACTATGTGGCTGGGCAATATACTATGTGGCTGGGCAATATACTACGTGGCTGGGCAATATACTACGTGGCTGGGCAATATACTATGTTGCTGGGCAATATACTACGTGGCTGGGCAATATACTACGTGGCTGGGCAATATACTACGTGGCTGGGCAATATACTACGTGACTGGCCAATATACTACGTGGCTGGGCAATATACTACGTTGCTGGGCAATATACTACGTGGCTGGGCAATATACTACGTGGCTGGGCAATATACTATGTTGCTGGGCAATATACTACGTGGCTGGGCAATATACTACGTGGCTGGGCAATATACTACGTGGCTGGGCAATATACTACGTGGCTGGGCAATATACTATGTGGCTGGGCAATATACTACGTGACTGGGCAATATACTACGTGACTGGCCAATATACTACGTGGCTGGGCAATATACTATGTTGCTGGGCAATATACTATGTGGCTGGGCAATATACTACGTGACTGGGCAATATACTACGTGACTGGCCAATATACTACGTGGCTGGGCAATATACTATGTTGCTGGGCAATATACTATGTGGCTGGGCAATATACTACGTGGCTGGGCAATATACTACGTGACTGGCCAATATACTACGTGGCTGGGCAATATACTATGTTGCTGGGCAATATACTACGTGGCTGGGCAATATACTACGTGGCTGGGCAATATACTACGTGGCTGGGCAATATACTACGTGACTGGCCAATATACTACGTGGCTGGGCAATATACTACGTTGCTGGGCAATATACTACGTGGCTGGGCAATATACTACGTGGCTGGGCAATATACTATGTTGCTGGGCAATATACTACGTGGCTGGGCAATATACTACGTGGCTGGGCAATATACTACGTGGCTGGGCAATATACTACGTGGCTGGGCAATATACTATGTTGCTGGGCAATATACTACGTGGCTGGGCAATATACTACGTGGACATGCATATTCTAGAATACCCGATGCGTTAGAATTTGGCCACCATCTAGTTAATTAATAAATGATTATTTTAAAAAAAGGCGTGGGCTCCTGAGCAATTTTCAAAACCAGCAGAAGGAAAGCCATCCACCCTGTAAACCCCTCCTGACCCCACACAGAAACTTCCCCTCATCCAGCACCATGACAACCAGCACAGCAGAGTCCTGCATACACTGAGGCCCCTGATCATGTGACCCCTGACTCCTCCCCTCCTGTGACCTCATCACAGGTCCTGTGCGCACAGAACAGCCATATATGTGGTGTGCGGCTCTGCAGGTGGAGGTAGGTGCTGGAGATTAAAAAGAAACGAGGGAGATCCAGCTCCAGGAAAGAGAAATAGTCTCTGATAAAATCCAAAATAGCTTTATTGTCATGAAAAAATGTAAAATGTGGACTCCAATGACAAGTGGTATAACAAAGGAATCACATAGCAGCTCTCACTGCACTGAACGCGTCGCGAACACGGCTGTGTTCTTAGTCCTCAGTATGCAGAGCATGATTATAAAGAAAATGAACAGGTGAAATGAATAATTACTAAAACAGGCAGGGAAGTACAAAGCCATGAACAGAATTGTTTTTACATAGAAAAAAAAAAAAGGGAGAATGTTATTATTTTTAATCTGGTACATAAAACATGAAAATTTCGTAATGCAGCATCATCTCCTTTCTAAGGTTTAAACCGCCAGGTGCTCGAGTATTGAGGCATAGAATCCAGTAGGCTTCTCTGTCACGTAACACTCGCTCTCTATTGCCGCCTCGTATGTTTCTGTGAATACGTTCGATGGTATAAACTTTCAGAAGAAGTGTTTCTGTCATGAGATTGAATAAAATGGTTAGAGGCATTAGAGACATGTGTGATAGTGGGGTGCACGACATCATATAGGTGCTCACGAAATCTGTCTTTTAACCTGCGTGTGGTGGATCCGACATAACGCAGATTACAGGATTCACATTCTATAATATAGATTACATTGTCAGAATTACAATTTATAAAATCCTTAATATTGTGTATTTTGCGTTCATTTGCACCAATGAAGGTTGCAGTTTTTTTTTTGTGTACAGACACGTTTTACACGGAAAAGAACCACATTTAAAAAAAACCTTGTGTGGATAACCAGCTGGCCTTATTTTTTGGAATTTCTGATTGAACAAAACTAGGAGCAAGTAAGGTGCCTAGAGTGGGAGCTTTTCTAGAAACAATTTTTATGCCATCCTCTAAAATGAGATCCACCGTGGGATCATCTCGAAGAATGTTTAAATTACGGCGCACAATATTTGAAATAGAATTAAATTGTGCACTATAGGTGAGTATTAATACTGGCTGCTTCTGATAAACATCTTTTGTACATAGATGTTTGTTGCTCTGTGAGTTATCTGAAAAACCCACAAGTTCAGATCTGGTTTTTTCATTAGCTAAATTTAAAGCTCTATCAATAGTCCAAGCAGGATATTTACGTTTACCAAGTCTATGTCGGATATTAGTAATTTCTTTCTGAAAAGTCATTTCATCACTACAATTTCATTTGGCTCTTATGGCCTCTCCCACAGGGACAGGTTTTATGGTGTGAAAAGGATGAAAGCTTTTCACATGTAATATTGTGTTACCTGCAGTAGGTTTACGGAAAGTCTGTGTTTTAATTACCTGTTGCGGAATGCCTGAAAGAGTTAAATCAAGAATATTAATATATTGAGAATGACAGTGATATGTGAATTTCAAACTGAATGGATTGTTATTAATATAAGCAATGAAAGTGGCAACCAAAGATATATTTCCGTTCCAAACCAATAACAGGTCATCAATGAATCTATGATACCATTGGATTTGTGTGAAAAATGGATTGTCTACATCGAATATATAATTCTCCTCCCACCACGACATGACCAAGTTTGCTACTGATGGGGAAAATTTCGCACCCATCGAGACTCCACCTAATTGTAGAAAAAAATTTTTATCAAACAAAAAATAATTATGAGAAATCAAAAAAGACAAAACTGAAAGTATATACATCTGAAGATCACTTGAGTAATTGCTGTACTTAGATGGAGTTGTACAGCATAAAGAGCAACTTTGTGTGGAATTGACGAATATAAGGCAGTGACATCACATGTTAACCAGGACCAGTTAGAATCCCAAATCACATCATGGAAAATATTAAAGGGAACCTGTCACCCCGTTTTTTCAGTAGGAGATAAAAATACCGTTAAATAGGGCCTGAGCTGTGCTTTACAATAGGGTATTTTTTGTCCCCTGATTCCCTACCTATGCTGCCGAAATACCTTACAAAAGTGTCCTTTTTCGCCTGTCAATCAGGCTGGTCAGGTCAGATGGGCGTGGTCACAGCGCTGTTTCTCCCCCACATCTTGCTTATGTTCCCGTTGGTGGCGTAGTGCTTCTCGCATGCGCAAGTGCCGAATGCACTGCGCAGCTGTAGAAAAAGAGCGTGCTCGCCGCTATTCAGCGGTTTCTCGGTGGGTGCGGCCATCTTCCTGAGGCCGCGCGTGCGCAGATGGAGTCTCCTGCTTCCCGGGGCTTCAGGAAAATGGCCGCGGGATGCCGCGTGTGCGCAGATGGACATCGCGGCGGCCATTTTCCTGAAGCTGAGATTCGAACACGCACAGCTCAGGCCCTATTTAACGGTATTTTTATCTCCTACTGAAAAAACGGGGTGACAGGTTCCCTTTAAGAATGTCCCGTGAGTCCTTAATGTAACCCGGTACACGTTGGACCAGGGGTTGTAACATGGAGTCCACCCACTCGCCCAAGTGTTCAGAATAGGAACCCAAACCCGATATGATGAGTCGCATTGGGGGGGGGGGGGAATCTCCTTGTGCGTTTTGGGTAAAGCGTGTAATATTGGAACTTTAGGGGAAACAACACAAATATAGTCCACTTGTTGTTGAGAAAAAATACCTGAAGACATACCTTCATGGACAATGTCCTTCAATAAGGAAGAAAATTCAGTGTTAGGGTTAGAATGTAAGAGCATGTAGTTTTCCTTGTTGTTAAGCATTTCATTAATGATGTTAAAATAATCAGATTTGTTTAGAATGACCACTGAGCCCCCCTTATCAGACATTCTGATGACTATGTCTTGATTATTTTTGATAGTATCCATAGATTCACGTTCCCGTTTGGTTAGATTAAAATTGCATTGATGGTGACTCGACTGTAGAGTAAAGGTACTGTCACACTAAGCGACGCTGCAGCGATACCGACAACGATCCGGATCGCTGCAGCGTCGCTGTTTGGTCGCTGCAGAGCTGTCACACAGACAGCTCTCCAGCGACCAACGATCCCGAGGTCCCCGGTAACCAGGGTAAACATCGGGTAACTAAGCGCAGGGCCGCACTTAGTATCCCGATGTTTACCCTGGTTACCATCGTTAAAGTAAAAAAACAAACGCTACATACTTACCTACCGCTGTCTGTCCCCGGCGCTGTGCTTCTCTGCTCTGGCTGTGAGCGCCGGGCAGCCGGAAAGCTGAGCGGTGACGTCACCGCTCTGCTTTCCGGCCGCTGTGCTCACAGCCAGTGCAGAGAAGCACAGCGCCGGGGACAGACAGCGGTAGGTAAGTATGTAGCGTTTGTTTTTTTTACTTTAACGATGGTAACCAGGGTAAACATCGGGTTACTAAGCGCGGCCCTGCGCTTAGTTACCCGATGTTTACCCTGGTTACCAGCGAAGACATCGCTGAATCGGTGTCACACACACCGATTCAGCGATGTCTGCGGGAAGTCCAGCGACGAAACAAAGTTCTGGACTTTCTTCCCCGACCAGCGACAGCACAGCAGGGGCCTGATCGCTGCTGCCTGTCACACTGGACGATATCGCTAGCGAGGACGCTGCAACGTCACGGATCGCTAGCGATATCGTCTAGTGTGACGGTACCTTAAGTTGATGTATCTCCTTTTCTATCGTATCTTGAAAACAATCCATGTTATCTGTCCGATCTTGAACAGGATAGAAGAAAGGATTCTTGGTTTTAAATGAAGGCCCAGTATCCATTGGCGTTGAAGTGTGTAGATCCGTATCCAAATCCATAAGCGTCATGAGTCCATTTTGTTCCATGAAGTTTTTTCCCACGAATTCATTCACAATACTTGCTGTTTTGTCAGGGACAATGTCTCGATTGGCTTCAAAAAAATGTTTCTTAACAGTTAAGTCTCTAATAAATTTATTGATATCTTTTAATGTTGAGAATAAATCTAATCCAGCATTGGTTGGAGAAAAATTCAGTCCTTTGGAAAGAAGCTGTATGTCCGTATCTGAAAAAACTGTTGAGGAAAGATTGACCACATCTAATGTGACATTTTGTTCTGACTCCTCAGGCGGTTCTGAAAGATGATTGGTGTATTTATGGTGTTTTCGACCCCTCCGCCTGGTGTGTTTCTTTGAGAGTTTTTTGAAAAGCCATAATTATTGCATTTGTTTTTGCGAAAATAACGCATCTGTGATTTAGAGCCAGACAATGTTTGATTGACCGAAACGTCTTGATTAGTAGAACTATGAGAGGCATCAGAAAACTCTGGATCACAAGATGAAAAAGTAACTTGGTTTCTATAAGGGGCAAAGGAGGTGCTCTCTCGTTTTTTTAAAATAGATTTTGGAGTGGGTGAAAATCTCTCCCATCTGCCCCATTCATAAACCTGGTTATTTTTATAATCAAAGATGTCTCGATTAAATTTCCGTTTTTTAACTAGAGTTATTGATTCCTCCAACGTACATAATTTGGATTTTAGATCTTTCTGAAAATTATCAAACTCTGCATTGGTGACCACAGATTTTTATGATACTATGTCTTTATCCAATTCCAATCTAATTCTGGAAAGCTATTCACTCTCGTGCTTGATTATTAGTTGCATCAAGCGCTGTGAGCACTCAGACAGGATGGTATTCCAATCCTTAACAAAAGTATCGCTATAAACTGTGGTTGGGATTTTCTTGATGCGTAAACCTCTCGGAATCATGTTTTGTGATGAATAGTTCTCAAGGGTAGTATAATCCCACCATATACGAGTTTCATTGAGCAATAATTTCTCTATCGAGAGCATAGCATTCTGAATGTGATCGCGTTGCTCCGAGGGTCTCCTACCTCTTTCTCCCTGCAGGCCCGGATCCAAAATGGCCGTAGGGGGCCTTCCGGGTTCTGCAGGGAGGTGGCTTACCAGCGCCTGCTCAGAGCTAGCGCTGGTAAGCTTGCAGCCCTGCCTGTCAGATCGCTGATCTGACACAGTGCATTGCAAAGTGTCAGATCAGCGATCTGTCACTATAATGTGATGTCCACCCCTGGGGCAATGTTATAATGTTAAAAAAAAATATTCAGATGTATTAAAAAAAAAAAAAATTCCTAAATAAAGAAAAAAAAAAAATTGTTCCCATAAGTACATTTCTTTATCTAAATAAAAAAGCAAAACAATAAAAGTATGCATATTTAGTATCACCGCGTCCGTAACGACGTGACCTATAAAGCTGTCCCTCTAGTGAACCCCTTCAGTGAACACCGTAAAAAAAACGAGGCAAAAAACAATGCATTATTATCATACCGCCAAACAAAAAGTGGAATAACACGCGATCAAAAATACGGATATAAATAACCATGGTACCGCTGAAAATGTCATCTTGTCCTGCAAAAAAATGGTTGGGGCTAGGGTTAGGGTTGGGGCTAGGGTTAGGGCTAGGGTTGGGGTTAGGACTAGGGTTAGGGCTAGGGTTAGGGTTGGGGCTAGGGTAAGGGTTGGGGCTAGGGGTGTGGTTGGGATTAGTGTTAGGGGCATGTTCGGGTTAGGGGTGTGGTTAGGGTTATGGTTAGAGTTGGGATTAGGGTTAGTGGTGTGTTTGGGTTAGGGGTGTGTTTGGGTTAGGGTTTCAGTTAGAATTGGGGGTTTCCAGTGTTTAAGCACATCAAGGGCTCTCCAAACGTGACATGGCGTCCGATCTCAATTCCAGCCAATTCTGCGTTGAAAAAGTAAAACAGTGCTCCTTCCCTTCCGAGCTCTCCCGTAACAGGGGTTTACCCCAACATATGCGGTATCAGCGTACTCAGGATAAATTGGACAACTTCAGGGGTCCAATTTCTCTTCTTACCCTTGTGAAAATAAAAATTTGGGGGGCTAAAAACCCTTTTTGTGGGAAAAAAAATATTTTTTATATTCACGGCTCTGCGTTATAAACTGTAGTGAAACACTTGGGGGTTCAATGTTCTCACAACACATCTAGATAAGTTCCTTGGGGCGTCTAGTTTCCAATATGGGGTCACTTGTGGGGGGGGGTTCTACTATTTAGGTACATTAGGGGCTCTACAAGCGCAATGTTATGCCGGCAGACCATTCCATCTAAGTCTGCATTCCAAACGGCGCTCCTTCCCTTCCGAGCTCTGCCATGCACCCAAACGGTGGTTCCCCCCCACATATCGGGTATCAGCATACTCAGGACAAATTGGACAACAACTTTTGTGGTCCAATTTCTCCTGTTACCCTTGGGAAAATATAAAACTGGGGGCTAAAAAATAATTTTTGTGAAAAAAAAAAAAAGAATTTTTATTTTCACGGCTCTGCGTTATAAACTGTAGTGAAACACTTGGCGGTTCAAAGCTCTCACAACACATTGTTAGGGTTGGCGGAACGCACCGAATATATATTTATTAGAAGAAGTTGGTGCGTTCGCAACCCGGGATCCACCGTGCAGGAAAGCACCTGCTGCTAGATATGGCGGTACAATATAGTAGTATAAACAAACTCTGTTACTTCACAGAGTCTGTTAGCAAAGATAACGCTATGCCCTGTTTGGCTCACAGAGGAACACAGCTACTTAGTAGAGCAGATGGTGGTCATGCAGTCAAATGCAAACATGAAACTCCTCGCCGGAGGTGCCAGCATTCTAGGGGCTTATTTCAGCCGGGTCCCTGACTGCTTACAAACATGACCACACTGGTGCTGAGCTCATACATAAATTGATACTAGTGCATGGCCGTGCGGTCATTCGCACCTCTTATAGCTGCAGCAAGTACAGGACCTTCCTAGAAGGACCAATGAGAGGCTGCCACAGACTTTGAACACCTTCAGGACCTTCCTAGAGGACCAATAGGATTTGATGCAGTACATGAGCATGTGACCCTTGATCTCCAATGAGAGATCGTACCCTGGGCATGCTCAGAAGGGGAAAAGTAGGACTTAGTCCAAAAGACGTCTGCTTGCTGCTGACCAGTGCTGGCTACAATGGCAGAAGCTGGAAGGACAGCAGTAACCCTTCGCACAGTGTCAGACTGAGCATGACGCTGGGACCGACGCCTCCGCTGAGCAGGCTCCACTGCGGCAGGAGAAGAATGGGAGACCGCAGCGGAGATGGCTCGAGATTCCCCCTGTGCAGAGGCAGGAACTCGACCCCTAACACACATCTATATAAGTTCCTTAGGGGGTCTACTTTCCAAAATGGTGTCACTTGGGGGTTTTAATGTTTAGGCACATCAGGGGCTCTTCAAATGCGACATGGTGTCCCATCTCAATTCCAGTCAATTTTGCATTGAAAAGTTAAACGGCGCTCCTTCCCTTCCGAGCTCTGCCATGCGCCCAAATAGTGGTTTACCCCTACATACCGGGTATCAGCGTACTCAGAACAAATTGCACAACAACTTTTGGGGTCCAATTTCTTCTCTTACCCATGGGAAAATAAAAAACTGGGGGCGAAAAGATCATTTTTGTGAAAAAATATGATTTTTTATTTTTATGGCTCTGCATTATAAACTTCTGTGAAGCACTTGGTGGGTCAAAGTGCTCACCACACATCTAGATAAGTTCCTTAGGGGGTCTACTTTCCAAAATGGTGTCACTTGTGGAGGTTTCAATGTTTAGGCACATCAGTGGCTCTCCAAACGCAACATGGCGTCCCATCTCAATTCCAGTCAATTTTTCATTGAAAAGTCAAACAGCGCTCCTTCCTTTCCGAGCTCTGCCATGCCCCAAAACAGTGGCTTACCCCACACATGGGGTAGCGGCGTACACAGGACAAATTGTACAACAACTTTTGGGGTCCATTTTCGCCTGTTAACCTTGGTAGAATAAAACAAATTGGAGCTGAAGTAAATTTTTTGTGACAAAAAGTTAAATTCCTGTGAAGCACCAGAAGGGTTAATAAACTTCTTGAATGTGGATTTGAGCACCTTGAGGGGTGCAGTTTTTAAAATGGTGTCACACTTGGTTATTTTCTATCATATAGACCCCTCAAAATGACTTCAAATATGATGTGGTTCCTAAAAAAATGGTGTTGTAAAAACGAGAAATTGCTGGTCAACTTTTAACCCTTATAACTCCCTAGCAAAAAAATTTTGGTTCCAAAATTGTGCTGATGTAAAGTAGATATGTGGGAAGTGTTACTTATTAAGTATTTTGTGTGACATATCTCTGTGATGTAAGGGCATACAAATTCAAAGTTGGAAAATTGCAAAATTTTCGCCAAATTGTCATTTTTTTCCACAAATAAACGCAGGTAATATCAAATAAATTTTACCACTATCATGAAGTACAATATGTCTCGAGAAAACATTGTCAGAATCATCAGGATCCGTTGAAGCCTTCCAAAGTTATAACCTCATAAAGGGACAGTGGTCAGAATTGTAAAAATCGGCCTGGTCATTAACGTGCAACCCACCCTTGGGTGTAAAGGGGTTAAGTACCAAATTGGCTCTGTCATTAAGGAGTAAAAAAGTTCTCCAGTCTGTGATCTTCTCAGTTGATGTCCCTACATCAGAGATAATTGATCTTTGATTACCTTCTTTATGTATTTTAGGCAGCATGTAGATGGTTCCTGTTTTGGCACTGTCTGATATAAGATCCAATAGAGAAAATTGAGTCAATTTATGATATGTGAAAGCTCCTCTGTGCAATTGTTGTTGGGATCTTCCTTAAGCAAGATAGAGTATTTTTTTTCTGAGAGTTGTCTGCTTACTGGATGTAATCTGACATGTTCATACTAACTACCGCTCCTTTATCTGCTAATTTATTGATAATATTGTCGTTAGATTTTAGGGATTGTATGACTTTCCTTTCCTTACTCCATTTACTTCAATATTGTAATACATAGACTGAGTTATCAAACGATTACAAGTTCAAGTTCCCTTAAAAGACTAAGAAATAAATTAAAACATATAATATTAAGTTTAGAAATACGAAAAATTTAAGTACCCCAAATTTGGTGTAGTGCCATCCGTAAAAGTACAGTCTATCAAAATATGAAAGCAATTAACCCACAACAACAGTAAATGCACTTTGGTGTTGGTAAGCCAAACCACCGCCTCCAACTCCTCAATTTATTTGACTTCTGACTCCAACTCCGACTCCACCAAAATGGACACCGACTTGACTCCAAGACTCTGACTCCACAGTCTTGGTCGCAAGTTGCCACACATTCTTAACCCCTTTCTGACCTTGGACGGGATAGTACGTCTGACGTCAGAACCCCCGCTTTGATGCGGGCTTCGGGGGTGAGCCCGCATCAAAACCGGGACATGTCAGCTGTAGAGTTGAGCGACTTTTACTTTTTTCGGATCGAGTCGGGCTTCGCTTTGTCATAAGTCGGGTCGGGTGAAATCGGCCGATTATTGCGAAAAGTCGGGGGCCGACTGAAACACGAAACCCAATGCATGTCAATGGGGAATCAAAGTCGGCAGTGAATGGAGGACAGGATAACACCTACAGTGCCCATTTTAATGCCCAAAACATCAATTCTTATTACTTAAGCTTGTAAATCTTAATTTACTTTATAATAATAGTTAGGCATTGAAAACTGGGGGTCATTTGGCTAAAGTTGTGTGGGGGTAGGGCTGGCTCAAGATTTTTGTGGGCCCTGGAAATGCGGAAAACGTCACGGCGGTGGAGCAGGGAGAGGTAAGTTTTTCAACTTTGCAAGTGCTGTGATCCTGAGCAAGCAGGGGGGGCCCACTCGTTGGCACTGGCACAGGGCCCCTCATATTATGGCGGTGTGTTTGACGGCGGGTGGCGCCTCCCACTGGCAGAGACACTTTTGCGTACTATGAGGAGCCCTGTGCCAGTGACGTCGCCAACCTGATGAAGGAACCTGCACTTTCATCTGCACCTTCCTCTTTGTCCCCGTGTAAGGTGGTATAGTATGCGGGAAGGGTAACCTGACTTTCAGCAGGGTCAGATTTTGGCTGTGTAGAGTGTAAGGGGAATGTAGTGGTCTGGGTCAATGTACAGCAGACTCATCTAGCAGTGGCTGGGCAATGGGCAGGATGAGGAGGAAACACAGATATAGGCCCAAATAATAAAGTAGGCTAAATGCAGTTCAAAATTGGTAACAGGACTAAACAGGCGGCATTGCTTTGTTCAGTGGAGGACAACTGTAATGAGTGGCAGACACAGTTAGTAGGCCAAATAAAAAAGTAGGCTAAATACAGTTCAAAATTGGAAACAGGACTAAACAGGTGGCATAGCTAGGTACAGGGGTGGGCTCCTCTGCTGAGTAGCAGACAGTGGTAGTAGGCGCAAAGTATTAACTGGTCTAAATGGAGACCAGGGCCCCTGTATATTTTTACTATCATCTATCATTTCAACAAATTTGTATTGGCAGTGCCATTGAAGGATTTAACAGCACATACTACACAGTGGTGGAGCAGGGAGAGGCAAGTATTGCAAGTGGTAGAGCACTGTTCGAGCTGGGGGGGAATACTCTCTCGTGGGCGGCGGTACTGGCACAGGGCCCCTCATATTACGACGGTGTGTCTGACGTTGGTTGTGCACCACCTACGTCAGAGACACTTCATTGTACTATGAGGGACCCTATGCCAGTGCCGTCACCCAAGATTGGGCCCGGCCACCTGTCCAGGCAAACGGCACTCGCACGGCTGCTTGCACCAGGTGGTGACCATGGCCCTGTGGGGGGAGTCAGCCCATTTAGGGAGGTATAATAATGGCCTATGGTGGACATTCAGCAGCTGCAAATGGAGGAATTGGAGAAGTCAGTAAGAGGCGGTCAAAAGCAAGACATTTTTCCGGCAAGCTACTTGTCAGCAGGGGAAGGTGGGGCAAAATAATTTGAAATCCTTGATTGGTTCATTTTAATGAAGGCTAGATCATCAACATTCTGGGTAGCCAGACGTGTCCTTTTTTCGGTCAGTATTGAACCAGCAGCACTGAAGACTCTTTCTGATAGCACACTAGCAGCAGGGCAAGCGAGCTCCTGTAATGCAACACAATGTAAGTGGCAGAAAGTGGCTGGCTGATATACGACAAACTAACAGGACTGAAGTATATCCACTTTGTGAGAATTTGAATCTCCCTTTTTTTTTTGGGAGACAACCAAAACTCAGGCCCAGTGTATATAACAACGCAATCTAAGTGGCAGAAAGTGGCTGGCTGACATACGACAAACTAACAGGACTGAAGTACGGTATATCCACTTTGTGAGAATTTGAATCTCACTTTTTTGGGGGGAGACTGAACCAAAACTCAGGTCCAGTGTATAAAACAACACAATGTAATTGGCAGAAAGTGGCTGGAAGATATTTGAAAAAATACAAGGACTGTAGTACAATTTCAATCTCTCTACAATGATCTCAGGAAAAGTATGGCAGCAATAAAAAGGACTGCTGCACACAAAAGTGTGGACAAATAAACAAGATAACTGTGCAGAAAGGAGCAACAGGATTTTTGCTTTTAAAAAAGCAGTTGGTTTGCACAGCAGCATGCAAACAGCAATGCAGCTACCAGGGAGCCTTATAAGGCAGCCTATTAAGCTACAGAGCTGATGCACAAAAATATAGCCTCCACTGTCCCTGCAAAAAAATGGTGGTGTTGGACAGTGGAAATCGCTACAGCACAAGCAGTTTGGGGGTTAATCTTCCCTCCCTAACTATATCCCTTCTTCTGATAAAGCTGCAGCAACCTCTCCCTATGCTAAGATCAGCAGAAGTAAGATGGCGGTCGGCGTGCATGCCCCTTTATAGCCCCTGTGATGTCGCAGAAAGCAAGCCAATCACTGTCATGCTCTTCTCTAAGATGGTGGGGCGCGAGACCCATGTCATCACGCTGCCCACACTCTGCGTCCTCCTTCATTGGCTGAAAAATGTCGCTGAAAGCGTCATAAGAAATGCGACTTTTGCGCGCAGATCGCCGACCTCATGGCCGATCCCACAATAGGATCGGGTCGGGTTTCATGAAATCCGACTTTGCTGAAAGTCGGCAATTTTTGAATTTGTCCGATCCGTTTCGCTCAACCCTAGTCAGCTGTTTTGAACAGCTGACATGTGCCCGCAATAGCGAAGGGTGGAATTTCGGCAGCATTTAACCGGTGCTTCCGGCCATCGGGCCGGAAATGAGCACATCGCCGACCCCGTCACATGATCGGGGGTCAGCAATGCGTCTACATAGTAACCATAGAGGTCCTTAAGGCATCTATGGTTACTGATGCCGGTTTGCTGTGAGCGCCACCCTGTGGTCGACGCTCATAGCAAGCATGCAATTCAGCTACATAGCAGCGATCCGATGAACTCTGCTCTGCAGCTGAGCCGATCCAGTTGTGCCAGCTTCTAGCCTCCCATGGAGGCTATTGAAGCATGGCAAAAGTTAAAAAAATGTGAAAAAAATAAAAAAAAAATAAAAGTTTAACCTCTTAACGACCGCCGATACGCCTTTTAATGTTATTTAACGGCGTTGTGGAAAAAGTGAATAGCGCCCCCAGAGTCGGATTTTCTCGAGACCCCAGAGAACATGACCCCCGGGTTGCGATCGCCGATTAACCGTTCACCGGCGGTCGCAAAAAAAGCCAAATCGCGATTTCCCTTTTAATTTCTCTGTCCTCCGATGTGATCGCACATCAGAGGACAGAGAAATAGGGTCCCCGATCGCCCCCGATACTCACCTGTTTTCCCTGGTGCTTCTCGTGGCTCCCGATGGGCACCGCCATCTTGTTCCGGCAAAAAAATGGCAGGCGCATGCGTAGTGCGCCCGCCGGCCGGCATCCGGAAGATCTTTGGGGTCTCGGCTACTGGGGGTAGCCGAGACTCCAAAGAACATGATCGGGGTCGGCTTTTACCAACCCCTGTTTTGCGATCGCCGGTAATTAACTATTTACCGGCGACCGCAAAAAAAAAAGCGGTGTGTTATTCTCTGTTCTCTGATGTGATCGCACATCAGAGGACAGAGAAATAGGGGGATTCGGGTACCCTGTTATACTTACCGATGTCCCTGGATCCTTCTGCGTCCCCTCCTGCCCGCCGGCTTCTTCATCCGGTAAAAAAATGACGAGCGCATGCGCAGTGCGCCCGCCATAATCTGCCGGCAAGTAGAGGAGTTGGGGCTAAAATTAGGGTTAGGGTTGGGGTAAATTTAGGGTTAGGCTTAGGGTTGGGGCTAAATTTAGGGTTAGGGTTGGGGCTAAATTTAGGGTTGGGGCTAAATTTAGGGATGGGTTAGGGTTGAGGCTAAATTTAGGGTTAGGGTTGGGGCTAAATTTATGTTAAGGGCTATGGTTAGGCTTCTTTCACACTTGCGTCGGCAGGTGTCGGCCCGACGTACGTTGTGAAAATTGTGCACAACATGGACAGCGGATGTTTTTCAACGCATCCGCTGCCCAGTCTATGTCCTGGGGAGGAGGGGGCGGAGTTACCACCGCGAATGCGCGGTCGGAAATGGCAGATGCGACGTACAAAAAACGTTACATTGAACGTTTTTTGTGACGACGGTCCGCCAAAACACATAGGATCCAGTGCACGATGGACGTGACGTGTGGCCATCCGTCGCGATCCATCGGCAATACAAGTCTATGGGCAAAAAACGCATCCTGCGGGCACATTTGCAGGATCCGTTTTTTGTCCAAAATGATGGATTGCGACGGATGCCACACAACGCAAGTGTGAAAGTAGCCTTAGGGTTGGGGCTAAAGTTAGGGTTGGGGCTAAATTTAGGGTTAGGGCTAGGGTTGGGGCTAGGGTTAGGGTTGGGGTTACAGTTAGGGCTAGCGTTGCGGCTAAAGTTAGGGTTAGAGTTGGGATAAGGGTTGGGGTTTGGATTAGGATTGGCATTAGGGTTACGTTTGGGATTAGGGTTAGGTTTGGGATTAAGGTTAGGGTTGAAATTAGGGTTAGGGGTGTATTGGGATTAGGGTTAGGTTTGAGGTTAGGGTTGAGATTAGGATTAGGGGTGTGTTGGATTTAGGGTTTTGATTAGGGTTATGGTTAGTGTTGAGATTAGGGTTGTTTTGGGGTTAGGGTTGTGATTAGGATTATAGATCGGGTTGGGATTAGGGTTAGGGGTGTGTTGGGGTTAGGTTTGGAGTTAGAATTGGGGAGTTTCCACTGTTTAGGTACATCAGGGGGTCTCCAAACACGACATCCAATTTTGCGCTCAAAAAGTCAAATGGTGATCCCTCCCTTCTGAGCTCTGCCGTGCGCCCAAACAGTGGTTTACCCCCACATATGGGGCATCAGCGTACTCGGGATAAATTGGACAACAACTTTTGGGGTCCAATTTCTCCTGTTACCTTTGTGAAAATAAAAACTTGGGGGCTAAAAAATCTTTTTTTTATTTTCACGACTCTGCATTATGAACTTCTGTGAAGCACTTGGGCATTCAAAGTTCTCACCACACATCTAGATAAGTTCCTTGGGGGATCTAGTTTCCAAAATGGGGTCACTTGTGGGGGGTTTCTACTGTTTAGGTACATCAGGGGCTCTGCAAATGCAACATAACGCCCGCAGACCATTCTATCAAAGTCTGCATTCCAAAACAGCGCCATGCGCCCAAACAGTGGTTTACCCCACATATGGGGTTTCAGCCTACTCAGCATAAATTTTGGGGTCCAATTCCTCCTGTTACCCTTGTGAAAGTATAAATTTGGGGGTGAAAAGATCATTTTTGTGGAAAAGATATGATTTTTTTATTTTCATGGCTCTACATTATAAACTTCTGTGAAGCAGTTGGAGGTTCATAGTGCTCACCACACATCTAGATAAGCTCTTTGGGGGGTCTAGCTTCCAAAATGGGGTCACTTGTGGGGGGTTTCTACTGTTTAGGTACATCAGGAGCTCTGCAAATGCAACATGACGCCCGCAGACCATCCCATCAAAGTCTGTATTCCAAGCGGCGCTCCTTCCCTTCCGAGCCCCGATGGGCACCCAAACAGTGCCCCCCCTCCCACATATGGGGTATCAGCGTACTCAGGACAAACTGGTCAACAGATTTAGGGGTCCAATGTCTCCTGTTACCCTTGAGAAAATAAAAAATTGCAGGCTCAAAATCATTTTTGAGAAAAAAAAGGATTTTTTATTTTCACGGCTCTACTTTCCAAAATGGTGTCACTTGTGGGGGGGTTTCCACTGTTTAGGCACATCAGGGGCTCTCCAAACGTGACATGGCATCCGATCTCAATTCCAGCCAATTCTACATTGAAAAAGTAAAACGGCACTCCTTCTCTTCTAAGCTCTGCAGTGCACCCAAACAGTGGTTTACCCCCACATATGGGGTATCGGCATATTCAGGATAAATTGCACAACAAAATTTATGGTTAAATTTCTGTTTTTACACTTGTGAAAATTAAAAAAAATGGTTCTGAAGTAAAATGTTTGCAAAAAAAGTTAACTGTTCATTTTTTCCTTCCACATTATTTTAGTTCCTGTGAAGCACGTAAAGGGTTAATAAACTTCTTGAATGTGGTTTTGAGCACCTTGAGGCCATGTTCACACAGTGCGTTTTTTACTGCAGTTTTCCATGCAGGGTACATAACAATGTAACCCTCTGGAAAACAGTCACTGCTGTGCACATGGTCCGTAATTTCGTTTAAAAAGCCGCGCAGAATAGCTGCGGCAAAAAAGAAGGAGCATGTCACTTCTTTTTCCTGAACCGCAGCGGTTCTGCACCCATAGACCTCCATTGTGAGGTCAAAATCGCAGTAAAACCCGCAGATCAAAAATATATCTGCGGGTTTTACTGCGATTTGATGTGCAGAACCGCTGCAGCAGGAAGTGCGGGGGAGCGGGCGGAAGTGCGTGGGCGGAGTGTGGCTGCCCCCCCGTGCTCCGATGCCCGCCCCCCCGTGCTCCGATGCCCCCCCCGTGCTCCGATGCCCCCCCCCGTGCTCCGATGCCCCCCCCAGTGCTCCGATGCCCCCCCCGTGCCCTAATCTCCCCCCCTTATACTTACCCGGCGTCCCGGTGTCCGTCCGGCCGTCTTCTCCCTGGGCGCCGCCATCTTGCAAAATGGCGGGCGCATGCGCAGTGCGCCCGCCGAATCTGCCGGCCGGCAGATTCGCTCCAAAGTGCATTTTGATCACTGAGATATAACCTATCTCAGTGATCAAAATAAAAAAATAGTAAATGACACCCCCCCCCCCACTTTGTCACCCCCATTGGTAGGGACAATAAAAAAATTAAGAATTTTTTTTTTTTTTTTTCACTAAGGTTAGAATAGGGTTAGGGGTAGGGTTAGGGGTAGGGTTAGGGTTAGGGTTAGGGGTAGGGTTAGGGTTAGGGGTAGGGTTAGGGGTAGGGGTAGGGTTAGGGGTAGGGTTAGGGGTAGGGTTAGGGTTAGGGGTAGGGTTAGGGTATTTTCAGCCATTTTAGCCCTATAAAGCTTCCTAGGAAACACACAGTCTCTGCATAGAAAACTGCATAAAAAAAGGATAAAAAAACGCATCAAAAAACGCATCAAAAAAGGACCAAAAAAGGACCAAAAAAAGGACCTGCGTTTTCTGCCAAGAGCTGCAGTTTTTTAAAAAAACTGTCCTGAAAAAAAAAGGATGGAAATCCTGAACGTGTGAACATACCCTGAGGGGTGCAGTTTTTAGAATGGTGTCACACTTGGTTATTTTCTATCATATAGACCTCTCAAAATGACTTCAAATGTGATGTGGTCCCTAAATAAAATGGTGTTGTAAAAATGAGAAATTGCTGGTCAACTTTTAACCCTTATAACTCCCTAACAAAAAAAAATGTTGTTTCCAAAATTGTGCTGATGTAAAGTAGACATGTGGGAAATGTTATTTATTAACTATTTTTTGTGACATATCTCTCTGATTTAAGGGCAAAAAAATACAAAGTTTGAAAATTGCTAAATTTAAAATATTTTTGCCATATTTCCATTTTTTTCATAAATAATCGCAAGTAATATCGAAGAAATGTTACCACTACCATGAAGTACAATATGTCACGAAAAAACAATCTCAGAATGAGCGGGATCCGTTAAAGCGTTCCAGAGTTATAACCTCATAAAGTGACAGTGGTCAGAATTGTAAAAATTTGCTTGGTCATTAAGTACCAAATTGGCTCTGTCACTAAGGGGTTAAATCACCCCCCTTTTGCCCCATTCAAAATAAAACATCAAAACAATCAAACCTACACATATTTAGTATCGCCATGTTCAGAATTGCCCGATCTATGAATAAACAGCAAAAGCACAAAAAGAGGATTCAGAGATCCTCCAAAAATTAGAAAAAAACAGCAAAACACGGCAGAGGTTCTTACCTGCCTAGGCCTCCAAACAAATGCACTAACAGGATGCAGTGGACCCATGTGGTTAAAATAGAAACACAGGTGCAGCATAAGCGATGAGGCAGCCACTCACCAGCTACCAAACTAATGGAGGGGGTGGCTGCTTGGCACATTGCTGCACATAAAAACTTGTATGTGGCGCTGTTCACACAATGGAGATGCACAGCATCCAGGCAGGCCTAGTAGTGACACCCTTCTATTAGATCAGGCGGGCCTGCCCAGCGCTATCCAAATGCACCCCATGTGCACAGACACCACAGTTTACAAGCAGAAAATGGGTCGAACTGCACCCCGAAAAAAAGTGCAAAAACACATATAAAATTATTATGTGAGGTATTAGTTTATATTCTGGCCAAAATACGCAAGCTCATAACCCACGTCAAGGGTCCTCACGCTTATGAGTCCTATCTCTAAACAGCAAAAGCACAAAAAGAGGATTCAGAGATCCTCCATAAATTAGAAAAAAACAGCAAAACACGGCAGAGGTTCTTACCTGCCTAGGCCTCCAAACAAATGCACTAACAGGATGCAGTGGACCCATGTGGTTAAAATAGAAACACAGGTGCAGCATAACCGATGAGGCAGCCACTCACCAGCTCCCAAACTAATGGAGGGGGTGGCTGCTTGGCACATTGCTGCACATAAAAACTTGTATGTGGCGCTGTTCACACAATGGAGATGCACAGCATCCAGGCAGGCCTAGTAGTGACACCCTTCTATTAGATCAGGCGTGCCTGCCCAGCGCTATCCAAATGCACCCCATGTGCACAGACACCACAGTTTACAAGCAGAAAATGGGCCCAACTGCACCCCGAAAAAAAGTGTAAAAAACACATAAAAAATTATTATGTGAGGTATTAGTTTATATTCTGGCCAAAATACGCAAGCTCATAACCCACGTCAAGGGTCCTCACGCTTATGAGTCCTATCTCTAAACAGCAAAAGCACAAAAAGAGGATTCAGAGATCCTCCAAAAATTAGAAAAAAACAGCAAAACAGCGCCATATACAAGTTTTTATGTGCAGCAATGTGCCAAGCAGCCACCCCCTCCATTAGTTTGGTAGCTGGTGAGTGGCTGACTCATCGCTTATGCTGCACCTGTGTTTCTATTTTAACCACATGGGTCCACTGCATCCTGTTAGTGCATTTGTTTGTCAGGTAAGAACCTCTACCGTGTTTTGCTGTTTTTTTCCCGATCTATGAATAAAAAAAAACCTTAACCTGATCGCTAAACAGCGTAGTGAGAGAAAAATTTGAAACGCCAGAATTACCTTTTTTTGGTTGCCGCGACATTGTATTAAAATGCAATAACGGGCGATCAAAAGAACATATCTGCAAAAAAGTGGTATCAATAAAAACGTCAGCTCGGCATGCAAAAAATAAGCCCTCACCCGACTTCAGATCACGAAAAATGGAGATGCTACGGGTATCGGAAAATGGCGCAATGTTTTGGTTTTTTTTAGCAAAGTTTGGAATTTTTTTTCACCACTTAGATAAAAGAAAACCTATACATGTTTCGTGTCTTTGAATTTGTAATGACCTGGGGAATCATAATGATAGGTCAGTTTTAGCATTTAGTGTACTTAGTAAAAAAGCCAAACAAAAAACAAGTGTGGTATTGCATTTTTTTGCAATTTCACCGCGCTTGGAATTTTTTTCCCGTTTTCTAGTACACGACATGGTAAAACCAATGATGTCGTTCAAATGTACAACTCATCCCGCAAAAAGTAAGCCCTCACATGGCCATATTGACAGAAAAATAAAAAAGTTATGGCTCTGGGAAGGAGGGGAGCGTAAAACGAACACTGAAAATCCCAAGGTCATGAAGGGGTTAAAAAACGCAATAACAAGTGATAAAAATATATGTAAAAAAATAATATCAATTAAAACAACTTGGCACAAAAAATAAGCCTTTGCACAGCTCCATCAACAGAAAAATATAAGGGTTTCCCATTTCGAAAAAGCACAAAATAAATTATTTTTTCCAGGACGTCCCTCCTGACAGCACCACCAGGAGGTTGTCCTTCATATCCTTGATAGGGACAGGAAACACAGAAGAGGTTAAATAGCCCCTTCCACCATCACCCTTCAGTGTTTTTCCTGTCTCTATTAGGGACAGACGCAGTAGAGGAGCACAAATTTGCGAAAGATAAAATACCTTGACCGGTTGAGCAGAGGCTCCCGGCAAGACTCCATTCCTCCATTGGGGGCTCTGGGGTAGTGGAGGCTCGGTAGCACGAGCCCCACAGCACCACTGATACCGCGAGAGGTCCCTCAGTGGCCGGTCGAGCTGTTCGCTCCCGACATCGACCACATCCCTCAGCAGAGGGCTCTGGGCTGCAGCTGCTGCGTGGCGCCCTCCGTGCGGGAGACCACGAGGCCCGAACTTCCGGCCGTACAGCACAATGAGGGTGAGTTCTGGGGTGCGGAGCCTCTCGGACAGGGCCGGCGTCTCACTCCACTTCCGGTACGCTGATGACGATTTCTGGTGAGCGGAGCCAGAGACACCGCAGAACTTTCAGCGCTCCTGGCTTAGGAGCACGCCACATCACCTGGTAATGTGGCTTCAGGAAAGGCCGAGCAGGGACACTTCCCGACTAGACAGCGTGTGTTCCATGAGGCACATGTGCAGTCCGGAGGAACACCTGCAACAACTAGATGGGCAGCAAATGATCTCGGAAGGAGGACGAATCAGATGTCTTGAAGCCGGGTAAGACGGACTACTTAAAACAGACAGCTGACAGCAGACACTGACTTAGTAAAGATGGAGAGTGCTTGCCGTTCTTACGTCCAGTCCTTAGAACCATCCCTGGATCCCGTGAGTATGGTATAGTGAGGGTTCCTCAGCTGGGCTAGATACTGATCGTTACAGGACCTTCCTTTCCGTATTGCCTTTTAGGATAAGGAGACAACTAAGCGATCCACAACAGCAGTCAAGAGGAAGTCTAATAAGTGTCCATTATGCTCTACCAGACTTCCTGAGGCATACAAAAAGCTGTGCGGGACATGCATCGCCAAACTGCTCAACCAGGAACAGATGTCCTTATTAGCTAACATACGGACCATGATCAGAGTGGAGGTTCAGGCCAGTGTCGTTACTGTAGAACTTTCTTCAGGCTGGCTTCGACAAAGATCTAAAACCCAGTACACTAAAAGTGCAAATTTCAGCTCTGGGATCCTTCTTTGATTACCCTCTGGCAGACCACCCCTGGGTGGTAAGATTCATTAGAGCAACTCAACGTATTAGACCTACAATACGTAAATTAAGGTCCCAAGGAGGGACGGAACTAGTCTTAAATGATATACAGGAAAACCCTTATGAACTCCTAGACCTCAGATCGGTAACACTCAAAGCGTTTTTTCTGGTGGCAATAACCTCAGCTTGACGTATAGGGGAGATCCAAGCTCTTTCCATAAGAGACCCATATCTGAGGATCCAGGAGGATAATATCATCTTAAAACTGGATCCTGCCTTCCTTCTCAAGTTGGTAACTGACTTTCACAAGAATATTGCCCACCTTCTTCCAGGACCATAAAAACAAGAAAGAACGCTCTTTCCACTCTTTGGACGTTAAAAGGACAGTCCTACAATACCTAAAACTCACAGAAAGCTGGAGAGTAGATTTGAATTTCTTCGTCCAGATGGCAGGAAAGAATAGAGGGAAGAAAGTATCATAAGCCACCTTACCTAGATGGATAAAGTCAGCCATTTCCGCAGCATATATCTCTGCTGGAAAGACTCCGCTAGAAGGACTCAGAGCTCACTCGCTGAGAGCAGTCTCGGCTTCATGGGCAGAGAGTGCAGGGGCTTCCATGGACCAAATTTGCAGGGCCGCAACTTGGTCTAGAATAAATACTTTTTGTAGACATTATAAACTGGACGTTCTGTCAAACCAACAGATGGCCTTTGACAGAAAGTCCTCCAAGCAGTAATCCCACCCTAATACGAGTTATTTGGTACTTCTCCTGGTGGTGCTGTCAGGAGGGATGTCCGGGAAAAGTAGGAATTAGTCCTACCGATAATGTTGTTTCCAGGAGTCCATCATGACCGCACCCCTTATATAACCTCCCGTATATTTCCTATCTGATGTGGTGTAAACATTTGTAGTGGAAATTCAATAAAATAGTGTTGCATCCATCCTGGTGTGGTACTTGGAAAAGACACTGAAGCGTGATGGTGGGAGGGGTTATTTAACCTCTTCTGTTTTTCCTGTCCCTATCAAGGATATGAGGGACAACCTCCTGGTGGTGCTGTCATGGTGGACTCCTGGAAACAACATTACCGGTAGGACTAATTCCCACTTTTTTTCTTACAAACTTCTGAAAAATTTACACCACTTAAATAGAAGAAATATACTACTTGTAAATAGCCACAATTATCCTACCTTAGGCTAGTTTCACACTAGCGTTTTGCTGAGCTGCGGACTTCCTCTGTGAAGCCCCGCCCACGGCCGCACCTCCGCCGCTCAGCTCCACCCACTTCTGCATGTGGCCTGCTTACCTATCTTTAACATTAGGTACGCAAGTCATGCGGATGTATCCGGATGCCTCCGCATGCGTCATTTTGATGATGCGGCGACCCGCGTCAAACGCAGCTGTTTGGAATTTCTTTTTTTCTCTGCAGCGTCAAAACGACGCATGCGTTGGCATCCGCATACATCCGCATGACCTGCGCACCTAATGTTAAAGATAGGTACGCAGGCCGCATGCGGAAGTGGGCGGAGCTGAGTGGTGGAGGTGCAGCCGTGGGCGGGGCTTCACGGAGGAAGTCCGCAGCTCAGCAAAACGTTAGTGTGAAACTAGCCTTAGAGAATCAAGAAACCTTTGATAGGATTTTACATGACATTCTTCACGATTTTCCATCATCCTTCCATTCAGGTACCTACAGTATCTGATCCTCTCAGTGGAGATCTTCGGTATAAGAGAATTTTCCTGATTGACACATCAGGGATGGATAGAAACAGGGACAAGATGGCAGAGAGGATATTACATCTCACCCTAGAGATCCTCTTCCGGCTCACTGGCGAGGTGAGAGATTCTGATGACGTCACATTACATCATTCTTATCTATGGGAATAACAGATGGACAGAACTGGAGAGGTGAGGTCTCTGGAAATGTCTGTAGTGAGATTTATTAATGTGTCTCTCCATAACCAGGATTACATATTAGTGAAGACTTCTAGTGAGCGCTGTCAGGCCCCTGTGTCTGAGGGATGGGGAAGATCCCTGAGCCCAATTACATGGCCTCCAATGCACCGCCTGATACATGAGGATATCAATGACCAGAGAATCCTAGAACTCACCTACATGATGATTGAGCTGCTGACTGGAGAGGTAACACTGCTGGGAATTGTTTGACACATTGTGGGATACAGTAACGCTATGAATGAATGAGATGACAATATCATTGTATGTGTCAGGTTTCTATAAGGTGTCAGGATGTCACTGTCTCTTTCTCTATGGAGGAGTGGGAGTATTTAGAAGAACACAGAGATCTGTACAAGGACTTCATGATGGAGGTTCCACAGCCCCTCACATCACCAGGTAATACACGCGGCCTATAATTATCTGTTTGTAAAGAATGAATTCAGTCCCTGTTTGTGTTTTCTCCAGATCTCTCCAGTAAGAGGACAACACCGGAGAGATGTCCCCATCTACTTCCACAGGACTGTAAGCAAGAAAATCCCAATGTTCCTCAGGATCATCAGGTAGATGGAGAGAAGGTGTCATGAGATCTTCCCTATGATGTGCAGAAGGCTGTGAAGGTCTTGTGTTCAGTCTTGTTTTATCCAACAGCATTAGACACTGAACAGCCATTGAATCTTTGCTAAATGAAAATGTAATTAGTGATCCTTGTGTGTGGCTTAAAATTAAGTGATACATTTTCTGTGGATCACTTGCAGTGTATATCTAATTAGCATGAGAAAATCAAGTGATTTGAACATGATAGTTTTGAGATTATATGGAGAATATTGTGATAAAAAAAATTTAGCGAAAGGAGATTCCTACAAATATAAGCAGCTCATAAAAGAAAGGCATGAAAGACGTTCATCCACAATCATTCTAAGAACAAGCGGTGGATAGTAATGTACTTCAGGTGAATGAACAACTTTTCTTCAATGAAACTTACCTAGGCTTTGTGGCCAACCAATTTCATCTCCTTATGGCAGAAGGACACTTACAGCAGTATGATGTTTGATTCCGCAATGGTCATATGGTCATTGATTGTGTTCAGGAACATGAAATTGAGGCTTTTCTTGCTTCATAGGCCTTCACAGTCTCCAGATCTTAATCCAACAGAACAGGGGTGGGCAATTAATATTCCTGAGAGACCATGACTGCTGTGAAGGACTGCAATTATTTCTGCTTGATGTTAAAATGTAACATATTAAGACACTTATATTTATTTAAAGGGACACTGTCACCTGAATTTGGAGGGAACAATCTTCAGCCATGGAAGCGGGGTTTTTGGGTGTTTGATTCACCCTTTCCTTACCCGCTGGCTGCATGCTGGCTGCAATATTGGATTGAAGTTCATTCTCTGTCCTCCATAGTACACGCCTGCGCAAGGGAAGATTGCCTTGTGCAGGCATATACTACGGAGGACAGAGAATGAACTTCAATCCAATATTGCAGCCAGCATGCAGCCAGCGGGTAAGGAAAGGGTGAATCAAACACCCAAAAACCCCAACTCCATGGCTGAAGATTGTTCCCTCCAAATTCAGGTGACAGTGTCCCTTTAATATGTATTTATTCATTTAATCTTGATCAGAATTAAGTATGCTGACATCCTCTATATACAGCATGATCACCCATACAAATCCTACAGTTTAACAGAATGAAGCCCCACACAACCACCCTTTATTCAGCATGAGACCCCACACATACACCCTACATACAGTACGAGCCCCACACACAGCCTCCCTATATTCAACATAAGCCCCCACATTGTGCCACATATACAGTGTGAGCCCCCACACAACCTCCCTATATATAGTATGAGTCCCCATGCAGCCTCTGTATATACAGTATGAGCCCCCACACAGTCTGTCATACAATATAAGCCCCACACAGCCTCCCTCACATGGCCCTCTATATACAGGATGAGCCACCTTTATACAGGGTGAGCCCCCACATAGCCATTATATACAGTATGAGCCCCCACACAGCCCCTATACACAGCATGAGCCCCCACAGAGACTCCTTTATACAGCATAAGCCCCTATATAGACTCCTATATACAGCATCAGCTCCCACATAGCTCCCTATATGCAGCATGAGCCTCAACATAGCTTCCTATATATATGTAAACGAAAGGAAAAAACATATCTCACTCACGTTCCCCCAGCGCTCTGCTCCTGTGCACTGAGTCTCAGCAGCAGAATGATGAAATTACATCATAGCATCGGCTGTCTCACAGATTAATTGGTAGAAGAATGAGCTAGTGGCCCCGTCCTCCACCAATGTATTCACGGCTGTCTTTATCACAAGGATGTGGATAGCAGTGATAGAGGGTGGTGGTGGAGAGGCGGGAGAGGGCATGTGGGCCACTGTTTTCAGCCCCTTGGCTGTCTCAGCTCTGAGGGTTGGACTGGAACAACCAGAGGGCAGGATGTGACCCGCAAGATACACTTTGCCCAGGTCTGCAATAGAACGTCTCCTCGACGAGGTAGAGCAGGTTGTTCAGAGCATGTCAGCACTACCGTTTAATTTGTGGCAAATATAAAAAGCAATCCTGTCCTCAAGGGCCAATATTCCTGCAGAATGAGCAAAACTTATAGGAACTGATAACATAACGAATTGCTTGTTTTTTGAAGGCCAAAGGAGGTTACTGCCCTGATACATGGGTGTCTCTAATAATGTGACCATTAAGTTTTATACCTGGTGGAGATGAGAGGATAATTCTGATCATAGACATTAGATGTTGTCTGGATCTTTTCACAATGTTCTGGTTATGGAGGCTGCTGGTTAGAATTAGGAGCTGACTGTTGGAGATATACCGGAGACCTGCAGATATGTGATAATGACTAATGTCAAGTAATTTTTGGTCATCATGTTAATTTATGACCTTTTCTGTTCTTCAAATTAATTTCTCTCAAACTCACCATCTGTCTTTGACTTTTACAATCTTTGTTTCAGGGTAAAGATCTGCCCCATAATAATACTGCAAGGACATATGTGACGGGGGATGAGCGGTGTAAAGAGGAGATTCCTACAGATAACCGTACAGGTGAGTAGTGACCACTAAATGCACAGAAATCGCAGATTATACTCAGTCACTGGCTGCTACAATTATATGTTGATTTTTTTAGGATTTGTTATACAGAATATTGATGTGTAATTGGACTGGTGGAAAACTTTCATCTGTAAATGGTAAAGTTTTAAATTGCAAAATTAAAATGATGGGGTTTTTTTTCAGAAAAAAATACAGGGCTGCATAGGAGACCATCATTTTCCCTATATTTTGCAATACCGTATTTAGGTATACAGTAAAAGCAATAATATGATGACAGGTTCAAGTCCCCTAAGGTGACGAAAAAATGTATGAAAAACATTTTATGTTTTCTAAAATTGTACCAATAAAAATGTCAGGTCACCACGCAAAAAAAATCTCTCATATGGCTTTATCGACAGAAAAATACTTTAATGGTCTCAGAAAATGGCGATACAAACCAAATTTTATTTTGTCACTTTTTTTTATTTAATACATAAGGAAAACATTAGTTTGACTTTGTTGTACTAGTTTTGCCTTAAAGAATAACGCTGCCAGGTCATTTTTACAGCACAGTGAATGCCATTAATACAAAATCCAAAAAACAATGGTGGAATTCCCTTTTTTTCAACCCAATTGGAATTCTATTTACTGTTTTCCAGTGTGTTGTATGGTAAAATGAATGACATCATTCAAAACAAAAACAATCAGGTTCTCTCTGAAGAAGTTATGGCTCTTGGTTCTAGGAATCAAAATCACCAGTAAGTGTAGTTACCAACTTGCTCCATTTCCCCATACTTGGCTTTTTTATTTCCCATTCCTATTAATATGGTAAAGTGAATCATATATTTTTTAAAGCCCTCAAATGGCTGTATTGACAAGAAAATTAAAAAAAAAATGGCACTAAGAAAAAGAAGAAAAAAATCAACAACGAATATTGGCTGCATCTTTAGACAGGCACATTAAAACATGGACTAGCGAAGTAGGTTTAATCAACATTGCAGAGAAAAATAAAAATAACACATACCTTTTGGCCTAACATTAAAATCTATAATTGAATTGCACTATAATTACTTTAGGAATGTTATATGACGGTTAGTCAAAGAATGTCTCACTTCGGTTATATTAAAGGGAACCTGTCACCCCGTTTTTTCAGATTGAGATAAAAATACTGTTAAATAGGGCCTGAGCTGTGCGTTACAATAGTGTATGTAGTGTACCCTGATTCCCCACCTATGCTGCGAAATACATTACCAAAGTCGCCGTTTTCGCCTGTCAATCAGGCTGGTCAGGTCAGGTGGGCGTGGTGACATCGCTGTTTCTTCCCCAGCTTTCCGTCGGTGGCATAGTGGTGTGCGCATGTCCAAGTCCCGAATCCACTGAGCGCAGGTGAAGAAAAAGCGGGCGATCTGCGCTATTACCCTTGTCATCGGTGGGGGCGGCCATCTTCCTGAGGCCGCGCGTGCGCAGATGGAGTGCTCTGCTGCACGGGGCTTCAGGAAAATGGCCGTGGGATGCCGCGCGTGCGCAGATGGAGATCGCGGCGGCCATTTTCCTGAAGCCGAGATATTTGATTAAAAAATAATTCACTTTTATTTTGGCAGATGACTTCTCCAGCAGATCAGAGACACATCTGATATTTTCAGATTTTCCAGCATATGATCATGGTATCACACCAGATAAATATGAAGAGCATTACAGTGTCCCAGGTTGCTCTCCAACCCAATTTCTATTATCTGATCCTTTTCAAGAGCTCCTGTCTTCTGATTCATCACAGATTGTTAGGCAAAACAAAAATAACAGAAGGAATGATGAACATCCAAGAGCTCACACAAGAAAGAAGCCATATTCATGTTCAGAATGTGGGAAATGTTTTACACGAAAATCACATGTTGTTACACATTGGAAAATTCACACAGGGGAGGAGCCATTTTCATGTTCAGAATGTGGAAAATGTTTTATAGAGAAATCAAATCTTGTTAAACATTTGAGAATTCACACAGGAGAGAAGCCATTTTCATGTCTAGAATGTGGGAAATGTTTCACACTGAAAGACCATCTTGTGAAACATCAGAGACTTCACACAGGAGAGAAGCCATTTTCATGTCAAGAGTGTGGAAAATGTTTTACAGAAAAAGCAAGTCTTGTTAACCATCTGAGAATTCACACAGGTGAGAAGCCATATTCATGTTCAGCATGTGGAAAATGTTTTATACAAAAACTCCAACTTGTTAAACATCAGAGAAGTCATAATGGAGAGAATCCATTTTCTTGTTCAGAATGTGGAAAGTGTTTTACAGAAAAAGCAAGTCTTGTTAAACATTTGAGACTTCACACCGGTGAGAAGCCATATTCATGTTCAGAATGTGGGAAATGTTTTACAGTCAAAGACCTTCTTGTTGCACATCAGAGAATACACACAGGGGAGACTCCATTTTCATGTCGCAAATGTGGCAAATGTTTTACAGAGAAAGCAAGTCTTATTCAACACTTGAGAATTCACACAGGTGAGAAGCCATATTCATGTTCAGAATGTGGTAAATGTTTTGCAGTGAAAGACCGTCTTATTGCACATCAAAGAATACACACAGGGGTGAAGCCATTTTCATGTCGAGAATGTAGGAAATGTTTTACAGAGAAATCAAATCTTGTTAAACATCAGAAAAGACACACAGGTGAGAAGCCATACTCGTGTTCAGAATGTGGGAAATGTTTTACAACGAAATTAAGTCTTATTAAACATGTCAGAATTCACACAGGGGAGAAGCCATTTTCATGTTTAGAATGTGGGAAATGTTTTGCTGTGAAAGACTATCTTGTTAAACATCAGAGAATTCACACTGGTGAAAAGCCATTTTCATGCCAAGAATGTGGAAAATGTTTTACAGTCAAAGACCGTCTTGTTGCACATAAGAGAACTCACACAGGGGAGAAGCCATATCCATGTTTAGAATGTGAAAAATGTTTTGCACACAAATCAAATCTTGTTGCACATGAGAGAACTCACACAGGGGAAAAGCCATTTTCATGTTCAGAATGTGAGGAATGTTTTAAACGGAAATCAAATCTTATTGCACATGAGAGTACTCACAAACAGAAGTAGCAATTTTCTGTTTCCTTTCAAAACCATTTTATTGTCAAATGCTACAAGAAAAGATACAACTTTACAGTCTACAAGAGAAAGGAAATGCAGTTTACTATATTTGCTAGTTAATATTAAATGTATGAAACTTCTAGTAAACATCTTTTATTGAAAAATAAGCATAAACTACTTATCACAACTATGAGTCAATCATTTCTAGAATTCTCATTTAGAAATACAGTATAGCTTCATTTTAAAGCGCTTGTCAGATGTCTTTCCCTTCTGCCTGATATGACATTAGTTGTAGAGAGATGCTGCTGTACGTTATCAGGACCATTGCCGAGTCAACCACCAGTAATTGGCCTGATCACATACAGTATCATCTACTCATGGCTTACAGCAGATAAAGTGGGAGAGGTGGTTGGACAACCCTTTTAAAACTTGTTACCAATCATTATTAAACATCTGCCTTTAAATTTATATCCTTGTACTTGGATCTACTGTTTATATTGTTTTATTCTTTAGACTTTAAGATATTTACTAAGAACTTATGGAGTTGACGGAGAACTAGTTTTCTGCATCTAAATGGTAACAAATTACATAGCTATATGGTATAGTTAAAAAAGATATACCGTATTTTGCGGGCTATAAGATGCACCAGACCATAAAACGCACCCCAAATTTTGAGGTGGAAAAGGGGAAAACTTTTTTTTAATAAAATGGTGGTGCATCTTATAGTCCGATTTTTCTGTACTTTACCAGGAGGGTTGGCTGCGGTAGAGTTGGATCCCAGGTCTCTGCCGCAGAAAGCTGGTGGCTGCGGGCCCTGGGATGAGAGGAGGGGGTGTTCAGCGGTTCTAGGCTTGGGAGCCCAGATCTTAATTTGCTCATGCTCTGCCTCTGCCAGCCATTTTCCCGAAGTCCACCGCAGTGATAACAATAGGAAGTGCTAGGACTCCGGCTAAATGTTCTTAAAGCCAGGGGCCCGCCGCAGCCTCACATCACCTCACTCCTACCACCACCGCCAGCTTCCTGCAGCTGTAACCCAGCCTCCTGAGACCCTGTTCCAAAGCAGCCGCCTTCCCCCCATAAGCTACATGCGGATTATAAGACGCTCACCCATTTTTCCCCCATCTTATAATCTGAAAAATACGGTATGTCCATAACATTCACCTGAAGAATGGCAGATAATATGAAAGGAAGGGAAAAAGGTTAAACTTTATTAACCAATCTGCCCTAAGAGGGCAAACTTTCGCTTCCGATCCCGAGTGTTGAACAGAATGGATTGATATCCAGAATAAGACTGTGATCTATTTACGTAAAGCTTTATTTTAAATAAAGATTTATTTTACAAAAAAAATGTTGGGAAACAGTGTAAAATATAAAGAAAACAAAAATGCAATGATTTAGAATTTTGTTACAGCTATGTTTTATTCACAGCAGACAATAGAACACATCAGAAGGTAAAAAGTTAAATAGACCATTTGATATGGTGCTCCTGGGTCAGAGCACAACCACCATAAAAAGAAAAAAATGGCTTTATTTAAAGCTAAAATGAGTTTTGGCTGCATCCAGCCTTCGTCAGTTATACCGCTTTTTTATTTTAATGGTGGTCTTATATATTTCCATTCTTCAATTGATCACTGGGAGCACCTTTTCACCTGGTTAATTTCACTTTTCCAGTTTGTTACTCCCGACAGTACACAGGAGTCCTTCCTGGATCTATACAAGGACAAGATCAAATTGTAGTTAAAAGGCCCCTCCCATCTTCACAATTGCGTGAGGGTTGCTAGCACACCTCGGGACTCCGTGCCTCTGACCTCGGGGCTTGGCATCTGGACCCATGCGTTTGGACTCATGGCTCCGGGCTTGAGCCTGTTGTGCCTTGGGCCTCCGAGCCTCTAGCCTTGCACCTCGCACCTCACAACTTGGGTCTTTATCCTCAACTCCAGTTAGAGGGGCATTGTGCCTCTTTATCCGGATCCACCTTAATTTGCCTCATTCTGTTGGACTCTACCCTTTATTGCTAAACTCTGGATTCTATTTCATAGTTTATGGTTGAAGGGAAACATATGTCTATCGAGCTCATCATAGAACATGACCTACTATTGATCCAGGGAGAGGAATTAAAATCCCATGAGTCAGAAGCTAATTTCCCCATTTTAGGGGAAAAGATAATTACATATACAGCAATCATACTAGTTCTGGGATTAAAACCTCACATCATGTTCCAGCGGATTAATACATTGGAATCCTCACATAAACAATCTCTATCCTCTTCTGTGTATGCGGACTTGTTAAAAGCAAGGGAGGAGCTTAGGGTCCTACTGGGTCAAAAATATTCCCGTCAAAAAATCAGATTCCATCGATTTATGTATGAACATGCGGATAAATGTGGTAGGGCATTGGCTAGGGTGCTACATCCCAGAAAGTACACTAGTTATATCCCACAAATCATGCAGATCGGGGGACCCGCACACAGGATCCAACCCAAATTACCGAATCCTTTCCAGCTTATTATAGTGACCTTTATAATATTAAGGGGCAATTCAGGGACATGTCAGCTTCGTCTCTTCACCTTAAAATAAATGACTGTATCAGACAAAATGCACTCCCAACTATCCATCCTGGAATTGCAGACTCTCTGGAGGAGGACTTTTCAGAGGTTTCAAAGGAAGAGATTGCTGCCATTATTAAATCAAATCCCGTGGGAAAGAGCCCAGGCTCTGATGGGTTCACTCCAATATTTTATAAGGTATTTAGCGAACAGCCTGTCCCTTTCCTAACAAAAGTCTTCAGTTCAGAGGGATCCCCATTCGTGCCCTAGTCCCTGGAGGCCCACATCAGCGTTTTACCAAAACCAGGGAAAGATCCATTGTTAATTTCCAATAATAGGCCCATCTCTTTGATTAATGTAGACATCAAAATATTTTCGAAGGCCCTGGCAAATAGGTTGGCACCTTTGTTACCTGGGGTTATTTATACAGATCACGTATGGTTTGTCAAGGGCCGGGAGGCCAGAGATAGTATGTATAAAACTCTTCTCCTGATGGCTCAGGCGAGGTCCAGATCGCTCGCATTGTGTTTGCTTTTGGTTGACGCGGAGAAGGCCTTCGACCGGGTCAGTTGGAGCTTCATGTCAGCTTCCTTGCATCAATTGGGCCTGGGCACCAATTTATTGAGAAAATTCTCTCTATATAGGGGCCCTACAGCTAGGGTTAGGGTTAATGGGTTCCTGTCCTCCCCTATCCACATCAACAACGGTACACGGCAGGGGTGTCCTCTGTCCCCTCTCTTGTATGTATTGCTAATGGAACATCTGGCAATAGCCATTAGAAAGAACCCCAGCATTCACGGTATTCTAGTTGGGGTAGGTCAATGTAAATTGGCCCTATATGCAGATGACCTCAAGTTTATATCACAGCCTCGCATTTCCTTCCCCTCCATAGTCAAAGAATTTGAGACATTTGGCCATCTTAGTAATTTTAAAGTGAATTATTCTAAATCAGAGGCCCTTAATATAACTTTATCTAGAGATGTAGTTCAACATCTTAAAGATAATTTTCCCTTTAAATGGCAGGAAACAGCATTAAGATACTTGGGAGTAACCATCCCGACAGATCATACTAAACTATATTCTTTAAACTTCCAACCCTTTTTTGGATAAGACTTTGAAAGACTTATATATAGCTATGATAAGCGGAAGCTCTCATGGTTCGGTCGTATCAATGCGATAAAAATGGATGTACTTCCTCGTTTCCTGTATATTTTCCAAACAGTTCCTCTAATTCCTCCTCCTTCTTTCTTTTCCAGAATCCAATCAGCCATCTCGAGATTTGTGTGGGGGAGTGGTAGACCCTGGATCGGCATGGGTACTTTATATAGGCACAAAGGCTCAGGGGGCGCGGGTCTTCCGAATTTCAAATGGTATCATAGAGCAGCGCTATTGCTAGACTGGCAGTTCCACAGTTCAGACAAACAATGGGTGGGAATAGAACAAATTAGCTCTACAATTCCACTCCATAACCTCTATCGTCCTGGGCTTGTTTCGTTTTCAGAAAAAGGGGCTCCTAAGATTCTGCTTAACTGCTGCGCGCACTGTGATCCCGAGACATTGGAAATCCTCCCAATCTCCTAATGTGTCTGAATGGGTCAAGGAGATGACCAGCCTTCAAAGTATGTAGGAATTGTCCGCTGAGGTTAATGGATCAATGGAGAAATATCTGCAGGTTTGGATTTTGTATATGGACTCTCAGGATTTTCAATCCCTCTTTTCTAAGCCATAAGGAAGATAGATTGAACAATACGGGTTAGACGACGTCATTATAGGGGTGCAAGTTGCCCCCTTCTACATCAGAGTTCATGGTTCCTCCCCCCCTTGTTTCTTCCTCTCTCCTCCCCCTATTCCTCTTCTTAGTCTCATTTTTTCCTTTCGTGTTTATACCATTATTACTTGGAGTGACCTAGCTCCTCTTGTTTGGGTCACTCTTTCAGCGGATACCTCATATGTATCGCCAAAGGTCATACAGTCTCCCTAGATAGGGGATACCTACATCCGCCATGGATTTTTTTTTCTTTTCAGATTTTGTTGGACTTGATTGAAAATGACTTTTGACCTGAAAGTTATACTATTTCGGGACTTGTTGGTTATAGGTCTTGATATACAGTTGTAAATGAGATTTCTTTTTGTACTTAATACTTTTTATGTTGCTGAATCCTTTGTTACCTGTTTGTTTTGAAATTCTTTTGAATAAAAACCAGATTAAACATAAACCTCCCATCACAGAATTTACTGCCCATAACCTGTAATAATATATTTATCAAGAAAGGCATCCAGACCCCATTGTACTTTGTTGGGAATCAAACATTATAATATCATGCTACAGTAGAGAATCCATAGTCTCACTGCTTGTTAAATATTGATTATTGACTTATTGTTACACTCAATTCTGTACTAAGCCTTGTGGAAGGTTTTGCTGACATTACATTTGCTATTCCAGTATATTTATCTCAGAGTAAAAGTTAACACCATATAGAGAGAACACGTTCTCTATGGGACATATATATATCTATGGCTCATAGGAAGTAGGGGCTGTCACTTGGGGGCTTCTCCTTCACTCTCTACGGACTTCAGACTCCACACAGACTTTAAATGGAATGAACAATTGGTATGTGAGTTAGGCATGATGACTACCATATGCCATGACAGAGACAGACGCCATTTACCATTCAGAATCTCAGTAATGATGGGGAACAAACTTTGATATGGACAATCTCTTTGTAACTATTTCACCTATTTTATGTTTTGCTGCAAAGATTCTTTTTGGCGGACAATCCAATTAACCACTACTTTTTTAATGAGAAATATCATTACATTTTCTTTAGGCTACTTTCACATTTCCTTTTTTTTTTAATCCGTCACAATGCATCGTTTGGGGATAAAAACGCATCCTGCAAATTTGCCCGGAGGATGCGTTTTATTCCCATAGACTTGTATTGCCGACGGATCGCGACATATGGTCACACGTTGCTTCCGTCGTGCACTGGTTGCGTCGGGTTTTGGCGGACCGTCGTCACAGAAAAACGTTCAAGGGAACATTTTTCTGTACGTCGCATCCAGTGTTTCAGGCTGTACATGCCCAGCAGGAAATATCGCTCTCACAATCTTTCCTCACCCTGCAGTCTGACGGAAATGTGAAAGCACACACTTCCGTTGGTACGTCGCGCCGACGCTTCATGACAGCCCCGTACCGACGGAAATGTGAAAGAAGCCTTAGAGTATCGCATCTGGTAAAGAGTCCTGATGAAATAAATATACAAAATAAGCATTATTTAACACTGCTCTTACATTAAACAACTATAGTCTCACTGCTCTGACAGTAAAGAGTCGCCCTCTGTGATTGGTAACAGACCTTCTTTCCTTTAGATCAGGAATGTCAAACTGAAAGGGAACCTGTCACCCCCAAAATCGAAGGTTAGCTAAGCCCACCGGGGCTTATCTACAGCATTCTGTGTCCACGGTGTGGACCCTTCTGATGCCACGTAATGGGTAAGGAGTTTAGGGGTGGGGATGACTGTTATAATATGGAACACTTGATTCCAGATCCTTAAATAAGGATACTAGTTATACCGAATACCCTGCCCCTGTATATGCCTACCCAGTATGCACTATGCACTTTATTATTACTTGTCTATGGTATCATCAGAGGTTCACATTGTGTATTCTGTGCTACTTTTGTTTCCCTTGCTGAAATAGTTTGTACTTACTGTTTTTTTTATTTTAATTTTCACATTTTTGTTAAGTACTGTCTAATAAAATTTACACTTTTCTAATGAATATGTACATGTACTCCATCTTGTTTGGGTATATGGATTTAAGTATTAATTAGGGGTGCATTTATTGCTGCACATGCTGCTCATTCTGTTTCTTCTTTGAAAATGCAACATGCAAGTTGAAAAACAATGTTTTATTGTTGCATTACTTGGGGCCACTAACTAAAAAATCCTGAGGATATAACTTTGGTACATTACCATTTATTTCTGAAGATATTGTGCAGTCTATGAAAAAATTGAAGTGGTGGCAATAATGGTGAGCAGCAATGTGTTCCCCCATCCCCATGGCACATTTCTTTGGGATGATGGTAAAGCCTTCCTTCCTTAGAACATAAACTATTGCTGGACTTTGCGGAGATGATTTCCCCAATTCTGGCTGAATATCACAAAATTTCATCCAGGTAGGCTGCTGTGTACTTCTTGTGAGGCGCTTTGCAACCCTGCAATACTGAAAACATCCATCTGGCATTGAAAAAGCAATCTTCTTCTTGCATCTCGTGCACACACGGCTCCGCTCCGTACACCTCGTACACACACGGCTCTACTCCGTACACCTACGGCCCTGCTCCGTACACCTCATACACACACGGCCCTGCTCTGTACACCTCATACACACACGGCCCTGCTCCGTACACCTCATACACACACGGCTCAGCTCAGTACACCTCATACACACACGGCTCCGCTCCGTACACCTCATACACACACGGCTCAGCTCAGTACACCTCGTATACACACGGCTCAGCTCAGTACACCTCGTATACACACGGCCCTGCTCCGTACACCTCGTACACACACGGCCCTGCTCCGTACACCTCGTACACACACGGCTCAGCTCAGTACACCTCATACACACACGGCCCTGCTCCGTACACCTCGTACACACACGGCTCAGCTCACTACACCTCGTACACACACGGCTCTGCTCCATACACCTCGTATACACACGGCTCAGCTCACTACACCTCGTACACACACGGCTCTGCTCCATACACCTCGTACACACACGGCTCTGCTCTGTACACCTCGTGCACACACGGCTCTGCTCTGTACACTTCGTACACACGCAGCTCCGCTCCGTACACATCAAACACTCACATCTCTACAACATCCACCCTGCAAATTCCTCCTGACCCCACACAGAAACTTCCCCTCATCCAGCACCATGACAACCAGCAAAGCACAGTCCTGCATACACTGAGGCCCCTGATCATGTGACCCCTGACTCCTCCCCTCCTGTGACCTCATCACAGGTCCTGTGCGCACAGAGCAGCCATATATGTGCGATGTGCAGCTCTGCAGGTGGAGGTAGGTATTATAATTAATGTGGACTTTAACTGCTTAGCAAGTACATGTAACTATATATCCTGCGTTGGGAGCTCCTGTGTAGAGGGGGCTCAGGAGTCAATGCCGATATGAAATACAGCGGCATTTGTGTCTAACATCCACGGCATTTCATTAATGTTATAACTAGTGACATATTTTTATTATTATTTACTATTATAGCACAATTTATTCCATGGTGCTTTACATGTGAGTAGGGGTATACATAATAAAAACAAGTACAGTAATCTTAACCCCTTAACGACCGCCGATACGCCTTTTAACGGCGGCAGTTAAGGCTACTTAAACCACAGCGCCGTTAATTAACGGCGCTGTGGAAAAAGTAAATAGCGCCCCCCAGAGTCCGATTTTCTCCGGGGTCTCGGTTGCCGGGGGTAGCAGAGACCCCAGAGAACATGATTCCGGGTTTTTTTTACCGACCCCGCTTTTGCGATCGCCGGTAATTAACCGTTTACCGGCGATCGCAAAAAACAACACGATTTCCCGTTTAATTTCTCTGTCCTCCGATGTGATCGCACATCAGAGGACAGAGAAATGGGGTCCCAGATAGCCCCCCGATACTCACCTATCTCCCCCGGTGCTCCTCGTGGCTCCCGATGGGTGCCGCCATCTTTTTCCAGCAAAAAAATGGCGGGCGCATGCGCAGTGCGCCCGCCGGCCGGCAACTGGAGGATCTTTGGGGTCTCGGCTGCTGGGGGTAGCTGAGACCTCAAAGAACATGATCGGGGTCGGTTATACCAACCCCTGTTTTGCGATCGCCGGTAATTAACTGTTTACCGGCGATCGCAAAAAAAAAGTGGTGTGAAATTCTCTGTCCTCTGATGTGATCGCACATCAGAGGACAGAGAAATGAAATTCGAGGGACCCTATTATACTTACCGGTGTCCCTGGGTCCTCCTGCGTCCTCTCCTGCCCGCCGGCATCTTCTTTGGGAAACAAAATAGCTTGCGCAGTGCGCCCGCCATCTGCCGGCTGGCAGGAGAAAGCAGTTGGGGCTAAAATTAGGGCTAGGGTTAGGGCTAAATTTAGGGTTAGGGTTGGGGCTAAATATAGGGTTAGGGTTGGGGCTAAATTTAGGGTTAGGCTTCTTTCACACTTGCGTCGGTACGGGGGCATCCGCTGCCCAATCTATGTCCTGGGGAGGAGGGGGCGGAGTTACGGCCACGCATGCGCTGTCGGAAATGGCGGACGCGACGTACAAAAAAAATTACATTGAACGATTTTTTGTGCCGACGGTCCGCCAAAACACAACTGATCCAGTGCACGTCGCGATCCGTCGGCAATACAAGTCTATGGGCAAAAAACGCATCCTGCGGGCACATTTGCAGGATCCGTTTTTTGTCCACAACTACGGATTGCGACGGATGCCAAACGACGCAAGTGTGAAAGTAGCTTTAGGGTTAGGGTTGGGACTAAAGTTAGGGCTAGGGTTAGGGTTGGAGCTAAAGTTAGGGTTAGGGTTGGGGCTAAATTTAGGGTTGGGGCTAAAGTTAGGGCTAGGGTTGCGGCTAAAGTTAGGGCTAGGATTGCCGCTAAAGTTAGGGTTAGAGTTGGGATTAGGGTTGGCATTAGGGTTACGCTTGGGATTAGGGATAGGTTTGGGATTAGGGTTAAGGTTAGGGTTGGGATTAGGGGTGTATTGGGATTAGGGTTAGGTTTGAGGTTAGGGTTGAGATTAGGATTGGGGGTGTGTTGGATTTAGGGTTTTGATTAGGGTTATTGTTAGGGTTGACATTAGGGTTGTTTTGGGGTAAGGGTTGTGATTATCGTTAGGGTTGTGATTAGGATTATGGATCAGGTTGGGATTAGGGTTAGGGGTGTGTTGGGGTTAGGGTTGGAGCTAGAATTGGGGGGTTTCCACTGTTTAGGTACATCAGGGGGTCTCCAAACACGACAGCCAATTTTGCGCTCAAAAAGTCAAATGGTGCTCCCTCCATTCTGAACTCTGCCGTGCGCCCAAACTGGGTTACCCCCATATATGGGGCATCAGCGTACTCGGGATAAATTGGACAACAACTTTTGGGGTCCAATTTCTCCTGTTACCCTTGTAAAAATAAAAACTTGGGGGCTACAAAATCTTTTTTGTGGAAAAAAAAAATATTTTTTATTTTCACGACTCTGCATTATAAACTTCTGTGAAGCACTTGGGCATTCAAAGTTCTCACCACACATCTATATAAGTTCCTTGGGGGGTCTAGTTTCCAAAATGGGGTCACTTGTGGGGGGTTACTACTGTTTAGGTACATCAGGGGCTCTGCAAACGCAACATAATGCCCACAGACCATTCTATCTAAGCCTGCATTCCAAAATGGCGCTCCTTCCTTTCCGAGCTCTGCCGTGCGCCCAAACAGTGGTTTACCCCCACATATGGAGCATCAGCGTACTCGGGATAAATTGGACAATAACTTTAGTGGTCCAATTTCTCCTGTTACCCTTGTGAAAATAAAAACTTGGGGGCTACAAAATCTTTTTTGTGGAAAAAAAAATATTTTTTATTTTCACGACTCTGCATTCTAAACTTCTGTGAAGCACTTGGGCATTCAAAGTTCTCACCACACATCTAGATAAGTTCCATGGGGGGTCTAGTTTCCAAAATGGGGTCACATGGGGAGGGTTTCTACTGTTTAGGCACATCAGGGGCTCTCCAAACGCGACATGGCGTCCGATCTCAATTTCAGCCAATTCTACATTGAAAAAGTAAAATGGCACTCCTCCTCCAAGCTCTGCGGTGCGCCCAAACAGTGGTTTACCCCCACATATGAGGTATTGACGTACTCAGGAGAAATTGCACAACAACTTTTGTGGTCTAATTTCTAATGTTACGCTTGTGAAAATAAAAATTTGGGGGCAAAAAGATCATTTTTGTAGAAAAAATGCGATTTTTTATTTTCACGGCTCTACGTTACAAACTTCTGTGAAGCACCTGGGGGTTTAAAGTTCTCACCACACATCTAAATAAGTTCCTTAAGGGGTCTAGTTTACAAAATGGGGTCACTTGTGGGGGGTTTCCACTGTTTAGGCACATCAGGGGCTCTCCAAATGCGACATGGCGTCCGATCTCAATTCCAGCCAATTCTACATTGAAAAAGTAAAACGGCACTCTTTCTCTTCCAAGCTCTGCGGTGCGCCTAAACAGTGGTTTACCCCCACATATGGGGTATCAACGTACTCAGGAGAAATTGCACGACAACTTTTGTGGTCTAATTTCTCCTGTTACCCTTGTGAAAATAAAAACTTGGGGGCAAAAAGATCATTTTTGTAGAAAAAATTAGATTTTTTATTTTCACGGCTCTACGTTATAAACTTCTGTGAAGCACTTGGGGGTTCAAAGTGCTCACCACACATCTAGATAAGTTCCTTAAGGGGTCTAGTTTCCAAAATGGTGTCACTTGTGGGGGGTTTCCACTGTTTAGGCACATCAGGGGCTCTCCAAACGCAACATGGCGTCCGATCTCAATTCCAGCCAATTCTGCATTGAAAAAGTCAAACAGCGCTCCTTCACTTCCAAGCTCTGCGGTGCGCCCAAAAAGTGGTTTACCCCCACATATGGGGTATTGGCGTGTTCAGGAGAAATTGCGTAACAAAATTTATGGTTACATTTCTGTTTTTACACATGTGAAAATAAAAAAAATGGTTCTGAATTAAAATGTTTGCAAAAAAAGTTAAATGTTCATTTTTTCCTTCCACATTGTTTCAGTTCCTGTGAAGCACGTAAAGGGTTAATAAACTTCTTGAATGTGGTTTTGAGCACCTTGAGGGGTGCAGTTTTTAGAATGGTGTCACAGTTGGTTATTTTCTATCATATAGACCTCTCAAAATGACTTCAAATGTGATGTGGTCCCTAAAAAAAAATGGTGTTGTAAAAATGAGAAATTGCTGGTCAACTTTTAACCCTTATAAGTCCCTAACAAAAAAAATTTTTTTTTACAAAATTGTGCTGATGTAAAGTAAACATGTGGGAAATGTTATTTATTAACTATTTTTCGTGACATATCTCTCTGATTTAAGGGCATAAAAATACAAAGTTTGAAAATTGCAAAATTTTAAAAATTTTCGCCATATTTCCGTTTTTTTCATAAATAATCGCAAGTAATATCGAAGAAATGTTACCACTATCATGAAGTACAATATGTCACAAAAAAAACAGTCTCAGAATCAGCGGGATCCGTTAAAGCGTTCCAGAGTTATAACCTCATAAAGGGACAGTGGTCAGAATTGTAAAAATTGGCTAGGTCATTAAGTACCAAATTGGCTCTGTCACTAAGGGGTTAAACCATAAAAGTCACGACTGGTACAGGAAGAGAGGACGCTGCACGCGAGGGCTAACAATCTACAGGGGATGGGTGAGGATACAGTAGGTGAGGATAGAGCTGGTCGTGCAGCAGTATGGTGGAGCAATGGTTACTGTAGGTTGTAGGCTTGTCGGAAGAGGTAGGTCTTCAGGTTGAAGGTTTCGATGGTGGGCGAGAGTCTGATATATTGGGGTAGAGCGTTCCAGAGTAGGGGTGATGCGTGGGAGAAATCTTATATGCGATTGTGAGAAGAGGAGATAAGAGGGGAGTATAGAAGGAGATCTTTTGAGGATCGGAGGATGCGTGCAAGTAAATACTGGGAGACGAGGTCACAGATGTATGGAGGAGACAGGTTGTGGATGGCTTTGTATGTCATGGTTAGGGTTTGGAACTGGAGTCTCTGGGTTATGGGGAGCCAGTGAAGGGACTGACAGAGGGGAGATGCTGGGGAATAGCGGGGGGACAGGTGGATTAGTCGGGCAGCAGAGTTTAGAATAGACTGGAGGGGCGCGAGAGTGTTAGCAGGGAGGCCACAAAACAGGAGGTTGCAGTAGTCAAGGCGGGAGATGATGAGAGCATGGACTAAGGTTTTTACCTATCCTCTTGCCTCCCGGCAATGCACTCACTACGACTGCCAGGAGCCTTCTGAAGGTCCCCGTAATTGCCATCTTGGTTTCCCTGGTTTCCATATGCTGAGCTTCAACTGAGACAGCAATTTACACTATATACTGCAATACAGTGGAATTACAGTATATAATAGAAGCGATCAGACAATTACAGATTTAAAGGGAACCACCCTGTCACCCCCAAAATCGAAGGTGAGCTAAGCCCATCATCATCAGGGGCTTATCTACAGCATTCTGTAATGCTGTAGATAAGCCCCCGATGTATCCTGAAAGATGAGAAAAAAATGTTAGATTATACTCACCCAGGGGCCGTCCCGATCCGGTTCTGGTCCGATGGGCGTCCCGGTCCGGAGCCCCCCATCTTCTTACGATGACGTCCTCTTCTTGTATTCACGCTCCGGCGCAGGCGTACTTTGTCTGCCCTGTTGAGGGCAGAGCAAAGTACTGAAGAGCGCAGGCGCCGGGCCTCTCTGATCTTTCCTGGCGACTGCACACTGCAGTACTTTGCAGCACTACTAACTTCGCTCACTGGTTCCTTACTGGATGATTTTTACAAGCGATCTTTATGATTTTCTATTTGCTCCCCATTCAGGTATAAAAGAATTTTCCAGATTGACCCATCAAGGATGGACAAGGGCAAGATGGCCGAGAGGATATTACACTTCACTCTAGAGATCCTCTTCCGTCTTACTGGGGAGGTGAGAGATTCTGATGATGTCACATTACATCATTCTTATCTATGGGAATAACAGATGGTCAGAACTGGAGAGGTGAGGACTCTGGAAATGTCTGTAGTGAGACTTATTAATGTGTCTCTCCATAACCAGGATTGCACGGTAGTGAAGAAGACCTCTAGTGAGCGCTGTCAGGCCCCTGTGTCTGAGGGATGGGGAAGACCCCTGAACCCAATCACAGGGCCTCCACCTCACCCCCTGATACATGAGGACATCAATCACCAGAAGATCCTAGAACTCGCCTACAAGATGACTGAGTTGCTGACTGGAGAGGTGACACTGCTGGGAATGCTGGGACATTATACAGTAATGCTATGAAGGGATCGGGGGATGACGATATTATTGTATGTGTCAGGTTCCTATAAGGTGTCAGGATGTCGCCGTCTATTTCTCCATGGAAGAGTGGGAGTATCTAGAAGGACACAACGATCTGTACAAGTACGTCATGATGGAGGTTCCCCAGCCCCTCACATCAACAGGTAATAGACAGGACTAAATACACACGGTCTATTTTCTCCTACACCTCATTGGGGGACACAGGACCATGGGTGTCATGCTGCCGCCACTAGGAGGACAGTAAGCAAATACAGAAAGAATAGCTCCTCCCCTGCAGTATACACCCTCCTGCTGGATCTAAAGGAGCCAGTTCTTGCTTAGTGTCTGTAGGAGGCACTTGGGTCTGCTTTCAGACCCCACTGTTTTTATTTTTATTTTACTTTTTATTCTATTTTTGCCCGACGGATCCTTTCTAGGTTCCGATCTCCCCTGAATCATCAACAGGCAAGTACGTGGAGCGTTCCTCCCGTATCCTTTCCTGCAACGTTGGATGCCAGCCCTGAGCTCACCTTGGGCGACGGTTCCTTCGCGTTCCAATCTCCCCCCTCCATAGCAGGTGACTACGTGGAGTAGCCCTCCATCTACCTCTCCTGGAGCCATGTGCATAGCTGGACATAATATGTATGGCGTCCGTACAGCCCCCCACTGCATCACCACTGATATAGCAGATGACGCAAGGCGGTAGAAGCTCTCCACACCCTCCCTGACTATGGCGACGGTGGATTGAGCACCGGCCCACCGCATCTACCGTGAGTACACTGCGGGGTCCTGGTCCCCTGGGTATGGGAGGTCCGCATCTTAAAGCCCGGGCACGTGGGTGGTCCGCAGTGCTGCAATTCAATAAGGAGTGTGGTTTAAGAATGGCGCTAATAGCGGTTGCGGCGCTGCAGGCCGCAACCGCAGGTTTTTAAAAATGTAGCCCCCGGCTTTTCCCCTTCATACAGGCCGGAGTTTTGGCCACGCCCACCGGCAGTTACTGCCGCCCACTCTGGTGCTTCTTGTTCCCTGAGAAGCGATCTCACTTTCTGATCTCGGCGGCCATCTTGGGACACCCACAGGGCTGATGCTGCAGTGCTGCTCCAGCCTTTTTAAATCACAGCCTTCAGGACTAGCGATTTCTGGGCATACACTACAGACCTCCCCTGGGGACTAAAGTCACAGGACCTGGGTAAGCTGCAGAAACATAGCTTAACCCTTCCCCTGCTAGTAAGCGCTCTCCTCAAGGCTATACTATGTCGCAATCAAAGCCTCACAAAAAGTCGGGGAAAACCCACACTGTGTTCTTCGCTGCATGTACCTCTTGTAAGGTGTAATTACCCAGGGGTCACAATACTGCATTGTGCACAGCTTGTGAATTGGTGACTGCTCAGGGACCACCTGTTACTGATACTGAACCCAGTGAGCCTAGTCCCCCTGAGTGGGCTACCTCCCTTACACGGTCTACGGCATCCCTCGCAAAAGCGTTAGACTCGTTCCGAGACCCTTTCTCTAACCAGGGCACTATTTCGGACGACGCTTCTGATCGACAGAACCCCTCGTACTCCATGGGTCGTACCTTGCCAAGGAGCTCTTGCTCTTTCAGGAAAAGGACTCATGCCATATCCCCAGACCATCGCCGGGATTCAGGTTGTAAGAGCTACATTTCTCGCTCCCCTTCCATTGGGGCTAGTAGAGAACCTGTTTCAGAGGATGATTCTGACAGGTCCCTAGATCAGGAATTTCAACACGATCAGGAAACTCTCGACTCTCTGATTGAGTCAGTGAATAAGGCTTTGAAGCTTGATGAGGAACATTCATCTAAAACGTATCATGCCGTGTCCTTTAAGAGGACGAAGCGAGCTCATAGAGTGTTCGCCAGGAAATTGTTGATTCTCACAGGATCTGTCCAGATAAACGATTTACAGGGCAGAAGCCCATGGAGTCAAAATATCCCTTTGCCCAGGATCTAAGAAAAGATTGGTCACAGTCTCCCCCGGTAGATCCTCCGGTATCGCGCCTGGCTACTAAATCTGTTTTATCCTCTTTGGAGGGCGCCTCGATTAAAAACCCAACCGATCGTCAGATCGACAATATGGCGCGTTCAGCCTTTGAAGCCTCAGCAGTCGCACTCTTCCCATCTTTTGCCGCTACGTGGGTGGCTAAGGCTATGACCCACCGGGCTGAGGTCTTGTCTTCAGCGATGCTGGATACCAACCTTCCCCCCCCCCCCCCCCCCGATGCTGGATACCAACCTTCCCCCCCCCCCCCCCGAGATAGCAGGCCTCGCTACTTAGATGGCCAGAGCTGGAGATTTTGTAGTGACCGCGTCCCTGGATGCTGCTAACTGCGCTTCTCAGGCAGCAGCAAACGCCATCACCATCCGGAGGTCCTTATGGCTCAGGGACTGGCTTGCGGATTCTGCTTCCAAAAGGTCATTGACTTCTCTTCCTTATCAGAGCCGTCGCCTTTTTGGTAAAAAGCTCGACCAATTAATTTCCGACGTCACTGGAGGGAAGAGTACATTTTTTCCACAACAGAGACCTTTCGGCCCTTTCGAAACCAGCATCAGCAGGCTCGGTCCCCATTTTGTTTGTTCCAACTCAAATTGGTCCTCTACTTCCATATCTTCCGGACCCGGCCGGGCACAGTGTAGGGATAGAGGTCCCCAGACCTTACAAACCTTCCCCTTCATGGAGAGGCAGGCCTAGTCAGTCAGGATCCAGGGGGTCCAGACCGGGCAGGTCTCCCACACAATGACTCCCTGTGGTATCCGGAGGACACTCTCAAAGTAGGCGGTTGCCTGCTTTCCTTCAGCGGCGCGTGGCTCTCGGTCATTCACGACTAATGGGTCACGACCTATTGTCCTCCGGATACAAGCTAGAATTCGCCTCTCTTCCACCAAATCGTTTTTTCCTGTCTTCTCCTCCCAGGGCAAAAGCATCAGAGTTCTTCCAAGCTATAAGCTCCCTGAGGAAAGACGGAGTTATTATTCCGGTCCCTCAAAGCGAAAGGTTTCAAGGTTTTTATTCAAACCTCTTCATCGTTCCAAAGAAGGACGGTACAGTACGGCCCATACTGGACCTAAAACTGCTGAACAAGTTCGTCAGGGCGCGACGGTTCCGGATGGAATCGCTTCGTTCTGTCATCGCCTCCATGGAAAAAGGCGAGTTCCTGGCGTCTATAGACATCCAGGACGCGTACCTCCACATTCCTATTTTACCTTCTCACCAAAGGTTTCTTCGGTTCGCAGTTCAGGAAGATCACTTTCAATTCGTTGCTCTGCCCTTCGGCCTCGCCACCACTCCAAGGGTATTCACCAAGGTCATGGCGGCTGCCGTGGCCATCCTTCACACCCAAGGTGTGGTGGTGCTACCGTATCTAGACAATATCCTCATCAAAGGCCCCTCTTTTCGCACCTGCAAGGAGGCTGTGAACATCACAATAGATACTCTTTCTCCTCTGGGTTGGAAGATAAACTTCAAAAAATCTTCCCCATTACCAGCTCAGCGAATTTCCTTTCTAGGAATGATACTCGACTCCTCCCGGGGGTTGGTTCTTCTTCCCCCGGAAAAGATCTCAGTCTTACAGCGAGAATCTCAGAGGCTCTCTCAGCCTCGCACTCACTCTCTGCGCCTCAGTATGAGAGTTCTCGGCAGGATGGTAGCAGCTATGGAGGTGGTTCCATTTGCTCAATTACACGTCCGACCCCTACAGCATGCCCTCCAGGCTGTTTGGGACAGGAACCCGTTCTCCCTCGACCACCGGTTCCTCCTTTCCCAGCGAGTCACAGTCTCTCAGGTGGTGGACATTGAAATCCTCCCTGAATCAAGGGAAGTCCTTTCTTCCAGTACATTGGTTACCGCTGACAACAGATGCCAGTCTTCTAGGCTGGGGAGCGGTGTTCCTTCATCACACTTCTCAGGGCCGCTGGTCCCCCCAGGAATTACACCTTCCAATCAACATCTTGGAAATCCGGGCAATCAGGTTGGCGCTTCAGGATTCAGTCCGACAATGCCACTGCAGTGGCATACATCAACCGCCAAGGGGGAACCCGCAGCAAGACAGCCATGAACGAGGTAGGCCACATCCTCCGATGGGCCGAGGAAAACCGCTCAATGATCTCTGCGGTTCACATCCCGGGAGTGGACAATTGGGAGGCAGATTTCCTCAGTCGTCAGGGCCTCGACTCCAGGGAGTGGTCTCTCCGTCCGGAGATCTTCCACCAGATCTGCTGTCATTGGGGAATTCCGGATGTGGATCTGATGGCCTCACGGCTAAATCCCAAAGTTCCCGACTTCATAGCTCAGTACCACGATCCGGCAGCTATCGGGGCAGATGCTCTCATACTCCCGTGGCATCATTTTCGACTTCCGTACATATTTCTCCCACTTCCTTTACTGCCGAGAGTCATCAAGAAAATCAGAGCGGAGAGGGTACCGGTAATCCTGATTGCGCCAGATTGGCCGCGCGTGGTACGCGGAACTTTTTCAACTAGTCGCCGATGTTCCCTGGTGATTACCGAATTGCGCAGACCTGCTATCACAGGGCCCCATTTACCACCAGAACTCCAAGACCCTGTGTTTCATAGCATGGCCGTTGAGTCCTGGGTTCTAACCCAGGCAAGTTTCTCTCCGGAAGTCATCTCTACCATGATCAGCGCTAGAAAGCTTATGTCTATGCGCATTTATCATCGCACTTGGAAAACCTTCTTTTCCTGGTGCAACGACTGGGGACGTTCTCCTCTTGAATTTTCCATTCCTTCCATCTTCGAATTTTTACAAACGGTTTTGACTTAGGTCTCGCCCTTAGTTCAGATTTCAGCCCTGTCCGTTCTGTTCCATCGCAGGATTGCCAACAGATTACAAGTGAAGACGTTCATTCAGGGAGTCTCCCATAGGGTGCCACCCTATAAGATGCCGTTGGAACCATGGGACCTTAATCTGGTTCTCAGAGTCTTGCAGGAAGCTCCTTTCGAACTTTTACAGGAGGTTTCCCTGTCCTTTCTTTCATGGAAGGTTGCCTTCCTGGTCGCGGTCACGTCCATTAGACGAGTGTCAGAGCTGGCGGCTCTGTCTTGTCAAGTTCTGTTCCTGAATTTTCATCAGGATAAGGTGGTGGTGAGAACATCCCCATCTTTTCTACCGAAGGTTGTCTCCTCTTTTCATCTCAATGAGGACATTGTTTTACCGTCACTCTTTCCGGCACCAGTACATCACATCGAGAAGGCCCTACACACACTGGATTTAGTGAGAGCTCTTAGGAGATACCTCTCGCGGACAGCGTCTTTCCACAGCTCAGATGCCCTGTTCGTGCTTCTGGAAGGACCAAGGAAAGGGTTTCCCGCTTCCAAGACGACAATAGCCAAATGGATTCGTTAGGCTATTCAGGAGTCCTACCGAGTCAGAGGTCTTCCTGTCCCAGCAGGGATTAAAGCTCACTCCACTCGATCAGTGGGTGCGTCTTGGGCCATCCGGCACCAAGCTTCGGCAGCACAAGTTTGCAAAGCTGCGACTTGGTCCAGCCTGCATACGTTTACAAAGCATTACCATATTCACTCTCAGGCCTCGGCAGATGCGACCGTCGGCAGACGAATTTTGCAGGCGGCAGTGCCGCATCTGTAACTTGTGGGTGCAAGGAGCAATTGCAGTTGATTGTTTCCCACCCAGGGACTGCTTTAGGACGTCCCATGGTCCTGTGTCCCCCAATGAGGCATAGGAGAAAAGGAGATTTTTGTGTACTCACCAAAAAATCCTTTTCTCCGAGCCAATCATTGGGGGACACAGCACCCACCCTGTTAGCCTATTGGCTTTGGTTTTTCTGTGTTGACTTGGTTTTGACATAGTTCATCATTGTTAAATGTTAAGCTCCTACTGCCTTGTTACCGAACTGGTTAACTTAGAGCCAGCAGGAGGGTGTATATACTGCAGGGGAGGAGCTATTCTTTCTGTATTTGCTTAGTGTCCTCCTAGTGGCAGCAGCATGACACCCATGGTCCTGTGTCCCTCAATGATTGGCTCGGAAAAAAGGATTTTATCGTGAGTACACAAAAATCTCCTTATTCTCTGTATGTAAAGAGTGAATTCAGTCCCTGTATGTGTTTATTCCAGTTCTATCCAGTAAGAGGACAACACCAGAGAGATGTCCCCGTCCTCTTCTTCCACAGGACTGTAAACAAGAAGATCCCAATGGTCCTCAGGATCAACAGGTAGCTGGTGAAAAAGTGTCATGAAATCTCCATTATGATGTGTTCAGTTTTGTTTACTCTGTTGTCTCATTGGGGGACACAGGACCATGAGTGTTATGCTGCTGTCCACTAGGAGGCGACACTATGCATAATCTGAAAAAGATTAACCATGGCTCCTCTTCTGCAGTATACACCCCTGGACGGCGTCAGCCTTCTCCAGTTTTTGCTTAGTGTCGCATTTCAGGCACACCTAAAAAAAAATTTATTTATGCACTGCCAGGACTGCATCAAGACTACTGCGTCAGAGCCCCAAGAAGCCCCTGCCAATGCTTCGGTGTCTAATGCAACGCCGGAATGGGTCACTCAGAGGTCGCAATCTATGACGCAGTCTATAGATAACCAAACCTCCACATTACTTCAGGCTCTGCAGTGATGCCTCGGCCATGACCGTTACCCAGCAAAGGGAGAGCTTGACTCAGGAACAGGACGACCCTGGCACATCCACGTGTAGGTCAGGACGCAAGCGGGCCCATAGGTCAAGTCCATCTGCGTCATCCCATAGCACACAGTCATCCCCTTCTAGGGAGAGTGTTATGACCTGGTGGTTAAGAGGCCACACTGATATGACCTGGTGGCTAAAACGCAACATGGAACAAGCTCTGAGAAGGTGGTATCTCTACTGAACGCAGTCCCTAGTCCTAACAACACAACTAGAAATAGTTGTGGGATGTTCCTGACACTCCCTAGACACCTCGTCACAGCCTAAGATATAACTACCCCTAAAGAAGGAAATAGAAAGCTATCTTGCCTCAGAGAAACCCCCAAAAGGAAAGATAGCCCCCCACAAATATTGACTGTGAAAGGAGAGGGAAATGACGAACACAGAAATCAAATTAGAATTCAGCAAAGGGGAGGCCAATACTAAACTAGATAGACAGAGAGCAAAGGATACTGTGCGGTCAGTATTAAAAACTACAAAATCCACGCAGAGTTTACAAAAATGAACTCCACACTGACTCACGGTGTGGAGGGGCAAATCTGCTTTCCCAGAGCTCATGAATGGCCTGGACTTTAACAGGGTCCATTTCAATAGCCGAGGGAGAAAAAATGAAACCCAAAAAAGAAACCCTCTGAACTCCAAAGAGGCACTTAGACCCCTTCACAAACAACGCATTAGAACGAAGGACCTGAAACACCATCCTAACCTGCTTCACATGAGACTCCCAATCATCGGAGAAAACCAAAATATCATCCAAATACACAATCATAAATTTATCCAGGTAATTCCGGAAGATATCATTCATAAAGGACTGAAATACCGATGGAGCATTAGAGAGCCCGAATGGCATCACAAGATATTCAAAATGGCCTTCAGGCGTATTAAATGCTGTTTTCCATTCATCACCTTGTTTAATACGCACAAGATTATACGCCCCTCGGAGGTCGATTTTAGTAAACCAACTAGCACCCTTAATCCGAGCAAACAAATCAGAAAGCAAAGGCAACGGATACTGGAATTTGACAGTGATCTTATTGAGAAGGCGATAATCTATACAGGGTCTCAAGGAGCCATCCTTCTTGGCAACAAAAAAAAATCCCGCTCCCAACGGTGACGAAGACGGGCGACTATGCCCTTTCTCCAAGGACTCCTTTACATAACTCCGCATAGCGGCATGCTCTGGCACAGACAGATTGAAAAGTCGGCCCTTAGGGAACTTACATCCAGGAATCAAATTAATGGCACAATCGCAGTCCCTATGAGGAGGCAGGGAACTGGACTTGGGCTCATCAAATACATCCTGGAAATCCGACAAAAACTCAGGAACTTCAGGAGAAGGGGACGAGGAAATGGACATGAAAGGAATATCACTATGTATCCCCTGACAACCCCAACCAGTCACAGACATAGATCTCCAATCCAGCACTGGATTATGTTCCTGTAACCATGGAAAACCCAGCACAACAACATCATGCAAATTATGCAACACCAAAAAACGAATATTTTCCTGATGTGCTGGAGCCATGCACATGGTTAACTGTGTCCAGTACTGAGGTTTATTCTTGGCCAATGGCGTAGCATCAATCCCCCTTAAGGGAATAGGACTCTGCAAAGGTTCCAAGGAAAAACCACAGCGCCTGGCAAACTCTAAATCCATTAAGTTCAGGGCAGCGCCAGAATCCACAAATGCCATAACAGAAAAGGACGACAATGAGCCAATAAGGGTAACAGACAAGAGAAATTTAGGCTGCACAGTACTAATGGTAACAGACCTAGGGACCCTCCTAGTACGCTTAGGGCAATCAGAAATAGCATCAGCTGAATCACCACAGTAAAAACACAGGCCATTCTGACGTCTGAATTTCTGCCTTTCTGCTCTAGTCAAAATCCTATCACATTGCATAGGCTCAGGACTTCGCTCAGAGGACACTGCCATATGGTGCACCGCCTTACGCTCACGCAAGCGCCGATCAATCTGAATGGCTAGAGACATAGACTCGCTCAAACCGGCAGGCGCAGGAAAGCCCACCATAACATCTTTAATGGTTTCAGAAAGACCTTTTATGAAAATAGCAGCCAGCGCCTCTTCATTCCATTTAGTGAGCACAGACCATTTTCTAAATTTCTGGCAATATAACTCTGCTGCTTCCTGACCCTGACACAGGGCCAACAGTGTTTTCTCAGCATGCTCTACAGAGTTAGGTTCGTCATACAACAATCCGAGCGCCTGAAAAAAATGCATCTACATTCAATAATGCCGGATTCCCTGTTTCAAGAGCAAATGCCCAGTCTTGAGGATCACCACGCAGTAAGGATATGATGATTTTCACTTGCTGAATGGGATCACCAGAAGAACGGGGTTTCAAAGCAAAAAACAATTTGCAGCTATTTTTAAAGTTCAAAAACTTGGATCTGTCCCCAAAAAACAAATCAGGAGTAGGAATTCTTGGCTCTAGAGCCGGAGTCTGAACAATATAATCTTTGATACTCTGGACTCTTGCAGCAAGTTGATCCACACGAGAAAACAAACCCTGAACCTCCATACCAGAGCAGCACCACCCAGATGTCAAGAGGAAAAAAAAGGCAGAACAGAGCACAGAAAAAAAAATGGTTCAGAACTCTTTTTTTTTTTCCTTCTTTTGAGACACATTCAATTCATTCTTGGCCTGCTGTACTGTTATGACCTGGTGGTTAAGAGACCACACTGATATGACCTGGTGGCTAAAACGCAACATGGAACAAGCTCTGAGAAGGTGGTATCTCTACTGTCCGCAGTCCCTAATCCTAACAACACAACTAGAAATAGCCGTGGGATGTTCCTGACACTCCCTAGACACCTTGTCACAGCCTAAGATATAACTACCCCTAAAGAAGGAAATAGAAAGCTATCTTGCCTCAGAGAAACCCCCAAAAGGAAAGATAGGCCCCCACAAATATTGACTGTGAAAGGAGAGGGAAATGACGAACACAGAAATGAAATTAGAATTCAGCAAAGGGGAGGCCAATACTAAATTAGATAGTCAGAGAGCAAAGGATACTGTGCGGTCAGTATTAAAAACTACAAAATCCACGCAGAGTTTACAAAAATGAACTCCACACCGACTCATGGTGTGGAGGGGCAAATCTGCTTTCCCAGAGCTTCCAGCTAGCCTAAATAAGACATAGTGACAAGCTGGACAAAAGAGACAAAATGCAAAGCAATAGAGTCCAAACAAATGGACAAACAAACTAGCAAAACTTATCTTTTGCAGACAAGGACTGGCCATATGAGAAATCCAAGGGAAGAATCAAATCCAACCAAGAACATTGACAGCAGGCATGGACTAAAGCCCAGAGCAGGTTTAAATAACAAACCCAGGCAAGGCGATTAGTGAAGGCAGCTGCTACAGCTACCTAATAGAGCAGCAGTTCCACTCGAAACCACCAGAGGGAGCCCAAGGGCAGAACTCGCAAACATACCATTAGCAACCACAGGAGGGAGCTCCAGAACGGAACTCACAACAGGAGAGACACCGTAGTTCCAGGTCATCTAGACCATCCCCTTCCAAGGGCAGACAATGCAGATCTCCGCAATCCCCGACCAGAGAAGACCTCTGCCCCAGCTCACCCAGCAGGGGACGCCTCAGTGATACACAGGATTCGGAAGGCATCTGTGACTCCGACTCAGACAAGGAAACGGAGGGGTCCCTGATCCCAATTCCCCCTAGCAATACAGCACTAGTTGAGGACATAATCTCTTACATCCATCGGGTGCTGGACATTTCTGATCTGCCACCAGAGGCCCCAGAACACAAGATTTCCTTTGAAGGAGCTCTGAAGCCGCCTAAGGTTTTCTCTAACCACCTAGAGTTTAAGGCGATCCTTAAAAAGCAGCTCTCACAGCCTGAGAAAAAATTCGCTAATCGCAAATATTTGCAGGCAAGGTACTTTTTCCCACAGAAGGACACCAAGGAATGGACAGATGCACCCGAAGTGGACCCCCCAGTCTCTAGACTAGCAGCACAGACCCTCCTTTCACTGCCAGATAGCTCAACCCTGTTGTGAATTCTGCTTTTGGGCTCCCTCCGGTGGTTGTAGGTGGTAATGCAGTTGTCCCTGGCCTGCAGTCCTGGACAGGTGTATCTGCTAATTGCAATTCTGACTGGGGTATTTAGGTTTGCAGGACTCATTAGTCCTTGCCAGTTGTCAATGTTTCTTGGGAAGTGTTGGATCCCTGTCTGGCTTCTCCTGCTTAGCTGCCAATTCAGCAAAGATAAGTGTCTGTTTCTTTTTCTATGGCACACAAGCTGTGTGCTTGTTTTTTGATTGTATTCCTGCTCTGAGTGTAGGAGTCTCTGGAGTTGCAGATATACGTTCCACGTCTTTAGTTAGATGGAATTTTTTGTATAATCTGCTGTGGATATTTTTGGAAGGGTTTTAATACTGACCGCACAGGACTCAGTTCTATCCTTTCCTATTTTAGCTATAGTGGCCTCGTGCTAAATCCTGTTTTCTGCCTGTGTTTGTCTTTCCTCTCCTACTCACAGCCAATATTTGTGGGGGGCTGCCTATCCTTTGGGGTTCTGCTCTGAGGCAAGGTAGATTTCCTATTTCCATCTTTAGGGGTATTTAGTCCTCCGGCTGTGACGAGGTGTCTAGGGCTTATTGGGTACACCCCACGGCTACTTCTAGTTGCGGTGTTAAGATCAGGATTTGCGGTCAGTATAGTTACCACCTACTCCAGTGAAAGTTTTCATGCTGCTCCAAGGTCACCGAATCATAACAGTACAACTGGCCATCTCAGAAGAAGGGAAAAAAGGTGTTGAGCCATTTTTTTTTCTTCAGTCTGCTTTATCTTCTCTTCCCTCTTTATCTCTGGGTGGCTGAGGAGCCTAGTGCTAGCATGAATGTTCAAGAATTGGCTTCTCGTGTAGACCAGCTTGCTGCTAGGGTACAGCGTATTTCTGATTATATTGTTCAGACTCCTGTTTTAGAACCGAAGATTCCTACTCCTGATTTGTTTTTTGGTGACAGGTCCAAATTTTTGAGTTTTAAAAACAACTGCAAAATGTTTTTTGCTTTGAGACCTCGATCCTCCGGTGATTCCATTCAGCGGGTTAAAATCGTCATCTCCCTGCTGCGTGGCGACCCGCAGGATTGGGCGTTTTCCCTGGAATCTGGGGATCTGGCTTTGCTTAATGTAGATTCCTTTTTTCAGGCTTTAGGATTATTATATGATAAACCTAATTCTGTGGATCAAGCTGAGAAGACCTTGTTGGCCTTGTCTCAGGGTCAAGAGGCGGCAGAATTGTATTGTCAAAAATTCAGAAAATGGTCTCTGTTGACTAAATGGAATAATGATGCTTTGGCGGCAATTTTCAGAAAGGGTCTTTCTGAATCCGTTAAAGATGTTATGGTGGGGTTTCCCACGCCTTCCGGTCTGAGTGATTCTATGTCTCTGGCCATTCAGATTGACCGGCGCTTGCGGGAGCGCAGAACTGTGCTACTCCAGTGAAAGTTTTCATGCTGCTCCAAGGTCACCGAATCATAACAAACCCTCAGGGACGTAGCAGACCGGCAGGAAGAACGCATGGCTCGTTCAATTTTCGAGGCGGCAGGGGCCTCCCTGGCTCCCGCGTTCGCTTCAGTTTGGGCTGCCAAAGCCATCCTGGCTTGGGCCAAAAATTTACAAGCTGCCCTCCAAGCATCTGCTCCTCAGCTGTCGGACCAAGCGGTTCAAATAGCAGTTGTAGCAGATTACATGCTTCATGCAGCTCTGGATTCAGCAAGGGGTGTAGCGGGGAGAGCATCAAACGCCATCACGATTCGGCGTATCCTCTGGCTGCAGGAAAGCATGGAATGGAAAGCAGACGTCCCTCACGCACCTCCTGTATCTCAGTGGGCGACTTTTCGGTGAAAAGTTGGACACAATGATATCCAATGCCACCGAGGGTAAGAGTATCTCTCTCCCTCAACTGAAACCTAAACGCACTTACAAGAAGCGTAACGAAACCCAATTCCGATCCTTTCGGAATTCTTCGGGCTGGTCCATCTCGCGTCCAGCACAAAATAGTAACCGTTCCCCACGCAGGGACAACTCACGGTCGACGCAAAGGTCGGACAAGACCTGGCAGTCAAAAGCAGGCCAGTCAAAGCCCAATGGAGGAAAACCTCAGACTTTCTCCTCATGACTCACGGACTCTGGAAGACATCCCACCCAAAGGCGGCCGACTTTTGCTCTTTCAGCAAGTCTGGATGCCTATTACAGAACACAGGTGGGTCAGGGAACTAGTGTCTTCCGGATACAAGATAGAGTTCAATTCCAACCCACCGAACCGATTCTTCCTCTCTGTTCCCCCAAATCCGCCAGCCAAGGCTCGTGCCTTCCACCAAGCGGTATCCTCGCTTCTTCAAGCAGGAGTAATAGTATCGGTTCCCGCGGCCGGGTGCTTCCGAGGGTTCTACTCCAATCTATTCGTAGTCCCCAAGAAAGGAGGCAGCGTACGGCCCATACTGGACCTAAAACAACTCAACAAATATGTACGGGTTCGTCACTTCCGCATGGAGACCCTTCAGTCCATCATTGCGTCCATGGAGAAGGAAGAATATCTCGCCTTCATAGACATACAAGACGCATACCTGCATATACCGATTGCACCTGCTCATCAGAGTTTTCTCAGGTTCGCAATCGACCAGGACCACTACCAGTTCGTGGATCTCCCGTTTGGACTCACCACGGCTCCCAGAGTGTTTACCAAGGTCATGGCAGCCACCATAGATGTAATGCACTCCAGAGGCATAGTTAGTCATTCCATACCTGGACGATCTACTCATCAAGGCTCCCACCTTCAAGGACTGCGAGCTCAGCGTCTCAATCACAACCGACACTCTGAGTCGCATGGGCTGGTTAGTCAACCTACAAAGGTCATCACCAACACCGAGTCAGTCTCTGACCTTCCTGGGAATGCTATTCAACACCTCCAGGAGTCTAGTGCTCCTTCCCAAGGACAAGGCACTGGCTCCACGTAGGAGTTCGCACCCTCCTCCGCAAACCTCCTCGATCTCTCCGGTTTGCCATGAGAGTCCTCGGCAGGATGGGTGCAGCAATAGAAGCGGTCCCATTTGCCCAGTTTCACCTCAGGCCTCTCCAACTAGCCATTCGCAAGTCCTGGGACAGGAATCCTTTTTCTCTCGACAGGGAATTCCAGCTAATGTCGTCAACCAGGAGGTCCCTGCACTGGTGGCTCAAGCCAACCTCGCTAGCAAAGAGAATATCCTTTCTCACAGGTCAATGGAAGGTTCTGACCACCGATGCGAGCCTGACAGGTTGGGGTGCGGTGCACCTACACCACAGGGCACAGGGCAAGTGGTCCCCTGTGGAAGCGACCATGCCCATCAACATCCTGGAAATTCGTGCCATCCTCCTGGCATTGAGGGCCTTCCATCACTTACTGGCAGCCTTTCACATCAGAATACAATCGGACAATGCCACAGCTGTGGCATATGTGAATCACCAAGGGGGGACCCGCAGTACCCAGGTGATGCGAGAAGTGTCACACATCCTCCACTGGGCGGAGGACACAGGCTCGGTTCTCTCGGCAGTCCACATTCCAGGTGTGGACAACTGGGAAGCAGACTTCCTCAGACGATAAGGAATAGACTCGGGAGAGTGGTCTCTCCATCCCAAAATTTTTTGCCAGATCTGCCATCGCTGGGGACCCCGAATGTGGACCTATTGGCATCCCACTTCAATGCCAAGGTCTCCAACTTCATGGCCAGAACACACGATCTGCGGTCGCTCGGAGCAGACGCTCTGGTTCAGGACTGGACCCAGTTCCAGCTTCTGTACATTTTTCCACCTCTCCCCCTGATATCCAGAGTGGTGATGAAGATCAAGCAAGAGGGAGTTCCAACCATCCTAATAGCACCGGTCTGGCCCAGACGTACATGGTACGCCGACGTCGTACAGTTTTCAGCAGACGCCCCCTGGTGCCTCCCCGACCACCCGGATCGTCTATCACAAGGCCCGTTCTACCACCAGAGCTCAGGGGCTCTCAATTTGACGGCGTGGCCCTTGAAACCTGGGTTCTAACCCAGGCAGGGCTCTCGACGGACATCATTAGGACCATGATCAGGGCACGGAAGCCAGCATCTGCCAAGATCTATTACCATGCCTGGAAAGTTGTCTTTACCTGGTGCGAATCTCGCGGCCAGACCCCATTCCATTATTCCCTCCCCAAACTACCTAGTTTTCTCCAATCGGGTCTGGAGGCCAGGCTGTCCCTGGGCTTGCTTAAGAGTCAGGTGTCAGCCCTCTCAGTGCTTTTTCAAAGGCACATTGCTACCAAGCCACAAGTAAGGACATTCCTTCAGGAGGTTTTCCCAATTGGTTCCCCCCTAAAGACGACCACTAGAAACATAAGACCTCCACCTGGTCCTGACAACATTGCAGGAACCACCCTTCGAACCCCTTAAGGAGGTCCTGCTCCGCCTTCCATCCCAGAAGGTGTTTTTTCCTGGTGACAATGACCTCGCTATGCAGGATGTCTGATCTGACAGCACTCTCCTGCAGACAGCCCTTTCTGGTTTTTCACCAGGACAAGGTAGTCCTCCGTACGGTCCCATCCTTCCTTCCGAAGGTTGTGTCCAACTTCCACCTCAATGAGGAGATTTCTCTGCCTTCCTTTTGTCCGGTCCCGGTTCATAGAGTGGAGAAGGCTCTGCATACGCTTGACCTTGTCAGTGCATTGCGTATATATGTGTCTAGAATTGTGTCCTTCTGGAGGTCTGATTCTCTTTTCCTTCTTCCGGAAGGCGGCCGCAAGGGTCTGCCAGCTTCCAAAGCTACCTTTGCCAGGTGGATCAAATCCACCATACAAGAGGCCTACCGCCTTAAGAATTCTCCTCTTCCAGCCGGTATTACGGCACACTCCACATGGCAGTAGGGGCCTCCTGGGCCATTCGGCCCCAGGCTTCGGCACAACAAGCGTGTAAGGCGGCCACTTGGACTAGCCTACACACGTTTACTAACACTACAGAGTTCATACCCAGTCCTCAGCGGACGCAAGCCTGGGTAGATGTGTTCTGCAGACGGCAGTGCCCCAAGTGTAGGGGTCTGTCTACACAATATTCGTCCATTGCTTCCCACCTAGGGACTGCTTTGGGACGTCCCATGGTCCTGTGTCCCCCAATGAGTCGACAGAGAAAATGAGATTTTTGTGTACTCACCGTAAAATCTCTTTCTCTTAGCCTCTAATTGGGGGACACAGCTCCCACCCTGTTGCCCTTTCTGGGCTGTTGTTACTGTTGAGTTCTCATATTGTTTTCTTGAGCTTGTACATAGCTGCCTTCTTATAGGCATGGTTATGATATTCATGTTACGTTCCTCCTAATGCTTTTGCACAAAAATGGAGAAGGCTGATGCCGTCCAGGGGTGTATACTGCAGAGGAGGAGCCACTCATTTTTAGGGTCTTTATCAAGGGAGAGTGGCTCACAAGATTATCTTGGAATCTTTCTTTAGGCTGTTGCAATTTTTTTTTTCAGCCAAAATAAGACAAATACAAAATAAATTTAGCACTAAATACAAAAGCTCATATTCCGGGAACCATATTATTATTATTATTATTTATTGTTATAGCGCCATTTGTTCCATGGCGCTTTACATGTGAGGAGGGGTATACATAATGAAAACAAGTACAATAATCTTAAACAATACAAGTCATAACTGGTACAGGAGGAATGAGGACCCTGCCCGCGAAGGCTCACAATCTACAAGGGATGGGTGAGAATACAGTAAGTGAGGGTAGAGATGGTCATGCAGCGGTTTGGTCGATCGGTGGTAACTGCAGGTTGTAGGCTTGTCTGAAGAGGTGGGTCTTCAGGTTCTTTTTGAAGGTTTCGATGGTAGGCGAGAGTCTGATGTGTCGTGGTAGAGGGTTCCAGAGTAGGGGTGATACGCGAGAGAAATCTTGTATACGATTGTGGGAAGAGGAGATAAGAGGGGAGTAGAGTAGGAGATCTTGTGAGGATCGGAGGTTGCGGGTAGGTAAGTACCGGGAGACGAGGTCACAGATGTATGGAGGAGACAGGTTGTGGATGGCTTTGTACGTCATGGTTAGGGTTTTGTAGTGGAGTCTCTGGGCAATGGGGAGCCAGTGAAGGGATTGACAGAGGGGAGAGGCCGGGGAATAGCAGGGGGACAGGTGGATTAGTCGGGCAGCAGAGTTTAGAATAGATTGGAGGGGTGCGAGAGTGTTAGAGGGGAGGCCACAGAGCAGGAGGTTGCAGTAGTCAGGGCGAGAGATGATGAGGGCATGGACTAGGGTTTTTGCAGATTCATGGTTGAGGAATGAACGGATTCGTGAAATATTTTTGAGTTGAAGTCGGCAGGAAGTGGAAAGGGCTTGGATATGTGGTTTGAAGGAGAGATCAGCGTCAAGGATTACCCCGAGGCAGCGAGCTTGTGGGACTTGGGAGAGTGGGCAGCCATTTACTGAAATGGATAGGTTCGTTGGGGGGGGTCGCGTGAGATGGGGGAAAGATGATGAATTCTGTTTTGTCCATGTTAAGTTTCAGAAATCTAGCGGAGAAGAAGGATGAAATAGTGGACAGACATTGAGGGATTCTGGTTAGAATCTGGTTAGAATGGCAGTATATAAAAAAAAGCTAAAAAGAAAAACTCTGGGAAGCAGCTGGAATAAAATAAGAGCTAAAAAAGGCCAATACTTGCCCAGTGACAGGTCCTTTCTTGAACTTTTGTTTTGTTTTTATGAAATATTTAATACAGGTTCAGAAATCTTAGATTTTCCTTTACATTTTTCCTATGTTTTGGGGGCTGGATTGTATATATTCTGTGATAAATCTCTGCATGTGACTATAATTGGATTGTGTGTTATACCAGTGGTAGGACGGGGCCATGACTAGATGTAGTGATCATGTGAAGCCAGAGATTTCTTACATGGGATCTTTATGATGTTACATCATCATCTTCTCACCATTCAGGTCCCTACAATATCGGATCCTCTCAGCGGAGATCTTCTACATAAGAGAATTCTCCTGAGTGACCCTACAAGGATGGATAGGGACAGGGACAAGATGGTGGAGAGGATATTACACCTCACCCTAGAGATCCTCTTCCGGCTTACTGGAGAGGTGAAAGATTCTGATGACGTCACATTACATCATTCTTATCTATGGGGATAACAGATAGACAGAACTGGAGAGGTGAGGACTCTGGAAATGTCTGTAGTGAGGTTTATTAATGTGTCTCTCCATAACCAGGATTACACAGTAGTGAAGAAGACCTCTAGTGAGCGCAGTCAGGCCCCTGTGTCTGAGGGATGGGGAAGACCCCTGAGCCCAATCACGAGGCCTCCACCTCACCTCCTGATACATGAGGACATCAATGATCAGACGATCCTAGAACTCACCTACAAGATGATTGAGCTGCTGACTGGAGAGGTGACACTGCTGGGAATGCTGGGACATTATACAGTAATGGTATGGAGGGATTGTGGGATGACGGTATCATTGTATGTGTCAGGTTCCTATAAGATGTCAGGATGTTGCCGTCTATTTCTCCATGGAGGAGTGGGAGTATTTAGAAGGACACAAAGATCTGTACAAGGACGTCATGATGGAGGTTCCCCAGCCCCTCACATCACCAGGTAATAGACAGCACTAAATACACATGGCCTATAATTATCTGTATGGAAAGAATGAATTCAGTCCCTGTATGTATTTCCTCCAGTTATATCCAGTGAGAGGACAACACCCGAAAAATGTCCCCCTCCTCTTCTTCCACAGGACTGTAAACAAGAAAACCCCAATGTTCCTCAGGATCATCAGGTAGATGGAAAGAAGGTATCACGAGATCTCCCCTATAATGTGTAGATGGATGTGAAGGTTTTGTGTTTTGACCTGTTCTATCCACTGAATGGTTGGTTTATTAGAGACACTGGCCCTCTCCCAATGTAATCTTTAGCTGTATGGAAAGTAGAACTGTGATGACTGAGTGCAGAAAAAAATTAAGTGCTCCGTTTTCAGTGTGAATCCTTAACACAATGCTAAGAGCAACTTCACTAATGGCATGGTTATCACTGCCATTATTTCAAACAAACACTGGCAGCTATGTGGGGTATTTACATGCGCTAGCTTCAAATGGCCTGAGTATATTGTAATTTACAAAAACACATCTAATGAAGGTGGACCTTGTTAATGTACAAAACCCACATATCAGGATGTCAACAGTCACTCTGAGGTACAGGTGGTGCACAATCATGCAAACAGAAACTGAATAAAACACTATCCTGTCGGCATGGGCTAATATTCCTACACAACTATTTTAATGTCTATTGCGATGAATTGGTGAATATCTGAAGTTCAAAGGAGGCAATGTGTCTTTAATAAAGTGGACATTCAGTGTATTTTTTTTACTTGCTAGAAATGTCAGTATAATGCTGATCATTAATAGAACACTCGGGATTGGGTCAGAGTTAACAGTGGGGTACCACAGGGGTCAGTATTGAGCCCTCTTCTTTTTAGCATATTTATTTATGACATTGTAGGGGGCATACAAAATAGAATGACAGTATTTGCAGACGATACTGAACTCTACAGGGTAACCTACAAAGAGGGGGATAATTTAATATTACAGAAGCATTTATGTAAGCCAGAGACTTAGGCTGAGAAGTGGCAATTGAAGTTTAATGTAGATAAATGTAAGGTCACGTACTTGGGCAAAGGAAATACAATGTATAATTATGTATTACATGATGAAACTTTCACTGAAAAAGACTTGGGTTTTTGGTTGGACAACAAATTCAATTTTAGCGACCAGTGTCAGGCAGATGCTGCCAAGGCAAATAAAATAATGGGATGCATTTAAAGAGGCATAGATGCTCATGACAAGAACATTACGACCACACTTAGAATACTGTACACAGTTCTGGTCTCCTGTGTATAAGAAAGACATAGCTGAACTAGAGCGGGGCAGAAAAGAGCAACAAAGGTTATTTAGGGAATGGGTGGATTGCAGAACTTGCATTACCAAACTTAGGCTTATTCAGTTTGAGAATACTATAGGCTGAGGGGTGATCTTATAACAATTATTTTTTATTATTATTTATTTATTTATATAGCACCATTGATTTCATGGTGCTGTACATGAGAAGGGGTTACATCAAAATACAAATATCACTTAACAGTAGAAAAACTAACAAAGGTAGACCGGTACAGAGCGAAGAGGACCCTAACATTGCAGGCTTACATTTTACAGGATTATGGGGAAGGAGACAGTAGGTCGAGGGTTGCAGGAGCTCCGATGGTGTTAAGGTGGCAGCAAGGTCATTGCAGGTTGTAAGCTTTCTTGAAGAGATGGGTTTTCAGGTTCCGTCTGAAGGATCCAAATGTGGTGGATAATTGGACGTGTTGGGGCACAGAATACCAAATGATGGGGGATCTTCGGGAGAAGTCTTGGAGGCGACTGGGTGAGGAGCGAATAAGCGTGGAGGAGAGAAGGAGATCTTGGGAGGACCGGAGATTACGTGAGGGAAGATATTGGGAGATTAGTTCGTGCATATAGGATGGGAAAGGTTATGGATGGCTTTGTAGGTCAGTGTACAATGTACAACTATATAAGGGGACAGTACAGAGATCTTTCTAATGATTTTTTTTACACCTAGGCCTGTGATGGGAACAAGGGGGCATCCTCTACGTCTGGAGGAAAGAGGGTTTAGTAATAATCACAGACACAAATTCTTTACTGTAAAATCAGTGAGTCTATGAAACTCTCTGCCACGTGGTGTTGTAGTGGTTGATTCAATACTAAAATTCACAAGAGGCCTGGATGCCTTTCTTAAAAAATATAATATTACAGGTTATGGGTACTAGATTTTCTGATGGAACGTTCATCCAGTAAACTAGTCTGATTGCCATATGTGGCGTTGGGAAGGAATTTTTTCCCAAATATGGAACCATTAGTATCAGCCCCATGGATTTTTTGCTTTACTCTAGTTAGGCTATAGGTTGAACTTGATGGAGCCTATTTTCAACCTTTAAAGCTATAAAAATTAGATGTTGTCTGGATCTTCTCACAGTTTTCTAGGTATGGAGACTGTTGGTTAGAATCAGGAGGTGAATTTATACCAGAGACCTAAAGATATGTTATAACTACTGCTGTCATGTCATGTTTGGTCATCATGTTGATTTGTGATCTTTTCTGCTCTTTGAAATCATTTCACTCAGCTTTTCAAACTGTGACTTTTACAATATTTGTTTCAGGGTGAAGATCTGAATCATACTCATATTACAGAGACATATTTGAGGGGTGAAGAGCGATGTAAGGAGGAGATTCCTACAGATAACAGCACAGGTGAGTAGTAGCCTCTAAATGCAGAGAAGTCACAGATTCTACTTAATCACTGGATTGTTAAATTTTATTTTGAATTTCTTAGGGTATATTCACATAGCGTTTATGTAGATTTTACCGGTAAAGATTTAGCGCTTAACCCCTTCACCCCGAACCTGTTTTCACCTTCATGACCAGGCCAAATTTTAGAATTCTGACCAGTGTCACTTAATGTGGTAATAACCCTGGAACACTTCAATGAATCTCACTGATTCTGAGATTATTTTTTCATGACATATTGTACTTTATAGTAGTGCTAAAATGTTTATGTTTATGTTGCGTTTATTTGTGAAAAAAATAGAAACTTAGCCAAAAATGTGGAAATGCGCGCCCCAGTTAACACCCCCTTCTCCCCCCCCCCCCCCCGTCATGTGATCGGGGGGGTCATCGGCACGTTGGCATGACAACCAGAGGTCTCCTTGAGACCTCTATGGTTGATGATGCCAGATTGCTGTGAGCACCACCTTGTGGTCAGCGCTCATAGCAATGCTGTAATTCTACTACATAGAGATGATCTGACCATCGCCTCTATGTAGCAGAGGCGATGGAGTTGTGCCAGCTTCTAGCCTCCCATGCAGGCTATTGAAGCATGGCAAAAGTAAAAAAATGTTTTTAAAAATATGAAAAAAATATAAAAAATTATAAAAGTTCAAATCACCCCCCTTTCGCCCCATTCAAAATAAAACAATAAAAAAAAAATCAAACCTACACATATTTGGTATCGCCGCATTCAGAATCGACAGACCTATCAATAAAAAAAAGGATTAACCTGATCGCTAAACTGCGTAGCGAGAAAAAAATTCAAGACGCCAGAATTACATTTTTTTTTGTCGCTGCAACATTGCATTAAAATGGAATAATGGGCGATCAAAAGAACGTATCTGCACCAAAATATCATTAAAAGCGTCAGCTCGGCACACAAAAAATAATCCCTCACCCAACCCCAGATCACGAAAAATGGAGACGCTACGGGTATCGTAAAATTGTGTAATTTATTTTTTTTTTAGCAAAGTTTGGATTTTTATTTCACCACTTAGATAAACCTAGAACCTAGACATGTTTGGTGTCTATGAACTCGTAATGACCTGGAGAATCATAATGGCAGGACACTTTTAGCATTTAGTGAACCTAGCAAAAAAGCCAAACAAAAAACAAGTGTGGGATTGCACTTTTTTTGCAATTTCACCGCACTTGGAATTTTTTCCGTTTTCTAGTACTCAACATGGTAAAACCAATGGTGTTGTAAAAAAGTACAATTCGTCCTGCAAAAAATAAGCCATCACATGGCCATATTGATGGAAAAATAAAAAAGTTATGGCTCTGGGAAAGAGGGGAGCGAAAAACAAATGCAAATCCGAAAAAAGCACTGGGGGTTAAATCAGAGAGTTATATAACACAAAATCGTTAAGAAATAACATTTTCCACTTGTCTACTTTACATCAGCACAATTTTTGAAACATAATTTTTTTTGCTAGGAAGTTAAACGGGTTAAAAGTTGACCATCGATTTTTCATTTTTCCAGCAAAATTTACAAAACCATTTTTTAGGGACCACATCATATATGAAGTGGTTTTGAAAGGCGTATGTGATAGAAAGTACTCAAAGTGACACCATTCTAAAAGCTGCACTCCTCAAGGTGCCACATTCAAGAAGTTTATTAACCCTTCAGGTGGAATGTGAGAGGAAAAAATGTGAGACTCTAATATTTCTTGGGCTTTTTCTTCTGACCATGCAGATACCCCACAAAGGTATCAGGAGAAATTGAACCATACAATTTATTTAGCTATTTCTCCTGAGTACGCAGATACCTTATACATGGGGGTAAAATACTGTTTACTCTCACGGCAGGACTCCGAAAACAAGGAGTGACGTTTTGTAACGCAGCCTTTGATGGAATGGTCTTCCGGTGTCATGTCTCGTTTTGAGAGGCCCTGATGTGCCTAAACAGTGGGAAAACTCCAACAAGTGACACCATTTTGGAAGCTAGACCCCTCAAGGAATGTATGTAGATGTATCTAGCTGCTTCACAGAAGTTTATAACGTAGAGCAGTAAAATAAAAAAACAAAATTTTTCCCACAAAAAATGTTATTTTAGCCCCCATTTTTTTTATTTTCACAAGGACAGCAAGCGAAAATGGACCCCAACAATTTGGATCCCATTTATCCAGCCCTCTAAGCTGAGCACTTACATCTGGGTTTCCCTTTAAATCCTCAAGTGACGTAATTCAGATTAAACCCCCCCCCTCCCCCCCCCTCCCCCCCCCCCCCCTTCCACCCGAAGGTAGGAACTCACTATAAGGCCGGCTTCACACTCAGCGTATGAAAATACGGTCCGTATATTACGGCCGTAATACGCTGAAATGTCCCGAAAATAGTGGTCCGTAGCTCCTCCGTAGGCAGGGTGTGTCAGCGTTTTTTGCGCATGGCATCCTCCGTATGTAATCCGTATGGCATCCGTACTGCGTGGTTTTCTCGCAGGCTTGCAAAACCAACATACCGCTATAGAAATGATCCATGTGTCCCAAAAAGAAAAAAATATATATATATACTGTCTATATATATATGTCATTAGACACATATATGTATATATATTAATATTTATTCCAGCGCTATACAGCTTGAAAGCCGGTAATTCAATTACCGGCTTTTTCTTTCTCCTTCCTAAAAGCCGACATGATTTGAGACATGGTTTACATACAGTAAACCATGTCTTCTCTCCATTTTTTTTGCAGATTCCACACTACTAATGTCAGTACAGTGTATCTGCAAAATTTGGCCGTTCTAGCTCTTAAAATAAAGGGTTAAATGGCGGAAAAAATTGGCGTGGGCTCCCGCGCAATTTTCTCAGCCAGAGTAGTAAAGCCAGTAACTGAGGGCAGATATTAATAGCCTGGAGAGGGTCCATGGTTATTGGCCCCCCCCTGGCTAAAAATATCTGCCCCCAGCCACCCCAGAAAAGGCACATCTGGAAGATGCGCCTATTCTGGCACTTGGCCACTCTCTTCCCATTCCCGTGTAGCGGTGGGATATGGGGTAATGAAGGGTTAATGCCACCTTGCTATTGTAAGGTGACATTAAGCCTAATTAATAATGGAGAGGCGTCAATTATGACACCTATCCATTATTAATCCAATTGAATGAAAGGGTTAAATAAAACACAAACACATTATTTAAAATTATTTTAATGAAATAAAAACAATGGTTGTTGGAGTATTTTATTCTACGCCCAATCCAATCACTGAAGACCCTCGTTCTGTGAAAGAAAAAACATAATAAACCAACAATATACTTACCCTCCGCAGATCTGTAACGTCCAACGATGTAAATCCTTCTGAAGGGGTTAAAACATTTTGCAGCAAGGAGCTTTGCTAATGCAGGCTGCTCCTCGCTGCAAAACCCCGGGGAATGAGTCTAAAAATAGATCAATGAGCTATATTTAGCTTCATTTGCGGTGAGGCGCCCTCTGCTGGATGTTCATAGATCGTGGGAAATTTCCTAGAAAGCTCCCAGGCTTTCTAGGCAAGTTCCCACGATCTATAAACAGCCAGCAGAGGGCGCCTCACCGCAAATGAAGCTAAATATAGCTCATTGATCTATATTTAGACTCATTCCCCGGGGTTTTGCAGCGAGGAGCAGCCTGCATTAGCAAAGCTCCTTGCTGCAAAATGTTTTAACCCCTTCAGAAGGATTTACATCGTTGGACGTTACAGATCTGCGGAGGGTAAGTATATTGTTGGTTTATTATGTTTTTTCTTTCACAGAACGAGGGTCTTCAGTGATTGGATTGGGCGTAGAATAAAATACTCCAACAACCATTGTTTTTATTTCATTAAAATAATTTTAAATAATGTGTTTGTGTTTTATTTAACCCTTTCATTCAATTGGATTAATAATGGATAGGTGTCATAATTGACGCCTCTCCATTATTAATTAGGCTTAATGTCACCTTACAATAGCAAGGTGGCATTAACCCTTCATTACCCCATATCCCACCGCTACACGGGAATGGGAAGAGAGTGGCCAAGTGCCAGAATAGGCGCATCTTCCAGATGTGCCTTTTCTGGGGTGGCTGGGGGCAGATATTTTTAGCCAGGGGGGGGCCAATAACCATGGACCCTCTCCCGGCTATTAATATCTGCCCTCAGTCACTGGCTTTACTACTCTGGCGGAGAAAATTGCGCGGGAGCCCACGCCAATTTTTTCCGCCATTTAACCCTTTATTTTAAGAGCTAGAACGGCCAAATTTTGCAGATACACTCTACTGACATTAGTAGTGTGGAATCTGCAAAAAAAATGGAGAGAAGACATGGTTTACTGTATGTAAACCATGTCTCAAATCATGTCGGCTTTTAGGAAGGAGAAAGAAAAAGCCGGTAATTGAATTACCGGCTTTCAAGCTGTATAGCGCTGGAATAAATATTAATATATATACATATATGTGTCTCACTGACATATATATATATATACCTATTCTATGTGTACACATTTATTCTACCTATTGGACTGTAAGCTGTCAGTGTGATTTTACTGTACACCGCACTGAATTACCGGCTTTTCTCTCTAACAGCGCTGCGTATTTCTCGCAAGTCACACTGCTTGTCCGTGTGAAATCCGTATTTTTCACGCTTCCATAGACTTTCATTGGCGTATTTCTTGCGCAGTACGGTGACAAACGCAGCATGCTGCGATTTTGTACGGCCGTAGAAAGCCGTATAATACTGATCAGTAAAATACGGCAGATAGGAGCAGGGGCATAGAGAATAATTGTGCCGTATTTTTTGCGAGTTTTACGGACGTAGTTTCTGCGCTCTTACGTCCGTAAAACTCGCAAGTGTGAAGCCGGCCTAATGAGGCAGCACAGTTACTCTGGACTCTATCTGGCCTCTGTTCAGCAATGTCCTTTTTTCAGAGGTGCAGAAAACTGTAGCTGGCTGCACTTTTATACACTTCTAATGAAAAGATGGACACCGCCGGGTCACAGGTTAGACGGCATCCACAGTGCCTCCATCTGCCTCATTATAGGAAATCATACGCCGGAGGTTCAGTCTGAATCCCGTATTTCAGAGATTTACACAGAAACTCAGGTGCTAGTGCTCAGCGCAGAGCTAAGTATAAATGGGAGCCGAGCCTTAATTCGATATTTGGGAGGCAGAAGGAACTAAACAGCAGGTGCAAAACTGGTTTTATTTATTTTTTACGCCGTTCCTATTGTGGTATAGGTGATTAGACAACTTTATTTTTTGGTGGGTGCAATTACAGCTATACCAGATTTTTATTGGGTTTTTATGTTTGGCTGCTGTCACACCCTAAAAGACACTTTTTTTGTTTTAAAAAACTATTTTTTTTGCATCGCCATATTTTGAGAGCTGTATTTTTTAAATATTTCTGCTGATAAAATCATAGGAGGGCTTATTTTTGCGGGACAAATTGATGTTTTTATTCTTAACATTTTCGGATTCATTACGTTTTTTGGCTTTCTATTCTGATTTTTGGGAGGCAGGATAAACAAAAAAACAACTATACAGGAATTGTGTTTTTTTGCTTTTTTTAAAGCTATTTCCTGTGTGTTAAAATTGATAAGGAAGTTTTATTTTTCGGGTCAGTACAATTACAGCGGTACCCCAATTATATTTTTTTTTATGTTTTGGGGCTTTTACACATTAAAAATATTTTATGGAAAAAAATATTATTTTTGAATCACATAGCTTTATTTGGAGAGCTATAACTTTTATATTTCATACCATTTTTATTTACATTCGTCTTTTCAATCGCATTTTATTCCCCTTTTTGTTTGGCGGTATGATGATAAAGCACTGTTTTTACCTCCTTTTTATTTTTTTTACTGTGTTCACTAAAGGAGTTAACTAGTGGGTCTGTTTTATAGGTTGGGTCGTTCCACACACGGCAATACCAAATATGTGAACTTTTATTGTTTATTTTTTAATATTTAGTTATAGGTGCAATATATATACATCAGATCCAGGTTCTCTTGCCTTGTTCATGCAAAGAAACTTGAGAAACAGTGCAACACATGGTGGCAGGATGCAAAATGCAAGCAGGAACAGCGTATACAACCAAGTAGCAGGAGTTGTATACAGGAACATCTGGGCTAAGTTCGCCTAAGTCCAGGTGGGAGACCCCAGAGAAAGTGGTGGAGAATGAAAGGCCTAAAATCCTGTAGGACTTGAAGATCCAGATGGATAAGCAGTTGTTTGCTAACCAACCAGACATTGTGATAGTAGACAAGGATCAAAAGACAGCAATGATGTGGCAGTGACAAATTACAGCAGCATCAGCAAGAAGGAATATGAGAAGCTGGAGGAATACCAAGGCCTCAAAGGAGAACTGGAGAAGATGTGGAAGGTGAAGGCAACAGTGATTCCAGTGGTGATAGGAGCACTTGGAGCAGTGACCCTTAAGATCACCCCTATTGGGGGGTGAGAAGGAAGTTTTTTATATATATCATTATTATTTAGAGATTTTTTTATACGTCTATATTTTTCCAACTTTTTTCACTTTATTTTTACTTTTTTACTTAGTCACACTATGAGACTTTCACTTTCTGCAGTCTGATCAAAATTATAAGGTTTAGCAATGCAGAAGCATTGCTATACCTTATAGCCTGACAGTGTTAATTAGATCATGCACTGCACATGATCTAACTAACTTGCTAGTGCCTGGTGACCAGGATGTCGTTATGACAACATCGAGTCACCGTGGCAACAATCAGGACCCCGCAATGACGTTGCGGGGTCTCTGATCCAAGTGCTTTTTTCCCTCTGCCTGCTTTCTAAATGCTGTGATCACACCGGTCGAAGCATTTAGTGGTTAAAGTCCTTCCCGACCATGACGTATATGTACTGCAAATGTCGAGAAGCGGTTAAACAAAAATCACACTTTTTTACATTGTGTATGGAGGTTTCTGTTCTGCAGCCGTAGCACTCTTCTGAGCTGCTGGAGAGAAGATACTTCTGTGTTCATAGTCCTGTTCAACACCGGACATTTTTGCTCAGTGGATGTTTCTAAATATACAGTGCGAAAGATTCCAACTCAGGAACCTTTATATTGGAGGCAGAAACATTACCAGTCTGTCAAAGAATGCACTGTTATGAACAAGAGAATTTTCTCATCTTACAAATCTTAATAGCATTCTTCTTCTTCACAGTTCTAACATACTAGTACATAAATAGTAGAATTTTTTTATATCAGTTTTTAGAACTCTACAAAAACGCAACATGCAGAACACATAGTCCTCCATACAGAATAATTGTCCCACACAGTCCTCTATACAGAATACTGGGCCCCACATAGTCCTCCGTACAGTATAATGGCTTCACATAGTCCTACATACAATATAATGGCCCCACATAATTCTCCATGCAGAATAATGGTCCCCACATAATCCTCCATGCAGTATAATGGCTCCACATAATCCTCCATGCAGTATAATGGCTCCACATAGTACTCCATACAGTATAATGGCCCCACATAGAACTCCGTACAGTATAATGGGCCCCAGATAGTCTTTGTGAATTTTAATAAAACAGCAGTCAGACATTTGCCTGTCAGAATCACTGAGTTTGATAAGGCTGGATTCAGATGGCCATGTGAAAAATTGTGACTGTCAATATTTGCAAACTGCGGAATTGTTTGGCGCTATGTGCAGCTCTTTTTGCATCGCAGATGCGTACAGGAGCTGTCTTCTGCTGCATTGAATAACTTGGTCCAATGACCAGAATAGTGTATGTTGCAGTTTTTCGATGTGGACAATCGGACACCATTTTCTTTACAGTGCAGAACACCACAGTGAGATTATATCAATAGCTGATCACACATTGTGAAGGAAGGAAGGGGGAGGATGACAAACAGATCTTATACAATTGTGGGTGAGGTTATGAAGAACAACCTTAGAAAATGGGAAAGGCTGAGCGGGAACTTGTACTGTGCTAGTTATGGGAAATAAAGATTCCATGTGAACAGAGCTGGGGAAATACACAGAGGAAATTGTTTGAGCATGGAAAAGTAGAAAAAACAACTGCTATGGTTTCACGTAAGAAGATATGTTCATTATTTTATTGATTTATTTTACTTGCTTATAAAGCACTGTTAATTCCACAGCGCTTTATGGACAATACAAAAAATCAGATAAGTGCAACTTTGATTACCAAAGAAACACAACATATGATTTTTTTCATACAAAAGAATCCGTAAAGGTATTATCAAGGTGTCTCTTGAGCAGCTCATAGCTCTGCATTCTCCTTACTGTCTCTTTACTCACTGATTGCGTAATATTTCTGGTGAGTAGCTACATTCTACTACTATACATTAATGGTCTTTCATTCAGTGTTTGTTCTGAGTTTACACTGTTATTACTATATTTACTCATAGAGATAATAGGGCCTTTTAAAAAACACAGGGCTCAGGAAAGTGAGAGCAGTGATTAGGAGAACTGATCTGGAAACTGCTGATGCTGAGTGCCGGGTGATTGTGATTCTTAAAGGGACACTGTCACCTGAATTTGGAGGGAACAATCTTCAGCCATGGAGGCGGGGTTTTTGGGTGTTTGATTCACCCTTTCCTTACCCGCTGGCTGCAATATTGGATTGAAGTTTATTCTCTGTCCTCCATAGTACATGCCTGCGCAAGGCAAGATTGCCTTGTGCAGGCATGTACTACGGAGGACAGAGAATGAACTTCAATCCAATACTGCAGCCAGCATGCAGCCAGCATGTCCCTTTAAGCACTGCTAAAAGCACTTTTAGGAGCCAAGATGGAGAGGAAGGGAAATTAATAGAATAGACTGGAAAGAGCTGACTGAGATGTTAGGACTTAGTTCCTCTCCTGCAATATAGCTACTGCATACACTGACTCTGGTAGCCTAGCTCCATGGTAACCAGCTGTACACTATGAAAGATAGAAGCACTCGTTGCAAGGCAATGACAGAAGATAGAAAAAGCAAGTTTATAGTAAACTTGCATGATGTAATGCTAACTCCCTTTTGAATAGCGCTTAACGAACTCCGATACGACTCTTAATGGCAGCAATTAAGGGTACTTATTCCTCAACGCAAATCGCAAAAAAAATTCCATTATTTTTTTCTCTCCTCTGATATGATCTCAGAGGAGAGAGAAATGGGTTCCCCTGAGACCCCCCAGTACCTCTGCGATCCCCGGACCCTTCGGCTCTGTCTCCCGGCCCTCCGTGTCATTTTCCCAGAAGAAAATGTCAGGTACATGCGCAGTGTCGGCAACAATAGATTTTTCCTATTGGTTCATTTTGATCACTGTGATAGGGTCTATCACAGTGATCAAAATAAAAAAATAGTAAATCAAACCCCCGACGCGCATTTCGGTTTAACTCCTTTGTCAGGGGTTAAACCGAAACGCGCGTCGGGGCGTGCTCCGCACTTGGTCACAACACTATCCAGGTAATTTGGTTTAATTGAAGCATTCTGTCCATATCTTTGTATCTATTTTTACCATTGGCTCTACTTGGGATGCTTCGTAAAGGGCATACCTTTCATCAGATTGACCATACTATATTGGCTGTCACACTACAATTAATGCTATTATGAAGATTCACAAGTACATGCTTTGCCAGCTACTGTAATGTATTTACTTGTGTAATATCTTTTGTGTCCCCTGGTATTGACCCTTATTAGAACAATCAGCCCATATTTATTATCGCTCCATTAACAACGGTTTATAGCATCCAACTTTTTATATACACGTATGTTGTTTATCACTATATTGCACTTTGCACTTCATATATACAGTGGGGCAAAAAAGTATTTAGTCAGTCAGCAATAGTGCAAGTTCCACCACTTAAAAAGATGAGAGGCGTCTGTAATTTACATCATAGGTAGACCTCAACTATGGGAGACAAACTGAGAAAAAAAAATCCAGAAAATCACATTGTCTGTTTTTTTAACATTTTTTTTTGCATATAATGGTGGAAAATAAGTATTTGGTCAGAAACAAACAATCAAGATTTCTGGCTCTCACAGACCTGTAACTTCTTCTTTAAGAGTCTCCTCTTTCCTCCACTCATTACCTGTAGTAATGGCACCTGTTTAAACTTGTTATCAGTATAAAAAGACACCTGTGCACACCCTCAAACAGTCTGACTCCAAACTCCACTATGGTGAAGACCAAAGAGCTGTCAAAGGACACCAGAAACAAAATTGTAGCCCTGCACCAGGCTGGGAAGACTGAATCTGCAATAGCCAACCAGCTTGGAGTGAAGAAATCAACAGTGGGAGCAATAATTAGAAAATGGAAGACATACAAGACCACTGATAATCTCCCTCGATCTGGGGCTCCACGCAAAATCCCACCCCGTGGGGTCAGAATGATCACAAGAACGGTGAGCAAAAATCCCAGAACCACGCGGGGGGACCTAGTGAATGAACTGCAGGGAGCTGGGACCAATGTAACAAGGCCTACCATAAGTAACACACTACGCCACCATGGACTCAGATCCTGCAGTGCCAGACGTGTCCCACTGCTTAAGCCAGTACATGTCCGGGCCCGTCTGAAGTTTGCTAGAGAGCATTTGGATGATCCAGAGGAGTTTTGGGAGAATGTCTTATGGTCTGATGAAACCAAACTGGAACTGTTTGGTAGAAACACAACTTGTCGTGTTTGGAGGAAAAAGAATACTGAGTTGCATCCATCAAACACCATACCTACTGTAAAGCATGGTGGTGGAAACATCATGCTTTGGGGCTGTTTCTCTGCAAAGGGGCCAGGACGACTGATCCGGGTACATGAAAGAATGAATGGGGCCATGTATCGTGAGATTTTGAGTGCAAACCTCCTTCCATCAGCAAGGGCATTGAAGATGAAACGTGGCTGGGTCTTTCAACATGACAATGATCCAAAGCACACCGCCAGGGCAACGAATGAGTGGCTTCGTAAGAAGCATTTCAAGGTCCTGGAGTGGCCTAGCCAGTCTCCAGATCTCAACCCTATAGAAAACCTTTGGAGGGAGTTGAAAGTCCGTGTTGCCAAGCGAAAAGCCAAAAACATCACTGCTCTAGAGGAGATCTGCATGGAGGAATGGGCCAACATACCAACAACAGTGTGTGGCAACCTTGTGAAGACTTACAGAAAACGTTTGACCTCTGTCATTGCCAACAAAGGATATATTACAAAGTATTGAGATGAAATTTTGTTTCTGACCAAATACTTATTTTCCACCATAATATGCAAATAAAATGTTAAAAAAACAGACAATGTGATTTTCTGGATTTTTTTTTCTCAGTTTGTCTCCCATAGTTGAGGTCTACCTATGATATAAATTACAGACGCCTCTCATCTTTTTAAGTGGTGGAACTTGCACTATTGCTGACTGACTAAATACTTTTTTGCCCCACTGTACACGTTTTAGTGTGCTATTTATATATATTTTTTATTCATATTTTGGTGTACACTGTTCACCGTTGGTTATCTATACAAGCAATTATTATCTGATTTTTTTTTTTTTTTACTTTTACGCTTTGTGTCACTCTTTTTTCCGTTCAGTTTGGCTGTTGCATATGGCGGATTCATTTTGCCTTCTATTACCATATAATTATTTCACTAATTTATTATTTTCCTGATGTAGTGTTATTTCTTAATACTTTTAATCATTTTTTTTTTACTATTGTGATATTTTTAGTGCGGGCACCTTTGTGTATATAGTGCTATTTACCGCAATTGTTAAAGGTATTTTAATTTATTTCTACTCTTGTCCATTTATTTTTCTGTTTTGGGTGTCTTTCTTGGTTGCATCATTCAGAATGGTCTGCCATTCTCTCTTGCACAACATATGTATTTTTTACACTAATTTGTTACATATTTTATCAGTGACTGACAGCTGTTGTGTTTATTTGGTGTTTTGAATGTGGTTTTGCGCACCTTGACGGGTGCCGTTTTTAGAATGGTGTAATTTTTGGGTATTTTCTGTCATATTGACCCCCCCAAACTCACTTAAAATGTGAGGTGGGCACTAAAAAAAAATTATTTTGTAAATTTTGTTGGAAAAATGAAAAATCACAGGTCAAGTTTTAACCCTTATAACGTCCTAACACTAAAAATTATGTTTCCAAAATTTTGCTGATGTAAAGTTACCATGTGGGAATTGTTATTTATTAACTATTTTGTGTGACACCACGCTCTGATTTAAGGGCATACAAATTGAAAGTTTGAAAATTGCAAAACAAATTTCCATTTTTTCCATAAATAAACACAAGTTATATCGAAGAAATTTTACCACTAACATGAAGGACAATATGTCACGAAAAAAAAAAAAGTTTCAGAATCAGTGGGATACGTTGAAGCGTTCCAGAGTTATAACCTCATAAAGTGACAGTGGTCAGAATTGTAAAAATTGGCTTGGTCACTAAGGGATTAAGCTAAGTAAGAGATCTATGAGAGAACTAGTGACTGGCAAGGGAGGCTTGCAGGGGACACTACTGCTGCTAACTATTTTTCCGATTCCTCTGTGCTTCCATATTTATATATTCTTATTGCCTCCCATCAACTTTACATTAATTTAAAGGACTTGTTCTACTATCTTGTATTCGCTACTTAGTTACATTAAAGAAAAAAACACAAATCCCTACATTTAGCACTAAAGATACATTTATACATAGCCATACTGTTTCTCTCATGTGTCTGTGCTAGACTGCCTGTAGTTGTACAGCAGGGTGTGAGATTGACACCATCGAATAGCACTGACTTAAAGCCCATTTATGAGAATCAGCTGAATATTTAACTTGAAACAGTTGATAACAGGCACTGTCAAACATGACACTGGTGGCTTCAACAGAGAAAATAAAAACTGATAAAGAAAAACCTGGAAGCTAAGCATAATCTTTTTGTCCCTGCTTTGAGGTCTACTGTCATAATCAGTTGATAATTGCATTATGTTACAATTTCTATGGAAACATTATAATAAATATTAATGGTATTGTTTACTACTTTTATATTGATGGCTGGTACCAGAAATAGCTGATTGAGGGAGGTGCTGGGTGTCACAACCCATGGACCTGATATTGCTGATTTATCCAGAGGATAGAACTGACTGATTACAACAGACTGACTGGCACTTTTAAGCTCGTGTGAACAGGTGCATACTAGGAGTAGCCATCTCTATATACAATAAACAAAAAAGTTGCACTCTGTAGTGCTAAAGCATGTAAATATGAAATATATGAAATATAAATAGCAATACTGCTTTTGAATACTAGGAAAAATTGAGACACTTGGCACATAATTTGGCCAATTCATGCATGCCCAGCAGCCAACGACAAGGTTGTCTCAGAATTGCTGGGAACCCACGTGTCTAGTGTGAATACCTCTCTAAGAGTTGAGTCTGAATTTCTGTGTAGATGTGAATACCTCTCTTTAAAGCCTGAATGTATGGGTAGGTAGGATCCTGTTGCAATTTAAAACCACCACTACAGAGTGCAACTTTCTTTTTTCATTATTATCCAGAGGATAGGATATATATATCCAAGTTGTGGACAACCCTTTTATTATATATTCAAAGCATTGTTATTGAAAAATAATAAAATGAATATTGTTACAGATGACTGTACCAAGAGCTCAAACGGACATCTGATACTTTCAGATTTTACAACAGATGAGCATGGTATTACATCAAATACATATGAAGAACATGCTAATATGCCAGATGCAACTCAAGCCCTTCTTAAGAAAAATCTATCATCTGATCCTGATTTTCAACAGGTCCTTTCTTCTGCTTTCTTAATGACCAATTTACAAAACAAAAGTCACAGAAGTTTTGATAAACATGAAATAACTCTTAGAGGGGAGAAATCATTTTCATGTTCCGAATCTGGGAAAGTTTACAGTGTTAAATCAAGACTTGTTACAGTCCAGAGAAGTCACCCAGGAGAGATGCCATATTCATGTTCAGAATGTGGGAAACCTTATGGCAAAAAATCTCAACTTGTTATACATCAGAGAATTCACACAGGCAAGAAGTTTTTTCCATGCTCAAAATGTGGGAATTATTTTAATCGGAAAGCAAATCTTGTTAGACATGAGAAAGTTCACACAGGTGAGAAGCCATATTCATGTTCAGAATGTGGCAAATGCTTTACAGAGAAATCAAATTATGTTACACATCAGAGAAGTCACACAGGGGAGAAGCCATTTTCATGTTCAGAGTGTGGAAAACAGTTTACCCAGAAATCAGATCTTGTTAGGCATCAAAGAATTCACACAGGAGAGAAACCATTTTTCTGTTCAGATTGTGGGAAATGTTTCAATTGGAAAACAACTCTTGTTAAACATCAGAGAACTCACACAGGGAATAAGCCATTTTCATGTTCAGAGTGTGGAAAATGTTTTAATGAGAAATCACATCTTGTCACACATTATAGAATTCACATAGGGGAAAAGCCATTTTCATGTTCAGAATGTGGAAAATGTTTTTATGAGAAATCACAACTTGTCACACATTACAGAATTCACACTGGGGAGAAGCCATTTTTCTGTTCAGATTGTGGGAAATGTTTTAATTGGAAAACAAATCTTGTTAAACATCAGAGAACTCACACAGGGACAAAACCATTTTCATGTTCAGAGTGTGGAAAATGTTTTAACGAGAAATCACATCTTGTCACACATGAGAGAACTCACAAAGGGGAGAAGCCATTTTCATGTTTCAAATGTGGGAAATGTTTTAACTGTAAAACAAATCTTGTTAAACATCAGAGAACTCACACAGGGAAGAAGCCGTTTTCATGTTCAGTATGTGGGAAATGTTTTAATGAGAAATATGATCTTGATAAACATCAGAGAACTCACACAGGGGAGAAACCATTTTCATGTATAGAATGTGGAAAAAGTTTTACAGAGAAAAAATATCTTGCTAAACATCAGAGAATTCACACAGGGGAGAAACCATTTTCATGTTTAGAATGTGGGAAATCTTTTAACGAGAAAGCAAATCTTGTTACACATCAAAGGACTCACACAGGGGAGAAACCATTTTCATGCTCAGATTGTCAAAAATGTTACAGAATCAAATCAAGTCTTGAAAGACATCAGAGAACTCACACTGGGGAGAAGCCATTTTTATGTTCTGAATGTGGGGAATGTTTTAATCAGAAATCAAATCTTTTTAGACACCAGAGAACTCACACACAACAAAAGCTATTTTCCTGTTCTGATTGTGAGAAATGTTTTAAAGAGAAGTCGCATCTTGTTGCACACCAGATAATTCACATAGGGGAGAAGCCATTTTCATGCTCAGAATGTGGGAAATGTTTTACAGAGAAATCACATCTTACTATACATCTGATAAGTCACTCAGGGGAGAAGCCATTTTCATGTTTGGAATGTGGGAAATGTTTTAACGATAAATACTATCTTGCCAGACATCAGAGAGTTCACAAAGGGGAGAAGCCATTTTCATGTTCAGTATGTGCGAAATGTTTTAACGATAAATACTATCTTGCCAGACATCAGAGAATTCACACAGGGGAGAAGCCATTTTCATGTCCGCAGTGTGGTAAATGTTTTACAGAGAAATCAAGTCTTGTTAGACATCAAAAAATACACACAGAGAAGTAGCCATTTTATTTTTATTAGCATTTTTTTCACGACGTATAAAAAAAAATGCAGTCATTGCCTGCTAAAATCACACTTCTACAAGAGAATGGTAAATTATTTAGAGTACTAAATGGTTTAGAAAATATATACAATTACCAATGAACATTTGTTATTGAACAGCAATTAGTAGTTCAAATCTCTGTATTACTGTACTGACGTTATATGTCATTGATTTATTTTGTGTTCAGCATAATATCATTTGCACAAAGGTCGTAAAGTGAATCTGTCATTACTAGCAATCCTTCTAAGCCATCTATTATGTGCATGTAGGTCATAGAAAATTGATGAAAATGATATCTGCAATCCGAAGTCTTATTCCAGAGAAATCTACTAAACGGGCTGTTAACCCTTTTCTGACATGGGACGTACTATCCCGTCGAGGTGGGGTGGGCCCCCATGACCACGGACGGGATAGTACGTCCAGCGCGATCGGCGTCGCTCACGGGGGGAGCGCCGCCGATCGCGGCCGGGTGTCAGCTGTTTATCGCAGCTGACATCCGGCACTATGTGCCAGGAGCGGTCACGGACCGCCCCCGGCACATTAACCCCTGGCACACCGCGATCAAAGATGATCGCGATGTGCTGGCGGTATAGGGAAGCTTCCCGCAGGGAGGGGGCTCCCTGCGGGCTTCTCTGAGCCCCCCGCAGCAACGCGATGTGATCGCGTTGCTGCGAGGGTCTCACCTCCCTCCCTGCTTCCTCCAGCCCCGGATCCAAGATTGCCGCGGATCCGGGTCCTGCAGGGAGGGAGGTGGCTTCACAGAGCCTGCTCAGAGCAGGCACTGTGAAGGCTGCAGCGCTGCATGTCAGATCAGTGATCTGACAGAGTGCTGTGCACACTGTCAGATCACTGATCTGTGATGTCCCCCCCTGGGACAATGTAAAAAAGTAAAAAAAAATTTTTTCAAAATGTGTAAAAAAAAAATAAAAAAAAATATTCCTAAATAATGAAAAAAAAAAATATATATTATTCCCCTAAATACATTTCTTTATCTAAATAAAAAAAAAACAATAAAAGTACACATATTTAGTATCGCCGCGTCCGTAACGGCCCGACCTATAAAACTGGCCCACTAGTTAACCCCTTCAGTAAACACCGTAAGAAAAAAAAAAAAACGAGGCAAAAAACAACGCTTTATTATCATACCCCCGAACAAAAAGTGGAATAACACGCGATCAAAAAGACAGATATAAATAACCATGATACCGCTGAAAGCGTCATCTTGTCCCGCAAAAAACGAGCCGCCATACAGCATCATCAGCAAAAAAAAAAAAAGTTATAGTCCTGAGAATAAAGCGATGCAAAAATTATTATTTTTTCTATAAAATAGTTTTTATCGTATAAAAGCGCCAAAACATAAAAAAATGATATAAATGAGGTATCGCTGTAAACGTACTGACCTGAAGAATAAAACTGATTTATCAATTTTACCAAACGCGGAACGGTATAAACGCCTCCCCCAAAAGAAATTCATGAATAGCTGGTTTTTGGTCATTCTGCCTCGCAAAAATCGGAATAAAAAGCGATCAAAAAATGTAACGTGCCCGAAAATGTTACCAATAAAAACGTCAACTCGTCCCGCAAAAAACAAGACCTCACATGACTCTGTGAACCAAAATATGGAAAAATTATAGCTCTCAAAATGTGGTAACGTAAAAAATATTTTTTGCAATAAAAAGCGTCTTTCAGTGTGTAACGGCTGCAAATCATAAAAATCCGCTAAAAAACCCGCTATAAAAGTAAATCAAACCCCCCTTCATCACCCCCTTAGTTAGGGAAAAATTAAAAAAATGTATTTATTTCCATTTTTCCATTAGGGCTAGGGTTAGGGCTAGGGTTAGGGTTTGGGCTAGGGCTAGGGTTAGGGCTACGGTTAGGGCTAGGGTTAAGGCTACAGTTAGGGTTGGGGCTAAAGTTAGGGTTAGGGCTATGGTTAGGGCTAGGGTTAGGGCTACAGTTTGGGTTGGGGCTAAAGTTAGGGTTGGGGCTAGGGTTAAGGCTACAGTTAGGGTTGGGGCTAAAGTTACGGTTAGGGTTTAGATTACATTTACAGTTGGGAATAGGGTTGGGATTAGGGTTAGGTGTGTGTCAGGGTTAGAGGTGTGGTTAGGGTTACTGTTGGGATTAGGGTTAGGGGTGTGTTTGGATTAGGGTTTCAGTTATAATTGGGGGGTTTCCACTGTTTAGGCACATCAGGGGCTCTCCAAACGCGACATGGCGTCCGATCTCAATTCCAGCCAATTCTGCGTTGAAAAAGTAAAACAGTGCTCCTTCCCTTCCGAGCTCTCCCGTGTGCCCAAACAGGGGTTTACCCCAACATATGGGGTATCAGTGTACTCAGGACAAATTGGACAACAACTTTTGGGGTCCAATTTCTTCTCTTACCCTTGGGAAAATAAAAAATTGGGGGCGGAAAGTTAATTTTTGTGAAAAAATATGATTTTTTTATTTTTTCGGTTCTACATTATAAACTTCTGTGAAGCACTTGGTGGGTCAAAGTGCTCACCACACATCTAGATAAGTTCCTTAAGGGGTCTACTTTCCAAAATGGTGTCACTTGTGGGGGGTTTCAATGTTTAGGCACATCAGGGGCTCTCCAAACGAAACATGGCGTCCCATCTCAATTCCAGTCAATTTTGCTTTGAAAAGTCAAATGGCGCTCCTTCGCTTCCGAGCTCTGCCATGCGCCCAAACAGTGGTTTACCCCCACATGTGGGGTATTGTCGTGCTCAGGACAAATTGTACAACAAAGTTTGGGGTCTATTTTCTCCTGTTACCCTTGGTAAAATTAAACAAATTGGAGCTGAATTAAATTTTTTGTGAAAAAAAGTTAAATGTTCATTTTTATTTAAACATTCAAAAAATTCCTGTGAAGCACCAGAAGGGTTAATAAACTTCTTGAATATGGTTTTGAGCACCTTGAGGGGTGTAGTTTTTAGAATGGTGTCACACTTTGGTATTTTCTATCATATAGACCCCTCAAAATGACTTCAAATGAGATGTGGTCCCTAAAAAAAAATGGTGTTGTAGAAATGAGAAATTGCTGGTCAACTTTTAACCCTTATAACTCCCTAACAAAAAAAAATTTTGGTTCCAAAATTGTGCTGATGTAAAGTAGACATGTGGGAAATGTTACTTATTAAGTATTTTGTGTGACATATCTCTGTGATTTAATTGCATAAAAATTCAAAGTTGGAAAATTGCGAAATTTTCATAATTTTCGCCAAATTTCCGTTTTTTTCACAAATAAACGCAGGTACTATCAAAGAATTTTTACCATTGTCATGAAGTACAATATGTCACGAGAAAACAATGTCAGAATCACTGGGATCCGTTGAAGCATTCCAGAGTTATAACCTCACAAAGGGACAGTGGTCAGAATTGTAAAAATTGGCCCGGTCATTAACGTGCAAACCACCCTTGGGGGTAAAGGGGTTAAGATCTGTGGGCCGGACAAGGATCTCCCTTACATTCTGCCTCCAGAATTTATTTTAAATGAAAGGGCACAGTACCTGATCTACATGTGTCACACTGGTAACATCCTCTTTCATTTAAAATAAGATATTGAAAACAGATTCCTATGGAGATATGGCCGGACGGCCATAGTTTTTAACAGCTGTTTTCCATGCTAAGAAAAGTGTGGATTTAACTGAATTAAAACATCAGATCTCCACTGAAATCATCCATAGTGATCAGTCAGGTTTTATGTCGGATAAATCCACAGCCATTAATTTGAGATGTCTTTTCTTAAATATGCAACCGAGTTCTAAAGATATCGACTCAAGGCCCCACTTTTTATTTATTGCACATTTCTTCTGCCTGGATACCGACATATTATTTCCAAAAAGCCCACAAGTTAAGGACAAAAGACAAGGGGCCTAGCTATTCCCAATGCTTGGATTTATTATTTAGCTGCTCATATCCAACAGTTGAGTGAATGGGATCAGGGAAATGACCAGGTGAACAGTGGAAAATTAGTCAAACAGATAACTCCTTAGCATATATTTATTTAGTTTGTAGAGGCAGGGGGAATCTGGAAAATAGCATCCCATTTTCCAAAATTGGTGACGATAAATAAAGTTTGGGACATAGAGAAGAATATGCTGAATGGTAATGGTTGCACAGTAGTGACGCCACTCTGGCACAATCTCCTCTTGCTGGAATTCGTGAAGCCAGAGGGTTGCTCCCAGTGGTAAGAGAGCAGTGTTCATACTCTGGTCCAAATCCAGTCCAGGAATATTTTCAAGAATTTTGAGAAGTTGCAAAGTCAGTTTGGCATTCCTCATCAACTGTTCTATAGATTTCTGCAACTCCGACTTGCCTACAAAGCTCAGTTTAAGACTAAATACTTGACTATATAGCATAACCATATGGTCTAATGGGTGTCGGGGGAAGGAACAGCGAGAGGCCTTATTTCTATTGTTTGATTCACAGAAAATATAGAGCTTGATGTGAGACAAAATTCTAACTGCCCGAGATCTGCTTTACTTAATGCTCTCCTCATTCATATGATGTGGGAATGCAATAATATTAGATCGTTCTAGAATGATCTTCTAAATATAATTAACAGAATTTATTGTATAGTAAAGAACCCGGAGCCGAAAATATGTATATCGAGAGTAATACCAAATCTCCTTGAGGAGCACCCAGTGGCAATTGGTATGGCCAGAATGCTGTACATTGCAAGAAAAAATAGTGCTTCTCATTGGATACAACTTACTCCACCATCCACTGGTAAATGTATTAATAGACTAAATGGGTATATGGGTATATACTTTTAGAAAAAGGAAATTATAAAAAAGAAATGTACCGTATATACTCGTGTATAAGCTGAGTTTTTCAGCACAATTGTTTGTGCTGAAAATGCCTCCCCTCGGCTTATACATGAGTCAATTGTCCCAGAATGCCGGCAGGTGAGGGGGAGCGGCGGAGCAGCGGGTCACAGAGGCAGGAGCCATCAGCTGTGGCTAAAGCCTGTGCTGCTTGTAAAGAGAAATGAATATTCATTTCTCTTATAGCATGCACATTGACAGCTGCAGCCACAGCCACCGACTTCCAGAAGACATCATACTCACCCTCCAGCGTGCCCCCGGAGCATCTTGTTGGTCCCGGCGCCCTCACAGCATTTAGTTGGTTCTGGCTTCCAGCAGCTCTTCCTGTGCTGAGCGATCACGTGGCACCGCTCATTAAGGTAATGAACATGCATGCTGCATGCGTTTCCACTCCCATAGGCGTGGAAGGAATATTCATTACCTTAATGAGCAACGTGATCGCTCAGCACAGGAACGGCTTCTGACACTGGAATGAAATGCTACAAAGGCACGCTGGAAGGTGAGAAGGATGTTTTTTTTTGTAATAGGAAGCATAAATACAAGGAAAGAGGGGGGAAGCCACGCATACCAGGGCAGCTACGGGGGGAGCTACACATGCCAGGACAGGATGGGGGATGAGCCATGCATACCAGGACAGCTACGGGGGGGGGGGAGCCACCCATACCAGGACAGCTGGGGGGGAGCCACGCATACCAGGACAGCTATGGGGGGAGCCACGCATACCAGGACAGGGATGAGAGGACAATGCATACCCGGCTTATACTCGAGTCAATAAGCTTACGCAGTTTTCCATGGCAAAAGTAGGTGCCTCGGCTTATACTCGGGGCGGCTTATACTCGATTATATATGGTAATTAAAAATGTGATAATGTTTGGAGTCCTTAGCTCAACACCCCTGCTTTACCATCGACAATCCTACTTTTCAGAAATATTTTCACCTCTCTACACTAAACCAACTTTCCCTTTTTAGTCATGTAATAACAAGGGTAAATGGACACTTGCTGGATGGCAGATAACTTTTGTTTACACATTGAATCAGAGGAATTACTCTTGGTCCTATTTGCATATATGGAAATGGAAAAATATGGTGTACAGATGATGCTTTCTAATCTTATATAAAAACAGTTCCAGGACTTGTGTTTCGAAAGGGGTAATCATATTTTGTGTTTATGTATGTGATTTATTCAGGGCAGATGTTTCCTGTGCTTGTAAATATTTTGCTGTTTTCGGTCATCTATGTAGTAGAGCAAGAGCTGGTATTTTGCGTAAAAAAAATTGAAGGGAGAACTACGAAGAAGCGGTATGGTTGAAAACTGTTGATTTAGAATCTAAAACTGTTTTCTCTTAGGCTACGTTCACATTAGCGTTACGCTAATGTGCGTCGCTGTTGCGTCGGCGACGCAGCGGCGACGCGCCCCTATGTTTAACATAGGGGACGCGTGCGTTGTTTTGGTGGCGTTTTTCGCCACGTGCGTCGTTTCCGACACTAGCGTCGGACGCAAGAAAACGCTACATGTAGCATTTTCTGTGCGTCCGATTTTCGTCAAAAACCACGCACGCGTCGCAAAACGCGCGCGTTTTTGCGCGCGTTTGCGCGCGTTTTTCCGTGCGTCGCCGCTGCGTCGCCGACGCAACGGCGACGCGACGCTAATGTGAACGTAGACTTACTCCCATCAATAGCCCATCATTTGGGGACATTTTTCACCTGCTGATGGGACTGGTGGAAATTTTCATTGACACATAAAGAATATATAAGGTGCTCTATACTCAACCTCTTTGTATATTCTAAAATTTGATTAGAAGTTAAAGAGTATTATAAGGAGGGGACTTCGGCTTATGATGGATCAACGGGAAAATAGATTTACATTCTAAATCATCATTTCTATTACAACAGTCAAATGTGGAAATGTAGCAAGTAAATCATAAACGTGAAAATTGACTGCTCAAGGCAATCTCTCAAAGGAGAGACACGGTGTCTCAGTGGTAAGGACTGAGGTCCTGGGTACAAATTCCACCAAGGACGACATCTTCAAGGAGTTTGTTTTTCTCATTGTGTTGATGTACCATATTTTTCTGACTATAAGATGCATCGGACCATAACACGCATCTAGGTTTTAAAGGAGGAAATTAGGAAAAAAAACTGAAGCAAAAAAGTGGTCAATTCTGTACTTAAGATCACCTATCCTAGTAAATATGGTTCCCTCATCCCTATCCTGGTATGCATGGCCATCATCCCTATCCTGGTATGCATGGCCCTCATCCCCATCCTGGTATGCATGGATCCATCCTTATTCTGCTATGTTTGGCCCCATCCCGTTCCTGGTATGATTGATTGGCCCCACCAGTTCCTGGTATGATTGATTGGCCCCATCCAGTTCCTGGTATGATTGATTGGCCCCATCCAGTTCCTGGTATGATTGATTGGCCCCATCCCCTTGCTGGTATGATTGGCCCCATCAGAAAACAAACCTTTACTTTTACCTTCCTCCGCTCCCTCGCAGTCGCAGCGTCCTGCTCCGGTGCCAGCAGTTGCTTAATGCTTTTAAGCAGCGCATTTCAGGGACATCATGCGCTGCTTACAAGCAGAGCACAGCTGCCCGAATACTTGCTGGGTGTTCATCAGAGATCGTGGTGAGTATCCATTCCTCTTAGTAGCGCGCACTGTCTGCTGCCTGCTTCCTGCTGGGGCCGGCAGTCGCGTGTGCCGATACTTAAGAGAAATGAATATGAATGTGAGCAGCGCATGATGTCCCTGCTTGCAAGCATTAAGCAGCTGTTGGCACCGAAGCAGGACGCTGCGAGGGAGCGGAGGAAGTTAAGTTAAGGTTTTTTTTTAATCTTTTCTGATGGGGCCATGGATACCAGGACTGGGATGGGGCCAATCATACCAGCAAGGGGATGGGGCCAATCAATCATACCAGGAAGAAATGAATATGGGCATGGAATGCAGTGCATATTCATTTCTCTTTGGCAGCGGGCACAGGAGTTAGCCGGAGCCACCGACTTCTTTCTCTGTGACCCACTGTTCCTCCGATAGCGCTTCCCCACCACAGCCAGAGCCAATATATCTGGACTATAAGCAGCACCCCCCATTTTCCTCCACATTTTGGGAGGAAAAAAGTGCGTCTTATAGTCCGAAAAATACAGTAGGTTTCCTCCGAGTACTCCAGTTTCCTCCCACTGTCCAAAGCTATACTTAAATTGTAAGCCCCAGTGGGGGCAGTGATGAACATATCTGTCTATGGTGCTAAATAAGCAAATAAAATAAATTAATAAATCACTTCTATAGATCTTTCAAAAAGTCGTATTTCAAATTCACTGTTTGGGCTCTTGGAAAGGGAAGGAGTGCCGTTTGCTTTTTGAATGCAAAATTGGCTGGAATCGTGAGCGGACACCATGTCGCTTTTAGAGAGCCCCTCGTGTCTAGACAGTGGAAACCCTCCACAAGTGACCCCATGTGGAAACCACACCCCTTAAGGATTTTATCCAGGTGTATAGTGAGCATTTTGAACCCACAGGTACGACATAGGATTTGATAACATTAGGTCGTCATATTGAATGTCGTCATTAGTGTTGAGTGCAAGTGCTCGCTCCTCCAGTTTGCATCAGGTGTGCACCAAATATCTCGGGTGCTTGAATGAAATGCTCGAGTCCTCGCCCTGCATGTTTCACGGCCATTAAACACCCCTAAAAAACATGCGGGGTTCCGCGATACTCCACCCATACCTGAGCACCCGGTGAAAACTTGAGTAGCGAGCACTTGCCATCATACAGTCATCACTTTTTTTTTAACTTTTGAAAAAAAAACAATTCTTGCTCCACTCCTAACCCTAATCACACCCCCAACCGCAAAGAATGGAAAAAAGAAAAAAAAAAAAAAACTTTAGGTGGTGACAAAGGTGGATTTGGTTTACTATTTTATTTTGATCAGTGATCAAGAGGAACCAATAGGAAAAATTCTATATGGTTGCCACCTGCATCTCGCCTTTTTTTGTCCAGAAAAATGAGATTGAGGGTCGGAGGATGAAGCAGGAGGGTTCATGGATGGTGGAGATAGCGGGGAGGTACAGGGGACCCCATTTCGCTATTCACTGATAAGCTACATCATATCAGAGGAGAGAGAAATTAAATTTAAATCTGACTTTTTTATCGCTTTTATTTGATGAATAATGGCGATCATGTGACCGAGGACCGTAAAAACCTAAATTGACCCCTAGTAGCCGAGACCCTGGAGATTTTCTGATGCTGGGCGGCGCTATACCCTTATTTCTCAGCACGGTTAAAAAGCGGCACTGAGCAATAAATACGCTTAACTGCCACCGTGTCAGCGGTCGTTAATGGGTTAATCTAAGTTATTACCCATTCACGCTTTTTGGCAGAAATTTAACTAAAGTAATTTTAGTTGAAAGGGTTCAAGTGAGAACTACAATTTTTTTCTCAGTTCTTTATTTACTAGAAATGTTTGCATCATATACGGCAAATATTTCAATATGCAAAAGTATTGAGTTTTCAGTTACTTATTCTTTAAAAGTACAATTTTTCAGTTCAGTTTCAGGCTTCCAGTTCCTCTCTATTGTGTGTGTGTTAAGGGTGGAGTAGAATATATACTGGTAATTTAAAATTCTAAAAGTTGATCCTGATCATTTGATACATATAAATATTTGTAACATGTGTTCTTCAGAACATATTTCTTATACAGTTGGGAATGAAGACTAGTCAGTCATTGCACTGGTTGCTCATCCACTATTGAATACAATATTAACTTATCACATGCATCCACAAAGCTCTCCACACTACTGTACCACCCTACATCTCCTCCCTCATCTCTGTCTATCACCCTACCCTTGCCCTCCATTCAGCTTGTGACCTAAAACTAACATCCTCAAATAATGTGAATCTCCCATATCCAAGACTTCTCTCATGCTGCGCCCATGAATTCTCTGGAATTCACTACTTGGGTAAATTTGATTATTTTCTAGTGTCCACAATTTTAAACATTCTCTAAAACATTTTCTAAAAAGACATTTCTTTAGACTGGCCTATCGCTTCACCTCACTAATCTAACTATTGTGTGTACATTTCCCCTCTGAATTTTCAAGTGCTGTGCATTATGTTGGCTCTATAGAAATACAAAAATATTATTATTATTAGGGGAATTAAACATTTGGGTCATATTTTTTTCTCTTCCAGACAGTGTGACTAAGCCAGCAGATAACTTTCTGTTCGAAGAATAATACTCAAGGATTTGTTATGGGGAGAAAAGCCAAAGACAAATCTACTTTATTACTCCACAAACAGCACAGAAATCCCTCACTAGTTCTTCTCCGCATTGATGCCAAAAAGGCTTTTAATGGGGTGTGCTGAGACTTGAACACCAACGTCTTGAGTTTCAACTTCTCAACAAAATTTCTAGTAGCCATTCTCACATATTCTTACCAACTGCATGTCCGACTCAAAGTAAATGGGACATTGCCTGTAGGAGGCAAAGGCTGCCCTGTTTCGGATGAGACTTGCCTATTTAATTCTATGGGTGTGAAAAAAAAATTTGATCCCATACGGATCAGCCGTATAGCATTTGCTTTTTTATGGATACATTGCAATTCTTCATTTAGGAAATTGTACTTAGTGTAAATGTTAATAACTGTAATATACTAAACAGATTTGCAAGTCCAAATACAATTTCTTATGTTAAGAATTACAATTTATCCGTACAAATCAGATGTTATACGCTCAACCGGTATGGGATCTGTTTTGTTGTTTTTGCTCGATGCACACAGATGAAAAAACAAGCATTTTTATTACCGATAAAAATCGGATGATTATTTTATACGCTTGTGTGAACCCGGTCAAAGAGTATGGGCATAAAGCATCTCATAGATGCCAGCGTACCCACTGCGTTTTGTCATGAGAAGATTCGTCAGGAAAATGTTAGTGGTGATTTTCCTTAAAGCACCACTCCAGCAGTATTTTTATTTTATCACTGGAGTGGTGATTTTAATCTAAGGTCCTTACCCTACACTTATACTCACCTGCCACCATCTTCACCTTTTATCACCGCTGCTCTTGGTAATTTGTGACCTGCCATATTGCTCCAGTGTTTGCTGGAGTAAGCCAGATTGCACAACTCGATACAAATCTATGAGAGCCTCATTCTGGATCTCATACACTAGCAATGAGAGATTATCATGTAACTTCTGACTTCTGGCCAATCAGACGTTTTGGATCAAGGTGAAGACGTCTGATCAAGGTGAAGATGCCAGATCAAGGTGAAGACACCAGAGGGTGAGTAAAAGACCAGGATCAGGGACCTTACATTAGAAGCACCACCAATGTATTTTAACCTGTATGTATAAACTAGTGGGCTGTCACGCCGATAACGGCGATAAGGGGCAGGACGGCTTACTGGGACCCGCACCTGTCCCTGCCACTATAAGGGGCCCTGGCTTTCCCTTATCTCAGGGGTACCTATGATGGTTAGGAGGCCTGAGCCGCCAGCGTATCCCTGTCTCCTGTGCAGGCCCTATCAGTGGCCCCCTCTCCCCCTCAGGGAGGAGGACTGCACCAGTGTATAAATATGACAAGCAAACAGGGTATGCAGACAAGGTAACTAAAATCTCAAACTCACCAAATGCTCACAAAACCACAGAGGAAACACAGAGAAGGAAAAAGCTAGGAAGGAAAACAGGTTTAACATGCAACCAAAACAGCGGACACCAATCTGTAAATAAACCTCCAAGCTCCTAATACCACGCTCCTTCAACCTCCAAGCCAGGCAGCAGAACTAGTCACTGACAACAGTTGTAGTCAAGGCTGAGTTTATATAGGAGAGGACATTGCGAAAACCAATTCAGCTGAGAGTCCTAGCCCTCAGCAACTTTAGCAACAAGGTTTAACTCCTGCCCTGCTGGCAAAAGACAGCCAGGTCAAAATTCAGGAGAAGAGCTTCTGTTCATCATGTGTGAACGAGGCCCAGAGCGCTGCGGTTCTCTGGAACCTCTCTGTCGCGGCAGCCCCGTGACATGGGCGGCTGAAGAATGGTCCGGTCACTTCATGGCGTTTGAGGCCTAAAATGGTTAAAAGAAGTTCAAACAGACTAAATGTAACAGCAAACCATATTAACATTATTATGCACAACTTAATTCTTTTTTGCATCTTAGGCTACGTTCACACTAGCATTGTGCGCCGCTGCGTCGGCGACGCAACGCACAATGCACGCAAAAACGCACGCAAAAACGCTGCGTTTTGCGACGCATGCGTCGTTTTTTGCCGAAAATCGGACGCAAGAAAAATGCAACTTGTTGCGTTTTCTTGGTTCGACGCTTGTGGCAAAAAAGACGCATGCATCGCACAACGCAACAAACAAAAACGCATGCGTCCCCCATGTTAAATATAGGGGCGCATGACGCGTGCGTCGCCGCTGCGTCGCCCGACGCTAACCCGATGCACACTAGCATAACGCTAATGTGAACGTAGCCTAAATGCTTTTTTATGAGAAGAGGCAATGTATGTCTTTTGAAGTCCTAATGATCTGGAGAGAGCTAACCAATCTCACACTACCAATTGCGATTTCTACATGGTGCCCCCTATTAGGAAATGAGTTTCAAGGAAGAAAAAGTGGACTTTACAGTATCCAAACAATCCATATGCAATATGCCCAATACCACACGCAGAAGAACTGCCGGTTCCAAAAGCAGCAGAAACATTTTCAGTCAGAAGAGGGAGTCCAGTGTCATGAAACATCTTCCGCTCACGACCCAGACTTTCTGTCAGCAACCTCAACTGAACCACACCTTATAACACAAAGACGACTGAACAATCTTGTTAGAGATTTGGATCTGCCCAAGAATAAGGTTGAGCTCTTAGGTCCCAGGCTACAGCAGTGGAATTTCGTAGTGGGCGATGTTCGTATTTCTTTGTTCCGCAACCATGATAAAGTTCTTGTCCAAAACTTCCTCATGGAGGTTGATCTTGTGGCATGCAACACCATCAACAGTTTAATGGAAGCTCTGAAGATAAGTCATAATCCAGACGAATGGAGGCTCTGTGACCACATGAAACAGCTGTTGAGGTGCCTGAACTATGACCATTTGTGGCTCCTCTGTGGTGACTTCACTTGGTGAAAATATGTAGAACAGTGTAATCTAAATCCCTTTTTAGTTTGTCTTTTTAAAATGCATGATGCCTATTTATGTGGGTCCTTACACCTTTCCAATCCACCATGAAACAAAATATTTCTCTATTCTGGTTCCAATACTAGGTTGGTGTGCGTGTAGATATCTCCCCCTTTAATATTCATCTTTATCCTGGAGATGTCTCTCCAAATGATGATGTTATTGGTCTTGTAGCATGCCAGGTTACGCAGATCACAGTAAGATGAGGGTCCCATGCACCAATTTGTACAAGCCTTTATTTTAACATAATTCAGGTGAGAGCTGGCTCCCTATTGGCTTATGAAATTTTAAGAAGAGACTTTTGACAAAAAGTGGCCATTTCCTATGAAAGACTGATTGAGGTTGGCCCAATTCTATAAAGTAAACATACACTCATTATAGGTATAGTTAAAGTAGTTCTAATTCCAATTAAAACTTTATGGGATTCATTCAATGGTGCCGATGATATTTAAAGAGATACACAGGCATGTGACTTCCAAAGCTCTTCAGAGTGTATCATGAACGTTTCTTACATGATTGCAAAGAGCAGAATATGTAACTTCATAATAAGTAAAGACAGGTGAATTAGTCGAGTAGTAGAGTTTAGGATAGATTGGGGGGGTGCAAGAGTGTCAGAAGGGAGGCCACACAGCAGTAGTTTGCAGTATTTCTATGCGGGAGATGATGAGGGCATGGATTAGTTTTTGCAGATTCTTAATTAAGAAGTGTGCAGATCCGGGAAATATTTTTGAATTGGAATCAGCAGAAAGTGGAAGTGGATATGTGGCTTGAAGGAGAGATCAGTGTCCAGGGTTGCACCAAGAGTGAGTAGCCATGTACTTTGATGGATAGGTCTGTTGGGAGGGTCTGATGGATGGGGAGAAATGATTAATTCTGTTTGTCCATGTTAAGTTTTAGAAATATAGCAGAGAAGAATGAAATAGCAGCCAGACATTGTGGGATTCTGATTAGTAACGAGGTGATATCGGGTCCAGAGAGGTAGATCTGTGTTTCATCAGCATGCATAGACATGATACTGAAAGTTGTGGGACTCTGAGCTGTCCCAGGCTGAAGGTGTAGATAGAGAAGAGCAGGGGTCCTAGAACTGAACCTTGGGGGGCACCGACGCTGAATATCCTGCCTGTTTGGTATGATGAGATCCAAGATAGGGCCAAGTCTGTGATGCCAAGAGATGAATCTGTAAGAGGGAATGGTCCACAGTTTCAAGAGCAGCCTTTTGTGTTATAATCACTCTGGGAAATATCACACACATACGGTTCCTCTTCGTACACACTGTAAACCCCTCACACAAACTTCCCCTCATCCAGCACCATGACAACCAGCACAGCAGAGTTCTGAATACACTGCGGCCCCTGATCATGTGACCCCTGACTCCTCCCCTCCTGTGACCTCATCACAGGTCCTGTGTGCACAGAACAGCCATATATGTGGTGTGCGGCTCTGCAGGTGGAGGTAGGTGCTGGAGATTCCCCATTACTGGGCGCAGGGGACATTAACCCTTTAAGCGCCAATACTGTTTTGGTGTTTTTGTGATGTCACATTTAATGACACATAATTAAATTTTTTACATTATTTCCTTCTTTATTTTTAATCCTGGATTGTATATATTCTGTGAAAAATCTCTGTATGTGACTATAATGGGACTATGTATTATACCGGGCCAGGACAGGACCATGACTTGATGTAGTGATCATGTGACGCCGGTAACAGCCCCGGAGATTTCTTACATGGGATCTTTATGATGTTACATCGTCATCTTCTCCCCATTCAGGTCCCTACAATATCGGATCCTCTCAGTGGAGATCTTCTATATAAGAGAATTCTCCTGAGTGACCCTACAAGGATGGATAGGGACAGGGACAAGGTGGCGGAGAAGATATTACACCTCACCCTAGAGATCCTCTTCCGGCTTACTGGAGAGGTGAGAGATTCTGATGACGTCACATTACATCATTCTTATCTATGGGAATGACAGATGGACAGAACTGGAGAGGTGAGGACTCTGGAAATGTCTGTATTGAGATTTATTAATGTGTCTCTCCATAACCAGGATTACACAGTAGTGAAGAAGATCTCTAGTGAGCGCTGTCAGGACCCTGTGTCTGAGGGATGGGGAAGACCCCTGAGCCCAATCACAGGGCCTCCACCTCACCCCCTGATACATGAGGACATCAATAACCAGAAGATCCTAGAACTCACCTACAAGATGATTGAGCTCCTGACTGGAGAGGTGACACTGCTGGGAATGCTGGGACATTATACACTAACACTATGGAGGGATCGGGGGATGACGGTATCATTGTATGTGTCAGGTTCCTATAAGGTGTCAGGATGTCGCCGTTTATTTGTCGATGGAGGAGTGGGAGTATTTAGAAGGACACAAAGATCTGTACAAGGACGTCATGATGGAGGTTCCTCAGCCCCTAACATCACCAGGTAATAGACAGGATTAAATACACACGGCCTATAATTATCTGTATGTAAAGAGTGAATTCAGTCCCTGTATGTGTTTCCTCCAGTTCTATCCAGTGAGAGGACAACACCAGAGAGATGTCCCCGTCCTCTTCTTCCACAAGACTGTAAACAAGAAGATCTCGATGTTCCTCAAGATCATAAGGTAGATGGGGAGACCTCCCCTATGATGTGAAGAAAGCAGTAAAAGTCTTGTTTTCAGTCGTTTTTTTTTTTCATAGATAACTGAATTGGTTTGAGGTGAATTGAATTCACCTCAAATTTTAAAAAAAAATTTGGATTCTCCTGAACCTGAATTTTTTGTTACTTATTGTGAGTTCAGTAAAATGGCAGCTGGTTAATGCAGTGGGGAAAAAACGTATTTGATTCACTGACAGTTTGGCACGTTTTGCCACCTAGAAAGAATGGAGAGGTCTGTAATTCTTATCACTTTAACTTTGAGAGACAAAATCTAAAAACAAAAAACAAAATCACATTGTATCATTTCTAAATAATTAAATTGCATTTTACTGCATGAAATAAGTATTCGATCCCTACCAACCAGCAAGAATTCTGGCTGTCACTGACCTGATAGTGTTCTCTCAGAAGCCCTCCCTAGTACTCTGCACTCATCATCTGCATTAATTGCACCTGTTTGAACTCGCTACTTGTAAAAAAGACACCTTTCCACACACTCAACCAATCAATCACTCTATCCTCTCCACCATGACCAAAACCAAAGAGCTGTCTAAGGACGCCAATGACAAAATTGTAGACCTGCACAAGGCTATGATGGGTTACTAGACAATAGGCAAGCAGCTTGCTAAGAAAGCAACAACTGTAGGCACAATTATTAGAAAAGGGAGAAACATGACTGTCAGTCTTCCTTGGTCTTGGGCTCCATGCGAGATCTCGCCTCGTGGGGTAAGTTTGATTCTGAGAAAGGTCAGGAATCAGCCAAGAACTATATGGGAGGATCTGGTCAATGATCTGAAGAGAGCTGGGTCCACAGTCTTAAACATTGCTGTTAGTAACACACTACGCTGTCGTGGATTAAAATCCTGCAGGCCAAGAAAGGTCCCCCTGCTCATGTCAGAACATGTCCAGGCCTGTTCAAAGTTCACCAGTGACCGTCTGGATAATCTAGAGGAGGCATGGGAGAAGGTCATGTGGTCAGATGAGATCAAAATATATCTTTCTAGGTCACCACCTGACAGCACACTGGAGGACGTCCTTCTTATCCTTGATGGGACAGGAAACACGAGAGGTTAAAAGGACCCTCCCCCTACCACCCTTCAGTGTTTTTCCTGTCCCATCATGGATAGGAACGGACGAGAGGATCTACCGTTCTGTGCGGGGGGGATGCGGATCGGGGGGGCTCTGCCTCACCCTTCCCTCCATGAGACACCCGCTGGCTGACACCCGCCCGAGGGTCCCTCGGCCTACCAGTGTAGCGCTGCTCCTGGTATGGGGATCGCTTCTCCCTGGCGGGGGCTCTCGATCCTTCCGTCGCGTCCCCTGGTGCGAGCGATCCCAGCGGCGGCCTCTGCAGATACCGGCGTCTCCATGCGGCCGCTGGGGGAAGCAGATCCTCGCCACACCTTCTTCTCTTTCCGGCCGCACGTCACTTCCGGTTTGCGGCTGAGGGGGACGGACGGCGTCTCTGCAACAGGAAGTGCAGAGGAAGAGCAGTGGAGAGCGCGGGAGCGCTGAATTAAACAGAGGAACAGAATAAAAGGTATGGTGCAGGGGCAGTAGCGATCTCTAGAGCATCATGGAGGACGCAGCTAGAGCAGAGGCAGGAGTCGGCAGCGCTAGTAAGTAGGGAAGCCCTGGATAAAAAAAAAAAAAGGGACGCCAGTGTTTGCTATATATATATATATATATATGTATATATATATATATATATATATATATATATATATTTTTATAGGCAGTCTCCTTGTCCAAGAAATCGGTAAAGAAGCCCGGTAGAAATAAGAAGTGTCCTATCTGTGCAGTTAAACTAAAGGATACCTGGCAGAAACCCCTATGTGAAGCATGCACCTGCAAAATCATAGGACAGGAACAAGCGTCTCTTATGACATATGAGAGCCATGATAAGTGAGGAAGTTCAGGCTTCAGTTTCAAGTCTGGTACTCCCTCATGTCTCACCTTCAGAGAGGCCAAGGAAAAGGCCGAGGGTCGATTACTCTTCTGAAGACTCATCATCCTTTGGGTCAGAGGTAGAGGAGGAAGATGAGAGTAGAGATCCTCCGGAGAAAGGGAGAAGATATTTGTTCTCCGCCGCAGACACAGGAGAACTGTTGGAGGCAGTGCGGCATACCATGCAGATCGAGGAGCCTCAGCCGTCTTGTTCTGTTCAGGATGAGGTGTTCGGGGGCTTGCGCTTGCAGACCTCTAAAGTCTTCCCTGTAAACTCCCATATCAGATCCATGATTCTGGAGGAATGGGAGGAAGCCGAGAAAAGACTGGCTATCCCTAAGGTCTTCAGACTTCGTTTGCCGTTTGATCCAGACGAAGTCAAAGAGTGGGTCGATATACCTAAGATAGACATACCATTGGCTAAAGTATCCAAAAGGACTGCAATTCCTTTTGAGGACTCTTCCAATCTAAAAGAGCCCATGGACAGGAAGGCAAACGGCCTTTTAAAAAGGGCCTGGGAAAGTTCTTCGGCGATTATTGGAGCTAATATTGCAGCGACATCGGTGGCTCGCTCCATGGACCTTTGGTTAGATGATCTTCGAGATCAACTAATAGCCAAAACTCCCAGAGAAACTGTCCTGAAATCCCTACCTTTGCTAAAGTTAGCAACCACCTTTTTGGCAGACGTGTCCGTAGAGTCTGTTAGGTTTGCGGCTAGGGGTCAATGCCTATCTAATGCAGCCCGAAGAGCTATTTGGCTCAAAAGCTGGTCGGGTGACATACATTCTAAAAACAAATTGTGTTCTATACCCTTTTCCGGGGGCAGGGTCTTCGGACCGGTCCTCGACGATATTTTAGAAAAGGCCGCAGACGTAAAGAAAGGGTTCCTGGAAGAAAAACCTAAAAAATTCCAGCCCTTTCGGAGACCCCGCTATAATCAAAAACCCGATTACAGGGGTAAGGGAAAACAGGGTAGATGGAGTTACCAGAAAGGAGGGGATAGCAGGCCTAAAACCAAAGATGCGAGCTACTCGGGATCAGGGTCTAGCTACCGCAGGAAATGACGCCATCAGAGTAGGGGGTTGTCTGGCCGGATTCCTGGGAGGATGGAGGGAGATTACAACGAGTCCATGGGTATTACAGATCGTGTCCCAGGGATACAAAATAGAATTTACATCCCTTCCTCCCGAAAGATTCCTGGTGTCCAGCTCCCATCTAAAATCATCATCCCCCATGTGGTCAGATATACAGGACCTCTTAAAAATGGTGGCTATTATTCCGGTACCCCCTCGGGAAGAGTGCAGAGGTCACTACTCCAATCTCTTCTCAATAACAAAACCGTCGGGAGAGTCAAGGACAATTATAAATTTGAAACATCTGAACAATTGGGTCCTTTACAAAAGGTTCAAAATGGAGTCGATTTGGTCTACCATCCCTCTGTTGGGAAGAGACATGGTAATGTGCACTCTAGATTTGAAAAGTGCATATTACCATGTACCCATTTACCTAAGTCACCAGAGGTTCCTGCGGTTCGCGGTAAACATGGAAGGAAAGATCTACCATTTCCAATTTTGCTGTCTCCCCTTCGGCCTGGCTTCCGCTCCCAGGGTTTTTACAAAACTTATGGTGGAAGTGGTCGCTTACCTGAGGAATCAGGATATAATGGTGATTCCCTACTTAGACGACTTTTTAGTAGCGGCAGACTCAGAAGTCCAGCTCAGGATCAACTGTCAGTCCCTCATCTCAACACTAGAGAATCTGGGATGGATTATAAATTGGGAGAAATCAGATCTAATTCCAAAACCCAGAATAAAATTCCTGGGAGTCATGCTTGATTCACAGGCAAGAATGTCCTTTCTTCCAGAAGACAGGCTAAAGGGCATAATAAAGAAGATCCGTCACTTTTCTCGAGGCCGAAATACGATAAGAGACGGAATGAAAATACTAGGACTGATGACGACCTGCATCCCTTGCGTAAGATGGAGTCAATTTCACTCTCGACAGCTTCAGCAGGGAGTTCTGAGGAGCTGGAACAGAAGACAGAACTCACTGAACCGGACTCTGAACCTTACTTCTCAGGTCAAAATATCCCTGGTGTGGTGGACTCTCTCCAGAAACCTCCGACTGGGGGTGCCATGGCTTCAAACACCGAGCGTATCAGTTACGACAGATGCAAGTCAGCTCGGTTGGGGAGGTCATGTCCAAGGAAAATATTTTTAAGGTCGCTGGGAAAGGAAAGACAGCAACCAGTCATCGAACCACAGAGAACTACATGCGGTTTGGAAGGTCTTAACGGCGGCGCACCATCTGCTGCAGAACAAACATGTGAAGGTCTTCTCAGACAATACGACAACTGTAGCCTTCCTGCGGCATCAAGGGGGCCCAAGACATCTGGCATTACAGGACCTGGCAGAACAGATCTTCAGGTGGGCAGAAAGGTCGGTTCTGTCAATCTCGGCGGTTCACCTGGAGGGTTCCAAGAACCAGTTGGCAGATTTCCTCAGCAGGAAAAGCGTATCCCCTACAGAGTGGGAACTGAACAGCGAGGTATTCAGAGATCTGTGTCAACGTTGGGGGAAGCCGACGTTGGACCTATTTGCTACAAAAGAAAATGCAAAGGTCAAGATCTTCTACTCCCTAAACCCCTGGGAGAGCCCAGCCACGATCGATGCCTTCTCACAACCCTGGAACCGCGGTCTTCTGTATGCATTCCCTCCTCTAGCAATGATCCAGAGAACACTCAGGAAGATCTGCGAGGACGAGGCCAAGGTCATCCTCATAGCTCCTCACTGGTCGAAGCGAAGTTGGTTTCCTTTGTTAAGAAAACTGTCGGTGGGAAAACCCCTCCTGTTACCAGAAAGATAGGATCTTCTTCTACAGGGTCCAGTTCTACACCAGAATCCAGGAGCACTTCAGCTGGCGGCCTGGATCCTGAACGGAAGGTCTTGAGGGCAAAAGGGCTTTCAGATGACGTCATTTCTACCCTTCAAGCCAGCAGGAAGCCGGTGACATCGGCTATCTATACAAAAATATGGAAGCGATTCTGTGGGTTTTGCGGAGAGATGACAGTTGATACTGACCATCCAAATATCCCCAAAATTCTTGACTTTTTGCAGTCAGGGTTTCAAAAAGGTCTTAGACCGAGTACATTAAGGGTCCAAATAGCGGCCCTGAGTGTATTTTTCGATTTCTTCCCTGTCTGCCCACCCCTGGATTAGTAGATTCTCTGGAGCAGTCCAGAGATTAAAACCATTGATTAGAAGATCAGTCCCACTGTGGGATCTGAACTTGGTTCTAAATTTCCTATGTGAACAGGCGTGGGATGTAATGGAGGATATAGAAATCAACAAACTCTCCCTTAAAACCGCATTTTTAGTTGCGATCACGTCGGCAAAAAGATTGGGGGAACTACAGGCTCTATCGGTACAGAATCCGTATTTGCAGATCTTCGAGGATAAATTTGTACTAAGACTCGATCCGGCTTTTCTACCTAAGGTCTTTTCAGATACTAATATGAATCAGGAGATTGTTTTACCGTCGTTTTGCCAGTTCCCTAAAAATCAAAAGGAAAGATTTTACCACAACTTAGACGTAAGAGACACGGTACTCAGGTACCTTGATTTATCTAGACCCTAGAGACAAGACAACAATTTGTTCGTCCAGTTCAGGGGTCCAAATAAAGGGAGAAAAGCGTCTAAAGCGACTATTGCACGGTGGATAAAATCAACAATCAGTTTAGCTTATAAAGCTAGAGGGCAAAATTCCCTGGTCAACATCAAAGCCCATTCATCTAGGGCCATGGCCACGTCATGGGCAGAGAAAGGGGGGGCTACGGCAGATCAGATCTGCAGGGCTGCATCATGGTCTAGCCTGAGTACCTTTTCTAAACACTATAAGTTAGATGTAGTGTCACCTCAGTTGGCTTTCGGTAGAAAGGTAATTCAAGCAGTGGTCCCTCCCTAAATACCAGTCTCCTTTGGTATTTCTCCAGTGTGCTGTCAGGTGGTGACCTGGAAAACAGTAATTAGACCTACTGGTAATTGTATTTCCAGGAATCCATCCTGACAGCACTATTAGTTCCCTCCCTAATGTATGATCTTTATACTCATGTGATGTAACATTTGTATGATTGATTATTTTGTTGGAATAAACCTTTGTTTTTGCATCCATCCAGATGTGTTACTTTGGAAAAGCACTGAAGGGTGGTAGGGGGAGGGTCCTTTTAACCTCTCGTGTTTCCTGTCCCATCAAGGATAAGAAGGAAGTCCTCCAGTGTGCTGTCAGGATGGATTCCTGGAAATACAATTACCAGTAGGTCTAATTACTGTTTTTTGGTATCGACTACACTCGCCATGTTTGGAGGAAGAAGAAATATGAGTACAACCTCAGGAATACCGTCTCAACCGTGAAGCATGGTGGGCGAAACATCATACTTTTGGGGTGCTTTTCTGCACAGTGGACAGAACAACTGCACCGTATTGAAGGGAGAATGGACGGGGTCATATATATCGTGAGATTTTGGCTACCCACCTCCTTACCTCTGAAAGTGTTGTAGTTAGATTGTGGCTGGGTCTTTCAGCATGACAATGATCCAAACCACACAACCAGAAGTATTTCAAGATTCTGGAATGGCCTAGCTAGCCTCCAGACCTAAACTCAATAGAAAAACTTTGGAGGAAGTTGAAGCTCAATGTTGCCTAGAGTCAGCCACGAAACCTGAAAGATTTGGAGAATATCTGTATGGAGTAGTGGGCAACATTCCCTGCTGCAGTGTGTGTGGAGCGCCCCCAGACACAGGGCCGCGGGTTACTCGGTCCTCTCTGTCTCAGTTCTGGGGTTTTCACGGTGGCTGGACCCGGTCCGTGACCCTGCTAAGGGGCATCCAATAAAAGGGGTGATGAAAGTTGGCTAAGGTTTCGTGACGCCACCTGTGGTATTCGGTCAGGTCGACCGACGCTGCTTGGGGTCCACTGAGGTGATGTGATGGCAGCTAGATGGTATACCTTCCCACAGGTGAAATATATCCCCAGGACTTCCCAGTAGTGTAGGTGGCGATGGTGTGAGGGGCAGTTAATAACGAGGACACAGGGTTGCAGTCTCTTTACCTTTTAATGAAGGCTTCGGGATCCTCAATCCAGAGCACTGTCAACTGGGCTGTCTGAGACCGGCCGGTCCGAAGGCACATCCAGAGTTCCCTTTGCAGGTGGAAATCGTTGCCTACCACTAGCGCCTGTGTGGTGTAGTTCTTCCCTGCTGAGCATTCGGGATAATCCTCATAACTTCTGTTCTCGTTCTTTCTCTTTCTCTCTCTCTCTCCGTCCCCCAAGTTTATCTGGATAGGACGCACCCTGTTATGATAAGGTAATTCAGTACCACAATGGACATAGAGGTCAGAGCACATACAGTGACCTGACAATAACCCAAAAACATTGAACGAGCTCTGAGACGTGGGAACTCTGCTGACCGCAATCCCTAATCCTCTCCAACCACACTAGAGGCAGCCGTGGATTGCGCCTAACGCTCCCTATGCAACTCGGCACGGCCTGAGAAACTAGATAGCCTGAAGATAGAAAATAAGCCTACCTTGCCTCAGAGAAATACCCCAAAGGAAAAGGCAGCCCCCCACATATAATGACTGTGAGTTAAGATGAAAAGACAAACGTAGAGATGAAATAGATTCAGCAAAGTGAGGCCCGACTTTCTTAACAGATCGAGGATAGAAAAGGTAACACTGCGGTCTACACAAAACCCTACAAAAACCACGCAAAGGTGGCAAAAAGACCCTCCGTACCGAACTAACGGCACGGAGGTACACCCTCTGCGTCCCAGAGCTTCCAGCAAGCAGGAAAAAACAAATAGACAAGCTGGACAGAAAAAAACAGCAAACAAAATAGCAAAGCAGAACTTAGCTATGCAGAGCAGCAGGCCACAGGAACGATCCAGGAGGAAACAGGTCCAAAACTAGAACATTGACTGGAGGCCAGGATCAAAGCACTAGGTGGAGTTAAATAGAGCAGCACCTAACGACTTCACCACACACCTGAGGAAGGAAACTCAGAAGCCGCAGTACCACTTTCCTCCACCAACGGAAGCTCACAGAGAGAATCAGCCGAAGTACCACTTGTGACCACAGGAGGGAGCTCTGCCACAGAATTCACAACAGTACCCCCCCCCTTGAGGAGGGGTCACCGAACCCTCACCAGAGCCCCCAGGACGACCAGGATGAGCCATATGAAAGGCACGAACAAGATCGGGAGCATGGACATCAGAGGCAAAGACCCAGGAATTATCTTCCTGAGCATAACCCTTCCACTTAACCAGATACTGGAGTTTCCGTCTTGAAACACGAGAATCCAAAATCTTCTCCACAATATACTCCAACTCCCCCTCCACCAAAACCGGGGCAGGAGGATCAACAGATGGAACCATAGGTGCCACGTATCTCCGCAACAATGACCTATGGAATACGTTATGTATGGAAAAAGAATCTGGAAGGGTCAGACGAAAAGACACAGGATTAAGAACCTCAGAAATCCTATACGGACCAATGAAACGAGGTTTAAACTTAGGAGAGGAAACCTTCATAGGAATATGACGAGAAGATAACCAAACCAAATCCCCAACACGAAGTCGGGGACCCACACAGCGTCTGCTATTAGCGAAACGTTGAGCCTTCTCCTGGGACAAGGTCAAATTGTCCACTACATGAGTCCAAATCTGCTGCAACCTGTCCACCACAGTATCCACACCAGGACAGTCCGAAGACTCAACCTGCCCTGAAGAGAAACGAGGATGGAACCCAGAGTTGCAGAAAAACGGCGAAACCAAGGTAGCCGAGCTGGCCCGATTATTAAGGGCGAACTCAGCCAAAGGCAAAAAGGACACCCAGTCATCCTGATCAGCAGAAACAAAGCATCTCAGATATGTTTCCAAGGTCTGATTGGTTCGTTCGGTCTGGCCATTAGTCTGAGGATGGAAAAAGACAAGTCAATGCCCATCCTACCCCAAAAGGCTCGCCAAAACCTCGAAACAAACTGGGAACCTCTGTCAGAAACGATATTCTCTGGAATGCCATGTAAACGAACCACATGCTGGAAGAACAATGGCACCAAATCAGAGGAGGAAGGTAATTTAGACAAGGGTACCAAATGGACCATCTTAGAGAAGCGATCACAGACCACCCAAATGACTGACATCTTTTGAGAGACGGGAAGATCTGAAATAAAATCCATAGAGATATGTGTCCAAGGCCTCTTCGGGACCGGCAAGGGCAAAAGCAACCCACTGGCACGAGAACAGCAGGGCTTAGCCCGAGCACAAATCCCACAGGACTGCACAAAAGAACGCACATCCCGCGACAGAGATGGCCACCAAAAGGATCTAGCCACTAACTCTCTGGTACCAAAGATTCCAGGATGACCAGCCAACACCGAACAATGAACCTCAGAGATAACTTTATTCGTCCACCTATCAGGGACAAACAGTTTCTCCGCTGGGCAACGATCAGGTTTATTAGCCTGAAATTTTTGCAGCACCCGCCGCAAATCAGGGGAGATGGCAGACACAATTACTCCCTCTTTGAGGATACCCGCCGGCTCAGATAAACCCGGAGAGTCGGGCACAAAACTCCTAGACAGAGCATCCGCCTTCACATTTTTAGAGCCCGGAAGGTACGAAATCACAAAGTCAAAACGGGCAAAAAACAGCGACCAATGAGCCTGTCTAGGATTCAACCGCTTGGCAGACTCGAGATAAGTCAAGTTCTTATGATCAGTCAAGACCACCACGCGATGCTTAGCTCCTTCAAGCCAATGACGCCACTCCTTGAATGCCCACTTCATGGCCAGCAACTCTCGATTGCCCACATCATAATTTCGCTCAGCAGGCGAAAACTTCCTGGAAAAGAAGGCGCATGGTTTCATCACCGAGCAATCAGAACTTCTCTGCGACAAAACAGCCCCTGCTCCAATCTCAGAAGCATCAACCTCGACCTGGAATGGAAGCGAAACATCTGGTTGACACAACACAGGGGCAGAAGAAAAACGACACTTCAACTCTTGAAAAGCTTCCACAGCAGCAGAAGACCAATTGACCACATCAGCACCCTTCTTGGTCAAATCGGTCAATGGTTTAGCAATACTAGAAAAATTGCAGATGAAGCGACGATAAAAATTAGCAAAGCCCAGGAACTTTTGCAGACTTTTCAGAGATGTCGGCTGAGTCGAATCATGGATGGCTTGGACCTTAACAGGGTCCATCTCGATAGTAGAAGGGGAAAAGATGAACCCCAAAAATGAAACCTTCTGAACACCAAAGAGACACTTTGATCCCTTCACAAACAAAGAATTAGTACGCAGGACCTGAAACACCGTTCTGACCTGCTTCACATGAGACTCCCAATCATCCGAGAAGATCAAAATGTCATCCAAGTACACAATCAGGAATTTATCCAGGTACTCTCGGAAGATGTCATGCATAAAGGACTGAAACACTGATGGAGCATTGGCAAGTCCGAATGGCATTACTAGATACTCAAAATGGCCCTCGGGCGTATTAAATGCAGTTTTCCATTCATCGCCTCGCTTAATACGCACAAGATTATACGCACCACGAAGATCTATCTTGGTGAACCAACTAGCCCCCTTAATCCGAGCAAACAAATCAGATAACAACGGCAAGGGGTACTGAAATTTAACCGTGATCTTATTTAGAAGGCGGTAATCTATACAAGGTCTCAGCGAACCATCCTTCTTGGCTACAAAAAAGAACCCTGCTCCTAATGGCGACGATGACGGGCGAATATGCCCCTTCTCCAAGGACTCCTTCACATAACTCCGCATAGCGGCGTGCTCAGGCACAGATAAATTAAACAGTCGACCTTTTGGGAATTTACTACCAGGAATCAAATCGATAGCACAATCACAATCCCTATGCGGAGGTAGGGTATCGGACTTGGGCTCATCAAATACATCCCGGTAATCAGACAAGAACTCTGGAACCTCAGAAGGGGTGGATGACGAAATAGTCAGAAATGGGACATCACCATGTACCCCCTGACAACCCCAGCTGGACACAGACATGGATTTCCAATCTAATACTGGATTATGGACTTGTAGCCATGGCAACCCCAACACGACCACATCATGCAGATTATGCAACACCAGAAAGCGAATAACCTCCTGATGTGCAGGAGCCATGCACATGGTCAGCTGGGTCCAGTACTGAGGCTTATTCTTGGCCAAAGGCGTAGCATCAATTCCTCTCAATGGAATAGGACACTGCAAGGGCTCCAAGAAAAACCCACAACGCCTAGCATACTCCAAGTCCATCAAATTCAGGGCAGCGCCTGAATCCACAAATGCCATGACAGAATACGATGACAAAGAGCAGATCAAGGTAACGGACAGAAGAAATTTTGACTGTACCGTACCAATGGTGGCAGACCTAGCGAACCGCTTAGTGCGCTTAGGACAATCAGAGATAGCATGAGTGGAATCACCAGAGTAGAAACACAGCCCATTCAGACGTCTGTGTTCTTGCCGTTCAACTCTGGTCAAAGTCCTATCGCACTGCATAGGCTCAGGTTTAAGCTCAGGTAATACCGCCAAATGGTGCACAGATTTACGCTCACGCAAGCGTCGACCGATCTGAATGGCCAAAGACATAGACTCATTCAGACCAGCAGGCATAGGAAATCCCACCATGACATCCTTAAAGGGCTTCAGAGAGACCCTTTCTGAAAATAGCTGCGAGCGCACCTTCATTCCATTGAGTGAGTACAGACCACTTTCTAAATTTCTGACAATATACCTCTATCTCATCCTGACCCTGACACAGAGCCAGCAAATTTTTCTCTGCCTGATCCACTGAATTAGGTTCATCGTACAGCAATCCGAGAGCCAGGAAAAATGCATCGATATTACTTAATGCAGGATCTCCTGACGCAAGAGAAAATGCCCAGTCCTGAGGGTCGCCACGTAAAAAAGAAATAATGATCCTAACTTGTTGAACTGGGTCACCAGAGGAGCGAGGTTTCAAAGCCAGAAATAGTTTACAATTATTTTTGAAACTCAGAAATTTAGTTCTATCTCCAAAAAACAAATCAGGAATAGGAATTCTCGGTTCTAACATAGAATTCTGAACCACAAAGTCTTGAATATTTTGTACTCTTGCCGTGAGCTGATCCACACATGAAGACAGACCTTTAATGTCCATCGCTACACCTGTGTCCTGAACCACCCAAATGTCTAGGGGAAAAAAAAGGCAAAACACAGTGCAGAGAAAAAAAAATGGTCTCAGAACTTCTTTTTTCCCTCTATTGAGAATCATTAGTACTTTGGGCCTCCAGTACTGTTATGATAAGGTAATTCAGTACCACAATGGACATAGAGGTCAGAGCACATACAGTGACCTGACAATAACCCAAAAACATTGAACGAGCTCTGAGACGTGGGAACTCTGCTGACCGCAATCCCTAATCCACTCCAACCACACTAGAGGCAGCCGTGGATTGCGCCTAACGCTCCCTATGCAACTCGGCACAGCCTGAGAAACTAGCTAGCCTGAAGATAGAAAATAAGCCTACCTTGCCTCAGAGAAATACCCCAAAGGAAAAGGCAGCCCCCACATATAATGACTGTGAGTTAAGATGAAAAGACAAACGTAGAGATGAAATAGATTTATCAAAGTGAGGCCCGACTTTCTGAACAGAGCGAGGATAGGAAAGGTAACTTTGCGGTCAACACAAAACCCTACAAAAACCATGCAAAGGGGGCAAAAAGACCCTCCGTACCGAACTAACGGCACGGAGATACACCCTCTGCGTCCCAGAGCTTCCAGCAAGCAGGAAAAAACAAATAGACAAGCTGGACAGAAAAAAACAGCAAACAAAATAGCAAAGCAGAACTTAGCTATGCAGAGCAGCAGGCCACAGGAACGATCCAGGAGGAAACAGGTCCAAAACTAGAACATTGACTGGAGGCCAGGATCAAAGCACTAGGTGGAGTTAAATAGAGCAGCACCTAACGACTTCACCACATCACCTGAGGAAGGAAACTCAGAAGCCGCAGTACCACTTTCCTCCACCAACAGAAGCTCACAGAGAGAATCAGCCGAAGTACCACTTGTGACCACAGGAGGGAGCTCTGCCACAGAATTCACAACAGCACCCGTTTGACGGGAAGGCTCGGAGCTATTCTAGGACCCTAGAGACGCCCCTCTCCACGCTTGTTCCCTATGTCTGCTTAGGTAATGTATGGTAGACAGCCGACCTATAATCAACTGTCCTGCGGTATTTGAAGTGAGGCATAAAGTCAGTTACTTCCTCGGTGTTCCGGTCACCGGCTACGCGCCTCAGTAGGATGTTGCCGTTCTTTGGGCACGACTCCTACTGGCTCTCCTTTGTGCTTTGATCTCGTTTCTCACTTTCCACAATATCCTTCTCCTCGTGTTCTTTCTTAGGATACCGCCGCAAGGTAGTGCAGGCGTGGTTCCGTTGCTTTCTATTCGTTCTGCTAGGCTCAAGAAACTTCCACGTCGTCATCTGGAATCGTTTCTTCGCAAAGTCTTCCTTCTTTGTAAAACCAGTAGAGAGCACCTTTAAGAAGGTGCGAACTATTTACAACACAGTTTGTGAATCATTCACTGTCCATGATTCGGCAGTCTTTGAGAACTATGATAAACTTGTGCAAAAGAAAAATACAAAACAATAGAGATCCAGGGTAAACGAAGGGACCCCTTTAATGATTAACCCTAGACGGGTTTAATGGCAAGGAGCAGGGGACAGTCAACTATATACATGTTTCAGGGTTTTGAGGTTTAGTGCTGCTCAGGGGGTAGCACCGGTCGGGGTAGCCTAGCTAGACACTGGCAGCTACACAGCGCCACAGAAGGGACTCCTTCACCCCACACAGGGGTCTGCACAGTTCTCTGATTGGGAGTCACTGGAGTACCAGTTGTCATGGTGGTCAACTCTCTGGCAACTACGGCGGTTGTAGTGGTGACAGTGCAGGTGGTTGTCCTGACAATGGTACATGCCGGAGTGTTCACGGTAGTCTCGGTAACTGCGGAAGCCTGGCCACCAGGGGACACTGTCGCTTTAGGGGTCGGCTGGGTCGGCGCCTTGGTCGGGGGATGCGCCACCGGACTTTTCTTTTTATGCACATTCAATGCAAACCGGCCCTTCTCCCCAAAGTGTCTGGTGTATGTGATGATGTCTCCCGGGTAGAGATCCCGGTCCGGGTGTCCCTCCAATAGATGCGACTCTACATCCCTGCGGTTGACGAACACCTCCACATACAGTCCCGGTTCCTTGATAAAGCCCCAACCTCCACGGAGTCAAAAGGTTACCACTTGGCCCTGCCTCCGCGGGGCCGGATCCGTGCTGCAGTCTTTACGGGCCTTGGCCTTGACCGCTCGATCCCTCCGGTGGTAGGCCTGGCGCTGGGCCTGAGATTCGGCCTCCTTCTCCTCCCACTCCCGGGCAAGTTGGACCTGGTAGCTTTCCCAACTAAAGGCCTCCACCTTCTCTCCCTCCTGCTTTTCGGCCCCGGGGAACCCCATGAAGTCCGACCCTGGGTTCACCCAGGGGTACACGGTCCGCTCTGCATAGACTTCTCCCGACAGCGTAATGGGCTCAATCGGGGCCTTGAGGAACCGCTCCATACCCGTGACCTGGTCCCAGGGATCAAAGCGCTGGAGGCGGTGAGTGCCATAGGGAGGTGGTGCTGCGACCGTGCCCACTAACAGGTCCTCAGCCACTGGGGCAGGATCGGCATCTTTACCTGCCTCCACGACGTCCTCGGGGTTGGCCGACTCTGCCGATGGCGGGCTCTGCGATGGTGTCAGCAGGGGTTCCGATCGCGGCACAAGGTCGACATCAGCGACAACGGGTCTTCCGCCGGCGCCACCTGGTGCGAGGACTTAGTCTCTACCTGCAGCTGCAGGAGTTGATCAATCAGCTCCTCCATTCCAAGCTGCAGGGAATCGGTGTCATCAGCGAAGGCCATGCCGTGATGCTCCTCCGGGTAACTGGGGGGGTCTTCGTCTTTGACCCCACACTCCGGCTCCGGGTGACTGGTCATGGCCTCCTCCACGTGGCTGCTGTCCTCTTTGTCCTTTTCCCGCTCTCCCCTTCGTGTGCGGTTTCGTTTCTTTGGTCTCCGCCCACCATTTAGGATCAGGAGGCGGATCTCGGCTGCTGACGGACACGTCCTCAACGTGCAGAAATATTTGGACTGGGCGGCCATTGCTTTTCGCGCTTCTCAGCTCTTTCACGCCCACAACTCCACGCCCTTCTTCTTCCTCTGCGCTCCTCGTGGCGCTACAATGGCGGCGGTTTTGGCGGAAATCTTTGTGGCAGTTAGCAATGCACAGTCTTTGCAATAAGTCACAGTTCAGGCACAATTCCAACACAGTTCCAAGGCACACATGACCTGATTCCTCAGGCTTAAGTATGATCCTGTTCGTGACGCCAAGTTGGAGCGCCCCCAGACACAGGGCCGTGGATTACTCGGTTCCGGTCCTCTCTGTCTCAGTTCTGGGGATGTCACGGTGGCTGGACCCGGTCCGTGACCCTGCTAAGGGGCGTCCAATAAAAGAAGTGATGAAAGTCGGCTAAGGTTTCTGTGGTATTCGGTCAGGTCGACCGACGCTGCTTAGGGTCCACTGGGGTGATGTGATGGCAGCTAGATGGTATACATTCCCACAGGTGAAGTATATCCCCAGGGCTTCCCAGTAGTGTAGGTGGCGATGGTGTGAGGCGCAGTTAATAACGAGGACACAGGGTTGCAGTCTCTTTACCTTTTAATGAAGGCTTCGGGATCCTCAATCCAGAGCACTGTCAACTGGGCTGTCTGAGACCGGCCGGTCCGAAGGCACATCCAGAGTTCCCTTTTCAGGTGGAAATCGTTGCCTACCACTAGCGCCTGTGTGTTGTAGTTCTTCCCTGCTGAGCATTCGGGATAGCCCTCACAACTTCTGTTCTCGTTCTTTCTCTTTCTCTCTCTCTCTTTCCGTCCCCCAAGTTTATCTGGATAGGACACACCCGTTTGACGGGAAGGCTTGGAGCTATTCTGGGACCCTAGAGACGCCCCTCTCCACGGTTGCCCCCTATGTCTGCTTAGGTGATGTATGGTAGACAGCCGACCTATAATCAACTGTCCTGCGGTATTTGAAGTAAGGCATAAAGTCAGTTACTTCCTCGGTGTTCCGGTCACCGGCTACGCGCCTCAGTAGGATGTTGCCGTTCTCGGGGCACAACTCCTACTGGCTCTCCTTTGTGCTTTGATGTCGTTTCTCACTTTCCACAATATCCTTCTCCTTGTGTCCTTTCTTAGGATACCGCCGCAAGGTAGTGCAGGCGCGGTTCCGTTGCTTTCTATTCGTTCTGCTAGGCCCCTGTCAGGAACCCACCCCTGACAGGTCCTCCCTGGACTCTCCCAGGCTGCGTTCTGTCCTAACTTCCTATCCGACCCCTAGTTTTACCAGTGTGAGGAGTGGCCGAATACATAGTGCCTTTTGCTCCCCCTAGTGGCCAGAGTGTGAAGTGTAATGTGTGCTTGTGATACCTGGTCAGTTGAACTCCTTTAGTGCAATCAGACATAACATCACTCCCCTTAGTGGCAGAGCGACATTACTGCAACGACCAGGACTCTGGGGAGCTGCATGTGCAAATTTGGTCAACAACTACAGGAAGCGTCTGACCTCTAATTGCAAACAAAGGTTTCTGTACCAAATATTATGTTCTTTTTTTCTACTGTATCAAATACTTATTTCATGCAATAAAATGTAAATTCGTTATGTAAAAATCATACAGTATGTTTTTTTTATTTATTTTTTTTGTTTCTGTCTCACAGTTGAAGAGTACCTACAAAAAAATTACAGACCTCTCCATTCTATGTAAGTGGGAAAACTTGCAAAATCGGCAGTATATTAAATAATTATTTTTCCCACTGTATATTGAGGGCTGGCAAAGGGGTGAAAATAAGATACTCACTTGATTGCTCACCCATCCTGGTGCCATAGCTCATCATCCAATTCTCTGCACAGCTACCTCAGCCCACTGTCTTACTTCTGCACTGCGCATGGTGTACCTTTTCTCTATTATTCTACTCTTTGGCCGGCTTCACACTCAGCGTATGAAAATACGGTCCGTATATTACGGCCGTAATACGCTGAAATGTCCCGAAAATAGTGGTCCGTAGCTCCTCCGTAGGCAGGGTGTGTCAGCGTTTTTTGCGCATGGCATCCTCCGTATGTAATCCGTATGGCATCCGTACTGCGTGGTTTTCTCGCAGGCTTGCAAAACCGGCATACCGCTATAGAAATGATCCATGTGTCCCAAAAAGAAAAAAAAAAAAAAATATATATATATATATATATATATACTGTCTATATATATATATATATATATGTCAGTAGACACATATATGTATATATATTAATATTTATTCCAGCGCTATACAGCTTGAAAGCCGGTAATTCAATTACCGGCTTTTTCTTTCTCCTTCCTAAAACCCGACATGATTTGAGACATGGTTTACATACACTAAACCATGTCTTCTCTCCATTTTTTTTGCAGATTCCACACTACTAATGTCAGTAGTGTGTATCTGCAACATTTGGCCGTTCTAGCTCTTAAAATAAAGGGTTAAATGGCAGAAAAAATTGGCGTGGGCTCCCGCGCAATTTTCTCCGCCAGAGTAGTAAAGCCAGTGACTGAGGGCAGATATTAATAGCCTGGAGAGGGTCCATGGTTATTGGCCCCCCCTGGCTAAAAACACCTGCCCCCAGCCACCCCAGAACAGGCACATCTGGAAGATGCGCCTATTCTGGCACTTGGCCACTCTCTTCCCATTCCCGTGTAGCGGTGGGATATGGGGTAATGAAGGGTTAATGCCACCTTGCTATTGTAAGGTGACATTAAGCCTAATTAATAATGGAGAGGCGTCAATTTTGACACCTATCCATTATTAATCCAATTGTAGTAAAGGGTTAAATAAAAGACAAACACAATATTTAAAATTATTTTAATGAAATAAAAACAATGGTTTTTAAGCCTGGGAGCTTTCTAGGTAAGTTCCCACGATCTATGAACAGCCAGCAGAGGGCGCCTCACCGCAAATGAAGCTAAATATAGCTCATTGATCTATATTTAGACTCATTCTCCGGGGTTTTGCAGCGAGGAGTAGCATTGCATTAGCAAAGCTCCTTGCTGCAAACTGTTTTAACCCCTTCAGAAGGATTTACATCGTTGGACGTTACAGATCTGCGGAGGGTAAGTATATTGTTGGTTTATTATGTTTTTTCTTTCACAGAACGAGGGTCTTCAGTGACTGGATTGGGCGTAGAATAAAATACTCCAACAACCATTGTTTTTATTTCATTAAAATAATTTTAAATATTGTGTTTGTCTTTTATTTAACCCTTTACTACAATTGGATTAATAATGGATAGGTGTCAAAATTGACGCCTCTCCATTATTAATTAGGCTTAATGTCACCTTACAATAGCAAGGTGGCATTAACCCTTCATTACCCCATATCCCACCGCTACACGGGAATGGGAAGAGAGTGGCCAAGTGCCAGAATAGGCGCATCTTCCAGATGTGCCTTTTCTGGGGTGGCTGGGGGCAGATATTTTTAGCCAGGGGGGGGCCAATAACCGTGGACCCTCTCCAGGCTATTAATATCTGCCCTCAGTCACTGGCTTTACTACTCTGGCGGAGAAAATTGCGCGGGAGCCCACGCCAATTTTTTCCGCCATTTAACCCTTTATTTTAAGAGCTAGAACGGCCAAATTTTGCAGATACACACTACTGACATTAGTAGTGTGGAATCTGCAAAAAAAATGGAGAGAAGACATGGTTTACTGTATGTAAACCATGTCTCAAATCATGTCGGGTTTTAGGAAGGAGAAAGAAAAAGCCGGTAATTGAATTACCGGCTTTCAAGCTGTATAGCGCTGGAAAAAATATTAATATATATACATATATGTGTCTCACTGACATATATATATATATATATATACCTATTCTATGTGTACACATTTATTCTACCTATTCTACTGTAAGCTGTCAGTGTGATATTTCTGTACACCGCACTGAATTGCCGGCTTTTCTCTCTAACAGCGCTGCGTATTTCTCGCAAGTCACACTGCTTGTCAGTGTGTAATCCGTATTTTTCACGCTTCCATAGACTTTCATTGGCGTATTTCTTGCGCAGTACGGTGACAAACGCAGCATGCTGCGATTTTGTACGGCCGTAGAAAGCCGTATAATACTGATCAGTAAAATACGGCAGATAGGAGCAGAGGCATAGAGAATAATTGTGCCGTATTTTTTGCGAGTTTTACGGACGTAGTTTCTGCGCTCTTACGTCCGTAAAACTCGCAAGTGTGAAGCCGGCCTTTAGCTGTAAAAATTTGAATTTCACAGTTCCTTGAATTTAGTCAGGAAATTCGATTAGCATCTACTTTTTAATGTAATTCAAATGTTCTTTATTATTCTCCAGACCCTAAAAGTGTCCTGAACTTGAGCTGAAAAAAAAAAAAAGAAGCTCGCTAGTCTCTCGTTTGAAGTTCTAAAGGCCAAACGAGGTCCAAAGCGCTACTTTATGGGTGCTTCTAGTTAATTGGACATTCAGTGTATGTTTTATACTTGGCGGAGATGACAGGATAAATCTGATCATAGAGATTATATGTTGTCTGGATCTTTTCACAATTTCTGGTTATGGAGACTGCTGGTTAGAATTGGGTGCCAACAGGTTGTATTTATACAGAAGACTTGCAGCTATTTAACTGAAATTACTACTACTTCTGACATGTAATTTTTGGTAATCATACTAAGTTTTCATCTATCTGTAACTTTGACAATATTTGTTTCAGGGTAATGATCTGCCCCATATTAATACCACAGAGACATATATGAGGAGTGATGAGCGGTGTAAAGAGGAGATTCCTACAGATAACCGCACAGGTGAGTAGTAAATACTAAATTCAACTCTAGTCACTAGCTGGTGTTATTATTAGGGATGAGCGCGAGCACTAAAATGCTTTGATGCCCTTACTTAAACTTAACAATTCCTAATCATCGGATGCTCGTTTTGAGTAACGTTATAAAGGAAGTTAATGGGAAATCAGAGCATTTTTCCGGCAAACCCTACAAAGAGTTCTGGGGGGCAATGAAAATGTTGAAATGGATGGAAAAAGTGCGAGTGGAAGGAGAACAGCATGAGGAAGACAATGGTTTAACACTTTTACTCCACTTTAACCCCTTAACGACCGCCAATACGCCTTTTAACGTCAGCAGTTAAGGGTACTTATGTCACAGTGCTGCTATTTAATGGCGCTGAGGAATAAGGGTATAGCGCCCCCCAGAGTTGGAATTTCTCCATGGTTTCAGCTACAGGGGGTAGCTGAGACCCCAGAGAACATGATTTGGGTTGGTTTTTACAGACACCGGTGTTGCGATTGCCGTTATTAACGATACCGAACGATATTATTGAACAGCGACTGCAAAAAAAAAGTCAGATTTTCCATTTAATTTCTCCTCTTATGTGATTGCACATCAGAGGAGAGAGAAATGGGGTTCCCCGATCCCCCCTAATACCTCCGTTGTCCCGGCAACCCCCCATGAAGTCCCCTGGGCCGCCGGCGTCCTCTTCCGGGAGAAAATGAGATCTGTCGGCCAGCACAGGGCAAAATTAGGAAATTTTTCCTCTTGGTTCTTTTTTATCACTGATAGACCCTATTAAATCAAACCCCCCTTGATCACCCCCTTACTTAGAGAAAAATAATAAAATAAAAAAATGTATTTATTTCTATTTTTCCATTAGGGTTAGAGTTGGGCTAAAGTGAGTTGGGCTTTAGTTAGGGTTGGGCTAAAGTGAGATGGGCTAAAGTTAGGGTTAGGCTGGGTTCACATTGCGTCCTGGCAGTCCGTTAGACGGACTACGTTACACCGCGGCATAAACGCGGTGTAACGTAGTCCGTTATGGCCGCCATTGACTGCAATGTCGGATGCATCGCTAGCGCACGCCCACAATGGGCGTGCGCTAGGGATGTACCATCATTAAGTGACAGATCCGGAGACGCGGGCTGCAGAGTTTCCGGGTCCGTCACTGCTAGCGCAGATAGAGCTAGCAGCTGCTCTATCTGTGCTAGCGCCATTGAACGCTGGCACTTGCGCTAGCAGCAGCCCATTAGCGTATGTGCTGAACGGGCTGCTGCTAGCGCAGTGTGAACCTGGCCTTAGGGTTGGGCTAAAGTGAGTTGGGCTAGGGTTAGGGTTGGGCTAGGGTTAGGGTTGGGCTAAAGTTAGAGTTGGGCTAAGGTTAGGTTTGGGCTAGGGTTAGGGTTGGGTTTAGGGTTGTGGTTATAGTTGGGATTGTGGTTGGGGTTTGGATTAGGGTTAGAGGTGTGTTGGGATTAGGGTTGGAGTTAGAATTGGGGGTTTCCACTGTTTAGGTACATCAGGGGGTCGCTAAACGCGACATGGCGCCACCATTGATTCCATCCAATTGTGTATTAACAAAGTCAAACGATGCTCCCTCGCTTCTGAGCCCTGCCATGCACCTAAACAGTGGCTTTGCCCCACTTATGGGGTACTGAGGAGAAATTTCCATTTTTTTCATAAATAAATGCAAGTTATATCAAAGAAATTTTACCACTAATGAAGTACAATATGTCACAGTGGGATACGTTGAAGCGTTCCAGAGCTATAACATCATAAACGGACAGTGGTCAGAATTGTAAAAATTGGCTTGGTCATTAAATACCAAATTGGCTCTGTCACTAAGGGGTTAAGGACTGATAATAAAACATTAAAAATTGATGAGAAATTGCAGTTTACAGGAAAAAAAATGTTAAGAAACATTCTTTTCTGTATAATGACTTGTACATAAGGCAAAATTTAAAAAGGATGAAAAAAAAATAATTTAAGTAAGCCAAATTAAAAAAATTATTAATTTTTATAACTTTTATTATTTTTTAAATAAAAATTGGACATTTTATTGCCTGAGGAGGTGGTGATGGCGAACTCAGTCGAGGGGTTCAAGAGAGGCCTGGATGTCTTCCTGGAGCAGAACAATATTGTATCATACAATTATTAGGTTCTGTAGAAGGACGTAGATCTGGGGATTTATTATGATGGAATATAGGCTGAACTGGATGGACAAATGTATTTTTTCGGCCTTACTAACTATGTTACTATGTTATTTCACTGTTATTTATGAAGGAAGCAAGAACTTCAAAAAATTAGATGGAAGAGGGACTCAGATACATCCTGTATTACAGGGGTGTCAAACTGCATTCCTCGAGGGCTGCAAACAGGTCATGTTTTCAGGATTTCCTTGTACTGCACAGGTGATAATTTAATCACCTACACACATAATGATTACAGCACCTTGTGCAAAGCTAAGGAAAACTTGAAAACACGCATAGTTTGCGGCCCTCGAGGTATGCAGTTTGACACCCCTGCTGTATTAGACATAAAGGAGGGGCTCATACACAGTATGTTCAGATTGTCATGTAGTGGCACTGTGTCAAAGTTCTTAAAGGAGAAATATGTGGTGCTATCTAAGCGTAGTAAGATATAAACAGTTGAGAAGGTGAGTATCTGTAGAAAATTGCTCACCTGATGCGGTGAAGCATGAAAGGTATTTGCAAGAGACTGCTGCCAACCTGGTGAGGAGTGATTCCCTGAAACAGGAGCAGCCCACAAAGTAGATGCTAGACAGGAGGACCAGGGAATGGCGCTGTCTTTGCCACTGAAAGAAATCAAGGTGCAGAAATTTAAGGTTGCTTGTAGGTAAAATTTTATTCAACCTAATAAAAAAACAAAAACTATACACACAACACGTTTCGGCTGTTAGCAGCCATCTTCAGGTGTACATAACGCGTTTCGGCTGTTTGCAGTCTTCTTCAGGTGTACACACTTAGCCTTTTTGCTGAGTTTCTGACCCAGCGGAAACTCACAACTTTTTGAGGAGTTTTCAGTTTTTGAATTGGATTTGAAGAGTTTCCACTCAGATTATGCTCCAAAAATTCCTCAAAAAGACTTTTTGTCAAATACTGTTATATACCATTATTTGTAAACTTTTTTAAAAAGAAATTTGTAATGGGGACCTCTTCAATGTTCTCCACAGGTTCCCAAAATTTGAACCGTAGTATTTTGAATCCCAATATAGAATAGCTTTCTAGAGCTCATAATATCTAACAAAAATTTTGACCTCTAATTCAGTATCCTGACCAGAAAAAGACAATGTGGTAACTGAGGGACTTCTAGAGAAAGGGTTTAGAATTAGGAGCTTAAAGGGACTTTGTCAGCACAGAATGATGTTTTCAAACTAAGCTCCGCTGCTTGGTTCTTCACAGTGGGGACAATCATTTAAATACACCTTCCCACTTGCTTGGTTTCTCTTAAAATCCACCACCTTCTTCTTTGACAGCTCTGGCTGGGAAAGGTGGAGATAGATGGAAACCAACCAGTTGGTAAGGTGCACTTAAATTACTGGCCCCGTCATGAAGCATTGAGGGCCTGTACTAGGTTTCAACAGTCATTCTGTGCTGACAGAATCCCTTTAAGAAGAGAAACATAAATAGAATTGGTAATCTGAAAAGATGCTGGTAGCTCACCATATTGATCTGCCACATACAGGCATAAAAATCATGGAATCCATTGAGACCAGTGGCCCAATTCATAATTTACCATTTATTAAAGCCATTTTTCTATTTTTTGTGTCTTGTTGTGTTGTCTGATGTTTTTTCATCAAATTCTCAAATTACGCACCCTGCTCATGTACTTAGCGCAAAATTTTAAAAAATGCTTTTCGTTTCAGTCTTTAACAAGTTATTGTGACTTTTTAGCACCAGAAGTTGCAAAACCGTAAAAGAGTTGCCAAAATGCACCAGATGAAAAACTGCCAGAAACCTTACTCCAGGCAGGAATTGGAGCGAGTTGCCACTTTTACCAAATGTCTAATTCTTTTTTTTTTTTTGGGCGGGGGAGGGGGGGACATATTTCATGAATCTGTTTGAAATATCTGCATAAGCAAAGATGTAGAAGAAAAAAACATACAAGTTAAAAATAGGGGCAAACCGTATGGAGAATAAAGCACAAATATAAACGCCAAATGACTCTGGAGCGCCCCCAGACACAGGGCCACGAGTTACTCGGTACCGGTCCTTTCTGCTCGGTTATGCGGTTGTCACGGTGGCTGGACCCGGTAGTGACCCTGCTAAGGGGCGTCCAATAAAGGTGATAATACAGTCTGTCAGGGGTTCGTGACGCCACCTGTGGTGTTTGGTCAGGGTGACCGACGCTGCTGTGGGGTCCGCTGGGGTGATGGAATGGCAGCTGGATGGTATACCCTCCCACAGGTGAAGTATGTCCCCAGGGCTTCCCAGTAAGGTAGATGGTGATGGTGTGAGGTGCAGGCAATAACGAGGACACAAGGTTGCAATCTCTTTACCTCTTTACTGAAGGCTTCAATATCCTCAGTCCAGAGCACGTTCAACCGGGCTATCGGAGACCGGCCGGTCCGATGGGCACATCCAGAGTTTCCCTCGCAGATGGAAATCGTTGCCTACCAATAGCGCCTGTGTGTTGTAGTCCTACCCTGCTGAGCATTCGGAATAGTCCTCACAACTGCTGCTCTCGTTCGTTCGTTCTCTACAGCTTTCTCTCTCTCTCTCTCTCGTTCTTTGGTTCCAGATGTTGCTAGTTTCTAACGTCCCCCATATATGTTATGCCTAGGATGCCACCCGTTTGACGGGAAGGCTTGGAGGTCTTCCGGGACCCTAGAGACGCCCCTCTCCCAATGTTGCCCCCTATGTCTTCGTAGGTGTAGAAGGTAGACAGCCAACCTATGATTAACTGTCCAGCGGAATTTGAAGTAAGGCCTGAAGTCAGTTACTCCTACGGTGATCCGGCCACCGACTATGCGCCTCAGTAAGATGTTGCCTCTCTTTCTCAGCACGACTCTTACTGGCTCTCCTTTGTGCTGATCTCGTTTACACTGTTCCACAATATTCTTCCCTTAGTGTCTCTCTCCCGCATACCGCCGCAGGGTGTGCAGGCGCGGTTCCGTTACGTTCTGTTCTGTTCGCTAGGCACCTGCCAGGTTCCCACGCCTGACAGGGACCCCCCTGTGCCTTCTCCCTGCAACACCCCCTGCCACGGGATGTTGCCTGGTTCCAACCCAGTCAGCTTCTGACTAACTTCCTCCCCAGCCCCTAGTTTTACCAGTTTGAGGAGTGGCCCAATAAATAAAGCCTTTTTCTCCCCCTAGTGGCTGGAGTGTGAAGTGTAATGTGTTCTGGTGATACCTGGTCAGGAGAACTCCTTAGTGCCATCAGACGTACCGCTGCTCCCCTTAGCGGCAGAGCGCTATACTGCAACGACCAGGTCTCTGGGGCGCTGCACTCCCCCCCGATTAAATCCAGTACTCCTGGACTGGGAAGAAGAACAACAATATAATACAGCAAAAGACATACAAATTTTTGGAATGTTTAGAACAAGTAAATAGAAAAGGTGCTTCCCTTCATGGGAGGTAAGGACACTTGAACGTTACAAACAAAAACAAGATTAAATATTTTTAAATAACATTTTTGACTATAAATAACTCTCAGCACCCAGCCGGGTATTCTACTAAGTGCAAACTGTGAACAATAAGTTAACTTTTCCTTTAAGGGCGTATGCGCTGAACCCACTAAAGGCCTATCATAAAATACTATTACAACATTTCAACTTTCTTTCCGTTCCAACTTCACCAATGCAGGACCGCCTAGCTCCTTGGCTGAGCCTACTGCCATTGTGCCGACCATCTTTCTACATCTCTCAGGAGGACTCCCTCTCTAACCCCTTCGGGTTCACTTCAAGCTTTCCTGTCCTCAATCTTTGTCAACATTATTAAACTATCTAAATTCTTCAACATTATTAACGTTTCAACCTTTATCAAAGTAATCATCAAACATTCCCTTTAAGAAGGACCCAAGTCTCTGGTGCAGATTCTCTTTCAGCAAGCCAGTCCTTCTGCATCATGTCTTCGCAAAGTCTTCTTTGGCTTATAAAACCAGTAGGGAGCACCTTTAAGAAGGTGCAAACTACTGTATATACAAAGCAGTTCTGAATCATTCACCGTCCATGATCCGGCAGTCTTTAAAACAATGATGAACGTGGTGTAACAGGAGAAACACAATGGAAAACAATAGGGATCCCGGGTAAACAAAGGGATCCCTAAGAGTTAACCCTGGACGGGTTTAAGGTAGCAGCAAGAAACAGTGAACTATATACAAATCTCGGGGTTTGGAGGTTTATTTCCTCGGCGTTAGTGGCTGTGACAACTCCACCGGCAGCAGTGGGCGGGGCCACCCCCCGGGTACTCGCGGGCACTCGGTGTGGTGACAGGAGATCCCGGGCTCCAGTCAGGGGTCTGTGTGGCGATTGTCCTGGAACTCGCAACAACCGAGGCGCCAATCACTCCCGAAGTCGAGCTCTCCGCCACCACCGTAGTAACAGTATCCACAGTGCAAGTGGTGGTTTTCACAACAGTGCATGTAGGGGTCACCACCGTGGTCTTGGTGATGGTCGTGGTCCGGTCACAAGGGGGCACCCTCGCTACGGGGGACGGCTTCTCCGGCACCTTGTTTGGTGATGGCATGGGGCCTGGCTGCCTGCGTACGTTGAGGGCGAACCATCCCCTCTCTCCGAAGTGCCGGGTGTAAGTCACTTCGTCCCCCTTGTATAGATCCTGGTCCGGGTGGCCTTCTTTGAGATGGGACTCTACATCCCTCCGGTTTACAAAAACCTCAGAATATAGGTCCGGCTCCTTAATGAAGCCCTATCCTCCACGGAGCCGGAACTCAACCACGGTGCCCTGCCTGCGCGGGGCCTGGTGGGCGGTACGGTCCTTGCGGGCCTTGTCCTTTACTTCCAGGTCCCGCCGGTAGTGGGCTTCCCGCCGGGCCTGGTGCTGTCTCTCCGTCTCCTCCCACTGCCGATCCAGCTGGGCATGGTACTGCTCCCAGCTAAGGGCCTCCACCATCTCTCCCTCCTGCGTCTTCACCCCGGGGAACCCCATGATGTTCGACCCCGGGTTCACCCAGCGACACACCGTACGCTCCGCGTAAACCTCACCTTGCATGGTAAGTGGCGAGATCGGGGCCTTTTAGGAATTGCTCCATGCCCGTGGGTTGGTCCCATTGTGGAAGGCGCTGGAGTCTATGGGTCCCAGGGAAAGGGGGCGCCGCGACCGGGCCTATCAGCAGGTCTTCCGCGGCCGGGGTTGGATCAGCGGACTCACCGGTCGATGCGGCGTCCTCCGGTGCGACCGACTCCAACGGGGGTGAAGGTTCCAGAGTCGGGAGTCCCTCTGCGGGTACCTCTTGGCACGAGGCCTCGGTCTCAAGCCGCCACTGGAGAAGCTGCTCCACCAGCTCCTCCATCTCACCCTGTAGGAGTCCGGTCCCGGACGTGAGGCTCTGGCTGTTGCACTCGTCCGGGTAACATAGTAACATAGTTAGTAAGGCCGAAAAAAGACATTTGTCCATCCAGTTCAGCCTATATTCCATCATAATAAATCCCCAGATCTACGTCCTTCTACAGAACCTAATAATTGTATGATACAATATTGTTCTGCTCCAGGAAGACATCCAGGCCTCTCTTGAACCCCTCGACTGAGTTCGCCATCACCACCTCCTCAGGCAAGCAATTCCAGATTCTCACTGCCCTAACAGTAAAGAATCCTCTTCTATGTTGGTGGAAAAACCTTCTCTCCTCCATACGCAAAGAATGCCCCCTTGTGCCCGTCACCTTCCTTGGTATAAACAGATCCTCAGCGAGATATTTGTATTGTCCCCTTATATACTTATACATGGTTATTAGATCGCCCCTCAGTCGTCTTTTTTCTAGACTAAATAATCCTAATTTCGCTAATCTATCTGGGTATTGTAGTTCTCCCATCCCCTTTATTAATTTTGTTGCCCTCCTTTGTACTCTCTCTAGTTCCTGTTCTGTCCCCACATGAGGCGAATGGAGGTGTGGTTGATTAATAAGTGTTGTGAGAGAGAAACGTACCTCCGTATTTCTTCGATGTGAGGCAGACAGGACCAATGCTGCTCAGCGTTCAGAGAGATGATGCACTCCAGGGATTGTGTAATCCAGACTTGTTTATTTTGTAGATCTGGACATACAGCGTATAACTGGTAATACAGAACTTCTCCAGAAATGCAGGGTAGACAGGGTACAGTAAGATGTAGCACCAAGTGTGTCTGCAAGTGTGAGCAGCATGAGAGAGTGGTCGAAAGACTGATGCCTTCCTAAGCCCAGTTCAAAAGCACGTCCTCTCACAACAGAAAGTAAACTGGAAATGGCTGCCAGAGGAAGAGAAGATTTGACCCCTGAACCGGATGTAAGACATGCCCACAAGAAATACATGAAAAACAAGCTGCCATACAGAAAAAGGCCATTGGGTGGCAGCAGAGTAAAATATAACAACATACATTGAAACTGAGGAATATACATGGAACAGCACACTCCCCGTCTGAAATTCCTAAAGGGATTTCACTATATCAATGTCCTTAAAAAGTCCAACAACCTAGAAAATGAAACCAAACATGCATGTAATGCAATAATAACTTTAAACAAGACATTAAGTCAGTTCCTGAGATAATCCAATGGAAAACCCATCTTCGGATCAGAGAAGCCGCACTAGGCCAAACTATCTCTGACCCACTGTAATCCAATGGGTAAAGTACTAGTGCAGTGTTCTGTTGGTAGTTTATCCTACCGGAATGTCCTCGATAGTGAGTATTTTTTGGCAGACATGCCAACCATGACAGTCTTTGTCTCCATGTGGCTTGTGATAAGATCTCGCAATGTGGACTAACCTTGCAATAGTCCTGACGAGTTTCATCCAATTGGAGAAGCGTTCGAAGCGCTGACAACCGAGGGTGGAGGTTGGTTTTGCATTCGTGGCCAGAGCACTGACCTCGGAGCGGACTTCTGGATCATCGTCCGGATCCTGGATGCTGAAGAGTTCCTGAACACATTCACTTCCCTTCTGTTCCAGCAGAAACTTTGGACCTGAAAGCCAAGAAGAGTTAGCAAAGGAATTTATAGACATATAGGGGGATATAGTGCCACTGTTCAGGTTTGGAAGACCTTCTTATTCTCTCAATGCGGTTACTGACGTACACGTAGAAGCACCTTGTTTGGTTGTAGATGTAACCTAAGACAACTTTACTGTCACTGTAGTATTGTACGTCATCTATGTGAGTATCCAGCTCATGCTGAATAAAGTCTGCGAGTTCTACTGCAAGCACAGCCCCACAGAGTTCCAGCCTGGGAATAGTGTGGTCAGGCTTGGGAGCCAACTTAGCTTTGCCGAAAACGAACCCAACATGATCTTGATTGTCAGATCCCGTTACCTTCAGGTAGACAACAGCTGCAATGGCCTCCGTGGATGCATCCGAGAACACATGGAGTTCCGTCCTGGTGCTAGCAGCAAGTGAGATTCCAGCGTAGCATCTCGGTATATGGATTTTATCCAAGGCACACAAAGACTGCTTCCAGGTTTCCCATTTTGGTTCCTTACCAGGAGGTAGAGGGGTATCCCAGTCCTTGACAGTTTCGGACAGCTGTCTCAGAAGGGATTTACCTTGTATGGTAATTGGTGCTACGAATCCCAGTGGGTCATACAGGCTATTTACCACTGACAGGACACCACGTTTAGTGAATGGTTTGTCTGCACAGTTGATTTGGAATCCGAAGGTGTCGGCTGACAGGTTCCACCTCAGGCCTAAGCTTCTCTGCACAGGCGGACGGTCTGGTCCCAGGTCTATGTCCTTGAATCCAGGTGCGTGGTCGCTTGACTCAAAGGCTCTCATGACAGCCGGGCTGTTTGAAGCAATTTTGTGCAGTCTAAGCTTAGCTCAGTACAGCATATGTTGGGTCCTTTTGAGTAGGTCGATTGCAGCTTCTTCTGTAGGTAGAGATTTTAGTCCATCATCTACGTAGAAGTATTTCTCTACAAAGTCTCTGGCGTCTGTTCCATACTCGGACTCTCCTTCTTGTGCGGTTCTCCGCAGGCCATATGTTGCCACAGCGGGTGAAGGGCTGTTCCCGAATACGTGCACCCGCATGCGATACTCCACCATCTCTTTGCTGGGGTCATTGTCCTTGTACCACAGGAACCTGAGGAAATTCCTGTGGTCCTCTCGGACTATGAAACAGTGGAACATCTGTTCAATGTCGGCGGTGATGGCAATGGGCTCTTTCCTGAACCTCATCAACACTCCTACTAGGTTGTTTGTCAGATTAGGACCTGTGAGGAGGACATCATTGAGAGATACGCCTTGATGTTTGGCGCTTGAATCAAAGACAACTCTAATTTGTTTAGGTTTCTTCAGGTGATATACTCCAAATGAGGGTAGGTACCAGCACTCCTCGTTTTCCTTTAAGGGAGACGCTGGCTCCGCATGGTTGTTATGGAATATTTTGCCCATAAAGGTGACAATGTGTTCTTTCATCTCCGGTTTATTGCTTAGCGTGCGCTGGAGAGAGTTAAATCTGGACAAGGCTTGTTCACGATTGTTCGGGAGCCTTACCCTGGTAGCTCGGAAGGGTAAGGGGAAAACCCAGTGATTGGTTTCGTCCTTAAGGAACTCATTGTCCATTATCCTGACAAATTCCTTGTCTTCCATAGATGGGGCTACTTTGTTGTCATCCTTAGTGGTATGAAACACCAATTTTCCCAAGTCATCTGCATAGGGAGAAGGGATAACATCAGGCAGCTGTACAGAATCTGGAAGCTTTTCCTTCACCTCATAGTGATGAGGACATGGTTTGCAGAAGGTAGTGCGCCCGTCTCGGCGTACGTACGTCTTAAAGGAATGGACTCCTGTTTGGTCCAAGCATACATTTCCTATGACTACCCACCCCAAGTCAAGTCTCTGGGCGTAGGGGGCGTAGTCAGGACCATTACACTGTTGGCGGACCTTATGTATCCTCAAATTGTCTCTGCCGAGCAGAAGTAGGATTTCAGCATCTGTGTTCAAAGGTGGGATAACGCTGGCTAGGTGCCTTAAGTGTGGTTGGTGGAAAGCAGCTTCCGGGGTAGGGATCTCATCCCTTTGGTCTGGTATTTGATCGCATTCAATTAGCGTAGGTAGGGGTATTTCTACGTCTTCATTGACAGGAGAAGCGATGAAACCTGGTGCTCTTCTGCCGCTAGTCTCTATGCGCCCCGAGCAAGTATTCAGAGTGTAGGGCGTTGCTGGTCCCTTGATTCTAAAGGCTTCAAAGAACTTAGGTCCAGCTAGGGATCGATTGCTCTGATCGTCAATGATGGCATACATTTTTACAGCCTTCTCTGGTTGCCCTTCTGGATAGACTCTGATTAGGCATATCCTGGCACAGCATTTAGCACTTTGATTCTCCCCACATACCTCTGAGCATGAGCAGGACACAGCTGTGGTGGACTTGGCGTGATTCTGTGGCTCCCCGCCATGGTTTGTAGCGGGACCAGAGGTAACTGCGACTGCTGGATCGCTGGTGACTGAGCCTGGGTGCAAGGCTGATGGGTGTCTGTCGCTATGACACTCTTCACACTTAATGGCAGATTTACAGTCCTTGGCCATGTGTTCTGATGAAGCGCAGCATTTGAAACATATCCCAAGTTCGCTGAGGATTTTCTTGCGCTCCTGCATGGTTTTGGACCTGAAGCCTCTACATTTGTTCAGTGAGTGTGGTCTTTTATGAATGGGACACTCACGATTGAAAGACTTATCCCTCGACGGAATAGTGTACTGCTTGTCGGCAGGTACTGCAGGCGATGGCAGGTTAGTCTTTCTGACGCTTACACTGTTCCTTGAGTCCTTGCGTCTATGTGCGACGCTTTCATACCTTGATGAAGGTGTTGCTGGAGCTGCAGTGTTAGACTCCAGGAAGTCGAGGCTAGGGTCGTTCCTCATTTGGGCTTGTTCGTCAATGAACTTGCAGAACTGAATGAACGGAGGAAAGGTGACGTCATGTGACCTTTTATACCTGGAGACGCACACTGCCCACTTCTCTTGCAGACTGTGTGGCAGCTTTGAGATGATCGGGTTCACCCCGTGGGCAGTGTCCAGGTAGCACAGTCCAGACAGACGAGGGTCTCTTTTAGCAAGTTCCAGCTCCATAAGCAGGTCACTTAAATCCAGAAGCTTTTGGGCTTCCTTAAGGTTGATCCTTGGAACGTTCTGCAGTCTCTTGAATAGGGACTTTTCTATGGCTTCAGCGCTGCCGTAGGTTCTTTCAAGTCTCTGCCAGGCAGCAGCGAGACCTGCTTCAGCTTGCCCCACATAGACGGTCCTAAGACTCTTGATACGGTTTGTAGATTCAGGACCCAACCATTTTACCATGAGGTCGAGCTCCTGCTCCGCGGATAGGTTGAGATCAGCAATGGCGGCCTTGAAGGTTGCTTTCCAGGCTCTGTAGTTCTCTGCACAGTCGTCGAATTTTGAGAGGCTAGTGCTGATTAGCTCCCTGCTCACCATGAACCTGGCAAACTCGGACATGTCTGATCCTTCACTCCTTGTTACCATATTAGCTTGTGGTGCCCCTCGGGCGTATAAGCTGTGTGGCGTGGAAGGGTGAATTGTTCCCGGGTAGAATGATGTCGCTGCAGGGTTGAGCTGTGGTTTAACCTCTAGAGATTCCGATGACTGCTGCTTGAACTGTGGAGGCGGGCTGGAGTGTGCCTTGTGGTCGTCTTGCGAGGATGATTGTTCCTGAGGGGGTACATCACGGCGTTGGTCTTGGGTCTCTGTAGGGGCTGTGGGTGATACTGGCACCATAGGTTGGGCTGACTTGGACGTTTCCGCAATGTTGGGTTGAACGTCACTGGAGAAGGTGTGCGCTGCAGGTATCTGTTTCTGCACGTAGTCTCTGGTACGAACAGCTGGGTCGTCTTCTTCCTGTGGTGGCAGGCAAATTGGGTCGAGGTTTTGCTTCAATGCTTGCTCGAGTATTTTTACTTCGGCTAATGCAATTTCTTCCTCCATTTCTGTTTGAAGAATCTTTGCTCTAGCCTCTGCTTCTGCTCTCTTCGCTTCTGCTTCTGTTTTCTTTTCGGTGTATGAACGTCTTAGTTTGGACCGCTCTGCATTTAAACGGGCCTCTAGGATTCTGTCGCTGAGGGCTGAAGTTCTTGAGCAGGATGATTTGTATGACCGAGCAGAGTGTTTAGACGAGGCTGACCTGTGCGATCTAGTTTCTTGCAGATGGGTGATACGAAGCTCCGCTTTATCTTTGGCGTCTTGCACGGCGGCGTCCCTTTCTCTGTCTGTGGAATCTGCCTTGCTTAACTCTGATAGGGCTTCATCGATTTTAGATTCTTTTAGGAAGGCAGCATACTTCGCGGACAGTCTCTTGTATCTGCCGTGGGCCACGTCTAGCTGTCTTATAGTGTCCTGTAAACCCGCTGCATCATTTTTATGGCGTTGGACGCTTGACATAAGGGAGGCGACTCGTTCCCATAGGTCGTCCAAGTTGTCATTGAACTCATCCCTTGTGGAACAGTAATTCTCGAGGACCTTTAATGTTGGCTTGATGGAACGTACTGGTCGTGCATCTGGGTCTGCTGTGAAAGCGGGCTCTGCTTCCTGGTCTTCATAATGGACAGTATCAGGTTGTATTTGCTCTGTTTCAGCATTGGGGAACTGTGGAAGGTCCTTTTCGGCCATTTTGATTTAAGGTGCGCTGTCCCTTTAAGAAACTGAACCTTTGAATTGGGGGCTGGAAATTGCGGTGCAGCTTAGTTGCGACCCCCTGATAAGATTCCCAAGGTGTTGTTGGAGAATTGTGGGGTTCTGCGGTCCGACGATCTGCAGCAGTGTGGTATAATACACAGAGAGTCTTTATGTACAATGCAGTCTGAGGTGATGCTGCAGGAGATTTCTTAGCAAAGCAGGGCTGCAGTATGTGAGCGGGCAGAGAGCGGGCACGTGAATAGTGATATAAGGGTGATTCTGGCCGGGCTTCAAGGCAGTCTTTCGACTGTTCTGTCCCCACATGAGGCGAATGGAGGTGTGGTTGATTAATAAGTGTTGTGAGAGAGAAACGTACCTCCGTATTTCTTCGATGTGAGGCAGACAGGACCAATGCTGCTCAGCGTCCAGAGAGATGATGCACTCCAGAGATTGTGTAATCCAGACTTGTTTATTTTGTAGATCTGGACATACAGCGTATAACTGGTAATACAGAACTTCTCCAGAAATGCAGGGTAGACAGGGTACAGTAAGATGTAGCACCAAGTGTGTCTGCAAGTGTGAGCAGCATGAGAGAGTGGTCGAAAGACTGATGCCTTCCTAAGCCCAGTTCAAAAGCACGTCCTCTCACAACAGAAAGTAAACTGGAAATGGCTGCCAGAGGAAGAGAAGATTTGACCCCTGAACCGGATGTAAGACATGCCCACAAGAAATACATGAAAAACAAGCTGCCATACAGAAAAAGGCCATTGGGTGGCAGCAGAGTAAAATATAACAACATACATTGAAACTGAGGAATATACATGGAACAGCACAGTTCCATTATATCCTTCCTGAGCACCGGTGCCCAAAACTGGACACAGTACTCCATGTGCGGTCTAACTAGGGATTTGTACAGAGGCAGTATAATGCTCTCATCATGTGTATCCAGACCTCTTTTAATGCACCCCATGATCCTGTTTGCCTTGGCAGCTGCTGCCTGGCACTGGCTGCTCCAGGTAAGTTTATCATTAACTAGGATCCCCAAGTCCTTCTCCCTGTCAGATTTACCCAGTGGTTTCCCATTCAGTGTGTAATGGTGACATTGATTCCTTCTTCCCATGTGTATAACCTTACATTTATCATTGTTAAACCTCATCTGCCACCTTTCAGCCCAAGTTTCCAACTTATCCAGATCCATCTGTAGCAGAATACTATCTTCTCTTGTATTAACTGCTTTACATAGTTTTGTATCATCTGCAAATATCGATATTTTACTGTGTAAACCTTCTACCAGATCATTAATGAATATGTTGAAGAGAACAGGTCCCAATACTGACCCCTGCGGTACCCCACTGGTCACAGCGACCCAGTTAGAGACTATACCATTTATAACCACCCTCTGCTTTCTATCACTTAGCCAGTTACTAACCCATTTACACACATTTTCCCCCAGACCAAGCATTCTCATTTTGTGTACCAACCTCTTGTGCGGCACGGTATCAAACGCTTTGGAAAAATCGAGATATACCACGTCCAATGACTCACCGTGGTCCAGCCTATAGCTTACCTCTTCATAAAAACTGATAAGATTGGTTTGACAGGAGCGATTTCTCATAAACCCATGCTGATATGGAGTTAAACAGTTATTCTCATTGAGATAATCCAGAATAACATCCCTCAGAAACCCTTCAAATATTTTACCAACAATAGAGGTTAGACTTACTGGCCTATAATTTCCAGATTCACTTTTAGAGCCCTTTTTGAATATTGGCACCACATTTGCTATGCGCCAGTCCTGCGGAACAGACCCTGTCGCTATAGAGTCCCTAAAAATAAGAAATAATGGTTTATCTATTACATTACTTAGTTCTCTTAGTACTCGTGGGTGTATGCCATCCGGACCCGGAGATTTATCTATTTTAATCTTATTTAGCCGGTTTCGCACCTCTTCTTGGGTTAGATTGGTGACCCTTAATATAGGGTTTTCATTGTTTCTTGGGATTTCACCTAGCATTTCATTTTCCACCGTGAATACCGTGGAGAAGAAGGTGTTTAATATGTTAGCTTTTTCCTCGTCATCTACAACCATTCTTTCCTCACTATTTTTTAAGGGGCCTACATTTTCAGTTTTTATTCTTTTACTATTGATATAGTTGAAGAACAGTTTGGGATTAGTTTTACTCTCCTTAGCAATGTGCTTCTCTGTTTCCTTTTTGGCAGCTTTAATTAGTTTTTTAGATAAAGTATTTTTCTCCCTATAGTTTTTTAGAGCTTCAATGGTGGTATCCTGCTTTAGTAGTGCAAATGCTTTCTTTTTACTGTTAATTGCCTGTCTTACTTCTTTGTTTAGCCACATTGGGTTTTTCCTATTTCTAGTCCTTTTATTCCCACAAGGTATAAACCGCTTACACTGCCTATTTAGGATGTTCTTAAACATTTTCCATTTATTATCTGTATTCTTATTTCTGAGGATATTGTCCCAGTCTACCAGATTAAGGGCATCTCTAAGCTGGTCAAACTTTGCCTTCCTAAAGTTCAGTGTTTTTGTGACTCCCTGACAAGTCCCCCTAGTGAAAGACAGGTGAAACTGTACAATATTGTGGTCGCTATTTCCTAGATGCCCGACCACCTGCAGATTTGTTATTCTGTCAGGTCTATTAGATAGTATTAGGTCTAAAAGTGCTGCTCCTCTGGTTGGATTCTGCACCAATTGTGAAAGATAATTTTTCTTGGTTATTAGCAGAAACCTGTTGCCTTTATGGGTTTCACAGGTTTCTGTTTCCCAGTTAATATCCGGGTAGTTAAAGTCCCCCATAACCAGGACCTCATTATGGGTTGCAGCTTCATCTATCTGCTTTAGAAGTAGACTTTCAATGGTTTCTGTTATATTTGGGGGTTTGTAACAGACCCCAATGAGAATTTTGTTACCATTTTTCCCTCCATGAATTTCGACCCATATGGACTCGACATCTTCATTTCCTTCGCTAATATCCTCCCTTAAAGTGGACTTTAGACAAGACTTTACATAGAGACAAACCCCTCCTCCTCTCTGATTTTTACGATCCTTTCTAAACAGACTGTAACCCTGTAAGTTAACTGCCCAGTCATAGCTTTCATCTAACCATGTCTCGGTTATTCCCACTATGTCAAAGTTACCTGTAGATATTTCTGCTTCTAGTTCTTCCATCTTGTTTGTCAGGCTTCTGGCGTTTGCGAGCATGCAGTTTAGAGGATTTTGTTTTCTTCTGGCTGGGGGAGCCCTCCGCTTCAACCCCGCTGTCTGGGTCTGAGCGGTCAGCCATGGCGTCCTCCACATGGGTAGCTTCCTGGTCCCTTTCCCGCTCTCTTCTTCGTGGGCGGTTTCGTTTCTTGTTCCTCCGCCCCCCGTTGAGGATCAGGAGGCGGATCTCTGCTGCTGACGGACACGTCCTCACGGTGCAGAAGTATTTAGACTGGGCGGCCATTATCTTTTGCGCTCTCCAGCTTACTCACGCCCACTTCCACGCCCTTCTTCTTCTCCTGCACTCCTCGTGGCGCGGCAATGGCGGCGGTTTTGGTGGGAATCTTGTGGCAACAGCAGTACACAGTCTTTGCACCAAATCACTGTTCGAAGGCACACATGACCCAATTCTTCAGGCTTAAGTAGGATCCTGTTCGTGACGCCAAGTTGGAGCGCCCCCAGACACAGGGCCACGAGTTACTCGGTACCGGTCCTTTCTGCTCGGTTATGCGGTTGTCACGGTGGCTGGACCCGGTAGTGACCCTGCTAAGGGGCGTCCAATAAAGGTGATAATACAGTCTGTCAGGGGTTCGTGACGCCACCTGTGGTGTTCGGTCAGGGTGACCGACGCTGCTGTGGGGTCCGCTGGGGTGATGGAATGGCAGCTGGATGGTATACCCTCCCACAGGTGAAGTATGTCCCCAGGGCTTCCCAGTAAGGTAGATGGTGATGGTGTGAGGTGCAGGCAATAACGAGGACACAAGGTTGCAGTCTCTTTACCTCTTTACTGAAGGCTTCAATATCCTCAGTCCAGAGCACGTTCAACCGGGCTATCAGAGACCAGCCGGTCCGATGGGCACATCCAGAGTTTCCCTCGCAGATGGAAATCGTTGCCTACCAATAGCGCCTGTGCGTTGTAGTCCTACCCTGCTGAGCATTCGGAATAGTCCTCACAACTGCTGCTCTCGTTCGTTCTCTACAGCTTTCTCTCTCTCTCTCGTTCTTTGGTTCCAGATGTTGCTAGTTTCTAACGTCCCCCAGATATGTTATGGCTAGGACGCCACCCGTTTGATGGGAAGGCTTGGAGGTCTTCCGGGACCCTAGAGACGCCCCTCTCCCAATGTTGTCCCCTATGTCTTCGTAGGTGTAGAAGGTAGACAGCCAACCTATGATTAACTGTCCAGCGGAATTTGAAGTAAGGCCTGAAGTCAGTTACTCCTACGGTGATCCGGCCACCGACTACGCGCCTCAGTAAAATGTTGCCTCTCTTTCTCGGCACGACTCTTACTGGCTCTCCTTTGTGCTGATCTCGTTTACACTGTTCCACAATATTCTTCCCTTCGTGTCTCTCTCCTGGATACCGCCGCAGGGTGTGCAGGCACGGTTCCGTTACGTTCTGTTCTGTTCGCTAGGCACCTGCCAGGTTCCCACGCCTGACAGGGACCCCCCTGTGCCTTCTCCCTGCAACACCCCCTGCCACGGGATGTTGCCTGGTTCCAACCCAGTCAGCTTCTGACTAACTTCCTCCCCAGCCCCTAGTTTTACCAGTGTGAGGAGTGGCCCAATAAATAAAGCCTTTTTTTCCCCCTAGTGGCCGGAGTGTGAAGTGTAATGTGTTCTGGTGATACCTGGTCAGGAGAACTCCTTAGTGCCATCAGACATACCACTGCTCCCCTTAGCGGCAGAGCGCTATACTGCAACGACAAGGTCTCTGGGGCGCTGCAACTCCATAAAAGTCGTTACTGATAATAATGAGAAATGTTCTTCCACACTGAATGCACCAAAGTGTTCCAAGAATCAGTTTTCAAAATGAGACCACTGGGCTGCATCATGCTGGTGCTTTTGTGAGAAGGCTGCATGGCCTAAATATGCTACCATGGCCTGCAGCATCTCCAGACTTGTCTCTCATCAAGCACATCTGGTATGTCTTCAGTCGAAAATTACAAAGTTGCCAGCAGTGGATCTTGATGATTTGTTTATGCACTCAACAGTACACAACTTTCCTCTCACTGATACAGTACCATGCCAAGGCGTGTAAGTGTCTGTATTTCCACACGTGGCACTCATATTCTAAATTTAATAATTTGAGATGATCAGAAAATGTTTATTTCCATTTTTTCATCATTTGTATACCATTAACTTGTTTATCCATCCTGTTATTTCCATAATTGCTTGACTTTTCCTTCTTGTTGCTGCAATTTCAATGTTGAGAAGTGTAATATTATAATTATATAATTTCAAGGTAGTCTTATGGAAAAATAACAAGTTAAGTTTTGTTCTTGGCAGATGACTGTACCAGGAGCTCTGACCGATATCTGATGTTTTCTGATTTTGAAACAGATGATCATGGTTTCACACCAGATACATTTGAAGAGCATGCCATTATACAAGATCTACCTCCAGACCTTGACAGAAAAATGTTATCATCTGATCCTTTTCAGCAGGTTTTATCTTCTGATTCGTCAAAGATAGATATTCAACATTCAGTCTGTTATGTAATTTTTTCTCCAGAAAGTGCTCACAAAGTTGAAAAGCCATATTCATGTTCAGAATGTGAGAAATGTTTTACACAGAAATCACACCTTGTTCGGCATCATAGAACTCACACAGGGGAGAAGCCATATAAGTGTTCAGAATGTTGGAAATGTTTTACTAAGAAATCAAACCTTGTTACGCATCAGAAAATTCACACAGGGGAAAAGCCATTTACATGTTCAGAATGTGGGAAATGCTTTTCAGAGAAATCAGATCTTGCTAGACATCAGAGAATTCACACAGGGGAGAAACCATTTTCATGTTCAGAATGTGGGAAATGTTTTAACCAGAAATCAAATCTTGTCAGACATCACAGAAGTCACACAGGTGAAAAGACATAATAATCTTCAGAATGTTAAAAGTTATTTACAGAGAAATTGGGGTACATTCCCACGGACAGTAAACGCTGCGGGTTGGACGCTGCATACATCCACAGGATTCAACCTACAGCGTCCACATGTTACAGCATAGTGGATGGGATTTCAAGAAATGCCATGCCCACTATGTGTCCGGAGATGCCCGCTGCTTCCCTGAGGAGACAAACATGCAGCGTATCTTTCCAGACTGCAGCATGTCAATTTATCTTGCGGAGATGCAAGGCTCTGCAAGATAAATGTCACCTGTACAAATGTATTGGACGCAGTTCAAGGAACACATTCAAACTCACCCAAGTTCAAAAGCCAGCAGCGCTTTGGACGCAGCGGACATGTGATGTGTCCAAAGTGCTGCCAAACACTAAAATGTCTGCAGATACCCTTAAATTGTTGCATGTCAGAAAAATTAAGTAGGCATTATATTTTTATTTTAATCCCTTCTTGTTGTAGGGCTTAAAGGAGTAGCTGGGGAGATACAAATGTATTTCAATCTATTAGAGATGATCGGATCATTTTATGATCCCTGGTCCACGATCCAGGTCAATGCTCTGTCTGTGGACAGGAACGGCACAATGGTGACATCTCTCTAGCCTGGCAAATCAAACACTGCCCCGCGGAATCCGGAAGCTCAGGAAATTTTCACAACTTCAGTCCACGGACAGAGACCACTGACCTGGACCGTGGACTACGGTTGCGTAAAGCGATCCACTCATCTCTATAGTCTACTTTCTGTCTAAAACTATAAGGGCTTATACCTCTCTGCCCGTTCTTAGATCTAACTTCATGTGATTTTAGTACCTCTCTCTGTGGCCTCACGTAAAACCACTAGTTCTGCTACGAAGTGCTCCTTCTCCTTTCTGGGATGTTATGTCAGATGAGTGCGTGTGGATAGCATCCTGCTGCACATTACCCATGTACCTGTCCTTCAGAAATGGTTAATAGAGTATGTGGGAAGGTTTGATGTCCACCTCTCATTCCCACGCTCATTCCACGCTGCCTGCACCTTCATAGCTGTTATATAAACTGTCATTTCCCTCTCCCTGCTTCTTGACAGGTCATATACAAGCTGTGAAGGTGCAGACAGGCAGGCAGTGTAGAAAGAGAGTAAAGGTACCTTCACACTCAGCGATGCTGCAGCGATACCGACAACGATGTCGATCGCTGCAGCGTCGCTGTTTGGTCGCTGGAGAGCTGTCACACAGACAGCTCTCCAGCGACCAACGATCCCGAGGTCCCCGGGTAACCAGGGTAAACATCGGGTTACTAAGCGCAGGGCCGCGCTTAGTAACCTGATGTTTACCCTGGTTACCAGCGTAAAAGTAAAAAAAACAAACAGTACATACTTACCTACCGCTGTCTGTCCCCGGCGCTCTGCTTCTCTGCACTCCTCCTGCACTGACTGTGAGCACAGCGGCCGGAAAGCAGAGCGGTGACGTCACCGCTCTGCTTTCCGGCTGACCGACGCTCACAGCCAGTGCAGGAGGAGTGCAGAGAAGCTGAGCGCCAGGGACAGACAGCGGTAGGTAAGTATGTACTGTTTGTTTTTTTTACTTTTACGCTGGTAAACAGGGTAAACATCGGGTTACTAAGCGCCGCCCTGCGCTTAGTAACCCGATGTTTACCCTGGTTACCAGTGAAGACATCGCTGGATCAGTGTCACACACGCCGATCCAGCGATGAAATAAAGTTCTGGACTTTCCTCAGCGACCAACGATCTCCCAGCAGGAGCCTGATCGTTGGTCGCTGTCACAGAGAACGATTTCCTTAACGATATCGTTGCTACGTCACAAAAAGTAACGATATCGTTAACAATATCGTTATGTGTGAAGGTACCTTAAAGGGGAGGGTGAGCATTACCCTAGCACAGACTTTGATAAGCCTTGGTGATAGAGGCATGGCTTACAAGCAGTAGGATGCTAGCTATGCCCCCTGAGCTCTGACAACATCCAAAAAGGGAGGGGAGGCACTTAGGAGCAGTGCCAGTGCTATCATGTGAGGTCATAGTGAGAAGTAGTAAAATCACATGCAGCTACATCTAAAATCAGGCCTTCATAAGTTTAGACAAAATGGAGATTGAAATACATTTGTATCTCCATTTGAGTATCCATTTAATAGTACACCCTATGTCAGGTCTGCAGGTATAAACTTAGCTAAGGTATTGAGTCTGCACCATATCTTGCTCCGATTATTCCTGTTTAACCATTTATTTGCTGCAATTACTATCAGAAGTGTTTAAATGGCACAATTGCTGGCGTTTTTGATGCAATCATGAAGAGCCGATGGAGTAGCCAGGGTCCTGTTGAAAGCCCCACTGCAGCCATCTTGGTGCAGCTAAATGCCGTGCTTACGCATGCACGAGACCTGCGGTAACAGAGTGCCGAGCGTAGCATGTGCGCTCACAATGATACATCACCTAACTACTGACTTGCTGCGGCTTCGGAACAGGTGCAGATATGAAATTAAAGTGAGGACATACACCCAGATTCAGGGCGCATTTCCGGGGACCTGATACTCAGTACGCAAGCTCTGCATTCATTAGGCATTTGCCGTGCCATTGGGGCAGTCCAGGGAGTTAATCAGGCTGCGATGGGCTTAAATAATTTTAAGAGGACCGTGACTGAAAGATTAGAAAGCGACACCCCTAAGTCTGAAAAAGCAGGTATGTGATGCAATTACCTAAGGATAAATTGCTTTTTTAGATAAATAGTGGGAAGTTTTTCCTGGCAAAACTAAGTTAGTGATGCACATTGCATTACTAACAAGACAATGGGAGCAGTTTAATATTAAAAAAAGGTCATGACCGGTTTCCTTTAAAGGGGTTAGACAACATTTTCTCAATTGCTACACTCTCCTCTCAGAGCTCTTCGTCGACATTACAGTTTTCCCCACCCGCTGTCGTCCTTTGCTGCTTGATTAATTGCTGCGTCGATTGGTTTTTCACCGGATTATCATAGAGATGATTGCATTTTCGTGGTACCTTCTGATATCCCTGTTTTGGGGCGGAGACGGCCAGTCTGCATTACGGACTTTTATCTTGATCTAATATTAGCAATTAATAAGAGAGCTCACCATGATGACTTTTGGTTTTCCTTAGATCCATAACCTAATGGATAGGAGAAGCTTTTCTATTTTTTTTGCATACGAGAAAATCACTGATAAAACATTAATTGTAAAAGCTGACTGAACTCTGATGAAAAGTGGTCCATTGTTTCACACATGAGAAATAAAAGGAACATCTGAATGAGCCCTTACATGGTTTAAAAAAAAAGGGTATTTTTCATTACTTCATCAAGGGATGAAGAAGAGATGAATGAAGGAAAAGGAGAATAGCTAAAAATATAATGCAAGAACAAATCTGCAATACAAGGGCAAGTTTCCCTCCTGATTAGCACTCAGAGAATTTTATACTTATATACAAGTATTTTATTTTGATCTAAGTAATCATCTAAGCCTTTTTAACCTCATCCCAACATATAACGTTCTGGTACGTCCAATGTTGTGTCCCTTGTTTTGATGCAAGCTCAGGAGCCGAGCTTGTATCATTACCAGAGAACAGCGGCTGTGTTATACAGCCAGTATCTGTCTCTAACAGCAGCGGGTGGAGCTTTGCTTCTCCTGCTGCTGAGCTTCACCTGTTACTGATAACCACTTAACGCTGTCAATCCCTATCAGTAGCATTTAATGCGAGTAAACCGTACAGAACCCCATTCTGTGCACCTATTGCCCTTCTCAGTTTTCTGAGACGCGATTGCGAGGTGCTGATGAGTTGCTATCACAGCTGGGGGTCTGCTTAAGGAGATTGTGATTTTTGCGGTATACTGAGGCATTGCAGTATATAGGATAAGCAATCAAAGTTTTTAAAAATATGTACAAAAAATATATAAATATTCAAATCACTACACTTTCCAGAATTTCATCCTTTGTCTAGATTTTGGTTTTAATGTCATTATGTGATATTTTTGTCTTCAGATGTCTGTCACGTGATGTCCCACTGCCAATGAGAAGTGTAAGGGGATGTGTGAGGGTGACGCGGGGTATTTTTTTGTATCAACAGTTTATAGTAATTGTAACATGTGACTGTCAGTAAGGACATGATTTTTACTATGATGTAAAGAAATAAAAGCATTTTTGTGAGTTCCGATACATTTTGTTCACTTTGTGGATTTGGGTTTAGCCAAAGCAGCTGTGTGCTAGGGAGGAACATAATAGCGGGAGTGGTGATAGGTAGAAAGGAAATATTCAGAAGATGGGCACCCAGATATGCTGCTGCTACAGTGAGCACATATGGCTCTGCCTCATACACACGGCTCTGCCCCATACTCACGGCTCCGCCCCATACACATGGCTCCGCCCCATACACACAACTCCACCCCATACACACAGCTCCGCCCCATACACACAGATCCTCCCCAAGCACACACAGCTCTGCCCCATACACGCAGGGTTCTGCCCCATACACACGGCTCTGCCTCAGACACACAGGGCTCTGCCCCATACACAAACGGCTCAACTCCAAACGCGTTGTACAAACGCGGCTCTGCTCAGTACACAGTACACACATGGCTCCGCTCCATACACCTCGTACACATATGGCTCAGCTCCGTACACCTCGTACACACGTGGCTCTGCTCCGTACACCTCATACACACGTGGCTCTGCTCCGTACACCTCATACACACGTGGCTCTGCTACATCCACCCTGTAAAACTTTCCTGACCCCACACAAAAACTTCCCCTCATCCAGCACTGTAACAGATCTCACAGGGTAATTGGTGTCGAGGGGAGAGAAGGACTCAGCACAGATTGGCTCTTTGGTGCCACCACTTGCCTCAGGTCAGTCAGGGAACTGCACTGAGGGCAAAAAGTCGCCGGAAAGGCTTCCATTATAGGTATGAGTTCCCAGTGAGGGGGGATATATACTGTATCACCAGTCCAGGCTGGGGATATATATAAACCTCCCGGCCATCACTGCCAGAGTTTCTCACTAAAACAGTACGGTATTCTACCACCAGTTCCTTGTTTGAAATAAGCCCCGTCCGACAGCAGACTTATATCGGTTCAGAAACCAACCCTGGGGTAGCATATAATATAATCAACTGAGCATTCGGACGTGGGAATTCGTGGATCGAGATAAAAGAGCAGCCCAAGATTAATTTTATATTTAATCCCTGATGCGCACTATAAAATACAGTTATATACAGTATATGACAGAAAATATATACAGTCAGGAGTGTAGTACAAAGATATGGTATAGATAGATTGCAATTACCGTGTTATGTAGCATGTGACCACAGGGAAGTGCTGATGGATCACAGGTCCAAATCTTAGTTACAGGCTTTCCTGGCTGCGTCAGTTAACCCCTTCCCGACCTGTGACACAGCGTATGCGTCATGAAAGTCGGTGCCAATCCGACCTGTGATGCATATGCTGTGTCACAGAAAGATCGCGTCCCTGCAGATCGGGTGAAAGGGTTAACTCCCATTTCACCCGATCTGCAGGGACAGGGGGAGTGGTAGTTTAGCCCAGGGGGGGTGGCTTCACCCCCTCGTGGCTACGATCGCTCTGATTGGCTGTTGAAAGTGAAACTGCCAATCAGAGCGATTTGTAATATTTCACCTAAAAAAATGGTGAAATATTACAATCCAGCCATGGCCGATGCTGCAATATCATCGGCCATGGCTGGAAATACTAATGTGCCCCCACCCCACCCCACCGATCGCCCCCCCAGCCCCCCGATCTGTGGCCCGCTCCCCTCCGTCCTGTGCTCCGCTCCCCCGTCCTCCTGTCCGCTCCCCCCGTGCTCCAATCACACCCCCCCGTGCTCCAATCAAACCCCCCCGCACTCCGATCCCCCCCCGTGCTCCGATCCACCCCCCCTGCACACCGATCCACCCCCCCTGCACACCGATCCACCCGCCCGCACACCGATCACTCTCCCCCATGCTCCGATCCCTCCCCCCCCGTGCTCCGACGCCCCCCCGTGCCCTGATCTCCCCCCCCTGTGCCCTGATCTCCCCCCCTTATACTTACCGATCCTGGCGGGGTCCGTCCGTCTTCTTCCCCGGGCGCCGCCATGTTCCAAAATGGCGGGCGCATGCGCAGTGCGCCCGCCGAATCTGCCGGCCGGCAGATTCGTTCCAATGTGAATTTTGATCACTGTGATATAATCTATCACAGTGGTCAAAATAAAAAAACAGTAAATGACCCCCCCATTTGTCCCCCATAGATAGGGACAATAATAAAATAAAGAATTTTTTTTTTTTTCACTAAGGTTGGAGTTAGAGTTAGGGGTAGGGTTAGGGGTAGGGTTAGGGGTAGGGGTAGGGGTAGGGGTAGGGGTAGGGTTAGGGGTAGGGGTAGGGTTAGGGGTAGGGTTAGGGGTAGGGTTAGGGGTAGGGTTAGGGTTAGGGGTAGGGTTAGGGGTAGGGTTAGGGGTAGGGTTAGGGTTAGGGTTTCGGTATGTGCACACGTATTCTGGTCCTCTGCGGATTTTTCCGCAGCGGATTTGATAAATCCGCAGTGCTAAACCGCTGCGGATTTATGGCAGATTTACCGCGGTTTTTCTGCGCATTTCACTGCAGTTTTACAACTGCGATTTTCTATTGGAGCAGTTGTAAAACCGCTGTGGAATCCGCAGAAAGAAGTGACATGCTGCGGAATGTAAACCGCTGCGTTTCCGTGCAGTTTTTCCGCAGCATGTGTACAGCGATTTTTGTTTCCCATAGGTTTACATTGAAATGTAAACTCATGGGAAACTGCTGCGGATCCGCAGCGTTTTCCGAAGCGTGTGCACATACCTTTAGAATTAGGCTATGTGCACACGGTGCGGATTTGGCTGCGGATCCGCAGCGGATTGGCCGCTGCGGATCCGCAGCAGTGTTCCATCAGGTTTACAGTACCATGTAAACCTATGGAAAACCAAATCCGCTGTGCCCATGGTGCGGAAAATACCGCACGGAAACGCTGCGTTGTATTTTCCGCAGCATGTCAATTCTTTGTGCGGATTCCGCAGCGTTTTACACCTATTCCTCAATAGGAATCCGCAGGTGAAATCCGCGGTAAATCCGCAGGTAAAACGCAGTGCCTTTTACCCGCGGATTTTTCAAAAATGGTGCGGAAAAATCATACACGAATCCGCAACGTGGGTACATAGCCTTAGGGTTAGGGTTGGGTTGGAATTAGGGTTGTGGTTAGGGGTGTGTTGGGGTTAGGGTTGTGGTTAGGGGTGTGTTGCGGTTAGGGTTGTGGTTAGGGTTACGGCTACAGTTGGGATAAGGGTTAGGGGTGTGTTGGCGTTAGAATTGAGGGGTTTCCACTGTTTAGGCACATCAGGGGGTCTCCAAACGCAACATGGCGCCACCATTGATTCCAGCCAATCTTTTATTCAAAAAGTCAAATGGTGCTCCTTCCCTTCCGAGCCCCGACGTGTGCCCAAACAGTGGTTTACCCCCACATATGGGGTATCAGTGTACTCAGGACAAACTGGGCAACAATTACTGGGGTCCAATTTCTCCTGTTACCCTTGAGAAAATAAAAAATTGCTTGCTAAAACATCATTTTTGAGGAAAGAAAAATGATTTTTTATTTTCACGGCTCTGCGTTGTAAACGTCTGTGAAGCACTTGGGGGTTCAAAGTGCTCACCACTTATCTAGATAAGTTCCTTGGGGGGTCTAGTTTCCAAAATGGGGTCACTTGTGGGGGGTTTCTACTGTTTAGGCACACCAGGGGCTCTGCAAACGCAACGTGACGCCCGCAGACCATTCCATCAAAGTCTGCATTTCAAAACGTCACTACTTGACTTCCGAGCCCCGACATGTGCCCAAACAGTGGTTTACCCCCACATATGGGGTATCAGCGTACTCAGGACAAACTGGGCAACAATTACTGGGGTCCAATTTCTCCTGTTACCCTTGAGAAAATAAAAAATTGCTTGCTAAAACATCATTTTTGAGGAAAGAAAAATGATTTTTTATTTTCACGGCTCTGCGTTGTAAACGTCTGTGAAGCACTTGGGGGTTCAAAGTGCTCACCACTTATCTAGATAAGTTCCTTGGGGGGTCTAGTTTCCAAAATGGGGTCACTTGTGGGGGGTTTCTACTGTTTAGGCACACCAGGGGCTCTGCAAACGCAACGTGACGCCCGCAGACCATTCCATCAAAGTCTGCATTTCAAAACGTCACTACTTGACTTCCGAGCCCCGACATGTGCCCAAACAGTGGTTTACCCCCACATATGGGGTATCAGTGTACTCAGGACAAACTGGGCAACAATTACTGGGGTCCAATTTCTCCTGTTACCCTTGAGAAAATAAAAAATTGCTTGCTAAAACATCATTTTTGAGGAAAGAAAAATGATTTTTTATTTTCACGGCTCTGCGTTGTAAACGTCTGTGAAGCACTTGGGGGTTCAAAGTGCTCACCACTTATCTAGATAAGTTCCTTGGGGGGTCTAGTTTCCAAAATGGGGTCACTTGTGGGGGGTTTCTACTGTTTAGGCACACCAGGGGCTCTGCAAACGCAACGTGACGCCCGCAGACCATTCCATCAAAGTCTGCATTTCAAAACGTCACTACTTGACTTCCGAGCCCCGACATGTGCCCAAACAGTGGTTTACCCCCACATATGGGGTATCAGCGTACTCAGGACAAACTGGGCAACAATTACTGGGGTCCAATTTCTCCTGTTACCCTTGAGAAAATAAAAAATTGCTTGCTAAAACATCATTTTTGAGGAAAGAAAAATGATTTTTTATTTTCACAGCTCTGCGTTGTAAACGTCTGTGAAGCACTTGGGGGTTCAAAGTGCTCACCACATATCTAGATAAGTTCCTTGGGGGGTCTAGTTTCCAAAATGGGGTCACTTGTGGGGGGTTTCTACTGTTTAGGCACACCAGGGGCTCTGCAAACGCAACGTGACGCCCGCAGACCATTCCATCAAAGTCTGCATTTCAAAAGTCACTACTTCCCTTCTGAGCCCCGACGTGTGCCCAAACAGTGGTTTACCCCCACATATGGGGTATCAGCGTACTCAGGAGAAACTGGACAACAACTTTTGGGGTCCAATTTCTCCTGTAACCCTTGGGAAAATAAAAAATTCTGGGCTAAAAAATTATTTTTGAGGAAAGAAAACGTATTTATTATTTTCACTGCTCTGTGTTATAAACTTCTGTGAAGCACTTGGGGGTTCAAAGTGCTCACCTCACATCTAGATAAGTTCCTTTCGGGGTCTAGTTTCTAAAATGGGGTCACTTGTGGGGGGTTTCTACTGTTTAGCCACATCAGGGGCTCTGCAAACGCAATGTAACGCCCGCAGAGCATTCCATCAAAGTCTGCATTTCAAAACGTCACTACTTGACTTCCGAGCCCCGACATGTGCCCAAACTGTGGTTTACCCCCACATATGGGGTATCAGCGTACTCAGGAGAAACTGTACAACAACTTTTGGGGTCAAATTTCTCCTGTTACCCTTGGGAAAATAATAAATTGCAGGCTAAAAAATCATTTTAGAGAAAATAAAATTTTTATTTTATTTTCATGGCTCTGCGTTATAAACTTCTGTGAAGCACTTGGAAGTTCAAAGTCCTCACCACACATCTAGATTAGTTCCTTTGGGGGTCTAGTTTCCAAAATGGGGTCATATGTGGGGGATCTCCAATGTTTAGGCACACAGGGGCTCTCCAAACGTGACATGGTGTCCGCTAATGATTGGAGCTAATTTTCCATTTAAAAAGCCAATTGGCGTGCCTTCCCTTCCGAGCCCTGCCGTGCGCCCAAACAGTGGTTTACCCCCACATATGGGGTATCAGCGTACTCAGGACAAACTGGACAACAACATTTGCGGTCCAATTTCTCCTATTACCCTTGGCAAAATAGGAAATTCCAGGCTAAAAATCATTTTTGAGGAAAGAAAAATTATTTTTTATTTTCATGGCTCTGCATTATAAACTTCTGTGAAGCACCTGGGGGTTTAAAGTGCTCAATATGCATCTAGATAAGTTCCTTGGGGGGTCTAGTTTCCAAAATGGGGTCACTTGTGGGGGAGCTCCAATGCATAGGCACACAGGGGCTCTCTAAACGCGACATGGTGTCCGCTAACAATTGGAGCTAATTTTCCATTCAAAAAGTCAAATGGCGCGCCTTCCCTTCCGAGCCCTGCCGTGTGCCCAAACAGTGGTTTACCCCCACATATGAGGTATCGGCGTACTCGGGAGAAATTGCCCAACAAATTTTAGGATTCATTTTATCCTATTGCCCATGTGAAAATGAAAAACTGAGGCGAAAAGAATTTTTTTGTGAAAAAAAAAGTACTTTTTCATTTTTACAGATCAATTTGTGAAGCACCTGAGGGTTTAAAGTGCTCAATATGCATCTAGATAAGTTCCTTGGGGGGTCTAGTTTCCAAAATGGGGTCATTTGTGGGGGAGCTCCAATGTTTAGGCACACGGGGGCTCTCCAAACACGACATGGTGTCCGCTAACGATGGAGATAATTTTTCATTCAAAAAGTCAAATGGCGCTCCTTCCCTTCCGAACCTTACCATGTGCCCAAACAGTGGTTTACCCCCACATGTGAGGTATCGGTGTACTCATGAGAAATTGCCCAACAAATTTTAGGATCCATTTTATCCTGTTGCCCATGTGAAAATGAAAAAAATTGAGGCTAAAAGAATTTTTTTGTGAAAAAAAAGTACTTTTTCATTTTTACGGATCAATTTGTGAAGCCCCCGGGGGTTCAAAGTTCTCACTATGCATCTAGATAAGTTCCTTGGGGCGTCTAGTTTCCAAAATGGGGTCACGTGTGGGGGAGCTCCAATTTTTAGGCACACGGGGGCTCTCCAAACGTGACATGGTGTCCGCTAAAGAGTGGAGCCAATTTTTCATTCAAAAAGTCAAATGGCGCTCCTTCCCTTCCAAGCCCTGCCGTGCGCCCAAACAGTGGTTTACCCCCACATATGAGGTATCAGCGTACTCAGGACAAATTGGACAACAACTTTCGTGGTTCAGTTTCTCCTTGTACCATTGGGAAAATTAAAAAAATGTTGCTAAAAGATAATTTTTGTGACTAAAAAGTTAAATGTTCATTTTTTCCTTCCATGTTGCTTCTGCTGCTGTGAAGCATCTGAAGGGTTAAAAAACTTCTTGAATGTGGTTTTGAGCACCTTGAGGGGTGCAGTTTTTAGAATGGTGTCACTTTTGGGTATTTTCAGCCATATAGACCCCTCAAACTGACTTCAAATGTGAGGTGGTCCCTAAAAAAAATGGTTTTGTAAATTTCGTTGTAAAAATGAGAAATCGCTGGTCAAATTTTAACTCTTATAACTTCCTAGCAAAAAAAAATTTTGTTTCCAAAATTGTGCTGGTGTAAAGTAAACATGTGGGAAATGTTATTTATTAACTATTTTGTGTCACATAACTCTCTGGTTTAACAGAATAAAAATTCAAAATGTGAAAATTGCGAAATTTTCAAAATTTTCGCCAAATTTCCGTTTTTATCACAAATAAACGCAGAATTTATTGACCTAAATTTACCACTAACATGAAGCCCAATATGTCACGAAAAAACAATCTCAGAACCGCTAGGATCCGTTGAAGCGTTCCTGAGTTATTACCTCATAAAGGGACACTGGTCAGAATTGCAAAAAACGGCCAGGTCATTAAGGTCAAAATAGGCTGGGTCATGAAGGGGTTAACGTATCCTCCATCCATTAGAAAACATGCCAAAATGAGGGCTGCGTTATATCTAGCTAGGCTGTTCCCTCACACATCTGCTCCCACCCTGGGTGTGCAGCCTCTCTCCTCACATCTCTGAGAATATCATCAGAACCGTGGATGAACCATAACTTTCCGTCTGACGCTCTGAATGGGTCGGTGGTGCTCTCACGGGGTTCCGCTGGATTTTATCTGAGCATAGAGATTAAATATGCCTACCGTATGTAATTCCTGGTAGCTATGCTTCTTAACTCCATAATGCAGGGGTCTGGAGGTGGCTAAATAATATGGGCGGGTGGGGAAAGGAACACTGATTCAGATAATGTGCTCGGCTAGGCTCAGAGATATTGCGTTCTGCTATTATAGGTCATTTTCTAGATTCAATACCTCAGAGCCTGGGGTGACTTGTTGTAAGACAGTGTTTCTATGTGCTTCAGTCAGACAAAGAGCCAACTGTAGCTGCAGAAAAGTTAGCACCCTTGTGTTAATAGCTTAAAAGAGTTTTACCTGGCTCTTTAACCCCTTCAAGTTGCGGCCCTTTTTCGTTTTTGCGTTTTCATTTTTCACTTCCCTCCTTCCCAGAGCCATAACTTTTTTATTTTTCCGTCAATATGGTCATGTGAGGGCTTATTTTTTGCGGGACGAGTTGTACTTTTGAATGACACCATTGGTTTTACCATGTCTTTTACTAGGAAACGGGAAAAAAATTCCAAGTGCGGTGAAATTGCAAAAAAAGTGCATTCCCACACTTGTTTTTTGTTTGGCTTTCTTGCTAGGTTCATTAAATGCTAAAACTAACCTGCCATTGTGATTCTCTAGGTCATTACGAGTTCATAGACATCTAACATGTCTAGGTTATTTTTTATCCAAGTGGTGAAAAAAAATTCAAAACTTTGCTTAAAAAAATAAAAAAGTGCCATTTTCCGATACCTGAAGCGTCTCCATTTTTTGTGATCTGGGGTCGGGTGAGGGCTTATTTTTTGCGTGCCGAGCTGACGTTTTTAATGATACAATTTAAAAGCAGATACGTTCTTTTGATCGCCCGTTATTGCATTTTAATGCAATGTCACGGCTACCAAAAAAACGTAATTCTGGCGTTTCGGATTTTTTTCTCGCTACGCTGTTTAGCGATCAGGTTAATGCTTTTTTTTGTTGATAGAGCGGGCGATTCTGAACGCGGCGATACCAAATACGTGTAGGTTTTTTTTGTTTTTTTTTATTTAGGATGGGGCGAAAGGGGGGTGATGTAAACTTTTATATTTTTTATATTTTTTCATATTTTTAAAAACATTTTTTTTTTACTTGTGCCATGCTTCAATAGCCTCTATGGGAGGCTAGAAGCTGGCATAGCCTGATCGGCTCTGCTACATAGCAGCGATCATCAGATCGTTGCTATGTAGCTGAAATGCAGGTGTGCTGTGAGCGCCGACCACAGGGGGGCGCTCACAGCAGGCCGACATCAGTAACCATAGAGGTCTCAAGCGACGGTTAAATGCCGCTGTCTGCATTTGACAGCGGCATTTAACAGGTTAATAGCGGCAGGTGAATAGCGATTTCACCCGCCGCTATTGCGCGCACATGTCAGCTGTACAAAACAGCTGACATGTTGCGACTTTGATGTGGGCTCACCGCCGGAGCCCACATCAAAGGGGGTGACACGGCATGCGCAGTAATAGTACGGCGCATGTCGTGAAAGGGTTAATTAAATCAAAACTGCATTGCTTTTTATGCCCTGGGGGCACGCAAGAGTGGGGGCACAATCCAGGAGTGGATGGAGGTGTTCTATGATCCAAGATGGATTCTCCCTCCTCCCTCACAAGCACCATGTGCTGTGCTCTTTCCTGCATACACTGAGGCCCCTGATCATGTGAACTCCTCCCCTCCAGTTACCTCATTACAGGTCCTGTAAGCACAGAGCGGCCATATATGTGGGGGTGTGACTGACCCCTAGTGAGCAGAGGGACCAGGACCTTTCTCTATACAAGATGCTAGATCCTAGTGGCCACCGGACACTTACTGTATATAGATATATACGGATCCTCCATGTAATACTGAGCCACGAGCGAGATCTGGAGTCTGATCACCCAGATTTATTTACAGGCGACATTTATATTCCAGAAATTTCCCCCTAATTTCCGTCTGTACAATATACTGCACTGATCACATCCCCGTCACATTTCATTTACCGGTTATTATTTTTGTGGATCAGACGACTGCAGGTTTTTTCCCCCTACAGGGCCTTAGGAGTATTTTAACCCTTGGGCGATCTGTTTTATTTAGTTTTTTCCTCCCTGTCTTCCTAGAGCCATAACTTTTTTATTTTTCTGTCTCATTGCGGTATGAGGAATATTGCTTATGTCATCATTTTCTGTGACCCGTAAAGTTTTAATGTTTTTCTACAAGGGGCTGGGCAGGGCTTATTTTTTGAGCTGATGTTTTTACTGATAACATTTTGGGGTGGATACCATGTTTTGATTTCCTCTTATTGCAATGTTGCAGCAGTCCAAAAAATGAATGCTGGAATTTAGTTTTTTTTCTCGCTACTCCGTTTACTGATTGGATTAATTTAATTTATGTTTTGACAGATCAGATATTTCTAAACACGGCAATACCAAATATGTGTATATTTTTAATAAGGCAAAAGAGCAATTTTGTATTTTATTTATTATTTTTATAACATATGACGTAACTGCATCATATGTTGTGAAAGGGTTAATACTATAACTAGTGAACTAAAGGACCAGGTCCTTCTGCCAACTGGCTGCTGTGGGGCCCGTGAGCTGGAAAGCTCTGTGCCAGCGCTGACACAGCCCCTCCCCCCCCCCCCCCCCCCCACTGTATGGCATCACACTTTCAAGAACTGGCATCCTGGATACCATTACAGTAGAAAGCAATGATGGAGGAGGGAGCATCAGCTAACCCTTCCCTCCTCCATCATTCTTCCTCTGCGTCTGACGTCTCAGCGCAGCAGGGGTGAAGATGTCACTTCAGCTTGGTACTGCTCGGCACAGTGGGCGCCTTGAAGAAAACCCACTGAGAAAACCAGCGGAGAGAGGACTGTGGAGAGGGGAGTATTTTTTTTTAATTAATGCGTACATTGCAGGGGATTATATGGAACACAATCTGGGGCTATTACATTATATTACATGATATAAAACCCTAGTCCATACCCTCATCATCTCCCGCCTCGACTACTGTAACCTCCTGCTCTGTGGCCTCCCCTCTAACACTCTCGCACCGCTCCAATCTATTCTAAACTCTGCTGCCCGACTAATCCACCTCTCCCCCCGCTATTCCCCGGCCTCTCCCCTCTGTCAATCCCTTCACTGGCTCCCCATTACCCAGAGACTCCAGTACAAAAGCCTAACCATGACATACAAAGCCATCCACAACCTGTTTTTTTTTTTTCACCTCCCGACCTCCGCCAGGTGATTATGAGGGACAGGGGGGATGAAGGAGGACGGTAAGCCGCCTGCGCCATGCAAGGTGGGAGAAGGGAGGGAGGTGGAGAGATGAGCCATGCATACGGGGGAATATGAGCCATGCATACAGGTGGTGGGATATGAGCCATGCATACAGGAAGGGGGGGATATGAGCCATGCATACAGGGGGGAATTATAAGTCATGCATACAGGAGGGGGTGGTGGTGGAATATGAGCCATGCATACAGGAGGTGGGGGGGAATTATGAGCCATGCATACAGGGGGGAATTATGAGCCATGCATATAGGGGGATATGAGCCATGCATACAGGGGGGAATTATGAGCCATGCATACAGGAGGGGGGGGGGAATATGAGCCATGCAAATGGGATGGGAGGGAGATGAGCCATGCATACAAGATGGGAGGGGGGCATTATACACTATTGAGCATCATGTGTGGCCATTATACAGTATGGAGCATCATGTGTGACCATTATAAAGTATGGAGCATGATGTGTGGCCATTATACACTATGGAGCATCATGTGAGGTCATTATACCGTATGGAGCATCATGTGCAGTCATTATACCATATGGAGCATCATGTATGGCCATTATACAGTATGGAGCATCATGTGTGGCCATTATAAAGTATGAAGCATCATGTGTGGCCATTAAACAGTATTGAGCATCATGTGTGGCCATTATGCACTATTGAGCATCATGTGGGGCCATTATACAGTATTGAACATCATGTGTGGTCATTATACAGTATTATTATTATTTATTGTTATAGCGCCATTTATTCCATGACGCTTTACATGTGAGGAGGGGTATACATAGTAAAAAAAAGTACAATAATCTTAAACAATACAAGTCATAACTGGTACAAGAGGAGTGATGACCCTGCCCGCGAAGGCTCACAATCTACAAGGGATGGGTGAGAATACAGTATGTGAGGATAGAGCTGGTCATGCAGCAGTTTGGTCGATCGGTGGTCACTGCAGGTTGTAGGCTTGGCTGAACAGCTGGGTCTTCAGGTTCTTTTTGAAGGTTTCGATGGTAGGCGAGAGTCTGATGTGTTGTGGTAGAGAGTTCCAGAGTAGGGGTGATACGCGAGAGAAATCTTGTATACAATTTTGGGAAGAGGAGATAAGAGGGGAGTAGAGAAGGAGATCTTGTGAGGATCGGAGGTTGCGTGTAGGTAACTACCGGGAGACGAGGTCACAGATGTATGGAGGAGACAGGTTGTGGATGGCTTTGTACGTCATGGTTAGGGTTTTGTACTGGAGTCTCTGGGCAATGGGGAGCCAGTGAAGGGATTGACAGAGGGGAGAGGCCGGGGAATAGCAGGGGGACAGGTGGATTAGTCGGGCAGCAGAGTTTAGAATAGATTGGAGGGGTGCGAGAGTGTTAGGGGAGGCCACAGAGCAGGAGGTTGCAGTAGTCAAGGCGAGAGATGATGAGGGCATGGACTAGGGTTTTTGCAGATTCTTGGTTGAGGAATGAACGGATTCGTGAAATATTTTTGAGTTGAAGTCGGCAGGAAGTGGAAAGGGCTTGGATATGTGGTTTGAAGGAGAGATTAGCGTCAAGGATTACCGCGAGGCAGCGCGCTTGTGGGACTAGGGAGAGTGGGCAGCCATTTACTGTAATGGATAGGTTCGTTGGGGGGGTCGCGTGAGATGGGGGAAAGATGATGAATTCTGTTTTGTCCATGTTAAGTTTCAGAAATCTAGCGGAGAAGAAGGATGAAATAGTGGACAGACATTGAGGAATTCTAGTTAGTAGGGAGGTGATATGTGGTCCAGAGATGTAGATCTGTGTGTCATCAGCATAGAGGTGATACTGAAAGCCATGAGATTATATGAGCTGTCCCAGGCCAAAGGTGTAAATGGAGAAGAGCAGGGGCCCAAGGACTGAACTTTGTGGGACTCCAACAGGGGGCGAGGTGAGGAGGTGGTGTGTGAGTGGGAGACGCTGAATGTCCGGTCTGTTAGGTATAATGAGATCCAGGATAGGGCCAAGTCTGTGATGCCAAGGGATGAGAGGGTCTGTAATAATAGGAAATGGTCAACTGTGTCAAAGGCAGCCGACAGGTCGAGGAGGAGGAGGACAGAGTAGTGTCGCTTGCTCTTGGCGTTTAAGAGGTCATTGGTGACCTTAGTTAGGGCAGTTTCAGTGGAATGGTGTGACCGGAAGCCAGATTGTAAGCGGTCAAAGAGGGAGCAAGAAGAGAGATGGGAGGACAGTTCAAGGTAAATGTGTTGTTCCAGTAGTTTGGAGGCATAAGGGAGAAGTGATATAGGGCGATAGCTAGATACAGAGGATGGGTCAATAGAGGGCTTTTTGAGGATAGGTGTGATTGAGGAATGTTTAAAGCTTGAGGGGAAAACACCAGTTGTTAGTGATAGGTTGAAGAGATGGGTTAGGGTTGGGATGAAGACTTCGGTGAGGTTTGGGATGGGAGCGGGTCAAGTGCACAGGTGGTGAGATGCGATCTTGAGAGTAGAGTGGAGTATGGAGCATCATGTGTGGCCAATGGCCATTATACAGTATTGAGCATCATGTGTGGCCATTATACAGTATTGAGCATCATGTGTGGCCATTATACAGTATGGAGCATCATGTGTGGCCATTATACAGTATGGAGCACTGTGTGGCCATTATACAGTATGGAGCATCATGTAGGGCCATTATACAGTATGTGGAGCACTGCATAGCCATTATACAGTATGGAGCATCATGTGTGGCCATTATACAGTATTGAGCATCATGTGTGGCAATTATACAGTATGGAGCACTGTGTGGCCATATTTTTTATTGGTTATAATTATTGTATATGAAACAGTGTGATCAGCAGTGCTAAATGGGTGTGGTTGGGACTTGGATATGGGTGTGACTAGTTGTGAAATGGGTGTGGTCAGAGGCGTGGCCTAAAATTTGCCGCAGCGCACTACGTGCACCGCAACCTTTAGGCCTCTTTCCCTTCTTCAAAAGTTGGGAGGTATGATACCACATTTGCCACATCACAGCAAGTGCCACAAATCCCATAGGGAATGAATGAAGCCAAACACAGTGTTGCCATAAATGATCCGTTACACAGCAGATGCGGAAAAACTGCCCGATCTGCTGCAAAAGGCTACTTTCACATCAGTGATTCTTGCCAAAGTCACTGCCAATAGTGTCATACTTACCAAAGGGGAGGCAGCACTAAAAGTGCCTAGGGCAGCAGAAACTCTAAATACGGCCCTGCGTATACCCCTCCTCACATGTAAAGCGCCATGGAATAAATGGCGCTATAATAATAATATGGAAGCATATATGGGACCATTATTGTCATGTACACACTGCTCAACCTGCACAGGTTAATTTATCTCCTTTCACTCAATCCAGCTCTCAACCCCTGTTAGGCTATAAAGTGAGCATAAATCATACCCAGACACATTCAGCAGATCCCAGCTTCTTAAAACCCTCCGTCAGGAACAATGGATCTGACAGGCGCAGCTCTTCTACTTTCATTTCTCTTTTCTCACCAGATTTTCAGGGAACCCTCTCCCTCTAGATAGTCTCCTGGCTCTAGCTGCTGTGTGAAACCTGATTCCACAGTTGGTCTGCAGAGCTTCAGGAAGGAAGCTATAGCTGTGCTGGCTTCTCAGGCTCATTGGTCCCGAGCACATCACACTTTATAAGGTTGGTATGTAATGTTTTTAGTCATTACTATTGTTTATTTAGCTTGTTTTATGAATGGATAGAGAAAGGTTTGTGGATATTTCAGTTTTGAAATTTGTGTATACCAAAGTTATTACTTTTATGTTGAGTAAATGGGTTTGTTTTGCACCTGATAATGTGTAGTCTCTTTTATTACATCCCTATGAACGTCTATGATCACTTTTAGATCACTGAAATTGAGAAAATTAGATATTCTAGGCATTTTTCTAGCCTGCGCTTGACAGCCACATTGTTCCATTACGAGTTAGTGCGAATATTGTTCCTGATGGAGGGTTTTAACTGTGCCACCACTCATCAAACACACGAGGTTATGAGTCCACAAAATAGGTTACTGTCAGACATTGAATAGGTCACATCCTATCTGAAGGGCTATTATTCTAGATCATGCAATTGTAGGATGGGCTGTAGTCATAGCCGACAGTAATCCCTTTATCACTCGCTGGCCTCTTCCCTTCTGAGAACCTCGGTGCTGCTCCTCTACGCCATCTGGGTTCTCCCGGCATGGGGTTATTTCCTCTGCAGACGGTTCCACAAATAAAGAGTCACAGTCCGGCTTCACTTTAACTTCAACTCTTTTACTCAGCACGACATCATCCATGGCACAATCAATCACATCAATTGGCAACGTTTTCCCTTGCCTCCTCTCTGCCGCTAAGCCGGTCCCTGGTCCAGTCCCTCAGTGTCCGCAATATCCAGAATTTCTGCTTCTCATGGGGGGATTCTCTGCTGTTTCTCCCCAGTCCTAAGAATTGCGGCCCACGCAAAAATCTGCCACATGTTGGATTACTTGCTCCCGTTCTGCTTAGCGTTCTTCCTCAGTGGTACAGCCCCAGTCACTCTGCGTGGGCTAGCTCTCCTGCTGCTGTACTCTCTCCTGTGCTCTGGCCCCCTGGATGCTAGATGCTGGGCCCACTCTTCTTGTAACGTCACATGGCACGGTGTCGCCCTGGGCTAGACAGCCCTAGTGAGCTACACGGGCGCAACAGCCCCAACTAACTAAAACCGGGAAGAACTTTTTATCTTATCCCACCATGCCCCTCCTACATTAACTATTTCCCATCTTAACTATCTCTAAGCTATAAGGCTAACCCTGCAATGCCCCCATATAGTGGCCAAGTTGAGGTACTACTCCCCTTAGCACTATACCTTCAACTGGTGAATGGCCCGGGGTACTAACTTTCCCTAACATGCAATAAATGTGTAAAACATCTTAACAATCAGACTTAACTATACACAGAGTAATACACTTTATGTGTAGCAACACTCGTATACCCTACTGGTAATGCAATGAACTGTGTAGCAGTACCATAGTGTATATATGTGTTGTGAATTCAGCTTTTGGGCTCCCTCTGGTGGTTGTAGAGGGTAATGCAGTTGTGCCTGGACTGCAGGATTGGACAGGTGTATCTACTAATTGCAAAACTGACTGGGGTATATAGCTTTGCAGGACTCTTTAGTCCCTGCCAGTTGTCCATTGTTTTAGGAGGATTCACTTCCTGCTGGTCTCTCCAGTTTGCTGTGCTTTTCTACAAAGATAAGTCCTGGCTTTGTTTTTGCTGTCCATCTGCTGTGGACCTTATAGTTCTGTGCATATTCATGTTTTTGTCTTGTCCAGCTTTGTCTGTGAAGGATTTTTTGTAGCCAAGCTGTGTCTCTGGAGATGCAGATATACCCTCCATGTCTTTAGTCAGATGTGGTGATTTGTATTTTCTGTGGTGGATATTTTCTAGTGTTTTAATACTGACCGCATAGTACTCTGTTCTATTCTTTCTTTTTAGCTAGTATGGCATCCTATGCTAAAATCTGATTTCATATCTGCGTATGTTATTTCCCTCTCCTCTCACAGTCAATATTTGTGGGGGGCTATCTATCCTTTGGGGATTTTCTCTGAGGCAAGATAGGTTTCCTGTTTCTGTCTTTAGGGGAAGTTAGATCTTAGGCTGTGTCGAGGGGTCTAGGGAGTGTTAGGTACCCCCCACGGCTACTTCTAGTTGCGCTGCTAGGTTCAGGGTTTGCGGTCAGTACAGAGACCAACCTCTCCAGAGTCCGTCTCATGCTGCTCCTAGGCCACCAGATCATAACAGTACAACTGGCCAACAATGAGTTAATTGCATCTCAGAAGAAGGGAGGGAAGCTTTTGAGCCATTTTTTTTCCTTAGCCTGTTTTGTATTATCCTCCCTCTTAATCTCTGGGTGGCTACGGAATCTAGTATTAACATGAATGTTCAGGAGTTAGTTTCTCGGGTGGATCAGCTTGCTGCTAGGGTACAGGGTATTTCAGATTATATTGTTCAGACTCCTGCCTTAGAACCTAAGATTCTTTGGTGACAGATCCAAATTTTTGAGTTTCAAAAATAACTGTAAACTGTTTTTTGCATTAAGACCCCGGTCTTCTGGTGATCCTATTCAGCATGTTAAAATCATCATATCTCTGCTGCGTGGTGACCCACAGGATTGGGCATTTTCCCTGGAAACTGGCAATCCTGCTTTGCTTAATGTTGATTCTTTCTTTCAGGCATTGGGGTTGTTGTATGATGAGCCTAATTCTGTGGATCAGGCTGAGAAAATCTTGTTGGCCCTGTGTCAAGGTCAAGAAGCGGCAGAATCGTATTGCCAGAAATTTAGAAAATGGTCTGTACTGACTAAATGGAATGAAGATGCCTTGGCGGCAATTTTCAGAAAGGGTCTTTCTGAATCCGTTAAAGATGTTATCGTGGGGTTCCCCACGCCTGCTGGTCTGAGTGATTCTATGTCTCTGGCCATTCAGATTGATCGGCGCTTGCGTGAGCGCAGAGTTGTGCACACTGTGGCGTTGTCCTCTGAGCGGAGCCCTGAGCCTATGCAGTGTGATAGGATTTTGTCTAGAGGTGAACGTCAGAGATTCAGGCGTCAGAATAGGGCTGTGTTTTTACTGCGGCGATTCTGCTCATGTTATTTCTGATTGCCCTAAGCGCACAAAGAGAATCGCTAGTTCTGTTACCATCAGTACTATACAACCTAAATTTCTGTTATCTGTGACCTTGATCTGCTCATTATCATCATTTTCTGTCATGGCATTTGTGGATTCAGGCGCCGCTCTGAACTTAATGGACTTAGAATTTGCCAGACGTTGTGGTTTCCCCTTGCAGCCTTTGCAGAACCCTATTCCTTTAAGGGAAATTGATGCTACACCGTTGGCTAAAAATAAACCTCAGTTTTGGACACAGCTGACCATGTGCATGGCGCCAGCCCATCAGGAAGATTGTCATTTTCTGGTGTTGCATAATTTGCATGATGCTATTGTGCTAGGTTTTCCATGGTTACAGGTACATAATCCGGTGTTAGATTGGAAATCCATGTCTGTGACTAGTTGGGGTTGTCAGGGGGTTCATGATCATATTCCTTTGATGTCAATTTCCTCTTCCCCCTCTTCTGAAATTCCTGAGTTTTTGTCAGACTTCCAGGATGTATTCGATGAGCCCAAATCCAGTTCCCTTCCACCGCATAGGGACTGTGATTGTGCTATTGACTTGATTCCAGGTTGTAAGTTCCCTAAGGGCCGACTTTTCAACCTGTCTGTGCCAGAACATGCCGCCATGCGGAGCTATATTAAGGAGTCTTTGGAGAAGGGGCATATTCGGCCATCTTCTTCACCGTTGGGAGCGGGGTTCTTTTTTGTTGCCAAGAAGGATGGCTCCTTGAGACCCTGTATTGATTATCGCCTCTTGAATAAGATCACGGTCAAATTTCAATACCCTTTGCCTTTGCTTACTGATTTGTTTGCTAGGATTAAGGGGGCTAGCTGGTTTACTAAGATTGACCTTCGAGGGGCATATAATCTTATTCGTATTAAGCAGGGTGACGAATGGAAAACTGCATTTAATACGCCTGAAGGCCATTTTGAATACCTTGTGATGCCATTCGGACTCTCTAATGGTCCATCTGTGTTCCAATCCTTCATGCATGATATCTTTCGGAGTTATCTTGATAAATTCATGGTTGTATATTTGGATGATATTTTGATTTTTTCCAATGATTGGGAGTCTCATGTGAAACAGGTCAGGATGGTATTTCAGATCCTCCGTAATAATGCTTTATTTGTGAAGGGGTCGAAGTGCCTCTTTGGAGTGCAGAAGGTTTCTTTTTTGGGCTTCATTTTTTCTCCCTCATCTATAGAAATGGATCCGGTTAAGGTTCAGGCCATTCATGATTGGATTCAGCCCACATCTGTGAAGAGCCTTCAGAAATTCTTGGGCTTTGCTAATTTTTATCGTCGTTTCACTGCCAACTTCTCCAGTGTGGTTAAACCTCTGACCGATTTGACAAAGAAAGGCGCTGATGTGACGAATTGGTCCTCCGCGGCTGTTTCTGCCTTTCAGGAGCTTAAACGCCGATTTACTTCTGCCCCTGTGTTGCGTCAGCCAGATGTTTCTCTTCCATTTCAGGTTGAGGTTGACGCGTCTGAGATTGGGGCAGGGGCCGTTTTGTCTCAGAGGAGTTCTGATGGTTCCTTGATGAAACCGTGTGCCTTCTTTTCTCGGAAGTTTTCGCCTGCGGAACGCAATTATGATGTCGGCAATCGGGAGTTGTTGGCTATGAAGTGGGCATTTGAGGAGTGGCGACATTGGCTTGAGGGGGCCAAGCACCGTATTGTGGTCCTGACCGATCATAAGAATCTGATTTACTTCGAGTCTGCCAAACGGCTGAATCCTAGACAGGCTCGATGGTCCCTGTTTTTCTCCCGTTTTGATTTTGTGGTCTCATACATTCCTGGTACTAAGAATGTTAAGGCGGATGCCCTCTCTAGGAGTTTTTTTCCTGATTCCCCTGGGGTTCTTGAGCCGGTCGGCTTTCTGAAGGAAGGGGTGATTCTTTCTGCCATCTCCCCTGATTTATGACAGGTCCTTCAGGAATTTCAGGCTAATAAACCTGACCGCTGTCCAGTGGGGAAACTGTTTGTTCCTGATAGATGGACTAGTAAAGTGATTTCTGAGGTTCATTGTTCTGTGTTGGCTGGCCATCCTGGGGTTTTTGGTACCAGAGATTTGGTTGGTAGGTCCTTTTGGTGGCCTTCTTTGTCGCAGGATGTGCGTTCTTTTGTGCAGTCCTGTGGGATTTGTGCGCGGGCTAAGCCTTGCTGTTCCCGCGCTAGTGGGTTGCTTTTGCCATTACCGGTCCCCGAGAGGCCCTGGACACATATTTCTATGGATTTTATTTCCGATCTTCCTGTTTCCCAAAGAATGTCGGTTATCTGGGTTGTCTGTGACCGATTTTCTAAGATGGTTCATTTGGTGCCTTTGCCTAAATTGCCTTCTTCTTCTGATTTGGTTCCGTTGTTTTTTCAGCATGTGGTACGTTTGCATGGTATTCCGGAGAATATTGTGTCCGACAGAGGTTCCCAGTTTGTTTCTAGGTTTTGGCAGGCCTTTTGTGCCAAGCTGGGCATTGATTTGTCTTTTTCTTCTGCATTTCATCCTCAGACAAATGGCCAGACTGAGCGAACTAATCAGACCTTGGAGACCTATTTGAGATGCTTTGTGTCTGCTGATCAGGATGATTGGGTGGCTTTTTTGCCATTGGCCGAGTTTGCTCTTAATAATCGGGCTAGTTCGGCTACTTTGGTTTCGCCTTTTTTTTGTAATTTTGGTTTTCATCCTCGTTTTTCTTCTGGGCAGGTTGAGCCTTCTGACCTTCCTGGTGTGGATTCTGTGGTCGACAGGTTGCAGCAGATTTGGTCTCATGTGGTGGACAATTTGGTGCTGTCTCAGGAGGAGGCTCAACGTTTTGCTAACCGTCGTCGGTGTGTTGGTTCCCGGCTTTGGGTTGGGGATCTGGTTTGGTTATCTTCCTGTCATGTTCCTATGAAGGTTTCTTCCCCTAAGTTTAAGCCTCGATTTATTGGTCCTTATAGGATTTCTGAGATTATTAATCCGGTGTCCTTTCGCCTGGCACTTCCGGCCTCTTTTGCTATTCATAATGTCTTCCATAGATCTTTGTTGCGGAAATATGTGGAGCCCGTTGTTCCCTCTGTTGATCCTCCGGCCCCTGAGTTGGTCAATGGGGAGTTGGAATATGTTGTTGAGAAGATTTTGGATTCTCATTTTTCGAGGCGGAAGCTTCAGTACCTTGTCAAATGGAAGGGTTATGGCCAGGAGGATAATTCTTGGGTTTCTGCCTCTGATGTCCATGCCGCTGATTTGGTTCGTACCTTTCATCGGGCTCATCCTGATCGGCCTGGGGGCTCTGGTGAGGGTTCGGTGACCCCTCCTCAAGGGGGGGTACTGTTGTGAATTCAGCTTTTGGGCTCCCTCCGGTGGTTGTAGAGGGTAATGCAGTTGTGCCTGGACTGCAGGATTGGACAGGTGTATCTACTAATTGCAAAACTGACTGTGGTATATAGCTTTGCAGGACTCTTTAGTCCTTGCCAGTTATCCATTGTTTTTGGAGGATTCACTTCCCTGCTGGTCTCTCCAGTTTGCTGTGCTTTTCTACAAAGATAAGTCCTGGCTTTGTTTTTGCTGTCCACCTGCTGTGGACCTAATAGTTCTGTGCATATTCATGTTTTTGTCTTGTCCAGCTTTGTCTGTGAAGGATTTTTTGTAGCCAAGCTGTGTCTCTGGAGATGCAGATATACCCTCCATGTCTTTAGTCAGATGTGGTGATTTGTATTTTCTGTGGTGGATATTTTCTAGTGTTTTAATACTGACCGCATAGTACTCTGTTCTATTCTTTCTTTTTAGCTAGTATGGCCTCCTATGCTAAAATCTGATTTCATATCTGCGTATGTTATTTCCCTCTCCTCTCACAGTCAATATTTGTGGGGGGCTATCTATCCTTTGGGGATTTTCTCTGAGGCAAGATAGGTTTCCTGTTTCTGTCTTTAGGGGAAGTTAGATCTTAGGCTGTGTCGAGGGGTCTAGGGAGTGTTAGGTACCCCCCACGGCTACTTCTAGTTGCGCTGCTAGGTTCAGGGTTTGCGGTCAGTACAGGGACCACCTTCTCCAGAGTCCGTCTCATGCTGCTCCTAGGCCACCAGATCATAACATATATGTGCCAATTATATGTAAACAAATAACATTTGGCAAAACATAAATACAGTTTATCATATCCCCTACACATTGCCAAACTTATTAAAGAGTTTAAGCTTTAATATAAACATACAGTGCTTACAATAAATATTTAAAAAGGTAAAAATAAAGTGACACACAAATATGCAAAACTGTTTTTAAACAAAGGGAGAAATAACAGAAATACCTCAACATCTCCGTGTATGGTTATCACATGTGTTACTGAGGGAAGGAGAGGTGAATCATGGATCGCATCAGCCCTTTGTGTCACCCAGCTTTTTATAGCCCTGATCATCAGCTAATATTTCCAGGATGACCCGGATTGGTTCATTTAAAGTTTGCGGTCTGTGAATGGATGATGAGCCAATCTGTAGCATTTCAAATATCCTTGTGTCTCCTCCTATCTTCCTCTCTATATACAGACACTAGGAAATATTCCTTCTAGTTACAACCCCCTGCTTGCACTGTGAAGCTGCGATTTTGACAACTCTTCATGGTCCCAGGAGATTCCACCCTGTGGCTGAGTTCTTGCAATAAGAGCAGGTAGATGCTATGACCTTTGTGTGGATACAATATATTGATGTAGCCTTAACCATTTGTTCTACTGACATTAGTCTACCTTACAATTATATACTTCCTTCACAACTATATTACACTGCTCAAAAAATTAAAGGGAACACTTAAACATCACAATGTAACTCCACATCAATCACACTTCTGTGAAAACAACCTGTTCAGTTATGAAACAACACTGATTGTGAATAATTTTCTCCTGTTGTTGTGCAAATAGAACAGAAAACAGGTAGAAATGATAGGCAATTAGCAAGACATCCCCTAAAAAGGAGTGGTTCTGCAGGGGGTGACCACAGACCATTTCTCTGTTTTACTACAATTTGTCATTGCTCTCACCCCTAGAAGTACAGTAGCATGAGGCAGTGTCTACATCCCATAGAAGTTGCTCTGTTAGTGCAGATCATCCAGGACGGCACATCAATGTGAGCTGTGGCAAGAAGGGTATCTGTCAGCACAGTGTTCAGAGCATGGAGCAGATACCAGGAGACAGGCCAGTACAACAGGAGATGTGGAGGGGGCTGTAGGAGGGCAACAACCCAGCAACGGGACTGCTACCTCCTCCTTTGTGCAAGGAGGATCAGGAGGAGCAATGCCAGAGCCCTGTAAATGACTTACATCAGGCCACTAACATTCATGTGCCTGCTCATACTGTTAGAAATAGACTCCATGAGGGTGGCATGAGGACTGATGTCCATAAGTAGGGGCTGTGTTTACAGTCCAAGACCGTGCATGGTGATTGGCATTTAAAAGAAAACACCAAGATTGGCAGATTTGACATTGGCGCCCAGTGCTCTTCACAGATGAGAGGAAGATCATACTGAGCACATGTCACAGAATCTGGAGACTCCGTGGAGAAATTTCTGCTGCCTGTAACATCCTCCAGCATGACCGGTTTGGCAATGCGTCAGTAATGGGGAGGCATTTCTTTGGAGAGCTGCACAGCCCTCCATGTGCTAGCCAGGAGTACCCTGACTGCCATTAGGTACCAGGATGAGATCCTCAGACCCATTGTGAGACAATAATCGGGCAAAGGGTCCCTGGACATTCCTTCCAATGCATGACAATGCTGGGCCTTATGTGGATGAAGTGTGTCAGCACTTCCTGCATGTTAAAGGCATTGATGTTATGGCCTGGCCTGCCTGTTCCCCAGATCGGAATCCAGTCAAGCACATCTGGGACATCATTTCTCATTCTATCCACCAATGCCACGCTGCACCACAGAATGTCCAGGAGTTGACTGATACTTTAATTCAGGTCAGGGAAGAGATCCCTCAGGAAAATATCCGCCGCCTCATCAGGAGCATGCCCAACGTTGTGATCTTCTGATCCCAGATCCTGCAGGAGTCGCATTAGTATATGACACACCCGTGACAGAACTCCCGCCCCCTTTTTACCAGTGGCTACTGGACTGGGTTTATCCGGATGAGCCGCATCCTTTCCTCTGGACCATAACCCCTCCAGTGAACCAAGTAATGGAGAGAGCAGCATACAAAAAGAGAGTCAACAATTATTGCGACCTGAAATTCTAAATTACCATCAACAATAACAGGAAGTGGCGGTAGGAGTGACTGCTCCAAAAGCGATACATATTTCTGAGATTGGGTGAGTAGATCAAAATATCATCGAGGTAAACTACCACAAAGCTACCCAACAGATGATGATAAAGGCCATGACAAAATGCTAAAAAACAGCGGGAATATTACTCAGGCCAAAAGGCATGACAAGGTGTTCATGATGCCCTTCAGGAGTGTTAAAGGCCATTTTCCAATCATCCTCTTCTCTGATTCTAATCAGATTATAGGCCACCGTGAGAGCCAATTTGGAGAACCATTTAACACTAACAATCTAATTAAATAAGTCAGGAATGAGTGAGAGAGGAAAAGGTTCTCGCAAAAAGTCTAAACAGGGGGCAGACTCCCATCTTTTTTAACAAAGTAGAACCCCGCCGCCACAAGAGAAGGGTCTAATATGTCCCTTAGCAAGAATCTTAGAGATTTAATCTTTCATTGCCTGTGTTCTGCCTTCCTCCACGTATGGTGCTGTGTGGATTTCAACATACGGCTAACCCTCATCCACTTCCCAGTAAACAAACTGTATGGATTCTTAAAGGGACACTGTCACCTGAATTTGGAGGGAACAATCTTCAGCCATGGAGGCGGGGTTTTCGGGTGTTTGATTCACCCTTTCCTTACCCGCTGGCTGCATGCTGGCTGCAATATTGGATTGAAGTTCATTCTCTGTACTCCATAGTATTCTCCTTTGCAAGGCAAGATTACCTTGTGCAGGCATGTACTACGGAGGACAGAGAATGAACTTCAATCCAATATTGCAGCCAGCATGCAGCCAGCGGGTGAGGAAAGGGTGAATCAAAAACCCCCAAACCCCGCCTCCATGGCTGAAGATTGTTCCCTCCAAATTCAGGTGACAGTGTGCCTTTAAGTCTATATTTATAGAGATGACGAACAGTGGACGATAATGAATAAAAACTACAAAGGGAATAAATAGTGTATCAGTACTGGCAGATAACAGAGAAATTATATCAGTAACCAGAGGCGTAGCTAGAGCTTTTGTCGCCCGGGGCTGTTCCCGAGTTTGGCGCCCCCCCCCCTCCCCCGGCTCAATACACACAAAGGTTACCAAAAATGGTTTTCCTGTTTTGTAGAACTTAAACTGGGCCTAATGGTGTCACCCCCACATGCCAAACCTGTGACTTAATACCACCACACCATGACCAGGCCACATAGTGACCGAATAATACTACATACAAGGGACAAATACCACAACACCATTTCCAGACCACATATTACCACCACATAGTGACTGAATACTACAATACTGATCAGTAATAAAAAAAAAAAGAGATCACTGGTGACATTATACACAGGACCTCTATATAGTATACAGTGTATAGTGTCAGTGTATAGGTAACACTGACTCACCAGTGACGTCTCTAGGTGAAGTCCTTCATCTTTCATCCAGCACAGACCGCCATCATTCCTTCCAGCCAGGACTCGTTTCTGCAGGAAATAACACAGTTATCTCGAGCTCCGCTTGCAGAACACATTACTTAATTTTTCACAACTTCTACATTACACCACATGAAGAAAAAAAGGCGATATAGTGTCGCTCTGCACAGTAACAGGACCGCCCCCCCCCCCCATTTAAAACAGTATACTCAAAAAATAAAATAAATACATCACTGCAGTAATAATATCCCTTAATTAGCCCCTATGGTAATAATATTCCCCACCCTGGCCCCGTTTATCTCATTCTTGGCTCCAGCCATATATTCTCGCATCCTGCCCTCATGAGTATCCATTCTACCCCATATGATCTCCCCATCCTGCCCCATCTGTCTCCATCGTATCCATCCTGCCCCATGATCCAATCCTGCCCCATGTCTTTCATTCTGCCCCATGTCTCGAATCATGCCCCATATCTACATTCTGCCCATGACTCCAGTCCTGCCCCCAGTGTGTCCAGAAATCTGCCCCAGTGTGTCCAGCATATTACCCCTAGTGTGTCCAGCATATTACCCCCAGTGTGTCCAGCAATCTGCTCCAGTATGTCCAGCATATTGCCCCAGTGTCCAGCAATTTGCCCCAGTGTGTCCAGCATTGCCCCCAGTGTGTCCAGCAATCTGCCCCAGTGTCTGACTCCAGCATATTGCCCCCAGTATGACCAGCAGCCTGTCCCAGTGTGTCAAGCATTGCCCCAGACAGTGTGTCTAGCAATCTGCCCCAGTGTGTCCAGCAATCTGCCCCAGTATGTCCAGCATATTGCCCCAGTGTGTCCAGCATTGCCCCCAGACAGTGTGTCCAGCAATCTTCCCCAGTATGTCAAGCATATTGCCCCAGTGTGTCCAGCATTGCCCCCAGACAGTGTATCCAGCAATCTGCCCCAGTATGTCAAGCATATTGCGCCAGTGTCCAGCTGAGTGCCACTCAGTTCCCTTTCTGCGGGTCAGTGAAGTGTAATGTGTGCTGGTGATACCTGGTCAGGAGAATTCCTTCAGTGCCATCAGACGTACCATCACTCCCCTTAGTGGCAGAGTGTCATACTGCAACGACCAGGTCTCTGGGGCGCTGCATATAGTGTCAGTGTATTGGTAACACTGACTCACCAGTGACGTCTCTAGGTGAAGTCCTTCATCTTTTATCCAGCACAGACCGCCATCATTTCTTCCAGCCAGGACTCGTTTCTGCAGGAAATAACACAGTTATCTCGAGCTCCACTTGCAGAACACATTACTTAATTTTTCACAACTTCTACATTACACCACATGAAGAAAAAAAGGCGATATAGTGTCACTCTGCACAGTAACAGGACCGCCCCCCCATTTAAAACAGTATACTCAAAAAATAAAATAAATGCATCACTGCAGTAATAATATCCCTTAATTAGCCCCTATGGTAATAATATTCCCCACCCTGGCCCCGTTTATCTCATTCCTGGCTCCAGCCATATGTTCTCGCATCCTGCCCTCATGAGTATCCATTCTACCCCATATGATCTCCCCATCCTGCCCCATCTGTCTCCATCGTATCCATCCTGCCCCATGATCCAATCCTGCCCCATGTCTTTCATTCTGCCCCGTGTCTCCAATCATGCCCCATATCTACATTCTGCCCATGACTCCAGTCCTGCCCCCAGTGTGTCCAGAAATCTGCCCCAGTGTGTCCAGCATATTACCCCTAGTGTGTCCAGCAATCTGCTCCAGTATGTCCAGCATATTGCCCCAGTGTCCAGCAATTTGCCCCAGTGTGTCCAGCATTGCCCCCAGTGTGTCCAGCAATCTGCCCCAGTGTCTGACTCCAGCATATTGCCCTCAGTGTGTCCAGCAATCTGTCCCAGAGTGTCAAGCATTGCCCCCAGACAGTGTGTCTAGCAATCTGCCCCAGTGTGTCCAGCAATCTGCCCCAGTATGTCCAGCATATTGCCCCAGTGTGTCCAGCATTGCCCCCAGACAGTGTGTCCAGCAATCTTCCCCAGTATGTCAAGCATATTGCCCCAGTGTGTCCAGCATTGCCTCCAGACAGTGTATCCAGCAATCTGCCCCAGTATGTCAAGCATATTGCGCCAGTGTCCAGCTTTGCCCCCAGACAGTGTGTCCAGCAATCTGCCCCAGTGTGTCCAGCATATTACCACCAGTGTGTCCAGCAATCTGCCCCAGTATGTCCAGCATTGCCCCCAGTGTGTCCAGCAATCTGCCCCAGTATGTCCAATTGTCCAGCATTGCCCACAGTGTGTCCAGCATTGCCCCAGTGTCTCCAGCATTGTCCCGGTGTATCCAGCATTTCCCTATTGTGTCCAGCATTGCCCCCAGACAGTGTGTTCAACAATCTGCCCCAGTATGTCCAGCATATTACCCCTAGTGTGTCCAGCAATCTGCTCCAGTATGTCCAGCATATTGCCCCAGTGTCCAGCAATTTGCCCCAGTGTCTGACTCCAGCATATTGCCCCCAGTGTGTCCAGCAATCTGTCCCAGAGTGTCAAGCATTGCCCCCAGACAGTGTGTCTAGCAATCTGCCCCAGTGTGTCCAGCAATCTGCCCCAGTATGTCCAGCATATTGCCCCAGTGTGTCCAGCATTGCCCCCAGACAGTGTGTCCAGCAATCTTCCCCAGTATGTCAAGCATATTGCCCCAGTGTGTCCAGCATTGCCCCCAGACAGTGTATCCAGCAATCTGCCCCAGTATGTCAAGCATATGGCGCCAGTGTCCAGCTTTGCCCCCAGACAGTGTGTCCAGCAATCTGCCCCAGTGTGTCCAGCATATTACCACCAGTGTGTCCAGCAATCTGCCCCAGTATGTCCAGCATTGCCCCCAGTGTGTCCAGCAATCTGCCCCAGTATGTCCAATTGTCCAGCATTGCCCACAGTGTGTCCAGCATTGCCCCAGTGTCTCCAGCATTGTCCCAGTGTATCCAGCATTTCCCTATTGTGTCCAGCATTGCCCCCAGACAGTGTGTTCAACAATCTGCCCCAGTATGTCCAGCATATTGCCCCAGAGTATCCAGCATTGCCCCCAGTGTGTCCAGCAATCTGCCCCAGTGTGTCCAGCAATCTGCCCCAGTGTGTCCAGCAATCTGCCCCAGTGTGTCCAGCATATTACCCCCAGTGTGTCAGCAATCTGCCCCAGTGTCCAGCGTTGCCCCAGTGTGTCCAGCATTGCCCCCAGACACTGTGTCCAGCAATCTGTCTCAGTGTGTCCAGCATATTACCCCCAGTGTGTCCAGCAATCTGCCCCAGTATGTCCAGCATTGCCGTCAGTGTGTCCAGCAATCTGCCCCAGTGTCTCCAGCATTGCCTCAGTGTCTCCAGCATTGCCCCAGTGTGTCCAGCAATCATCTGCCCCAGTGTGTCCTCCAGCATTGCCCCCAGTGTGTCCACCGTTAGGTTATCAAAAAACAAAACAAAAAAAACAAACAAATCGAGTCTCCTCACCTGACCTGTGCGCTCCAGCGGCGAGCTCCCTCCAGCAGCGCGCACTCGCCAGCAACTGACACAGCAGACGCCGGCGACGTGTGCGCTGCGCCTGCAGCCTGCGCCTGCGGCCGACTTCAGCTGCCAGCCTTCAACTGGCTGGCGGCTGTTGTTAACTATTGACGTGCGAGCGCGCGCCCGCACGTCAATAGGAAACCGCCACAGCGCCGGAAGGGGCCCGGTGAGCAGATGAGACAGGGCCCGATGCGGGCCCCCTCTCTCTGCCCACCGGGTCCGGGGGCCCATAAATGCCGGCGGGCAATCTGTGCGGTAGCCCAGGGCCCCCCCACACCACTGGGCCCTGGGCTACCGCCCATATTGACCCTCTTATAATCAGCTGATCACAGCTTCTAGTTTCCCATGGACACTATTTAAGCAAGTGTAAAGTAAGAAAAAAATGTTTTTAGAAATATTTTAAAAAAATATATATGTAAAAGTTTAAATCACCATCCATTCAAAATAAAACAGTAAAAAAAATAAAAAAAATACACATATCTGGTATCGCTGTGTTCAGAATCGCCTGATCTATCAATATATATAAAAAATTAATCCGATCAGTAAATGGCGTAATGAGAAAATAAGTCAAAACACCAGAATGAAGAGTTTTTTTTGTTGCCGCAATATTGCATTAAAATGCAATAACGGGCAATCAACACATTGTATCTACACCAAAATGGTATCAATAAACACGCAAGCTCAGCACTCAAAAACTAAGCCCTCAAATGGCCATATTGACAGAAAAATAAAAAAGTTATGGCTCTGGGAACAAGGGGAGCAAAAAAACAAATGTAAAAACAAAAATGGGCTGTGGCGTGAAGGGCTTAAATTAATATAGTTTTTTGATTATTGCTTTTTGTAGTTTTAGCGCTGTCCCCTGCATCTGGTGCTGAAGCCACGATTCATATCTTCTCTGCAGCAGCATTTGCTGTAAAGAAGATATGAATAATCCTTTTTTTTTGTTTCTCGTGTTTAAAATAAAGGTCCATGTCCTCGACCCCCTCCCACCCCCTGTGCACCCGCCCGCTGTTCTTAAAATACTCACCCGGCTCCCTCGCTGGCTGGCGCTGCTTCCTGTCCTGGCCGCACCTTCTACTGTATGAGCGGTCACGTGGGGCCGCCGATTACAGTCATGAATATGCAGCTCCACCTCCCATAGGGGTGGAGCTGCATATTCATCACTGTAAATGAGCGGCCCTACGTGACCGCTCATACAGTAGAAGGTGCGGCCAGGACAGGAAGCAGCGCCAGCCAGCGAGGGAGCTAGGTGAGGATTTTAAGAACAGCGGGCGGGCGCACAGGGGGTGGGTGGGGGTTGGCGACATGGACCTTTATTTTAAACACGAGAAACAAAAAAAAAAAAAGGATTATTCATATCTTCTTTACAGCAAACGCTGCTGCAGAGAAGATATGAATCACGGCTTCAGCACCAGTGGGGGGGACAGCGCTTACTGTGGCGCTGTCTCCTGCACGGCACACGGACTGCACACGGACGTTGTCCGTGTGCGGTACGTGTTTTACACGGACCCATTGACTTTAATGGGTCCGTGTAATCCGTGCGCTCCCACGAACACTGACATGTCTCTGTGTTTGGCACACAGAGACACGGTCCGCAAAAAATCAATGACATCTGCACAGATGCATTGATTTGAATGTGTCTACGTGTGTCAGTGGCTCCGGTATGTGAGGAAACGGTCACCTCACGTACCGGAGCCACTGACGTGTGAAACCAGCCTAATAATGTATCACTTCTGTGTTATATGTTAGAATGACTGTCGGTTGCGCTCTGCTATGTGGACTGTCGGTTGCGCTCTGCTATGAGGACTTTAAGTTGCGCTCTGCTATGAGGACTGTGCAGTATATGGAGAGGCTGTGTGGGGCTCATGCAGTATATAGTGAGGCTGTGTGGGGCTCATGCCGTATATAAGGAGGCTGTGTGGGGCTCATGCAGTATACAGGGAAGCTGTGTGGGGGCCTCATGCAGTATATAGGAAGTATATACACATAGGAAAGAAAATATGCGGCACTCACCCCAATTCAGCAGTGGAAAGCGTGAATTTTAATGGAAAACATAAACAGATAAAAATCCGTTACAACATCAGGTAAGCAGGAGGGTGCGGTGTTGGAGCTTGGATGACGGCCGTTTCGCACAGCAGGTGCTTCGACGGGTCCAGGTAGTAGATTGCTACACGTCATTTCCTTATAAAGGCTTTCTGACGTGCAAGCGTTATTCTGAAGGTGAATATACATACATAATAATAACCTAAAAATATGTGAATTAGTGACAAATTATAACATAATCTACATATATAGAAACATACAATATTAAAGGATTAATGCAGTCAGCATTTTATCTGCATATATAATTAAATATTCTTATTTGCAATATTTACTATTTTACTTTTTTACTTTTTTATGGAAATGACAATTTGGAATATTTAGATGTTAAAATAGAAATTATAGAGGAAAATATTTCTACAAAAGTCTTTAGGAAACAAACTGCTACAAATAATGTTCTTCATTTCGGGAGTGCTCATCCTCTACACACAAAAAGAGGATTGCCATATAGCCAAATGGCGAGATTGCGTAAAATTAATAACAGTGATACGACATTTAATGAACAAGTAAGTGAATTAAAAACCCGCTTTCTAAAAAGAGGTTATCCTCCACAGCTATTGAGAGAAGCTGAAACTCGGATAAATAAATGCACACAATCTGATTTTTTAAGAAGAAAGAATAAAGGTGAAAAAACGGATAAAGAAAAAATAGATAATAATTTTTCATTCTGCTTTAAGCACAGTAATATGGACAAAGCTATCCATGCCTCCATCAAAAAAAAACTGGCACGTATTACAAACAGATAAGGATCTAATATCGATTTATAAAAATGCTCCAAAATTTGCATAAAACGTGCCCATAATTTGTCTGATCTTTTGGTACATAACAGATTACTGTCATCTAAAAACACCTGGCTAAGTAGTAATACCTCTTTCGGGAACCATAAATGCGGCAACTGTAGATTCTGCCACCTTCATGTAATAAAAAATCCTTTACAAATAGGTTCTATCGCCCATCAAGATTTTATATTCTGTAAAAGTAAACATGTGATTTATGTGTTGTTCTGTCCGTGCCGATATTTTTACATCGGCAAGACAACAAGACCATTAATTACAAGGTTCAGAGAACATTACAATTCAATCAGAACGGGAAAAGGCTGTTTGAGACTAATTGAGCACATGAGAGATAAGCACGAAGCTAACCCTGAGCTACTCAGCTTTGCAGGCATAGAAATAGTTAAATATCCTCCGCAAGGAGGTGATCAAAGCAGGCTTTTACTACAAAAAGGAGCCAAATGGATCCTAAATGCGAATGCTCAGGGACCGATAGGATTAAATGATAGGCTTGATATGTCTGTATTTTTATAAATATATAGGTCGGAACGATATTATAAATTGAAGCTCTTAAAAAAGTAAAAAAGTAAAATAGTAAATATTGCAAATAAGAATATTTAGGTAATTATATATATGCAGATAAAATGCTGACTGCATTAATCCTTTAATATTGTATGTTTCTGTATATGTAGATTATGTTATAATTTGTCACTAATTCACATATTTTTAGGTTATTATTATGTATGTGTATTCACCTTCAGAATAAGGGTATGTGTCCACGTTCAGGATTGCATCAGGATTTGGTCAGGATTTTCCATCAGTATTTGTAAGCCAAAACCAGGAGTGGAACAATTAGCGGAAAAGTATAATAGAAACATATGCACCACTTCTGTATTTATCACCCACTCCTGGTTTTGGCTTACAAATACTGATGGAAAATCCTGACCAAATCCTGATGCAATCCTGAACGTGGACACATACCCTTACGCTTGCACGTCAGAAAGCCTTTATAAGGAAATGACGTGTAGCAATCTACTACCTGGACCCGTCGAAGCACCTGCTGTCCGAAACGGCCGTCGTCCAAGCTCCAACACCGCACCCTCCTGCTTACCTGATGTTGTAACGGATTTTTATCTGTTTATGTTTTCCATTAAAATTAACGCTTTCCACTGCTGAATTGGGGTGAGTGCCGCATATTTTCTTTCCTATGTGTATATACGAACTATTGGTTTTCATTTAGTATGCTGAGCACCAATACCCCCTAGCATGCATGACGCCTAGCGCTCTGGATCCTACATTTTTTGTCCTGGCTTCTGAAAGCGGTATCGCTCTAGTGCCGTCCTGTTCTACAATTCTATGCAGTATATAGGAAGGCTGTGTGGGGCTCATGCTGTATATAGGGAGGCTGTGTGGGGCTCATGCTGTATATGGGAGGCTGTGTGGGGCTCATGCAGTATATAGGGAGGCTGTGTGGGGCTCATGCTGTATATAGAGAGGCTGTGTGGGGCTCATGCTGTATATGGGAGGCTGTGTGGGGCTCATGCAGTATATATAGGGAGGCTGTGTGGGACTCATGCAGTATATATAGGAAGGCTGTGTGGGGATCATGCTGTATATCGGGAGGCTGTGTGGGGCTCATGCTGTATATAGAGAGGCTGTGTGGGGCTCATGCTGTATATGGGAGGCTGTGTGGGGCTCATGCAGTATATATAGAGAGGCTGTGTGGGACTCATGCAGTATATAGGAAGGCTGTGTGGGGCTCATGCTGTATATAGGGAGGCTGTGTGGGGCTCATGCTGTATATGGGAGGCTGTGTGGGGCTCATGCAGTATATAGGGAGGCTGTGTGGGGCTCATGCTGTATATAGAGAGGCTGTGTGGGGCTCATGCTGTATATGGGAGGCTGTGTGGGGCTCATGCAGTATATAGGGAGGCTGTGTGGGGGCCTCATGCAGTATATAGGAAGGCTGTGTGGGGATCATGCTGTATATCGGGAGGCTGTGTGGGGCTCATGCTGTATATGGGAGGCTGTGTGGGGCTCATGCAGTATATAGGGAGGCTGTTTGGCCTCATGCAGTATATTGGGAGGCTGTGTGGGGATCATGCAGTATATAGGGAGGCTGTGTGGGGAGGCTGTAGGGGCCTCATGCAGTATATAGAGAGGCTGTGTGGGGCTCATGCAGTGTATAAGGAGGCTGTAGGGGCCTTATGCAGTATATAGAGAGGCTGTGTGCGGCTCATGCTGTATATATGGAGGCTGTGGGGCTCATGCAATATAGGGAGGCTGTGTGGGGCTCATGCTGTATATAGGGAGGCTGTGTGGGGCTCATGCTGTATATAGGGAGGCTGTGTGGGGCTCATGCAGTATATGGGGAGGCTGTAGGGGCCTCATGCAGTATATAGTGAGGCTGTGAGGGGGCCTCATGCAGTATATTGAGAGGCTGTGTGGGGTTCATGCAGTATATTGGAAGGCTGTGTGAGGCTCATGCAGTATATAGGGAGGCTGTGTGGGGCTCATGCAGTATATAGGGAAGCTGTGTGGAGGCCTCATGCAGTATATAGGGAGGCTGTGTGGGGCTCATGCAGTATATAGAGAGGCTGTGGGGGTCTCATGCTGTATATTGGGAGGCTGTGTGGGGCTCACGCAGTATATAGAGAGGCTGTGAGGGGCTCATGCAGTGTATATAGGGAGACTGTATGGGGCTCATGCTGTATATAGAGAGGCTGTGTGTGGCTCATGCTGTATATGGAGAGGCTGTGTGAGGCTCATGCAGTATATAGGGAGGCTGTGTGTGGCTCATGCTGTATACATACCTCCCAACTTTTGAAGATGGGAAAGAGGGGCAATGCGCGCCGTGGCAAATTTTAGGCCATGCCCCTGACCCCACCCATTCATAATTAGTCACACCCATATCCACGTCCCAACCACACCCATTTAGCACTTCTGATCACACTGTTTCATATACAATAATTATAAACAAAAAAATATGGCCACACAGTGCTCCATACTGTATAATGGCCGCACATGATGCTCCATACTGTATGATGACCACACATGATGCTCCATACTGTATAATGCATGTAAAGAAGCTGCGGAGACACCATCACGTGTTTCTCGACACAAGCAGTGAATAGCCAGGCCTTTCCCCGGGAAGGGCAGCATCCTATGAAGGAAAGCCACCTATGCCAAGCATGGTACCAATCCACAGACAGCTGTTTCGGGGTTTTTGCCCCTCATCAGTGTGGAGTAGGAATCTGGCTATTAGGAGCAGTGCTTAGTAAAAAGGCTATAAAGGCACAGATGATTGGCCTCGGGGAGACCAAAACATCCAACACCGCGGAGACACCATCACGTGTTTCTCAACGCAGTGATTCCAGAACACTGCCCCCATCCCTTATGGGAAATATGCAGATGCATGTAAAGAAGCTGCGGAGACACCATTACGTGTTTCTCGACGCAAGCAGTGAATAGCCAGGCCTTACCATATAGCCAGGATACCATGCTTGGCATAGGTGCTTTCCTTCATAGGATACTGCCCTTCCCGTGGTTGTTCCTTCCCGGGGAAAGGCCTGGCTATTCACTGCTTGCGTCGAGAAACACGTGATGGTGTCTCCGCAGCTTCTTTACATGCATCTGCATATTTCCCATAAGGGATGGGGGCAGTGTTCTGGAATCACTGCGTTGAGAAACACGTGATGGTGTCTCCGCGGTGTTGGATGTTTTGGTCTCCCCGAGGCCAATCATCTGTGCCTTTATAGCCTTTTTACTAGGCACTGCTCCTAATAGCCAGATTCCTACTCCACACTGATGAGGGGCAAAAACCCCGAAACAGCTGTCTGTGGATGGATACCATGCTTGGCATAGGTGGCTTTCCTTCATAGGATGCTGCCCTTCCCGTGGTTGTTCCTTCCTGGGGAAAGGCCTGGCTATTCACTGCTTGCGTCGAGAAACACGTGATGGTGTCTCCGCAGCTTCTTTACATGCATCTGCATATTTCCCATAAGGGATGGGGGCAGTGTTCTGGAATCACTGCGTTGAGAAACACGTGATGGTGTCTCCGCGGTGTTGGATGTTTTGGTCTCCCCGAGGCCAATCATCTGTGCCTTTATAGCCTTTTTACTAGGCACTGCTGCTAATAGCCAGATTCCTACTCCACACTGATGAGGGGCAAAAACCCCGAAACAGCTGTCTGTGGATGGATACCATGCTTGGCATTGGTGGCTTTCCTTCATAGGATGCTGCCCTTCCCGTGGTTGTTCCTTCCCGGGGAAAGGCCTGGCTATTCACTGCTTGCGTCGAGAAACACGTGATGGTGTCTCCGCAGCTTCTTTACATGCATCTGCATATTTCCCATAAGGGATGGGGGCACTGTTCTGGAATCACTGCGTTGAGAAACACGTGATGGTGTCGGATGTTTTGGTCTCCCCGAGGCCAATCATCTGTGCCTTTATAGCCTTTTTACTAGGCACTGCTCCTAATAGCCAGATTCCTACTCCACACTGATGAGGGGCAAAAACCCCGAAACAGCTGTCTGTGGATGGATACCATGCTTGGCATAGGTGGTTTTCCTTCATAGGATGCTGCCCTTCCCGTGGTTGTTCCTTCCCGGGGAAAGGCCTGCTATTCACTGCTTGCGTCGAGAAACACGTGATGGTGTCTCCGCAGCTTCTTTACATGCATCTGCATATTTCCCATAAGGGATGGGGGCAGTGTTCTGGAATCACTGCGTTGAGAAACACGTGATGGTGTCTCCGCGGTGTTGGATGTTTTGGTCTCGCCGAGGCCAATCATCTGTGCCTTTATAGCCTTTTTACTAGGCACTGCTGCTAATAGCCAGATTCCTACTCCACACTGATGAGGGGCAAAAACCCCGAAACAGCTGTCTGTGGATGGATACCATGCTTGGCATAGGTGGCTTTCCTTCATAGGATGCTGCCCTTCCCGTGGTTGTTCCTTCCCGGGGAAAGGCTTGGCTATTCACTGCTTGCGTCGAGAAACACGTGATGGTGTCTCCGCAGCTTCTTTACATGCATCTGCATATTTCCCATAAGGGATGGGGGCAGTGTTCTGGAATCACTGCGTTGAGAAACACGCGATGGTGTCGGATGTTTTGGTCTCCCCAAGGCCAATCATCTGTGCCTTTATAGCCTTTTTACTAGGCACTGCTCCTAATAGCCAGATTCCCACTCCACACTGATGAGGGGCAAAAACCCCGAAACAGCTGTCTGTGGATGGATACCATGCTTGGCATAGGTGGCTTTCCTTCATAGGATGCTGCCCTTCCCGTGGTTGTTCCTTCCCGGGGAAAGGCCTGGCTATTCACTGCTTGCGTCGAGAAACACGTGATGGTGTCTCCGCAGCTTCTTTACATGCATCTGCATATTTCCCATAAGGGATGGGGGCAGTGTTCTGGAATCACTGCGTTGAGAAACACGTGATGGTGTCTCCGCGGTGTTGGATGTTTTGGTCTCCCCGAGGCCAATCATCTGTGCCTTTATAGCCTTTTTACTAGGCACTGCTGCTAATAGCCAGATTCCTACTCCACACTGATGAGGGGCAAAAACCCCGAAACAGCTGTCTGTGGATGGATACCATGCTTGGCATAGGTGGATTTCCTTCATAGGATGCTGCCCTTCCCGTGGTTGTTCCTTCCCGGGGAAAGGCCTGGCTATTCACTGCTTGCGTCGAGAAACACGTGATGGTGTCTCCGCAGCTTCTTTACATGCATCTGCATATTTCCCATAAGGGATGGGGGCAGTGTTCTGGAATCACTGCGTTGAGAAACACGTGATGGTGTCGGATGTTTTGGTCTCCCCGAGGCCAATCATCTGTGCCTTTATAGCCTTTTTACTAGGCACTGCTCCTAATAGCCAGATTCCTACTCCACACTGATGAGGGGCAAAAACCCCGAAACAGCTGTCTGTGGATGGATACCATGCTTGGCATAGGTGGCTTTCCTTCATAGGATGCTGCCCTTCCCGTGGTTGTTCCTTCCCGGGGAAAGGCCTGGCTATTCACTGCTTGCGTCGAGAAACACGTGATGGTGTCTCCGCAGCTTCTTTACATGCATCTGCATATTTCCCATAAGGGATGGGGGCAGTGTTCTGGAATCACTGCGTTGAGAAACACGTGATGGTGTCTCCGCGGTGTTGGATGTTTTGGTCTCCCCGAGGCCAATCATCTGTGCCTTTATAGCCTTTTTACTAGGCACTGCTGCTAATAGCCAGATTCCTACTCCACACTGATGAGGGGCAAAAACCCCGAAACAGCTGTCTGTGGATGGATACCATGCTTGGCATAGGTGGCTTTCCTTCATAGGATGCTGCCCTTCCCGTGGTTGTTCCTTCCCGGGGAAAGGCCTGGCTATTCACTGCTTGCGTCGAGAAACACGTGATGGTGTCTCCGCAGCTTCTTTACATGCATCTGCATATTTCCCATAAGGGATGGGGGCAGTGTTCTGGAATCACTGCGTTGAGAAACACGTGATGGTGTCGGATGTTTTGGTCTCCCCAAGGCCAATCATCTGTGCCTTTATAGCCTTTTTACTAGGCACTGCTCCTAATAGCCAGATTCCTACTCCACACTGATGAGGGGCAAAAACCCCGAAACAGCTGTCTGTGGATGGATACCATGCTTGGCATAGGTGGCTTTCCTTCATAGGATGCTGCCCTTCCCGTGGTTGTTCCTTCCCGGGGAAAGGCCTGGCTATTCACTGCTTGCGTCGAGAAACACGTGATGGTGTCTCCGCAGCTTCTTTACATGCATCTGCATATTTCCCATAAGGGATGGGGGCAGTGTTCTGGAATCACTGCGTTGAGAAACACGTGATGGTGTCTCCGCGGTGTTGGATGTTTTGGTCTCCCCGAGGCCAATCATCTGTGCCTTTATAGCCATACTGTATAATGACCGCACATGATGCTCCATACTGTATAATGACCCCACATGATGCTCAATACTGTATAATGACTGCACATGATGCTCCATACTGTGTAATGGCCCCACATGATTCTCCATACTGTATAATGACCACACATGATGCTCCATACTGTATAATGACCCACATGATGCTCCATACTGTAATGACCGCATATGATTCCATGCTGTATAAATGACCCCACATGATGCTCAATACTGTATAATGACCGCACATGATTTTCCATACTGTATAATGACTCCACATGATGCTCCATTCTGTATAATGACCACACATGATGCTCCATACTGTATAATGGCCACACATGATGCTCCATACTGTATAATGACCGCACATGATGCTCCATACTGTATAATGACTGCACATGATGCTCAATACTGTATATTGGCTGCACATGATGCTCCATACTGTATAATGACCCCAGATGATGCTCAATTCTGTATAATGACCGCACATGATGCTCCATACTGTATAATGGCTCCACATGATGCTCCATTCTGTATAATGACCACACATGGTGCTCCATACTGTATAATTGCCACACATGATGCTGCATACTGTATAATGACCGCACATGATGCTCCATACTGTATAATGGCCATACATGATGCTCCATACTGTATAATGACCCCACATGATGCTCAATACTGTCTAATGACCCCACATGATGCTCAATACTGTATAATGACCCCACATGATGCTCAATACTGTATAATGACCGCACATGATGCTCGATACTGTATAATGACCGCACATGATGCTCCATACCATATAATAGCGACACATAGCTACTCCTACACACGCGGCTGCGCTCCGTACACTTTGCACACACACGGCTCTGCTCCGTACACCTCATACACATTTGTCTTCCCTCCGTACACCTCGCACACACACGGCTCTGCTCCGTACACCTCGCACACACACGGCTCCGCTCCGTACACCTCGCACACACACGGCTCCGCTCCGTACACCTCGCACTCACATGGCTCCGCTCCGTACACCTCGCACACACACGGCTCTACTACATCCACACTGTACACTGTTCTGATCAGGTAATTCAGTACCACAATGGACATAGAAGTCAGAGCACATACAGTGACCTGACCAAAACCCAAAAACATAGAACGAGCTCTGAGACGTGGGAACTCTGCTGACCGCAATCCCTAATCCTCTCCAACCACACTAGAGGCAGCCGTAGATTGCGCCTAACGCTCCCTATGCAACTCGGCACAGCCTGAGAAACTAGCTAGCCTGAAGATAGAAAATAAGCCTACCTTGCCTCAGAAAAATACCCCAAAGGAAAACGCAGCCCCCCACATATAATGACTGTGAGTTAAGATGAAAAGACAAACGTAGAGATGAAATAGATTTAGCAAAGTGAGGCCCGACTTTCTGAACAGAGCGAGGATAGGAAAGGTAACTTTGCGGTCAACACAAAACCCTACAAACAGCCACGCAAAGGGGGCAAAAAGACCCTCCGTACCGACTAACGGTACGGAGGTACACCCTCTGCGTCCCAGAGCTTCCAGCAAGCAAGAAAAAACAAATAAACAAGCTGGACAGAAAAAAACAGCAAACAAAAATAACACAAGAGCAACTTAGCTATGCAGAGCAGCAGGCCACAGGAACGATCCAGGAGGAAGCAAGTTCAATACTAGAACATTGACTGGAGGCCAGGATCAGAGCACCAGGTGGAGTTAAATAGAGCAGCACCTAACGACTTCACCACATCACCTGAGGAAGGAACCTCAGAAGCCGCAGTACCACTTTCCTCCACCAACGGAAGCTCTCAGACAGAATCAGCCGAAGTACCACTTGTGACCACAGGAGGGAGCTCTGCCACAGAATTCACAACAGTACCCCCCCTTGAGGAGGGGTCACCGAACCCTCACCAGAGCCCCCAGGACGACCAGGATGAGCCATATGAAAGGCACGAACAAGATCGGGAGCATGGACATCAGAGGCAAAGACCCAGGAATTATCTTCCTGAGCATAACCCTTCCACTTAACCAGATACTGGAGTTTCCGTCTCGAAACACGAGAATCCAAAATCTTCTCCACAATATACTCCAACTCCCCCTCCACCAAAACCGGGGCAGGAGGATCAACAGATGGAACCATAGGTGCCACGTATCTCCGCAACAATGACCTATGGAATACGTTATGGATGGAAAAAGAATCTGGAAGGGTCAGACGAAAAGACACAGGATTAAGAACCTCAGAAATCCTATACGGACCAATGAAACGAGGTTTAAACTTAGGAGAGGAAACCTTCATAGGAATATGACGAGAAGATAACCAAACCAAATCCCAACACGAAGTCGGGGACCCACACAGCGTCTGCGATTAGCGAAACGTTGAGCCTTCTCCTGGGACAAGGTCAAATTGTCCACTACATGAGTCCAGATCTGCTGCAACCTGTCCACCACAGTATCCACACCAGGACAGTCCGAAGACTCAACCTGCCCTGAAGAGAAACGAGGATGGAACCCAGAGTTGCAGAAAAACGGCGAAACCAAGGTAGCCGAGCTGGCCCGATTATTAAGGGCGAACTCAGCCAAAGGCAAAAAGGACACCCAGTCATCCTGATCAGCAGAAACAAAGCATCTCAGATATGTTTCCAAGGTCTGATTGGTTCGTTCGGTCTGGCCATTAGTCTGAGGATGGAAAGCCGAGGAAAAAGACAAGTCAATGCCCATCCTAGCACAAAAGGCTCGCCAAAACCTCGAAACAAACTGGGAACCTCTGTCAGAAACGATATTCTCCGGAATGCCATGTAAACGAACCACATGCTGGAAGAACTATGGCACCAAATCAGAGGAGGAAGGTAATTTAGACAAGGGTACCAAATGGACCATCTTAGAGAAGCGATCACAAACCACCCAAATGACTGACATTTTTTGAGAGACGGGAAGATCTGAAATAAAATCCATAGAGATATGTGTCCAAGGCCTCTTCGGGACCGGCCAGGGCAAAAGCAACCCACTGGCACGAGAACAGCAGGGCTTAGCCCGAGCACAAATCCCACAGGACTGCACAAAAGAACGCACATCCCGAGACAGAGATGGCCACCAAAAGGATCTAGCCACTAACTCTCTGGTACCAAAGATTCCAGGATGACCAGCCAACACCGAACAATGAACCTCAGAGATAACTTTATTCGTCCACCTATCAGGGACAAACAGTTTCTCCGCTGGGCAACGATCAGGTTTATTAGCCTGAAATTTTTGCAGCACCTGCCGCAAATCAGGGGAGATGGCAGACACAATTACTCCCTCTTTGAGAATACCCGCCGGCTCAGATAAACCCGGAGAGTCGGGCACAAAACTCCTAGACAGGGCATCCGCCTTCACATTTTTAGAGCCCGGAAGGTACGAAACCACAAAGTCAAAACGGGAGAAAAACAGCGACCAGCGAGCCTGTCTAGGATTCAACCGTTTGGCAGACTTGAGATAAGTCAAGTTCTTATGATCAGTCAAGACCACCACGCGATGCTTAGCTCCTTCAAGCCAATGACGCCACTCCTCGAATGCCCACTTCATGGCCAGCAACTCTCGATTGCCAACATCATAATTTCGCTCAGCAGGCGAAAACCTCCTGGAAAAGAAGGCACATGGTTTAATCACCGAGCAATCAAAACTTCTCTGCGACAAAACAGCTCCCGCTCCAATCTCAGAAGCATCAACCTCGACCTGGAACGGAAGCGAAACATCTGGTTGACACAACACAGGGGCAGAAGAAAAACGACGCTTCAACTCTTGAAAAGCTTCCACAGCAGCAGAAGACCAATTGACCACATCAGCACCCTTCTTGGTCAAATCGGTCAATGGTTTAGCAATACTAGAAAAATTGCAGATGAAGCGACGATAAAAATTAGCAAAGCCCAGGAACTTTTGCAGACTCTTCAGAGATGTCGGCTGAGTCCAATCATGGATGGCCTGGACCTTAACAGGATCCATCTCGATAGTAGAAGGGGAAAAAATGAACCCCAAAAATGAAACCTTCTGAACACCAAAGAGACACTTTGATCCCTTCACAAACAAAGAATTAGCACGCAGGACCTGGAACACCGTTCTGACCTGCTTCACGTGAGACTCCCAATCATCCGAGAAGACCAAAATATCATCCAAGTACACAATCAGGAATTTATCCAGGTACTCTCGGAAGATGTCATGCATAAAGGACTGAAACACTGATGGAGCATTGGCAAGTCCGAAAGGCATAACTAGGTATTCAAAATGGCCCTCGGGCGTATTAAATGCAGTTTTCCATTCATCGCCTCGCTTAATACGCACAAGATTATATGCACCACGAAGATCTATCTTGGTGAACCAACTAGCCCCCTTAATCCGAGCAAACAAATCAGATAACAGCGGCAAGGGGTACTGAAATTTGACCGTGATCTTATTAAGAAGACGGTAATCTATACAAGGTCTCAGCGAACCATCCTTCTTGGCCACAAAAAAGAACCCCGCTCCCAATGGCGACGATGACGGGCGAATATGCCCCTTCTCCAAGGACTCCTTCACGTAACTCCGCATAGCGGCGTGCTCAGGTACAGATAAATTAAACAGTCGACCTTTTGGAAATTTACTACCAGGAATCAAATCGATAGCACAATCACAATCCCTATGCGGAGGTAGGGCATCGGACTTGGGCTCATCAAATACATCCCGGTAATCAGACAAGAACTCTGGGACCTCAGAAGGGGTGGATGATGAAATAGACAGCTGGACACAGACATGGATTTCCAATCTAATACTGGATTATGGACCTGTAGCCATGGCAACCCCAACACGACCACATCATGCAGATTATGCAACACCAGAAAGCGAATATGCTCCTGATGTGCAGGAGCCATGCACATGGTCAGCTGGGTCCAGTACTGAGGCTTATTCTTGGCCAAAGGCGTAGCATCAATTCCTCTCAATGGAATAGGACACTGCAAGGGCTCCAAGAAAAACCCACAACGCCTGGCATACTCCAAGTCCATCAAATTCAGAGCAGCGCCTGAATCCACAAATGCCATGACAGAATAAGATGACAAAGAGCAGATCAAAGTAACGGACAAAAGAAATTTTGACTGTACTGTACCAATGGTGGCAGACCTAGCGAACCGCTTAGTGCGTTTAGGACAATCAGAGATAGCATGAGTGGAATCACCACAGTAGAAACACAGCCCATTCTGACGTCTGTGTTCTTGCCGTTCAACTCTGGTCAAAGTCCTATCGCACTGCATAGGCTCAGGTTTATGCTCAGATAATACCGCCAAATGGTGCACAGATTTACGCTCACGCAAGCGTCGACCGATCTGAATGGCCAAAGACATAGACTCATTTAGACCAGCAGGCATAGGAAATCCCACCATGACATCCTTAAGGGCTTCAGAGAGACCCTTTCTGAAAATAGCTGCGAGCGCACCTTCATTCCATTGAGTGAGCACGGACCACCTTCTAATTTTCTGACAGTAAATCTGAATCTCATCCTGACCCTGACACAGAGCCAGCAAATTTTTCTCTGCCTGATCCACCGAATTAGGTTCATCGTACAGCAATCCGAGCACCAGGAAAAACGCATCAATATTACTTAATGCAGGATCTCCTGGCGCAAGGGAAAATGCCCAGTCTTGAGGGTCGCCACGTAAAAAAGAAATAATAATTCTAACTTGTTGAACTGGGTCACCAGAGGAGCGAGGTTTCAAGGCCAGAAACAGTTTGCAATTATTTTTGAAATTCACAAACTTGGCTCTATCCCCATAAAACAAATCAGGAATAGGAATTCTTGGTTCTAACATAGGATTCTGAACCACCAAATCTTGAATCTTTTGCACATTTATAACGAGATTATCCATCGAAGAGCACAGACGCTGAATGTCCATGTCCACACCTGTGTCCTGAACCACCCAAATGTCTAGGGGAAAAAAAAGGCAAAACACAGTGCAAAGAGAAAAAAATGGTCTCAGAACTTCTTTTTTCCCTCTATTGGGAATCATTAGTACTTTGGGCCTCCAGTACTGTTCTGATCAGGTAATTCAGTACCACAATGGACATAGAAGTCAGAGCACATACAGTGACCTGACCAAAACCCAAAAACATAGAACGAGCTCTGAGACGTGGGAACTCTGCTGACCGCAATCCCTAATCCTCTCCAACCACACTAGAGGCAGCCGTGGATTGCGCCTAACGCTCCCTATGCAACTCGGCACAGCCTGAGAAACTAGCTAGCCTGAAGATAGAAAATAAGCCTACCTTGCCTCAGAAAAATACCCCAAAGGAAAAGGCAGCCCCCCACATATAATGACTGTGAGTTAAGATGAAAAGACAAACGTAGAGATGAAATAGATTTAGCAAAGTGAGGCCCGACTTTCTGAACAGAGCGAGGATAGGAAAGGTAACTTTGCGGTCAACACAAAACCCTACAAACAACCACGCAAAGGGGGCAAAAAGACCCTCCGTACCGACTAACGGCACGGAGGTACACCCTCTGCGTCCCAGAGCTTCCAAAATAAACAAGCTGGACAGAAAAAAACAGCAAACAAAAATAACACAAGAGCAACTTAGCTATGCAGAGCAGCAGGCCACAGGAACGATCCAGGAGGAAGCAAGTTCAATACTAGAACATTGACTGGAGGCCAGGATCAGAGCACCAGGTGGAGTTAAATAGAGCAGCACCTAACGACTTCACCACAACACCTGAGGAAGGAACCTCAGAAGCCGCAGTACCACTTTCCTCCACCAACGGAAGCTCACAGACAGAATCAGCCGAAGTACCACTTGTGACCACAGGAGGGAGCTCTGCCACAGAATTCACAACAGTACACCTCCTGACCCCACACAAGGCAGCATACTTACCTCATCCTGCGGCTGCAGCACCATGTGGCAAGTTGGCAATCAGCACAGGCAGCCGAGTCCTGCAATCCACGGAGGTCCCGATCATGTTACCCCTGGCTCCTCCCCTCCTGTGACCTCATCACAGGTCCTGTGCACAGAAAGCAGGCAGCCTTATGGAAGGGTAAGGGCCTGGGGCATGGCTTAACACAAGGGGGCGTGTCGGTCCTGCTGTCTGCGGGATCAGAGTGTCCCGTGCTGGACAGCAGGGCAAAGGCTCAAAACCGGGATAGTCCCGCTCAATGAGGGACGGTTGGGAGCTATGTATGTATATAGAGAGGCTGTGTGCGGCTCATGCAGTATATAGAGAGGCTGTGTGTGGCTCATGCTGTATATGGAGAGGCTGTGTGTGGCTCATGCTGTATATAGAGAGGCTGTGAGGGGCTCATGCAGTATATAGGGAGGCTGTGAGGGGCTCATGCAGTGCATGTAGGGAGACTGTATGGGGCTCATGCTGTATATAGAGAGGCTGTGTGTGGCTCATGCTGTATATAGAGAGGCTGTGTGGGGCTCATGCAGTATATATGGAGGCTGTGAGGGGCTCATGCAGTGCATGTAGGGAGACTATGGGGCTCATGCTGTATATAGAGAGGCTGTGTGGGGCTCATGCAGTATATAGAGAGGCTGTGTGTGGCTCATGCTGTATATGGAGAGACTGTGTGGGGCTCATGCTGTATATAGGGAGGCTGTGTGGGGCTCATGCAGTGTATATAGGGAGGCTGTGTGGGGCTCATGCAGTATATAGAGAGGCTGTGTGTGGCTCATGCTGTATATGGAGAGACTGTGGGGCTCATGCAGTATATAGGGAGGATGTGTGGGTCTCATGCTGTATATAGAGAGGCTGTGTGGGGCTCATGCAGTATATAGGGAGGCTGTGTGTGGCTCATGCTGTGTATGGAGAGACTGTGTGGGGCTCATGCAGTATATAGGGAGGATGTGTGGGGCTCATTCAGTATATATAGGGAGGCTGTGTGAGGCTCATGCAGTATATATAGGGAGGCTGTGTGGGGCTCATGCTGTATATAGAGAGACTGTGTGGGGCTCATGCAGTATATAGAGAGGCTGTGAGGGGCTCATGCAGTATATAGGGAGGCTGTGTGGGGCTCATTCAGTATATATAGTGAGGTTGTGAGGCTCATGCACAATATGGGGAGGCTGTGTGTGGCTCATGCTGTATATGGAGAGACTGTGTGGGGCTCATGCAGTATATGGGAGGATGTGTGGGGCTCATGCTGTATATAGAGAGGCTGTGTGTGGCTCATGCTGTATATGGAGAGACTGTGTGGGGCTCATGCAGTATATGGGAGGATGTGTGGGGCTCATGCTGTATATAGAGAGGCTGTGTGGGTCTCATGCAGTATATTGGGAGGCTGTGTGGGGCTCATGCTGTATATAGAGAGGCTGTGTGAGGCTCATGCAGTATATTGGGAGGCTGTGTGGGGCTCATGCAGTGTATAGGGAGGCTGTGTGGGGCTCATGCAGTATATAGGGAGGATGTGTGGGGCTCATGCTGTATATAGAGAGGCTGTGTGGGGCTCATGCTGTATATGGAGAGACTGTGTGGGGCTCATGCAGTATATAGGGAGGCTGTGTGGGGCTCATGCTGTATATAGGGAGGCTGTGTGGGGCTCATGCAGTATATAGGGAGGCTGTGTGGGTCTCATGCAGTATATTGGGAGGCTGTGTGGGACTCATGCAGTATATAGGGAGGCTGTGTGGGGCTCATGCTGTATATAGGGAGGCTGTATATAGGGAGGCTGTGTGGGGCTCATGCAGTGTATAGGGAGGCTGTGTGGTGCTCATGCAGTATATAGAGAGGCTGTGTGTGGCTCATGCTGTATATGGAGAGACTGTGTGGGGCTCATGCAGTATATAGGGAGGCTGTGTGGGGCTCATGCTGTATATGGAGAGACTGTGTGGGGCTCATACAGTATATAGGGAGGCTGTGTGGGGCTCATGCTGTATATAAGGAGGCTGTGTGGGGCTCATGCAGTATATAGGTAGGATGTGTGGGGCTCATGCTGTATATAGAGAGGCTGTGTGGGGCTCATGCTGTATATGGAGAGACTGTGTGGGGCTCATGCAGTATATAGGGAGGCTGTGTGGGTCTCATGCAGTATATTGGGAGGCTGTGTGGGGCTCATGCTGTATATAGGGAGGCTGTGTGGGGCTCTCGCTGTATAAAGGGAGGCTGTGTGGGGCTCATGCAGTGTATAGGGAGGCTGTGTGGTGCTCATGCAGTATATAGAGAGGCTGTGTGTGGCTCATGCTGTATATGGAGAGACTGGGGCTCATGTAGTATATAGGGAGGCTTTGTGGGGCTCATGCTGTATATAGGGAGGCTGTGTGGGGCTGATGCAGTGTATAGGGAGGCTGTGTGGTGCTCATGCAGTATACAGAGAGGCTGTGTGTGGCTCATGCTGTATATGGAGAGACTGTGTGGAGCTCATGCTGTATATAGAGAGGCTGTGTGGGGCTCATGCTGTATATGGAGAGACTGTGTGGGGCTCATGCAGTATATAGGGAGGCTGTGTGGGTCTCATGCAGTATATTGGGAGGCTGTGTGGGGCTCATGCTGTATATAGGGAGGCTGTGTGGGGCTCTCGCTGTATATAGGGAGGCTGTGTGGGGCTCATGCAGTGTATAGGGAGGCTGTGTGGGGCTCATGCAATATATAGAGAGGCTGTGTGGGGCTCATGCTGTATATAGAGAGGCTGTGTGGGGCTCATGCTGTATATGGAGAGACTTTGTGGGGCTCATGCAGTATATAGGGAGGCTGTGTGGGTCTCATGCAGTATATTGGGAGGCTGTGTGGGGCTCATGCTGTATATAGGGAGGCTGTGTGGGGCTTTCGCTGTATATAGGGAGGCTGTGTGGGGCTCATGCAGTGTATAGGGAAGCTGTGTGGGGCTCATGCAGTATATAGGGAGGCTGTGTGGGGCTCATGCTGTATATAGGGAGGCTGTGTGGGGCTCATGCAGTGTATAGGGAGGCTGTGTGGGGCTCATGCAGTGTATAGGGAGGCTGTGTGGTGCTCATGCAGTATATAGAGAGGCTGTGTGGGGCTCATGCAGTGTATAGGGAGGCTGTGTGGGGCTCATGCAGTGTATAGGGAGGCTGTGTGGTGCTCATGCTGTATATGGAGAGACTGTGTGGGGCTCATGCAGTATATAGGGAGGATGTGTGGGGCTCATGCTGTATATAGAGAGGCTGTGTGGGGCTCATGCAGTATATAGAGAGGCCGTGTGTGGCTCATGCTGTATATGAAGTAAAGAAATCCGGCACTCTCAATTCATATGCAAAAAAGTAAGACAGAGTTTTTGTCCGTTTCTTGCACACTGATTAGTTTTGGGAATAATTTCCCTTTGCTAGCATATATCGCAGCCACTTATTCTGTCTTTTCCGGTGACTGTTTTCAATACAGTCGGCCGGCACCTTTACTCATAGTAGTTTGTATACGGAGGAGCTCTTTTGCTCCTGCACGGCAGCGTTACATCACTTCCGGTGACATCACATGACCAGACACTTCCGGTTTTGCGGCAGCACGGCGCCAAAACCAGCAGGTATGAAGCCTTAGTTTCTATTTAAACCGACACTCGGACACTTCTTACATGCCGTTATTCCTCCAGCACGTTGTGTGCCACTACCTCTTATGCACCTAGATCGTACGGTGAGTCGGATCTTACACCGGTTTCCTAACACTTCACAGCACAGTGCTTCCTGCTTGTTATTAGATACTGTGGTCCTCCATATTAACTTGCTGTGCATATGTATATTTGTTTCTTTTCTAGTGATATCACTCGTCCAGCGATCCATATTCTCTGAAGACAAATGTATGTGATTGTACACTATATGCCACGTTTTGAATTCTTCCTATTATTCATTCAGACATTGCCCTCTATGTTACTATTGATTTATAGTCCCCCTTTCTTGTATGGCTCTTTGTTTGTATGGCCCTATATCATCCTATGGCTATGGCCATAATTAGATCTGTGATTTCCATATATCTTTGTCCCAGGATCCGCCTTAATAGTCTTATGAACATTTATCACGCAGATCCTTTGCATGGGTAGCTTAATATTATAAACCCATCTTTTGTTTCTAAAGCTAATGTTTTTCCACTGTTATGGTTTCTTTATGTTCATGTTATGTGTTTTACACTGATATGCATTTTTTTATGTTTATTTACTAGAGTTCTGATGAAGGCCTAGGTATTGGCCGAAACGTCAACATATTATTTGTCACAGTGGATCAATAAAACTGTCTTACTTTTTTTGCATATGAATTGAGAGTGCCGGATTTCTTTACTTTATATTGGGATTGGTACCCTATTCGTGCACCTCACTATATACAGAGTGCCGTGTTATTACCCTACTCATGCTGTATATGGAGAGACTGTGGGGCTCATGCAGTATATAGGGAGGATGTGTGGGGCTCATGCTGTATATAGGGAGGATGTGTGGGGCTCATGCTGTATATAGGGAGGATGTGTGGGGCTCATGCTGTATATAGAGAGGCTGTGTGGGGCTCATGCAGTATATAGGGAGGCTGTGTGTGGCTCATGCTGTATATGGAGAGACTGTGTGGGGCTCATGCAGTATATAGGGAGGATGTGTGGGGCTCATTCAGTATATATAGGGAGGCTGAGTGAGGCTCATGCAGCATATATAGGGAGGCTGTGTGGGGCTCATGCAGTATATATAGGGAGGCTGTGTGGGGCTCATGCAGAATATCGGGAGGCTGTGTGGGGCTCATGCAGTATATATAGGGAGGCTGTGTGGGGCTCATGCAGAATATCGGGAGGCTGTGTGGGGCTCATGCAGTATATATAGGGAGGCTGTGTGGGGCTCATGCTGTATATAGAGAGGCTGTGTGTGGCTCATGCTGTATATGGAGAGACTGTGTGGGGCTCATGCAGTATATAGAGAGGCTGTGTGGGGCTCATTCAGTATATATAGGGAGGCTGTGTGAGGCTCATGCAGAATATGGGGAGGCTGTGTGGGGCTCATGCAGTGTATATAGGGAGACTGTGTGGGGCTCATGCAGTGTATATAGGGAGACTGTGTGGGGCTCATGCAGTATATATAGGGAGGCTGTGTGGGGCTCATGCAGTGTATATAGGGAGACTGTATGGGGCTCATGCTGTATATAGAGAGGCTGTGTGTGGCTCATGCAGTATATGGGAGGATGTGTGGGGCTCATGCTGTATATAGAGAGGCTGTGGGGTCTCATGCAGTATATTGGGAGGCTGTGTGGGGCTCATGCTGTATATAGAGAGGCTGTGTGAGGCTCATGCAGTATATATAGGGAGGCTGTGTAGGGCTCATGCTGTATATAGAGAGGCTGTGTGAGGCTCATGCAGTATATATAGGGAGGCTGTGTGGGGTTCATGCAGTATATAGGGAGGCTGTGTGGAGCTCATGCAGTATATAGGGAGGCTGTGTAGGGCTCATGTTGTATATGGAGAGGCTGTGTGAGACTCATGCTGTGTATATAGGGAGGCTGTGTGGGGTTCATGCAGTATATATAGGGAGGCTGTGTAGGGCTCATGCTGTATATAGAGAGGCTGTGTGAGGCTCATGCAGTATATATAGGGAGGCTGTGTGAGGCTCATTCAGTATATATAGGGAGGCTGTGTGAGGCTCATGCAGTATATATAGAGAGGCTGTGTGGGGCTCATGCAGTATATATAGGGAGGCTGTGTGAGGCTCATGCAGTATATATAGGGAGGCTGTGTGGGGCTCATGCTGTATATAGGGAGGCTGTGTGGGGCTCATGCTGTATATAGAGAGGCTGTGTGGAGCTCATGCAGTATATAGGGAGGCTGTGTAGGGCTCATGTTGTATATGGAGAGGCTGTGTGAGGCTCATGCAGTATATATAGGGAGGCTGTGTGAGGCTCATGCGGTGTATATAGGGAGGCTGTGTGGGGCTCATTCAGTATATATAGGGAGGCTGAGTGAGGCTCATGCAGCATATATAGGGAGGCTGTGTGGGGCTCATGCAGTATATATAGGGAGGCTGTGTGGGGCTCATGCAGAATATCGGGAGGCTGTGTGGGGCTCATGCAGTATATATAGGGAGGCTGTGTGGGGCTCATGCAGAATATCGGGAGGCTGTGTGGGGCTCATGCAGTATATATAGGGAGGCTGTGTGGGGCTCATGCTGTATATAGAGAGGCTGTGTGTGGCTCATGCTGTATATGGAGAGACTGTGTGGGGCTCATGCAGTATATAGAGAGGCTGTGTGGGGCTCATTCAGTATATATAGGGAGGCTGTGTGAGGCTCATGCAGAATATGGGGAGGCTGTGTGGGGCTCATGCAGTGTATATAGGGAGACTGTGTGGGGCTCATGCAGTGTATATAGGGAGACTGTGTGGGGCTCATGCAGTATATATAGGGAGGCTGTGTGGGGCTCATGCAGTGTATATAGGGAGACTGTATGGGGCTCATGCTGTATATAGAGAGGCTGTGTGTGGCTCATGCAGTATATGGGAGGATGTGTGGGGCTCATGCTGTATATAGAGAGGCTGTGGGGTCTCATGCAGTATATTGGGAGGCTGTGTGGGGCTCATGCTGTATATAGAGAGGCTGTGTGAGGCTCATGCAGTATATATAGGGAGGCTGTGTAGGGCTCATGCTGTATATAGAGAGGCTGTGTGAGGCTCATGCAGTATATATAGGGAGGCTGTGTGGGGTTCATGCAGTATATAGGGAGGCTGTGTGGAGCTCATGCAGTATATAGGGAGGCTGTGTAGGGCTCATGTTGTATATGGAGAGGCTGTGTGAGACTCATGCTGTGTATATAGGGAGGCTGTGTGGGGTTCATGCAGTATATATAGGGAGGCTGTGTAGGGCTCATGCTGTATATAGAGAGGCTGTGTGAGACTCATGCAGTATATATAGGGAGGCTGTGTGAGGCTCATGCAGTATATATAGGGAGGCTGTGTGAGGCTCATGCAGTATATATAGAGAGGCTGTGTGGGGCTCATGCAGTATATATAGGGAGGCTGTGTGAGGCTCATGCAGTATATATAGGGAGGCTGTGTGGGGCTCATGCTGTATATAGGGAGGCTGTGTGGGGCTCATGCTGTATATAGAGAGGCTGTGTGGAGCTCATGCAGTATATAGGGAGGCTGTGTAGGGCTCATGTTGTATATGGAGAGGCTGTGTGAGGCTCATGCAGTATATATAGGGAGGCTGTGTGAGGCTCATGCGGTGTATATAGGGAGGCTGTGTGGGGCTCATTCAGTATATATAGGGAGGCTGAGTGAGGCTCATGCAGCATATATAGAGAGGCTGTGTGGGGCTCATGCAGTATATATAGGGAGGCTGTGTGGGGCTCATGCAGAATATCGGGAGGCTGTGTGGGGCTCATGCAGTATATATAGGGAGGCTGTGTGGGGCTCATGCAGAATATCGGGAGGCTGTGTGGGGCTCATGCAGTATATATAGGGAGGCTGTGTGGGGCTCATGCTGTATATAGAGAGGCTGTGTGTGGCTCATGCTGTATATGGAGAGACTGTGTGGGGCTCATGCAGTATATAGAGAGGCTGTGTGGGGCTCATTCAGTATATATAGGGAGGCTGTGTGAGGCTCATGCAGAATATGGGGAGGCTGTGTGGGGCTCATGCAGTGTATATAGGGAGACTGTGTGGGGCTCATGCAGTGTATATAGGGAGACTGTGTGGGGCTCATGCAGTATATATAGGGAGGCTGTGTGGGGCTCATGCTGTATATAGAGAGGCTGTGTGTGGCTCATGCAGTATATGGGAGGATGTGTGGGGCTCATGCTGTATATAGAGAGGCTGTGGGGTCTCATGCAGTATATTGGGAGGCTGTGTGGGGCTCATGCTGTATATAGAGAGGCTGTGTGAGGCTCATGCAGTATATATAGGGAGGCTGTGTAGGGCTCATGCTGTATATAGAGAGGCTGTGTGAGGCTCATGCAGTATATATAGGGAGGCTGTGTGGGGTTCATGCAGTATATAGGGAGGCTGTGTGGAGCTCATGCAGTATATAGGGAGGCTGTGTAGGGCTCATGTTGTATATGGAGAGGCTGTGTGAGACTCATGCTGTGTATATAGGGAGGCTGTGTGGGGTTCATGCAGTATATATAGGGAGGCTGTGTAGGGCTCATGCTGTATATAGAGAGGCTGTGTGAGGCTCATGCAGTATATATAGGGAGGCTGTGTGAGGCTCATGCAGTATATATAGGGAGGCTGTGTGAGGCTCATGCAGTATATATAGGGAGGCTGTGTGGGGCTCATGCAGTATATATAGGGAGGCTGTGTGAGGCTCATGCAGTATATATAGGGAGGCTGTGTGGGGCTCATGCTGTATATAGGGAGGCTGTGTGGGGCTCATGCTGTATATAGGAAGGCTGTGTGGGGCTCATGCTGTATATAGAGAGGCTGTGTGGAGCTCATGCAGTATATAGGGAGGCTGTGTAGGGCTCATGTTGTATATGGAGAGGCTGTGTGAGACTCATGCTGTGTATATAGGGAGGCTGTGTGGGGCTCATGCAGTATATAGGGAGGCTGTGTGAGGCTCATGCAGTGTATAGGGAGGCTGTGTGAGGCTCATGCAGTGTATAGGGAGGCTGTGTGGGCCTCATGTAGTATTTGGAGGGGCTGTGGTGGCTCTTCCAGTATATAAGGAGCTGTTGGGGGGCTCGTATGATATACAGAAGGGACTGTACTTGAGTTCAAACGATATATAGGGGGACGTCAGCATACTTAATTCTGCTCAATATTAAGTGATACAATATTAATATAGTTATCAAAAATATAATAATTAATATATAGATATTAATATTGAGTAGAATTAATTTTAGCCTCCACAAAAGTTACGGTCTCTTAATTGCCCACCCCTGTTCTAGAGGGAAGTTGTTAAAATTAGATCCTCAAAAAAATCACCTCAGCTCTAGATGCAACCAGAACCATACTGGAGAAGGAGGCCCCGCCCCTTCCTGTGACATCATCTCGTCACATGGGCATTAAGTCAGCAAAGGTCCTTATGCTCACTTGGATGTTGCTTTTGCCAGTGCCATATACCTAGTGTGCCGCTCTGCAGGAGGAGGTAGGTGCTGGAGATTCTCCATTACTGGGCGCAGGGGACATTAACCCCCTCAGTGCTGAGACTATTTTGGTTTGTTTGTGTGTTTTTTATTTTTGTGTTTAGAAAGTACAATACAAATAGTTCAGGGGGTAAAATATAGCTATAAATTTATACATAACTACGGTACATTGGGGGTATAGGGAAGGTTTTCCATCAATATCCGATCAACCATGTATTTCTCCATATGAAAGATAAAGAGAGAGAGGGAGCTGACCTCCACAGATCACCAATCAATAAAGTGTAATTATGAACAATGTTGTGACAGTATCCTGGATAATCTTAGAAGGGTGATAAATGGTAGGCGTCAGAGTTTTGGAAATCCATCCAATCCCTCCAAATCACACAGTATCTAGCAATATCAGCCAGCGAGAGAGCAATCGGATGCCCCATCCTATTAGTAAGAGAGATCTCCACAACACCCCCACCATATGTGTGACATTGTCCCCTCCCCTTCCCTATAATTACATTTTTTACATTATTTTCTTCTATATTTTTGTTGCTAGATTGGAGATTCTCTGTATGTGACTATTATTGAATTGTGTGTAGTGATGAGCGAATGTGATCGGATAAGGTGATATCAGATCATGCTCGTGTGCTAACCAAGTGTCTTTGGTGACTCAGTTACTATGTTTGAGTCCCAGAGGCTGCATGTCTCGATGCTGTTCAACAGCCTCAACATATGCAGGGATTTCCTGTTTGTTACCCAAGACATGCAGCCGTGGGAACACGAATATATTAATCGAGCCACCGAAGACACTCGGTTAGCACCCGAGCATGATCTGATAACAACTTATTAAAGCATGTTCTCTCATCCCTAATTGTGGGTTGTACCGAAGGCAGGACGGGGCCATGACTGGATGTAGTTATCATGTGACGCCGGTAACAGCTCCGGAGATTTCTTACATGGGATCTTTATGATGTTACATCATCATCTTCTCCCCATTCAGGTCCCTACAATATCGGATCCTCTCAGTGGAGATCTTCTATATAAGAGAATTCTCCTGAGTGACCCTACAAGGATGGCTAGGGACAGGGACAAGATGGCGGAGAGGATATTACACCTCACCCTAGAGATCCTTTTCTGGCTTACTGGAGAGGTGAGAGATTCTGATGACGTCACATTACATCATTCTTATCTATGGGAATAACAGATGGACAGAACTGGAGAGGTGAGGACTCTGGAAATGTCTGTAGTGAGATTTATTAATGTGTCTCTCCATAACCAGGATTACACAGTAGTGAAGAAGACCTCTAGTGAGCGCTGTCAGGCCCCTGTGTCTGAGGGATGGGGAAGACCCCTGCGCTCAACCAGGGGGCCTCCACCTTACCCCCTGAAACATGAGGACATCAATGACCAGAAGATCCTAGAACTCACCTACAAGATGATTGAGCTGCTGACTGGAGAGGTGACACTGCTGAGAATTCTTTGACATTATACAGTAACGCTGTGGAGGGATCGGGGATGACTGTATCATTGTATGCGTCAGGTTCCTATAACGTGTCAGGATGTCACCGTCCATTTCTCCATGGAGGAGTGGGAGTATTTTGAAGGACACAAAGATCTTTACAAGGACTTCTTGATGGAGGCTCCCCAGCCCCTAACATCACCAGGTAATTGACAGGACTAAATAAATACACATGGACTATAACTATCTGTATGTAAAGAATGAATTCATTACCTGTATGTGTTTCCTCCAGTTCTATCCATTAACAGGACAACACCAGAGAGATGTCCCTATCCTCTTCTTCCACAGGACTCTAAACAAGAAGATCCCGAAGTTTCTCAGGATCATCAGGTAGATGGTGAGAAGATGTCATGAGATCTTCCCTATGATGCACAGAAGGCTGTGAAGGTCTTGTGTTCAGTCTTGTTTTTTTTAATAGATGATCGAATTGATTTGCGGTAAATTGAATTCACCTCAAATTTTGCAAAAAATTTGGATTCTCCTGAATATTTTGTTACTTCAAGCAAGTTCAGTAAAATAGCAGATGACTAATATATAGAGGCAGCAAAGGAGAGATAATAAGACACTTTCCTGATTGCTCACCTGTCCTGGTGCTATAGTCTTTTGTCTGCACAGCTTCCTCTACCATCCTTACTTGTGCACTGTGCATGGTATACCCTTTCTCCATTATTCTAGTTTTGAGCTGACAAAATTTGAATTTGACAGTTCCTTGTATTTAGTCAGGAAATTCGATTAGCATCTATTTTTTATGTAATTCAAATGTTCCTTATGCTCCAGACCATAAAAGTATCCCAAAACTCAAGGAGAAAAAAGTAAAAGATCACTACTCTCCTGTTTGAAGTTCTGAAGACCAAAAGAAGTCCAAAGCTCTACTAGATAGGTGTGTCTAGTAAAGTGGTCATTTGGTGTATGTTTTATACTTGGTGGAGATGACAGCATAAAGCTGATCATAGACATTAGATGTTGTCTGGATCCTTTCACAATTTTCTGGTTATGGAGACTGGTTAGAATTAGGAGCTGACAGGTTGGATTTATACAGGAGATCAGCAGCTATTTAACTCAAATGACTACTTCTGACATGTAATTTTTGGCCATCATACTAAATTTTCACCTCTCTGTGATTCTTACAATATTTGTTTCAGGGTAATGATCTGCCCAATATTAATACTACAGAGACATATGTGAGGGGTGATGAGTGGTGTAAAGAGGAGATTCCTACATATGACTACCCAGGTGAGTATAAATCACTAAATTCTAGTCAGTCACTGGCTGGTGTTATGTATTGTAGGTTAGGCTTTCTTGTCACAGATTTTACTGGAACAAAAATCTGATTTATAAACCATGTAAGAAAAACAAATGGTATCAAATTTTTTTTTCTATTTATACACAGCGTTTTTTGGCAAAATTTCAATTAGCAAAATTGGCATGATACTTTTTCACACTGATAAAAGAATGAAAGGGCCAATCTACATACAATTTCTTCTGGTAATATGGACAGTTGATCCCTACAGCCAATTTCTGGCTACTCCAGTAACGTGCCTGTCGCAGCTTTAGTATTTATTAGTGGTCATATGCTTGTCTGGCCAGAAAAATGAGTATGGAGACCACAATCATATTGAGGCAGCATTGGAAAAAGAGTGTGGAGAATTAGAAAGGTACTGAGGATTTTATAAGGGTGTGGACATTTTATAATGGTGTGGATCTACAATGCCCTTTTAATGGTGGAAGAGCCACAAAGTTTTACTAAGCGAAGCCACTTCAGGAAAACACTAAAAGTCTTTTTCCTTAAGTGACTTTGCCGCAGTTTTATGATCTATGGTATATTTTCTCTGTACTTTCCACTATTTTCCTTTGAAAAATGAAGATGTTACTTCTTCTACCGCTTCACAGCTTCCAAACCCTGAAGCAGTTAAAAAACTAAACGGAACATGCTCACAGCAATATTGTTTTACATTCCTGTTATGTTTGCTAATGACAGGTGTTAAGAAGGCAATCCAGAAACACAGTGTGCTTAGCGATCAGAGCGCACACAGTGATCTGACAAATACCCAAAAATACAAGAACGAGCTCTGAGACGTGGAAACTCTGTAGACTGCACACCTGATCCTATCCTAAACACAACTAAAAGCGGCTGTGGATTGCGCCTAACAACTACCTAGGCAACTCGGCACAGCCTAAGAAACTAGCTAGCCTGAAGATAGAAAAATAGGCCTGACTTGCCCCAGAGAAATTCCCCAAAGGAAAAGGCAGCCCCCCACATATAATGACTGTGAGTAAGATGAAAAGACAAAACGTAGGGATGAAATAGATTCAGCAAAGTGGGGCCCGATATTCTAGGACAGAGCGAGGACAGTAAAGCGAACTTTGCAGTCTACAAAAAACCCTAAGGCAAAACCACGCAAAGGGGGCAAAAAAAAAACCACCGTGCCGAACTAACGGCACGGCGGTACACCCTTTGCGTCTCAGAGCTTCCAGCAAAACAAAAGACAAGCTGGACAGAAAAAAAGCAACAAAAAAAAACAAAAAGCACTTAGCTATACAGAGCAGCAGGTCACAGGAACAATCAGGAGAAGCTCAGATCCAACACTGAAAAATTGACAAGGAGCAAGGATAGCAGCATCAGGCGGAGTTAAGTAATGAAGCAGCTAACGAGCTCACCAGAACACCTGAGGGAGGAAGCTCAGAAGCTGCAGTACCACTTGTGACCACAGGAGTGAATTCAGCCACAGAATTCACAACAGTACCCCCCCCTTGAGGAGGGGTCACCGAACCCTCACCAGAGCCCCCAGGCCGACCAGGATGAGCCGCATGAAAGGCACGAACAAGATCGGAAGCATGAACATCAGAGGCAAAAACCCAGGAATTATCTTCCTGAGCATAACCCTTCCATTTAACCAGATACTGGAGTTTCCGTCTAGAAACACGAGAATCCAAAATCTTCTCCACAATATACTCCAATTCCCCCTCCACCAAAACCGGGGCAGGAGGCTCAACAGATGGAACCATAGGTGCCACGTATCTCCGCAACAACGACCTATGGAATACATTATGTATGGAAAAGGAGTCTGGGAGGGTCAAACGAAAAGACACAGGATTGAGAACCTCAGAAATCCTATACGGACCAATAAAACGAGGTTTAAATTTAGGAGAGGAAACCTTCATAGGAATATGACGAGAAGATAACCAAACCAGATCCCCAACACGAAGTCGGGGACCCACACGGCGTCTGCGATTAGCGAAAAGTTGAGCTTTCTCCTGGGACAAGATCAAATTGTCCACTACCTGAGTCCAGATCTGCTGCAACCTATCCACCACAGAATCCACACCAGGACAGTCCGAAGACTCAACCTGTCCTGAAGAGAAACGAGGATGGAACCCAGAATTGCAAAAAAATGGAGAAACCAAGGTAGCCGAGCTGGCCCGATTATTAAGGGCGAACTCAGCCAACGGCAAAAAGGACACCCAATCATCCTGGTCTGCAGAAACAAAACATCTCAGATATGTTTCCAAGGTCTGATTGGTTCGTTCAGTCTGGCCATTAGTCTGAGGATGGAAAGCCGAGGAAAAGGATAGGTCAATGCCCATCCTACCACAAAAGGCTCGCCAAAACCTTGAAACAAACTGGGAACCTCTGTCAGAAACAATATTCTCAGGAATGCCATGCAACCGAACCACATGCTGAAAGAACAAAGGTACCAAATCAGAGGAGGAAGGCAATTTAGCCAAGGGCACCAGATGGACCATTTTAGAAAAGCGATCACAGACCACCCAAATGACTGACATCTTTTGAGAAACGGGAAGGTCAGAAATGAAATCCATCGAAATATGTGTCCAAGGCCTCTTTGGGACCGGCAAGGGCAAAAGCAACCCACTGGCACGAGAACAGCAGGGCTTAGCCCTAGCACAAATCCCACAGGACTGCACAAAAGTACGTACATCCCGTGACAGAGATGGCCACCAGAAGGATCTAGCCACTAACTCTCTGGTACCAAAGATTCCAGGATGACCAGCCAACACCGAACAATGAAGTTCAGAGATAAGTTTATTAGTCCACCTATCAGGGACGAACAGTTTCTCTGCTGGACAACGATCAGTTTATTCGCCTGAAATTTTTGCAGCACCCGCCGCAAATCAGGGGAGATGGCAGACACAATGACTCCTTCCTTGAGGATACCCGCTGGCTCAGATAAACCCAGAGAGTCGGGCACAAAACTCCTAGACAGAGCATCCGCCTTCACATTTTTAGAGCCCAGAAGGTACGAAATCACAAAGTCGAAGCGGGCAAAAAATAACGACCAACGGGCCTGTCTAGGATTCAAGCGCTTGGCAGACTCGAGATAAGTCAAGTTCTTATGATCAGTCAATACCACCACGCGATGCTTAGCTCCTTCAAGCCAATGACGCCACTCCTCGAATGCCCACTTCATGGCCAGCAACTCTCGATTGCCCACATCATAATTACGCTCAGCGGGCGAAAACTTCCTGGAAAAGAAAGCACATGGTTTCATCACTGAGCAATCAGAACCTCTCTGTGACAAAACCGCCCCTGCTCCAATCTCAGAAGCATCAACCTCGACCTGGAACGGAAGAGAAACATCTGGCTGACACAACACAGGGGCAGAACAAAAACGACGCTTCAACTCCTGAAAAGCTTCCACAGCAGCAGAAGACCAATTAACCAAATCAGCACCCTTCTTGGTCAAATCGGTCAATGGTTTGGCAATGCTAGAAAAATTACAGATGAAGCGACGATAAAAATTAGCAAAGCCCAGGAACTTTTGCAGACTTTTCAGAGATGTCGGCTGAATCCAATCCTGGATGGCTTGGACCTTAACTGGATCCATCTCGATAGTAGAAGGGGTAAAGATGAACCCCAAAAATGAAACTTTCTGCACACCGAAGAGACACTTTGATCCCTTCACAAACAAAGAGTTAGCACGCAGGACCTGAAAAACCATTCTGACCTGCTTCACATGAGACTCCCAATCATCTGAGAAGATCAAAATGTCATCCAAGTAAACAATCAGGAATTTATCCAGATACTCACGGAAGATGTCATGCATTAAAGACTGAAACACAGATGGAGCATTGGCAAGTCCGAACGGCATCACTAGATACTCAAAATGACCCTCGGGCGTATTGAATGCAGTTTTCCATTCATCTCCTTGCCTGATTCTCACCAGATTATACGCACCACGAAGATCTATCTTAGTGAACCAACTAGCCCCCTTAATCCGAGCAAACAAGTCAGATAACAATGGCAAGGGATACTGAAATTTAACAGTGATCTTATTAAGAAGGCGGTAATCAATACACGGTCTCAGCGAACCATCCTTCTTGGCTACAAAGAAGAACCCTGCTCCCAGTGGTGATGACGATGGGCGAATATGTCCCTTCTCCAGGGATTCCTTCACATAACTGCGCATAGCGGCGTGTTCGGGCACGGATAAATTAAATAATCGACCTTTAGGGAATTTACTACCAGGAATCAAATTGATAGCACAATCACAATCCCTATGCGGAGGTAGAGCATCGGACTTGGGCTCTTCAAATACATCCTGATAATCAGACAAGAACTCTGGGACCTCAGAAGGGGTGGATGACGAAATCGACAAAAATGGAACATCACCATGTACCCCCTGACAACCCCAGCTGGATACCGACATGGAATTCCAATCCAATACTGGATTATGGGTTTGTAGCCATGGCAACCCCAACACAACCACATCATGCAGATTATGCAACACCAGGAAGCGAATAACTTCCTGATGTGCAGGAGCCATGCACATGGTCAGCTGGGCCCAGTATTGAGGTTTATTCTTGGCCAAAGGTGTAGCATCAATTCCTCTCAATGGAATAGGACACCGCAAAGGCTCCAAGAAAAACCCACAACGTTTAGCATAATCCAAATCCATCAGATTCAGGGCAGCGCCCGAATCCACAAACGCCATGACAGAAAACGACGACAAAGAGCATATCAAGGTAATGGACAGAAGGAATTTGGACTGTACAGTACCAATGACGGCAGACCTAGCGGACCGCTTAGTGCGCTTAGGACAATCAGAAATAGCATGAGTGGAATCACCACAGTAGAAACACAGACCATTCAGACGTCTGTATTCCTGCCGTTCAACTCTAGTCATAGTCCTATCGCACTGCATAGGCTCAGGTTTAACCTCAGGCAGTACCGCCAAATGGTGCACAGATTTACGCTCGCGCAAGCGTCGACCGATCTGAATGGCCAAAGACAAAGACTCATTCAAACCAGCAGGCATAGGAAATCCCACCATGACATCCTTAAGAGCCTCAGAGAGACCCTTTCTGAACAAAGCTGCCAGCGCAGATTCATTCCACTGAGTGAGTACTGACCATTTCCTAAATTTCTGACAATATACTTCTATATCATCCTGACCCTGGCAGAAAGCCAGCAAATTTTTCTCAGCCTGATCCACTGAATTAGGCTCATCGTACAGCAATCCGAGTGCCAGGAAAAACGCATCGACACTACTCAATGCAGGGTCTCCTGGCGCAAGAGAAAATGCCCAGTCTTGAGGGTCGCCGCGCAAAAAAGAAATAATAATCAAAACCTGTTGAATAGGATTACCAGAAGAATGAGGTTTCAAGGCCAGAAATAGCTTACAATTATTTTTGAAACTTAGAAACTTAGTTCTATCTCCAAAAAACAAATCAGGAATAGGAATTCTTGGTTCTAACATGGATTTCTGATCAATAGTTTCTTGAATTTTTTGTACATTTATAACGAGATTATCCATTGAAGAGCACAGACCCTGAATATCCATGTCCACACCTGTGTCCAGAATCACCCAAATGTCTAGGGGAAAAAAAAAAAAGTGAACACAGAGCAGAAAAAAAAAAAAAATGATGTCAGAACTTTTTCTTTCCCTCTATTGAGAATCATTAGTTTGGCTCCTTGTACTGTTATGTTTGCTAATGACAGGTGTTAAGAAGGCAATCCAGAAACACAGTGTGCTTAGCGATCAGAGCGCACACAGTGATCTGACAAATACCCAAAAATACAAGAACGAGCTCTGAGACGTGGAAACTCTGTAGACTGCACACCTGATCCTATCCTAAACACAACTAAAAGCGGCTGTGGATTGCGCCTAACAACTACCTAGGCAACTCGGCACAGCCTAAGAAACTAGCTAGCCTGAAGATAGAAAAATAGGCCTGACTTGCCCCAGAGAAATTCCCCAAAGGAAAAGGCAGCCCCCCACATATAATGACTGTGAGTAAGATGAAAAGACAAAACGTAGGGATGAAATAGATTCAGCAAAGTGGGGCCCGATATTCTAGGACAGAGCGAGGACAGTAAAGCGAACTTTGCAGTCTACAAAAAACCCTAAAGCAAAACCACGCAAAGGGGGCAAAAAAAAACCCACCGTGCCGAACTAACGGCACGGCGGTACACCCTTTGCGTCTCAGAGCTTCCAGCAAAACAAAAGACAAGCTGGACAGAAAAAAAGCAAAAAACAAAAAACAAAAAGCACTTAGCTATACAGAGCAGCAGGTCACAGGAACAATCAGGAGAAGCTCAGATCCAACACTGAAACATTGACAAGGAGCAAGGATAGCAGCATCAGGCGGAGTTAAGTAATGAAGCAGCTAACGAGCTCACCAGAACACCTGAGGGAGGAAGCTCAGAAGCTGCAGTACCACTTGTGACCACAGGAGTGAATTCAGCCACAGAATTCACAACACATTCCTAGGTGTGACCTATTTTGCAGACTATAAGACACACTGGACCATAAGACGCATCCCAAATTTGGGATAGAAAATAGAAATGATTTTTTAAATAAAATGGTGGTGCATCTTATAGCGAGTTTGAGTAGCTTACTGGGGGGTGGGGTCACAGGAGGCAAGGTCGTTGCTTCAGGAGGCTGACAGCGGCAGGAGTGGGGCAATTCTGCAGGGGCCGGAATGGGAGGAAGGGGTGTTGCAGCAGTGTGAATCTGAGGACTCAGGGCTTTCCTAAGATGTCAGGGGCGAGCAGAGTCCCTTCGTTGTTGATCTCTCTGTAGTGGGCTTCAGAAAAATGGACACCAGAGGTGGTGAATGCACAGGCTGAGACCTCGTGAGATGAGATATAGGGAGAAGTGTAATATTATAATCAATTACATAATTTCAAAGTAGTCTTAAGGAAAAATAACAAATTAAGTTTTATTCTTGGCAGACGACTGTACCAAGAGCTCAGAGGGATATCTGAAATCTTCCAATTTTGAAAAAGATGATCATGGTTTCACTCCAGATACACATGAAGAGCATGCCATACCAGCTCTACCTCCAGTCCTTGATGCAAAAATGTTATCATCTGATCCTTCTCAGCAGGTTATATCTTCTGATTCGTCAAAGATTGATGTTCAAAATTCAGTCTGTTATTTAATTTTTTCTCAAGCATGTACTCACAAAGTCAAGAGGCCATATTCATGTTCAGAATGTGGGAAATGTTTTTCACAGAAATTACATCTTGTTAAGCATCATAGAATTCACACAGGGGAGAAGCCATATAAATGTTCAGAATGTGGGAAATCTTTTACTAAGAAGTCAAATATTGATGCACACCTGAGAATTCACACAGGGGAGAAGCCATTTATATGCTCAGAATGTGGGAAATGTTTTAATCGGAAAACAAATCTTGTTAGACATCACAGAAGTCACACAAGGGAAAAGACATAGTAATCTTTAGAATGTTAAAAATTATTTATAGAGAATTTACATCATGTCAGAAAAATTAAGTAGCCATTATATTTTTATTTTAATACAAAGGTATTTCAGTCTACTAAAGATGAGCAGATCACTTTACACAGCCGCGGTCCACGGTCCAGGTCAGTTCTTTGTGTCTATGGACAGGAATAGTACATTAGTGACATCTCTCCAGCCTGACAAATCAAGTAGCGCCCCAGGGAACCCGGAAGCTCAGGGAATTGGAATAGCTCCTATCCACAGACCGAGAGCCCTAACCTGGACCATAGACTGGGGTTATGCGAAGCAATCCACTCAACTCTATAATCTACTTGCGGCCCAAATCTATAAAGGCTCATACCCCTCTGCTCATTCTTAAATGTGATTTTATTACCTCTCTCCGTGAACTCACAGAACACTACTTCTACGAAGTGATCCTTCTCCTTTCTGGGACATTATGTCAGATCAGCAAGTGTGGTTATCATCCTGTTGCACATTACCCATGCTCCTTCACCAATGCTTATTAGAATCTGTGTGCAGGTTTGATGTCCACCCCTCACTCCTATTGTTCGCTGGCTGCACCTTCATAGGTTATTATTATTGTATATGATCTGTCATTTCCCTCTAACTGCTACCCCAGCTCCCACTCCATGCTTCTTGACGGGTCATATACAAGCTATGAAGGTGCAGGCAGGCAGGCAGTGTAAAAAGAGAGTGAATGGGAGGGTGAGCATCACACCAACACAGAGTGTGATAAGCCTTGTGATGGGCATGGTTTACGAGCAGTAGGATGCTAGCTATGCCCCCTGAGCTCTGACATAACATCCAAAAAAGGAGGGGAGGCACTTAGGAGCAGCACCAGTGCTATCATGTGAGGTCATAGTGAGAAGTCATAAATTCACATGAAACATGTGAAAGGTGCAACTATAGACAAGTACAATAGACATGAGCAAAACAAGGCACACACAAGTACAGAAGGAGAAAGGACCCTGCCCGCGAAATCAGGCCTTCATAAGTTTATACAGAAAGGAGATTGAAATACATTCGTATCTTGTCTTTTGAACAATTACAAATTAAATACAACATTCCGAGACCCCAATTTTTTCGATATTTACAACTCAGATTGGCAATACAATCACATATGCGTGGGATCAGGACCAGTCAAATAATATCATCTTTCCCATTAATAGGATCATTAAATCTCAGAGACCCCGTGGTCTTATCTCCGCACGATACACACATATGTTGGCTGTCGGTGGTGATTCCGCTGTATTGTCAGTTAAAGAAAAATGGAAATTCCTAATTCCTGATCTTCAAGAAGAAGATTGGGAGATGTTTCTTGAATCCCCAGTGGGAGTGTCTCCTTCGGCTAATAATAAAATAATCCAAATGTATATCTTACATCAAGTATATCTAACCCCAATACGGTTATTTAAAATGGGATGGTCTAACTCCTCAGAATGTCTAAGATGCCACGCAGTGGAGGCTGACTTTATTCATATGATTTGGAGATGTCCAATTATCCAATCATTTTAGAGTGAGGTAACTACGATACTGACTTCCCTTGTGCATATTCCCGTTCCGTTGAATCCTTTAGTTTGTTTATTTGGGGTACTGGAGGAAGAGACATGGGGATTTCTGTTGTGAATTCTGTGGCAGAGCTCCCTCCTGTGGTCACAAGTGGTACTTCGGCTGATTCTCTCTGGGAGCTTCCGTTTGTGGAGGAAAGTGGTACTGCGGCTTCTGAGTTTCCTCCATCAGGTGATCTGGTGAGGTCGTTAGGTGCTTCTCTACTTAACTCCACCTAATGCTTTGATCCATGCTTCCTGTCAATGTTCCAGTGTTGGACTTGTTTTTCCCTGGATCATTCCTGTGGCCTGCTGCTCTGCATAGCTAAGTTCTTCTTTGCTATTTGTTTGCTATTTTTTCTGTCCAGCTTGTCTAATTGTTTTGCTGGTAGCTCTGGGACGCAAAGGGTGTACCTCCGTGCCGTTAGTTCGGTACGGAGGGTCTTTTTGCCCCCTTTGCGTGGTTTTCTTTAGGGTTTTGTGTAGACCGCAAAGTTATCTTTCCTATCCTCGCTCTGTTAAGAAAGTCGGGCCTCACTTTGCTGAATCTATTTCATCCCTACGTTTGTCTTTTCATCTTAACTCACAGCCATTATATTGGTGGGGGGCTGCCTTTTCCTTTGGGGTATTTCTCTGAGGCAAGGTAGGCTTGTTTTCTATCTTCAGGCTAGTTAGTTTCTCAGGCTGTGCCGAGTTGCATAGGCAGAGTTAGGCGCAATCCACGGCTGCCTCTAGTGTTGTTTGGATAGGATTAGGGATTGCGGTCTGCAGAGTTCCCACGTCTCAGAGCTCGTTCTATTATTTTGGGTTATTGTCAGATCACTGTATGTGCTCTGACCGCTATGTCCATTGTGATACTGAATTTCCTATCACAACAGTACAGGAAGCCAAAAGTGCTAATGATTCTCAATAGAGGGAAAAAAGAAGTTCTGAGACCATTTTTTTTTCTTTGCACTGTGTTTTGCCTTTTTTTTCCCCTAGACATTTGGGTGGTTCAGGACACAGGTGTAGCAATGGACATTAAAGGTCTGTCTTCATGTGTGGATCAGCTCACGGCAAGAGTTCAAAATATTCAAGATTTTGTGGTTCAGAATTCTTTGTTAGAACCGAGAATTCCTATTCCAGATTTGTTTTTTGGAGATAGAACTAAATTTCTGAGTTTCAAAAATAATTGTAAACTATTTCTGGCTTTGAAACCTCGCTCCTCTGGTGACCCAGTTCAACAGGTTAGGATCGTCATTTCTTTTTTGCGTGGCGACCCTCAGGACTGGGCATTTTCTCTTGCGTCAGGAGATCCTGCATTAAGTAATATCGATGCGTTTTTCCTGGCGCTTGGATTGCTGTACGATGAGCCTAATTCAGTGGATCAGGCAGAAAAAAATTTGCTGGCTCTTTGTCAGGCTCAGGATGAGATAGAGGTATATTGCCAGAAATTTAGAAAGTGGTCCGTGCTCACTCAATGGAATGAATCTGCGCTGGCAGCTATATTCAGAAAGGGTCTCTCTGAAGCCCTTAAGGATGTCATGGTGGGATTTCCTATGCCTGCTGGTTTGAATGAGTCTATGTCTTTGGCCATTCAGATCGGTCGACGCTTGCGTGAGCGTAAATCTGTGCACCATTTGGCGGTATTACCTGAGATTAAACCTGAGCCTATGCAGTGCGATAGGACTATGACCAGAGTTGAACGGCAAGAACACAGACGTCTGAATGGGCTGTGTTTCTACTGTGGTGATTCCACTCATGCTATCTCTGATTGTCCTAAGCGCACTAAGCGGTTCGCTAGGTCTGCCACCATTGGTACAGTACAGTCAAAATTTCTTCTGTCCGTTACCTTGATCTGCTCTTTGTCATCGTATTCTGTCATGGCGTTTGTGGATTCAGGCGCTGCCCTGAATTTGATGGACTTGGAATATGCTAAGCGTTGTGGGTTTTTCTTGGAGCCCTTGCAGTGTCCTATTCCATTGAGAGGAATTGATGCTACGCCTTTGGCCAAGAATAAGCCTCAATACTGGACCCAGCTGACCATGTGCATGGCTCCTGCACATCAGGAGGTTATTCGCTTTCTGGTGTTGCATAATCTGCATGATGTGGTCGTGTTGGGGTTGCCATGGCTACAAGCCCATAATCCAGTATTGGATTGGAAATCCATGTCGGTGTCCAGCTGGGGTTGTCAGGGGGTACATGGTGATGTTCCATTTCTGTCAATTTCGTCATCCACCCCTTCTGAGGTTCCAGACTTCTTGTCTGATTACCGGGATGTATTTGATGAGCCCAAGTCCGATGCCCTACCTCTGCATAGGGATTGTGATTGTGCTATCAATTTGATTCCTGGTAGTAAATTCCCAAAAGGTCGACTGTTTAATTTATCCGTGCCTGAGCACACCGCTATGCGCAGTTATGTGAAGGAATCCCTGGAGAAGGGGCATATTCGCCCGTCATCGTCACCATTAGGAGCAGGGTTCTTTTTTGTAGTCAAGAAGGATGGTTCGCTGAGACCTTGTATAGATTACGGGTACCGTCACACAGTGGCATTTTGATCGCTTCGACGGCACGATCCGTGACGCTCCAGCATCGTAACAATATCGCTCCAGCGTCGTAGACTGCTGTCACACTTTGCAATGTACGACGCTGGAGCGATAATTTCATGACGTATGTGCGATGTAGAAGCCGTTGGTTACTATGCGCACATCGTATACAATATCGTGCACACCTTTGTTACACCATGCGATCATGCCGCCACAGCGGGACACTAGACGACGAAAGAAAGTTTCAAACGATCTGCTACGACGTACGATTCTCAGCGGGGTCCCTGATCGCAGGAGCGTGTCAGACACAGCGAGATCGCTGGAACGTCACGGATATATCGCTGGAACGTCACGAATCGTGCCGTCGTAGCGATCAAAATGCCACTGTGTGACGGTACCCTACCGCCTTCTTAATAAGATCACTGTTAAATTTCAGTACCCCTTGCCATTGTTATCTGATTTGTTTGCTCGGATTAAGGGGGCTAGTTGGTTCACCAAGATAGATCTTCGTGGTGCGTATAATCTGGTGCGAATCAGGCGAGGCGATGAATGGAAAACTGCATTTAATACGCCCGAGGGTCATTTTGAGTATCTAGTGATGCCATTCGGACTTGCCAATGCTCCATCAGTGTTTCAGTCCTTTATGCATGACATCTTCCGAGAGTACCTGGATAAATTCCTGATTGTGTACTTGGATGACATTTTGATCTTCTCAGATGATTGGGAGTCTCATGTGAAGCAGGTCAGAACGGTTTTTCAGGTCCTGCGTGCTAATTCTTTGTTTGTGAAGGGATCAAAGTGTCTCTTTGGTGTGCAGGTGGTTTCATTTTTGGGGTTCATCTTTTCCCCTTCTACTATCGAGATGGATCCTGTTAAGGTCCAAGCCATCCATGATTGGACTCAGCCGACATCTCTGAAAAGTCTGCAAAAGTTCCTGGGCTTTGCTAATTTTTATCGTCGCTTCATCTGCAATTTTTCTAGTATTGCCAAACCATTGACCGATTTGACCAAGAAGGGTGCTGATTTGGTCAATTGGTCTTCTGCTGCTGTGGAAGCTTTTCAAGAGTTGAAGCGTCGTTTTTCTTCTGCCCCTGTGTTGTGTCAACCAGATGTTTCTCTTCCGTTCCAGGTCGAGGTTGATGCTTCTGAGATTGGAGCAGGGGCTGTTTTGTCGCAGAGAGGATCTGATTGCTCAGTGATGAAACCATGCGCTTTTTTTTTCCAGGAAGTTTTCGCCTGCTGAGCGAAATTATGATGTGGGCAACCGAGAGTTGCTGGCCATGAAGTGGGCATTCGAGGAGTGGCGTCATTGGCTTGAAGGAGCTAAGCATCGCATGGTGGTATTGACTGATCATAAGAACTTGACTTATCTCGAGTCTGCTAAGCGTTTGAATCCTAGACAGGCTCGTTGGTCGCTGTTTTTTGCCCGTTTTGACTTTGTGATTTTGTACCTTCCGGGCTCTAAAAATGTGAAGGCTGATGCTCTGTCTAGGAGTTTTGTGCCCGACTCTCCGGGTTTATCTGAGCCGGCGGGTATCCTCAAGGAAGGAGTAATTGTGTCTGCCATCTCCCCTGATTTGCGGCGGGTGCTGCAAAAATTTCAGGCTAATAAACCTGATCGTTGTCCAGCGGAGAAACTGTTTGTCCCTGATAGGTGGACGAATAAAGTTATCTCTGAGGTTCATTGTTCGGTGTTGGCTGGTCATCCTGGAATCTTTGGTACCAGAGAGTTAGTGGCTAGATCCTTTTGGTGGCCATCTCTGTCGCGGGATGTGCGTACTTTTGTGCAGTCCTGTGGGATTTGTGCTCGGGCTAAGCCCTGCTGTTCTCGTGCCAGTGGGTTGCTTTTGCCCTTGCCGGTCCCGAAGAGGCCTTGGACACATATCTCTATGGATTTTATTTCAGATCTTCCCGTTTCTCAAAAGATGTCAGTCATTTGCGTGGTCTGTGATCGCTTTTCTAAGATGGTCCATCTGGTACCCTTGTCTAAATTGCCTTCCTCCTCTGATTTGGTGCCATTGTTCTTCCAGCATGTGATTCGTTTGCATGGCATTCCAGAGAATATCGTTTCTGACAGAGGTTCCCAGTTTGTTTCGAGGTTTTGGCGAGCCTTTTGTGGTAGGATGGGCATTGACTTGTCTTTTTCCTCGGCTTTCCATCCTCAGACTAATGGCCAGACCGAACGAACCAATCAGACCTTGTAAACCTATCTGAGATGTTTTGTTTCTGCTGATCAGGATGACTGGGTGTCCTTTTTGCCTTTGGCTGAGTTCGCCCTTAATAATCGGGCCAGCTCGGCTACCTTGGTTTCGCCATTTTTCTGCAATTCTGGGTTCCATCCTCGTTTCTCTTCAGGACAGGTTGAGTCTTCGGACTGTCCTGGTGTGGATACTGTGGTGGACAGGTTGCAGCAGATTTGGACTCATGTAGTGGACAATTTGACCTTGCCCCAGGAGAAGGCTCAAAGTTTCGCTAATCGCAAACGCCGTGTGGGTCCCCGACTTCGTGTTGGGGATCTAGTTTGGTTATCTTCTTGTCATATTCCTATGAAGGTTTCCTCTCCTAAGTTTAAACCTCGTTTCATTGGTCCGTATAGGATTTCTGAGGTTCTTAATCCTGTGTCTTTTCGTCTGACCCTCCCAGATTCTTTTTCCATACATAACGTATTCCATAGGTCATTGTTGCGGAGATACGTGGCACCTATGGTTCCATCTGTTGACCCTCCTGCCCCGGTTTTGGTGGAGGGGGAATTGGAGTATATTGTGGAGAAGATTTTGGATTCTCGTGTTTCGAGACGGAAACTCCAGTATCTGGTTAAATGGAAGGGTTATGCTCAGGAAGATAATTCCTGGGGTTTTGCCTCTGATGTCCATGCTCCCGATCTTGTTCGTGCCTTTCATGTGGCTCATCCTGGTCGGCCTGGGGGCTCTGGTGAGGGTTCGGTGACCCCTCCTCAAGGGGGGGGGTACTGTTGTGAATTCTGTGGCAGAGCTCCCTCCTGTGGTCACAAGTGGTACTTCGGCTGATTCTCTCTGGGAGCTTCCGTTTGTGGAGGAAAGTGGTACTGCGGCTTCTGAGTTTCCTCCCTCAGGTGATCTGGTGAGGTCGTTAGGTGCTTCTCTACTTAACTCCACCTAATGCTTTGATCCATGCTTCCTGTCAATGTTCCAGTGTTGGACTTGTTTTTCCCTGGATCATTCCTGTGGCCTGCTGCTCTGCATAGCTAAGTTCTTCTTTGCTATTTGTTTGCTATTTTTTCTGTCCAGCTTGTCTAATTGTTTTGCTGGTAGCTCTGGGACGCAAAGGGTGTACCTCCGTGCCGTTAGTTCGGTACGGAGGGTCTTTTTGCCCCCTTTGCGTGGTTTTCTTTAGGGTTTTGTGTAGACCGCAAAGTTATCTTTCCTATCCTCGCTCTGTTAAGAAAGTCGGGCCTCACTTTGCTGAATCTATTTCATCCCTACGTTTGTCTTTTCATCTTAACTCACAGTCATTATATGTGGGGGGCTGCCGTTTCCTTTGGGGTATTTCTCTGAGGCAAGGTAGGCTTGTTTTCTATCTTCAGGCTAGTTAGTTTCTCAGGCTGTGCCGAGTTGCATAGGCAGAGTTAGGCGCAATCCACGGCTGCCTCTAGTGTTGTTTGGATAGGATTAGGGATTGCGGTCTGCAGAGTTCCCACGTCTCAGAGCTCGTTCTATTATTTTGGGTTATTGTCAGATCACTGTATGTGCTCTGACCGCTATGTCCATTGTGATACTGAATTGCCTATCACAACAGATTTCATACTCAAATTTTCTTGAGGGAGACACTTTTTTCTGGCACGGAAAGTAATAGCTCTTCACTGGATGGGAAATACTCATCCATCTCTTAGGGCCTGGATTGATTTGGTAAATTCTATTATACCCTACGAATGAACGTTATACCAAAATAGAGGCTGCTTGGGGAAATTTAGCAAAATATGGGATGTATGGAATTCATCACCTCTCACTGTGTCAACTCATGACAGATAGTGTAACTCCACTATAATAAGATGTAATGAACATTGGATCACGCCTAGTTTCAATATTAAACAATTGGTATGATGGGGATGGTTTTGGCAGCAGGATAAGGTTATGTTTTGTTTCTTTTGTTTTTTTCTAAGGTTTTAGTATAGGTATCCTAGACAATTTGTGATACTTTTAAGATTTGTATGACCCGTTCCATATACTATGATCTGCATTGCCAAAAAAAAACAAACTTATTGTATACATTTGTGATTTTCTTGCTAAATGTGATAAATATGTTTATGGTGATTCGATCATCGCAAAATATGTATATCTTATACTTATCCTATTTGTTGTTTAATACACGAATTAAAAAAAAAATACATTCGTATCTCTCTAGAGTACCACTTTATTAGTACACCCTATGTGAGGTCTACATGTATAAACCTTGCTCAGAAATGAAGTCTTCACCACACCTGGCAGATGTCGGCTGTTTCATACTGCTCTGATTGCTCCTGTTTAACTATGTATTTTCACTATCAGAAGCTTTTAAATGGCACAACTACTGGTGCATTTGATGCGATCTCGGAGTGCCAATGGGTTGCAATGGTAGCCAGAGGCCTGTTGAATGCCCCACTGCAGCCGTCTTGGTACAGCTATACAGCCTAGCATTTGGCTGGGCTTCATAGGACCATGTCAACTATTTTACATACTGCAAGTGTATAGAGCCAGCTATCCATAGAATCAATAAAAAATTATGGATTATGGTATTGTCATAATCTGATGTGAGATCATTTTGCCAAGTCATTTTTACCACACAAGGCCATAAAAATTAAATAAAAAAATAACAATGGCAGAATCGCATTTCTTTAAAGGGGTCAGACAACCCTTTATTGATTACTATACTCCTCCATATAAAATAATAGCAACCTGTATTCCCTTCTGGTTCCTACAAAGTGGATGCCGAGAATCCCGGGATATTATGTCGCATGAGCCTTGTAGCCAATCCGTTTCATTCTCACATCCTTTGAATGAAATTGACATCCAGAGGAAGGCAGAGAGCACCAGAGGGAAGTGAGAATGAAGTAGACTTTTAGCGGCTGCTGAATGTAATGTCTCCCGAGTCCAGGCGCCAAGATCACTGGAATTCTGCCAACACCAGAGGTGATTACAGACCATTATTATTTTTCATGGAGGAATATAGTAATTAAGAACTGGTTGCCTGAGTTCCACAGCCAGTTTTTACTGGTTTTACTACCACAAACCAAACACATCTATGTTAGGTCGTTATAATCGTGAATCAATCCATAGCTTTGTTTTTCTAATCCTTCTTTGTGCTGCCAAGTAATCCTTTGTAATTTTTATGCTAATGAGTCACAAGTGCAGGGGTCTTGGCCCTCCTCTCCCAGCTCTTCGTCCACTTTATCGTTTTCCCCACTCGCTGCCGTCCTTTGCTTTTTTTTCTTTTTTTTTTTACTCAAACTTTTATTTAACACCAAATAACATAGTTTACAGCAGAATAATTATTTTAGATGTCGTCAGACAGTACATATATAGGAATAGTGCCTATATAATCCAATTATTCACTCAGTGACATTCAAATAACCACCATATAGTTTTCCCCTTCATAACCCAGAAATAAAGTCCACCCTCTTCCACAGTGCATTACAGTAAGACAATAGCCATACTCAAATAGGTGTTAATCTTAGACAAATAGTCACATACAGTATCCTACTACTCAGACAGGGGAGACGATTCTCTTCGTTGATTTTGCCTTTACTACAAAGTCTAACAGCCCATTAGAGATATAGAAAGGTCAGAGATGGTTTCCTGAGCCCGTATTGTGTGTCTTACCTTCACACATAACGATATTGTTAACGATATCGTTGCTTTTTGTGACGTAGCAACGATATCGTTAATGAAATCGTTATGTGTGACAGCGACCAATGATCAGGCCCCTGCTGGGAGATCGTTGGTCGCTGAATAAAGTCAAGAACTTTATTTCGTCGCTGGACTCCCTGGAGACATCGCTGGATCGGCGTGTGTGACACCGATCCAGCGATGTCTTCACTGGTAACCAGGGTAAACATCGGGTAACTAAGCGCAGGGCCGCGCTTAGTAACCCGATGTTTACCCTGGTTACCATCCTAAAAGTAAAAAAAAACAAACAGTACATACTTACCTACCGCTGTCTGTCCCCGGCGCTGTGCTCTGCACTCCTCCTGTACTGGCTGTGAGCGTCGGTCAGCCGGAAAGCAGAGCGGTGACGTCACCGCTCTGCTTTCTGGCTGCCTGGTGCTCACAGCCAGACCAGAGAAGCAGAGCGCCGAGGACAGACAGCGGAAGGTAAGTATGTAGCGTTTGTTTTTTTACTTTTTAGGATGGTAACCAGGGTAAACATCGGGTTACTAAGCGCGGCCCTGCGCTTAGTTACCCGATGTTTACCCTGGTTACCGGGGACCTCGGGATCGTTGGTCGCTGGAGAGCTGTCTGTGTGACAGCTCTCCAGCGACCAAACAGCGACGCTGCAGCGATCCGGATCGTTGTCGGTATCGCTGCAGCGTCGCTATGTGTGACGGTATCTTTAGTTGCAAGTATTTTGCCCCTTTACGTCCTTGGACGTATAGGTTTGTCCAAGGTCGTCTGCCTCTGTTCGATACATGCTCAGGCGATGAGCCTGCAACTCTTCCGGCATGTGGGCCCCTAACAGCTGCTGGTGGAATCACAATCCACCCGTTGCTGTTAACATGTTAAATGCCGCTGTCAATCTCTGACAGCAGCATTTAACATGATCATGCCAGAAGCCTGTCACAAACCCTGCCCATCGGCACCTGTGTCACATGACCGCAGGTCCCAATGGGTTGGCATGACAACCCGCGTTCTGCAGGATCATAGCAGGTGAACATTTTAGCTACTATTTGTACCAAAAGCAATGAAGACTATTGAAGCCAGTAAAAAAAAATGTTTTTAGAAATATAAAGAAAAAATATAAGTTTAACTCACCCTCCCCCTTGCGCCCCATTCAAAATAAAACAGACAAACAAAAAAAACACATATTTGGTGTCGCTGTGTTCAGAATCGCCCGATCTATCAAATATAAAAATAATTAAACCGATCGGTAAATGGTGTAACGGGAAAAAAAATCAAAGCACCAGAATTAAGTTTATTTTGGTTGCCCCAACATGGCATCAAAAGATCGTATCTACACCAAAATGGTATTAATAAAAATGTAAGCTTGGCATGCAAAAAAATAAGCCCTCGCCCAACCCAAGATCCTGAAAAATGGAGACGCTACAGGTCTCGGAAAATTGAATTTTTTTTTTAGCAAAGTTTGGAATTTTATTTTTCACCGCTTAAATAAAAAAGAACCTATGTGTTTTGTGTCTATGAACTCGTAATGACCTGGAGAATGATAATGGCAGGTCAGTTTTAGCATTTAGTGAACATGGTAAAAAACAAACCCATAAAAAAATTGTGGAATTACACTTTTTTTGGTATTTCACCGCACTTTAAATTGTTTTCCAGTAGATTTTGTGGTGAAACCAATGGTGTTTTTCAAAAGTACAACTCTTTCTGCAAAAAATAAGCCCTCACATGGCCATATTGATGGAAAATTTTAAAAGTTTTGGCTCGGGGAAGAAGGGGAGCAAAAAACAAAAACTGAAAAACCCAAGCTAGTGGAAGGGTTAAAGAATTCAGTTTTATGGAAATTAAACTCCCGTTTTAGCTGTTTGAACGACTTGAGATGGTTATCTGAGTATAACTGATGCAGATATTTCAATCCCTGATTCTTCCATTCTCCAAATCCCTCCAATCTCTGCAACTCCTCTAGGTTAAAGTTATTACAGATAGGTATGTACTTTGAACAGTCTGTTATCCCAAACAGACTTTTACATTTCCACCAAATTTTATGGACCAGTGACCGGGTAGGGTATAAAGTCAGACTATCTACAAACTTGTGTGATTCCAGTAAATTCTCCCCCCTCCCAAGTATTTTAATGCAATTGATCCCGATTTCTGGGCCTCCTTAGTGTGGGCATGGGAGAAGTGCTGAAACCGAGAAGCTAAGTAGTACCCTCATATGAGGCAAAGCTTACCTCCCCTGATTTTTTTGGTAATCTCCAGTTTTATTCTGGGGGCCCCTCTTTTCCACAACGAATCTTTAAAGATGTTGTGCATTTTTCTAAACCAGTATTTAGGAATCCAGACAGGTGAGATATGCACAACATACAGAATACATGGCATTAAGCACATCTTAATGAGGTTTACTCAACCCAAGGCTCACAGAGGTAGTCTTTCCCATGCATACCCTTTGTTCCTCCTTTTAATAACTAGTGGACTTAGATTTAATGTAATAAACTCATGTGATTTATTAGTAATGTAAATCCCCAGATACATACATTTCTGAACTACTTTATTGTTGGACAGACTCTCCCAAATAGCAGTACTCCTTGAATCCAAAGATAGAAGATCGGATTTAGACCAGTTTATTCTCAGTGCTGAAAAGGTCCCAAGTCTCTCAATTGTGTTCATTATGTTTGGAAACGAGTTATCCGAGTTATCAAAGAATAATAATAAGTCATCTGCATACAGAGCAATCTTTTCTTTTGACCCATACTTAAAACTCTCTATCCCTGGGGGTCTTCTAATAATACAAACTAACGATTCTACAGCAAGTGCAAAGAGAAGAGACAACAGTGGGCAGCCTTGTCTACTCCCCCTGAAAAGCTCGAATCGCTCTGACATTCCCCCATTAGTGGACAAAATGAGTGGTTGATCCAGCTTTCAAAATTTTTTTTGCCAAAAAAAATTTTATTTGATGGGAGAAAGGGCAAAAAAAATGTACAAAAATCAATAAAAGGACAGCATAGCAGTAACTCTATTCCCCCATTAGCCCTTACTTTAGCCTTTGGGGATTCATATAGTATCTTAATCCATTTAATGAAATTAGGATCGGATTCCATCTCCCGCAGCACCGCCCACATATACTCCAACTCAACACTATCCTGTGCCTTAGCGGCATCAAGGGAGACAATAGATTTAGTGGACAGGTTATCTTGGACCGCTTGCAGGTTTAAAAGTACCTTTTGCGGGTTAATAGCGGTTGATCTTGAAAGCATGAAGCCCGCCTGATCAGATAGATATCTGAGGAGATGACCAAATTCAACCAGGATTTTCACTAGAACCTTTAAGTCGAATGTCAGCAGTGATATAGGCCTATATGAATCCGGGAGATCTTTCTTCTTCCCCTCTTTTTGAATCACTACAATTGTTGCTTCCCACAAAGAGTTCAGCAGGTTCCCTGATTGGAATACATTGTTAATCATATCTAGGTATTTTTGCCCCAACACGTCCTCAAACTGCTTATAGAGTTCTATTGACAGGCCTAGTGACACTGGGGCTTTGTCATTGGGTATCTTCCCCCATCGCCTGCTGCACTTCTACCAAAGAAATTGGACTTTCTAGAGCATCCTTGTCCTGCAGAACCAGTAGACCCACCCCAACCAGATAGTCCAATAGCTCCTCTTGTGAATAATTGATTCTAGATAAGTACAGCCTAGAGTAATAACCCTGTCAGTCCTTTGCTCCTTGATTCTTTGCTGCATCGGTTGTTTTGACATCGGCTTATTATAGAGATGGCATTGAAAGATTGCATTTTCATGGTGCCTCCTGATGTCCCTGATTTGGAGTGGTGACAGCCAGTCTGCATTGGGCCCCCTTGACAAGTCCTGATTTTACCGGTATTGGAAAAATATGTTCCATTGGTATCAGTGTCGTGGGTCCATGTGACCTACTTGTTTGCGTGTGCTGTCTGTGAGGCTTGTGCCAGAATAGAATGCAGACTAGGAATTACAGATTTTTAGGTGTTAAAGATGTGCAAAGCTATAGATAGATGTGGGGCAAATATGATAGATATCCGTGAGATATATAATTAGTGTCTTGCTGTAAAATATTAATATTCTAATGATACAAAATATATTTAGGTTAATATGCTTAGGTCTAACAAGCAGGCAAAGACTTTGGTGAAGTGTCCGAGACATTCTGAGAATCTTGACAGATAACTAAAATGCATATTCCACAAGTTAGTGGCGCTTTTTAATATGGTAGAAGCTACAAGGATAGCAGCAAGTGGCCATATCGGCAACAAAACAGGAGAAGTAGAATCCAATGTAAGTCTGAGTCAAAATAATATTTAAGCCGACGTAGGAATGAGTGGAGTTTAGGTCTCTCATTCTCTGGGAATCTCCAAACTGGACCACATCAAGCCTCAAGACCATATGTAAGAACCAATGAATGCTTTGTTTTCTCTTTTATAACCCAATATTTATTTTTGTGCTCTATGAACTTATTTTCTTCATTGTAGTGATCACTTTTGAATGAACATTAAGCAAGATTTGTTTTACTCACACAATTCAATATTGATTTCCTTTCTATCCTCACCGTGCTCTTGCTTAAAAAAGTAAGACAGTGTTAGAAAAAATAACATTTGCGTGTGTAGCTTACTGTACATGTATTGACCTAATTTATTTATTAGGTCAATACATGAATAGCAAAAAATAAATGAATGAAAAAAATGTTTTTTGTAACCAGCAAGGGTAAAGCAGACAGCTCTGAGCTGATATTATCAGGCTGGGAAGGTCCATGGTTATTAGGACCATCCCAACCTTAAAGCGAACCTGTCAACAGGAGTTTGCTAAGTAAACTACAGGCATTGTCATGGTGACACTGTTATACTGATTCAAATGATACATGGGGTGAAGAAATTGTCTTGTGGTACTTGTGTAATCGGTATTAGAAGTTTTCAGTTAATGAGATTCTGGAGCTTCGGGGTGGCCTGTAGGTAGAGTCTTATATTGGTGCTCTAAGCCAGAGAAACCAAAGACAGACCTGCCCCCAGGTCCGCCATGAAGCACAAATAGTCTGTCCCTCTCTCTATCTCTATGATGAGGAACATGTTTGTTCTTCAGGGTGGCCCATGGGGTTGATGTCAGCTGTGAATTGTCCAAAAACACTACTGACATCAAGCTCTGGTGCTAATTATGGAGACGCGTTATCTTTAGGTTAATGATCGATATCTATCTCTATGTTTGCACATTTTTAACACATAAAAATCTTTCATTTCTATTGTGCATTCTATTCCGGTACATGTCACACTTATGATGTTTGTGTTCATGTGTGTGATATGTATTGTCATCCGTGCTGCTGGAGAAAAATGCACATGTCTAGGTGTGTACGCAGCCCCATAGATTATAATGGGTGTTCATGTGTATGTGTGAAAAGTGACACCACACGTACCGGAAACACGGATGTGTGAAGGAGGCCTTGGTGGCATTTATCTTCATCTGCTATTAACAATTCATGAACGAGCCCACCATGAAGACATTTGGTCTTCCTGAGATTGTAGGCTCCTAGTAGCTCTCATCTCGCTGATGAAATTTAATGGATAGGAGAAGCGTTGCAATTTCATTTTTATGCATTTTTATGGCATACCAGAAAATTATTGATGAAACATTAATAGTAAAAACTGACCAAACTCTGATGAAAAGTGGTCCATTGTTTCACATACGAGAAATGAAACAAACATCTGAATGAGCCCTTTCATGGTTTAAAAGAAAAAAGGCATTTGGGTGTTTTTCAATTGAGGGATGAAGAAGATATGAATGAAGGGAGAGGAGACTAGCTAAAAATATAATGCAAGAACAGATCTGCACTAAAAGGGCAAGTTTCCCTGCTGATCAGCACTCAAAACGAGAATTTTATACAACTACACAAGTATTTTATTCTAAGTACTAATCTCAGCCTTTTTAACATCTTTCCAACATATAACCTTCTGGTACGTCCAATGTTGGGTCCCTTACATTGATGCAAGCTTAGGAGCCGAGCTTGTATCATTACTAGTGATGAGCGAATATACTCGTTACTCGTGATTTCCCAAGCACGCTCGGGTGACCTCCGAGTATTTTTTAGTGCTCGGAGATTTTGTTTTCTTCGCCGCAGCTGAATGATTTACATCTGTTATCCAGCATAAGTACATGTAATAATAATATAATAATAATTTTTATTTATATAGCGCCAACATATTCCGCAGCGCTTTACAAATTATAGAGGGGACTTGTACATACAATAGACATTACAGCATAACAGAAATACAGTTCAAAACAGATACCAGGAGGAATGAGGGCCCTGCTCGCAAGCTTACAAACTATGAGGAAAAGGGGAGACACGAGAGGTGGATGGTAACAATTGCTATAGTTATTCGGACCGGCCATAGTGTAAGGCTCGGGTGTTCATGTAAAGCTGCATGAACCAGTTAACTGCCTAAGTATGCAGCAGTACAAACACAGAGGGCTATTAACTGCATAAAGTGAATGAGAACATAGTGCGAGGAATCTGTTTTTTGTTTTGTTTTGTTTTGTTTTTTTAAATAGGCCACACAGGGCTAGCAACCAGGCAACCCCCACATGTACTTATGCTGGCTAGCAGATGTAAATCATTCAGCTGTGGCAATAAAAAGTGTAGTTACTCACCGATAACGGTGTTTCTCAGAGCCCATGACAGCACTACCAGAGAGAGGGAATCCACCCTTCAGGGACAGGAAACCTACAGGATAAAAAGGCGGTACCTCTCCCCTGCATCAGTTTTGTTTACAGAGCATCGGAGGTCCTCCAGGTTAGTCACAACAACACAAAAAATATGCAATTTAATCATAATGCTTAACAGTGAACACCGTGTCTATATGTAAAAACCACTTCACACAAATAATGTGCTCACCGCACACGTGATGAGGGGGGGAATAAGCAGGTGCTGTCATGGGCTCTGAGAAACACCGTTATCGGTGAGTAACTACACTTTTCTCAGTCGCCCATGACATCACTACCAGAGAGAATTACAGAGATCATTGCTTAGGGAGGGACCACAGCCTGCAGAACCCTTCTCCCGAAGGTTAGGTCAGACGAAGAGGCTAGGTCTAAGCGGTAGTGTCTGAAGAAGGTTGAAGGTGATGACCAGGTGGCCGCCTTACAGATCTGATCTAATGGTACCTCTGACCTTTCGGCCCAGGAGGTCGCCATAGCCCTTGTAGAATGTGCCTTTAGTCCTTGCGGAATGGCGTTCCCGGAGGATGAGTACGCCAAAGCTATTGCGTCTGTGACCCATCGAGCTATAGTGCCCTTAGAAGCTTTGAGTCCTTTCCTGGGTCCCTGGAAGCAGATAAAAAGAGACCCTTCCTTCCTATACTGCTGGGTGATTTTTATGTATTGGACCAGGCACCTTTTAACGTCTAGTGTATGGAATTTCTCTTCCTTCTTATTTTTAGGGTTTTGACAGAAAGAAGGAAGGATTATTTCTTGGGATCTATGGAATGTTGACGCAACTTTCGGTAGATAGGAAGGGTCTGTTTTTAATATAACTTTATCATCCAGAATTTGTGTAAATGGAGGGTTTACAGACAGGGCTTGGAGGTCACTTATCCTACGGGCCGAAATCAGGGCTATTAGGAGGGCCGTTTTAAGAGAAAGAATTTTAAGGGGTACCGATTCTATGGGCTCAAACGGGGAGTCTGTTAAGGCTGACAGAACTAAGTTCAGATCCCAGGTTGGTAATCTACTTATAGTTAGCGGTTTAGACCTTGCGGCTGCTCTGATAAACCGTATAACCCAAGGGTTGGCTGCTATGTTCTCACAGTATAAAGCTCCTAGAGCTGCTATCTGTACCTTTAAGGTACTTACCGAAAGGCCTAAGTCTAAGCCCTTCTGTAGAAATTCTAGTATTTCAGACACTGGAACACCATCTTGCAATTTTACCCCAGAGGAGGACAAAAATTTTTTCCATGTTTTGCCGTATATTTTTGTGGTCACAGGTTTTCTACTTTTCATTAGTGTAGACACTAGTTTGTCAGAAAACCCTCTTTCCCTCAATAGTGACCTCTCAAAAGCCACGCTGTCAGATGGAGATTTTCTGATTGAGGGTGGAACACCGGTCCCTGAGACAGGAGGTCCGGAAGATCCGGAAGCACGCAGGGATCGGTGATTGATAACATCCTCAGCCATGAAAACCAGGCTCTCTTGGGCCAGAAGGGGGCTATCAAGATGAGTCTGGATTTGTCCTGCCTGATCTTTCTCAGAACTGCTGGAATGAGAATAGTAGGGGAAATGCATATGTTAGGGTCTGTGTCCAGGGTATTGTGAATGCATCCACGGCCTGAGGATTCCCCCTGGGATCCAGGGAACAGAAAGTTTCCACTTTCTTGTTGTGCATATTGGCAAAGAGGTCTATTACAGGGATCCCCCATAGATCTGTAATTTTGTTGAATATGCCCTGATTTAGAGACCACTCTCCCTGCTTTAGATGGGTACGACTCAAAGTCCGCTTTTTGGTTTTCCACCCCCTTTATATGTAGGGCTGATAGGGACAGGAAGTTGTTTTGTACCAGGCTGAAAATTTCGGAGGTAGTTTCCATTAATGATTGAGACCTGGTTCCCCCCTGGTGGTTTAAGTAAGCTACTACTACTTTGTTGTCCGAGAATACTCGGACATGATGGCCTTGCAGTTCGTCTAGGAAGTACAGTAGTGCATGATTCACGGCCCTCAACTCTTTTTGATTTGAGGAAGATCTGAGCTCCTGAATTGTCCATATCCCCTGAGTGACTCTGTCGTCTAGGTGAGCCCCCCACCCTGTGGGACTTGCATCTGTGGTAACTATCTGAGACGCCTCTATTACCCAGGGAATCCCTTTTGACAAGTTGTTGGGATTCAGCCACCAGCCCAGGGAATGAATAGTGGGTAAACTTGGTCATTCGATTTTCTAACCGTCCTCCTAGTATTTTTTGGTTCCTTAAAATATCCCACTGAAGTGTCCTTGTGTGGAACTGTGCCCACTGAACCGCTGGGAGACAGGCAGAGAGGGATCCCAGTAATGACATTGCCTTTCTTAGAGTCATGGTAGGGTTTGCACGCACTTGTGACACTAGGTGGATTATGTTTTGTTTTTTTTTTGTCTGGTAGGTAACAAACCTGAGAACTTGAGTCCAGGATGAGACCCAAGAATTCTTGAACCTTGGTTGGTTCCAGTTTTGATTTTTGGAGGTTCACCAGCCAGCCCAATTTTGTTAAGGTGTCTATGACTCTGTCGCATTGTTGACGGCAGAGTTCGGCCGAGTTGCTCACAATCAGAAAATCGTCTAGATATGGAATAATCAAGACGTCTTCCTCTCTCAGATGTGCCATCATCTCCGCTATCAACTCTGTGAAGATGCGGGGAGCAATTGATATGCCAAAGGGAAGAGCCCTGTATTGGTATTCCCTGGTCTGTCCTTTTATGACTACTGCCAGTCTGAGGAATTTCTGAGAGGTCTTGTGGATGGGGACGTGATAATATGCGTTGCTGAGATCTAGAACTATCATAAAACAGTTGGGAAACAGATTTTTTATCGTTGATTTTATTGACTCCATTTTGAATCTGTAGTTTTTTACATAGGTATTCAACTTCCGTAAGTTTATTATAGTTTGGAAGGTTCCGTCCGGTTTGGGAACCAGGAACAATGGAGAGTAGAATCCCTTCCCTCTCTCCAGAGGGGGGACTTCTTGGATGACAGCCTTGTTTACTAGTTTTACAATTTCTAGTTCTAGAGCTTCTTGTTGATGAGGAGATGATCTCAGCGGTGTTACCACATAATTCCGTGGGGGTAGGGATAGAAATTCTATGCGAAGCCCTTCTCCTATTAATTTCAATATCCAAGGGCTGTTCGAAATTTTCTCCCAGGCCGGGAGGAATTGAGTCAATCTCCCTCCCACCCTGGGGAAGACGTCACTTGGGGGGGGGGTTTCTATCTCGAGGGGAGTTACCAAAAAGGAAACCTCTGTCTTTCCTTCTCCCGTCATCCCATCGGTTTTGCTCCCTCGGTGGTCTCCTTCTAAAAAATTTTCTGTTCCGAAAGGGCCGTTTATTATATGTTGGGGCCAGGATGGGAAAACCTTTCTTTTTATCACCTGCTTTTTGCAGGATATCGTCCAAAGTCTCTCCAAAGAGGAATTTACCTTCACAGGGGATTGAACACAGTTTGTGTTTAGTTTGTAAATCCCCCGGCCAGCTTTTTAACCATAGGGTTCTACGTGCCGCATTTGAGAGAGCTGCCGATTTAGATGTTAATTTAATGGAGTCGGCCGAAGAGTCTGCCAAGAATGCCGCGGCTCCTCTAATCATAGGGATGGACTCTAAAATTTTATTCCTAGGGACCCCATCTCTAATCTGTTTCTCTAAGTTGTCGACCCAAATCATTAAGGAACGTGACGTACATGCCGCTGCTATAGTTGGCCTTAAGCATCCTCCGGCTGACTCCCAGGCCCCTTTAAGAAAAGTATCTGCTCTTTTGTCAAGAGGGTCTTTCAAGGTTCTCATATCCTCGAATGGTAATGCAAACTTTTTCGAGGCCTTAGCTACCGCAACGTCGAGTTTGGGGGCTTTATCCCACGAGACCGAAGCCTCTTCTTCAAAGGGGTATTTCCTTTTAATAGAGGGAACCGATGCATTTCTCCTCTCAGGTTTCTCCCACTCCTTCTTAATTAACGTTTGAATATTTTCATTAAGGGGAAACACCTTACGCTTTTTTTGGGAAAGACCACCAAACATAATGTCCTGTACTGTTTTATCAGGACAAGGATCTAACACCCCCATCGTCGATCTTACAGCCTTTACAAGGCCGTCAACCTCATCTAGGGGGAAGCAATGACGACCCCCACTTTCACTGTCTGAAGAGGAGAGGGATGAATCTTGCGTATCCGAGTTTTTACTCTTGGAGCTAGAAGAGTCGGAATTTCTATCAGGAACTGATTTCTTAGTAGATCTCCTGTCGCTTTTAAGGGAGTTAAACACCGTCTCAACCTCCGCTTTAATTACAGAGCGTAACTCAGAGGCGAAGTTCGGGGTCTCCTCACAGAGGACTCGCTCAATACAGGAGTCGCATAATTTCTTCTCCCAGGACTGTGGTAATGCTTTCTCACATAAGGGGCAGGTCCTATTTTTCATCTTCCCCGTTCTCTTCCTTGCCTAGATAAGGGAGAAGGGGAACCCCAATTACAAAAAATGAGCTTTCACGAAGATCACTCACCAATCTGACGCAGCCACAGGTACCGGCTCTGGAGGAGGGGTAGGATCCTGAGGCGTATGATCCGTGGCCGGCCGCAGGTTTACCACACTGGAACTACATGGTGTGGAATGGCTACTGGATCGGGAACTTCGGTTGCTTGCAGAAGTTCTCTTCCCCTGGGCATCTGGTTTCTGGCGCTGACGATGGCGCTGCTGCTGCTGCGGTGGCGGTGGCTGGAGCTGCTGATCGCTGTCTTCCATCTTGGAACAGCATGCAGCAATGGTCTGTCAAGCGCACCTTCTTTTAAAGGGTGGCGCTTGGCCCCCTCCCTCCGTGGCTGCACTGTTTGGGGGAAGCGCTTCTTTCTTCTTTTTTTGTCATTCCTAGCCACTGCGCATGCGCGCGCAGCTAGACGACCCGGAAATGAAGGATTCAGGTTCCGGGGCAGCGCCATCTTGGTGTAGCCATTCACCTCACTGCCCCCGAACCGGAAGTCCCTCCACTACTTCCTGTGCGGCGCCATCTTGGATCCTGGCGTCCTGCGGCAGTGTGCTGGAGCGCTCCAACTCCTATCCGGAGTGGCGGCGGCGCTTCCCCCCGCTCACGCTTCTAGACTCCTCGGTCGAAGTCGTGGCGGCTTCGGATACCGGACCAGCCGTGGCAGGGGCCTCCCCGCCGCCAGAACTCGGACTGGCCGGTTCCGGATCTTCGCCAGGTTAGTCTTCCGGTCGTTCATGACAGGTACCGTCCGAGAAGGTTCCCCGTCAGGGACAGGAAACCAAACTGATGCAGGGGAGAGGTACCGCCCTTTTATCCTGTAGGTTTCCTGTCCCTGAAGGGCGGATCCCCTCTCTCTGGTAGTGCTGTCATGGGCGACTGAGAAAACTAAATTTCCGAGCACTAAAAAATACTCGGAGGTCACCCGAGCGTGCTTGGGAAATCACGAGTAACGAGTATATTCGCTCATCATTAATCATTACCAGACAACATCAGCTGTGTTATACAGCCAATATCTGTGTCTGTCTTCACTTCGCCTGCTGCTGATCTGATCTTCGCCTGCTGCTGATCTGATCTTCGCCTGCTGCTGATCTGATCTTCGCCTACTTCGGATAACTACTTAAATGCTGCTGTCAATCTCTAGCACCAGCATTTAATGCACACAAACCATACAGAACGCCATTCCATGCCCCTAAATCCCTTCTCAATTTTCCGGGACTCGATTACAGGGTGCTGATGGGTTGCTATGACAGCTGGGGGGTCTGCTGAAAGCCCCCATGTCTGCCAGTACAGTGCTCCTTTTCATAGGAGATTGTGATTTTTACTATATACTGCAGTATATACAATAATCGATCATTTGCAGACCGCCATCACTTCATCCAGCCAGGACTCATCTCTGCAGGAAATAACAGTTATCTCGAGCTCTGCTTGTAGAATACATTACTTAATTTTTCCCAACTTCTACATTACACCACATGAAGAAAAAGAGGCGACATAGTGTCACTCTACACAGTAACAGGACCCCCCCCATTTAAAACCGTGTCTTTAAAAAATAAAATACATCACTGCAGTAATAATATCCCTAAATTAGCCCCTATGGTAATAATATTCCCCATCCTGGCCACCGTGTGTCTCATTCCTGGCGTCAGCCATATGTTCTCCCATCCTGCCCTCATGAGTATCCATTCTGTCCCATATGATCTCCCCATCCTGCCCCATATGATCGCCCCATGTGATCTCTCCATCCTGCCCCATCTGTCTCCATCGTATCCATCCTGCCCCATGATCCTGCACGATCTGTCTCCAATTCTGCCCCCAGTGTCTCCAATCATGCCCCATGTCTCCATTCTGCCCCCTATGTCTCCAACCATGCCCCCATGTCTGAAATCCTGCCACTTGTCTCCAGTCATGCCCCATGTCTCCATTCTGTCCCCTATGTCTCCAACCATGCCCCCATGTCCAGCATTCTGCCCCCAGGTCTCACAGTCTGCCCCTGTGTCCAGCATTGTGCCCCCACTGTGTCCAGCATTCTGCCCCCATTGTGTCCAGCATTCTGCCCCCACTATGTCCAGCATTCTGCTCCCACTGTGTCCAGCATTCTGCCCCCACTGTGTCCAGCATTCTACCGCCCCTGTGTCCAGCATTCTGCCCCCACTCTGTGCAGCATTCTGCCCCCACTGTGTCCAGCATTCTGCCCCCACTGTGTCCAGCATTCTGCCCCCACTGTGTCCAGCATTCTGCCCCCACTGTGTCCAGCATTCTGCCCCCGGGTCTCACAGTCTGCCCCTGTGTCCAGCATTCTGCCCCCACTCTGTCCAGCATTCTGCCCCACTGTATCCAGCATTCTGCCGCCACTGTGTCCAGCATTCTGCCCCACTCTGTCCAGCATTCTGCCCCCACTGTGTCCAGCATTCTGCCCCCGGGTCTCACAGTCTGCCCCTGTGTCCAGCATTCTGCCCCCACTGTGTCCAGCATTCTGCCCCCACTGTGTCCAGCATTCTGCCCCCACTGTGTCCAGCATTCTGCCCCCACTGTATCCAACATTCTGCCCCCACTGTGTCCAGCTTTCTGCCCCCACTGTGTCCAGCTTTCTGCCCCCACTGTGTCCAGCTTTCTGCCCCACTGTGTCCAGCATTCTGCCCCACTGTGTCCAGCATTCTGTCCCCACTGTGTCCAGCTTTCTGCCCCCACTGTGTCCAGCTTTCTGCCCCCCTGTGTCCAGCTTTCTGCCCCCACTGTGTCCAGCTTTCTGCCCCCACTGTGTCCAGCTTTCTGCCCCCACTGTGTCCAGCTTTCTGCCCCCCTGTGTCCAGCTTTCTGCCCCCACTGTGTCCTGCTTTCTGCCCTCCTGTGTCCAGCTTTCTGCCCCCCTGTGTCCAGCATTCTGCCCCCACTGTGTCCAGCATTCTGCCCCCACTGTGTCCAGTATTCTGCCCCCACTGTGTCCAGCATTCTGCCCCCACTGTGTCCAGCATTCTGCCCCCACTGTGTCCAGCATTCTGCCCCACTGTATCCAACATTCTGCCCCCACTGTGTCCAGCATTCTGCCCCACTGTGTCCAGCATTCTGCCCCACTGTGTCCAGCATTCTGCCCCCACTGTGTCCAGCTTTCTGCCCCCACTGTGTCCAACATTCTGCCCCCACTGTGTCCAACATTCTGCCCCCACTGTGTCCAGCTTTACTGCCCCCACTGTGTCCACCATTCTGCCCCACTGTGTCCAGCATTCTGCCCCCACTGTGTCCAGCTTTCTGCCCCCACTGTGTCCAACATTCTGCCCCCACTGTGTCCAACATTCTGCCCCCACTGTTTCCAGCTTTACTGCCCCCACTGTGTCCAGCGTTCTGCCCCCACTGTCCAGCGTTCTGCCCCCACTGTGTCCAGCTTTACTGCCCCCACTATGTCCAGCATTCTGCCCCCACTGTGTCCAGCATTCTGCCCCACTGTGTCCAGCATTCTGCCCCACTGTGTCCAGCATTCTGCCCCACTGTGTCCAGCGTTCTGCCCCACTGTGTCCAGCGTTCTGCCCCCACTGTGTCCAGCGTTCTGCCCCCACTGTGTCCAACGTTCTGCCCCCACTGTGTCCAGCGTTCTGCCCCCACTGTGTCCAGCGTTCTGCCCCCACTGTGTCCAGCGTTCTGCCCCCACTGTGTCCAGCTTTACTGCCCCCACTGTGTCCAGCATTCTGCCCCCACTCTGTCCAGCATTCTGCCCCCACTGTGTCCAGCATTCTGCCCCCACTGTGTCCAGCATTCTGCCCCCACTGTGTCCAACATTCTGCCCCCACTGTGTCCAGCTTTCTGCCCCCACTGTGTCCAGCATTCTGCCCCACTGTGTCCAGCGTTCTGCCCCCCTGTGTCCAGCGTTCTGCCCCCACTGTGTCCAGCGTTCTGTCCCCACTGTGTCCAGCGTTCTGTCCCCACTGTGTCCAGCGTTCTGCCCCCACTGTGTCCAGCGTTCTGCCCCCACTGTGTCCAGCGTTCTGCCCCCACTGTGTCCAGCGTTCTGCCCCCACTGTGTCCAGCGTTCTGCCCCCACTGTGTCCAGCGTTCTGCCCCCACTGTGTCCAGCTTTACTGCCCCCACTGTGTCCAGCATTCTGCCCCCACTCTGTCCAGCATTCTGCCCCCACTGTGTCCAGCATTCTGCCCCCACTGTGTCCAGCATTCTGCCCCCACTGTGTCCAACATTCTGCCCCCACTGTTTCCAGCTTTCTGCCCCCACTGTGTCCAGCATTCTGCCCCACTGTGTCCAGCGTTCTGCCCCCCTGTGTCCAGCGTTCTGCCCCCACTGTGTCCAGCGTTCTGTCCCCACTGTGTCCAGCGTTCTGCCCCCACTGTGTCCAGCGTTCTGCCCCCACTGTGTCCAGCTTTCTGCCCCCACTGTGTCCAGCTTTCTGCCCCCACTGTTTCCAGCATTCTGCCCCACTGTGTCCAGCATTCTGCCCCACTGTGTCCAGCATTCTGCCCCACTGTGTCCAGCATTCTGCCCCCACTGTGTCCAGCATTCTGCCCCCACTGTGTCCAGCATTCTGCCCCACTGTGTCTAACATTCTGCCCCACTGTGTCCAGCATTCTGCCCCCACTGTGTCCAGCTTTCTGCCCCACTGTGTCCAGCATTCTGCCCCCCTGTATCCAGCGTTCTGTCCCCACTGTGTCCAGCGTTCTGCCCCCACTGTGTCCAGCTTTCTGCCCCCACTGTGTCCAATAGGACTGGAGTGATAGTTCTCCGTGACTAAGAGCACAGAGCTGCACAACTGCCAGACAGGGGGGAGGAGGAGAGACCTGAATTAGCGCCGGCAGATGCAGCCACCCGAAGCCTCTTCTCACTGGCTGCAGTCTCCTCACTTCTTCTGCTCTCTGCCTGTGCCTCAGCCCGCCCGACAACACACGCCACACTGCAGAATGAGGAAGTGTTCAGTGTGTAACGTGACGTCAGGACCATGATGCACCAGGGCCCGCAAATTAAAGGTACAGTGCCCATTTCTCTCTGCCGGATACATTAACAACGCTGTAGGTGTAACTTTAAATCACCACAGTGTTGTTATGTATCTGGTCTGCGGCAGCTTTAAACAAAATATCCCAGGGGCCCGATGAGCATTAGCAAAGAGAGGGGGGCCCGCCCAGACCGGGCTGCCAGCGTGTGCGGGCCCCCCTTTTTGCTTCAGCTCATCGGGCCTCATACTGTAGTGATGGCTGTAATGCCCTGATGGCGGCCCTGTGCTCCGTACACCTCGTACACACACGGCTCTGCTACATCCACCCTGTAAACCCCTCCTGACCCCACACATAAACTTTCCCTCATCCAGCACCATGACAACCAGCACAGCAGAGTCCTGCATACACTGAGGCCCCTGATCATGTGACCCCTGACTCCTCCCCTCCTGTGACCTCATCACAGGTCCTGTGTGCAGCACAGAACAGCCATATATATCTGGGGTTGTGACTGAGCCCTAGTGGACAGAGGGACCAGGACCTTTCTATATATAAGGCCGGGGTCACACTACAGTAGAATACAGAAAGTGCTATGAGAGAAAACATCACATAGCACTTGGACAAGTGTTAATCTATGGGGCAGCTCACATCACTGTATTTTTTCTCAGACGTATTTTATGTGCGTGTAAAATCACAGCATGCTGCAATTGTACGCGTATATCGTTCCATCTCGCCAATGCAAGTCTATGTGTGCGAGAAAACCTCGGACACCACACCGACCATTCGTCTAGCTTGCGACAAATACGCACACATTTTCCTCATTTCAGCCCATTGAGCCATTAAATTAAATGGGAAAAAGCAGTGAGAAATGTGAAGCCATACGGATGTCATACGGATACATACCGTAGGTGTGAGAAAATCGCATCATCACATTGCAAACGCATTACAAACGGATGACCATACAGAGAACACTTGTGCGACTCTCGGCCGGGAGACTTGGACCGATTTTCCATACGCTTAGTGTGACCCTGGCCTAAGATGCTAAATCCCAGTGGCTGCCTGACACTTACTGTATATAGATATATATATATAAATGTAATGCAGGTAATTGGACATTGTGCAGATAGACACGAGGCAGGAGCAACCAATGAACTATTTATTTTCTTCACTATGATTGGAGCTTGCAGTAGTGAAGCAGTTAAACAGCATAAATAGGGTAATCGCAAGTAGGTTCTGCAATGCAGCACATATAATGAGTTTTATAATTAGACAGAAAAGGTATCTCCAGGATTGTACTAGTGTTCCTCTGACAGGGGCAATACACCCATCCCTGTGGGAGCTAATATGGGGTTTGGTATCTTGACCTGCACAGGTCTGACATTCAGGCCTTGACCGGTGTAGATCGGGTCCTCGGTTCTTGAACGGCGTACTATAGGCTCTGGATCGCATTTGCAAGCAGCCAGTACCCTGCTGGCACAGGTTTCCAGTTGCCGCCTGTCATTCTGGATGCAGCTTCTCCTGTGCATGCCTTCACCTCTCTCTCTGCACCAAAACCGGCTCCAGTTTGGCGTGCAGACCTTTTATATCCAGAAGCTCTGTCATAAGTGGCAACTCTGTCGGTCCCAAAGGCACAGTGATCCAGCCCTTCTCATCTCCAAGGGCTCACGTTCTGGGGACCTCATTTCAGTAGTCCACTCTGTTTCAGAAGAACAAGTCCGGAGCATATTCTAGTTCAATACCCGAGGTGGTGCTTCTTTGTCGCCCTCAAGCCGGACCCCATAGCCTGGATTATCCGGGTGAATCCTCCTTACTACTCAGTAAGGTACTGCTTGCCAACGGTGATCCAGCATATTCTTGGACGCTTGGCCCACACTAGCATGTGGTCTCCTGGCTGGAGCTATTCACCCTGCATCGGGGGTCGTCCTGAACACCTCCCGAAACTTCTGTTTGACCAGATGCCTCACTGTCTGGTGTCGGTGCTCTCGGCCCCAAGTACGCGGACTGTTCCTTGGGCAGGGCTCTTCCGATTCAAGCTCTAGCTCGGTAAACTCCCATCCATTTTGCCCAAACATCAACATATATGGCTTGTAACCAGTAGTCTCGTGAACTCAATTATTGTAGACCCACACCAACTCGAAGATGAACTCGGGCCACTTCATTTTCTTGTCTTCTTTTAACGTTCATACAGTAGTGTTCAAAATAATAGCAGTCCAATATGACTAACCAGATTAATCACTGTTTTTGGTATAAATTATATTACCACATGTTAAACAATTTACCAGTTGGTATTTATAGGACTAAAAGACCCACTTTTTTCCCCAAAAATTTTTTCTGGAAAATGGGTGTGTGTTTATAGTTGGAATGTACTTACCAGTAGTTTAGCGGCATGGACAACAACAGTCGCACTCAAGAAAAAAGTCTTGAAATTTCTTTGCCAAACAAACGTGGTTTTTTATTGTGAGCAAACACCAGTTTAAGGGATATCACCGCAGTATTTACAAAGTATTTCAAAGTTTCAGGGTAACGTTTCGACCCGCCGGGTCTTTCTCAAACCCCACTTTAAACAAGTAGAAATCATGAAGGGCACAGATCCCTGGAGAGAAGCAGGAGTCCCGTTAGGGGCTGAAATGTGGCTGTAGCACCTGCACACACTGCAAGTTTGACCCCCCTTCTCTCTTCCTCCTCTGCACTCGTACATACCACACACAAAGCCCTATGGCAGAGACACGGTGCAACTTAAAACTAATGTGGGAGCAGGGTGTGGCTTTTAAAATACAGACGACCAATCCCCTCTAGCCACTCGTTCCCCCTCCCTTCTCACTCAGGAATGCCTTTGTTAGATGGACTCAAGAACGTAAATTCTGAGGAAAGGGTGCATATCATTACTCAGCCCACTTAGTAAAGTCTGGATGAGAGGGCATATCTTTACACCATCTGAGTTGTGCTTTATAGTCTTTGTCAAGGAAGCGAGCTAACTGCAGCCCTGCAAGCTGTCCTGATGATGCACCTTGATGTAACTCCTGAGCACACGGCCGCCATGATGATGCCAGGATATAATGACCTGTAAGTGTTCTATTCTATTCTAATCCTTATTTTATTTGTAATTGCAATGTACATATGATTTTGTCTTCTTTATAATATCTTTTATACTTTGTAAACACTGGCTAACTTTTTATGGAGTAAAATATATAATTTACTAGCTGTCTCTTCCTGCTCTATTATACGAACTGTTGCTTTCTCTGAAGTGAATCCCGCTACTGATTTGGGTTGGCTCCGGACCCGTTAACCTTTGGGAGAATCTGAGCTGGTGGCAGCATACTTTGTTCTGTGCGATTGGGAATCTTTGTAGTGACGGTGGCGTTGATAATTATTGTTCCTGCCTGTGTGGGAGTAGTTATATTGCCCTCACTGCAGCGTGCCCAATAGCCAGTACATAGCAGGCAGCCTTTCTGGTGACTAATTACCCTAGGTGCAGTACCTAATCTGACCCAAGGGTAAGGGGGCGCCAGAGAGCTGCAAGTCCCAAACTGGAACTGGGAAATGGGATATAGATAAATCCCCTTCAGAAGGAACCAGGGGCATCCAAACAACCCCATTCTGTGACAAATTGGTGTGAGTAGTGGGGATGATAAAGATATCCTCTCCGGGATCTCTGACATATTGGTGGGATCCGCGACTGTAAAGACTCTGGATTCCTTGTTTATCTGTGGTGTTTTATTGCCATTTTCCAAGATGGCATCTGCTGCCTCAAATCTGCTCATGTGATCTGACTTCCTTGTCTTTATAAGCCTGGCTTGCTTCATACTGCTTGCTTGTGTATTCTGCCTGAATCCCTGGCTTGTGCTGCAAGAGACTTTCCCTCTCCAGATACTCCGGCTCCGCCTATTCAGCTAACCTTCTCAGCTCTCAGAGGTTCTCCTGCATTACTCTGCATTCTTCTCCTACCTGCTGGGACATGTAAGCTCATCCTGCTACAGCTAAGCTTGTTTGATTTCCACTGCTGGTTTATTTGACTGTTTCTGGACTCTAAGCTCTGCACTGCTTCTGGACTCTTTGCTAATACTGCCAGCCCTGGTATGAACTGTGTCTTATGATCTGCATTTCCCCAGAAAGTGCTATGCCCATAAGACTTTGCCTGCAGTCAAGCTGCAAACAAACTATTCCTTAGGCCAGTCTCACACGTCCAGATAATTCCGGTACCGGAAAAATAGGTACCGGAATTATCCGTGTCCGTGTGTCTGTGTGCTCACGTGGCACATCAGTGCATCCGTGTGCCGACTGGGTACCACACGCACCGTGCAGGAGACAGCGCTACAGTTAAGCGCTGTTCCCTGCATCTGGTGCTGAAACCGCCATTCATTTCTTCTCTCCAGCAGCGTTCGCTGGAAAGAAGATATGAAAAAGCTTTTTTTTTTTTGGTGTTTAAAAAAAAGATCCCTGTCCCCAACCCCCTCCGACCCCCTGTGCTTTCCCCCCCCCCCCCCCCGCTGCTAATAAAATACTTACTGGCTCCCTCGCTGCTTCCTCTCCTCGCCGCAGCTTCTCCTGTATGAGCGGTCACGGGGTGCCGCCCATTACAGTGATGAATATGCGGCTCCACCCCTATGGGAGAGAAGAAATGAATGGCGGCTTCAGCACCACGCTGGGGGGACAGCGCTTACTGTAGCGCTGTCTCCTGCACGGCACACGGACTGCACACGGACAACATCCGTGTGCGGTACGTGTTTTACATGGACCCATTGACTTTAATGGGTCCGTGAAATACGTGCGCTCCCATGGAACACTGACATGTCTCCGTGTTTTCCAAACGGACACACGGTCCGTGAAAACACGCTGACATGTGCAGAGACACATTGATTTTAATGTGTCTACGTGAGTCAGTGTCTCCGGTACGTGAGGAAACTGTCACCTCACGTACCGGAGCCACTGACATGTGAAACCGGCCTCAGAAGGACCGAGTTTGCCATCCATTTGAACTGTTGTGCACATGCTGCACCCACGTTTGTGTGTTTGAATATTGACTTTTCCTGCAGCCGAGCTGCAAGGAACTTATCCTGATTTCACCTTATTTGCTGTGTTTTGAACTTGCTCACGCTTTGCACCAGTGTTTGTTTTGAATAATACAGACTTATCACTATATTTGGTTCTGTTGCTTATTTGTCTCAAACCAAGAGATTCCTGAGTGTTCCACTATAATTGTTACAGCGACATTGTTGGCAGCACGGTGTGAACCGTGACAGCATGTTTTTTTAGTCTGTGTAGTAGAATTATTAATTGAAAGGGGATGTATGCAAAATAATAGCAGTGAGGAGTGAGCAATTAGTGAGGTCAATCATTCTGTGAAGAAACAAGTATGAATCAGGTGGCCCTTATTTAAGGGTGATTCCAAGACATGTACATGCATTTCTCCTTGAAAGCCTGAGAAATATGGGTTGTTTGAGACATTGTTCATAAGTACAGCGTACTTTGATTAAAAAGTTGATTGGAGAGGGTAAAACTTATAAAGAATTGCAGAAAATGATAGTCTTCAGTAGTAGTGTACTCGTTGCTTGGGTTTTCCCGAGCACGCTCAGGTGGTCTCCGAGTATTTGCAACTGCTCGGCGATTTAGTTTTTATTGACCCAGCTGCATGATTTACAGCTGCTAGCCAGCCTGAGTACATGTGGGGGTTGCCTGGTTGCTAGGGAATCCCCCCATGTATTCAAGCTGTAAATCATGCAGCTGAGGCAACGAAAACAAAATCTCCGAGCACTTAGAAATACTCGGAGATCACTTGAGCGTGCTCAGGAAAACCCGAGCAACGAGTATACTCGCTCATCACTAGTCTTCAGCTAAAATGATCTCGAATGCTTTAAAATGGAAAGTCAAACCAGCGAGATGTGGAAGAAAACGGAAGACTGCCATTCGAATGGATGGAAGAATGGCAAAGACTCAGTCAATGATCAGCTCCAGGATGATCAAAGACAGTCTCAAGTTAACTGTGAGTACTGTGACAGAAGATGCCTGTGTGAAACTAATCTCTGAGCAAGAAGTACCAATAAAGTCTCACTGTAAAAAAAAAAAAGAAAAAGTACTGAAGAGTAGGGTTGAGCGACTTTTACTTTTATAGGATTGGGTCGGGTTTCACGAAACCCGACTTTTTCAAAAGTCGGGTCGAGTGAAATCGGCCGATCCTATAAAAAAGTCGGGGTCGGCCGAAACTCGAAACCCAATGCAGTGCAGTATATTCCTATTAGGTATATACTCACCCTTGGACACGCCCTGCTTCTTTCCGGCAGCCTTCCTTCCTAAGAATCAGCACTTGCAGGACCTTGCGGTGACGTCGCGGCTTGTGATTGGTCGCGTGAGCGGTCACGCGACCAATCACAAGCCGCGACGTCACCGCAAGGTCCTGCAAGCGCTGATTCGAAGGAAGAAAGGCTGCCGGTTAGTACCAGGGCGTGTCAGAGGGTGAGTATAGCAATATTTTTTATTTTAATTCTTTATTTTACACTTAACTATGGATTCCGATACCGATTTCCGATATTGCAAACATATCGGAACTCGGGATCGGAATTCCGACACCAGATTCAGAAGATCGCCGACTTCATGGCCGACCCCACACAGGGGTCGGGTCGGGTTTCATGAAACCCGACTTTGCCAAAAGTCGGCGACTTCTGAAAATGGCCGACCCGTTTCGCTCAACCCTACTGAAGAGGATAGCGGAGAAACATTTTGTGGACTGATGAAAGTAAAATTGTTCTTTTTGGGTCCAAGGGCCGCCGACAGTTCGGCAGATGGCCCACAAACTCTGCATTCAAGCCACAGTACACTCTGAAGACAGTGAAGCATGGTTATGCAAGCATCATGATATGGGCATGTTTAACTATGGTGCTGGACCTATTTACCGCATAACAGGGATCATGGACCAATTTGCATATATTAAAATACTTGAAGAGGTCATGTTGCCTTACGTTGAAGAGGATATTCCCTTGAAATGGGTGTTTCAACAAGACAACAAGCAAAATATTGGTTCCAGTCAAACAAAATTGAAGTAATGGAGTGGCCAGCCCAATCCCCGAACCTTACTCCGATAGGACACTTGTGGGGTGACATTAAAAATGCAATTTCTGAGGCAAAGCCAACAAATGCCAAAAAATTGTGGAATGTAATCAAAGCAACCTGGGCTGGAATAAGTTGACAGGTGCCAGAAGCTGATTGACTCTATGCAACATAGATCAGAAGCAGTTCTAAAAAACGGTGAGTATACAACAAAATATTAGGTTAGTGGTTAACAAGAATGCTAAATCCACAATAAAAGGTACATATTGTGAGTTTGTAAAGACAAATGCAGACATTGTAATTTTTTAGAACAGCCCAATGTTAATTTTTGTTTTCTGTAAAGTAGTTAAAAATTATATACATTTCTCTTCATATTGGGAATTAAAAATCAGTGTGCAATGTTCCCAATGCATGGAAATAAAAACTAGTATAAAGATTTTGTGATTAACTCTTGTTTTTGAACACTACTGAAGCACACCTTCCATCTACACGGACGGATAGGCTTCCACGACCCGTGAACAGAGAGTTTTGCAAGCGGGGTAAGCGTTAAGCCATAGGGGCTGCATCTAATGATTCACATATTTCACTGCAACACTCCGCTCTGTTTTTATCCTATTTTCTTTAGCGGCTTTCATTTTGCGGTATTATTATTAGCTATTTATTGGTGAAGATCCACACTGCACACTCTTATGTTGAGGGGCAAATAGAGCTAGAGTATTTGCACGTAGCTCCTTTATTTAAATGGTGCAGTTAGGCTAGGTTCACATTACGTTATGTGAACCCGTTTAACGGACTATGTTACACCGCGGCATAACACGGTGTAACGTAGTCCATTAACGCCACCATTGCTTGTAATGGCAAACGCATCACTAGCGTACGCCCACATTGGGCGTGCGTTAGCGATGTACCGTCATTTGAGTGACGGACCTCGAACGCTGCTTGCAGCATTCACGGTCCGTTCCTCGCTAGCGCAGATCGGGCATCTGCGCAAGCGGGATCGGCAAACGCGATCCCTTTTGGGACATTGCGTTAGCACAGTCCGTAGCTCTATGCGCTAAACGGACTGCCCTAACGCAATGTGACCCTAGCCTTATTCATCTTACATATTCTGTTTTTTCCTTCAATAGAGGATTAAGCAAAAGCATATTGATGTGTTATTTGGTTTACTGAATTTGGTTCACCGATTGACAATAACCCATTTAATAATCATTTAGTGATACTTAAGAGCAATTTATACTGTATAAGGACTAGCACGACAAACATTTTTCTAGAATCACAGAAATTCCCACTGCTTTGTACTGAGCGAGGAGGAACGGAAGCCCCGGAGCGACCACCGAGCCGTTTACCTTTGAATTTGTAAACACTCTGCTCCTAGCAGGACTACGGCACTAGGACCCGCCCGCACAGATGTCTGCAGGGGCGCTAGTCAGCAGCCTGCACACAACACAGGGCTCCTGAATACAATAGTCCAGCGGGACATTTCTGCTGCCTGAATGTGCTGCAGTACAATGCTTACCTAACTGCACGTAGAAGCAGGTACGTTTATCAGGTGCATGGTTGTGGATTGGCAGTGAGGCAGACGGCTACCTGAAGGACTCCTGCACTGTAGTGTATGTGCTTGTAGGTGGCTGCAATGTGAAGGACGTGGAAGCAACAGCAGCCGGAAGACTAAGGTGGGAAAGTGGGTGGGGGGTAAGACGGAGGGAAGGTGGGTCTTCGGGCCGACCCCGGACCTAAAAAGTAAAAAAACGTACTTAGTTGGTGCCTCCCCCCGCTTCCTGACTATAACCAGCAATGAATGAAGCTAGCAGTGGGTTTATATAGTTAAAGGGAGTGGTCACAAGGTGCTGCAGCTCAGTACTCAAGCTTCAAGTTCACAGCCAGAAGAGAAAGCGTCCTTAACCATTTCAGCAATGAATGAAAGTAAATCCACTCCAATTCAAGGTAAACGACCAATGGATCCTAAAGAGGAACTGCGATTTAATAAACATTGTGACCTTCTAATCCCAGATCCTTCAGGAGTCATATCAGGACATGATACACCCGTGACAAGTGGGCTAGTAGATGATGATGTCATCAAGATATATCAGGGTTGCCTCAAAATTTAGCATTAATTCTATAGCATCGTCCCTGGTGAGATTTTCTGGCATCACATAAACTCGTACTACTTTTCCCAGGGCGTCAACTGTAGGCTTCCAATGCCCAAGTTTATTCAGTACATGGGTACATATCCTTCCGAACGGTGGCCAGGGTGTGAGCAACCAATAGTCCAGAGATCGCTTTCTCCTCCTCTATAGGTTCAATTTGGACATGCACTCCTTCTAATAACACATGAGCCAGTATCGGCATGGTCAGTTTTGTTTGTCCCTCAGGTAAAGTCACTGTAGCTTCCGGTGGTATCAACATTTTGCCGAGGTGCTGGGAGGCAGCAATAAACTTCTCAGTTTGACTGAGCACACAAGCTGCTGGAGTACTTTATTACTGGCTTGGTCATGAGCGGCGTGGGTCCAACTGTTTCTGTCTGGGCCATCAGCCAAGAACTGCCCTATTGCTTCAACACATTCACATCATACATATAGTAGATGACCAGATCGCCTATATGTAGCTGAATTACTCCCTTGCTATAAGCATTGACCACTGGGCAGCGCTAACAGCAAGCCAGCAGTGACAACCACAGAGGTCTCCAGGAGACCTCTGGTTGTCATGCCAACCCACCAGTGACCCGCGATCACGAGACGGGGGTCACCGGTGGGCAGATTTCCAGTGTAATTGCCGGAAGCGCTTGTTAAATGCCGCTGTCAGAGTTTGACAGCGGCATTTATTGGGTTAATAGCCATGGGTGTATCACGATTCTACCTGCGGCTATTTGAGCACATGTCAGCTGTTCAAAACAGCTGACATGTCCCGGGAAAGATGTGGGCTCACTGCCAGACATCGGGTGTAAGTGTACGCCAATGTCGGAAAGAGGTTAACCTCAGTCCAGGTAATCTGTCTTTCAGAAACAATATCTTTGGAGCATTTGGCCCTTCTTTCTGGTGTTCGGAACCCCAGGATGTGCTTCTCGATCGTTTGGTGGGTTAGTTTAACAGATGCCCCCTTTGCCTTCGTTCCCGATTTGGACAGTCTCGTTATGTGTCCCCTTCCTCCGCAGGTCCAGCATTCGACCACATGTTCTGATTGATGACAGGAGCCTTCCTGCTCTGACGTTTCTTCATACCAGGCCATGGGGGAAGATGTGACGTCAGCGGGAGTCCCCTTCATATTATGCCACTCGCCTCCAATTTCCTGTATTTCTAGGTGCAGCTCTCGGGCCCAGTCAGGCTCTCTATTTGTTGTTCCACGGGTGGCCACCTCATGGTTGTGTACCGCACCAGTCAAGATAGGGGCTTCACATTCTAGGATACTCTATACAATTCGTGCCTGACTCCTATGGACAAAGGGTTAAAATTGAGCGGCAAAGTGTCTTGAGTAGTGGTTATATCCCGTTATATGGGGGCATTAAATTGGCAGCATATAATAATAGGGTTAGGATAATTGTTATGATCAGGTGACCTTGGAGCAGCATGAAAACTTTCACTGGAGTAGGTGGTAACTATACTGACCGCAAACCCTGATCTTAACACCGCAACTAGAAGTAGCTGTGGGGTGTGCCTAACAAAACCTAGACACCTCGACACAGCCGGAGGACTAATTACCCCTATAGATGGAAATAGGAATTCTACCTTGCCTCAGAGCAGAACCCCAAAGAATAGACAGCCCCCCACAAATAATGACTGTGAGTAGTAGAGGAAAAGACACACGCAGGCAGAAAACAGGATTTAGCAAATGAGGCCACAATAGCTAAATAGGAAAGGATAGGACAGGATACTAAGCGGTCAGTATTAAAAATCCTTCCAAAAATATCCACAGCAGAAAATACAAAAACTCCCACCATCTAACTAAAGATGGGGATCATATATCTGCAACTCCAGAGAATCCAACAAGACTGAGAAAACACTGACACAGTCTAAGCTGGACAAGAGAAAAACAAATGAATAGCACAGAATATAAGCACACTGCATGTGTGCCACAGAAAAAGAAACAGACACTTATCTTTGCTGAATTGGCAGCTAAGCAGGAGAAGCCAGAAAGTGGTCCAACACTTCCCAAGAAACATTGACAACTGGCAAGGACTAATGAATCCTGCACACCTAAATATCCCAGTCAGAACTGCAATCAGCAGAAACATCTGGCCAGGACTGCGACTCAGAGACAACTGCATTCCCACCTACAACCACTGGGGGGAACCCAAAAGCAGAATTCACAACAGTACCCCCCCTTGAGGAGGGGTCACCGAACCCTCACCAGGGCCCCCAGGACGATCAGGATGAGCCAGATGAAAGGCACGGACCAAATCAGCAGCATGGACATCAGAGGCAAAAACCCAAGAATTATCCTCCTGGCCATAACCCTTCCATTTGACAAGGTACTGAAGCCTCTGCCTCGAAAAACGAGAATCCAAAATCTTCTCAACCACATACTCCAACTCTCCATCAACCAACACAGGGGCCGGAGGATCAACAGAGGGAACAACGGGCACCACATATTTCCGCAACAAAGATCTATGGAAGACATTATGGATAGCAAAAGAGGCCGGAAGCGCCAAACGAAAAGACACAGGATTAATAATCTCAGAAATCTTATAAGGACCAATAAACCGAGGCTTAAACTTAGGGGAAGAAACCTTCATAGGAACATGACGGGAAGACAACCAGACCAGATCCCCAACCCGAAGCCGGGAACCAACACACCGACGACGGTTAGCAAAACGTTGAGCCTCCTCCTGAGACAACACCAAATTGTCCACCACATGAGGCCAAATCTGCTGCAACCTGTCAACCACAGAATCCACACCAGGACAGTCAGAAGGCTCAACCTGCCCAGAAGAAAAACAAGGATGAAAACCAAAATTACAGAAGAAAGGCGAAACCAAAGTAGCCGAACTAACCCGATTATTAAGGGCAAACTCGGCCAATGGCAAGAAGGCCACCCAATCATCCTGATCAGCAGACACAAAGCATTTCAAATAAGTCTCCAAAGTCTGATTAGTTCGCTCTTGTCTGAGGATGAAATGCAGAAGAAATAGACAAATCAATGCCCAGCCTAGCACAAAAGGCCCGCCAAAACCTAGAAACAAACTGGGAACATCTGTCGGACACAATATTCTCCGGAATACCATGCAAACGAACCACATGCTGAAAAAACAACGGAACCAAATCTGAAGAGGAAGGCAATTTAGGCAAAGGCACCAAATGAACCATCTTAGAGAACCGGTCACAAACAACCCAGATAACAGACATCTTCTGGGAGACCGGAAGATCAGAAATAAAATCCATTGAAATATGCGTCCAGGGCCTCTCAGGGACTGGCAATGGCAAAAGCAACCCACTAGCACGGGAACAACAAGGCTTGGCCCGCGCACAAGTCCCACAGGACTGCACAAAAGAACGCACATCACGCGACAAAGAAGGCCACCAAAAGGACCTACCAACCAAGTATCTGGTACCAAAAATGCCAGGATGACCAGCCAACACGGAACAGTGAACCTCAGAAATCACTCTACTAGTCCATCTTTCAGGAACAAACAGTTTCCCCACAGGACAGCGGTCAGGTTTATCAGCCTGAAATTCCTGAAGAACCCGTCGTAAATCAGGGGAAATGGCAGAAAGGACCACCCCTTCTTTCAGAATACCGACCGGTTCTAAGACCTCAGGAGAATCAGGCAAAAAACTACTAGAGAGGGTTCAGCCTTAATATTCTTAGAACCCGGAAGGTACGAGACCACGAAATCAAAACGGGAAAAAAACAAGGACCATCGAGCCTGTCTAGGATTCAGCCGTTTGGCAGACTCGAGGTAAATCAGATTCTTATGATCCGTCAAGACCACAATACGATGCTTAGCTCCCTCAAGCCAATGTCGCCACTCCTCAAACGCCCACTTCATAGCCAACAACTCCCGATTGTCGACATCATAATTGCGTTCAGCAGACGAAAACTTACGGGAAAAGAAGGCACATGGTTTCATTAAGGAACCAACAGGATCCCTCTGAGACAAAACGGCCCCTGCCCCAATCTCAGAAGCGTCAACCTCAACCTGAAACGGAAGAGAAACATCCGGTTGGCGCAACACCGGAGCAGAAGTAAATCGACGTTTAAGCTTCTGAAAGGCAGAGACAGTCGCAGAGGACCAATTCGCCACATCAGCGCCTTACTTCGTCAAATCAGTCAAGGGTTTAACCACGCTGGAAAAATTAGCAATGAAACGGTGATAAAAATTTGCAAAACCCCAAAATTTCCGAAGTGTGGGCTGAATCCAATCATGAATGGCCTGAACCTTAACCAGATCCATCTCTATAGACGAGGGAGAAAAAATAAAGCCCAAAAAAGAAACCTTCTGCACCCCAAAGAGACACTTAGACCTTTTCACAAACAAAGCATTGTCACAAAGGATCTGAAATACCATCCTGACCTGTTGCACTTGAGACTCCCAATCATCGGAAAAAATCAAAATATCGTCCAAATATACAATCAAGAATTTATCAAGATAAGTCCGGAAGATATCATGCATAAAGAACTGAAAAACAGATGGAGCATTAGAGAGTCCGAATGGCATCACAAGGTATTCAAAATGGCCTTCGGGCATGTTAAACGCAGTTTTCCATTCATCACCCTGCTTAATACGAACAAGATTATATGCCCCCCGAAGGTCAATCTTCGTAAACCAACTAGCTTCCTTAATCCTAGCAAATAAATCGGAAAGCAAAGGTAAAGGGTATTGAAACTTGACCGTGATCTTATTCAAGAGGCGATAATCAATACAGAGTCTCAAGGAACCATCTTTTTTAGCAACAAAAAAGAACCCCGCTCCCAACGGTGAAGAAGATGGTCGAATATGCCCTTTCTCCAAAGACTCCTTAATATAGCTCCGCATGGCGGTATGTTCAGGCACAGACAGGTTGAAAAGTCGACCCTTAGGAAACTTACAGCCTGGAATCAAGTCAATAGCACAATCGCAGTCCCTGTGCGGTGGAAGGAAACTGGACTTGGGCTCATCGAATACATCCTGAAAATCAGACAAAAACTCTGGAATTTCAGAAGAGGAAGAAGAGGAGATTGACATCAAAGGAACATCATTATGAACCCCCTGACAAACCCAACTAGTCACAGACATGGACTTCCAATCCAACACAGGATTATGTACCTGCAATCACGGAAAACCCAGCACGATAGCATCATGCAAATTATGCAACACCAGAAATCGAAAATCTTCCTGATGGGCTGGCGCCATGCGCATGGTCACCTGTGTCCAAAACTGGGGCTTATTTTTAGCCAAGGGTGTAGCATCAATGCCCCTTAAAGGAATAGGGTTCTGCAAAGGCTGCAAGGGAAAACCACAACGCTTGGCAAACTCAAAGTCCATTAAGTTCAAGACGGTGCCTGAATCCACAAACGCCATGACAGAAAATGATGACAATGAGCAGATCAAGGACACAGATAACAGAAATTTAGGTTGTACAGTACTGATGGTTATTGAACTGGCGATCCTCTTTGTCCGCTTAGGGCAGACAGAAATGACATGAGAAACGTCGCCACAATAATAACACAACCTATTCTGACGTCTGAAACCTTGTCGTTCCGTTCTAGACAGAATCCTATCACACTGCATTGGCTCAGGAATTTGCTCTGAGGATAACGCCACAGTGCGCACAGTTCTGCGCTCCCGCAAGCGCCGGTCAATCTGAATGGCCAGAGACATAGAATCACTCAGACCGGAATGCGTGGGAAACCCCACCATAACATCTTTAACGGATTCAGAAAGACCCTTTCTGAAAATTGCCGCCAAAGCATCATTATTCCATTTAGTCAACACCGATCATTTTCTGAATTTCTGACAATACAATTCTGCTGCCTCTTGACCCTGAGACAGGGCCAACAAGGTCTTCTCAGCTTCATCCACAGAACCAGGTTCATCATATAACAATCCCAAAGCCTGAAAAAAGGAGTCTACATCAAGCAAAGCCGGATTCCCAGATTCCAGGGAAAATGCCCAATCCTGCGGGTCGCCACGCAGCAGGGAGATGACGATTTTAACCTGCTGAATGGAATCACCGGAGGATCGAGGTCTCAAAGCAAAAAACAGTTTACAGTTGTTTTTAAAACTCAAAAATTTGGACCTGTCACCAAAAACAAATCAGGAGTAGGAATCTTCAGTTCTAAAACAGGAGTCTGAACAATATAATCAGAAATAGTTAACGAAAAAATACACTGGCGCTATAACTCAAGATATACGCTCCACAAGTGCCGCTGGTACCTCTGTCAGATGATGTGCCCAATCCGACAACCAAGTACGAAAGACCAATATAAAACAATTGGAAGTACCGCGCTACAGGTGGCTAGGACCAGGTGCCGTCCGTGATCCCAGAGTGACAACCAGAAACTCCTTAAGATCGTGAGCGGCAGCTACTACTATCTGTCCACTTTGCCGATTATCATATGCTTAGAAAAGAAGGGATGCATAGATCCTCTATGTGTGTAAGGCAACTAATTGTGGCCTAATTGTGGCTCTCCTGCTGAGCTTGTATTGTAATTCTGATATACCGCAATAGTAAGTGGTAACTAATGATATTCTGTTACCTACTGGATACAGCCGTATGAAGATCGTGGAGCGGCTGGGCTGCTTGCGTCGGGTTCAGATGTCGGACCTGTACACCTAAGAATCTGCTGTGTCAGGAAGCTGATCCCGTCCGCTTAGAAGGTGAGTATGCGGGTGCCAGCCTTGGTCAATGTCGGTGGCTGTGGGTACTGCAGGTGGAGACTGCGGTAGCTACGTGTAGCGCCAGAGGCGTCCCTGGATACACGTGGAAAAATGGCCGACACTGCAGAGCAGTGAGTGAAGTCACTGGCCTATGGAGCCTCAGTAGGGCCAACTCAAACCTACGCGTTTCAAAGTGTCACGCACTCCTTCATCAGGGTTACCGCCCACTGACTCCAGCCCCATATATATAGGTACCCTGCTCGTACCCCGCTGTGCACTAACACCTACACAAAGCTGCACATTCCTATCCATACATGGTCCCCCATACAATATTCGCAACCTTACGTTTTTACCCCCCTCCACTGCGTGGAAGCCGGTACACGATCGCCCGCTATGTGGAATATATATATATTTGCCATTTACCAGTATGGCTGACAAATATCCCAAAAAGTCAGTTTACTAGAATACGCCGTAATTGCTCTAATCTGGCAGATTTTAATGAGGAAGCCAAGTATTTAACTGAGCAATTCCTGGAAAAAGGGTATCCTGAACCATTGTTGAAGAAAGCCCAGGATGAAATAACTGGAACATCCAGAGAATCTATATTACAAAACAGTAACAAACCTGTTAAGACAGGGGAGGGCCCCATAGAAGAACAAATCCGGAACTTGGCTTTCATTACGCAATTTCATACTGGGCATCAAAGATTTGCCAACATCGTACGTAAACACTGGTCAGTCTTGCAAAGTGACAAGGTGGTGGGGGAATTACTCCCTAGCATTCCCAAATTCATTTACAGGAAAGCCCAGTCCTTGGGACATTTAATAGCCCCGACAACGAAAATGACCCTCACAGATGGATTAGTAGGGAATTCCACCATAACTACACCTAAAGGGGGATTTTTACAGTGTGGTGGTTGTTATGGATGTACACAGACTGCCTTTAGGAAGAATAGAAAACTAACATTCCAAGATGCGGATGGGAAGAAAGGATTCTCCATCAAGGACAATATGTCCTGCCACACCGCTGGAGTGATATATGTAATACAATGCCCTTGTAATAAGCTATACGTGGGACGAACCAAAAGGCAGCTAAAGATCCGCATTAAAGAACACTTTAAGAATATCCAAAAAGGGTTCCTAGAACATCCTCTATCCCGACATTTTAAAGAGAAACATAGGCAATCATTAAAAGGAACTGTCTTTTACGGTATCCAGGTTGTACGCCCAAACAAAATGGGAGGTGATTTTATTAAACAAATGTCAAGAATTGAATCCCAGTGGATTTTTACCCTGGATAGCTTAAAACTGAAGGGCCTTAATTGTGAATTGGAATTATACGCTTTTTAATTCCAATTGCACCACATACTAATTAATATCTACAACCAACACTGCCTGTTTAGTTGTGTTGCCGGTACCGTAGATGGAATAAGCCAGTTTGTAACCCAGGAGCAGATACATGCTCCCAGGGGATTGTTAATATAGTACCCGTTGCCTATTTTTAATGTATACATTTTAGTCACCACAGGGGACGAAAACGTTATTTTATAAGTTCGAATATATAATTTTTATCTAGCCCTCCGCCCCACGTATTTATGTCCAGCCATACCTTTATAGTTTTTACATGTTTATGTTTTTAATAAAAGTGAAGTTTTAACCCGTAGTAGGATAGGTTCCTTTTTAAACGAACCGCACTACATATTTGTAGTAATTAATCAAGCACAATACCAGTAGGTTTTCTAATTTTAAGTATCCAGCACACATGCAAACATAGTTGGATCCAATATACATCAGTAGACATTCTATGTTATTTTAGTATTATATTATTACATTATTTTATATATATATATATATATTCCACATAGCGGGCGATCGTGTACCGGCTTCCACGCAATGGAGGGGGGTAAAAACGTAAGGTTGCGAATATTGTATGGGGGACCATGTATGGATAGGAATATGCAGCTTTGTGTAGGTGTTAGTGCACAGCGGGGTACGAGCAGGGTACCTATATATATGGGGCTGGAGTCAGTGGGCGGTAACCCTGATGAAGGAGTGCGTGACACTTTGAAACGCGTAGGTTTGAGTTGGCCCTACTGAGGCTCCATAGGCCAGTGACGTCACTCACTGCTCTGCAGTGTCGGCCATTTTTCCACGTGTATCCAGGGACGCCTCCGGCCGGGACGTCTCTGGCGCTACACGTAGCTACCGCAGTCTCCACCTGCAGTACCCACAGCCACCGACATTGACCAAGGCTGGCACCCGCATACTCACCTTCTAAGCGGACGGGATCAGCTTCCTGACACAGCAGACTCTTAGGTGTACAGGTCCGACATCTGAACCCGACGCAAGCAGCCCAGCCGCTCCACGATCTTCATACGGCTGTATCCAGTAGGTAACAGAATATCATTAGTTACCACTTACTATTGCGGTATATCAGAATTACAATACAAGCTCAGCAGGAGAGCCACAATTAGTTGCCTTACACACATAGAGGATCTATGCATCCCTTCTTTTCTAAGCATATGATAATCGGCAAAGTGGACAGATAGTAGTAGCTGTCGCTCACGATCTTAAGGAGTTTCTGGTTGTCACTCTGGGATCACGGACGGCACCTGGTCCTAGCCACCTGTAGCGCGGTACTTCCAATTGTTTTATAATCAGAAATACCCTGTACCCTAGCAGCAAGCTGGTCTACACGAGAAGCTAATTCCTGAACATTCATGCTAGCACAAGGCTCTTCAGCCACCCAGAGATAAAGAGGGAGGAGAAAACAAAGTAGACTGAAGAAAAAAAAATGGCTCAAGACCTTTCGTCCCTTCTTCTGAGATGCATTTAACTCATTTTTGGCCAGTTGTACTGTTATGATCAGGTGACCTTGGAGCAGCATGAAAACTTTCACTGGAGTAGGTGGTAACTATACTGACCGCAAACCCTGATCTTAACACCGCAACTAGAAGTAGCCATGGGGTGTGCCTAACAAAACCTAGACACCTCAACACAGCCGGAGGACTAAATACCAGATGGAAATAGGAATTCTACCTTGCCTCAGAGCAGAACCCCAAAGAATAGACAGCCCCCCACAAATAATGACTGTGAGTAGTAGAGGAAAAGACACACGCAGGCAGAAAACAGGATTTAGCAAATGAGGCCACAATAGCTAAATAGGAAAGGATAGGACAGGATACTAAGCGGTCAGTATTAAAAATCCTTCCAAAAATATCCACAGCAGAAAATACAAAAACTCCACCATCTAACTAAAGATGTGGAGCGTATATCTGCAACTCCAGAGAATCCAACAAGACTGAGAAAACACTGACACAGTCTAAGCTGGACAAGAGAAAAACAAATTAATAGCACATAATATAAGCACACTGCATGTGTCCCACAGAAAAAGAAACAGACACTTATCTTTGCTGAATTGGCAGCTAAGCAGGAGAAGCCAGAAAGTGATCCAACACTTCCCAAGAAACATTGACAACTTGCAAGGACTAATGAATCCTGCACACCTAAATATCCCAGTCAGAACTGCAATCAGCAGAAACACCTGGCCAGGACTGCGACTCAGAGACAACTGCATTCCCACCTACAACCACTGGGGGGAACCCAAAAGCAGAATTCACAACAGATAATTACCTCTGTCATCTGGTAGATAAGCCAACCAGGGGAGGTAATCCGCAAGATCTGGTCCTGTCAAATAGACTAGATACAATTCAGATACTGTATACAGGTCAGGGAGCATTTGGTGAGTTTCAATAACATTTTTAATCAAACATTCAAAATGGAAAATGCAAAAATCTGTAACTTTAAGAAAGCTGATTTCAACAAATTAAGGAAAGACTTAATCTAGTAGCATGAGACCATATCGTGGTAACTTAGGATATCAAACATAAATGGGGCATGTTCAAGGAAATACTACTAGAATCCTGTAGAAAACTTATACTCTCTGGTAATAAAATGTCAAGGAATAAAAAGAAACCATTATGGATAAATAAGACAGTACAACATTAGACAAATACAAAGGAAATTCAAAATTCTGAAGGCTGAGAAAACAGTAATAGCATTTCAGGAGTATAAAGATCTAAATAAGAAACGTAAAAAAAGAAATCAAGCTACAAAGTTATCTACAGAGAAACAAATAATAGAGCCTATACATGCAAGGCCAAAATCCACATGCAACACAATCAATGTGGAGGAAATCAGAGAAAAGATTCAGTGTCAGAATAGACAAACTCTAATTAGAAAACATGCACCACCACGAATCAATATATAAAAATATACAACTTTATTGAAATAAATATATTATAAGTACATGGGATGTGACAGGGGTTTAGCCAAAACAAGGGTGGAAACACACAAGGGGACCAGGCACCAGCAGGTGTACATAAGTATAAAGGGTTAATTAGAGTAACTCCATAGTGTGCCAGTAACCAGCATAAGTATACAATCCAAAGTATAAGTGCACACCTTAGAACGACCAGAGATCAGAAGGGCTGTATACCACATCTGAAAAGTAGTAAGAGGAGTATAAAACCCGATCAAAGAGTCATAATATTTACCTGCTGATGTCTGGAGCTCCGTGTGACCCACCGTCACCGTCACCGGTGGGTCTTTCAATAAAGTTGTATATTTTTATATATTGATTCGTGGTGGTACATGTTTTCTAATTAGAGTTAGAGAAACAAATAACCAGCGACATTAAAATGAATGGCAAAAAAATTTATAAATACACCAACGCCAAAAAGAAAAAAAACAGGTGGTATCAGCCCCGATAATAAGATAATTATAGAGGACAACGAAAAGTCACTTTTCATTCGTGTTCACCAATGACTAGTTTGTTTCAGTGATCTTTCAACAAGGCACAAATCAAAGTTCACCACCTAATATAACTAGTTAAACACAAAAAGAAGCATGGTTGCATCTGAGCAAATGAAACATTGACAAATCCCCCAGGCCAGAAGCATTCATCCACAGATACTGAGAGAAATATTATTATTTATTTATATAGCACCGTTGATTTCATTGTGCTGTACATGAGAAAGGGTTTACGTACAGAGTTATAGATATCATTTACAGTAACCAAATTTACAATGGCAGACTAATACAGAGGGGAGAGGACCCTGTCCTTGCGAACTTACATTCTACGGGATAATGGGGAAGAGACAGAAGGTCGGGGGTGCTGCAGCTCTGGTGGTGGTGAGGCAGCAGAATGGTATTGCAGGCCGTAGGCTTTCCTGAAGAGATGGGTTTTCAGGTTCCGTCCGAAGGATCCGAGGGTGGTGGATAATCGGATGTTTTGAGGTGTGGAATTCCAGAGGATGGGGGATATTTGGGTGAAATCTTGGAGGCGATTGTGTGAGGAACAAATAAGTGTGGAGGTGAGTAGGAGGTCTTGGAAGGATCGAAGATTACGTGAGGGAAGATATTGGGAGACTAGTTCAGAGATAAAGGGATGGGACAGGTTGTGGATGGCTTTGTAGATCAGTGTTAGTAGTTTGAACTGGATTAGTTGAGGAATTGGGAGCCAGTGGAGGGATTTGCAGAAGGGAGAAACAGGGGAGGAGAGAGGTGAATTAGCCAGGCAGCAGAGTTGAGGACAGACTGGAATGGTGTAAGAGCAGGGAGGCCACAGAGGAGGATGTGTAAGTAATCGAGGTGAGAGATGATGAGGGCATGCACAAGAATTTTAGTAGATTGTGGGCTGAGGAAGGGGTGGATTCTCGCAATATTTTTGAGTTGGAGGCGACAGGAGGTGGCAAGATTATGGACGTGCGGTTTGGAGGACAAGGCAGAGTCGAGAGTTACCCCGAGGCAGCGGATTTCAGGTGCGGGAGAGAGCGTGATGCCGTTTACCATAATAGATAGATCAAGTAGGGGGGATACGCGAGATGGGTGAAAGATGACGAGTTCGGTTTTGTCTACATTGAGTTTTAGGAAGCGAGAGGTGAAGAAGGAGGATATGGCTGATAGAAACTCTGGGATTCTGGACAGCAGAGAGGTGACATCTGGGCCAGAGAGGGACATCTGAGTGTCGTCCGCATACAGGTGGTACTGGAAGCCATGGGACTTTGAGTTGTCCTAGGCCAGGGGTATAGATGGAAAAAAGTAGGAGCCTAGGACAGAGCCTTGAGGGACTCCAACAGAGAGAGAGAGGGATAAGGATGTTGTATGGGAGTGGGAAACGCTAAATGTGCAGTCGGAAAGGTATTAGGCAATGCAGGACAGGTCAAAGTCTTTGATGCCAAGGGAAAAAAGAATCTGTAGCAGTAGGCAATGGTCGATTGGGTCGAAGGCAGAGGACAGGTCGAGAAGGAGGAGGATGGAGATCTGTCTGTTAGCTTTGGCTGTAAGTCATTAGTAATTTTGGCCAGGGCAGTTTTGGTGGAGTGCTGGGGGCAGAAGCCAGATTGGAGGTTGCAAGGAGAGAGTTAGGCTAGGTTCACACTGCGTTGGTGCAGTCCGTTCAACATATCCGTTAAACAGACTGCACTAACGCAAGTGCCGGCCCTAGCGCAGATGGAGCTTCTGCTAGCTCCATCTGCGCCAGCAGTGACGGACCCGGAAACGCTGCAGCCCGCGTCTCGGGTCCGTCACTCAAATGACGGCACATCACTAGCGCACGCCCATTGTGGGCGTGCGCTAGTGATGCGTTCGCCATTGCAAGTAATGGCGGCGTTAACGGACTACGTTACACCGCGTTATGCCGCGGTATAACGTAGTCCGTTAAACGGATTCACACAACGCAGTGTGAACCCAGCCTTAGATTAGAGGTGGGAGGAAAGTTGACCATGGACATGCTGCTCAAGGGGTTTTGAAGCAAACGAGAGCAGTGATATGGGACGATAGCTGGGCACAGCAGTTGGGTCAAGGTTAGTTTTTTTGAGGATGGGTGTGATGGTGTCATGTTTGAAGGCAGAGGGAAAGGTACCAGAAGATAGCAATAGGTTGAAGAGATGGGCTAGGGCTGAAATGAGCATGTTAGTGAGGTTGGAGAGCAGGTGGGAAGGGATGGGGTCAAGTGCACAGGTGGTGAGGTGTGATTTGGAAAGGAGGTAAGTAAGTTCTTCTTCAGTGATGTTGGAGAGGGAGGTTATTAGGGAAGGGCAGAGGACTGGTATATGGAGTGGTTAGGGTGGTGGAACAGTAAAGGTTTGCTTTGTTTGGTCGATCTTGTTTTTAAAGTAGGTGGCAAAGTCCTCAGAAGATATGAGGGGAGTTGGAGGTGGCATTGGTGGGCGGAGGAGAGAGTTAAAGGTTCTGAACAGTTGTTTTGGGTTGTAGGATGATGAAAATACAAGGTTTGTGAAATAGGTCTGTTTAGCAGAGGTGAGGGCTAATTTGAAGGCAAGTGTAGTGCAGCGCCCCAGAGACCTGGTCGTTGCAGTAATGTCGCTCTGCCGCTAAGGAGGGTGATGTTATGTCTGATTGCACTAAAGGAGTTCATCTGACCAGGTATCACAGCACACATTACACTTCACACTCCGGCCACTAGGGGGAGCAAAAGGCACTATTTATTAGGTCACTCCTCACACTGGTAAAACTAGGGGTTGGACAGGAAGTCAGGGAGAACGCAGCCTGGAAGCGCTCCAGGGAGGACCTGTCAGAACTGGGAATCTGGCAGGTACCTAGCCGAAAGGACAGATTGTTACGGAACCGCGCCTGCACTACCTTGCAGCGGTATCTAAAGAAAGGACACGAAGCGAAGGATATTGTGGACAGTGAGAAAAGAGATCAAGTACAAAAGGAGAGCCAGTAGGAGTCGTGCCCCGAGAACGGCAACATCCTACTGAGGCGCGTAGCCGGTGGCCGGAGCACCGAGGAAGTAACAGTCTCCGCGCCTTACTTGAAACAGCGGCAGGACAGTGAATTACAGGTTGGCTGTCTACCATACATCACCTAAGAAGGACATAGGAGGCAATTGTGGGAGAGGGGCGACACTAGGGTCCCAGAATAACTCCAGGCCTACCTGTCATAAAGGTGCATCCTAGCCATAACAAACCTGGGGGACAAAGAAGAAAGAGATCTAGAAAGAACGAGACCACCATCACCTTTCATTGGACACCCCTTAGCAGGGTCACGGATCGGGTCCAGCCACCGTGATAACCCCGGATCGAGTACCCCGTGGCCCTGTGTCTGGGGGCGCTCCAACTTGGCGTCACAAACAGGATCTACTTAAGCCTGAAGAATCAGGTCATGTGTGCCTTGGAACTGTGATTGAACTGTGACTTATTGCAAAGACTGTGTATTGCTATTTGCCGCCAAAAAATCCGCCATTGCCGCGCCGTGTGGAGCGCGAGGGGAGGAGCCATAGCTTCATGGGTGGAGCCGGCTGGAAAAGAGTGCAGAGCGGAAGACGCGGTAAGGCGCCGATCCCGGAAGGAGAACCCCGACAGGTTAGCAAGGGGGGAAGAACGGCCATGTCAGATCCCGGAGGAGCGGAGGCGGCGGCCACAGCTGCAGACTCGGGAGCACTTCCAGATTCCGTGGTAGACGCAGCCACGGGTCTGGTCTCACCACCGTATGCCGCGGGGCTTGCCGCTCCCATCAACCAGCCAGATACTGCCGCCGCTACAACAGCCATAATCCCCTTCTCTATGCGGTATCTACCAGGCGCCGTCTGGCTCCCGCGATACTTTGGAGAAGCTCATACGTTAACTGATTTTAAAGAGGGGATTTGTAGCCTGCTTGAGTTTTATCCCTTGACGGAGCCTCATAAAGTTCATATGATAACCGCCAACTCTTTGGAGCGGCATTGAGGGAAGTGAAGTCCTGGCCCGCTGCAGATAAGAAAACTGCGCAACAGGTATTTGCCAAGCTTAAAACCACCTTTGACACCCGCACCGCTACGGAAATTAAATTGACGTTCTATGGGTTTAAGCAGAGGCCGCAGGATAGGTTACGGGACTATGCCCTTAATCTTCAGGAGGCGCTGTGGGCCATCAAGCAAAGTGACCCAAACAGCATGCAAGATGAAGATAAACTCCTGAAGGAGCGGTTCGTTGAAGGGCTCCTGTGCAGTAACCAAAGGGCCCAGCTACACTTCCTGGCCATGCAGAACTCAGACCTAACTTTTGCGCAATTCAAAGATAAAGCTATCCAGCCGCGCCACACTTCCCAGGCGTCAAGCCCTCACGTACCACCAGGAGGTGGCGCCGGACGCACCCGTCTCCGCCGAGGCCGATGCCCAGATCCTGGAAGACGACTCCTCTGCAGGACTGCACCTCCAGGTACAGGAACTGACCAGGAGCGTTGCTGCCCTTGCCCGGACCATCCAGTCCCTACAGGAGGCCCCCAAGGAGAAGATCCAGCTGGCTTCCAGACCGGAAGATGTCCCCTGGCAGCGACCAAGGAGAGTTCCATTGACCAGAGGCAGAGACGAGGATCGTTTTCATCGGGATGGACGACCTATCTGCCGCTGCTGCCACCAGGTGGGCCATCTTGCAAGGTACTGTAAACGAGGAACCTCTGGGGCCAAGGGCCAAGCCCCAGGAGTAGAACGCCCAGGCCCGCAAAATTGGAGAGCCAAATACATCGGGGGGCGTCCAGTTCTCCCCATCGTGATCGACGGTATTCCCATTAATGCTTTGCTGGACACCGGTTCCCAGGTGACAACTATGCCCTACATTCTTCATAGACGTTATTGGGAGGACACCGACATTACCCGTGCCCCCGATGATGATTTCACCATAATAGCTAGTAATGGCCAGCCGCTGCCACAAGTGGGGTATAAGGAGGTCACTATTAAGGTGGGGCGGGTAGAATTGGAGGCCCAAGGAATTGTCATTGTTGATATTGACCGACGTGTACGTAACCCCATGATGACCATCGGTACTAATGTCATAGAAAATTGTCTTGCAGAAGTTATTGTCTTGTTGCAGCAAGTAGCAGAGACAGCTGGTTACAGTGAACAACGTGCCTTGCAGAAAGAAATCAGAGCCCTAATGCGGAGACAGCAAGTGGAGCTGACTGGTGGTGAAATTGGCCGGGTCACAGTGAGTGATTCGAACCCCATTGCAATACCCCCAGGATTAAAATGCTAATATGGTGTCGGGCAGCCATAGGCCTCGGGGGTAAAGACTATCAGGCCCTAATAGAACCTGTGTATTCGGAGAATAGGCCTAACCTCCTGACAGCCAGAGGGGTGGTTGACGTCCGCAAGGGGAGGGTGCCGGTACGTGTTCTTAACTGCGGGGAGGAGGAAGTCCACCTAACCAAATATGTCACACTTGCCAAGCTGTTTACTGTTAATAATAGTGTGATACAGGCACCCGGGCCCTTGGCTCCGTCCAAGTCGGCGGAGGACAACGGCTCTGCAGAGCAATCAAAAGATTGGTGTCAAGAATTACATGTGGGCACTGATGCTACTCCATCTCACCAGATACAGGGGGCCTACAGGGTGGTTCACGAGTATGAGCGGGTATTCAGCAAACACCCCCTTGATTTCGGGCTGGTAAAAGGGATTCAACATCACATCCCCACAGGAGATCACCCACCCGTAAAAGAAAGATACCGTCCTGTACCCCAAGCTCATTATCAGTGTGCCAAGGACATGTTGCGAGAGATGAAGGAGGCTGGGGTAGTGAGAGACAGCTGTAGCCCCTGGGCAGCTCCGTTAGTCCTCGTTAGGAAGAAAGATGGCACCATGAGGATGTGTGTGGATTATAGGCAATTAAACCGCATTACACATAAGGACGCATACCCCCTGCTTAGGATAGAGGAGTCCTTGGCTGCGTTAAAGTTTGCTAATTACTTCTCTACCTTAGATCTCACCAGTGGGTACTGGCAGGTTCCCGTGGCAGAGGCAGACAAGGAAAAGACAGCCTTCACGACGCCGATGGGTCTCTGCGAGTTTAACTACATGCCCTTCGGATTGTGTAACGCCCCAGGGACGTTCCAGAGGATGATGGAGTGCTGTTTGGGACACAAGAACTTTGAGACCGTGCTGCTGTATCTGGACGATGTCATTGTCTTCTCTAAGACCTATGAAGACCATTTTAAGCACCTGGCCGAGGTATTTGAAGCGCTGTCCAACTTTGGCTTAAAGGTGAAACCGTCCAAATGCCATCTGCTCAAACCCAAAGTGCAGTACCTGGGGCATGTGGTGAGTGCCGAAGGAGTGGCCCCAGACCCCAACAAGGTCACGGTGATCAAGGACTGGCCGCAGCCCAGTAACCTTCATGAAGTCCGGCAGTTCCTCGGGTTGGTGGGCTACTACTGGAGGTTTATCAAGGACTTCACCAAGAAGGCCGTGCCGTTGCAAGACCAGTTGGTGGCCCAGCCCAAGAAACCCAAGGGTAAGACTAGCCCGTTGGATTGGAACGACGGACTGGAAGGATCGTTCACTTGCTTAAAATCGGCACTGACTGGAGAAGATGCGAGGCAACCCTGTCATTTCCCTGATGAGTCCTAGTTAGGACGAAACACGTCGGGAGCCGCAGCCCAGTAACCTTCATGAAGTCCGGCAGTTCCTCGGGTTGGTGGGCTACTACTGGAGGTTTATCAAGGACTTCACCAAGAAGGCCGCGCCGTTGCAAGACCTGTTGGTGGCCCAGCCCAAGAAACCCAAGGGTAAGAATAGCCTGTTGGATTGGAACGACGGACTGGAAGGATCGTTCACTTGCTTAAAATCGGCACTGACTGGAGAAGATGCGAGGCATCCCTGTCATTCCCCTGATGAGTCCTAGTTAGGACGAAACACGTCGGGAGACGCTATCTGACATGAATGAGGCCGGAAACATTTCTCACATAAAGACATATGGGTGAGATTGTACCATGCTATTTGTGCCACTAGGCATTAAAGCTTTTATGGCTAAGACAGTTTACACCTGTCAATTTTTATTGGAGCATAATATGATTTAAGTACACGTGGAAACCCTATTTATGAAAGGGAGTTTACATTTTCCTGGCATATGTGTATGTGTATGAGATTTGATGGGCTCCATTATGACGGTGTTCTCACGGCCTCTATGCTGCTGAAATTATATATGTTCACTCTTTGAGTTATGGATACGTTGTCAGTTTGGCAAAGTGAAAAGACTGATTATGTGGTTTGAGAGGGTATTCTGAATGTATACATACAAGTAGGGTAATTATGAAGATATGACCCTATGCATCTCTAGTAGATACAGCATAATTCTTAGTACATTATACCACTCTCGCCTTGTCAGCACTTGTTGATATACTGACGTATTCCTCTGTGAGTAACTACTAACAGACGTGCTGGGTCTTTGAGTTCTAACGGACCAGCACGGGTGTGTTAGTTATTCCCTTATACCCTCTTGTGTCTTTAAGAGTGAACGCAAGTTCCTCTTTTTTAATTTTCCCTTGTTTGTACTTCACTTGGTGACGATATCACGTTGATTTGTCTTTTTTAAGCATATTTAATTAAAAGTTAATTTTTAGTCCAATTGCTTCATATATACTATTTTTTTTTTATTATATCCCGCTACAAATACATTGAAGTACTAGCCTACGACCAACCGTTTGTATTGTATACGGACGCCAGCAACGTGGGGCTGGGAGCTGTGCTGTCCCAGGTCCAGAAGGGCAAGGGATGAGTAATCGCTTACGCCAGCAGGAAGCTTCGCCCCACTGAAAGGAACCCGGACAACTACAGTTCCTTTAAGCTGGAGTTCCTCGCCGTCGTTGGGGCTGTGACGGAGAGGTTCAAGCACTATCTGGCCTCAGCAAAATTCACCGTCTTCACGGATAATAATCCACTTACGCACTTGGACACAGCGAAACTCGGCGCCTTGGAGCAGCGGTGGATGGCCCGGTTGTCCAATTACGACTTCACCATCAAGTACCGGGCGGGGCACAAGAATGCGAATGCCGATGCATTATCCCGAATGCCTCACCTACCCGAAACGGAGGAAGATCCAGAAGCATTTGAAGAAGTGGAGCTGCCCGCTTTCCATCGTCCCAAGGCAACTCAGTGTTCCCATCAGGTGGAGAACAGGCACAGAAACAAACAGGGTGCCCCGTTGAATCCCCTGCCCCACCACGGGTGAACAGAGAACCAGGATGGTGACCCTGCGGTCCGTCGGGTGAAAGAGCTCCTAATGCAGGCAGGTTTGCATCCCGGCCCGGATGATCCACCGGAGGCATTACAGTTGTGGAAGGAGAGGGGCAAACTGTTTATTCACGATGGCAAGCTGTGCCGAAGGAGCTTCGACCCCCGCACTCATGAATTGGTGTGGCAGATTGTGGTCCCCAGACAAGATGTGCCAATGGTCCTGGGAGCGTACCACGATGGGGCAGGACACTTCGGATGGAAGAAGCTGGAGAGGCTACTCCGTGGGAGGTTCTACTGGATCGGCATGAAGAAAGCCATCAAGAAATGGTGTCGAGAGTGTGGCCCCTGTAGCCTACGCCGGAAGGATCGTGACAGCCAACGGGCTCCCTTGCAGCCCATCATCACCAAACGGCCACTCGAGTTGGTGGCGCTGGATCACGTAAAGCTAACACCTAGCCGGTCCGGGTATATCTACACTCTCACCATTGTGGACCACTATTCCAGATTCCTGGTAGTTGTACCAGTCAAAGATCTGACGGCTAGGACGGCTGCCAAAACCTTCCAGCAGTACTTCTGTCGACCCCATGGGTACCCAGAGAATGTGTTGACCGATCAGGGGCCAGCATTTGAAGCTGAGGTGTTCCAGGAGTTCTGCAATTTGTACGGGTGTAAGAAGATCAGAACCACGCCGTACCATCCACAGACCAACGGGATGTGTGAGAAGATGAACCAAGTGGTGATCGACATACTGAAGACCTTACCTGTAGAGGAGCGGAACTTGTGGCCTACAAAGTTACCAGACTTGGTAGATATGTACAACCACATCCCGGTGAATTCCACCAACTGCACCCCAGCGTACCTGATGCGAGGAAGGTCTAGCAAGTTACCTATCGATCTGGACATGGGGGTCCTGACCCCCTGAAGATATATCACCAGATGCGGATTGGGATACCGAGAGGCAGCAGAGGTACCGCAAAGTACAGGAATGTGTAGAAAGGAGTCTCGCACAAGCCAGACAGAAGCAAGAGAGGGACTACAACCAGTATGCTCTCGCGGCTCCATTGGCACCTGGTGAGCAGGTACTCAAACGAAAGAGGAGACTACACAAGCTTGATGATCAATGGGAAGCGGAACCGTATACCATTCTCTCCTCTGATTTCGACAATACGAAGGTCTGTCTCATCAGTAAAGACGGAGGGAGACCTCAACGGCCATATCCAGAGACCACCGAAAATATGCCCTGATAAGCTGAAAGATGGGGAAACAGATCCCAGGACTTCGCCTGTGGAAGAGGAGAAGATGATACACACTGTTCTTGGCGATTTTCCCCAGTCCTGGACTCAAATAAATCAGGCCATTGTGGTACCTGTCTTAACGTTTCGTCAACCGAGACCACTAGAACTAAATGTGGTGCCAGGGCATTTGGACCCGCAAGCGCAACCGACCCCACCAGAAGATGCGATGCCAACGGTCGAACCAGCGGGCCCTCCCTCTGTCATCGGTGAATCTGCCATGCCCACCACTAATAGTGGCAGCACTGAGGACTCCAGTATGCCAGTGCTGCCCAGACTCACTAGAAGTGTAGCTAGAAGACAGTGCTCTACACTAGCGATAGCAAGTGTAGAGGGTCCTGTCAGGCCAGTAGCAACCCCTGCGCTGCGGAGGTCTACGCGTAGCACCAAGAATCAGACTCCACTTCGCTATAGACCTTGGAGATATTAACAATAGTTGCTATTTGGTTGAAAATGCTTGTGTAAATATGTGTTATAGGTTTAAAAATGGACAATGGTGTGATGGGCAGTGAATCACTCCAAAACTTTCACAGGGGCCCCTTTGTTTACCCGGGGTCCCTGCTGTTCTATGGTTGCACCTACTGAACTGAAAGTCATGGACTGTGCATGACCAATCTTTTGCAGCGTTCAAGCCTCCTTACCTTCCATAACGGAAAGCACTGTTATATTTATTTGTTCATAGTATATAAGAATTTTGTGTGTTTTCTATGAACATGTATTGTTATTCTTCTTTTCCCAGTCCGGGAGTACTGGATTTAACCGGGGGGGAGTGAAGCGCCCCAGAGACCTGGTTGTTGCAGTAATGTCGCTCTGCCGCTAAGGAGGGTGATGTTATGTCTGATTGCACTAAAGGAGTTCATCTGACGAGGTATCACAGCACACATTACACTTCACACTCCGGCCACTAGGGGGAGCAAAAGGCACCATTTATTAGGTCACTCCTCACACCGGTAAAACTAGGGGTTGGACAGGAAGTCAGGGAGAACGCAGCCTGGGAGAGCTCCAGGGAGGACCTGTCAGAACTGGGAATCTGGCAGGTACCTAGCCGAAAGGACAGATTGTTACGGAACCGCTCCTGCACTACCTTGCGGCGGTATCTAAAGAAAGGACACGAAGCAAAGGATATTGTGGACAGTGAGAAAAGAGATCAAGTACAAAGGAGAGCCAATAGGAGTCGTGCCCCGAGAACGGCAACATCCTACTGAGGCACGTAGCCGGTGGCCGGAGCACCGAGGAAGTAACAGTCTCCACGCATTACTTGAAACAGCGGCAGGACAGTTAATTACAGGTTGGCTGTCTACCATACATCACCTAAGAAGGACATAGGAGGCAATCGTGGGAGAGGGGCGACACTAGGGTCCCAGAATGACTCCAGACCTACCTGTCATAAAGGTGCGTCCTAGCCATAACAAACCTGTGGGACAGAGAGAGAAAGATCTAGAAAGAACGAGAACAGAAGTTGTGAGGACTATCCCGAATGCCCAGTAGGGAAGAACTACAACACACAGGCGCTAGTTGGTAGGCACTGATTTCTACCTGCAAAGGGGACTCTGGATGTGCCTTCAGACCGGCCGGTCTCAGACAGCCCTGTTGACAGTGCCTGGATTGAGGATCCTGAAACCTTCAGTAAAAGGTAAAGAGACTGCAACCCTGTGTCCTCGTTATTCCTCGCACCTTGCACCACGCACCATCACCTTTCTTTGGACACCCCTTAGCAGGGTCACGGATCGGGTCCAGCCACCGTGATAACCCCGGATCGAGTACCCCGTGGCCCTGTGTCTGGGGGCGCTCCATGTAGCTTGTTTGAAAGCAGTGAAGTCGTGTGGCAGGCGTATTTTCTTCCAACGCCGCTCCGCGACCCTGGATGCTTGTCGAAGTTTTTGAAAATTGAGCTCAGTAATTGACAGACTGATGTATCTCATATTCTTAGTCTTTCTTGTAACAGGAGTGGTTCAACAGGATTGGAGGCTGGCTAATGTGGTACCGATATTTATGAAAGGTAAGAAGGTAGATCCAGGTAACTACAGTCTGATAATCAGTAGTGTGCAAAGTTTTTGAGGGCATCATAAGAGATGATCTGCAGAGATATATTGCAGTGAATAATATAATAAATGACAACCAGCATGGATTCATGAAGGATAGGTCGTGTCTAACTAACATGTTGGTTTTCTATGAGAAAGGCGGCGATATTGATACATCTCAGAGTCTGGCAATAAAAACTCCTCCTGCAATGCCTCAAAGTTCCTAATTCTGCCCTGATGTAAAATATGGCCCATCCGAGAGATGCCTGCCTCCTTCCAAATATGAAATCCCGCCATCTGTCTAAACTCTTGTAGGAAACAGTTATTCCAAATGGGTGAGACTCTGGTAAGTGCCCCCACTCCCCTAATTCCTTTAACTTTGTCCCAAACCTTGCGAATAAGCCTAATAGTACAATATTTAGAACCTTTCTCACGGAAATGCCCCCCCTCCAGGCCCTCACTCTATACCTTCATCCCAATCAATGATCTCAGGCTACAGGGTGCCCGCGCCCCACCCGACTCGTCACCCCATCCCTTAAGATGCTGACACTGTGGTGCCAAAAAATACAACCATGGATTAGGTAGTGCCACCCCTCCCTCCGTCTTTGGCCTTTGTAGAGTTTCCTGTTTAAATCTGGGGCTCTTTCCAGCCCAAATCAGCTCGCCAAACAAGGATCTAATCCTCCGAAATCTATCCTGCGATATCCATATAGGGGAGTTGTGCAGCACATAAAGAAGCTGCGGCATCACAATCATCTTTATAAGGTTTATCCTGCCGATTACCGATAAATGTAACTTTTTCCACGCCTGAACTTTAGTACGTATTTTACGCAAAAGTGGTGCCAAATTCAGGGAGAGCAATCTGGATCCCCAGGTATTTAAATTTATCAACTAGCCTCAACCTTGTGAAAGAGTCCCCCACTCCACCAACTCCATAATCCCCATCTATCAACATCATATTGGATTTGTCCCAATTGATCCTTAGGCCCGAATAGCTCCCGGAATCCTCAATAATGGCCTCCGCCCTAACCAGGGTCCCTTCAGAATCTTCCAAGAAAAGCAGAATATCATCAGCGTATAACGCTACTTTTTCTTCTGAGTCCCCGTACATAAAACCCCTCACCTCCCGGGACCCTCTGATCTTTGCAGCAAGGGGTTCCACCGCCAAGGCAAAGAGTAGCGGGGACAGGGGGCAGCCCTGTCTAGTTCCCCTAGACAAAGAAAAGGTCTCGGAGAGAGCGTCATTCACTCTAATTTTGGCCACTGGAGAAAAGTACAATAGCCGCACCCATGAAATAAATTTGGGTCCAAACCCCATTCGTTCCAGCACTGACCACAGATAGCTCCACTCCACGCAATCGAAAGCCTTATGGGCGTCCAAGGACACCACAACCCGTTTGCCGACATTGTCAGAAGGGATTTGCAGATTTAAAAACAACCTTCTCAGATTGAGTGCCGTTGACTTATTGGGCATAAAGCCTGACTGATCCGGGTGAACTAGTCTGTCAATCACCCTGGACAACCTATTTGCCAAAGCTTTTGCCAAGATCTTTATGTCGGCCGTCAGAAGTGAGATTGGTCTATAGGATTCTGGTAGTTGTGGGTCCTTGTCGGCTTTAGGGATAACTACGACAATAGCCTCTCTCATTGACAAAGGTAGCTCCCCTCTTTCCAATGAGCTATTATACACCCCCGCCAGTTTGGCCAGCAAAGTTTCTTTCAGTACCTTATAAACCTCAGCTGGAATACCATCCGCCCCCGGAGCCTTACTCCCAGCAACACCCGCCAACGCAGCTCCCAATTCTTCCTCCCCAATCGGCTCCTCCAACACCTCACATTCCTCTCTACTCAACCTAGGCAGATCAATCCCCTCCAAGTACCCCATCATATCCTCGGACCCCCTCCCCACACTAGAAGTATATAATTTATCATAGAATTTTCTAAACACTTCCAGAATTTGTTCCCCCCGAGTAACCAATGTTCCATCCTCCGTCTTAATGGAGTAGACATGCGAGGAAGCTTTCTGCCGAAAGTAAATGCCCCACCTTTTCCCCCTCTGAATAGAAAGATGCTCTTTGAAAAGCCCGCAATCTCTCCGCCTTTCTCAAATATAGTTGGTTGACCTCCTGCTGAGCCATCCTCATACGGCTCTGAGACTCCCTAGTGCAATGGGCCCCCAATGCCGCCTCAGCTGCCTTCAGTTCCTCCAGGACAGCTTGATCCTGTACTCTAGTCCTTGTCTTGTGTCTTGAAATGTCCCGAAACAGAATGCCCCTTAAATACGCCTTCATAGTGTCCCATACTACATGACATTCTGCACTACCTTCATTAATCTTAAAAAAAACTCCTCTATCTCAGCCCCACCCTTTCCATGTCCAAGAGTTGTAGCCAGGAGGGGTGAACCTTCCAGCCCATCTTCCACGACCCAACCTGTTCTGATAACTTTAAAGAGACCTGAACTGGGCTATGATCTGATAGAATCCTGGGACTATATTCCACCCCGCTTAACAATTCGTTCATCCCATCATTACCAAAGGGGACATCAATTCGAGACATAGAACCATACGTGGTCAAGTAACAGGAGTAAGAATATGTATTAACATTGCGAGCCCGCCATAAGTCAATCCAACCTATTTCTCTAAGATAGTTTCCAAAAGGAGTGCCATTACCGTCCCTGCGTAGCGGAGCGTGATTACTCTTGTCCCAATGGTCGTCAGCTATATTATTCACATCTCCCACCACCAGAAGGGGAACCCCAACCCATCCTCTCATAGACTCCAAAATCTCCTGAATTTTCTTACCAGAATATGGCGGTGGTATATATAGTGATACAATGCAAATCAAACGATTAAAGATTTTACACACCAAAAAAACATATTGACCGTCTATCAGTTTTTACCTCAACTTCCTCAAATGGAGTACTTGTATGGATCAAAACCGACACCCCCCTTGCATAATTAGAGAACGTCGAGTGATACGCCTTGCGCACCCATCTCTTCTGTAACATATCAACTTTTTCCTCCACTAAATGGGTTTCTTGCAGGCATATCACCGAGGGCCTCTGTTTCAGTAGGTACTGAAATATTGCCGCACGCTTGGTAGCATCCGCTAGCCCCCTAACATTACAACTCATAATATTAACATTCCCTCCCATTTCCTTAAAGCAAGATAAAAAATGGGAACCGTCTCCCCCAGGTCTCCACCAATGCCCTCCTCCCCCCACCCCCCATCCCCCCAACCATTCCAACCTCCCCCATCTGAAACTCAAAGTAACTCAGATAAACCAAACTTTCTTTCTCTATATGAGAACTGAGAGCACTTGATATACCCTAGAACTATGTCCTTTGCCGTCCATCTCTCCCCCTCTAACCGCGATCAATATAAACTATTCATTGCGCCGCCAAACACAATACTGTAACCTTTGGGTGCATTTTGTCTAAATACACGAATCACATCCAAAAAAAACCCCAAAAAGAGGTAGAATCAGTAGAATTATAGATCTTCAGTATCAGTCTCATTGGTTCCGATCAGTGCCAATTTTCTTGGCGTTAGTGTCCAGCCATTGCATCGCCTCCTCCGGACTTTGGAAAAATTGAACACGATCCAGCGCCACCACCCTGAGCTTAGCTGGGTAGAGCATTGAGTATTTTAGGTCCAGTTCTCGGAGCCGTCGCTTGACTTCACCAAACTTCATTCTGAGTTTCTGCACCGATGCTGAATAATCCGGATAAATGGAGATCCGATTTCCGTTTATACTCAGGCCATCACTGGTCCTAGCCTTCCTCAGTAGGGATTCCCGATCCCGGTAGTCCAAATTTTTTGCCAGTATAGCTTTAGGGGCGGAACCAGGCGGCAGTGGACGAGTGGGGACTCTATGAGCCCTTTCCACCGAAAAGTGGTTGGTAAGGTCTGCGCCTCCCACCGAGTTTTTAAGCCATGCCTCAGTATATTCAGTAGGGTTGTTTCCCTCCACCTTCTCCGGCACCCCAACTATTCTTAAGTTGTTTCTCAGAGATCGATTTTCCAAATCGTCTGTTTTAAATTCTAATTCTGCAATTCGTTGAATGTATTTCTTTTCTCTTTTTAACAGTTCGTTTGTCTGATCCTCCACACTGCCCACACGCTCCTCCACCACCTCCACTCTTTTCTCCACCTTACACATAGCAGAGTTAAGGGACTTCATTTCAACTGTTAAATCATCCACCCTTAGATTCAGCTCGGCCAAGGCAGATTTGCAGTGTATAACAACAGAGAAAATGTCCTGCAGTGTTGTTTCCCCCATACTTGGTTGCTGCACATCATCAGAATCATTAGTCTGCACTGGGCTAGCAGCAGGTGTCACATTGTCAGCACTGTGCACTCCCTGCACCCTCCCTGGGGAACGTTGCGCCTCCACCTCACTGGGATTATCTTCCCCTCCTCTCTTCTGCCTCTGCGGGTCTTCCTCCTCACCAAGCCCCTCTGGATCCAGCAGCAGGGCACCCCCCTCCTTCGTGCGGGCAAACCGCTCCAGCCGAGATATTACCTCCAGCCTCCGGCGGTATGAAGCGCTGGCTCTGGCCGCCTCCTCCTCTGCCACGGCACCATCTTAGATTGTCGCGCCAGCTACAGGCACTGACTGTTTTAGGCGTGGCATCGCCGCTCCTCACCGCTTGCTACCTCCGGTGCTTTTTCCCGCACGCTGGGGACCTGCGGTGCCTCTCTGCCCGGTTTTCGGCGTTCGGCAGCGCCTTCAAGGGTGAGTTTTAAGAGCGGTGCGAGGAGAGAGATCCGTCGCACGTCCGCTCACATTACTCGCTAGGCCACGCCCCCCTACATAACTTTTAAAATAGCATATAGATACCTAAATAAATCTCCGTCAGTGCCTTGTAACACAAATTTTGGGGAAATAATAAGAGAAAGAAAAGACAGGCTGAATACATAGAAGGGTAGTAGGGGAAGGAATAGAATCTTTTACTGTATTTTGCATAGTTAAGAGTGTCGTTCTATGGTAATATATGTTATATCTTTAATATACATTATTATTACTATTATTATTATTATTATAGCACCATTTATTCCATGGTGCTTTACATGTGAGGAGGAGTATACATAATAAAAACAAGTACAATAATCTTAAACAATACAAGTCACAACTGTTACAGGAGGAGAGAGGACCCTGCTCACAATCTACAAGGGATTGGTCATGCAGCGGTTTGGTCGATCGGTGGTTACAGCAGGTTGTAGGCTTGTCGGAAGAGGTGGGTCTTCAGGCTCTTTTTGAAGGTTTCTATGGTAGGCGAGAGTCTGATATGTTGTGGTAGAGAGTTCCAGAGTAGGGGTGATGCGTGAGAGAAATCTTGTATGCAATTGTGGGAAGAGGAGATACAAAGGGAGTAGAGAAGGAGATCTTGTGAGGATCGAAGGTTGTGTGCAGTTAAGTACCAGGAGACACAGATGTATGGAGGAGACAGGTTGTAGATTGCTTTGTATGTCATGGTTAGGGTTTTGTACTGGAGTCTCTGGGCAATGGCGAGCCAGTGAAGGGATTGACAGAGGGAAGAGGTCGGGGAATACCGGGGGGGACAGGTGGATTAGTTGGGCAGCAGAGTTTAGAATAGATTGGAGGAGTGCGAGAGTGTTTGAGGGGAGGCCACAGAGTAGGAGGTTGCAGTAGTCAAGGCAAGAGATGATGAGGGCATGTACTAGGGTTTTTGCAGATTCTTGGTTTAGGAATGTACAGATCCGTGAAATATCTTTGAGTTGTAGGCAGCAAGAAGTGGAAAGGGCTTGGATATGTGGTTTGAAGGAGAGATCAGTGTCAAGGATTACTACCGAGGCAGCGAGCTTGTGGGACTGGGGAGAGTGGGCAGCTGTTTACTGTAAGGCTATGTGCACACGTTCAGGAATTCATGCAGAAAATTCCTGTGAAAATCCGGACATTTCTGCCAGATTTCTGCAAGAAAACCGCATGCGTTTTTTGCGCAGTTTTTTGCGCAGTTTTTTGCGCAGTTTTGACGCGTTTTTTGCACGGTTTTTCACGGACATTTCCCAATGCATTAGACAGTGGGAAAACCGCAAAAAAAAAACGCAAAATTAATGAGCAGGTTCATTATTTTTCCGCAATGCGTTTTTCATGATAGGATGCTTAATGTATGCAGATTATTTGCGGTTTTATAGCGTTTTTATAGCGCAAAAATGCTAAAAAACGCAAATAGTCTGCAACGTGTGCACATAGCCTAATGGATAGGTTCGTTGGGGGGGGGTCGCGTGAGATGGGGGAAAGATAATGAATTCTGTTTTGTCCATGTTAAGTTTTAGAAATCTAGTGGAATAGTTCTCAAGACCCCTAACGTCCCGCTCAGATCCTCCAGACAGTACCATTCCGTGTTGCGGAAGGGACAAATCATTCTCGATAGTTCATGGGGGCTATAGTGGAAACCAATGAGCCTTTTCCACAGCAGAAATACTTTGCCTGTAGATTTTTCTTTACTCCTTTCCGCTTCTATTAATTCAATTTCATGTGGGCTATTATCATTCCCATCGATGGGGTGTTTGGTTTAAACCATTCACCAAATAGACCACATAAGGCTACAACTAAGAATGTGTGGATGTTTTTAGGGATCTTTGCTTTAACTCCTGTGGGTTGTGTCGCCGGGGGTCTTAATTGGTGAAATAGAATAGTATGTGGCGTTTGTGATAGACTGATTCCCCAGCACGATTGAACCTGCTCCATACCTGTTTCCAGTACTCTTTAGCTGCCCTGCGTTCCCACACCCCATGCCAGAGATTCATTGAAGGCATTCCGCACTTAGGGCACGCTGTAATCCTGTTGGGGAATCTAGGAGAGGATGGGATATTGAAACCATATAATGCTGTATGCATGAGCATAAAATAGGTTTCCCTCCATCTTTCACATAGAATGGATTTTTTTACCTGTTCCCACCCCTATAGAATTGTCTCTGCAATATCTTTATCCCCGATCCATTTCTCTTAAATAGCTTACTCTGCTTTAGCTTCAGGAATGTATGTCTTACAGTGTTATATATTGAGGATATGCTTGCATTCTGAATGTTCAGACCCATTCTATTATTTACAATATGTAGTCCCCCTTCATTAATCAACCTACGATGTCTAGATAAGCAAAAAGAATGGACCTGCATGACCTGTAGAAAGCGTCTGCTTTCTATATGGAATTTGTCCATGATTTCTTGTGGACTTTGTACCACATTTTAAAAAGGATATTCAGAATTTAATCAGTTTAAAGGCGGGCAATTAGATTATTATAAGGGATGGAAGGCCTTTCATATGAGAGGTTGGAAAAGTTGGCTTGTTTAGCTTAGAAAAAAGATGCCTCAAAAGAGATCTCATTTACATGTATAAATATATGTATGGCCAGTACAGAGGACTAGACTGTGGAATGCAGACCACAAGAAGTAGTAATGGCAGATACCATAACACCTTTTAAAAAAGGGCTGGATAATTTCTTTGATGCACATAACATTGCGGGATATAGTTAAATTAGTGACAAAATGTACAATTGGTGGAGAAAGGTTGAACTTGATGGACCTAGGTCTTTTTTCAACCTATGTAACTTTTTTTTTTTTTGAGCCTCCTGGTGGCTGGGCATAAACCCGAAGTCCTGTGTCGCCCAATAGAATTAATGAGAAAAAGTTTTATCTGCAAAACAGGACTTGGTGCTCACTGAGTCTCATGTAAATAATATCAATCCCTCCCTTCAGATCCCCCAACATCACCCCCTTGCCTGTTCAGCCCCCACCCACTGCAAGCAGGCCCACACAATTAACACTAACTTCCCTGCACACCCCCACATGCAACCCAACACAAATTACATCACACATTATCTTGCGCAGCGCCACCCTGTTCCCCAAATCAGCCCCCAAAAAAGCAGACCCATGCGAGTAACATCATCCCCTCCTTCACTATGCAGTCCCCCAGCTTGCAGCCCCATGCAAGTAACAGCAACCCCTCCTTCCATACGCAGATGCCAAGTATGCAGCCACACGCAATTAACAGGACTCCCTCTTTCCCCACACAGTCTGCCGGCACACAGCTACCCGCAAGTAACAGGACCCCATCATTTCCCATGCAGACCCCCAGCATGCAGTCACAAGCAAGTAATAGCACCCTCTCCTTCCACATGCAGACTCCCAGTATGCAGCCACATACAAATAACAGGACCCCTTCCTTCCCCACGCAGATCCCTAGAATGCAGTCACAAGCAAAACCCCCTCCTTCCCCACACAGTTGCCAAGTATGCCGCTACACAAGAAACAGCACCCATTCCTTCCCCACACAAACCCCCAGCCTGCAGCCCCAAGCAAGTAACAGCACCCCTCCCTTCACAATGCAGCCCCACCAAGGCTGTGGATTTGGAGTCGGTGTCGATATAATATAGACCGACTCCTAAAGTATACAATAAATTGGGTACAGTAGTACAATGCAGGATGTGCTGTAAATGTTTTCATAATAATTTGGGAAAGTTATGAAATGTCCTATAAATGTCTGTTCTGTTCCTGATCTAAGGATCTCAGCTGTTAGTTGAGAGGAATCTGGGCGGCACTTTATGCACATGCTCAGTAGTAACTAGTGCTGTGGAGTCGGAGTCATAGTTGGAGTCGGAAGTCAGGGAAATTGAAGAGTCTGAGTCGGAGTCTGTGGTTTGGATAACTGACTTCACAACTGCCCACAAACAAAATCCCCCTGTTCCCTGTGCAGCCCCCCAACATGCAGCACCCATGCAGAAAAATCCATTTATCTGTGCCCCCAAAACACCTCAGCTCCTCAGTGTAAACTCTCCACAGCCTCAGCAGCAGCCACAGCAGAATGTGGCTTCCTGGTACCAGATCTAGAGGAGGAGGCCCCGCCCCTTCCTGTGACATCATCTCCTTACATGGTCACATGGGCATGACGTCACCAAAGGTCCTTTACCCACTTAGATTCAGCCTCTACCATATATTATCTAGTGTGCGGCTCTGCAGGTGGAGGTAGGTGCTTTAGATTCCCCATTACTGGGCATGGGGGAATAACCCCCTCAGTGTTGAGACTATTTTGGCATTTGCATGTTTGCTTTTATATAAATTAACTGACTAATTGTAAACAAAATATCTCCAAAAATGCCACTTTTAATTCACCGTCTAAACCAATTGGAGTAAAATATAGAATTATAAAAAGGAACTTGTAATATTTAATTTTAATATCGAATATAGATATATGCACAGTACTATTACAAATGTGACTCACTGAGTGTGTGTATATTAATTGATGAATTATGTTATTCATGTTTGAACTTCAATTATCAATGTCAAGAATCAACAACCCATAAATCACACTGAAGAACACCCAATATTTCAAAATTCAGATCTTGGACTAACTGTCCTGGATTATAATTTCACCTAGATCTAGATAACAGTTATCATTGAATAATGTGGTAGTCAGTATTCACTTTTAACATTACTAGATATTACTCTAGATCAATAACTGCAAAAATAGCAGGGGTGTCCACATAGTTAACAGTTAACAACCATTGATGCCCCATTAACCCCTTTGTGACATTCGTTGTACTAGTACTGCTCTGCGGGAGGTGCGTTCGTGCCCAGAGCAGTACTAGTAAGGTGCTGCGATCGAGCAGCTTCACGCTGAGTGCCGTGGCGATCGCGTGCGGATGTCAGCTGTATATGACAGCTGACACCCTGCAGCAACGAGCATGAGCTGGGCATAATGTACTGGTGACTACAGCGCCAGTTTGCAATTTTCACTCAGCAACATCCACTGCTGCCTGTTTCTGGAAAACACCCATGGAGTCAAAATCGGAATTCTGCTTTTCTAGCATTTAGGGGCTCTTTATATGGAATCCACAAACTAGTCTAGGAAAATCTGTGTTCCAGGAGGCAAATAGTGCTAAGTGCCTCCTGAGTCTCTCCGTATGGCAAAGTAGTACTGTACAACCACATATGGGGTATTTCTACATTCTACAGAAATTGTGGGGCAAATTCTGGTGCTATTGTCCAGTGTGAAAATGTAAAACTTGGGGCTAACACACAATCTTGGTGGTAAAAATGTAAATTATTTTATCTTCACTTCCCAATAGTATAAAAGTTTGTGACACACCTGTGGTGTCAATAGAATCACTGCACCCCTAGATGAATTCATTGAGAGGTTTAATTGGTAAAATGGGGTCACTTATGGGGGGTTCTTGTCATGATTCCAATGGCAGGGAATCACAAAAGGACAAGCACCAACGAGCTCTAGGGTGATGGAACCTGAGCTGACCGCGACCCTAAACCTGAACACACAAATAACAATAGCCGGGGAACGTGCCTACGTTGATCCTAGACGTCTCGCACCAGCCGAAGATCTAACTTCCCCTATTAGAAGAAACGAAACACAGACCTCTCTTGCCTCCAGAGAAATACCCCACAGAAATAGCAGCCCCCCACATATAATGACGGTGAAATGAGAGGAAGGCACATACACAGTATGAAAACAGATTCAGCAAAATGAGGCCTGCTAAAACTAGATAGCAGAGGATACAAAAGTAAACTGCGCGGTCAGCAAAAAACCCTTCAAAAAACCATCCTGTAATTACTTGAACTCATGTTCCAACTCATGGAACATGAGGAGCAATTACAGCCCACTAAAGCAACCAGCAGCAAAGAGACAATAATATGCAAGCTGGACAAGACAAAAATAAAGCAAAACGTGGAACAAGAAAATCAAAACTTAGCTTGTCCCGAAGATTACTGAAGCCAGAAGCTGAGGTAACAAAACACTCTGATAACCTTGATAGCCGGCGGGGAAATGACAAGAAAGCCCGGTTAAATAGGAAACTCCCAAATCCTAATAGAACAGGTGGACACCAGAGACAGCAGAACACAAATCACCCAGTACCATCAGTAACCACCAGAGGGAGCCCAAAAACAGAACTCACAACAGTACCCCCCCCTTGAGGAGGGGTCACCGAACCCTCACGAGAACCACCAGGGCGACCAGGATGAGCCCTATGAAAAGCGCGGACCAAATCATCAGCATGAACATCAGAGGCAACCACCCAAGAATTATCCTCCTGACCATAACCCTTCCACTTGACCAAATATTGGATTTTCCGTCTGGAAACACGAGAATCCAAGATCTTCTCCACAACATACTCCAATTCTCCCTCCACCAGCACCGGAGCAGGAGGCTCAAGCGAAGGAACAACAGGTACCTCATACCTCCGCAACAACGACCGATGGAACACATTATGAATAGCAAACGATGCCGGGAGATCCAAACGAAACGACACAGGGTTAAGAATTTCCAAGATCCTATAAGGACCGATGAACCGAGGCTTGAACTTAGGAGAAGAGACCTTCATAGGAACAAAACGAGAAGACAACCACACCAAGTCCCCAACACGAAGTCGAGGACCCACGCGGCGACGGCGATTAGCAAACTGCTGAGCCTTCTCCTGGGACAACTTCAAATTGTCCACCACATGACTCCAAATCCGATGCAACCCATCCACCACCATGTCCACTCCATAATCAGAAGGCTCCACCTGACCAGAGGAAAAACGAGGATGAAACCCCGAATTACAAAAGAAAGGAGAAACCAAGGTAGCAGAACTAGGCCGATTATTAAGGGCAAACTCGGCCAGCGGCAAAAAGGTAACCCAGTCATCATGATCAGCAGAAACAAAACACCTCAAATAAGTTTCCAAGGTCTGATTAGTTCGCTCCGTCTGGCCATTCGTCTGAGGATGGAATGCAGACGAAAAGGACAAATCAATGCCCATCTTAGCACAGAACGTCCGCCAAAATCTAGACACAAACTGGGATCCCCTGTCAGAAACAATGTTCTCCGGAATCCCATGCAAACGAACCACGTTCTGGAAAAACAGAGGGACCAACTCAGAGGAGGAAGGCAACTTAGGCAAGGGTACAAGATGAACCATTTTAGAAAAGCGGTCACACACAACCCAGATGACAGACATTTTTTGAGAGACAGGGAGATCCGAAATAAAGTCCATGGAAATGTGCGTCCAAGGCCTCTTCGGGATAGGCAAAGGTGACAACAATCCACTGGCTCGAGAACAGCAAGGCTTAGCCCGAGCACAAACGTCACAAGACTGCACAAAAGAACGCACATCCCTCGACAAGGAAGGCCACCAAAAAGACCTGGCCACCAAGTCTCTAGTACCAAATATTCCAGGATGACCTGCCAACGCAGAAGAATGGACCTCGGAGATGAATCTACTGGTCCAACTATCCGGAACAAACAGTCTCTCAGGCGGACAACGATCAGGTTTACCCGCCTGAAACTCCTGCAAAGCACGTCGCAAGTCTGGGAAGACGGCCGACAAAAATCACCCCATCCCTAAGGATACCAGTAGGCTCAGAATTTCCAGGGGAGTCAGGCACAAAACTCCTAAAAAGAGCATCCACCTTCACATTCTTTGAACCTGGCAGGTATGAAACCACAAAATTGAAACGAGAGAAAAACAGTGACCAACGAGCCTGTCTAGGATTCAGACGCCTGGCAGACTCAAGGTAAATCAGATTTTTGTGATCAGTCAAGACCACCACACGATGTCTAGCACCCTCCAGCCAATGACGCCACTCCTCAAATGCCCACTTCATGGCCAAAAGTTCCCGATTACCCACATCATAATTCCGCTCAGCGGGCGAAAATTTTCTAGAAAAGAACGCACATGGCTTCATCACCGAGCAATCGGAGCTTCTCTGTGACAAAACCGCCCCCGCTCCAATCTCGGAAGCATCAACCTCAACTTGGAAAGGAAGCGAAACATCAGGCTGACGCAACACAGGAGCAGAAGAAAACCGGCGTTTAAGTTCCCGAAAGGCCTCCACAGCCGCAGGAGACCAATCAGCAACATCAGCACCCTTCTTAGTCAAATCCGTCAAAGGCTTAACAACACTAGAAAAATTAGTTATAAAACGACGATAGAAATTAGCAAAGCCTAAGAACTTCTGCAGACTCTTAAGAGATGCAGGCTGCGTCCAGTCACAAATAGCCCGAACCTTGACGGGATCCATCTCAATAGTAGAAGGGGAAAAAATATACCCCAAGAAAGAAATCTTCTGGACTCCAAAGAGACACTTTGAGCCCTTTACAAACAAGGAATTAGCCGGCAGGACCTGAAACACCTTCCTGACCTGCTGAACATGAGACTCCCAGTCATCAGAAAAAAACAAAATATCATCCAAATACACAATCATAAATTTATCCAGATATTCACGGAAAATATCGTGCATAAAGGACTGGAAGACTGAAGGAGCATTAGAAAGTCCGAAAGGCATTACCAAATACTCAAAATGGCCCTCAGGCGTATTAAATGCGGTTTTCCACTCATCACCTTGCTTTATTCGTATAACATTATACGCACCCCGGAGATCAATCTTAGTGAACCATTTAGCCCCCTTAATGCGAGCAAACAAATCAGTCAACAAAGGCAAAGGATACTGATATTTTACGGTAATCTTATTCAAAAGACGATAATCTATACAAGGCCTCAAGGACCCATCTTTTTTGGCAACGAAAAAAAAACCTGCTCCCAAAGGGGACGAAGATGGACGGATATGTCCCTTTTCCAAGGACTCCTTAACATAATCCCGCATAGCAGTATGCTCTGGCACTGACAGATTGAACAAACGACCTTTAGGAAATTTACTACCAGGAATTAAATCTATAGCACAATCGCAATCCCTGTGAGGAGGAAGCGAACTGAGCTTAGGTTCCTCAAAAACATCCCGATAATCAGACAAAAATACAGGAACCTCAGAAGGAGTAGATGAAGCGATAGAAATCGGAGGTGCATCATCATGAACCCCCTGACATCCCCAGCTTAACACAGACATTGTTTTCCAGTCAAGGACTGGATTATGAGTTTGTAACCATGGCAGACCAAGTACTAGAACATCATGTAAATTATACAATACCAGGAAGCGAATCACCTCCTGATGAACGGGAGTCATACGCATGGTCACTTGTGTCCAGTACTGAGGTTTATTCATAGCTAAAGGTGTAGAGTCAATTCCATTCAAAGGAATAGGGACTTCCAGAGGCTCAAGATTAAACCCACATCGCTTGGCAAATGACCAATCCATAAGACTCAGGGCAGCGCCTGAATCTACATAGGCATCGACGGAAATGGATGATAATGAGCAAATCAGAGTCACAGACAGAATGAACTTAGACTGTAACGTACTAATGGCAACAGACTTATCAACCTTTTTTGTGCGTTTAGAGCATGCTGATATAATATGAGCTGAATCACCACAATAAAAGCACAACCCATTTTTCCGCCTATAGTTTTGCCGTTCACTTCTAGACTGAACTCTATCACATTGCATTGTCTCAAGTGCCTGTTCAGAAGACACCGCCAAATGGTGCACAGGTTTGCGCTCCCGTAAACGCCGATCAATCTGAATAGCCATAGTCATAGACTCATTCAGACCCATAGGCGCAGGGAACCCCACCATAACATCTTTAATGGCCTCAGAAAGACCATCTCTGAACTTTGCAGCCAGGGCGCACTCATTCCACTGAGTAAGCACTGACCATTTCCGAAATTTTTGACAATATATTTCTGCTTCATCTTGCCCCTGAGAGAGAGCTAATAAAGCTTTTTCAGCCTGAATCTCCTGGTTAGGTTCCTCATAGAGCAAACCCAATGCCAGAAAAAACGCATCCACATTAAGCAACGCAGGATCCCCTGGTGCCAATGCAAATGCCCAATTTTGAGGGTCACCCCGCAGGAAAGATATAATAATCTTAACCTGCTGAGCAGGGTCTCCAGAAGAGCGAGATTTCAAAGAAAGGAACAGCTTGCAATTGTTCCTAAAATTCAGAAAACTAGATCTATCTCCAGCAAAGAACTCTGGAATAGGAATTCTAGGTTCAGACATAGGAGCATGTACAACAAAATCTTGTATATTTTGAACCTTAGCAGCAAGATTATTCAAGCTGGAAGCTAAACTCTGGACGTCCATGATAAACAGCTAAGGTCAGAGCCATTCAAGGATTAAGAGGAGGAAAAAAAAAAAAATCAGCCTGGCTGCAATTAAGGCTAGGCAGCAACCTCAGAGGAGAGAAAAAAAAAAAAAACTTCCTCAGACTACTTTTCCTCCTACTTCAGCCCAAACATTTTGGCCGGCTATACTGTCATGATTCCAATGGCAGGGAATCACAAAAGGACAAGCACCAACGAGCTCTAGGGTGATGGAACCTGAGCTGACCGCGACCCTAAACCTGAACACACAAATAGCAATAGCCGGGGAACGTGCCTACGTTGATCCTAGACGTCTCGCACCAGCCGAAGATCTAACTTCCCCTATTAGAAGAAACACAGACCTCTCTTGCCTCCAGAGAAATACCCCACAGAAATAGCAGCCCCCCACATATAATGACGGTGAAATGAGAGGAAGGCACATACACAGTATGAAAACAGATTCAGCAAAATGAGGCCTGCTAAAACTAGATAGCAGAGGATACAAAAGTAAACTGCGCGGTCAGCAAAAAACCCTTCAAAAAACCATCCTGTAATTACTTGAACTCATGTTCCAACTCATGGAACATGAGGAGCAATTACAGCCCACTAAAGCAACCAGCAGCAAAGAGACAATTATATGCAAGCTGGACAAGACAAAAATAAAGCAAAACGTGGAACAAGAAAATCAAAACTTAGCTTGTCCTGAAGATTACTGAAGCCAGAAGCTGAGGTAACAAAACACTCTGATAACCTTGATAGCCGGCGGGGAAATGACAAGAGAGCCCGGTTAAATAGGAAACTCCCAAATCCTAATAGAACAGGTGGACACCAGAGACAGCAGAACACAAATCACCCAGTACCATCAGTAACCACCAGAGGGAGCCCAAAAACAGAACTCACAACAGGTTCTGCCGTCTGGCACCTCATTGGCTCTACCAATGTAACATGGCACCATCAAATAAGTGCAGCTAATTCTGCCTGTAATATGGTGCTACTATGGGGTATCGGTGAACTCAGGAGAAATTGCACAACAAACGTTGAGGTCCATTTTCTCCTTTTTCCCTTGTGAAAATACAAAATTTCCAGCTAAAAAAGATTTATTCAGGAAAAATGTGATTTTTTTATTTTCATGACTTAACATTATAAACTTCTGTGAAGCATCTGTGTTTTCAAGGTGCTCAATAGACATCTAGATAAGGTCCCAAATCGGTGTAGTTTCCAAAATGGTATCACTTTGGGGGTTTCCACTGCTTAGGCACATCAGGGGCTCTTCAAACGCGACATGGCATCCGCTAATTATTCAATCAAAATTTGCATTCAAAAAGTAAAATTGCGCTTCTTCCTTTCCCAGCCCTGCCGTGTGCCTAAACAGTAGTATCTCCCCACATATGGGGTATCGGCGTACTCAGCCCTGCCGTGTGCCTAAACAGTAGTATCTCCCCACATATGGGGTATCGGCGTACTCAGCCCTGCCGTGTGCCTAAACAGTAGTATCTCCCCACATATGGGGTATCGGCGTACTCAGGAGTAATTGCACATCAAATTCTATGGAGCAATTTTTCTTGTTTCCCTTAAGAAAATGCAAAATATGGAGCTGAAAAAATTTATTTGTGAAAAATGTAATTTTTTTTTATTTCCACGGCTCTACGCTATAAACTTCTGTGAACACCTGTGGGTTCAAGATGCTCAATACACATCTAGATAAGTTCCATAAGGAGTCTAGTTTCCAAAATGGTGTCATTTGTTGGGGGGTTTCCACTGGTTAGGCACATCAGGGGCTCTCCAAACACTATATGGCGTCCGCTAATTATTCCATCAAATTTGGATTCAAAAAGTCGCTCCTACCATTCCAAGCCCTGCTGTGCGCCCAAATAGTAGTATCCCCCCACACATTGGGTATCGACATACTCAGGAGAAATTGCACAATAAATTGGATGGAGCCATTTCTCCTGTCACCCTTATTAAAATGCAAAATATGAAGCTAAAAAATTTATTTGTGAAAAATGTGATTTTATTTCCATGGCTCTACGCTATAAACTTCTGTGAAACACCTGTGGGTTCAAGGTGCTCAATACACATCTAGATAAGTTCCATAAGGGGTCTAGTTTCCAAAATGGTGTCATTTGTGGGGGGTTTCCACTGTTTAGAGACATCAGAGGCTCTCCAAACATGACATGGTGTCCGCTAATTATTGCAGCATATTTTACATTCAAAAAGTCAAATGTCACTCTTTCCCTTCCGAGTCTTGCCGTGCTCCTAAACAGTAGATTTCCCCCACTTATAGGGTATCGGCATGCTCAGGAGAAATTGCACAACAAAATGTATGGTGCATTTTCTCCTGTTACTCTTGCGAAAGTTAAAAAAAATTATATCTAAAGGAAAATTTTTGTGAAAGAAAAGTAAATGTTTATTTTTTCTATCCACATTCCAAAAATTCCTGTGAAGTGCCTGAAGGGTTAATAAACTTCTTGAAAGTGGTTTTGAGTACCATGAGGGGTGCAGTTTTTAGAATGGTGTCATTTCGGGGTATTTTCTGTTATATAGGCCCCTCAAAGTCGCTCAAATGTGAGGTGGTCCCTGAAAAAGTGGTTTTTCAAATTTTGCTGTAAAAATGAGAAATTGCTGGTCAACTTTTAACCCTTATAACTTCCTAACGAAAAAAAATGTTTCAAAAATTGTGCTGATGTAAAGTAGACATGTGGTAAATGTTATTTATCAACTATTTTGTGTGATATGACTCTCTGATTTAAGGGCATTAAAATTAAAAGTTTGAACATTGCAAAATTTTCAAAATTTTAGCCAAATTTCCATTATTTTCCACAAATAAACGTAAGTCATATCGAAGAAATTTTACCGCTATCATTAAATATAATGTCATGATAAAAGCGTTCCAGTGTTATTAGCTCATAAAGTGACACTGATCAGAATTTAAAAAATTGGCCTGGTCATTAAGGTGAAAACAGGCTTTGTCTCAAAGAGGTTAATAAAGGAACTACCATATATACTTGTGTATAAGCTGAGTTTTTCAGCACATTTTTTTGAGCTGAAAATGCCCCCTCGGCTTATAGGAGTAATTGTCCCAGAAGATGGCGGGGGGGAGGGGGGGGAGGGGGTGAGCAGCAGTGCAGTGGATCACAGGAGGTAGGTGCCGACTGCTGTGTCTACAGCCTGTGCCCTATGCTAAAGAGAAATTAATATTCACTGCACTGGCAGTGTGTTAGCACCACGTCGTATCCCTGCCCTGACAGGTAGGGCCTTCGGCGTGTCACTTCACTCACCCATGCTGCGGTCGGTTCTCCCCTTTCTTGTGCTCTGTATGCTTCCAGCAGAGCTTCCAGCCAGAACTCTAGCCATGTCCTTAAAGCATGTGCGCTCGTGCTCCCACCCTCTTAAAGGGCCAGCGCATGCACTTGCTATTTCCTCCCCAGCCAATGGCTGTGGTGAAGTATGTATATATTGCTTCTTCCCCACTGGGGAGGTGCCTGAGCAACCTTCCTGTTCTGCAGTCTAAGTTGTGGAAGGTTGCATACCAGTCCTTGCTGCACTCTGGTGCAGATCCTGCCAGCTGCACTCTGATACAAACTCTGCCTGCTGTACTCTGATACGAACTTTGTCACATCATCCAGTCTGTCCTTTTGGGTTCAGCTGCCGAGCATCTGTTGGTCTGTCCTGGAGTGACACCTGGCGTGCATCGGGAGCCAAGCCTAACCTCACCATCAGAGGCTCTAGTGAACAGTCTAGTGCTCCTTTAGTCATGTCCATCCAGGCTTTGTGGTCTGAGGCACAGTGATTCCACAACCACATCCGTGACACAGTGAATATTCATTTCTCTTACAGCGCACAGTGTCAGCCACAGACGCAGGCTTCCAGTAGCTTTCAGGCTATCACGGGTGCACGCTACTTAAGAGTTATTAATATTCATCTCTCCACTCCCATAGGCGTGGAGTGGAGTGAATATTCATTACCTTAATGAGCGGGGATATGTGATCACTTGGCAGTAGGAGCTTTTGGCACTTGAACAAGATGCTGCGAGAGCGCGCAGGGAAGGTAAGTAGGATTTTTTTATGTATTTCTCATGGGGGTCATGCATACAAGGATAGGGATGAGGGACCATGCATACAAGGATAGGGATGAGGAGCCATGCATACCGGGAAAGGGATGAGGAGCCATGCAGACAAGGATGGGGATAAGGAGTCATGCATATAAGGATGGGGATAAGGAGCCATGCAGACAAGGATGGGGATGTGTTTTGCCAAGTACTTAAAGGGATCGGATATGGCTTTAAAGAAGGCGATTAATTTTGTGACAATGATTTAATGATTACACAAAATAGAAAAGTGTGATATTGCGTACACTTTTGCATAATATATAACACAAAGGTAAAGTACTTACATTACACACTACAGAAAAAAAACTTCACCAGGAAAAGAGCATCATCTATCCGGAAACGGCAACCGTGAGAAGCCAAACGGCAAAGACAGAGGATTCCTGGGATATCCTACACTATAGACCCACACGGGCATCCCCTCCGGTCTATAGGTTTCAGGCTTCTGTTAGCTGAAGTCTTCACCAGCTTATATCTTTACTTTAGAAAAATGCTTACGGAATCACACAGGTATTCAGTAATTAGCTGGTACTGGATGATACTATAAGCATGTTCTGTCTGAACACTGATAACAAAGCTATGCAGTAATTGGTAGCCTTAGTTAGAAAATATTAGCGATATCACTGCAGAGATGGCTCTACCCGTTTCCTCAAACATCGCTTCATCAGGGGCTAGCAGCATTTAATGATTATAGTGATAACTTGTGATACATAATGATATTGACAAACCCACACAGTCTAAAGGTACCTTCACACATAACGATATTGTTAACGATATCGTTGCTATTTGTGACGTAGCAACGATATCGTTAATGAAATCGTTATGTGTGACAGCGACCAACGATCAGGCCCCTGCTGGGAGATCGTTGGTCGCTGAATAAAGTCCAGAACTTTATTTCGTCGCTGGACTCCCTGGAGACATCGCTGGATCGGCGTGTGTGACACCGATCCAGCGATGTCTTCACTGGTAACCAGGGTAAACATCGGGTAACTAAGCGCAGGGCCGCGCTTAGTAACCCGATGTTTACCCTGGTTACCATGCTAAAAGTAAAAAAAAACAAACACTAGATACTTACCTACCGCTGTCTGTCCTCCAGCGCTGCGCTCTGCACTCCTCCTGTACTGGCTGTGAGCCGGAAAGCAGAGCGGTGACGTCACCGCTCTGCTTTCCGGCTCCCAGACAGTACAGGAGGAGAGCAGAGAAGCAGAGCGCAGCGCTGGAGGACAGACGGCTGTAGGTAAGTATCTAGTGTTTGTTTTTTTTTACTTTTAGCATGGTAACCAGGGTAAACATCGGGTTACTAAGCGCGGCCCTGCGCTTAGTTACCCGATGTTTACCCTGGTTACCGGCATCGTTGGTCGCTGGAGAGCTGTCTGTGCGACAGCTCTCCAGCGACCAAACAGCGACGCTGCAGCGATTCGGATCGTTGTCGGTATCGCTGCAGCGTCGCTAAATGTGAAGGGGCCTTTAAAGGCTGGACAATCCAGCCCCCCTCACCATAGGAAATAATTAAATTACCAGTGTTTGTTGACAGACTATTGCCGAACTTCGTAACCAGTTTACCTTTATATGTCAGACACAATGGATATGTTGAATACATTGGAAGGAGTTACAATACCATCTGGTACCCTACTTGCGAGTCCACATTTTTCAATGATAACTGTTATCTAGATCTAGGTGAAATTATAATCTGGGGCAGTTAGTCCAAGATCTGGATTTTTGGAATATTGGCTGGTCGTCAGTGTGATTTATGGGTTGTTGTTTCTTGACATTGATAAATTGAAACATTAATAACAAATAATTAATTAATATACCCACACACACTGAGTCATTATAAGACAGCAATACAAGTGTCCATAGTCCTAGCACTGGGAGAATTTTTGTAATAGTACTATGTATATATACAGGTGCATCTCACAAAATTAGAATATCATCAAAAAGTTAATTTATTTCAGTTCTTCAATACAAAAAGTGAAACTCATATATTACGGTATATAGAGTCATTACAGAGTGATCTATTTCAAGTGTTTATTTCTGCTAATGATGATTATGGCTTACAGCCAATGAAAACCCAAAAGTCATTATCTCAGTAAATTAAAATACTGTATAACTCCAGCTTTAAAATGATTTTAAAATCCGAAATGTTTGCCTACTGAAATGCATGTTCCGTAAATGCACTCAATACTTGGTCGGGGCTCCTTTTGCATCAATTACTGCATCAATGTGGCGTGGCATGGAGGCGATCAGCCTGTGACACTGCTGAGGTGTTATGGAAGCCCAGGTTGCTTTGATAGCAGCCTTCGGCTCTTCTGCATTGTTGGGTCTGGTGTCTCTCATCTTCCTCTTGACAATACCCCATAGATTCTCTATGGGGTTAAGATCAGACGAGCTAGCTGACCAATCAAGCACAGTGATACTGTTTTTTTTACACCAGGTATTGATATCTTTGGCAGTTTGGACAGGTGCCAAGTCCTGCTGGAGAATGAAATGTCCATCTCTAAAAAGCTTGTCGGCAGAGGAAACCATGAAGTGCTCCACATTTTCCTGGTAGACGGCTGCACTGACTTTGGTCTTGATAAAACACAGTGGACCTACACCAGCAGATGACATGGCTCCCCAAACTATCACTGATTGAGGAAACTTCACAATAGGCCTCAAGCAGCTTGGATTGTGGCTTCTCCACTCTTCCTCCAGACTCTGGGACCTTGATTTCCAAATGAAATGCAAAATTTACCTTGGACCACTGAGCAACAGTCCAGTTCTTTTTCTCCTTGGCCCAGGTAAGACGCTTCTGACGTTATCTATTGGTCATGAGTGGTTTGGCACAAGAAATGCGACACTTGTAGCCCATGTCCTGGATACATCTGTGTGTCCTGGCTCTTGAAGCAATGACTCCAGCAGCAGTCCACTCCTTGTGAATCTCCCCCAAATTTTTGAATGGCCTTTACTTAACAATCTTTTCAAGGCTGCAGTTATCCCAATTGCTTGTGCACATTTTTCTACCACACTTTTTCCTTCCACTCAACTTTCCATTAATATGCTTGGATACAGCACTCTGTGAACAGCCAGCTTCTTTAACAATGACCTTTTGTGGCGTACCTTCTTGTGGAGTGTCTCAATGACTGCCTTCTAGACATCTGTCAAGTCAGTCTTATCCATGATTGTGCAGCCTACTGAAACAGACTAAGGGACCTTTTTAAATGCTTAGGAAGCCTTTGTAGGTGTTTTTTGTTAATTATTCTAATTTACCGAGATAATGACTTTTAGGTTCTCATTGGTTGTAAGTCATAGTCATCAACATTCACAGAAATAAACCCTTGAAATAAATCACTGTTTGTAATGACTCTATATATGAGTTTAGGTTCACTTTTTGTATTGCAGAACTGAAATAAATAATTTTTTTGATGATATTGTTATTATTTATATAGCACCATTGATTCCATGGTGCTGTACATGAGAATGGGTTACATACAAATTACAGATATCACTTACAGTAAGCAAACTAACAATCACAGACTGATACAGAGGGGCGAGGACCCTGCCCTTGCAAGCTTACATTCTATAGGATGGTGGGGAAAGAGACAATAGGTTGAGGGTTGCAGGAGCTCCGGTGTTGGTGAGGCGGTAGCTCTGGTAGTGGTGTGGAGGCAGCGGGGTCAGTGAAGGCTGTAGGCTTTCCTGAAGAGATGGGTTTTCAGGTTCCGTCTGAATGATACGAATGTGGTTGATGATCGGATGTGTTGGGGCAAAGAATTCCAGAGGATGGGGGATATTCAGGAGAAGTCTTGGAGGCGGTTGGATGAGGAGCGAATAAGTGTGGAGGAGAGAAAGAGGTCTTGGGAGGATTGGAGTTTACGTGAGGGAAGATATCGGGAGATTAGTTCAGAGATATATGGAGGAGACAGGTTATGGATGGCTTTGTAGGTCAGTATTAGTAATTTGAACTGTATATGCTGAGGGAATGGGAGCCAGTGAAGAGATTTGCAGAGGGGAGAAGCGGAGAAGTAGCGAGGAGAGAGATGAATTTGTCGGGCAGCAGAGTTAAGGATGGACTGGAGAGGTGCAAGGGAGATAGCAGGGAGGCCACAGAAAAGGATGTTGCAGTAGTCGAGGCGAAAGATGATGAGGGCATGTACAAGCATTTTAGTAGATTGACAGTTGAGGAAAGGATGGATTCTGGAGATATTTTTGAGCTGGAGGCGACAAGAGGTGGAAAGAGCTTGGATGTGCGGTTTGAAGGACAGGGCAGAGTCAAGGGTTCCTCCGAGGCAGCGGACTTCCGGTACGGGGGAAAGCGTGATGTCGTTAATTGTGATAGAAAGGTCAGGTAAGGAAGATCTATGAGATGGAGGAAAGATGATGAGTTCATATTTGTCCACATTGAGTTTGAGGAAGCGAGAGGAGAAGGAGGATATGGCTGATAGACACTCCGAACAACTTCTAATTTAGTGAGAAGTACTTGTATATATAGGTGTGCTAATCGATATGTGGTGTCTTTCTCTTGCTTCTATTCTTACTATTTTTTCACATGAGCAAGGACCCAACAGAAATATTTTAGAGTTAATTAGTGGTGCACCCTCTCTTTATTTATACATATGGGATCTTTATGATGTTACATCGTCATCTTCTGCCCATTCAGGTCTTTACAATATCGGATCCTCTCAGTGGAGATCTTCTGTATAAGATAATTTTCCTGAGTGACCAATCAAAGATGGACAGGAACAAGGACACGATGCTGGAAAGGATATTAGACCTCACGCTAGAGATCCTTTTTCAGCTTACTGGAGAGGTGAGAGATTCTGATGATATCACATTACATCTTTATTATCTATGTGTATAACAGATGGACAGAACTGGAGAGGTGAGGATTCTGGAAATGTCTGTAGTGAGATTTATTAATGTGTTTCTCCATAACCAGGATTACACAGTAGTGAAGAAGACCTCTAGAAAGCGCTGTCAGGACCATGTGTCTGAGGGATGGGGAAGACCCCTGAGCCCAATCCAAGGGCCTCCACCTCACCCCTTGATACATGAGGACATCAATGACGAGAAGATCCTAGAACTCACCTACAAGATGATTGATCTGCTAACTGGAGAGGTAACACTGCTGGGAATGCTGGGATATTATACAGTAATGCTATTAAGGCCTCAGGGATGACGGTATCATTGTATGTGACAGGTTCTTATAAGGTGTCAGGATGTTGCCATCTTTTTCTCCATGGAGGAGTGGGAGTATCTAGAAGGACACAAATATCTGTACAAGGACGTCATGATGGAGGTTCCCCAGCCCCTCACATCACCAGGTAATAGACAGAACTAAATATCCATGGCCTGTAATCTGTATGTTAAGAATAAATTCACTACCTGTATGTGTTTCCTCTAGTTCTATCCAGTAAGAGGACAACACCAGAGAGATGTCCCCGTCCTCCTCTTCCACAGGACTGTAAACAAGAAAATCTCAAGGTTCCTCGGGATCAACAGGTAGATGGAGAGAAGGTGCCATTAAAACTTGTGTAAAAGGCTGTAAAGGCCTTGTGTTCAGTCTTGTTTTATACACTAATAGTTGACATTGAATGGCCAATTTATTAGAGACACCGGCCTTTTTATAATTGCAGCTACAACTTATGGAATTTAGGTCTATGACCCCGGAGTACAGCATAAAATCAATGGAGTACATTTCCCATTGACCCGTTTTAGTGTAAATCAATGAGGAATTAATCCAAAAATGAGGTAATCGATGAAAGAGTAGCCAGGACCAGTATTCAAATACTGCACGTCTTATTTGAAAATGCTTGTCGCTGTCTATTTCTCTATGGAGGAGTGGGAGTATATGGAATGTCACAAAGATCTGTACAAGGACGTCATGATGGAGGTTCCCCAGCCCCTCTCTTCATCAGGTAATAAACAGCACTAAATACACACGGCCTATAATTATCTGTATGTAAAGAATGAATTCAGTGCTGTATGTGTTTCCTCTAGTTCTATCCAGTACCCGGACAACACGTTCACTTCTTCTTCAGGACTGTAAACAAGAAAATCGTGATGTTCCTCAAGATCATCATGTAGGTGGAGAGATGTCATGAGATCTTTCCTATGATGTGTAGGAGGCTGTGAAGGTCTTGTGCTCAGTCTTATTTTTTATAGATGACCAAATTGTTTTGAGGTAAATTGAATTCACCTCAAATTTTACAAAAAAAATTGAATGCTTTGTTACTTCATGTGTATTCAGTAAAATGGCAGCAGGCTAATACATAGAGAGCTGACAAAGGGGTGAAAATAAGATGCTCAACTTATTGCTCACCTGTCCTAGTGCCATAGCCCCATATACGATTCTCTGCACAGCTCTCTGCCCTCTTTCTTCTGCACTGCTGTACCCTTTCCCCATTATTCTACTATTGAGCTGGTAAAATTTGACTTTGACAGTTCCTCGAATTTAGTCAGGAAATTCGATTAGCATCTATGTTTTTATGTCATTCAAATGTTCCTTATTATGCTCCAGACCATAAATTATCCCAAAACTCAAGAAGAAAAACAATAAAAGCTTGCTACTCTCCTTTTTGAAGTTCTGAAAGCCAAAGCAGGTCCAAAGAGCTTCTAGATAGGTGTGTCTAGTAAAGTGACCATTTGGGGTATGTTTTATACTTGGTGGAGATGACAGCATAAAGCTGATCATAGAGATTAGATGTCTGGATTCTTTCACAATTTTCTGGTTATGGAGACTGCTGGAGAGAATTAGGAGTCGACTGGTTGGATTAATACAGGAGACATGCATCTATTTAACTCAAATTAATACTTCTGAGGTAATTTTTGGTCATTATACTAAATTTTCATCTATCTGTGACACTTACGATATTTGTTTCAGGGTAATGATCTGACCCATATAAATACTACAGAGACATATGTGAGGGGTGATGAGCGGTGTAAAGAGGAGATTCCTACATATGACTACCCAGGTGAGTATAAATCACTAAATTCTACTCAGTCACTGGCTGGTGTTATGTATTGTAGGTTTTATGTTTTCTTTTTTGTCACAGATTTTATTGGAACAAAAATCTGATCTATAAACCATGGAAGAAAAACAAATGTTATCTACACTCTTATTTCTATTTATACACAGTGTTTATGGCAACGCTTACATGGGCAAAGTTAACATAATACTTTTTTCCACACGACAAAACAGTTAAAGGGCCAAATACAGAAACCCGCCTGTCACAACTTTGGTTAGTGATTAGTGGTCATATGCTTGTCTGACTAGAAAAATAAGTACAGAGACCAGAATCATATCGAGGCAGCATTGGAAAAATAGTGCTGGGAATTAGGAAGGTACTTAGGATTTTATTAGGGTGTGTACCCACAACGCCCTTTTAATGGCAGAAGAGCTGCCAAGTTTTAGTAAGCGAAGTTGCTTCAGGAAAATACTGCCAGTGTTTTTCCTTGATGGTTTTGTGATCTCTGGCATATTTTCTCTGTACTTTCACTTATTTTCCCCTGAAAAATTAACATGTGACTTCTTTTACCACTTCATGGTTTCCGAAACTTGAAGCAGTTAAAAGAAGAAAGAAAAGACGGAACATGTGCACAATAATATTGAATTTACATTCCTAGGTATGACTCGTCCGCCAGGGCCGTGGGGTACTTGGTACCGGGTCCGGTACTTAAGGGGATGTGTCATGGCAGCGCCCCGGTCCAGGCACCCATGTAAAAAGGGAATTGAATAAAGTTTGTGTTCGTGATGCCACCTGTGGTATTCGGTCAGTGAAGTAGGTCCCCAGGGCTCCCGGTGTATAGGTGAACATGGTGAAAGGTGCAGTAAGAATGAGGGCACAAGTTTGCAGTCTCTTTACCAGGTGTACTGAAGCTTCAGGCAACTGCAGTCCAGGGCACCAGATCACAGGTACATGCAGGGTCCGGCCGACTTGGAAGCGAATCCAAAGTCCCCTTTACCAGGTGGAGATGAAAGCCTTCCACAAAGCGCGGTGGTGTTGTAGTCCCTTACTGCCTATTGCTTCTGATAAGGTCCTCACAGTTCCTTTCTGTCCCCCATATAGGTTAGGACACAATCCCGTATGACAGATGACTCGAGCCTTTTTATAGGGTCTCTATCACGACCCAGGCTCTGTGTCACTGTGCCTCCTGGGTGTAAAGGCAGACAGGTGATTTATAATCCAGCTGTCCTGGCGGTTTCTGCTGTGCCTCCTAGAGTCCGACACGGCCTCTGTCTTCCGGCTACTGGAATCTGCGCCCAGCCAGGGAGGTAGCCAAATCACTGCTAAGCTCCCCTGGTATCTCTCTCATGTGCTTTGCTCTCCTGTGCACTTTCCACAAACTGTCCATTCTTTCTCAGTTCTCTTTCTCCAGGAGCTGTAGCAACTCTGGCTACAGGACCCCTTCAGTCTTTCTGACACTCAAGGTCTGACTGCTCTCTTCTCTGACAGACTGTCTGAAACTCTCTTTCCCTCCAGACCAGAATGTATTTATAGGGGAGTTCACCCTTAATCCAGGTTCAGAGCTCCCCCTTCTGGCCTGGAGTGTGAACATGTTGTGCATATGTGATTACCTGATAAAAGAGATCTTTCATCGCTTCCAAGCGTGACATCACTCTCCTTGTGAAGAAATCAATGGCACTGTGACAACCAGGACCCTGGGGCGTCACACGTATCTTGAGGACTATAAGAAGCATCCCAAATTTTGGGGTGGAAAATCGGAAAAAAAATGTAAGTAAAATGGTGGGGAGTCTTATAGTCTGAGTATAGGTAGCTTACTTGGGGGACGTTGGTGGTGGATCGGGGTCACAGGAAGTAGGATCTGTGCTGTAGTATGCCAACAGCAACAGGAGAAGGGACATCGGCGGTGGAGTGGAGTCACAGGATGCAGAGTCGGTGTTTCAGGAGGCTGGCAGTGGCAGAAGTGGGGCGATGCTGCGGGCCGTGGGCTGGGAGGAGGGGGTGTACTGGCAGTGCGAGGCTGCGGGCTTTCGTAAGATGTCATTGGTAAGCAGAATCCCTTCCCTTCCATTGATTTCCCTGCTGTGGGCTTCAAGAAAATGTCTGCTGGATGCGCAGATTGAGATCTTTGAAAACGAGATCTCAGGAGCGAGATCTTACTCTACAGCGGCCATTTTCCCGGAGCCCACCACAGGGATATCATTGGGGAAGGGACTCTGCTCAGCGCCACTGCTGGAATACCTTCTCCTCCCAGCCTGGGGCTTGCAGCTTCACCCCATTCCTGCTACCGCCAAGTTCCTGAAACACCAACTCTGCATCCTGTGACCTAGCTCCACTGTCACCGCCTTCAACTTTATAAGCTACTTTCCGATTATAAGACGTGCTCCCATCCCAAATTTGGATGAAAAAGGGCGTCTTATAATCAAAAAAATTGGGTATATTCATTTTTTGCAGCGAGTTTGTGGATTTTTTTTGGGAGGAATCCACCTGAAAAGGACATCATGTTCACCCTGGATCTTTTTGCCGAGCAGAAACTGAGCAGAAACTCACAACTTTTTGGCCACATTCACACATTGCGTTCTGTCCTGCGGGTTCTCCCGCAGCGGATTTGATAAATCTGCAGGGCAAACCCGCTGCGGTTATCCCTGCAGATTTGTCCTGCGGGTTCCGCTGCGGGATTTTACCTCTACTATTGATGCTGCATATGCAGCAATATGCAGCATCAATAGTAATGTTAAAAAATAATAAAATAATTATATACTTACCCTCTGACGTCCCGATCTCCTCGGCGCTGCAGGCGGCAGTCCGGTTCCAAAGATGCTGTGCGACCAGGACCTTCATGACGTCACGGTCATGTGACCGCGACGTCACCGCAGGTCCTGGTCGCATAGCAAACCTGAGACCGGACGGCCGCGTGCAGCGCTGAGACTTCAGAGGGTGAGTATATCATGATTTTTTAATTTTAATTCTTTTTTTTTTTACTCAAATATGGTTCCCGGGGCCTGGAGGAGAGTCTCCTCTCCTCCACCCCGGGTATAACCCGCACATTATCCGCTTACTTCCCGCAAGGTGGGCACAGCCCCATGCGGGAAGTAAGCGGATCAATGCATTTCTATGGGTGCAGAATCGCTGCGATTCTGCACAAATAAGTGACATGGTCCTTTTTTTCTGCAGCAATTCAGCGCGTTTTTTTTTCGGGATTTTCCGCAATGTGGGCACAGCGGTTTTTGTTTTCCATAGGGTAACATTGTACTGTACCCTGCATGGAAAACAGCCGCAGTAAAAACCGCATAGTGTGAACATACCCTTTGAGGAGTTTTCAGTTTTTGAGTAAGATTTGGAGAGTTTCCACTCAGTTTCTGCTCCAAAGAATTCTTCAAAAAACCTTTTTGTCATATACCCTTAATAGAAAACAAACATTGTAGCTGGATGTATCCAAAACAAGAAAAAGTAACAGCGCACTCACCGGTGTTGAGCAAAAAGCGATTTATTCACATGAAGTCATGCGGTGCAGGGAGGGTAGTGAAACACATACGGATGACAGCTGTTTCGTGCTGCAAGCACTTCAACAGATCCAGTGACGGATGGGGGGGGAGGGGGGCTTTTTAGCTGCAAAGCCTCAGAGCCCATCCCTCTTCCTCCCACGTCATAATGGACAAATGTCCACTATCCAGAAAATAACAGGTGAGACAATTTAAAAGGCAATTAAAAACAATAACATATAGCAAACAATATCACTATAGGAGAAATGAATCATAATTACATTTACACAAGACCTTTTTATTTTTTATTTTTTTTTACAAAAAAACAGACATGTCTATTTTCTCGTTGAACCCTATTGGTCCAGACGCATTCGCCTTTATAATCCACTTTGCTTCATTACGCAACAGCATGCGATTTAAATTACCTCCGTCCTGTGGCAGGGAGATTTTTTCTATTCCCGCAAACTGGAGTATTTGAACATCACCCCCATGCCGTTCATTTATATGTTTTATTAAGCGGGGAACTCCTTTTCCTGTTCGTATTGAGTTTAGATGCTCTCTAAAACGTATAAACATAGGGCGAATTGTTTTCCCGATGTAGAAGAAGCCGCAAGGACAGTATAGAATATAAACTACATGAGTTGTTCTACATGAGATAAAATCGCGTATTACGTGCGTTATAGGGCCGATTTTTAATGAAGCACCTGTTAGATGGTAACTACAATAATTGCAATGCCCGCATCGGAAATTCCCTTTTGGGGCTGCAGTTTGCAGCCAATTACTACGAGAGGAGGTTATTCGATTACGAACTATCAGATCTCCTATATTCTTGCTACGGCGACAAGCAAATAAGGGACCTCTTTCCGTCATTTCTTTTAACGCAGGGTCTTGGCAGAGAATTTGCCAGTTTTTGCGGATTGCTGTTCTAATTTGTGTGTCCATTGGCCCATATTTAAAACAGAAAACGAATTTTTTATCTTTTTCTGATCCCTTTTTCGTTTTACTGGGATTATCTCCCTCTGCCTGTTCCAATGCTGAGGTAAGAACGGATTCAGGGTATCCTCTACTCCTAAATCTTTCAAAAAGTTCCTGGGACTGTCTATGGAAACCCGTGCTACTGCTGTTCATTCTTTTTACCCGTAAAAATTGACTATAAGGTAAGGCTTTTTTCACGTATGAAGGGTGGGCGCTATTGAAATGCAACAAAGAATTGCAGGAAGAGGATTAACGGTGCACTTCTGTGCACAAATTTCCTTCAATTATTTTCAAGCTCACGTCCAGAAATGTCAATTCTGAACCCCCAAATTGATGAGTGAACTGCATGTTCATGGTATTTGACAGCCCCAGGTACTCCACGAAATTCGTGAAGGAGACCCGGTCGCCGTCCCACACCACAAACATGTCATCCACGAATCTGGCATAAAGTTTTATGTGTTTTAGATATGGATTCTTTGAGGAGTATACATACCTTTCTTCAAATACAGACAGGAAGAGGTTAGCCAGGGTACAAGAGACAGGTGTACCCATGGCTGTACCCTCCACCTGTCTGTACCAGGTGTTATCAAATTTGAAGGTATTGTTTTTTAAGATAAATGCAAGGCCTTCGCTGATGAAAGAAATAGTATTTTCATCTGTAGGGGTGTTTTTTAAGATTTCTTGGGTGGCCTCCACACCTATATCTTGTGGGATACGGGTGTAGAGGCTCTCTACATCTATTGATGCTAACGAGAACCCTTCTTGCCAGTCGAACCCCTTTAAGGTTTTCAAAAAATGTTTGGTGTCTTTTATATATGACGGTATATCACACAAAAGGGGGCGCAAGAGCCAATCTATGTATGCTGATAAAGGTTCCGTTACAGAACCCACACCGGACACGATGGGGCGTCCCGGCGGTTCCTTTAGAGACTTATGTATTTTAGGCAAATGGTACCAGTGCGGTTTTCTCGGGAATTCCGGAAAAAGTTTTTCCGCTTGACATGGTGCCATTCTCCACATAATACCTCAAAAGAGACCGTAATAAGTTTTGAATTTTGAACGTGGGATCACCCTTCAGCACTTCATACGTTTTTCTGTCTGACAATTGTTTTAAAGCTTCTTTTACATAGGATTCCTTCTGCAGAAGGATAGTGTTACCACCTTTGTCCGCCCTGCGAACCACAATATCGGGACGTTTTTGTATGTCTTTTATAGCTTTTAGTTCCGCTGGTCTCAGATTTTTTCCAGCTTTATTATACATCAAAGCCTCTACGTCCCTAATCACTTGGGTCTCAAAGGCATCAATCAAATTTCCTGGAGACACCGGGGGAACATATGTGGATTTCACTCCCCTGCAGAAGGGTACTACTTGAGTTGTTTCTTTAAAACCTGATGGAAAATCATTAGTTAAACTGACAAGTAGCTCTGCCTCCTGTTGTATGTCCTCAGAAGAATTTTCCGAAAACGAAAAACCTAAGGGACCCATTCTGCAAGGTTGTTCTGCGGGAAAAACTTTTTTATTTGCACCCTGGTTCTTATTCTCCCCTGTGTTCTGCGCAAACAACTTGAACAAATGAATCTTTCTTATAGCCTTATACAGATCTACCCTAAAGTCCACAATGTCAAATTCCTCAGGGAGGCAGTAATTTAAGCCCTTTGACAGGACTGATATATGGGCTTTGTTTAGGGGGAAATCGGTTAAATTGATTGACCGGGTCTCCTTCACGAATTTCGTGGAGTACCTGGGGCTGTCAAATACCATGAACATGCAGTTCACTCATCAATTTGGGGGTTCAGAATTGACATTTCTGGACGTGAGCTTGAAAATAATTGAAGGAAATTTGTGCACAGAAGTGCACCGTAAATCCTCTTCCTGCAATTCTTTGTTGCATTTCAATAGCGCCCACCCTTCATACGTGAAAAAAGCCCTACCTTATAGTCAATTTTCAACGGGTAAAAAGAATAAACAGCAGTAGCACGGGTTTCCATAGACAGTCCCAGGAACTTTTTGAAAGATTTAGGAGTAGAGGATACCCTGAATCCGTTCTTACCTCAGCATTGGAACAGGCAGAGGGAGATAATCCCAGTAAAACGAAAAAGGGATCAGAAAAAGATAAAAAATTTGTTTTCTGTTTTAAATATGGGCCAATGGACACACAAATTAGAACAGCAATCCGCAAAAACTGGCAAATTCTCTGCCAAGACCCTACGTTAAAAGAAATGACGGAAAGAGGTCCCTTATTTGCTTGTCGCCGTAGCAAGAATATAGGAGATCTGATAGTTCGTAATCGAATAACCTCCTCTCGTAGTAATTGGCTGCAAACTGCAGCCCCAAAAGGGAATTTCCGATGCGGGCATTGCAATTATTGTAGTTACCATCTAACAGGTGCTTCATTAAAAATCGTCCCTATAACGCACGTAATGCGCGATTTTATCTCATGTAGAACAACTCATGTAGTTTATATTCTATACCGTCCTTGCGGCTTCTTCTACATCGGTAAAACAATTCACCCTATGTTTATACGTTTTAGAGAGCATCTAAACTCAATACGAACAGGAAAAGGAGTTCCCCGCTTAATAAAACATATAAATGAACGGCATGGGGGTGATGTTCAAATACTCCAGTTTGCGGGAATAGAAAAAATCTCCCTGCCACAGGACGGAGCTAATTTAAATCGCATGCTGTTGCGTAATGAAGCGAAGTGGATTATAAAGGCGAATACGTCTGGACCAATAGGGTTCAACGAGAAAATAGACATGTCTGTTTTTTGTAAAAAAAAAATAAAAAATAAAAAGGTCTTGTGTAAATGTAATTATGATTCATTTCTCCTATAGTGATATTGTTTGCTATATGTTATTGTTTTTAATTGCCTTTTAAAATGTCTCACCTGTTATTTTCCGGATAGTGGACATTTGTCCATTATGACGTGGGAGGAAGAGGGATGGGCTCTGAGGCTTTGCAGCTAAAAGGCCCCCCTCCCCCCCATCCGTCACTGGATCTGTTGAAGTGCTTGCAGCACGAAACAGCTGTCATCCGTATGTGTTTCACTACCCTCCCTGCACCGCATGACTTCATGTGAATAAATCGCTTTTTGCTCAACACCGGTGAGTGCGCTGTTACTTTTTCTTATTTTGGATACATTTATGCAAACTGTTTTTTTTCTGTGGAGCAGCACCCAGGTGGAGCTTACATAGCGATAACTTTTTTTCTATTGAGACTAAAGGCTTACACTGAGTGCTTATACCCCTGAAGCATAAAGGGTCTAACGTATAACGGCTGTGCGATTGCAATATTTCTGGACTGTAAACATTGTAGCTGGTTTTTGAAAAAAACAATCGTTGTGGACAACTCCTTCAATGTTCTCCACAGGTTTCCAAAATCTGAACCGTGATATTTTGAATCCCAATATAAAATAACTTTCTAGATCTCCTAACATCTAAACAATTTTTGACCTCTAATTCAGTATAATGACTAGAAAAGGTTATGTGGTAAGTGTTGGGTTTCAACAGCCATTCTGTGCTGACAGATTCACTTCAAGAAGAGAAATATGAAATGAATTTGTAATCCAAAAAAGATGCTGGTAGCTCACCATATTAATCTGCCACATACGGTAGAGACCTAAAAAATCATGGAGTCAGTTGAGAACAGCAGCCCAATTAATCATTTGTGATTTATTGAAGTCACTTTTCTATTTTTTGTGTCTGGTATTCTCTGACTTTTTTTGCACCATATTCCCAAATTACGCACCCTGTTCATGTATTTGACACAAAATAGAAAAAAAATGCTTTTAGTTTTAGTCCTTAACCGGTTGTGACATTTAAGCACCAAAAGTTGCAAGACCTTGAAAGAGTTGCAAAAATGTGCCAGAACAAAAACTCAGCCAGAAATCTAACTCCAGGCAGGAATTGGAGTGAAATGCCCCTTTTACTAAATATTCTAAAATTACGCACCCTGTTCATGTATTTGGTGCAAAATAGAAAAAAATGCTTTTAGTTTTAGTCCTTAACCAGTTGTGACTTTTAAGCACCAAAAGTTGCAAGACCTTGAAAGTGTTGCAAAAATGTGTCAGATCGAAAACTCAGCCAGAAATCTAACTCCGCACAGGAATTGGAGTGAAATGCCCCTTTTACTAAATGTCTTTTCTTTTGGCATATTGTCACGAATCTGTCTCAACTATCTGGATGAGCAAAGTTGTGGAGGAAAAAAAAATGTTAAAAATAGGACCAAAATGTATAGAGAATAATGTGCAAATATAAACGCCAAATTACTCCATAAAAGTGGTTACTGTTACTGATAATGCTTTTTTGAGAAATGTTCTGCCACACTGAATGCACCAAAGTGTTTGAAGAACCAATTTTCCAAACCAGACCACTGGGCCGCATCATTCTGGTTCTTTTGTGAGAAGGCTGCATGGCCTAAACATGCTACCATAGCCTGCAGCATCTCCAGACTCTCATCGAGCACATCTGGTACGTCTTCAGTCAGCAATTGCAAAGGCAGTTGCCAGCAGTGGATCTTGATGATTTGTTTGTTCAAGTGCACTCAGTGTTACACAAATTTCCTCATATAACCTCACTGATACGATGCCAAGGCATGTAAGTGTCTGTATTTCTGCATGTGGTGCTCATACACTATACTGAATAATTCGAGAAGACCTGAAAATATTTATTTCCATTTTTTCATCATTTGCATAGCATTAAAATGTCTACCCATCCTGGTATTTCCATAATTCCTTAAATGGGTTTTCCCCTTCTTAAACTAAATGTTCGACCCTCTATAAAATAGTAAAGCATATACTCACCTATCAACGCCCCATTAGCACTGGGGTCACTGTCTTCACCTTTGGACAAACTGAACATCAAGAGGATGTCCAGGCTGCAGTTGATCCCTGGCTTCATCTTCATGCTCAATTTGTCTGAAGGCAGAGACAGTGATGCCAGCGCTGGGCATCACGTCATTCCACCACATCACTACGGGAATGGCATCGGCATGGGGGTGAGTATATGCTTTATTATTTTATCGGGGCCGAACATTTAGTTTAAGAAGAGGTTGTCCTAGTAGCAGACAATCCCTTTAACTTTTCCATCTTGCTGCTGCAATTTCAATGTTGAGACAGAGGCATATCTAGGAGGGGGGCAGGCATGGCATCTGCCACGGGTATAGTCAACAGGGGGCCGACAGCTGTATCTTGCCTTGCCCCAGACTGTCAGTCAAGCTGATAGTTGGCTCAGTGAAGTTGTGGTGTGCCGGCTTCCAGTAAGCAGCTGTACTCGCGTCTTTCAGTCATACAATTGAAGCACTGACTCCCGGGTCAACGCAAAGTCAGCAGCTTGATCAGGTCATGTGATCATGCTGCTGATGTCACTCGCCAGTTCTAGAGAGGTGCGAAGAACATTGGTGGTAAGTGCTCCAGTAGTGCTGAAGACACTGAAGATTTATTTTATTGGGGTGGGGCAGGGGCTTGAATGTTGAAGACATAGTTTGGGGAGAAAGGAAGGAACAGGTGCAGGCACAATATGTGTGAGGGAGATTTGAGGACACAGTTTGGAGAGCAAGGAAAGGACAGGTGCAGACACAGTATGGGGGAGGGAGATTTGAGGACATTTTGGGGAGCAAGGAAGGGACAGGTGCAGACACAATATGGGGAGCGGGAAAAATTTGAAGTCACAATATGAGGTGCAAGAGGAGAGATAGGGCCATGTATGAGGAAATAATGTGAGGTGATAGGTGCAGGCAAAGTATGGTGAGTGAAATGATGGGTGCAGACACAGAATGAGATGCAAGGGGGTATGTATACGGACACAGTGTGAGAAGCAAGGGTGATGGGTACGGACACAGTATGAGGGAGTCGAGGAAATGTGTGAGGAGGCAGTATGGAGAGTAAGGGGGTATATATGTGAGGAGACAGTATGGTTAGCAGGGAGGATGTGATAGGAGATAGTATGAGGGATGGGGAAACGTGAGGAAACTATAGAAGGGAATAGAATGAGGAGACAGTATGAGGGGAGAAAAGTGTTAGTGGGAACAAAATAGACTGAGTAGTGTGGGTGGGTAGCAAGGGGGAAGGTTTAAGGACATAGCCAGGAGGGAACAGTAAGCCAAGGATGGGGAATGTGATGAGAGAGCACAGTATAGAGACTGAGCCCCATGAGGAAGACCCAGTGTGAGAGAACAGTATGAAGAGGGGGGCCCAGTATGGAAAGGATGGGAGAGTGTGAAGGGCATGTAGCATTAGAGGGTCACATTTGTGTGGGTCATATTTTGTACAGGGAATATAGTGAGCGGCAATTAATTATTCAGGGTCTCACTGTAGGGCAGTGATTTTTATTCAGGAGCATTATAATGACACTGCTAATTTTAAGGGTATCGTGTGGGGATGTGCTGAAGAAGAAAGGAGAAGTTGGAAGTCTGCAGAGACGAGCTGTGACTGTGAAATCATCATACAGTCTGGACAAGATGAAGAAAAAAAGAGAACGACCCCAATCAAACAGTCATCGATAAGGTACCTTGATTTATAGGTTGTTTTGTGATACTGACTAATTCTCATGTTTTTAGTTATGTTAGGAGCATTAAAGGAGTTGTCCAAGTTTGTGATGAATCTGCAGTCATACTATGTGACTGCAGACTTCTGAATTCTCGCAGTGCACACTGTACTCTGTCAGTATTCTGTGGTGCCGGCGATATGCATACATGTGGTCACGTGCCAATGCCAACTAGACATGTGTAGCCACACTCAATAAAAATTAATTGAGTGAGGCTGGACACATCTAGTCAGAATTATGTCAGAAGTGTCCACTCTGGCCACCGGCAAGGGAGAATACTAAGTGTGCAGTGCATGCGCTGTTAGAATTCAGAAGTTTGCAGTCACATAGAGTGACTGCATACTTTCATCTCAAACCTGGACAAGCCATTTGTATAAAATAAAGCCCTGTAGCATGCCAGTCCTAACAGCGTTTAATATACTGTCAGGATTCAGCTCTGCTTGCAGGTTCCAGCATTCATCCCATGGCCACTTCACTCATATGCGATTTTCATTCTTATGGTCACGTGACAGCTAGCTTTTCTTCTTGCTTCTCTTAGTTTTTCACTGAGCATTGAAATAATTAGGAAGAGCAGCTCGTCGGCACATGATTTAGTGTGCCAATTGTTTGGGATGGGGGCGTGGCGCCAAACTGAATTCTTGCCTCTGGAAAACCTAGATACACCTCTGTGTTTTGAAGTGTAATATTATAATTAATTACATAATTTCAAGGTACTCTTATGGAAAAATAACAAATTATGTTTTATTCTTGGCAGACGACTGTACCAGGAACTCAGAGGGATATCTGAAATCTTCCGATTTTGAAAAAGATGATCGTGGTTTCACACCAGATACATATAAAGAGCATGCCATTATGCCAGATCTACCTCCAGTCCTTGACAGAAAAATTTTATCATCTGATCCTTTTCAGCAGGTTATATCTTCTGTTCCGTCGAAGATTGATGCTCAACATTCAGTCTGTTATTTAATTTTTTCTCAAGACAATGCTCACAAAGTCCAAAAGCCATATTCATGTTCAGAATGTGGGAAATGTTTTGTACAGAAATTACATCTTGATTGGCATTATAGAACTCACACAGGGATGAAGCCATATAAATGTTCAGAATGTGGGAAATGTTTTTCTAAGAAATCAAATATTGATGCGCATCTGAGAATTCATACAGGGGAGAAGCCATTTATATGTTCAGAATGTGGGAAATGTTTTAACCAGAAATCAAATCTTGTTAGACATCACAGAAGTCACACAGGGGGAAAGACATAATAATCTTCAGAATGTTAAAAATTATTTACAGAGAAATTACATGTTGCTGCATGTCAGAAAAATTAAGTAACCATTACATTTTCTCAAGACCATTTGTAAGAACCAATGAATGCTTTGTTTTCTCTTTTATAACCCAATATTTATTTTTGTGCGCTATGAACTTATTTTCTTCATTTTTGTAATCACTTTTGAATGAACATTAAACAAGATTTGGTTTACCAATACAATTCAATATTGATTTTCTTTCTAACTTCACCGTGCTCTTTCTTAGAAAAGTAAGAAAATGTTATTTTTTCTAACTTTTTGGCTAGCCAAGCCAGTCCTGTTTTTTGTACTGTTTTTGTATGGTTTCCTTCTCCTTGCACAAGGGGGAGTTTTGCTAAACATCTGTTGTCGAAGTCTCAGGAATTCCATATTAATTACTATAAGTCCCAAGGATCAGATGCAATGTACAGACAAATGAGGATTCGTGTCTCCAACCATAAAAAGACAGAGAGGACCATACATTGACAATTGGATCAGTCCATGAAAGGAAAAGACAAGGGAATCTTTTAAAGGGAATCTGTCACCCCATTTTGGCCTTATAAGCTGAGCCACCAGGGGCTTGTCTACAGCATTCTATAGTGGTGTAGATAAGCCCCCCCCCCGATGTACCCTGCAGATAAGAAAAACAAGCTAGATTATACTCACCCAGGGGCGGTCCTGCTTCGCGACAGGAAGCAAAGAAGAGGACGTCATCGCATGAAGATGGGAGGCGCAGGACCGCGACTCCCATCGGACTGCATCGGGACCGCCCCTGGGTGAGTATAATCTAACTTGTTTTTCTTATCTTTCTGGTTACATCAGGGGCTTATCTACAGCACTACAGAAAGCATTTAAAAATCATAATGGTTTTGATATTGTCAAAGTTCCTGCCCATAAAAAATCTGAAGATTAATTATTTGTCAGAAATGCAACCGCAGATATTTTAGACAAAGAGGGAGACCTGACAGGAGGAGAAGTGTTTTTGAATCTGAACCTCTTGAGGTTTCAGCATTTCAAAAGACAGACACACATATCCCTTATTTCCCTGGAAGAACAAGAAGACACATCTCTTGTTGCTTCCCAGGTTGATTCAAAACCTCCCTTTGTTTGTAAAAACGGGGTATTGTGTCATGACTTAAATGTGGAGTTGTGTCCTGTTATACCAAAACATCTACAGAGTTCACAAGAAATAATTGTGAAAGTTTGGGTCATTTGTGCCAAAAGAAATTGTTAGGCATTCTCAAACAGAAATTTTATTGTGAAAAGATGGAAGAGACTGTACAAAGTATTTCAATCACGTTTCATATGTGCCCAAGTTAATCAAAGACCAAAAGGACAGAGACCGCAACTACTCGGAACTGCACCCGCAGATGGTCCATGGTCTACATTACAAGTCGACTACATTGGTCCCAGGGCTGTGGAGTCGGAGACTGTATCTATATCAGGGAGTTGGAGTCGGTATAAAATGGACCGACACCTAAAATATATACATTGGGTACAGTAGTTCAGTGCAGTATGTGCTGTAAATGTTTTCATAAGAATTTGGGAAAGTTATGAAATGTCCTATAAGTGTCTGTTTTGCTTCTGATCCAAGGATCCAGGCTTTTAATGAATCTATGATGCACTTTATGTACATGCTCAGTAGTGAGGCAGTGCTGTAGCGTCATGGAATCGGATTCAGAAGTCAGGGAAATTGAGGAGTCGAAGTTGGTGGTTTGGCTTACCGACTCCACAGCCCTGTTCCATTACAATTATGTAAAAATGGTATGCATTGGTTTTCATAGATTCATTTTCTAAATGGGTTGAAATTTTACCTGACAGGAAAGATTACGCTTTGTCTACAGCTAGAGCATTAGTAAATCAAGTCTTTTGCACTTGGGAAATCCCAAGAATGATAACCTCTGATTGAGGAAGCCACTTCATAGGAAAAATCATGCAAGTAGTTTGTACTATTCTAGTAGTACAACAACAGTTTCATGTACTTTACCATCCACAGTCCGCTGGTAAAGTAAAAAGAATGAACAGAACAATAAAATCCAGAACTGACAAATGTTAGTCGACAAAGGCAATACTCAATTTATTCCATTTTAATTATTAATGACAGGAACTAAAATGCTGTTAATTTTTCCACATGAACCATTTTTGTCCACACCTCAAAAAGATGCCTTTGCAGGGTCCAAATTGTTGCAATTGTTGAAAGAATTTGTGAAAACTATTCTTCCTTTTGCTGCATCAAGAATGCAGAGGATGGAGCCACCATGTGAATCCAAATTCAATAAAGGGGCTCTAGTGCTGATTAAAACTTTCAGGAAGAGTGGACTTTGGGAAAGTAACTGGGAAGGTCCCTTTGAGATATTCAAAACCACGGGACAAGTTATGATTCTGGCCAACAAATATCAAATATGAGCAAATATACCCGCAGACAACAAACAGTGTGGGTACATGTCAATCAATGCAAATTTTATGTTGCAAAATAATCGTATGCATTTCTCTTTAGGAACAAATGGATTATGAAACACCATGTCTTTGAATGATGGAATTCCACACCAATCCTTCAGAAAACAAGGACATTTCACAGGAAAAGCTATTATCTGATGGGAATCACATTTCTGCTACTTTGTATTGCTTCAATGGTGAACTAAGCGGAAAACATTTTCCATAAAGGGACACATACTAGTGAAGTGAATGAAAGTATCAAAGTAACTCTACATTCACGGAAACCTAGGGGAACATTTGTATGGGTTATGGTGTAAAATGCTGTATTGAGCTACACTTCATAGATGACACTGACATAATTTTACATGCGACCACAGAACTTAAGACTTGGTTTACATAGTTACAAGGGGAATATGTACATAATAATAAGACATACACATGGGAATTAAATCCTACAGATGTGTTATACTGGAATATAGAGATTAACCCCTTAGTGACGCCTTTTAACAGCAGCAGTTAAGGGTACTTATTCTTCAGCGCCGCTTTTTAACTGCGATGAGAAATAAGGCTATGGCGCCCCCCCCCCCCCCCCCCAGCATCGAAAACGTTCTGGGATCTCGGCTACCATGGATAGCTGAGACCTCAAAGAACGTGTTTCAGGTCAGTTTTTACCGTCCCCAGTCTTGTGATCACTGTTATTCACCGAATAACGGCTATCACAAAAAATAAGTCAGATTTCCCATTCATTTCCCACTCCACTATGATCTAGCATACCAGAGAAGAGAGAAATGGGGTCGCCCGAGCCCCCCTTGGTACCTCTGCAATCCCAGGACCCTTCCGGCTCCATCCCCCAGCCCTCTGTGTCATTTTCCCGGAAGAAAATGGCGAGCGCATGCGCAGTGTGCCCGCCAAGATCTGCCAGCCTTCACAGGCAACAATAGGAGATTTTTCTTATTGGTTAAATTTGATCACTGTAATAGACCCTATCAAAGTAATCAAAATAAAAAAACATAGTAAATCAAACCCTCCTTTGTCACCCCCTTAGTTAGGTAAAAATAATAAAACATTTTTTATTTTTTTCCATTTTTTTTAGTTAGGGTTGGGGCTAGGGTTAGGGTTGGGGTTAGGGTTGTGTTGGGGTTACGGTTGTGTTGGGGATAGAGTTGTGGTTAGGGTTGTGTTGGCATTATGGTTGTGATTAGGGTTGGGGGGTGTTAGGGTTAGGGTTGGGATTCGGGCTGTGTTAGGGTTGGAGTTAGAATTGGGGGGTGTGAGGGACAAAGTAAATGTCTCTCCACTCCTGAAATGTGCCCCCTCACTTGGCGCCCCCAAGGCCATAAAATGCCATGCAGTATTTAACTTTAATTAACTCAAGCTTTTTGAAGCTCTTAATACAAGGGTGCGAACTCTTCTGCAGCTATAGCAACCTGAACCTCTTTGTGTGACTAAGCACATGGAACAAGTCACAGCAGATTGAGGTATGGAAGCTGGAAAATTACTTATAATAACAGAGTGCAATATCTCTAAGATGGGCCGAGCACATATTCCAAATCAGCATTCCTTTCCCCACGCGCCCATATTATTTAGCCACCTGTAGCACTCTGGATTATGGAGTTATAAAGCATAGCTAACAGGAATTACATACTGTAGTCATATTTAGTCTCTATGCGCAGGTAAAATCCAGCGGAATCCAGTGGTGGTACAACCATCCCATTCAGAGCTTTGGCGAAAAGTTATGGGCCAGCCACAGTTCTAGGCAGAAAATCATATTCTCAGACATGGGAGGAGAGAGGCTGCACCACTCAGGGCTGTGTTTTTCTGATGGCCGGAGGATACGTTTGCTGACGCAGCCCGGAAAGCCTGTAACTAAGATTTGGACCTGTGATCCATCAGCACCTCTCTGTGGTCACATGCTACATAACATGGTAATATGGAACCTATCTATACCCTATCCTTGTACTACACTCCTGACTGTATATATTTGCTCTTGTATATATAGCTGTATTTCTAGTGAGCCTCCTCAGCGATTAAATATAAAATTAATCTTGGGTTGCTCTTTTATCTGAATCCACGAATCCCCACATCCGCACGCTCCATTGGTTATTATATGCTACCCCAGGGTTGATTCCTGACCCAATATAAGCTTGCTGTCGGACGAGTCTCATTTTAAATGAGGAACTGGTGGCAGAATACTGTACTGTTTTAGTGAGGAGCTCTGGCAGTGACGGCCGGGAGGTTTAGATATATATATCCCCAGGCTGGACTGGTGATATGTATCCCCCCTCACTGGGAGCAACTCAGTAACTCATACCTATATGGGAAGCCTTTCCTATTTGCCTTCTGTGCAGTTTCTTGACTGACCTGAGGCAAGTGGTGGTGCCAGAGAGCCAATCCCTGCTGAGTCCTCTCCTCTCACCCGAGGTGAGCGAAGTCGACAACGTACTCAAAAGAAATTGCACAACAAGTTTTGTGGTACACTTTCTCCTGATACCCTTGGGTCCAAAGTTAATTTTTTGTGAAAAAAGTAAAATATTCATTTTTTCCTTTCACATTCCAAAAATTCCTGTGAAGCACCTGAAGGGTTAATAAACTTCTTGAATGTGGTTTTGAGCACCTTGAGAGGTGCAGTTTTTAGAATGGTTTCACTTTTGTGTATTTTCTATCATATAGGCCCCTCAAAGTCACTTCAAATGTGAGGTGGTCCCTTAAAAAAATGGTTTTGCAAATTTTGTTGGAAATATGAGAAATCAATGGTCAAATTTATGCCTTATAACTGCCTAACAAAAACAAAATAATGTTTCCAAAATTGTTCTGATGTAAAGTAGACATGTGGGAAATGTTATTTATTAACTATTTTACATAGTTACATAGTTATTAAGGTTGAAGGAAGACTATAAGTCCATCTAGTTCAACCCATAGCCTAACCCAGTGTTTCTCAACTCCGGTCCTCAAGACCCACCAACAGGTCACGTTTTCAGGATTTCCTTAGTATAATTTCATCACCTGGTCAGGCATTCATTTCATCACCTGTGCGATACTAAGGAAATCCTGAATACATGACCTGTTGGTGGGTCTTGAGGACCGGAGTTGAGAAACACTGGCCTAACCTAACATGCCCTAACATGTTGATCCAGAGGAAGGCAAAAAAAAAACCATGTGGCAAAGAGTAAGCTCCACCTTGGGGAAAAAAATTCCTTCCCGACTCCACATACGGCAATCAGACTAGTTCCCTGGATCAACGCCCTATCAAGGAATCTAGTGTATATACCCTGTAACATTATACTTTTCCAGAAAGGTATCCAGTCCCCTCTTAAATTTAAGTAATGAATCACTCATTACAACATCATACGGCAGAGAGTTCCATAGTCTCACTGCTCTTACAGTAAAGAATCCGCGTCTGTTATTATGCTTAAACCTTTTTTCCTCCAGACGTAGAGGATGCCCCCTTGTCCATGTCTCAGGTCTATGATTAAAAAGATCATCAGAAAGGTCTATGTACTGTCCCCTCATATATTTATACATTAAAATAAGATCACTCCTTAGTCTTCGTTTTTCCAAACTAAATAGCCCCAAGTGTAATAACCTATCTTGGTATTGCAGACCCCCCTGTCCTCTAATAACCTTGGTCGCTCTTCTCTGCACCCGCTCCAGTTCAGCTATGTCTTTCTTATACACCGGAGACCAGAACTGTGCACAGTATTCTAAGTGTGGTCGAACTAGACACTTGTATAGAGGTAAAATTATGTTCTCCTCATGTGCATCTATGCCTCTTTTAATGCATCCCATTATTTTATTTGCCTTTGTAGCAGCTGCCTGACACTGGCCACTGAATATGAGTTTGTCATCCACCCATACACCCAGGTCTTTTTCATTGACGGTTTTGCCCAGAGTTTTAGAATTAAGCACATAATTATACATCTTATTACTTCTACCCAAGTGCATGACCTTACATTTATCCCCATTAAAGCTCATTTGCCATTTATCAGCCCAAGCTTCTAGTTTACATAAATCATCCTGTAATATAAAATTGTCCTCCCCTGTATTGATTACCCTGCAGAGTTTAGTGTCATCTGCAAATATTGAAATTCTACTCTGAATGCCCCCTACAAGGTCATTAATAAATATGTTAAAAAGAAGAGGGCCCAATACTGACCCCTGTGGTACCCCACTGCTAACCACTACCCAGTCCGAGTGTGCTCCATTAATAACCACCCTTTGTTTCCTATCCCTGAGCCAGCTCTCAACCCACTTACACATATTTTCCCCTATCCCCATTATTCTCATTTTATGTACCAACCTTTTGTGTGGCACCGTATCAAAAGCTTTTGAAAAGTCCATATACACTACATCCACTGGGTTCCCTTGGTCCAGTCTGGAACTTACCTCTTCATAGAAACTGATCAAATTAGTCTGACATGAACGGTCCCTAGTAAACCCGTGCTGATACTGGGTCATGAGGTTATTCCTCTTCAGATACTCCAGTATAGCATCCCTTAGAATGCCCTCCAGGATTTTACCCACAGTAGAGGTTAAGCTTACTGGCCTATAATTTCCGAGTTCAGTTTTTGTCCCCTTTTTGAATATTGGCATCACATTTGCTATACGCCAGTCCTGTGGTACAGACCCTGTTATTATGGAGTCTTTAAAGATTAAAAATAATGGTCTATCAATGACTGTACTTAATTCCTGCAGTACTCGAGGGTGTATCCCATCCGGGCCCGGAGATTTGTAAATTTTAGTGATTTTTAGACGCCGCCGCACTTAAGCAGGTTAAGCAGGTGACATTTAATGGGGAATTTTTATCACTAGTCATTTTGTCTGCCATGGGATTTTCTTTTGTAAATACTGATGAAAAAAAGTCATTTAGCATATTGGCTTTTTCCTCATCCACCATTTCACCCAGACTATTTTTAAGGGGGCCAACACTATCATTTTTTAGTTTCTTACTATTTATGTAGTTAAAGAATATTTTGGGATTATTTTTACTCTCTATGGCAATGAGTCTCTCTGTCTCAATCTGTGCTGCCTTGATTTGCTTTTTACAGCATTTATTTAATTTTCTGTATTTACTTAATGCCTCCTCACTACCTACTTCCTTTAATTCTCTAAATGCTTTCTTTTTGTCACTTATTGCGCCCCTTACTGCTCTATATAGCCAAATTGGTTTCCTCCTATTTCTAGTATGTTTATTCCCATACTGTATATACTGTGCACAGGTCCTATCCAGGATGCTAATAAATGTCTCCCATTTTCTTTGTGTATTTTTGTGTCTCAGGATATCGTCCCAGTTAATTGCACCAAGATCCTCTCTCATCCGTTGGAAATTTGCCCTCCTGAAGTTTAGTGTCCTTGTAACCCCTCTATTACACATCTTTTTAAAGGATACATGAAAACTTATCATTTTGTGATCACTATTACCCAAGTGACCCCCAACCCTTTTATTTGATATGCGGTCTGGCCTGTTGGTTAATATTAGGTTTAGCAGTGCCCCCCTCCTTGTTGGGTCCTGAACCAGTTGTGTAAGGTAATTGTCTCTCATAGTTGTCAAAAACCGATTACCTTTGCTGGAACTGCAGGTTTCTGTTCCCCAATCTATTTCAGGATAGTTGAAGTCCCCCATAATAATGACTTCTCCTTGAGTCGCAGCTTCATCTATTTGCTTTACGAGGATATTCTCCATTGCTTCCATTATTTTTGGAGATTTATAACAAACCCCTATCAGTAATTTATTATTTTTCCCCCTCCCCTTATCTCCACCCACAGGGACTCTACATTTTCATTAAATTCACCTATATTATCACGCTGGATGGATTTTAAGGACGATTTTACATATAGACACACCCCACCCCCTCGCTTATTTGTACAGTCATTTCTGAACAGGCTATAGCCCTGCAAGTTAACAGCCCAGTCATGACTCTCATCCAGCCATGTCTCAGACATCCCCACCATGTCATAATTATGCTCCAACAACATTACCCTGCTTTCTAACTGTCACCCAGCTTGCTACTTCATCGTCCTGCAGCTCCATCCTACCATCCCCCCCTCATCTATCCCATTGAGCGTCTGCTCAGTGAGCAGAAGACTCCTCTCCATATTGTCTATGGATCTCAGTGTTGCCAGCTGCACATTTAGATTCAGAATCTGGGTTTCCAAATGCACAACGTGCTCACATCTCGCACAGCAGTATGCACCCTCGACCGGCTGCTCAAGGATTGCATACATGTGGCAAGATGTGCACTGGATGGCATTAACAATAATGGAGCACATTTCCTAATGGGGATTGCACCAGACAGAAAAGTTAAATAAAAAAAATAAAAAATAAATACAAAGTATTAATAAAAAACAGACAGCAATTCCTCCCTTGGAAACTCCCTGACTCCAAAGTCACAGAATCACAAGTCACACTTACCGCCGTTCACACTTACGCTCAGGTCACACTCAGCTCGCTCACACTCGCTATGCTGAAGATTTATAGATTTTTTTTCTCTAGTTCCCCTCAACAGCAATCCACCTTACTGTTCAAATGCACTTCCAAAAAGGACTTGAGCCCCAAACAGCTGCCCCTTATAAACCCTTAATTATGAGCCCCCACCCTAAGTTAACCCCTTATGAATATAGCTACTCCTAATTCAGCAACTCACACCAATTCACCCAGGTATTTGTTAAAGGCTTTCCAAATACCTCTTAACTGAATCACAAGTCACACTTACCGCCGTTCACACTTACGCTCAGCTCACACTCAGCTCGCTCACACTCGCTATGCTGAAAATTTATAGATAATTTTTTCTCTAGTTCCCCTCAACAGCAATCCACCTTGCTGTTCAAATGCACTTCCAAAAATGACTCTCATTTAAGGGCACAAAAATAAAAATTTAGAAAATTGCTAAATTTTTACATTTTTTTGCCAAATTACTGTTTTTTTTTTCATAAATAAATGCAAGTCACATCAAAAAATTTTTTTACCACTATCTTGAAGTATAATATGTAATGAAAAAACAACTCAGAATCAGCAGGAACTGTTAAAGCGTTCCAGAGTTATAACCACATAAAGTGACAGTGGTTAGAATTGTAAAAATTGTCTTGGTCATTAAGTACAAAATGGTTTCTGTCACTAAGGGGTTTGTAGAAGGAAAGTGTCCCAAAATGTACATCCTTACATAGAGATGTGTATAGTGATATATAATTCCTCCACATGTGCTCAGCAGCCCCTCCTCCACCTTACACCATGTGCTGGTATCAGGATTGAGGGGATGTATCTTTGCCAGTGGACAATAGACTTGTGACCTCATCCTCACACCTGGGGCTGAACACACCTCTTCTTGGCTGGACATAAAAGGGACAACAAGTGCTCGGAGGCCTCTTTTGCATTGCCTGGAATGAGGATGGACACACATGGCCATGGCTGAGTATACTCTACTTACTAGGCTTTAGGGATAAATGAGCCATAGGTGGGAGGGCTGATATTGTATGTGTGATTTGGGAAGTTAATCGTGGGTTTTTATACTGTGTGATATTGTTGTGATATTACTGGATATTGTGGGTTATTACTGTGTGATATGGTTGGGCTATCACTGTGTACTGTAGTATATTACTGTATTAGAGTTGTAGTATCCGTATATTTGTATATATATATTTATAGTTGCCAGCTTGGGTATAAATATATATGTATGTTATAGACTGCAGACTTGTGTGTGTGTGTGTAATAAATATCCTTTATTGTTACACTGTTTTGTCTGTTAGTATATAGTATAAGGAAAACATAACGTTGAGGCATATTTAGTGGATATTATTATTAACCAAGTTCAGCGATAATAGTTAATATTGGACCTCAATAGAGGTGTAAGGAGGGTTTCCCTTTTGGTAACTATAAGTTTAGTAATTTGTGGAGGAAAGCCCTGTCCTTTAACAATGGCAAGCTACAGGCCCACTGTTTAGATTTTATTTAACATGTTTTGCTGTATGAATTTTTGGTCATCATCTGTGAACTGATCAGGCCGGAGGGGCGTGGACAGATTACGTTGATACAGGGTGAACTGTTGTGTAATCCTGTGCGTTCAGAGCGCTGATAGTTCAGACGGGTGACACAGATTTTCAATACAAGCTATACACGGAACAAAACAATAACAGAGAACCAAGTCTTCTGATTTTTAATGTTTTTTCTTTTTCTTTTGTGTGATCATCTTTGAGAGTTTGGGGTGATCTTTACCAGTCCAATCTTCCAAAGAGTCATAGTCGTTCTTAAGGTAAAAGTCCAGCTGGTCAGGATAAGGCGTTCCAGTGGTAAAAGGACCTTTTTCAAGCAGCAGAGAAGGGACAAGGAGGATGACCAAGATGGCTTCAGGAAGAGTGAGTCTGGACTTATCAACCCTTAAAAGATTAGCAAAGCACAGTAAATTTCATCAAGTAATCCCCACTATACCCAAATCTGCAGAATTGCTGTGGTCTGCCCTATTGGAACAAGCATGTGGCCATGACAGCATGTGCATAGAGATGGTCGGTCTTGAATAAATCAAGTAAATGACTAGAAATGTTAGCCAAACTGATCTGTGTGTATGAGGAATCCCTGTGTAATGCAGATTCGATTCCCCAAATTTCCACTGCCAGTGTTGTGTGACTAATGTGCAGAGAGTGTGTGCCTTACAGGCACAACTGGCAGAGAATGAACAGTATAATGTGGACAGAGATAAGCAGATTGCCAGTCTTGAATCACAACTGCTGAAAACGAAAAATCATTGTGTTGATATGGAAGCACAGCTGACTAAGTCTGGGGCTGAGATCAAAGCTGTAAAGAAATGGCAGTAGCTAGTGATGCCATTATTAATCAGTGCAGTGTGGAGCTGGATACTAGTTCCCAACTGATTACTAGTCTGAAAAATATCATCAATGATTTTTCAAATGTGGTGCCGGCCTTCTTTTTGTCTCTGAAAACAAGGTCAGATCCCCGACCAATTGTGCCCTGTGCAGAGCAAAAAGGGGGGAGTGAAGGAACAGGCTAGGGATTATTATTATTATTATACATTTTTATAGCGCCATTTATTCCATGGCGCTTTACATGTGAATACAGGGCAAATATAGACAAATACATTAAACATGAGCAAATAACAAGGCACACAGGTACATAAGGAGGGAGGACCCTGCCCGTGAGGGCTCACAGTCTGCAGGGGATGGGTGATGAAACACTAGGAGAGGGTAGCGCAGGTTGTGCAGCAGTTCAGGCTCACTTCAGGCTGTAGGCTTGTCGGAAGAGGTGAGTCTTCAGGTTCTTTTTGAAGGTTTCTATGGTAGGCGAGAGTCTGATGTGTTGGGGTAGAGAGTTCCAGAGTATGGGGGAAGCACGGGAGAAGTCTTGGATGCGGTTGTGGGAAGAAGAGATGAGAGGGGAGTAGAGAAGGAGGTCTTGAGAGGATCGGAGGTTGCATGTAGGTAGGTACCGGGAGACCATGTCACAGATGTACAGAGGAGACAGGTTGTGGATGGCTTTGTATGTCATTGTGAGGGTTTTGAACTGGAGTCTCTGGGCGACAGGAAGCCACTGAAGGGCTTGACATAGGGGAGAGGCTGGGGAGTAGCGGGGAGACAGGTAGATTAGTCGGGCAGCAGAGTGTAGGATGGATTGGAGTGGTGCTAGAGTGCTAGAGGGGAGTCCAGAGTAGGAGGTTGCAGTAGTTGAGGCGGGAGATGATAAGGGCAAGCACTAGCGTTTTTGCGGTGTCGCGGTCAAGGAAAGCACGGATTCAGGAAATATTTTTGAGTTTGAGACGGCAGGAGGAAGCAAGGGCTTGGATATGTAGCTTGAAAGAGAGGGAAGAGTCGAGGATCACCCCGAGGCTCCGGGCGTGTGGGACTGGGGAAAGTAGTGAGCAGCCATTGACATTGATGGATAGGTCTGGTGGTGGGGTAGAGTGAGATGGGGAAAGATGATGAATTATTTTTTGTCCATGTTCAGTCGTAGAAAGCAAGCAGAATGGAAGGCTGAAATAGCAGACAGACAGTGCGGGATTTTGGTAAGTAAAGAGGTGAGGTCAGGTCCGGATAGGTAGATCTGCGTATCATCAGCGTAGAGATGGTACTGCATACCGTGGGATTCTATGAGCTGTCCTAGGCCGAAAGTGTAGATGGAGAAGAGTAGGGGTCCTAGAACAGAGCCTTGAGGAACACGAACTGACAAGGGGCGAAATGAGGAGGTGGTGTGGGGGAGGGAGACACTGAATGTTCGGTCTGCCAGATATGACGAGATCCAGGAAAGGGCCAAGTCTGTGATGCCAAGAGATGAGAGGATTTGTAGCAGAAGGGAGTGGTCCACAGTGTCGAAGGCAGAAGACAGGTCCAGGAGAGGGAGGACAGAGTAGTGTCGCTTGCTCCTGGCAGTTAGTAGGTCATTGGTGACTTTAGTTAGGGCAGTTTCAGTTGAGTGATGGGAACAGAAGCCAGATTGTAACCGATCAAAGAGGGAGCAGAAGGAGAGGTGGGAGGACAGTTCAAGATGGACGTGTTGCTCCAGCAATTTGGAGGAATAAGGGAGAAGAGATATCGGGCGATAGCTAGACACAGAGGATAGGTCGAGGGAGGGCTTTTTGTGGATGGGTGTGATCTTGGCATGCTTGAAGGATGAGGGGAAGACACCTGTTGTGAGTGAGAGGTTGAAGAGGTGCCTTAGGGTTGGGATGAAGACCGTGGAAAGGTTAGGGATGAGGTAGGACGGGAGCGGGTCGAGCGTGCAGGTGGTGAGGTGTGATTTTGACAGGAGGGTGGAGAGCTGATCTTCTGTCATGGTGGAGAAGCTGGTTTTGGAGGAGCAGGGTTGAGCAGCTAAGAGGGGCAGTGGGCGCTGTGGGCCAAAGCTTTCTCTGATCATATCAATCTTTTGTTTAATGAAAGAGGCAAAGTCTTCAGCAGAAATGAGGGGGGAGGGAGGAGGTGCTGGGGGACGGAGTAGAGAATTGAAACTGTTGAAAAGCTGTTTAGGGTTGTGAGACAGGGAGGATTTGAGAGATGAGAAGTAAGTTGTTTTGCAGCAGTGAGCGCAGACTTGAAGCTGGCGAGGGACTGCTTGTATGCAGTGAAGTGGTCGGCAGAGCGGGATTGCTTCCATCTCCGCTCAGCGATCCTGGAAGCCCGTCTCAATTGTTTGGTCAGGCTGGTAAGCCAGGGCTGCCTGTTGAGTGTACGAGTTTTGCTATGCATGAGCGGGGCGGCCGAATGGAGTGTTGCTGTTATTGTGGTGTTATAAAAAGTGGCAGCAGCATCTGTGTCATGAAGGGAAGCTATGTCTGTGAGAGGGAGAAGGGACACCGAGAGTGATTGTAAGTTGAGATGTTTGAGATTTCTGTGAGGGAGTTTGTGGAGTGGGGGTTGCACATTAGGAGAGGAGAGGGAAGAGAATGTCAGTAGGTTGTGGTCAGACAGGGGGAGGGGTGTGTTAATGAGATTAGTAAGGGAGCAGAGGCGTGTGGCCATCTTTGTGAGTGGCCTCAGAGGACCATTGAGTGAGGCCAAAGGAGGCAGTCAGTTATAAAAGTTTAGAGGCAGCTGAGGTGGAAGTGTCAATGGGGATATTGAAATCACCCATTGTCACGATATGGTATGAAATATCATAAGTAGTTCTCTTGCTAGCCTGCGGGGGCTAAGCCCCCCTTCTTGGAGTGATACTGCAACAGTTTGTAGCTGCAAATTCCTGGCTTTCCTTCTCAGAGAGTGTGGGGGTTAGGAGAGCCAAAAGTATTTACGACCGGCATTTCCTGTGTTCAGCTATAAGTGAAGTAGAAACTTCGAGGATCCATGAAAGATTCTTTGTTTAGTTTTTGTTAGATATTAGGCAAACGATTTAAGCTAGAAATACGAAAATATATATTCTTATTCTCACTCGGTGTACCTACCCATTCCCCGAAACACGGGCTTCTAACTCCGTCTGGTAAAGAAGTAGGGTTTTCTCTGTAAATATGTATCCCAGATAGGACATATTTGATCTCATTAGAATGCTCACGTTAATCCGAGATGAATGATGGGTTGTTTTATGATAAGGTAATTCAGTACCACAATAGACATAGAGGTCAGAGCACATACAGTGACCTGACAATAACCCAAAAACATAGAACGAGCTCTGAGACGTGGGAACTCTGCTGACCGCAATCCCTAATCCTCTCCAACCACACTAGAGGCAGCCGTGGATTGCGCCTAACGCTCCCTATGCAACTCGGCACAGCCTGAGAAACTAGCTAGCCTGAAGATAGAAAATAAGCCTACCTTGCCTCAGAGAAATACCCCAAAGGAAAAGGCAGCCCCCACATGTAATGACTGTGAGTAAAGATGAAAAGACAAACGTAGAGATGAAATAGATTTAGCAAAGTGAGGCCCGACTTTCTGAACAGAGCGAGGATAGGAAAGGTAACTTTGTGGTCAACACAAAACCCTACAAAAACCACGCAAAGGGGGCAAAAAGACCCTCCGTACCGAACTAACGGCACGGAGGTACACCCTCTGCGTCCCAGAGCTTCCAGCAAGCAGAAAAAACAAATAGACAAGCTGGACAGAAAAAAACAGCAAACAAAATAGCAAAGCGGAACTTAGTTATGCAGAGCAGCAGGCCGCAGGAATGATCCAGGAGGAAACAGGTCCAATACTAGAACATTGACTGGAGGCCAGGATCAAGGCACTAGGTGGAGTTAAATAGAGCAGCACCTAACGACTAGGGTTGAGCGAAACGGGTCGAACATTTTCAAAAGTCGCCGACTTTTGGCTAAGTCGGGGTTTCATGAAACCCGATCCGACCCCTGCGCGGGGTCGGCCATGCGGTACGCGACTTTCGCGCCAAAGTCGCGTTTCAATGACGCGAAAAGCGCCATTTCTCAGCCAATGAAGGTAAACGCAGAGTGTGGGCAGCGTGATGACATAGGTCCTGGTCCCCACCATCTTAGAGAAGGGCATTGCAGTGATTGGCTTGCTGTCTGCAACGTCACAGGGGCTATAAAGAGGCGTTCCCGCCGACCGCCATCTTACTGCTGCTGATCTGAGCTTAGGGAGAGGTTGCTGCCGCTTTGTCAGAAGCAGGGATAGCGTTAGGCAGGGTCCATTAACCACAAAACCGCTTGTGCTGCAGCGATTTGCACTGTCCAACACCACCCTCGGTGTGCAGGGACAGTGGAAGTTTTTTTTTTTTTTTTTTCCCCTCAGCGCTGTAGCTCATTGGGCTGCCCTAGAAGGCTCCCTGATAGCTGCATTGCTGTGTGTACGCCGCTGTGCAAACCAACTGCTTTTTTCAAAGCACAAATCCTCTTGTTCCTTCCTTTCTGCACAGCTATCTTTTTTGTTTGTCCACACTTTTTATTTCATTTGTGCATCAGTCCACTCCTTATTGCTGCCTGCCATACCTGGCTGAGATTACTGCAGGCAGGGAGATAGTAGCTGCCTGCCATACCTGGCTGAGATTACTGCAGGCAGGGAGATAGTAATTGTAGGACATTCCCTGTTTTTTTTTTTTTTTTGGTGGGAGATTAAGATTGGCAATTTGGCATTTCTGCTAGAGTGCCATCCCTGTGTGTGCCATCTCTCTCACATAGTGGGCCATAGAAAGCCTTTTCATTTTTCTGTATTTTTTTTTGTGGGGTGTATAAATTCTCCCTGATAAAAATACAGTGGGAGATTAATATTGGCCTTTGGGCTTGTGTGCCAGTCCTGAGTGTGCCATCTCTCTCACAAATAGTGGGCCATAGAAAGCCTATTTTATTTTTTTTTGGGTTTTATAAATTCTCCCTGAAAAAAAGGGAGATTAATATTGGCCTCTGGGCTTGTGTGCCAGTCCTGAGCGTGCCATCTGTGCCAGCCCTGAGCGTGCCATCTCTCTCACAAATAGTGGGCCATAGAAAGCCTATTTAATTTTTTTTTTGGTTTTATAAATTCTCCCTGAAAAAAAGGGAGATTAATATTGGCCTCTGGGCTTGTGTGCCAGTTGTGAGCGTGCCATCTGTGCCAGTCCTGAGCGTGCCATCTCTCTCACAAATAGTGGGCCATAGAAAGCCTATTTAATTTTTTTTTTGGTTTTATAAATTTTCCCTGAAAAAAGGGAGATTAATATTGGCCTCTGGGCTTGTGTGCCAGTTGTGAGCGTGCCATCTGTGCCAGTCCTGAGCGTGCCATCTCTCTCACAAATAGTGGGCCATAGAAAGCCTATTTAAATATTTTTTTGGTTTTATAAATTCTCCCAGAAAAAAAGGGAGATTAATATTGGCCTCTGGGCTTCTGTGCCAGTCCTGAGCGTGCCATCTGTGCCAGTCCTGAGCGTCCCATCTCTCTCACAAATAGTGGGCCATAGAAAGCCTATTTAATTTTTTTTTTGGTTTTATAAATTTTCCCTGAAAAAAGGGAGATTAATATTGGCCTCTGGGCTTGTGTGCCAGTTGTGAGCGTGCCATCTGTGCCAGTCCTGAGCGTGCCATCTCTCTCACAAATAGTGGGCCATAGAAAGCCTATTTAAATATTTTTTTGGTTTTATAAATTCTCCCAGAAAAAAAGGGAGATTAATATTGGCCTCTGGGCTTCTGTGCCAGTCCTGAGCGTGCCATCTGTGCCAGTCCTGAGCGTCCCATCTCTCTCACAAATAGTGGGCCATAGAAAGCCTATTTAATTTTTTTTTTGGTTTTATAAATTTTCCCTGAAAAAAGGGAGATTAATATTGGCCTCTGGGCTTGTGTGCCAGTTGTGAGCGTGCCATCTGTGCCAGTCCTGAGCGTGCCATCTCTCTCACAAATAGTGGGCCATAGAAAGCCTATTTAATTTTTTTTTTGGTTTTATAAATTTTCCCTGAAAAAAGGGAGATTAATATTGGCCTCTGGGCTTGTGTGCCAGTTGTGAGCGTGCCATCTGTGCCAGTCCTGAGCGTGCCATCTCTCTCACAAATAGTGGGCCATAGAAAGCCTATTTAAATATTTTTTTGGTTTTATAAATTCTCCCAGAAAAAAAGGGAGATTAATATTGGCCTCTGGGCTTCTGTGCCAGTCCTGAGCGTGCCATCTGTGCCAGTCCTGAGCGTCCCATCTCTCTCACAAATAGTGGGCCATAGAAAGCCTATTTTTTTTTTGGGGGGGGTTTTAGAAATTCTCCCTGGAAAAAAAAAGGGAGATTAATATTGCCCTTTGGGCTTGTGTGCCAGTACTAAGCGTTCCATCTCTCTCTCTCTCTCTTAGTCAGTGGGCCATAGAACGCCTATTTTTGGTTTTATTTGTTTTCTAAATTCTCCCTGAAAAAATCATTTTATTTTATTTGGTTTCTAAATTCTTCCTGATAAAATCATATTTTTTTTATTATTTTTTTTTCTAAAGTCTCCCTGAAAAAAAGAAAGAAAAACAACCAAAAAAAACAGTGGGAGATTAATATTGGCCTTTCTGCTTGTGTGCCAGTCTTGACTCCTGGGTGTGCCATCTCTCTCTCTCTCTCCAATTGTGGTCCATAGAAAGCCTATATTTTTTTTCCTTGATTTGGGTTCCAAAATCTACCAGAGAAAATAACTCCATCAATCATTGGTAGAAAAATATTGGCCTCTGGGCTTGTGTGCCACTCCTGATTCCTGTGTGCGTCATCTCTCAGTCAGTGGGCCATAGAACGCCTATTTTTGGTTTTATTTGTTTTATAAATTCTCCCTGAAAAAATCATTTTATTTTATTTGGTTTCTAAATTCTTCCTGATAAAATCATATTTTTTTTATTATTTTTTTTTCTAAAGTCTCCCTGAAAAAAAAAAAAAAAAACAACCAAAAAAAACAGTGGGAGATTAATATTGGCCTTTCTGCTTGTGTGCCAGTCTTGACTCCTGGGTGTGCCATCTCTCTCTCTCTCTCTCTCTCTCTCTCTCCAATTGTGGTCCATAGAAAGCCTATATTTTTTTTCCTTGATTTGGGTTCCAAAATCTACCAGAGAAAATAACTCCATCAATCATTGGTAGAAAAATATTGGCCTCTGGGCTTGTGTGCCACTCCTGATTCCTGTGTGCGACATCTCTCAGTCAGTGGGCCATAGAACGCCTATTTTTGGTTTTATTTGTTTTATAAATTCTCCCTGAAAAAATCATTTTATTTTATTTGGTTTCTAAATTCTTCCTGATAAAATCATATTTTTTTTATTATTTTTTTTTCTAAAGTCTCCCTGAAAAAAAAAAAAAAAAACAACCAAAAAAAACAGTGGGAGATTAATATTGGCCTTTCTGCTTGTGTGCCAGTCTTGACTCCTGGGTGTGCCATCTCTCTCTCTCTCTCTCTCTCTCTCTCTCTCCAATTGTGGTCCATAGAAAGCCTATATTTTTTTTCCTTGATTTGGGTTCCAAAATCTACCAGAGAAAATAACTCCATCAATCATTGGTAGAAAAATATTGGCCTCTGGGCTTGTGTGCCACTCCTGATTCCTGTGTGCGTCATCTCTCAGTCAGTGGGCCATAGAACGCCTATTTTTGGTTTTATTTGTTTTATAAATTCTCCCTGAAAAAATCATTTTATTTTATTTGGTTTCTAAATTCTTCCTGATAAAATCATATTTTTTTTATTATTTTTTTTTCTAAAGTCTCCCTGAAAAAAAAAAAAAAAAACAACAAAAAAAAACAGTGGGAGATTAATATTGGCCTTTCTGCTTGTGTGCCAGTCTTGACTCCTGGGTGTGCCATCTCTCTCTCTCTCTCTCTCTCTCTCTCTCTCCAATTGTGGTCCATAGAAAGCCTATATTTTTTTTCCTTGATTTGGGTTCCAAAATCTACCAGAGAAAATAACTCCATCAATCATTGGTAGAAAAATATTGGCCTCTGGGCTTGTGTGCCACTCCTGATTCCTGTGTGCGTCATCTCTCACTCAGTGGCCCATAGAAAGCATATAGTTTGTTACATTTGTTTTCTAAATTCTCCCTGCAAAAATCAATTTTTTTTTTTGGGGGGGGTTTCTAAAGTGTTCCTGAAAAAAATAAAAATAAAAAAAAAATAATAGTGTGACATTAATATTAACATTTGTGCTTCAGTGACAGTCCTGCGTGTGGGGCATCTCTCTAATTTGCAGCCACCAAAAAAAGAGTGTGTAACATTGGGCCTGATTTTCGCTGTGGTCTCACCAACCTGTAAAGGGGTAGCTAAATCATACTGAAGTTATAGCTCACCGTGTAAGTTGTGTGACTGCAACAAATAACGTTAGTTTGGTTACGTTTTTAAAACAATGAGGAAGTCTAGTGGAAGAGGTCGTGGCCGGGGGCGTTCATTGTCAGCTGGTAATGAGGGTAGTGGTAGTGGTGGAGCATCAGGTGGTCGTGGGGAAAAAAATATTGCACCTAAGTCTGGAGCTGTGGAGCCAGGTTCGTCGTCCGGCTACACAAGGCCTCGAACGCTCCCTTTTCTGGGATTAGGAAAACCGCTTTTAAAGCCGGAGCAGCAAGAGCAAGTTTTGGCTTATCTTGCTGACTCAGCCTCTAGCTCTTTTGCCTCCTCTCGTGAAACTGGTAAAAGTAAAAGCAGCGCGTCGTTAGTGGATGTTCACGGTCAGGGACAAGTCACTTCCTTGTCCTCTTCAGCAAAAACAACAACAGAGAAGAATGCAGCAGGCGACACAACGGGTTACTCCATGGAGCTCTTTACACATACCGTCCCTGGCTTAGAAAGTGAAGCAGTTAACAGTCCATGCCCATTACAAATTGAATCTGACATGGAGTGCACTGACGCACAGCCACAGCCAGACTACTATGCTGGTCCTTTGACTCAGACCACAACATTGCCCTCGCAGGGTGCTGATCAAGAATCAGACCCTGATGAGACTATGTTGCCCCATCACGAACGCTATACCACCGAACGACACGGTGACACAGACGAAGTTGCGCAGGAGGTACAAGAAGAGTTATTAGATGACCCAGTTCTTGACCCCGATTGGCAGCCATTGGGGGAACAGGGTGCAGGCGGCAGCAGTTCTGAAGCAGAGGAGGAGGAGGGGCCGCAGCAGGCATCAACATCGCCACAGGTTCCATCTGCCGGGCCCGTATCTTGCCCAAAACGCGTGGCAAAGCCAAAACCTGGTGGAGGACAGCGTGGCCATCCGGTTAAAGCTCAGTCTGCAATGCCTGAAAAGGTATCCGATGCTAGAAAGAGTGCAGTCTGGCATTTTTTTAAACAACATCCAATTGATCAGCGCAAAGTCATCTGTCAAAAATGTTCTACTTCCTTAAGCAGAGGTCAGAATCTGAAAAGTCTCAATACTAGTTGCATGCATAGACATTTAACCACCATGCATTTGAAAGCTTGGACTAACTACCAAACGTCCCTTAAGGTTGTTGCACCCTCGGCCAATGAAGCTAGTCATCAACGCAACATCCCTTCCGGCAGTGTAGGACCACCATTTAGCGCACCACCTGCTGTATCTGTGCAGGTATCTTTGCCAGGCCAAAGCAGTCAGGGTCAGGGAATCACCAGTTTCGTAGTAGGAAACACTGCATCTAGGGCACCGGCGGCAACAATACCATCTCCCACCGTCTCTCAGTCTGCCATGTCCACCGGCACCCCCGCTAGTTCCACGATCTCCATCTCTCCAGTCCAGCTCACCCTACATGAGACTATGGTTAGAAAAAGGAAGTACTTAGCCTCGCATCCGCGTACACAGGGTTTGAACGCCCACATAGCTAGACTAATCTCGTTAGAGATGATGCCCTACCGGTTAGTTGAAAGCGAAGCTTTCAAAGACCTGATGGACTACGCTGTACCACGCTACGAGCTACCCAGTCGACACTTTTTTTCCAGAAAAGCCATCCCAGCCCTCCACCAGCATGTTAAAGAGCGCATCGTCCATGCACTCAGGCAATCTGTGAGCACAAAGGTGCACCTGACAACAGATGCATGGACCAGTAGGCATGGCCAGGGACGTTACGTGTCCATCACGGCACACTGGGTAAATGTGGTGGATTCAGGGTCCACAGGGGACAGCAAGTTTGGGACAGTTCTGCCTAGCCCACGGTCTAGTAAACAGTTGTCTGTAGCCGTTCGCACCCCCTCCTCCTCCTCCTCCTCCTCGTCCTCCTGCAGAAGCAAGAGCTCGTCCACAGACCGCAGTCGCACAAACACTCCATCCGCACCTGCCACTGTTGCACACCAGGTCTCCCATTATGGGGCAGCTACTGGCATACGTCAGCAGGCTGTATTGGCTATGAAGTGTTTGGGCGACAATAGACACACCGCGGAAGTTCTGTCCGAGTTCTTGCAGCAAGAAACGCAGTCGTGGCTGGGCACTGTAGATCTTGAGGCAGGCAAGGTAGTGAGTGATAACGGAAGGAATTTCATGGCTGCCATCTCCCTTTCCCAACTGAAACACATTCCTTGCCTGGCTCACACCTTAAACCTGGTGGTGCAGTGCTTCCTGAAAAGTTATCCGGGGTTATCCGACCTGCTCCTCAAAGTGCGTGGACTTTGCGCACATATCCGCCGTTCGCCTGTACACTCCAGCCGTATGCAGACCTATCAGCGTTCTTTGAACCTTCCCCAGCATCGCCTAATCATAGACGTTGCAACAAGGTGGAACTCAACACTGCACATGCTTCAGAGACTGTGCGAACAGAGGCGGGCTGTTATGTTTTTGTGGGAGGATACACATACACGGGCAGGCAGTAGGATGGCAGACATGGAGTTGTCAGGTGTGCAGTGGTCGAAGATTCAAGACATGTGTCAAGTCCTTCAGTGTTTTGAGGAATGCACACGGCTGGTTAGTGCAGACAACGCCATAATAAGCATGAGCATCCCCCTAATGCGTCTGCTGATGCAAAGTTTGACGCACATAAAGGATCAGGCGTCTGCACCAGAGGAAGAGGAAAGCCTTGATGACAGTCAGCGATTGTCTGGTCAGGGCAGTGTACATGACGAGGTACCGGGCGAAGAGGAGGTGGAGGATGAGGAGGATGATGGGGATGAGTATATTTTTAATGAGGAAGCTTTCCCGGGGGCACGGGAAATTGGTGGCGTGGCAAGGCCGGGTTCTGGTTTTTTGAGGGACACAAGTGACGTAGATTTGCCTGCAACTGCCCCTCAACCAAGCACAACCGCAGATTTGACAACGGGAACTTTGGCCCACATGGCGGATTATGCCTTGCGTATCCTCAAAAGGGACACACGCATTACAAAAATGATGAACGATGACGATTACTGGTTGGCCTGCCTCCTTGATCCTCGCTATAAAGGCAAATTGCAAAATATTATGCCACATGAGAACTTGGAACTAATATTAGCAACAAAACAATCAACTCTTGTTGACCGTTTGCTTCTGGCATTCCCTGCACACAGCGCCCGTGATCGTTCTCACACGAGCTCCAGGGGCCAGCAGACCAGAGGTGTTAGAGGGGCAGAAATCAGAAGTGGCGTTGGCCAGAGGGGTTTTCTGACCAGGTTGTGGAGTGATTTTTCTATGACCGCAGACAGGACAGGTACTGCAGCATCAATTCAAAGTGACAGGAGACAACATTTGTCCAGTATGGTTACAAACTATTTTTCATCCCTTATCGACGTTCTCCCTCAACCGTCATTCCCATTTGATTACTGGGCATCCAAATTAGACACCTGGCCAGAATTGGCAGAATATGCATTGCAGGAGCTTGCTTGCCCGGCAGCTAGTGTCCTATCAGAAAGAGTATTCAGTGCTGCAGGTTCAATACTAACAGAAAAAAGGACTCGTCTGGCTACCCAAAATGTAGATGATCTAACCTTCATTAAAATGAACCACAACTGGATTTCAAAATCTTTTGCCCCACCCTGCCCGGCTGACACCTAGCTTTCCTATGAAAAGGTCTTGCCTGTGGACTATTCTGAATGACTTTTCCAATCTCGTAATTTTCTTCACCTGATTGTCCAGCATACGACATGTTTCCACCTCACGAAATGGCCAAACTCCCCACACGGGGCCGTGCTATCGCCACTTTGCGCTTGGACCCTTGAGAGTGCTGTTTGTCTGAAGAGGTGGGTGTGGCCGCTTTTGGTCGACGGCACTGCCACTGGGTCCCTCATAGTACAATAAAGTGTCTCTGGCGGTGGTGGTGCGCACCCAACGTCAGACACACCGTTGTAATATGAGGGGCCCTGTGCCTGTACCGCCGGCCACAAGCCAGTTCCCCCCCCCCAGCTCAAACAGTGCTCTACCACTAGCAAAATTATCTCTCACAGCTTCACCAATGTGTAGTCTAGGCGCTGACATCCTTCAATGCCTGGCACTGACAATACCATTGTTTTGACATTTTTGTTATGTTAGGCCTTCGAAGCCTGTCTGCGGTCCCTTCTTTCTACAACTACTACACTGACCAGGCCACTGCTGGCCGTGTTACCCTGGAACCAATTTAAAAGTGCCTACAGTCAGCCCAATTTTGTTATGTTAGGCCTTCGAAGACTGTCTGCCGTCACTCCTTCCACTAGACTTCCACTGACCATACACTGCTGCCCATGTACCCCTGGAACCAATTTAAAATTGCCTACAGCCAGCCCAATTTTTTTATTTTAGGCCTTCGATGCCTGTCTGCGGTCCATTCTTTCAACTACTACTACACTGACCAGGGCACTGCTGCCCAAGTACCCCTGGAACCAATTTAAAATTGACTACAGCCATGTGTTAATATTTTAGGCCTTCGATGCCTGTCTGTGGTCACTCCTTCCACTAGGCCTCCACTGACCACACCACTGCTGCCCGTGTACCCCTGGAACCAATTTAAAATTGCCTACAGCCATGTGTGATTATTTTAGGCCTTCGATGCCTGTCTGCGGTCACTCCTTCCACTAGGCCTCCACTGACCACACCACTGCTGCCCGTGTAACCCTGGAACCAATTTAAAATTGCCTACAGCCATGTGTTATTATTTTAGGCCTTCGATGCCTGTCTGCGGTCACTCCTTCCACTAGGCCTCCACTGACCACACCACTGCTGCCCGTGTACCCCTGGAACCAATTTAAAATTGCCTACAGCCAGCCCAATTTTTTTATTTTAGGCCTTCGATGCCTGTCTGCGGTCCATTCTTTCAACTACTACTACACTGACCAGGGCACTGCTGCCCAAGTACCCCTGGAACCAATTTAAAATTGACTACAGCCATGTGTTAATATTTTAGGCCTTCGATGCCTGTCTGTGGTCACTCCTTCCACTAGGCCTCCACTGACCACACCACTGCTGCCCGTGTACCCCTGGAACCAATTTAAAATTGCCTACAGCCAGCCCAATTTTTTTATTTTAGGCCTTCGATGCCTGTCTGCGGTCCATTCTTTCAACTACTACTACACTGACCAGGGCACTGCTGCCCGTGTACCCCTGGAACCAATTTAAAATTGCCTACAGCCATGTGTTATTATTTTAGGCCTTCGATGCCTGTCTGTGGTCCCTCCTTCCACTAGGCCTCCACTGACCTGTCTACTGCGGCCCGTGTACCCCTTGAACCAACCTAATAAAATATTTAAAAAATTAATTTGATTATAAAAAATAAGATCGTGTTGAGATCTCAAATGCAGACATTTTAACAATCAAAACAAACACACAACAAATATCTGGAACTGTACTACAAAGGTCCAACAGCTACAATTTCTTTCTCCTGCAAGAAGTTAACTGAAAGTTTTTTGGAGTTGTTAACACAGATATGGCATCCACCGAGTGTTGTCCTGTCGCGTCTCCTTTAAATTATTTCCAATAAGATGTTAAACTATTAATTTAATAAAATCAATAATTAAAAAAATAATTGAGTAAGTCAAAAGCACATTGCAAATAAACATTAATTACAAATCAAGAAGCATGGCGCGTCCGAGGGTGAGTAGATACCGAATAAGAATATAATCACCCTCGGACGCGCAATGCTTATTTACAACAGCCTTCCTTCCTAAGAATCAGCCCTTCCGTGGTGTAGAGAGAGGTTGTTGTTACACTCCAAGGTGTTCCCCAGGTTGCCTTTCCTGAGCTTCGATCTTCCGGCTCTCGTTTAGTAGCTGTTGGAAACTACGCTGCATTAGGCCTACTAATTGTGTATGGGGTGTAGAGACAGGTTGTGTTACACTCCAAGGTTTTCACCAGGTTGCCTTTCCTGAGCTTCGATCTTCATGCTCTCGTTTAGTAGGTGTCGGAAAGTAGGCTGCATTAGGCCTACAAATTGGGTATGGGGTGGAGAGAGATGGTGTGTTACACTCCAAGGTGTTCCCCAGGTTTCCTTGCCATTGCTTCGGTCTTCCGACTCTCGTTTAGTAGTTGTAGAAAAGTACACTGCATTAGGCCTAAAAAATGGGTATGGGGTGGAGAGAGATGGTGTGTTACACTCCAAGGTGTTCCCCAGGTTGCCTTTCCTGAGCTTCGATCTTCATGCTCTCGTTTAGTAGGTGTCGGAAAGTAGGCTGCATTAGGCCTACAAATTGGGTATGGGGTGGAGAGAGATGGTGTGTTACACTCCAAGGTGTTCCCCAGGTTTCCTTGCCATTGCTTCGGTCTTCCGACTCTCGTTTAGTAGTTGTAGAAAAGTACACAGCATTAGGCCTACAAAATGGGTATGGGGTGGAGAGAGATGGTGTGTTACACTCCAAGGTGTTCCCCAGGTTGCCTTTCCTGAGCTTCTATCTTCAGGCTCTCATTAAATTGTGGTTAAATGGAACAACTGCATTTGGCGTACTAGTTGGTTTGGGGCCTACTATCGGTGTCTGCCACTCCTTGCTGTTCTCCTGGTTTCCTGTCCTGAAATTCCATTTTCAGCCTCTCGTTAAGTAGTTGTTAATGTTAGACTGCATTTGGCCTACTAGTTGGGTTGGGGCCTACTATCGGTGTCTGCCACTCCTTGCTGTTCTCCTCCACTGAACAAAGCTGTGCCGCCTGTTTACTACGGTTGCCAATTTTGAACTGCATTTCGACTACTTACTGATTTGGCCCTACTCTCTGTGTCAGCCTCTCATTCCAGTTGTCCTCCACTGCAATGCCCCCTGGTTATTCCTGTGTTACCAATTTTGAACTGCATTTAGCCCACTTTCTTCTTTGGGCCTATATCTGTGTTTCCACTTCATCGTGCCCATTGCCCAGCCAGTGATAGATGAGTCTGCTGGTACATTGACCCATAACGCAACATTCCCCGTGCACGCTACACAACAACATTGTGACCCTGCTGAAAGTCAGGTTGCTCTTCCCGCATACCATACCACCTTACACGGGGACAAAGAGGAAGGTGCAGATGAAAGTGCAGGTTCCTTCATCAGGTGGGGGGAGGAATACTAGTTGGCGACGTCACTGGCACAGGGCCTCTCATAGTACGCAAAAGTGTTGCTGCCGGTGGGAGGCGCCCCCGCCGTGCAAACACACCGCTGTACTTTGAGGGGCCCTGTGCCAGTGCCAATGCCAACGAGTGGGCCCCCCCTGCTTGCTCAGGATCACAGCACTTGCAAAGTTGAAATACTTACCTCTCCCTGCTCCACTGCCGTGACGTGGTCCAGATTTACTGGGCCCACTAATTACTTGAACCAGCCCTACCCCCCACAACTTTAGCCAAATGACCCCCAATTTCAAATGCCTTCCAATTATTTTAAGGTAAATTACGCTTGACAAGCTTCATTAAGAAGAATGGATGGTTTTGACATTAAAATGGGCACTCTAGGTGTTTTCCTGGCCCCCACTCACTGCCGACTATGCTGCCCCATTGACTTGCATTGGGTTTCGTGTTTCGGTCGATCCCGACTTTACGTCATAATCGGCCGATTTCACTCGACCCGACTTTGGACATAGTCGGGTTTCGCAAAACCCGGCTCGACTCTAAAAAGGTCAAGGTCGCTCAACTCTACTAACGACTTCACAACATCACCTGAGGAAGTAAACTCAGAAGCCGCAGTACCACTTTCCTCCACCAACGGAAGCTCACAGAGAGAATCAGCCGAAGTACCACTTGTGACCACAGGAGGGAGCTCTGCCACAGAATTCACAACAGGGTTGGTTAGGACTATGAGATGTTTTGTAGCAGAATTATAGAAATTAGATATAGGTTAGGGTAAAATCAGTAAACTGAAGAGGTAGGAGGGACGAGGTGATGCAACCCCTTTCTGGGATGTTACAGGCTTAAGCTATAACTGTCTGCACACATCCCCAGCTTCCTTCTTTTCCTATTTTCCTGGAAGAGCTGAGTACATCCCATGAGCTGGGACGTATGGAAAACTGCCCTAGCCTGGTTGCCTGTCATGCTTTGAACATGTGAGTGTTACTTTTTCTCAGTTATTCCCTTTATGTTATAATTACCCTTGTACATATTTGCAATTGTCTCATTTGTAACATCTTTATAAAATATTTTTGATAAAGCACTGCCTAATTTTTTATGGGATATAATATTTAATATTAGTTCGTTCTCCTGTTCTAAACCGTACCCTAAGTCTTCTGAAGGGAAATACGCTACTGTTACTGTTGTGTTGGGTTAGCTTCGGACCCGTTTAATCGAAGCTGGTGGCAGCGATAGTGTGCTGACTGTTGAGTGATGCGGTAGCGACTGCGGCGTTGATAATTATTGTTCCTGCCTGAGTGGGAGTAGTTATCGCGTCGCTGCAGCGTGCCCAATAGCCAGTACATAGCAGGCAGCCCTTCTGGCGACTAATTACCCAGGGTGCAGTACCTAATCTGACCTGAGAGTAAGGGGGGCGCCAGAGAGCTGCAAGTGTTAAGTGGAACTGTAAGCGGGATATACATAAATCCCTGCAGTTTGTGGTATATTGAAAGCAGTGGGATACCTAGAATAAGCCCCTGCTGTAAACTAAGAGGTCAATAGCCTTGTGTGTGTTTTCTCATCACATTGTTAGCAGTGGAGGGATAACTAAGATAAGCCCCCCTGCACATGTGATAGGTGTCTGTTGGCCTAAAGTCACCCCGAATCGTGACAATTGGGGCCAGCGGTCAGGGGAATCCTGACACCCATGATGATAGTGGGGATGTCAACAGAGAGGAAATGAAGTAGCCAGGTGGTGAAGTGGTCGAGAAAGGTGAAGATGGCTAGTTCTTGGGGGCGGTAGATGACAGCCAGCTGGAGGTTGGAGGGGGAATAGATGCGGACCGAGTGCACCTCAAACGAGGGAAGAGTAGCGGAGGGTGGTAGCGGGATTGGAGTGAAGGAGTAGGTGTCGGACAGGAGCAAGCCAACTCCTCTACCACGTTTGTTGCTGGGGCGAGGGGTGTGAGAGAGGTGGAATCCGCCATAGGAGAGTGCAGCTGAAGAGGCCAAGTCAGAGGGGGTAAGCCAGGTTTCAGTGAGGCCAAGGAAGGAGAGTTTGTTGGTGATGAAGAGGTCATGGATAAATGGCAGTTTGTTGCAGACGGAGCGTGCGTTCCATAGTGCTCCAGGTAAGTGGACCGGGGGGAGTGGGGGCTGGATGAATGGGTATGAGGTTGTCATGGTTGGGAAAACGTGTGGAGGATCATGGCAGGGGGTTAGAAATGAGTGTGGGGATGTGTTGGGGAGGGCCGGGATTTGGGGATATGTCACGAGCAATGAGGAGTAGCAGACAGAGAATTAGAAGGTGGGAGCAGGATAGGACATGATGCGGCCGTGTGTGTCTGGAGAAAAAGGATTGTATGTGGAGGAACAGTTCTGAGGAGAAGGTGAGATGGCTGGGGAGGATAGAGGAAGAAATGACTAGTTCCTTACTAGGTGGAGGGATTGCAGGAGATTGTAAGAAGGAAAGTAGTATGGGGGTGAAAGAGAAAAGAAACCGAAACATTGTAGTGGTTGGTATTCTGTTACCTTCCAGTCAATTCCAGTCCAATTCAGTCTAATTCAATTATCGCTGCCATTAACCCTGTGTGAGCGCTGACTGGAGGGGAGTATGGAGCGGGCGCTGACTGCGGGGAGGAAGGAGCGGCCATGTTGCTGCCGGACTGTGCCCGTCGCTGATTGGTCCTGGCAATGGTCGTGGGCGTTTTGCCACGACCAATCAGCGACTTGTATTTCCATGACAGACAGAGGCCACGACCAATGAATATCCGTGACAGACAGACAGAAAGACAGACAGATGGAAGTGACCCTTAGACAATTATATAGTAGACTAGATTGTGGCCCGATTCTAACGCATCGGGTATTCTAGAATATGCATGTCCCCGTAGTATATGGACAATGATGATTCCAGAATTCGCGGCAGACTGTGCCCGTCGCTGATTGGTCGAGGCAACCTTAATGACATCATCGTCGCCATGGCAACCATTATGACATCATCGTCGCTGTGCCCGTCGCTGATTGGTCGAGGCCTCGACCAATCAGAGACTCGGGATGTCTACGTCCTTTATGACATCATCGTCGCTGTGCCGGTCGCTGATTGGTCGAGGCCTGGCGGCCTCGACCAATCAGAGAAGCGGTATTTCTACGTCGATGCTGTGCCCGTCGCTGATTGGTTTAGGCAACCTTAATGACATCATCGTCGCCATGGCAACCATTATGACATCATCGTCGCTGTGCCCGTCCCTGATTGGTCGAGGCCTCGACCAATCAGAGACTCGGGATGTCTACGTCCTTTATGACATCATCGTCGCTGTGGCGGCCTCGACCAATCAGAGACGCGGGATTTCCTGGACAGACAGACAGACAGAAAGACAGACAGACGGAAAAACCCTTAGACAATTATATAGTAGATATGAAAGTATGCCAAAAAAGTTCAAGTCGGTGACTGAAGGAAAGGCATACATGAAACAGAGAGTACCAACGTCCACTGCATATACATGATGGTGATCATGATAAGACTCACCCATACTACCGTCTGTTTTATGAGCTGCCTCGTGCAGCCCCAACACAGCGGTGCCGTAAGTGAGGTCACTCAACAGGGCTCATCAGCTGATGAACTCTAGCAAACTTTCTCAGCGCACACACTGCAGGAGCTCCTGTCACTGTGTCTTAGAGTAGAGCAGTCGCATCAGCTGATGTGACTGCTCTACAAGTTATCTGAATCGTCGTGGAACTATATGAATTACTGCAGGTGAGGGATATGGTGGTTTATTATTTTTTCTCTTTCCAGGTGAAATGGGCATCAGGGAATAGGAGTTAAGGTGAACAAGTGTTGTTGTGTTGCTTTTTTTTTTTTTTTTTACAGGAGACAAAGGTTTACAGAGATAAAGTGTAAGGTGAGAATATACTGTGTTTTTTTTACTTTTATGTCAATATTTATTTATTTTATTTATTTGTTTTAACTTTTTTTTTTACTTTGCGCACAGGCGCCAACTGATGACTATACCCATCAGCTACCACCTGCTCCGATGACCTGCTGTACGCTTTTTACCATTGGTCATAGTCACATCTGTAGGGTCATGCAGACATCTGACAGCATGACCCTGCTGCGCGGGAAACACCATAGGAAGTCTGTAAAAATGCAAGCAAAAACTCAGCAAATCCACATTTTTATATCTGCAATTTTGCTGCATATTTGACTTACTCAATTGAAGCCAGTGGGTGAAAAATGCCGCAAAAATGTGCAAAGAATTGACATGCTGCGGATTTAAAAGCAGCACAAAGGAAAGGAAAATTACTGATCATGTGCACAAGCACTTTAGGATTCTTATTGACTTTGCTGGCATAAGGATTCCCTAGCCTTTTGGGCCAATTCTGTGCGGAAAAAAACGCTGAAAAAGCGCACCATGTGCACACAGCCTAACAGTCTCTCGTCAGGAGGGCAAATAGTGTCCTCAACAATAGTCCTCTGTCAAGGACACAGTGCATGAGGGACAAAGTCTATAAAAGGATTGGGCAAAGTCCATGGCTGGTTGGGCAAAACCCATGGTGGAGGGAGTAGAACACTCTCGAGGCTCAAAGTCCCTAAATTAAACAGGGAAATAATAAACAAGGGTAAGGGGAAAACCAAACCTTCGGCCATCTGTGGCCAACAACAAGGAGTCCTGGATTTGAGGCCACTCAGGATACAACTGGCACAATATGGAGCTTCACGCATCCAACACAAGAGAAGCATTTGGGCCTTTCATCCATTTGAATAGTGAAGTTTTATTGTGATGGTCCACGGACTTGAGCCAAATCTGAGGCTCGCAGGCCGCAGCCACTGCTCCCTAATAAAGTGGGTTTGTGGGCTCAAATGAGGGCACGATGTCCGACCCACAGATACCCACCAATTGTTTCAGACTACACAACAGTTGTCATCTTTACGGTAGCCCGTACCTTCCTTAGATCACTCGTATCTTCCGATGGCAAGGCTTGATCCTACCAACTTTGTCAGAGTGATCATGTGGTCCTCGCTCCAAATTTTTATGCTTTCCTCGTTCCAAATTTTTAAAGGTCATCATGCCGCCTTTTCTCCAAATTTTTGGAGGGTCACTACTCAGGCTTCAACTGGCACAAGGATCTTCAGGCATCCGACACAAGAGGTGCATTTGGGCCTTTCATCCATTCGACAAGTGCAGTTTTATTTTTAGAGAGCCATCATGTGGCCCTTGTTGCAAATTTTTAGAGGGTCATCATTCGGTCCTCGCTCCAAATTTTTAAAGGGCCATCATCCGGTCTTGTTCCAAATTTTAGAGGGTCATCAGGCGGCCCTGTCTCTTACTTTTTCCAGGGTGTGTATGATGCCGTCCTTCATAATTTTTACAGGATGTGTATGAGGAATATGTCTACAATTCTCTTGCATATATAGTATATGTATTTTCTCCAGGTATAACTGTTTTTCAGCCCTTGCACTTAGTACATATTCTTTATAAGTTTAGTAGTCCCACTCATAGTAACATATAGTAACATAGTTAGTAAGGCCGAAAAAAGACATTTGTCCATCCAGTTCAGCCTATGTCCATCCAGTTCCTCCTTACAACTAGGAAAAAAATTCATAAATCTCATGCACACGATTCATGAGAAAGTGCAAAAATGCTACATGTGAACATAGCCTAAGGGGTGGAGGAGGCATTGGTTTTTTTTCTACTTTTAATTTTGACACGTATGAAAGTCAATATACAGGAAAGAATGTTTCCTAACATTTTAGTATGTTTTATTGTCAGTCCGTAAAAGTTGCGTAATACTCTGACAACATTGTTCCCAACAGTGACCTGGGAGTCAGAGATATAGATATATTCCCCATGCTGTTCCCATTTCATATAAGCACGGTTTCCATCCATTTCAGCAATATTCCTGCCCCCCAGCCCTCTTGTTAGGGTCTGCCAGAAAAATGTTTGAGATTCCCATTGACTTCTATTATATTCGTTACTTGAATCGAGACTGAGCATCCGTCCTGCTCCATTTCAGTACCGACCACTCAAGCATGTTAGTGCTCCCTCATCACTACTCCTGACCCCCCCACATAAACTTCCCCTCATCCAGCACCATGACAACCGACACAGCAGAGTCCTGCATACACTGAGGCCCCTGATCATGTGACCCCTGACTCCTCCCCTCCTGTGACCTCATCACAGGTCCTGTGCACACAGAACAGCCATATATGTGGTGTGCGGCTCTGCAGGTGGAGGTAGGTGCTGGAGATTCCCCATTACTGACTCTTGCTACATTAACCCTTTCAGTACAGAGAGACCACAAAAAATAGCCCTTAATCACCAAAACACGGAGGACCCGTGAGGCAAGCCAGATGTAAAAAGCCAAAGGTCCTCCAAACCAAATTGTACAAAACAACATGATTTTATGAAATTGCACAATTTTTAAAACAAAATGTGCACCCCTTCTGAGGAACATATCCAGCGAAATGCGCGTCAAGGGGTACACTGGATTGTTTTTGAACTCTGGGTAACTATGACTATCTCTTCAGAGAGGAAGAGAGCTAGAACTCTAGTGCCACCTATTGGAAGTAGCAATCCTAACAGTCAATGTTGACCCTTTAACCCTGCTGTTGTCTTCGGTCTGGGGAGACCGATTTTGAACTTTGGTATTTTTGGGGGTGTTCAAGATGCGGTTCTGAAACTTGTGGTTGATTGACTTAAATGAGGATGGGTCGGTCGGCCACGGGTTTCAGAGCCGCATCTTGAGTATTTTAAAGAATATTGAAGTTCAAGGTCGGTCATTTTTGACCGAAGGCAACAGCAGGGTTAAGGAGCCTTGTCACATGACTTAGGATAAAAGCCAAACCAGAATCTCAGTTTGAGGAGCTGTGTTTCAGGGTACTGCCTCTCAAGAGCTCTAGTCCTGATCTGCCTAAATTTAAATTTATTTTGATCTACTTAGATCTGATTTATGGTTCTCTGTGTCACTCAGAGATGATCACAGACAAAACCCATCAATGTCCGACTTTATGATTTGTTCATGTTATTTATATCCTATACAGCACAGTTTTTGCACTATGCACTTTATTTGATAGTACTATATGTGCTCTTGGTATATACATTTCTAACAAGTATTATCATCTTAGGGATATGTGCAGTGTCGGATGTTTTTTCTGTATTTATTGTCAGGACATTCATACAATTTAGTTTATCAGTCCAGTGTTTTGCTGTTCCATCTTTTCTGCAAGGTTGCTCTCATCTCCAACTGTTTTTTATGATTTTTTTTTTTTTAAATTGTGTAATTTAATAAAATCATGTTGTTTTGCTAAATTTTGTTTGGAGGAACTTTGTCTTTTTCCTTTCAGTACAGAGTTTGAATATGCAAAATGTCACTTCAGAGAGGAAGAGGACTAGAACTCTGGAGCCACCTGTTGGAAGTAGCAATCCTAAAAGTCAATATTGACCCTTTAACGAGCCTTGCAATATGACATAGGATAAAAGCCAAATCAGAATCTCAATTTGCAGACATAGTGTTTCGGGGTATTGCCCCTCATCAGTGCAAAGTATGATATCATTGCACTGTATGCCCATACATTATAGGATCCAATTCAAACTGCTTGTTCTCAACCACAAAGCTCTCCACTGTGCAGGCAGCACCCCCTATATCTCCCTCATCTGTTTATCGGCCTACCCGCTTGTTACGCTCTGCAAGCGACTTTCGACTAACATCTGCACTAATCAATACTTCCCGGTCCCAGCTGCAAGAATTCTCTCCGTGTTGCGTCAATCCTCTGGAATGCTCTACCCCAAGAAACTAGGACTATGCACAACTTGCACAGTTTTAGGCGCTCACTCAAAACACATCTGTTGAAAGCAGCCTACCACGTTCCCTAATCAAAGTCATTTTATGTGTGTGTGTGGCCCATTCACTATCTGAGAATAACCCTCCATCAAACTCCACCGCACCCAACAGCACCACAGTGACCAGCTCATGCAGCCCTTATCTATCCCCCACTCCCTCAAGATGGCAGGACCATCATTGTAAATACACCCCTGTACTTTGTGTCTCCCCCCACCTCATTGTACACCATGTTCCAAATTATTATGCGAATTACATTTTCTCGGATTTTCCTAAATAATCAGTGCAAATGACAGTCTAATTAAAGTCATCACCCGTTAGAGTACACATCGAATTTTATTGAAGAAACCTCCCAATAATAACAGTATAACCTCTAAAATGAATAAAAACTCAAAATGCACTGTTCCAAATTATTAGGCCCAGTAGAATTTCTAAACATTTGATATGTTTTAAAGAACTGAAAATGCTCATTTGTGGAATTTGCAGCATTAGGAGGTCACATTCACTGAACAAAAAAGCCATTTAACTCCAAAACATCCTAAAAAGCCAAGTTACATGTTAACATAGGAACCCTTCTTTGCTATCACCTTCACAATTCTTGCATCCATTGAACTTGTGAGTTTTTGGAGAGTTTATGTAAAGTATTTCTTTGTTTGAAGTCAGAATAGCCTCCCAGAGCTGCTGTTTTGATGTGAACTGCCTCCCACCCTCATAGATCTCTTGCTTGATGATACTCCAAAGGTTCTTTATAGGGTTGAGGTCAGGGGAAGATGGTGGCCACCCATGAGTTTATCTCCTTTTATGCCCATAGCAGCCAATGACTCAGAGGTATTCTTTGCAGCATGAGATGGGGCATTGTCATGCATGAAGATGATTTTGCTCCTGAAAGCAAGTTTCTGCTTTTTTATACCATGGAAGAAAGTTGTCAGTCAGAAACTCTATATACTTTGCAGAGGTAATTTTCACACCTTCATGAACTTTAAAGAGAACCTGTCACCCCCAAAATCACGGGTGAGGTAAGCCCACCGGCATCAGGGGCTTATCTACAGCATTCAGGAATGCTGTAGATAAGCCGCCGATGTAACCTAAAAGATGAGAAAAAGAGGTTATATTATACTCACCCGGGGAGATCCCGCTGTTGGTCCGGGTCCGGTGCCTCCCATCTTAATCAGATGCCGTCCTCTTCTGGTCTTTACACTGCGGCTCCAGCGCAGGCGTACTTTGTCTGCCCTGTTGAGGGCAGAGCAAAGTACTGCAGTGCGCAGGCGCCGGGAAAGGTCAGAGAGGCCCAGCACCTGCGCACTGCAATACTTTGCTCTGCCCTCAACAGGGCAGACAAAGTACGCCTGCACTGGTGCCGCAGCGTGAAGACCAGAAGAGGACGTCATCTGATGAAGATGGGAGGCGCCAGATCCGGACCAACAGCGGGAGTGCCCCTGGGTGAGTATAATCTAACGTCTTTTTCTCATCTTTTAGGATACATCGGGGGCTTATCTACAGCATTCCAGAATGCTGTAGATAAGCCCCTGATGCCGGTGGGCTTACCTCACCTGCGATTTTGGGGGTGACAGGTTCCCTTTAAAGGGCCCTACCAGCAGTTTCCCCATGATTCCGGCCCAAAACATGACTCCTCCACTTTCTTGCTGACGTTGTCCCTTGTTGGGACATTGTGGCCATCCACTACTCCATCCATCTGGACCATCCAGGGTTGCTCGACACTCATCAGTAAACAAGACTGTTTGAAAATTAGTTTTCATGTATGTCTGGGCCCACTGCAACTGTTTCTGCTTGTGAACACTGTTTAGGGGTGGCCGAATAATAGGTTTATGCACCACAGCAAGCCTTTATGCACCTACACCTTGAGGTTTGAGGGACTTCAGAGGCACCAGCAGCTTCAAATAACTGTTTGCTGCTTTGTAATGGTATTTTGACAGCTGCTCTCTTAATCCAAAGAATTTGTCTTGCAGAAACCTTCCTCATTATGCCTTTATCTGCTAGAACTCTGTCTGTGCTCTGTTTCAATCACAAATCTCTTCACAGTATGATGATCACTTAAGTTTTCGTGAAATATCTAATGTTTTCATACCTGGTCCAAGGCATTGCACTATTTAACGCTTTTCTGCAACAGAGATATCCTTTTTATTTCCCATATCGCTTGAAACCTGTGGCCTACTTAATAATGTGGAACATAATTTTTAAGTAGTTTTCCTTTAATTAGAATCACCTGGAAAACGAATTATCCCATGTGTTTAAGATTGATTTCAGTGATCCACTGAGCCCTGAGACACAATATTATCCACGAGTTTATTTGAAAAACAAAACAATTAAATCTTTATGACACTTAAATCCAATTTGCATAATAATTTGGAAGACAGTGTAGATTGTAAGCTTTCACGAGCAGGGTCATCTTATTTTGCTTTAATTATTGTATTACTAGATGGTGGCCCGATTCTAACGCATCGGGAATTCTATAATATGCATGTCCACGTAGTATATTGCCCAGCCACGTAGTATATTGCCCAGCGACGTAGTATATTGCCCAGCCACGTAGTATATTGCCCAGTGACGTAGTATATTGCCCAGTGACGTAGTATATTGCCCAGCCACGTAGTATACTGCCCAGTGACGTAGTATATTGCCCAGCCACGTAGTATATTGCCCAGTTATAGTATATTGCCCAGTTACGTAGTATATTGCCCAGTGACGTAGTAGACAGCACAGAGCCATGTAGTATATTGCTCAGCCACGTAGTATATTGGCCAGTCACGTAGTACAGTCACGGCCAAAAGTATTGACACCCCTGCAATTCTGTCAGATAATACTCAGTTTCTTCCTGAAAATGATTGCAATCACAAATTCTTTGGTATTATTATCTTCATTTAATTTGTCTTAAATGAAAAAACACAAAAGAGAATGAAGCAAAAAGCAAAACATTGATCATTTCACACAAAACTCCAAAAATGGGCCGGACAAAAGTATTGGCACCCTCGGCCTAATACTTGGTTGCACAACCTTTACCCAAAATAACTGCGACCAACCGCTTCCGGTAACCATCAATGAGTTTCTTACAATGCTCTGCTGGAATTTTAGACTATTCTTCTTTGGCAAACTGCTCCAGGTCCCTGATATTTGAAGGGTGCCTTCTCCAAACTGCCATTTTTAGATCTCTCCACAGGTGTTCTATGGGATCCAGGTCTGGACTCATTGCTGGCCACCTTAGATGTCTCCAGTGCTTTCTCTCAAACCATTTTCTAGTGCTTTTTGAAGTGTGTTTTGGGTCATTGTCCTGCTGGAAGACCCATAACCTCTAAGGAGACCCAGCTTTCTCACACTGGGCCCTACATTATGCTGCAAAATTTGTTGGTAGTCTTCAGACTTCATAATGCCATGCACACGGTCAAGCAGTCCAGTGCCAGAGGCAGCAATGCAACCCCAAAACATCAGGGAACCTCCGCCATGATTGACTGTAGGGACCGTGTTCATCTATTTGAATGCCTCTTTTTTACTCCAGTAAACTCTATGTTGATGCCTTTGCCCAAAAAGCTCTACTTTTGTCTCATCTGACCAGAGAACATTCTTCTAAAATGTTTTAGGCTTTTTCAGGTAAGTTTTGGCAAACTCCAGCCTGGCTTTTTTATGTCTCGGGGTAACAAGTGGGGTCTTCCTGGGTCTCCTACCATACAGTCCCTTTTCATTCAGATGCCGACGGATAGTACGGGTTGACACTGTTGTACCGTCGGACTGCAGGGCAGCTTGAACTTGTTTGTTAGTCGAGGTTCTTTATCCAACATCCGTACAATCTTGCGTTGAAATCTCTTGTCAATTTTTCTTTTCCATCCACATCTAGAGAGGTTAGCCACAGTGTCATGGGCTGTAAACTTCTTGATGACACTGCGCACGGTAGACACAGGAACATTCAGGTCTTTGGAGATGGACTTGTAGCCTTGAGATTGCTCATGCTTCCTCACAATTTGGTTTCTCAAGTCCTCAGACAGTTCTTTGGTCTTTCTTTTCTCCATGCTCAATGTGGTATACACAAGGACACAGGAGAGCGGTTGAGTCAACTTTAATCCATGTCAACTGGCTGCAAGTGTGATTTAGTTATTGCCAACACCTGTTAGATGCCACAGGTAAGTTACAGGTGCTGTTAATTACACAAATTAGAGAAGCATCACATGATTTTTCGAAGGGTGCCAATACTTTTGTCCACCCCCTTTTTATGTTTGGTGTGGAATTATATCCAATTTGGCTTTAGGACAATTCTTTTTGTGTTTTTTCATTTAAGACAAATTAAATGAAGATAATAATACCAAATAATTTGTGATTGCAATCATTTTCAGGAAGAAAATGAGTATTATCTGACAGAATTGCAGGGGTGTTAATACTTTTGGCCATGACTGTATATTGCCCAGCCACGTATGTCACAGGTTAAAAAATAAAAAATAAACATACACTCACCTTCCAAAGGCCCCTTGTAGTTCGGTCACATGACCGTGATGTCATGGCAGGTCCTTCTCGGGCAGGCCCTGTGATGATGTCGCGGTCACATGACCGTGACGTCATGGCAGGTCGTTCTCGCGCAGGACCTGTGATGATGTCGCGGTCACATGACCGTGACATCATGGCAGGTCGTTCTCGCGCAGGGCCTGTGATGATGTCGCGGTCACATGACCGTGACGTCATGGCAGGTCCTTCTCCCATACCATCCTTGCCACCGGAACTTGCCGCTTGCATGGAGTGGCCACCAGAGCGTAGCCAGGAGCGGGAAAGGCAGCGGAAGGTGAGTATATAATGATTTTTTATTTTTAACATTAGATGTTTTTACTATTAACGCTGCATAGGCAGCATCAATAGTAAAAACTTGGTCACACAGGGTTAATAGCGGCGGTAACGGAGTGAGTTACCCGCGGCATAACGCGGTCAGTTACTGGTGGCATTAACCCTGTGTGAGCGGTGACTGCGGGGAGTATGGAGCGCACACCGGGCGCTGACTGCAGGGGAGGGACTAATCGGACTGTGGCCGTCGCTGATTGGTCGCGGCAGCCATGACAGGCAGCTGGCGAGACCAATCAGCGACTTGGATTCCATGACAGACCGAGGCAGCGACCAATGAATATCCGTGACAGAAGAACAGACAGAAAGATGGAAGTGACCCTTAGACAATTATATGGATCTTTAACGTCGTTACTTATGACTGTTGTATATGAACTGTTAAACTGTAAAGCGCTGCGGAATATGTTGGCACTATATAAATAAAGATTATTTATTATTATAATGGCTAGGGGAGAGGCTCTGGACTTGGGACAATTTTTTACCATCAGAGTTTGGTCAGAGCGTCATCACGTTTTTGGTGGAAAAAAAATTGTTGGACGTTTCTCCAACTTCTCATATCACTTTGTGATAAACAGTCATCACACGTTTGGTATTCAACTGCTGTCCAAATTTTTCACAGATCCATAGGCTTGCATTTGCCAATTTGATCAAGGACTCTGTTCAATATTGGTCAAGTCTCCGTGATTTTTGTGGATCACTCAGTCTGCAATACATGGATATGTGGACAGATCAATAGATTACAGTAGGTAGGTGTTCTATCTGTGAAAATCAGGGGTAGAAGAACAAGTATGACTGACATCTGAATGAGCTCTAACATAAGGTTTTAGATATCTGTTGTAACTCCCTAATATCTCTGAACCAATGGGGATAAAGAGGAAGCCCCCACATTCTGTTAACCATTTATATGATATAGTCATTATTGATAGCAGCATGTAAGGGGTTAAACAAATATGGCCGTGACAACACTGATCGTGGCTGATGCAGCAAGTTGTCCGCTATAGTGGCCCGCTGATAGCTGTTGGATTGTCACCTGTATGGGGAGGCTATTCTCTTATATCTCAGGTCAGTAAAAATACATATTGGCGGTAATTAAGGGGTTAAACTTATCTCAGATAAGTTGGAATACAATATCTGCCTGCCTCAGGAAAATGGAAGAAGCTTTTTCTCAGTCTTAATCAAGAATGCAGTATGTTCTTGCTTTCCTCCTCAGATAAAACAGAAGACGCTCAGTCAGACTACTACAGTGAATCCTCTTCTTTCCATTATCTTCCTGAAAGGACAGACATCCATCCAGCTTACTTTCTTTTCTCACAGTTCCTCCCACTTCCTGTCTCATTCCGAAGTGTTGATGGGAGATGTAGTTCTTTCCACTACATAAAGTATAGAGATAAGACGCTTTCCCTCCACTGAATGTTTCTGACAGGATCCCAGTCACGTACAGTCTGCTGCTATAAAAGGCTGAAAAATGCAATCTTATAACCCTCAATATATTATAACCCAGTGAGGCTTTCAGAAAAATTAAAGGGGTTGTCCACGACTAGGACATCCCCTTCTTGATCAAAATGTTTTTCCCTGCTAAAATAATAACGAAGACTCACCTTCTGTGCTGGCGCACTTGCCGCGGTGTCAGCACTCGCTCTCCCCGGGGCTTTCGAGTGGTGTTGTGAACGTGACACTGATGCCCAGTCAGCGCTGTCGACACGGTCTCCACCTTCGGACAAATCAAACATGAAGAGGAAGACAGGGACCAGCTGCAGCCCGGACAGTGACAGTAACGCTGATCGGGCTCCGGCATTAAGTTTCACAACACCGCACGAAAACCCCGGGGAGAGAGATTGCCAACACTGTGGGAATGGCAACAGCATGGGAGATGAGTATAGGCTTTATTATTTTATCAGGGCTAAGCAAGGGGTATGAAAAGAAGTTGTAAAAATAGTGGTCAACTTATTTAAGCATTGTTTTTCTTTTCTTTTTTTTCTATAGTGAAGCCTAACAGAAAATGATAGAAAAAACACCATATCTAGAGTAAAGAGAGATTACAAGGAAGCTAAAAACACTGTAATGTAGATATATTTACCAGTAACTGCCATACCGTTTAATGTAACATCAGTTTGCAGCTTTTTGGCCAAAAAAATGTCTCACAATGCTGTGTTTGTGAACCAGCTTTTATATCTTTTATTCGGTTCTAAAACGAGATCCCAGTTCAGAGATGTCAAATTCTGTTAAGGTGACAGAGACATGAATGAGCTTTATGGAAAATGAATCTAGGAGCAACATATTCAGCTACCAGCTCTGAGGAAGAACATACGTTTTAATGTACGTGGTCTAAAATAAATTTGGTTTTATCAGTAGATCTAGAGAAAAAAATCTTGCAGAATGCTAGAAAATAAAACAAATAATACTCAGCTTAACGACCTCCACTACTCCAGTTCCAGATCTCCTATTAGTCTGTGTATTTCCTGCTTTGTCTGGATGAACATGCGATCGCTACAGCCAATTAGTGTCCTACTCATTTACTGTCCTTATGAAAGAATACGACCTCTACACGTTATATCACGTCATATGTTTCCCCTTATTATCTCCAGTAATTTTTTACTTGGAATTCTTTATGATTTTTCATTAGGTCATCTTCTCCCCATTGAGGTTCCTACAATATCGGATCCTCTTAGTGGAGATCTTCTATATAAGAGAATTTTTCATGATTGACCTGTCAAGGATGAATAAGGATAGAAACAAGATGGCGGAGAGGATATTACACCTCACCCTAGAGATCCTCTTCCGGCTTACTGGAGAGGTGAGAGATTCTGATGACGTCACATTACATCATTCTTATCTATGGGAATAACAGATGGACAGAACTGGAGGTGAGGGCTCTGGAATTGTCTGTAGTGAGATTTATTAATGTGTCTCTCCATAACCAGGATTACACAGTAGTGAAGAAGAGCTCTAGTGAGCATTGTCAGGCCCCTGTGTCTGACGGATGGAAAAGACCCCTGAGCCCAATCACGGGGCCTCCACCTCACCCCCTGATACATGAGGACATCAATGACCAGAAGATCCTAGAACTCACCTACAAAATGATTGAGCTGCTGACTGGAGAGGTGACACTGCTGGGAATGCTGGGACATTATACAGTAACGCTATGGAGGGATCGGGGGATGACGGTATCATTGTATGTGTCAGGTTCCTATAAGGTGTCAGGATGTTGCCATCTTTTTCTCCATGGAGGAGTGGGAGTATCTAGAAGGACACAAAGATCTGTACAAGGACATCATGATGGAGGTTCCCCAGCCCCTCGCATCACCAGGTAATAGACAGAACTAAATATGCATGGCCTGTAATCTGTAGGTTAAGAATGAATTCAGTCCCTGTATGTGTTTCCTCTAGTTCTATCCAGTAAGAGGACAACACAAGAGAGATGTCCCCGTCCTCTTCTTCCACAGGACAGTAAACAAGAAAATCTCAAGGTTCCTCGGGATCAACAGGTAGATGGAGAGAAGGTGTCATTAAAACTTGTGTAGAAGGCTGTAAAGGCTTTGTGTTCAGTCTTGTTTTATACACTAATATTTGACATTGAATGGCCAATTTTATTAGAGACACTGGCCTTTTTATAATTGCAGCTACAACTTATGGACTTTAGGTCTATGACCCCGGAGTACAGCATAAAATCAATTGAGTACATTTCCCATTGACCCGTTTTAGTGTAAATCAATGAGGAATTAATCCAAAAATGAGGTAATCGATGAAAGAGTAGCCAGGACCAGTATTCAAATACTGCACGTCTTATTTGAAAATGCTTGTTACTCACCTGTGCTACATCCAAAATGTTGTTCTACATTAGAAGCGTAGTGGATGCGATTTATAGATATCCCATGCCTACTGTGCTTCTATTTATTGCTGCGTAAATTTACCTGCTGTGCGTATTTATGAGCCGCAGCGTATTAATTACCTGCAGCGGAGACGTTGGTGTCTGCTGTGCAGTTTCACCTATAGCCATTCACTAGATGTGGTAAATTCCCATGTTTCAGTTAGCACATGCGGATTTAACTGCGTGATTAGAACGCAGCGTTTTGGCCCAGTGAAAATACGCTGTATCCAAAACATGGCTATTTCCTGATCGTGGGATGTAGCCTTAAGCAAATACCACTTTTCCATGCCGGTGAGTGACCATCTAAGTTGTCCAAACTCACGATATGTCATTATTGGCAAAGATGAGTTATAATGGCACAAGTTTTCTAGTGCTGTCTAAGTGAAACAGTAAAGCAAGACTTGGGCAAAAAAAAAATGCAAAATTTAGATAACTACGCGTGTAAAAACTTAGTCTAATGAGATGAGTTCAGTTTTTTTAGGCACCATGTGGATGAGGTGGTCAGAATTTGGCACAAACTCCAGGAATCCATTACAGTCAGGCTGGTGGAGAAGAAGTAACGCTGTGGGGAATGTTTACTTGGCACATACTAGGTCTTCTGATACCTGTGGATAGATATTTCAATACTAAAGTACGGCTTACCTAACCATTGCAGACCACCAATCATCCTTTTATAGCAGATGTTTACCTTATGGAGGACAATCCACCACTCCGCAAGGGTCATATAGTCATAAATTGCTTACAGGAACATAACAGTGAGTTTTTCTTGCTTCTCCTGCGTTCATACTCCCCAGATCGTCATCCTGTAGAACAGGGGTCCCCAACCTGTAGCTCGGGAGCCACATGTGGCTCGTGGTCCCATGAATTGTGGCTCGCGGCGGTCTGTAAGCTTGGTGCATTAACTCCAGTTGTAGCAAACAGTTATGAAGAACACATCTGAAAATGGTGAATTTTGTGAGCAGCCCTGAACAAAAGAGCATATCTGGATGCACATGTACTGGTCTTAGGGGTTTTGAGATGATTTAAGTATGGTACGCTGGAGACAAGATGACACCACCTGTCAGAGGAGGTGCTTGAAGCTGGATGTGACAGTGTCTTGGGAGTTCTTTATAGGAGAATACTGAATGGGGGTATTGTAGGAACCCATGGATCTTTGAATACTGCTATAGGGTGATTGATTTTTGTGGAAAAGCTTTGGTTACCATTATTGTGAGGAGGGGGGGAGCTGAATGTGGCTTGCAACCCTCTCTGAAGGCTGGATGTGGCTTGCGACCCTCTCTCAGAGCTGAATATGGCTCTCAAGGTCAGAAACGTTGGGGACCAATGCTGTAGAACATTCCTGGGATGAGGGCGAATGGGCTGTTTAGAGCATGTCAGTACCTCAATCTATTCTGCCGCAACTGCATGAAGATATCCTGTCTGCAAAGGCCAATATTCCTTCAGAATACTCTCAACAGCTGATGGAGCGCATGCAATGACAAATTGCTTTGGGTCTAGAGATCAAAGGTGGTGCAGATGGGTTTCTCAAAAAAAAGTTGCCATTCAATGTATGTTTTATGCTTCGTGCAGATGACATGATAATGCTGATCATAGAAATTAGATGTTGTCTGGATCTTCTCACAATTTTCTGGTTATGGACACTTGGGTAGAATTAGGAGCCAACGGGTTGGATTTATACAGGAGAGCTGCAGCTGTGTGATAACTACTGTCTGATCATTATACTAAGTGTATAACTGTTTGTGATGTTTACAATATTTATTTCAGGATGAAAATCTGCCCAATATTAATACTACAGAGACATATGTGATGGGGGATGAGTGGTGTAAAGAGGAGAATCCTACGTATGACTACCCAGGTGAGTAGTAACCACTAAATGCAGAGAATTTGCAGATTTTACACACTCACTGGCTGTTACAATTGTGTGTTGAAATCTTTATGGCAGGGGTGCACAACTCCAGTCCTCAAGAGCCACCAACAGTGCATGTTTTCAGGATTTCCTAAAGGTACCTTCACACAACGATATTGTTAACGATATCGTTGCTATTTGTGACGTAGCAACGATATCGTTAATGAAATCGTTATGTGTGACAGCGACCAACGATCAGGCCCCTGCTGGGAGATTGTTGGTCGCTGAATAAAGTCCAGAACTTTATTTCGTCGCTGGACTCCCCGCTGACATCGCTGGATCGGCGTGTGTGACACCGATTCAGCGATGTCTTCACTGGTAACCAGGGTAAACATCGGGTAACTAAGCGCAGGGCCGCGCTTAGTAACCAGATGTTTACCCTGGTTACCATGCTAAAAGTAAAAAAAAACAAACACTAGATACTTACCTACCGCTGTCTGTCCTCCAGCGCTGTGCTCTGCTCTCCTCCTGTACTGGCTGTGAGCCGGAAAGCAGAGCGGTGACGTCACCGCTCTGCTTTCCGGCTCACAGACAGTACAGGAGGAGAGCAGAGAAGCAGAGCGCAGCGCTGGAGGACAGACAGCGGTAGGTAAGTATCTAGTGTTTGTTTTTTTTTACTTTTAGCATGGTAACCAGGGTAAACATCGGGTTACTAAGCGCGGCCCTGCGCTTAGTTACCCGATGTTTACCCTGGTTACCAGCATCGTTGGTCGCTGGAGAGCGGTCTGTGTGACAGCTCTCCAGCGACCAAACAGCGACGCTGCAGCGATCCGGATCGTTGTCGGTATCGCTGCAGCGTCGCTAAGTGTGAAGGGGCCTTTAGTATTGCACAGGTGATAGAATTATCACCTGTGCAAGTGATTAAATTATCACTTTGTGTAATGCTAAGGAAATCCTGAAAACGTGCTTTAGGGTTTGTTACACTGTTATATTATTTTTGGGGGAGGGGTTTGTTTGTTTTATTTTTACATAGATTTTTCAGAAGTGGTGATACCAAGTATGATTATCTTTTATTTCTTTACTCTTTCTTATTTTTAGAAATATTTCATTTTTTAAGCCACTCTAGGCATTTAAACCTTTAGTTTCCTGATTGCTTGTTCCATAGACAGCAATTCCACAATATTGTAGTATTTTTTTTATTGAAAAGGTAAAATAACACAGAGCAACAACATAATGGTATTTTAAATCATAACAATCAATTCTGGATATTCCAACATGCAACAAAAATATACAAAACCTACAAGAAACAAAATGAGCAAAAACTCTGCTGTAACTAAGTAAAAAGCAAAAGTGCATTTAAATAACACAGCGTCCTTAGTAATACTGTTTTTGATCAAAAATAGCATAAAAGCCATCCTACCTCGACAAGGTGACTATGATCGGGAGGTCCTACACTGTCTAATATTAAAAACCTTACCCTGTGTCAGTGTTGACCTCAGTGTGTGAATAAGGGCAGACAAAAGGACCTGGTCCCAACCAATGGACACCAGTCTGGGGAAGCCTTTAAATGTGATTTCCCGCTCAGGGAAGGGATATCACACCCCAGATTACACAGAATACAAAATTACAAAGAAAAAAACATACAAAAATTGAGCTTGGTTTGGGTTGATAATCATGACAGTGGCCATAAAGCATACAAAACCTACAAGAAACAAAATGAATAAAAACCCTGCTGTAACTAAGTAAAAAGCAAAAGTGCATTTAAATAACACAGATTCCTTAGTAATACTGTTTTTGATCAAAAATAGCATAAAATCCATCCCACCGTGACAAGGTGACTCTGATCGGGAGGTCCTACACTGTCTAATATTACAAACCTTACCCTGTGTCAGTGTTGACCTCAGTGTGTGGCTTCCCCATACTGCTGTCCACTGGTTGGCACCAGGTCCTTTTGTCTGCCCTTATTCACACACTGAGCATACCCCCGGAGCATCGGTGCTGGAGCCGCAGGGGATTTATCATTTCATGCTAATTATTTTTACATTTTTAGAAAACCCCTGTAGTGTCTGTTCACACGCACCATTTTTGCTGCAGATTGATCTACAGTGTTGGCAGGAAATATTCTGCTTTTTTGCAGCCTTTTCACTTGCACTTTTGTTTCCCATTCATACGACTAGGGAAAAAAATGCTGCAGAAATGGTGAAAAAAGATGAGCAACCGATTTATAAAAAAAAGTGTCTTCTGGCCGGTGTCCGTGCCTGGCTGCTGCACTGGGACAGCACAGAATAGCATAGTAGACTGCACTATTCCATCTAATAGTATATTAAGCCCTGTTCACACTGCGCTTCTGCAGTGTGTCCGGGGGCTCTGCCTGAATCCCCCTAAAATAGGATTCACATAAATCCCAGACGGGGCCACAGACTGCACTGACACCAGCAGAGGTCAAATGAATTTGTTTTTTTTCTGAAATTGACGGATTTATTTTCTTAGGCTAATGTGCACACGATCAGGAATTGGCAGCGCTTTGGACGTAGTGCATATCTGCTGCGTCCAAAGTGCTGCCGGCTTTTGAACGCAGGTGAATCCTCTGATCACTGAACCGCGTGGAATCACCGCGGCCAATATGTTAAATGGGTGAGATTTATCTTGCAAAGGCTATCGTCTCCACAAGATATAGACATGCTGCAGGGGTCTGGAGAGACACACCTCATGTCCGTCTCCGTTGGTGAGTCGCGGACATCAGTGCACGCATAGTGGAGATGGGGTTACTTGAATACTTGAAATCCCATCAACTATGCTGTAACATCTGGACGCTGCGGAATGGACGCTTCACAATCCATCATTATACCTGTTTAAAGCCATGATTTGTATATGACCTTACTGCTTCTTGTATTTGCCCTGCACGGTGCTAGAGTACATTTATTAGTCAAAAGTATGTGATGTGACACCACCTAATAACACTGACTATTTGGCTAGTTTATGATTCACTGAACATTTTCACTAGAAAACCTTGCTGATGAGAGTGAAATTAATTTTAATTTTTTTAACACAGCCTTATGGCTTCACATAATCTATAAGTTGCTTTGACGTCTGCTGTTCCCATCACTCTTTTTCTCACTTGATATTTGAATTTTACTATGATTTGAAATATGATACATTATATAAAACACTCTAATTATCATTTCAGGGCAAAGTTATTGAAAGTAATAAAATCAAGTTTTATTCTTGGCAGATGACTGTACCTGGAGCGCCGAAGGACTTCTGCTATCAGTTATCAAAGTAGATGATCATGACCTCACACCAGACACATGTGAAGTTTATTCCACTATTCCAGATATAACTCCAGCCCTTCACAGCAAAACTCTATCATTTGATCCTTTTCAACAATTGTTATCTAACGATGATTCTCAGACACTTATGCAAAATGAAGATAACAGAAGGGACAATGAATATCAAACAGCTCACACAACGGAGAAGCGATTTTCATGTTCAGAATGTGGAAAATGTTTTACATCGAAATGCTATCTTGATAAACATCAGAGAGTTCACACAGGGGAGAAGCCATTTTCATGCTCAGAGTGTGGGAAATGTTTTACTTATAAATCCGGCTTATTTAGACATCACAAAATTCATACAGGTGAGAAACTATTTTTATGTTCAGAATGTGGGAAATCTTTTAGTGTGAAATCAAAACTTGTCACACATCAAAGAATTCATACAGGGGAAAAGCCATATTCATGTTCTGAATGTGGGAAATGTTTTTCTCAGAAAGCTGATCTTGCTAAGCATCAAAGAATTCACACAGGGGAGAAGCCATTTTCATGTTCAGAATGTAGGAAATGTTTTAACCAGACATCAGAACTTGTTGCACATCTGAGAACTCACACAGGGGAGAAGCCATATTCATGTTCGGCGTGTGGGAAACATTTTACAGAGAAATCAAATCTTGTTACACATCAGAGAATTCACAGAGAGGAGAAGACATTTTCATGCTCAGAATGTGGGAAATATTTTAAAGTGAAATCATATCTTGTTAGACATCAGAGAACTCACACAGGGGAGAAGCCATTTTCATGCTCAGAATGTGAGAAATGTTTTAGACAGAAATCAGATTTAGTTATACATCAGAGAACTCACAACGGACAGAAGCCATTTTCTTGTCCAGAATGTGGCAAATTTTTCATAAAAAAATCAAATCTTGTGGCACATCAGAGAATTCACACAGGGCAAAAGCCATATTCATGTTCAGAATGTGGAAAATGTTTTAACCAGAAATCAAATCTTGTTGTGCATGAGAGAAGTCACACAGCAAAGTAGCCATTGTCTTTTTTTTTTAAATTTTATGGACAAATTAAAGGATTAAAAAATACAACAGTTACTGTCAAAGTGCCAGTAAGCAAAAAACTCAATAAACATCTGTTATCAAAAAGGAAATAGAATAAAAATAATATGACTAATTATCAGTCACCTGTATACAATATTTCCCATTTATATATACAGTATTACCACATCTTAAAGGGGTTGTCTGGTGCCGAAGAGAAAATATCATGGAGAGATGCTGCTATAGTTAATCAGAACGCATGCCTAAGCACATCCACTTCCTCTCTTTTATCTACCGTAATTAATAGGGTGAAGTTAATTAAATGAGACCAGCTGCGAATCAGATGGTTGCTTCGGTCACTGTCCAAATCTCATGTATGCTGACAGATCAGATTGTAGAAAATTATATTAGAAAAGGTCTAAAACTTGTTACCAATTATTATTAAAGGGAAGGTACCGTAACATTTTTTTTTGCAACAATTGAAAAAAATGTAATGTATTAATGTTTTATTTTTTTAAAATAAGCATTATAATTTGTTAATGAAGTAAAATATGAAAAATAATTTTAAAAAGTTTGGTGTTTTGACTTTTAAACACTAGGGGGAGCAGCTTCTGAAATTTTCTATGAAAGCCCAATGTGCAACTATCACAAATTACGACTGCATTAAATGTTTGGGTCTGCTCGTGTGTGTGACACCACCTCTCCTTCCATTCTGGGTGTTTTCAGAAGGATAAGAAATGACGAAGTTTAGGATCACAGTGAAGAGCCATTTTATTGGTGACTGCCAGTCAGGGGCGGATTATCAGAGGGTCAATATGGGCGGTAGCCCAGGGCCCAGTGGTCTGGGGGGCACTGGGCTACCGCACAGATTGACCCTCCACTAAGTGTCTGAATGCCCGCCGGCATTTGTGTGCCCCCGGACCCGGTGGGCAGAGAGAGGGGGCCCACATTGGTTGGGAGGTGTATCAGCCGGTCAGCTGAGAGCTCCGAGTCCCTGCACCAGGCCTGCACAGCAGCACACCACATAATGGCTGCTCTGTGCACAGGACCTGTGATGAGGTCACAGGATGGGAGGAGTCAGGGGTCACATGATCGGGAGGAGGACCTCCGTGTACAGGACTTTGCTGGTTGCCATGGCGCCGGAGGAGGGTAAGGCAGCGTATGTGTGGGGTCAGGAGGTGTTTACAGGGTGGATGTAGCAGAGCCGTGTGTGTACGAGGTGTATGGATCAGAGCAGCGTGTGAAAGGTTTATGGAGCGGAGTCGTGTGTGTACGATGTGTACGGAGCCGTGTGCATGAGGTGTACGGAGCGCAGCCGCGTGTGTACGAGGTGTACGGAGCAGAGCAGCGTGTGTATGAGGTGTACGGAGCGGAGTCGTGTGTACAAGGTGTACGGAGCACAGTCGCGTGTGTACGAGGTGTACGGAGCGCAGCCGCGTGCGTACGAGGTGTACGGAGCGGAGTTGTGTGTAAGATGTGTACGGAGCCATGTGTACAAGGTGTACGGAGCACAGCCGCATGTGTACAAGGTGTACGGAGCGGAGTCGTGTGTAAGAGGTGTACGGAGCCATGTGTACGAGGTGTACGGAGCACAGCCGCGTGTGTACGAGGTGTACGGAGTGGAGCCGTGTGTACGAGGTGTACGGAGCACAGCCGCGTGTGTATGAGGTGTACGGAGCACAGCCACGTGTGTATGAGGTGTACGGAGTAGTGCCGTGTGTGTACGAGATGTATGGAGAGGAGCCGTATGTGTATGAGGTGTACGCAGCGGAGCTGTGTGTGCAAGGTGTGCGGAGCAGTGTGTGCAATGTGTATGGAGCGGAGCGGTGTGTGTATGAGGTGTACGGAGTAGTGCCGTGTGTACGAGATGTATGGAGCGGAGCCGTGTATGAGGTGTATGGAGCGGAGCTGAATGTGTACGGAGCGGAGCCGTGTGTGTATGAGATGTATGGCGTGGAGCCGTGTGTACGGAGTGGAGCCGTGTGTACGGAGTGGAGCCGTGTATGCAAAGTTTACGGAGCGCAGCCGCGTGTGTAGGAGTAGCTATGTGTGGCCATTATCATGTGCGGCCAATATACAGTAAGGAGCATCATGTGTGGCCATTATACAGTATGGAGCATCATGTGCGGTCATTATACAGTATTATTGAGCATCATGTGCGGTCATTATAAAGTATGGAGAATCATGTGTGGCCATTATACAGTATGGAGCATCATGTGCGGTCATTATACAGTATGGAGCATCATGTGCGGTCATTATACACTATGGAGCATCATGTGTGGTCATTATACAGTATGGAGCATCATGTGCGGTCATTATACAGTATGGAGCATCATGTGCGGCCATTATACAGTATGGAGCATCATGTGCAGTCATTATACAGTATGGAGCATCATGTGCGGCTATTATACAGTATGGAACATCATGTGCGGTCATTATACAGTATGAAGCATCATGTGTGGCCATTATACAGTATGGAGCATCATGTGCGGTCATTATACAGTATGGAGAATCATGTGTGGCCATTATACAGTATGGAGCATCATGTGCGGTAATTATACAGTATGGAGCATCATGTGTGGCCATTATACAGTATTGAGCATCATGTGGGGTCATTATACAGTATTGAACATCATGTGTGGCCATTATACAGTATTGAGCATCATGTGGTCATGTGGGGTCGTTATACAGTATGGAGCACTGTGTGGCCATTATACAGTATCGAGCACTGTGTGGCCATATTTTTTTTTTATAATTATTCTTTATGAACAGTGTGATCAGCAGTGCTAAATGGGTGTGGTTGAGACATGGATATGGGTGTGACTAGTGAATGGGTGTGGTCAGAGGTGTGTTCCAAAATTTGCTGCGGCGCGCAACTTTGTCCCTCTTTCCCAACTTCAAAAGTTGGGAGGTATGGTAATATGTGGTCTGGAAATGGTGCGGTGGTATTTGTCCCTTGTATGTGCTATTATTCGATCACTGTGGTTGTAATTTGTGGTCTGGTCATGGTGCCGTGGTATTTGTCCCTTGTATGTGCTATTATTTGATCACTGTGGTTGTAATTTGTGGTCTGGTCATGGTGCCGTGGTATTTGTTCCTTGTATGTGATATTATTGGTCAAGATATACCTAAATTGTATTGCAGATTTTAACAAATATTTCCTAGGTTACAGTAGAGTAGGGCCCGGCCCTTTTTCTGGAATAATCTGGTTCGGGTATATCATGACCCCCCATCACGTGACCCCCGTCACATGACCCCCGTCACATGATCGGGGGGGCCCACAGTGTGTGAACAGCCCGGGGCCCTGGCTACCCTTAATCCACCCCTGCTGCCAGTGATACTGACAAGTACAGTGTCACTGAGAATGGCCGGCAGCACTGATTCTGTTAGATCAGGGGTGGGGAACATCAGACCCCACGGCCCTCAATGATCTTTTATCAGGCCCCCTTAGCAGATTCAGGGACCGCATTCTTGGGCAGGGAGGTGTATTTTGATTACAACCAGCTCATTAATTTCTTCATGCTCTGTTAGCACACACATGCAGTGTTCACTACTGAACACTGAAGGGCATGCAATGAAAGATTACGTCCTGACACCAGTGCCAGAGTCAGGATGGACTTTGTGGGCAGAGTTTGTACGGCCCCCGAAGGATGGTATAAATATCCAAATGGCCCTTGGCAGGAAAAAGATTCCCCACCCCTGGGTTTGTTGGTGCTGCTTGCTGTATCATAAGCTGGGATTAGATACATGGAGTGCATCACGTGCGCGATTAGATACACTTAGAGTAACATGCTGGGATTAGATATAGGCCTAAGTGTAATTTAATCACATGATGGGATTAGATATTGAGCTCAGCAGAGTGTATCACACAGGAGGAGATTAGATATGCAGTATCTAATGCAGGTAATGTGTGACCCCAATCCGTCCACTATATTACTACTCCCATAGAAATAAAGAAAGCGGGGTCAAACATTCAGTGCCACCATCAGGGCATTATTACCCTTACTAGTGTATGGGGCCCGTGAGCTGGGAGGGCCGTGTGTCAGAGTTTTTATAAACCGGAGCGGTGTGTGGCGGGAGCAGGAGGAGAAGCGTCATTGAGGCAGACAGTTTGGAGAGGCAGTCAGTGCTGAGCCACAGGAGGGTGGGACTTCCACCATCCAGTCCCCGCTGAGCTCGGGCTTAGTGCAGTATTCTCCCCAGTCAGAGTCAGTGAGCAGCAGGAGCAGCGCAGCCCCAACCAGGTGAGTGTCTCATACTGTGCTGGTGAAGTGTATGGACGGTGCCTGACAGGCTCCAGTCCACACATGCAGCAGACGCATCCTCAGTGAGTCGGCCGCTGTGCTCAGTGACAGCATCAGCCATACTATCGGCACAGCAGCTGCTCACTGAGGACGCTGTTGTGTCCTGACCCCTGCCTATGTGTCAGTTATAGGTCCTGATCTGATAAGAGCAGAGCCAGTGACTCCTCTCCCCTCACCTCCTGCAGAGAAGCATAAGGCTGCTGATTCCACTATGTCCCCTTGACAGGATACAGCAGCCCCCTCTCAGGATTCCCACAGGTGGCATTCACTCTCCAAACTGCTCTGATAAACTTCAGTCTTCAGTATTGAGCTACTGTGACCGAATTGGTCTGTGGAAAAAAAATCTGCAGCATGCTGCGCTTGGCTCTGAAATTCGGATCACACGCACCTATTGAAATCTATGGATGAGTGTGAAACATCAGGCTGCACTCGGTTGTCATTTGAGTGCAGTCCATCATCCACGGCCTCAGACAGTGGAGAAATTAAGTTCCGCGTCTTCTCAGTGTGCTCCGATTATCTCATGCAAGAGACTCAGATGACACTCGGATGAGAATTTGAGCCGAGTGTCGGTAGCATAATTGAGCTGATTCTCTCACATGAGAGAATCATCACTCGTGTGACCCCGGCCTTACACTTTTTTCAGCTGGACAATTCTTTTATATACCTTAATTAGTCCTAATATTCCTGAAGACTTTATAATATAAAGTATTCTTCTTACCAAACCCACTGACCTAAAAGCAGGGCTGCCATCAGAGCATTACTGCTCTTACTGGATGGGGCTTGATGAGCAGAGGGGGCCCGCAGCTCAGTGGGCCCCAGCTGCAGGATTCTGCTGACTCAGTAACTGCCTGTGTGTCCTCAGACGCATAGGCAGTTAAAATTTGTTCCCATGCGGGAGATTGCTCCTGCACGGCAACAGTTAACAGCTGCCAGCCAATCACAGGCCGGCAGCTGACGTTAGCAGGCACATTGCCGGGGTATGACATCACTGTCATACATCGGAACGAAGGCCCGTGCCTCAGATGCATCGAGTGGAGGACACTGTTGGATCTTGGCCAGGTAAGGAGAAACTTTTGTATTTTTATGTAAAGCCGCTGTATGGGGCATATTATACACTATAGGGCTGCATCATACCACTATGGGGGTGCATTATACCCCTATGGGGGTGCATTATACCCCTATGGGGGTGCATTATACCCCTATGGGGGTGCATACTGCTATGGGGCTGCATTTTATACCACTATGGGACTGCATTATACTACTATATATGACTATGGTATGCATTATACTATTATGGATGACTATGGGGTCAATATGGAGAGACATGAGGCAGAATGGGTGGACACATGGGGTCCAGAATGTGGGATTTTATTACAGTAAGGGCTAATTAAAGAATATTTTTGAGTTTACTGTCTTCAGTGTGGGGGAGGAGAGGTCCTGTTACTGTGCAGGGTGACATGGTCACTTTTTTCTTGATTTGGGTAAAAATTGGGGAATGTGCACTAGATAACTGCTATTTTCTGCAGAGAGGAGTCCTGGCTGGAAGAAGTGATGGTGGTCTGAACTGGATGAACAAGAAAACCTGTACACTGGCACTATACACTATACTATATACAGAGCTCCTCTGTATAATGTCACCAGTGATCACTATATTACCTGTATACTATATACTAAAATACAGAGCTCCTGTGTATAATGTCACCGGTGATCACTGTATTACCTGTAAACAGACATTGTATACTAAGTACAAATCTCCTGTGTATAATGGCATTAGTATTGTGTTTTTTTTTTTTTAGTAATGATCAGTATTATAGTATTCGGTCACTATATGGTGGTAATATGTGATCTGTTCATGGTGTGGCTGTATTTGTTCCTTGTATGTGCTATTATTCGGTCACTGTGGTGGTAATATCTGGTCTGGTCATGGCGTGGTGGTATTTGTTCCTTGTATGTGGTAATATTGGTCACCATGTGGTGGTAATATGTGATTCGGTCATGGTGCGGTAGTATTTGTCCCTTGTATGTGACATTATTGGTCATTTTAAAAATTGAAAAATAAATAAAAATATACCTAAATTGTATTGGATATTTTAACAAATAAATTACATTAATAAGTTACAGTGGAGTAGAGCCCTGTCAGAAGAGTCTACTTTGCTGTAGTGGCAGATTAAGAAATCTTTTATTCAAAACCAAAGCTGCTGGCTGTGTATGTGATCTGGTGAAGGGAACTGTCAATGTGTTATTGGTGAGGATGTGGTGCAGAAGACGTTGAGTTTTTCCAAGAGAAGGTGGTGGGACTGTGGAAGGTTCGAGGGGTAGAGGCGGGGCTAGGGTGGAGACTGGGTTGAGTTTCAAGGGGCCCCAAAAATTTGCCAGTATAGGGCCCTGAAATTCGTAGTGGCAGCCCTGCACACATTACACCCCTGCTCCCATAGAAGTGGATAGAGCAGGGTCATACATTACAGCACTGCTCCCATAGAAGTGGATAGAGCAGGGTCACACATTTCTTAGGGAGCAGTGGTGTAATGTGTGACCCCGTTCTCTACTTCTATGGGAATAGTAATATAGTGGGCTGAGTGGGGGTCACACATTACATCAGTACTCCCATCATAGAAGTGGACGGAGTGGGGTCACACCTTACAGCACTGCTCACACAGAAGCAGATAAAGCTGGGTCACAAATTTCTAAGAGAGAAGTGGTGTAATGCGTGACACCACTCAATCCACTTCTATGGGAGCAGTGGTGTAATGCGTGACCCTGCTCCGTCCACTACATTACTACTCCCATAGAAGTAGACAGAGCAGGGTCACACATTAATTTCCCCCCACCACCAAAAAATTATATAAATTTAACGGAGTCACGGAAGAACATACGTCATAACTTTGCAGCCAAGTAATTTTCGTCCTATTGATCCCCCTAGATTCCCCATATAGTCCAATGGGCCTCACATAGTGCTCCACAGTATAATGGCCCCACATAGATAAAATAGATAAATAGAATACCTGCATAGCCTGTAGACATATAATGTCACAAGCCCCTACATATAATAAACTTGTACCCCTTAGAGCATTTTATGTGGCATTAAAGGGTGTTTAGCCTTGTTTACACTTATACAGTTGTGGCCAACAGTATTGACACCCCTGCAATTCTGTCAGATAATACTCAGTTTCTTCCTGAAAACGACTGGAATCACAAATTCTTTGGTATTATTATCTTCATTTAATTTGTCTTAAATGAAAAAACACAAAAGAGAATGAAGCAAAAAGCAAAACATTGGTCATTTCACACAAAACTCCAAAAATGGGCCAGACAAGTATTGGCACCCTCAGCCTAATACTTGGTTGCACAACCTTTAGCCAAAATAACTGCGATCAACCGCTTCCGGTAACCATCAATGAGTTTCTTACAATGCTCTGCTGGAATTTTAGACCACTCTTCTTTGGCAAACTGCTCCAGGTCCCTGATATTTGAAGGGTGCCTTCTCCAAACTGCCATTTTTAGATCTCTCCACGGGTGTTCTATGGGATTCAGGTCTGGACTCATTGCTGGCGACCTTAGAAGTCTCCAGTGCTTTCTCTCAAACCATTTTCTAGTGCTTTTTGAAGTGTGTTTTGGGTCATTGTCCTGCTGGAAGACCCATGACCTCTGAGGGAGACCCAGCTTTCTCACACTGGGCCCTACATTATGCTGCAAAATTTGTTGGTAGTCTTCAGACTTCATAATGACATGCACACGGTCAAACAGTCCAGTGCCAGAGGCAGCAAAGCAACCCCAAAATATCAGGGAACTGCCGCCATGTTTGACTGTAGGGACCATGTTTTTTCTTTGAATGCCTCTTTTTTTTCTCCTGTAAACTCTATGTTGATGTCTTTGCCCAAAAAGCTCTACTTTTGTCTCATCTGACCAGAGAACATTCTTCCAAAACGTTTTAGGCTTTTTCAGGTAAGTTTTGGCAAACTCCAGCCTGCCTTTTTTATGTCTCCGGGTAAGAAGTGGGGTCTTCCTGGGTCTCCTACAATACAGTCCCTTTTTAATTCAGATGCCGACGGATAGTACGGGTTGACACTGTTGTACCCTCGCACTGCAGGGCAGCTTGAACTTGTTTGGATGTTAGTCGAGGTTCTTTATCCAACATCCACACAATCTTGCATTGAAATCTCTTGTCAATTTTTCTTTTCCATCCACATCTAGGGAGGTTAGCCACAGTGCCTTGATGACACTGCGCACGGTAGACACAGGAACATTCAGGTCTTTGGAGATGGACTTGTAGCCTTGAGATTGCTCATGCTTCCTCACAATTTGGTTTCTCAGTCCTCAGACAGTTCTTTGGTCTTCTTTCTTTTCTCCATGCTCAATGTGTTACACACAAGGACACAGGACAGAGGTTGAGTCAACTTTAATCCATGTCAACTGGCTGCAAGTGTGATTTAGTTATTGCCAACACCTGTTAGGTGCCACAGGTAAGTTACAGGTGCTGTTAATTACACAAATTAGAGAAGCATCACATGATTTTTCGAACAGTGCCAATACTTTTGTCCACCCCCATTATTATGTTTGGTGTGGAATTATATCCAATTTGGCTTTAGGACAATTCTTTTTCTTTTATTTTAATTTAAGACAAATTAAATGAAGATAATAATAACAAAGAATTTGTGATTGCAATCATTTTCAGGAAGAAACTGAGTATTATCTGACAGAATTGCAGGGGTGTCAATACTTTTGGCCACAACTGTAAATAAATGAATTAAAAAAATGATGTGGAGTCCCCACTATTATCGATAACTAGACAAGGTAAAGCAGACCGCTGCAGGCTTATATTATCAGGCTGGGAAGAGCCCTGGTTTTTGAACCCATCGAAGCCTAAAAATACCAACCCGCAGTCCTTCTTTGGACTAGAAAGGCGATACTCATTCAGTTAGAGGTGGTAATGGGAAAAAGCAGCTAGCGCTACGAGAGGCTTTCTGGATTCTAACATTAAATGCCAAATACCCACATGGTATGAACTTCAGGAACGATCCTTTCTATATTTATTATTTTGCGAGGGGAGGACATACCGACAGTGTAGCTGCACTGGGGCCCCGTGAGGGAGTGGGTCCTCGAGGGACAGAGAAAGCAATGTGGTGAATGACAGCTGACGGCAGTATTACTGCTAACAGGAAAAGCAGCGGGGCTCACTCTGTTGCACTCATATGATATACTCAATTGGGCCCTCTTCCTGACCTCACCTGTTAATAGTTATTCTGCGGCTGTCACTAGAGCGGTATCAATGGTGACAGCGGGTGCATAGAAGGAGAGGGATTCTCAGTGAGTCACTGGTGCTGCGGCTGTGCGCGTGTGCAATCTTTTCAGCCTCGCGGTGATCATGGGATACATAAGAATATGAAGGGTCAGGAAGGATCACTAGGCTAGGAAGGAGAGGGCTGGGAGAAAAATTATTAAAATTATCCACTGTGACATTTATGCATCACTACCTCTCAGCCAATCACAGACTTTGCCTTACAAGCACATCTGTGATTGGCTGACAGGGGATGATCTGCAAGTGTCCTCTGTGCACTGGAATCACAGATTGGAGTGGGAAGGTGCTGCAGAGGACAAGTGTGGGCCAGGCTGAAACCATCTTTGCTGCCTTGTGGAAATGTTGTAAGCATACATTATTGTTTTGAAAAATAAAGAAACAATTTATATATGAACCATGTTGGGAGCAGTGCTTTCTAGCGATGATGGAGCGTGCTCGTGTGCTAATAGAGCATCTTGGGCGTTCTCTAATAATATGTTCAAGTCCCTGTTGCTGCATGATTCGTGGCTGTTCGATATGCGCACCACGTGCTGGGATTGCCTGTTTGTTAGCTAATCCCTGCATGTGTTGCGGCTGTCGAAAGAACGCGAGACATGCAGTCCATTTTCGCTTTTGCGTTTGTTTTCTTTGCTCCCCTGTTCCCATAACCATAACTTTTTTTGTTTTTCTGTCAATATGGCCGTGTGAGGGCTTGTTTTTTGCGGGACGAGTTGTTCTTTTGAACGACACCATTGGCTTTACCATATCGTGAACTGGAATACAGGAAAAAAATTCCAAGTGCGGTGAAATTGCAAAGAAAAAGTGCACTTCCGCCATTATGATTCTCCATGTCATCACAAGTTCATAAATAAAGAACCTGCACATGTTTTTTTTTTATCTAAGTGGAAAAAAAAAATTGTTAAAAAAAATTGCATCATTTTACGAGACACCATTTTTCAGGATCTGCGGCTGGGTGAGGGCTAAGGGTATGTTACCACGTTCAGGAAATGCTACGTGTTTAACGCTGCATAAAGCCGCAGCGTCAAACACGCAGCGTCCAGATGTTACAGCATAGTGGAGGGGATTTCATGAAATCCTGTCCCCACTATGCATTAAAAGACGCATGCGGCAGACCCGCGAAAACGGACATGCAGCGCGTCTTTTAAGAACGCAGCATGTCCTTACATTGCAGAAACAACGCAAGGACAATGCAGGTGACCTGCCAGTGACCTCAGGTGCAGATTTGGTCAGGATTTTACCTGCGTAAAATCCTGACCAAATCCTGATGCAATCCTGAACGTGGACACATACCCTTTTTTTTTGAGTGCCGAGCTGACATTTTTAATGATACCATTTTGGTGTGTGTACGATCTTTTGATCACCTGTTATTACATTTTAATGCAATGTTGCGGCCACCAAAAAAATGTAATTCTGCCGTTTTTACTTTTTTTCCCCTATGCTGTTTACTGCTTGGATTAATTACTTTTATATCTTGATAGATCTGGCGATTCTGAAAGTGGCAATACCAAATATGTGTATTTTATTATTTTTTTTAATCGTTTTATTTTGGATGGGACGAATGGGGAGTGATTTGAACTTTTATATATTTTTTTATATTTAAAAAAATTTTTTTTTTTTTACTTTTCACTTGCTTCAATAGTCTTTATGGGAGACTAGAAGTTGCGATCTTCTGATTGCCTCTGCACACAGGCGATAATCAGATCGCCTGTGTGTAGCAGAAATACTTGCTGTGAGCGCCAATCGCTTGCTTGCTATGAGCATCAACAATGGGTTGCTATGACAGCAGAAGATCTGCTGAAGTTCTACTGAAGACATCCATTCTTCTGATTACCTCGCTCCTTTGGGTCATTAGGTCAATGAAAAACATGGACAGCACGCGGATGTCAGCTGTCTGTCATACATTTGCTGTCCTTGTTTTAGATTGCAAAAGATAAGAGAAGCTTTGTCATTTTTTATCACTGTATGAAAAACACTGAGGACCCACTGACCAAAAACTGACTGTAGGCTGATCCAATACACTGGTGACACTCCTACTGGTATTTCATATGTTTAACCCCTTTCCGACATTGGGCGTAATAGTACGAACTGAACATGAAGAGGAAGCCAGGGGTCAGCTGCAGTCCGGACTTCCTCTTCATGTTCAGTTTGTTCAAAGGCGGAGACAGTGACGCCAGTGCTGATTGGGCGCCGGGCATCACGTATCAGCCCTGGGACCGAGTGCAGTCACCATTTTAATGTAGACAGCACGGGAAGCCAGTATAGACTTTATTATTGTATTTGGGCCGAACATTTAGTTCAAGACCCCTTCATGACCCAGCCTATTTTGACCTTAATGACCTGGCCATTTTTTGCAATTCTGATCAGTGTCACTTTATGAGGTAATAACTCAGGAACGCTTCAACGGATCATAGCGATTCTGAGAATGTTTTTTCATGACATATCGGACTTCATGTTAGTAGTACAATTAGGTCGATAATTTGTGTTTATTTGTGAAAAAATCGGAAATTAGGTGAAAATTTCGCAATTTTCAAATTTTTAATTTTTATTCTGTTAAACCAAAGAGTTATGTGACACAATATAGTTAATAAATTACATTTCCCACATGTCTACTTTACATCAACACAAATTTTGAAACATTTTTTTTTGGTTAGGAAGTTATAAAATTTAAAATTTGACCAGCGATTTCTCATTTTTACAACCAAATTTACAAAACCATTTTTTAGGGACCACCTCACATTTGAAGTCAGTTTGAGGGGTCTGTATGGCTGAAAATACCCAAAAGTGACACCATTCTAAAAACTGCACCACTCAAGGTGCTCAAAACCACATTCAAGAAGTTTATTAACCCTTCAGGTGTTTCACAGCAGCAGAAGCAACATGGAAGGAAAAAATGAACATTTAACTTTTTAGTCACAAAAACGATATTTTAGCAACAATTTTTTTATTTTCGCAAGGGTAAAAGGAGAAAATGGAGCCCGAAAGTTGTTGTCCAATTTGTCCTGAGTACGTTGATACCCCATATGTGGGGGGAAACACTGTTTGGGCGCAAGGCAGGGCTCGGAAGGGAAGGAGCGCCATTTGATTTTTTGAATGAAAAATTGCCTCCAATCTTTAACGGACACGTCGCCTTTGGAGAGCCCCTGTGTGCCTAAACATTGGAGCTTCCCCACAAGTGACCCCATTTTGGAAACTAGACCTCCCAGGGAACTTATCTAGAGGCATAGTGAGAACTTGAAACTCCCAGGTGCTTCACAAATTGATCCGTAAAAATGAAAAAGTACTTTTTTTTCACAAAAAAGTTCTTTTAGCCTCATTTTTTTCATTTTCACATGGGCAACAGGATAAAATGAAAACTAAAATTTGTTGGGCAATTTCTCCTAAATACATTGATACCTCAACATGTGGGGTGAACCACTGTTTTGGCGCACGGCAGGGCTCAGAAGGAACGCCATTTGACTTTTTGAATGGAAAATTAGCTGCAATCGTTAGCGGACACCATATCGCGTTTGCAGAGCCCCTGATGCGACTAAACATTGGAGCTCCCCCACAAGTGACCCCATTTTGGAAACTAGACCTCCCAAGGAACTAATCTAGATGTGTGGTGAGCAATTTGAACCCCTAAGTGCTTCACAGAAGTTTGTAACACAGAGCCGTGAAAAAATATATATTTTTTCTTTCCTCAAAAATGATTTTTTAGCTCGCAATTTTTTATTTTCACAAGGGTAACAGGAGAAATTGGACCCCAAATGTTGTTGTACAGTTTGTCCTGAGTACGCTGATACCCCATATATGGGGGTAAACCAATGTTGGGGAACACGTCGGGGCTCGGAAGGGAATTAGTGACTTTGATGGAATGGTCTGCCGGCGTCACTTTGCGTTTGCAGAGCCCCCAATGTGCCTAAATAGTAGAAACCCCCCACAAGTGACCCCATTTCGGAAACTAGACCCCCCAAGGAACTTAGCAAGATGTGTGGTGAGCACTTTGAACCCCCACGTGCTTTACAGAAGTTTATAACGCACAGCAGTGAAAATAAAAAAATCATTTTTCCTCCCTCAAAAATAATTATTTAGCCCGCAATTTTTTATTTTCACAAGGGTAACAGGATAAATTGGACCCCAAAAGTTGTTGTCCTGTTTGTCCTGAGTATGCTGGTACCCCATATGTGTTGGTAAACCACTGTTTGGGCGCACGTCTGGGCTCAGAAAGAAAGGGAGCATCATTTGACTTTTTGAATGCAAGATTGGCTGGAATCAATGGTGGCGCCATGTTGAGTTTGGAGAGCCCTAATGTGCCAAAACAGTGGAAACCCCTCAATTCTAACTTCAACACTAACCCCAACACACCCCTAACCATGACCCTAATCACATCCCTAACCCCAACACACCCATAAACCCAACCCTAACCACAAGCCTAACCCTAACCTCAAAACACCCCTAACCCCAAAACACCCCTAACCCTAATATTTTCTGCACCATGGGCACAGCGGATTTGGTTTTCCATAGGTTTACGTGGTACTGTAAACGTGATGGAAAGATGCTACGTATCCGCAGCGGCCAATTCCCTGTGAATCTGCAGCCAAATCCGCACCGTGTGCACATAGCCTAATTCTAACTCTAACCCTAATTCCAACCCTAACCCTATTTCTAACTCTAATGGAAAAATAAAACTAAATATATTTTCTTTATTTTATTATGTTCCCTACCTATAAGGGTGATAAAGGGGGGGTTCTTTACTATTTTTTTTTATTTTGATCACTGATAGGATCTAGCACAGTGGTCAAAATGAATGAACGAATGTGCCGGCCGGCAGTTTTGGTGGGCGCACTGCTTATGCGCCCGCCATTTTGGAAGATGGTGGCACCCATACTAGAAGCCGGACTGACACCGGGAGGGACCCTGTCATGATCCCAATGGCAGGGGATCACTAAAGGACAAGCACAGATACAAACAAGCTCTAGGGCGATGGAACCTGAGCTGACCGCGACCCTGAACCTAACACACAAATAAAAGTAGCCGGGGAACGTGCCTACGATGATCCTAGACGTCTCGCTCCAGCCGAAGATCTAACTTCCCCTATTAGAAGAAACACAGACCTCTCTTGCCTCCAGAGAAATCCCCCACAGAAATAGCAGCCCCCCACATATAATGACGGTGAAATGAGAGGAAAGCACATACGCAGTATGAAAACAGTTTCAGCAAAATGAGGCCCGCTAAAGCTAGATAGCAGAGGATACAAAAGTGAACTGCGCGGTCAGCGAAAAACCCTTCAAAAAACCATCCTGAAATTACTTGAACTCATGTGCCAACTCATGGTACATGAGGAGCAATTTCAGCCCACTAGAGCAACCAGCAGCAAGAATCACATATCTGCAGGCTGGACTAAAAACCAAATAAAGCAAAACACCAAAACAGGAAAATCCAAACTTAGCTTGACCAGAAGGTTCTAGGAGCAGGGAGCAGAGGTAACAAGACACACTGGATACATTGATAACCGGCGAGGAAATGCCAGCAAAGCCAGGTTAAATAGGAAACTCCCATATGCTGATGGAACAGGTGGAACCCAGAAACCCAGGAAAGACAAGTCACCCAGTACCATCAGTAACCACCAGAGGGAGCCCAAAAACAGAACTCACAACAGTACCCCCCCCTTGAGGAGGGGTCACCGAACCCTCACGAGAACCACCAGGGCGACCAGGATGAGCCCTATGAAAAGCGCGAACCAAATCATCAGCATGAACATCCGAGGCAACCACCCAAGAATTATCCTCCTGACCATAACCCTTCCACTTGACCAAATACTGGAGTTTCCGTCTGGAAACACGAGAATCCAAGATCTTCTCCACAACATACTCCAATTCTCCCTCCACCAGCACTGGAGCAGGAGGCTCAAGCGAAGGAACAACAGGTACCTCATACTTCCGCAACAACGACCGATGAAACACATTATGAATAGCAAACGATGCCGGGAGATCCAAACGAAACGACACAGGGTTAAGAATTTCCAAGATCCTATAGGGACCGATGAACCGAGGCTTGAACTTAGGAGAAGAGACCTTCATAGGAACAAAACGAGAAGACAACAACACCAAGTCACCAACAAGAAGTCGAGGACCCACGCGGCGACGGCGATTAGCAAACTGCTGAGCCTTCTCCTGGGACAACTTCAAATTGTCCACCACATGACTCCAAATCCGATGCAACCTATCCACCACCATGTCCACTCCAGGACAATCAGAAGGTTCCACCTGACCAGAGGAAAAACGAGGATGAAACCCCGAATTACAAAAGAAAGGAGAAACCAAGGTAGCAGAACTAGCCCGATTATTAAGGGCAAACTCGACCAACGGCAAAAAGGTAACCCAGTCATCCTGATCAGCAGAAACAAAACACCTTAAATAAGTTTCCAAGGTCTGATTAGTTCGTTCAGTCTGGCCATTCGTCTGAGGATGGAATGCAGACGAAAAAGACAAATCAATGCCCATCTTAGCACAGAACGTCCGCCAAAATCTAGACACAAACTGGGATCCCCTGTCAGAAACGATGTTCTCAGGAATCCCATGCAAACGAACCACATTCTGAAAAAACAGAGGGACCAACTCAGAGGAGGAAGGCAACTTAGGCAAGGGTACCAGATGAACCATTTTAGAAAAGCGATCACACACAACCCAGATGACGGACATTTTTTGAGAGACAGGGAGATCCGAAATAAAGTCCATGGAAATGTGCGTCCAAGGCCTCTTCGGGATAGGCAAAGGTGACAACAATCCACTGGCCCGAGAACAGCAAGGCTTAGCCCGAGCACAAACCTCACAAGACTGCACAAAAGAACGCACATCCCTCGACAAGGAAGGCCACCAAAAAGACCTGGCCACCAAGTCTCTAGTACCAAATATTCCAGGATGACCTGCCAACGCAGAAGAATGGACCTCGGAGATGACTCTACTGGTCCAATTATCCGGAACAAACAGTCTCTCAGGCGGACAACGATCAGGTTTACCCGCCTGAAACTCCTGCAAAGCACGTCGCAAGTCTGGGGAGACAGCAGACAAAATCACCCCATCCCTAAGGATACCAGAGGGCTCAGAATTTCCAAGGGAGTCAGGCACAAAACTCCTAGAAAGAGCATCCGCCTTCACATTCTTTGAACCTGGCAGGTATGAAACCACAAAATTGAAACGAGAGAAAAACAGTGACCAACGAGCCTGTCTAGGATTCAGACGCCTGGCAGACTCAAGGTAAATCAAATTTTTGTGATCAGTCAAGACCACCACACGATGTCTAGCACCCTCTAGCCAATGACGCCACTCCTCAAATGCCCACTTCATGGCCAAAAGTTCCCGATTACCAACATCATAATTCCGCTCAGCCGGCGAAAACTTTCTAGAAAAAAACGCGCATGGCTTCATCACTGAGCCATCGGAGCTTCTCTGTGACAAAACCGCCCCCGCTCCAATCTCGGAAGCATCAACCTCAACCTGAAAAGGGAGCGAAACATCTGGCTGACGCAACACAGGAGCAGAAGTTCCTGAAAGGCCTCCACAGCCGCAGGAGACCAATTAGCAACATCAGCACCCTTCTTAGTCAAATCCGTCAAAGGCTTAACAACACTAGAAAAATCAGTTATAAAACGACGATAGAAATTAGCAAAGCCCAAGAACTTCTGTAGACTCTTAAGAGATGTAGGCTGCGTCCAGTCACAAATAGCCTGAACCTTGACGGGATCCATCTCAATAGTAGAAGGGGAAAAAATATACCCCAAGAAAGAAATCTTCTGGACTCCAAAGAGACACTTTGAGCCTTTTACAAACAAGGAATTGGCCCGCAGGACCTGAAACACCTTCCTGACCTGCTGAACATGAGACTCCCAGTCATCAGAAAAAACCAAAATATCATCCAAATACACAATCATAAATTTATCCAGATATTCACGGAAAATATCGTGCATAAAGGACTGGAAGACTGAAGGAGCATTAGAAAGTCCAAAAGGCATTACCAAATACTCAAAATGGCCCTCAGGCGTATTAAATGCGGTTTTCCACTCATCACCTTGCTTTATTCGTATAAGATTATACGCACCCCGAAGATCAATCTTAGTGAACCATTTAGCCCCCTTAATGCGAGCAAACAAATCAGTCAACAATGGCAAAGGATACTGATATTTTACGGTAATCTTATTCAAAAGACGATAATCTATACAAGGCCTCAAGGAACCATCTTTTTTGGCCACGAAAAAAAAACCTGCTCCCAAAGGGGACAAAGATGGACGGATATGTCCCTTTTCCAAGGACTCCTTAACATAATCCCGCATAGCAGTATGCTCTGGCACTGACAGATTGAACAAACGACCTTTAGGAAATTTACTGCCTGGAATTAAATTTATAGCACAATCGCAATCCCTGTGAGGAGGAAGCGAACTGAGCTTAGGCTCCTCAAAAACATCCCGATAGTCAGACAAAAACACAGGAATCTCAGAAGGAGTAGATGAAGCGATAGAAATCGGAGGTGCATCATCATGAACCCCCTGACAACCCCAGCTTAACACAGACATTGATTTCCAGTCAAGGACTGGATTATGAGTTTGTAACCATGGCAGACCAAGTACTAGAACATCATGCAAATTATACAGTACCAGGAAGCGAATCACCTCCTGATGAACGGGAGTCATACGCATGGTCACTTGTGTCCAGTACTGAGGTTTATTCATAGCCAAAGGTGTAGAGTCAATTCCCTTCAAAGGAATAGGGACTTCCAGAGGCTCCAGACTAAACCCACAGCGATTGGCAAATGACCAATCCATAAGACTCAGGGCAGCGCCTGAATCCACATAGGCATCGACGGAAATGGATGATAATGAACAAATCAGAGTCACAGACAGAATGAACTTAGACTGTAAAGTACTAATGGCAACAGACTTATCAACCTTTTTTGTGCGTTTAGAGCATGCTGATATAACATGAGCTGAATCACCACAATAAAAGCACAACCCTTTTTTCCGCCTATACTTTTGCCGTTCACTTCTGGACTGAATTCTATCACATTGCATTATCTCAGGTGACGGTTCAGACGACACCGCCAAATGATGCACAGGTTTGCGCTCCCGTAAACGCCGATCAATCTGAACAGCCATAGTCATAGACTCATTCAGACCAGCAGGCGCAGGGAACCCCACCATAACATCTTTAATGGCCTCAGAAAGGCCATCTCTAAACTTTGCAGCCAGAGCGCACTCATTCCACTGAGTAAGTACCGACCACTTCCGAAATTTTTGACAATAAATTTCTGCTTCATCTTGCCCCTGAGAGAGGGCCAACAAAGCTTTTTCAGCCTGAATCTCTTGGTTAGGTTCCTCATAGAGCAAACCTAATGCCAGAAAAAACGCATCCGCATTAAGCAACGCAGGGTCCCCTGGTGCCAATGCAAATGCCCAATCCTGAGGGTCACCCCGCAGGAAAGATATAATTATCTTGACTTGCTGAGCAGGGTCTCCAGAGGAGCGAGATTTCAAAGAAAGAAACAACTTGCAATTGTTCCTAAAATTCAGAAAACGAGATCTATCTCCAGAAAAAAACTCTGGGACAGGAATTCTAGGTTCAGACATAGGAGCATGTACAACAAAATCCTGTATATTTTGAACCTTAGTGGCAAGATTATTCAGGCTGGAAGCCAAACTCTGGACGTCCATGATAAACAGCTGGGATCAGAGCCATTCAAAGATTAAGAGGAGGAGGAAGTAGCCACGCTGCAATAAGGCTAGGCAGCAAACTCTGAGGGAAAGAGAAAAAAAAAAAAAAAAAAAACTTCCTCAGACTACTTATCCTCCTACTTCAGCCAATACAATTAACACTTTAGGGCAGTGAGAATCTGGAATTGCTTGCCTGAGGAGGTGGTGATGGCGAACTCAGTCGAGGGGTTCAAGAGAGGCCTGGATGTCTTCCTGGAGCAGAACAATATTGTATCATACAATTATTAGGTTCTGTAGAAGGACGTAGATCTGGGTATTTATTATGATGGAATATAGTTTGAACTGGATGGACATATGTCTTTTTTCGGCCGTACTATGTTACTATGTTACTTTGTGGGCCGGTTATACTGTCATGATCCCAATGGCAGGGGATCACTAAAGGACAAGCACAGATACAAACAAGCTCTAGGGCGATGGAACCTGAGCTGACCGCGACCCTGAACCTAACACACAAATAAAAGTAGCCGGGGAACGTGCCTACGATGATCCTAGACGTCTCGCTCCAGCCGAAGATCTAACTTCCCCTATTAGAAGAAACACAGACCTCTCTTGCCTCCAGAGAAATCCCCCACAGAAATAGCAGCCCCCCACATATGACGGTGAAATGAGAGGAAAGCACATACGCAGTATGAAAACAGTTTCAGCAAAATGAGGCCCGCTAAAGCTAGATAGCAGAGGATACAAAAGTGAACTGCGCGGTCAGCGAAAAACCCTTCAAAAAACCATCCTGAAATTACTTGAACTCATGTGCCAACTCATGGTACATGAGGAGCAATTTCAGCCCACTAGAGCAACCAGCAGCAAGAATCACATATCTGCAGGCTGGACTAAAAACCAAATAAAGCAAAACACCAAAACAGGAAAATCCAAACTTAGCTTGACCAGAAGGTTCTAGGAGCAGGGAGCAGAGGTAACAAGACACACTGGATACATTGATAACCAGCGAGGAAATGCCAGCAAAGCCAGGTTAAATAGGAAACTCCCATATGCTGATGGAACAGGTGGAACCCAGAAACCCAGGAAAGACAAGTCACCCAGTACCATCAGTAACCACCGGAGGGAGCCCAAAAACAGAACTCACAACAGGACCCTGGAGGTACAGGGGGTGCGATCGGACAGCGGGGGGGGGGGGGCACCGGACAGGACGGTGGGGAGAGGAGATGATTGCAGAGGAGGACATAACGGAAGGGAGGAAAGACTGACAGCGGCAGCAGATCGCCACTGTCAGTCGATGGTGGGGGGCAGATGGGGGTCTCCAGCCGTGGACGATGATATTGCAGCATTGGCCATGGCTGGATTGTAATATTTCATGAAGTTTCATTGGTGAAATATTACAAATTGCTCTGATTGGCTGTTGAACCTGAAACAGCCAATCAGAGCCATCGTAGCCATGTGTGGGGGGGAGGCCTAAGCCACCCGATCTACAGGAACGTGATCATTCTGTGACGCAGCATATGTGTCACAGGTCGGATTGGAACCGACTTTCATGACGCATACGCTGTGTCACAGGTCGGGAAGGCGTTAAGCACCTACATGCATCTGGCACACTTGTGTTGTGGTGTTTATGATACAATAATAGACTAATTAACAGATATATAATGTTGACTGAACACTTAGTGAACATACATTATGATCTATTTTTTTCAGAATGGCACCTGGCCCAAAACCTAAAAGCAGAGTTCAGACTAAGAAGAGAAGATTTAGCACCGACAGCTAAATTACCAAAAATTAGTTCATTTCTTAAACAATCTGAGAGAGAGCATGGTGAGATAGCAACTGCCTGTAGCAAGACTTCTGGTGACAGAGGCCAGATTAGAGCCTGGGCCAGTGCCCAGGGTGACGGAATGAAAACTTGCCAAGTGTAAATACTGAACTTACGGTACCGTCACACTAAGCGACGCTGCAGCGATACCGACAACGATCCGGATCGCTGCAGCGTCGCTGTTTGGTCGCTGGAGAGCTGTCACACAGACAGCTCTCCAGCGACCAACGATGCCGGTAACCAGGGTAAACATCGGGTAACTAAGCACAGGGCCGCGCTTAGTAACCCGATGTTTACCCTGGTTACCATCCTAAAAGTAAAAAAAAACAAACACTACATACTTACCTACAGCCGTCTGTCCTCTGCACTCCTCCTGTACTGGCTGTGAGCACAGCGGCCGGAAAGCAGAGCGGTGACGTCACCGCTCTGCTTTCCGGCTGACCGACGCTCACAGCCAGTACAGGAGGAGTGCAGAGCACAGCGCTGGAGGACAGACGGCTGTAGGTAAGTATGTAGTGTTTGTTTTTTTTTACTTTTAGGATGGTAACCAGGGTAAACATCGGGTTACTAAGCGCGGCCCTGCGCTTAGTTACCCGATGTTTACCCTGGTTACCAGTGAAGACATCGCTGAATCGGTGTCACACACGCCGATTCAGCGATGTCTGCGGGGAGTCCAGCGACCAAATAAAGTTCTGGACTTTCTTCCCCGACCAGCGACAGCACAGCAGGGGCCTGATCGCTGCTGCCTGTCACACTGGACGATATCGCTAGCGAGGACGCTGCAACGTCACGGATCACTAGCGATATCGTCTAGTGTGACGGTACCTTTACATGTGAGGACACTTCTCACACTCCTTCAAAGAATCCGGAGAGCACAAAGTCAGCTGTGAATAAAGAATTCTCTGCAACAGTTACTATACAGAGCGAGGAACATTCCAGTCAATATCTGGATGAGATAATTGCAGATATTGAAGGCCTTGCTACAGATGCAAATAAGAAGAAATTCATAATTTCTCAGGGGTCTTGTAGGCCATTTGGAACATTTCCTCAAGATGAAAAACAAGGAGGATGTTGTTTTCTGCAGATATTTTACACCAAGAAAACACAAGCTTGAGTATTGATCCCACATTCATGGTTGTGTTGTTCTTCAATCCTAGACTGTGACTAATGTGAACTATGCTGTTTTTTTTGCTGATTGTAGCTTTGGTGCTTACAATTCAGCATGGGTGAATGGTGTGAGAAATTGGTCTCACCTAACATAGACATCATTATGAAAGCGCCATCCAGCACATTGTGTGCAGGTTCGTGCATCATTGGCGCAGTCATGGTACTCTAAATAAAGAAAATGAGAGGGAAATTGGAAAACAAAAAACTTCTGGAGGCAAGTTCTTGACAGAGTGATTAGCCACCTTAACACTGGCAATGTGTAATCTTCCTTTTTTAGAGGTCACACGGAAGTAATAGACCAAACATAGTTTTTTTTGTCCATGATTCAGTTGCTAGCAAAGCATAACTACTATACAGCAATTATTGGAAATGCCAAGGGGTTCTGTCCGTTATCTGAGCCACAGAATATAGGATGAGATCATTTCTTTATTGTCAAAGAAGATAGAGCAAGAAATTGTTAATGAGATCGAGTGCTACATTTTTTTCAATGATCATAGGTACAACACAAGACATCTCTAAAACTGACCAACTTTTGTCAGATTTTTCGTTATGTAATGTCATAGTCTGTTCTGAATCTGCGGGTCAGTGCTCCAGGGGTTAATACTTGGAGCCTCTCCTTGGCTCTGGGAGGGGTTTATATAACTGCTGTCCGGCTCCATTCCTTGTCAGTTATACTTCTGCCCTCGGCTGAGTTAGTTGACCCTCTGAGTGTCTGTGCCTGCTTTGTTGTCTGATTCCCTGCTGTTGACCTGGTCCGTTTACTGTTGCTCTCGTCTTCTGATTTAGTACTGTGCATGTGTGCTCCTGGCTTCCGACTTCAGCTATGCCCCTGACTAATCTCCTGTCTATACCCATTGTTGTTTGCCCGCATGGTTTTGACTCTTGGCCTGACTTTGACGTCCCTCCTGTTTGGCGCTCATCGGCGCCCCTTTCCACCTTGCCTTCCAGTGGGTCCCAGCTGCGCTCAGTGACTCCCTCCGGGAGTGTTGTGGCTGGCCCCGCCCTGAGTCCACCTCCGCCAGTCACGTGCCGCAGGTCCTGTCGGCCGGCGGTCACATCTACTCTACAGCTCCCTCTGGGCTCTGCGCAGTCTTGTCGTGCCCGACCTGAATTAGGACCCGTGCACTGACCGGTATACCAGTCACAGAGTCCTGACATGTAACTCTTGAAACTAATAAACAGAATAAAGTTAGTGCATTCAAGGTATTCCTGGGATTTCATGCCATAACGGATCAAACACCTGCAAACCTTGAGAAAGAAATTGTTTTAAGTATTGAAAATAAGGGTCTTGACATAAGTAGATGTAGTGAACAAGGATATGATGGGGCAGCAAACATGAGCGGCATAGTGGCAGATGTTCAAACAGGAATCTCAAAAAGGGAACCTAGTGCACAGTATATACATTGTATATACAATCCAGAGCTAGGCAAATTTTGTGATATGATTGAAAAATTGTACCAGTTTTTTGGCAACAGTAGCAAACAATGGGCTTTATCTGGGGTTTGCCCATAAAGCAAACGATGTTAGCTTTATGGGCTGATGATATCAGAGATATCGTCAGAGTCTAAAACTGATAACATTACTCTGAAGAGATTGTGTCCAACTAGATGGTCTTCCAGGAATGATTCCATCAAGGCACCGAGGCATCACTACACTGATATACTGAAAAAATTATCCTGAAGTTAGACAAAAATTCCAATGACAGCACTGATGCCTCTAGCTTAAAGAAAAACATCAGCACCTTTTGAGTTTGCGATCACAGTTGTCAGACCATCTAGGATTCTAGGACCAATTTCAAAGTGTCTTAAAAAGCAACATGCTATTGAGGTTCTTCAAGAGTTCCAAAAAAACTACCAGGAAGCAAAAAAAAACAAAAAAAACAGTGCCATACAATTGTCAGAGAAGTGGGGAACAGATGTTGCATTTGAAAGAAATAGAAAACATGTAAAAAGACAATATGATGGATTGTGCAAAGATGAACAGCTCCGAGATGCTGAGAAGTACTTACAGGTTGACATCTTTAACTCCTGCTTTGACACAATTATCATGCCATTAGCACAAAGATTTCACAGTCTTCATGCAACATTGAATACATTTAGATCAATTTTTCTGATGAAGGACTGCATCAGGATGGAGAGAACCTTGTGAATCATTTAAAAAAACACTTCATTAGCTCTTCCTACACAGCTCATTTCATTCAGAGCTTCCTTAAAATCATAAATTGCACATGACCACTGTGGAAGAAATTGCCAAGCTGTTGCTTGTTGACAACAGCATGCTAGTTCTAAGTTTCCCAGAAGTGTGTACAGCATATATTTTGTTCTTATCCCTGCCAGTAACAGTGGCTAGCGCTGAACGTTCCTTCTCAAAACTAAAGTTAATAAAGATCTACCTGAGGTGTACAATGGGACAAGAAAGGCTAAGTGGACTAGCTATGTTGTCCATAGAAAATTAAAGTGCTAGAATGATTGACAAATAAAATTATTGATGAATTTGCAGAAAAGAGGACCATAAGAATGAGTTTTAAGTAAATTGTCCATACCTCAACAGGGTTTTGCTGTTTGAAATACATTTTTCAGTGAACATTTCTAAACTCAAACGGGTATGGCTAACTAAAGCCTAGTTGTCTTGATTTGATTTTGTAAAAAAAAAAGGTGCAATTGTTTATGATTATTAAATGGGTTGTCCAAAACCATTTTTTTTTTTTTTTTTTACTATAGACCTAAGAGCTAACAGACAGGTAGTTGCTAACTACCTGCCTGTCCTGAACAGTGCAGATCTCTTCCAGCTCCGGGTCAGTCATTGACCACTCCTGTTGCTTCTGCTGACTGGCAGTTTCTGTTCCGCTCTGCTGAAGAGCTGTCACTGCCAGCGTTATGCTTATTGACAGCCATCTCCCCACTACATAACTACAGGGAGCTGGCTGTTGAACAGCATGAGGTTGGCAATCATGCCCTGTCGACAGAATATGAAGAACTCTTCTATCGTCATGAAGCAGCAGAATCGGTGGCAGGAGCAGTCCGTGACCGCTCTATGCCAACACCGAACAGTTGGGTAGTTAGCAGCTACCTGCCTATCAGTTCTTAGGTCCATATGAAAATAATAAAGGAGTTGTCCAAGACTGTTTTAAGTTTTGAAGAAAAAATCAAGTTCTTCTCACTACAGTATTATTTCCTCCAGTTTAAAAGTAATAACAGTTTGTGCTGCTTTATAAGTCATAGGCTACAGTAAGCACTTCCAAATCAATTGCGTGACTGATTTGTGTTATATTCAGTTTTCAAACATAGAACTTAAATGTATTATTTAGATGATCGTTGTGTTCTAAACTGGTTATAAATATTACAAGCTATAGGTTTACATAACTTTGTTATGGTATGGGAGGGCCCTCTGCAGTCTGTGCCCGCCCCTGATTTTACAATTTATAAGTTATGTATTCACCCCTAATATTTCTCTGTTATTTCTCAACATGTTGGTGATTGGTTCCAGGTTGTATTTATACTCACCCATTTCTTTGGCATGACATCCTATGATTAAAGGCGCTGAAATGCGCCAGAAATACGTCATTCTTGAAGTGTTTTCCCCTCTTATTTTACACATTTTTAAACTGTTCTAATAAAAGAAGATTATATTTTACCTGAGTGGATGTGCTGGAATCACCCTTTCATCCCTTCAAACATTTTCCTACTTTTACTCACTATAACATATAGGGAATAAAAAAAATGTTGCATCAACATATTTCAAGAGCTTACCTTTTTTATTTTTCTGCAGTTTTTATCAAAAATTTTTGCGTGGTAGTATGAAAAAACAACATTTTTGGCATTTTTAATTATTATTTTACAGCGTTCAACATACAGCTCTGGCAAAAATTAAGAGACCACTGGAAAATGTTCAGTTTGTCTGATTTTTGAGTAAAATGTAAATGGCTCTTTTATTCTATAAACTTCTGACAACATGTCTCTGAATTTCCAAGCAATAAATGTTGTATTTTTTTCTGACAAAGAAAAATGGTCAAAATTAAAATATCCAGTGCTTTCAGACCTCAAATAATGCTAAGAAAACCTGTTCATAATCATTTAGAAACCACAATACTAATGTTTTAACTTAGGAAGAGTTCAGAAATCAATATTTTGTGGAATAACCATGATTATTAATCACAGCTTTCATGTGTCTTGGCATGCTTTCCACCAGTCTTTCACATGGCTTCTGGCGCAAAAATGTAAGCAGTTCTTCTTGGTTTGATGGCTTGTGACTATCCTTCATCCTCTTGATTACATTCCAGAGGTTTTCAATGGGGTTCAGATCTGGAGATTGGACTGCCCATGACAGGGGTTTTGATGTGCTGGTCTCTTAATTTTTGCCAGAGCTGTATGTTTTAAATATGTGACACATAACGCAAATCCTAATTGATTAAATTTTGCTGGCTTAGAGATTGTTAAATATCCCTCACAAGGAGGTGATCAGAATAGGCTATTATTGCAAAAAGAAGCCAGATGGATTTTAAATACTAACGCGCAAGGACCGATCGGCTTAAATGATAAGCCTGATATGTCAGTGTTTCTATAGTAAATATCAGAGGCTATATAAAAGGTAGCTATATAGATAGCTCGGAATGTTTTATTGTTACAATCTGTAAAATCAATTACTATTTTTAGCACACTCACTATTATAGTTATATTGTTTTGTATATATGCACCGTAGTAATGTGGTATTACGCATGTCAGAAATCCTTTAAAAGGATATGACGTATGGTAATCAAGTATGTGGACCCGTTGAAGCACATTCAGTGCGAAACGGCCGTTGTCCAGACTCCATCACCGCACCCTCTTGTACACCTGATGTCCTAATGGATATATGCACTTTTTCTTTCCAATAAAGAGCACGTTTATACAGCTTCATACCGGGTGAGTGCCGCATATTTCTATTCTTCTGCCGTGTGGATATTTCAAGTGTTTATTTCTGTTAATGTTGATGATTATGGCTTACAGCCAATGAAAACCCAAAAGTCATTATCTCAGTAAATTAGAATAATTAAAAAACACCTGCACAGGCTTCCTAAGCATTTAAAAAGGTCCCTTAGTCTGTTTCAGTAGGCTCCACAATAATGGAGATGACTGCTGACTTGACAGATGTCCAGAAGGCAATCTTGACACACTCCACATGGAGGGTAAGCCACAAAAGGTCATTGCTAAAGAAGCTGACTATTTGCAGAGTGCTGTTTCCAAGCATATGAATGGAAAGCTGAGTGGAAGGAAAAAGTGTGGTAGAAAAAGGTGCACAAGCAACAGGGATAACAGCAGCCTTGAAAGGATTGTCCCGTGTTTATTACATTGCACAGTTTAGTATCATCTGCAAATAATGATATTCTAAGCTTTATGCCTTTAACAAGATCATTGATATATTCAAAAGAAGAAAAAGGACCCAATACTGACCCACATAGTACACAATCGTTAACTGTGACTCAATCAAAGTGTGATCGATTGCTAAACATACTGTTTCCCAGAGTTGGTAATCCAATTCACATATTTTACCATGGTCCCATTGTTGTCATTTTATGTACCAACCATTTAAATGGTATTATATTGAATGCCTTTGAAAAGTCCAGAAAGACAACATCCAAGGCCTTATCCATGTCTAGTCTGTAACTCACCTCTTGATAGTAGCTGATCAGCTTAGTTTGATACAAACAGATGTAATCCAGCTCACTTTAGTTGAGGCTTTCAATGAGTCTCAGCACAGAAATGCCACTTGTGGCCAAAGGCTGCTTAACAAATAGAACATTCTCCAGCTGATTCTTGATTAAAAGAATACCACATTATGCTTGGATTTATTTTGAGTGCCAATTTTTACAATATAGAATAAACATTTTTGAAATATTTTATTCAAGAATCAGCTGGATAATCTCCACAATAGTATGACAGGATCGATCCTTCATAAACCCATGTTGATGCTGGGTTATGAGGATGTTTATTGAGAAATGCCATGTAAATTATTTGTATATAACATCTTGTATAGAGTTGAATGCATAATGTCACCCTCATATTGAGCATAAAAGCATGGCTTCATTATAAATTGTAAATGAAAAAAAATCTAATACTCCAGTTGAGCCTTTTGGTCTATGACCCCCACCCACTTCCCCCATGATGTAGCTATATGTAGCATAGTAATGAACAGGCTGGAATGGTGATAAATCCTTCCTGGCCTTAAAAAACTACACAGAGAAAGGACTTACCCAGGACAGAGTCAGATAACCAGATTTGAATATTGTTTTTTTTTCTTAACTCGTGTAGGTCCTATAGTTATGGGAGACATATTTTCAGAATTGTGACATAGTGCTGAACATAATACATTCACTTCCTTCGCTGTGTGGTCTGCATATCAGGCTAGAATTAATATCGGCCGGATAGATAAAATTGCATATGATATGTCTCATATGTATAGAAAGTTAAAATCATGATAGGAAATATGGCGTTAATATCTCCCGCCTGGGACCTCCAGGGGGACAGACATTCTTAAGTTCTGGGATCTCTTAATTTTTGTTGGTACCTGAGCTTGCATCTCATTTATCGGCACCCATCTGAAGTCACTAGGGGAATGGCTGATACCTGGTAAAAGCAGACTGCAAAATCTCACGTCACAAGATCTGCATCATACCCAAGACAAAAGGTCTATTAACTTTCTTTGGTGTATGTCTTTTATATTTACGTGACTGATTTGGCAGTACAATTGATCGCTGTACTAAGATTGGTGATGTATCATGTACTGCCTGTGTCTTTGACGCTGCATTCATGTACTGACTGTGGTTCTGATGCTGTATTCATCCTTCATAACCCCAAAATGTGCATTATAGTGTTCAGCTTACTTCATGCTTGACTAATCTGCAGATCAAAGACTCCAACATGGTGCTCAGACAAAGCAATCTAGTTAAAAAACTGCTACAGCTAAGCCATCTTTCTCAGGATGTTTTATTTTTTTTTGTGTGATTATTTTTAACCTAAAATCAATTAGCAATGTGCCTAGTGTCAGCCTCCTAGCGACATCATACACCCATATTTACCTGTCTCCCAATGATGTGATAAAGAAATGTTGTGCACCCCTGTTCTAAGAGAAGCTTAGGCTACGTTCACATTAGCGTTGCGCCGCCCTGCGTCGGCGACGCAACGCGTGACGCATGTTAAAACGCGCGCAAACGCGCGCAAAAACGCGCGCGTTTTGCGACGCGTGCGTCGTTTTTGACGAAAATTGGACGCACAGAAAATGCAACTTGTTGCATTTTCTTGCGTCCGACGCTAGCGTCGGAAACGACGCACGTGGCGAAAAACGCCACCCAAAAAACGCACGCGTCCCCTATGTTAAACATAGGGGCGCGTCGCCGCTGCGTCGCCGCTGCGTCGCCGACGCAACAGCGGCGCAACGCTAATGTGAACGTAGCCTTAGAGCAGATTTTCTCCTGTGAGAGACATATAATGACATAGCCCATCTCTCCTGTGTGACTTTACTGCCAGTAGAGCAGTGACATTACAAGCACCTCTTGCAGATTATATTTCAGACTATATCTCACTGTCAGGACTGCTCTACTTCCCTATAATTAGAATCTAAACTTTACTAGTTAGTATCTCTGCAACAAGGATGAGAAAAATATAATCCCTCAACTACATTTTATTTAGCTCTTTACTCCATGATCTGGCCAGTTTAACAAGCCAAGACTAGCAAGGTTCCTTTTCAGTTCATGCAGCACTCTGTGGGGTTTATGTTACCTAACTTGCTTATTTGTCTATTTTAGTGTTCATTCTACTGGGTTAATCAGGTGACATTAAATCATTTCTGGTATCCCTGATCATGTCACCAGTTATGGGATTTTCCTGTGTAAATACTGTAGAGAAGGCGGCATTTAGTAGATTGGCCTTTAACTCATCCGATGACACTTTTCCCTTCCCCCAGGACAGCACACCTGAGAGAGGAGATCTGCCCAGTCAGGACAGGAACCCTACTGAAAATAAAAGGGCTGTACCTCTACCTCGCTTCAGTTGGGTTTCCTGTCCTGACAGGGACCCTCGAGCTGAAGACGGCGGTCACAGTTTAGGCTACTTTCACACTAGCGTCGTTTGGGATACGTCGCAATGCTCAGTTTTGGGGAAAAAACGCATCCTGCAAAGTTGTTTGCAGGATGCGTTTTTCCCCATAGACTAACATTAGCGATGCATTGCGACGCATTGCCACACGTCGCAACCGTCGTGTGACGGTTGCGTCGTGTTGTGGCGGACCGTGTGAAAACAAAACGTTGCTTGCAATGTTTTTTGGAGCGTCTTGTTCGCCATTTCCCACCGCACATGCGCGGTTGGAACTCCGCCTCCACCTCCCCGCAACTCACAATGGGGCAGGGAATGCGTTGGAAAAATGTATCTGCTGCCCCCGTTGTGCGGGGCTTCGTCGGCCCGACGCACTGCGATGGGCCAAGTACGATGCTAGTGTGAAAGTAGCCTAACTGACCCACTCCTGTCCTGGCGTGGAAGAACAGGCAGGGCCTGTGCGCTGTTCTTCGGGTGTTGGAGGCGCCATCTGCGGGTCCTGTGGGCCTCAGCATCCGAGCGGGTGTGGGCGCAGCACAATCAGGAGTCCAGAGCTCTTCCTTGGCTGCCGTGCCGCCCTCCCCCCTCTGCCGGCGTCCAGGAGGGGTGGCCGCTTCAGGGTCTCACGCGCTGACGTCACGTGCAAGGCACGCTGGGAGTGGGCGTGTCCGTGTGATGTCGGGGCGGGCACCGGATCCAAGATGGCGGCATCCATGAAAAAAACGCCGGTCGGCTAACGATCCCGACGGCGTGGCGGGGGGGGGGGGGACAATTGATGGGCACCGGAGGAGGCGGGGAGTGCAGTGGTTCACTCATAAAGGGGGGATGACCACAGAAGACGCACTCATGCCCAGAGCTTCATCATGGAAGTGTGGCAGCATGAGCAGCAGCAGCCGTTACAGCAGCAGCAGCAGCCGTTAAAGCAGCAGCAGCAGGAGCTCTCGCCAGATGCCTTGCCGAGCCACCAGCATTCCAGGAAAAGTAGCCGCTTGAGAAGTAGGAGCGGCAGTCGTCCTGTCCGGCAAGACTCCTCGACGTCCAGAAGGGATGTTGTACGTGCATCTGACTAGCCTCCGAAACCGGTACCCTTGACTGACAGCGGTGGTGAGTGATCTACGTGAATGTCACCCTTATGGTATCGGGGTCAATTTTTTTCTGCTTGATCACTAGGGGTCAAGGAAATCTAGCGCTAAAATAAAGAATAGCGAATGTGCCCTGTGCAAAAACCCACTGGCAGTTCATTGGCAGAAAGATCTCTGTGCTGACTGATTCAATAAGGCCATACTGGAAGAGACCCTTAATTTCGCCACTAGCCTTAGGGCCATAATACAGGAGGAAAAGACTCCTTATAAATAGCCCTTAAAAACCTGGAAAAAGAAGATGCAAGGTGCCTACGGATTTGGAGGCCTCTCTAGGGCAGGAAGGCCGGGATAGATCCCAGTCTCCCTCTGCCTCCTCCTCCTCTCCCCAGTCCAGAATCCTCCTCAGACAGTGATATAGGGGGCCGGCCATGTTTCCCAACTGATGATGTAGAGAGACTGGTCAAAGCAGTCAGGGCTGCAATGGCCCTTAAAGGGAACCTGTCACCCCCAAAATCGAGGGTGAGGTAAGCCCACCAGCATCAGGGGCTTATCTACAGCATTCCAGAATGCTGTAGATAAGCCCCGATGTATCCTAAAAGATGAGAAAAAGAGGTTAGATTACACTCACCCAGGGGCGGTCCCGGTCCGATGGGTGTCGCGGTCCGGCGCCTCCTATCTTCATTAGATGGCGTCCTCTTCTGGTCTTCACGCTGCGGCTCCGGCGCAGTCGTACTTTGTCTTCCCTGTTGAGGGCAGAGCAAAGTACTGCAGTGCGCAGGCGCCGGGCCTCTCTGGCTTTTCCCGGCACCTGTGCACTGCAGTACTTTGCTCTGTCCTCAACAGGGCAGACAAAGTACGCTTGCGCCGCCGCCGCAGGGTGAAGACCAGAAGAGGACGTCATCCTATGAAGATGGGAGGCCCCGGACCGGTCCGCGATGCCCATCGGATCGGACCACCCACGTGATTATAATATAACCTCTTTTTCTCATCTTTTAGGTTACATCGGGGGCTTATTTACAGCATTCCTGAATGCTGTAGATAAGCCCCTGATGCCGGTGGGCTTAGCTCACCCTCAATTTTGGAGGTGACAGGTTCCCTTTAAGGAGGAAAAACACCTAGTTCATTAGAAGACGTTATGTTCGGAGGTCTGGAGGTAAAAAGAAAATGCACATTCCCTGTCAATGCGAAAGTAAAGGCATTGATAAAGAGTGGAAAAATCCTGTGAGGTTAGGTACTTTACCTTCTTCATCAAAGAGGAGGTACCCTGTTGAGGAGAAAGACTCCGAAATTGGGAAAAAATCCCTAAAATTCATGGTGCGGTGGCTAGATCTTTAAAAAAATCATCTCTACCATTAGAGGACTCAGGCGTACTAAAGGACCTGCTTGATAAAAAGGCAAATGGCTTTTTAAGACACATCTGGGAAGCATCGGCAGGGGGATTAAAACCAGCAATAGCTGGGACATTTACTGCCCGTGCTCTCGTGATCTGGCTACAGCAGATAGAGGATCAGCTGAGGGATAAAGTGTCAAGAGACGACATCCTAGCAAATATGACCTTAGGGCATGGAGCAGCAGCTTTATTAGCAGATTCCTCAGCGGATTCTGCAAGATTAACAGCCAGAGCAGCGGGCTTGTCCAATGCGGCAAGAAGAGCCCTGTGGCTCAAAGGATGTCCGGGGGATTTACCGTCCAAACAGACTGTGCTCCATCTCGTGTGACGGTCAATTCCTTTTGAAGGAATTTTGAAGAACTTTTGGAACAAGCAGGGGGTCAAAAAGGAAAAGTTTTCCCAGTTTTTCTAGAGAACCCAAAAGGCCTTCCTTTCGGAGGAGAAGATTTAACAGAGGTTGCCGTCCCAGGAGATAGGAGAAATTGGGACTTTAAAGAAAAAAAAGAGGGTCGGGCTACATGTTCAAAGGGCCCTCTACGTCATCAAAAAAATCCCCCCAATGACATCAGATCAGAAGTAGGGGGAAGGCTCTCTCTTCCTCCCTGCCTGGGTAAACATCTCCCCCAGTACGTGGGTATTAAATATAATCAAAAACGGTTTAAAGATAAAATTCATCCGTCCACCCAGGCAAAATTTTATAATGACACCCCGAAGAAAGTCCCAGCAGGAACAATCGACTCTGGAGACAGAGGTCTTGGGACTTGTTCAGAAAAATGTTCTACAGGAAGTCCCGATTCAGGAGCAAGGAAAGGGATTTTATTCCTCCCTCTTTTTGATACAAAAAAACGGATGGTTCCTGGAGAACCATAGTCAACCTGAAGAAGATGGAGTCTATCAACACGACCACAAAAATCTTGCTCCAACACTGAATCATGGCAGTGATAGACTTAAAAGATGCCTATTACCTTATCCCAATACATTGGGAGTATCAGAAGTACCTGAGCGTAGCGCTCTATGTCCAAGGTCAGGTCAAACATTACCAGTATACAGCCCTTCCTTTCGGCCTGTCTAAAGCTCCCAGGGTCTTCACAAAAGTAATGGTTGAAGTAATGTCATACCTTCGATCCCGGGACATAGTGATTGTCCCATACCTGGACGACTTCCTTGTGGTGGGGAGGTCGGAGACCCACTGCACCTACCAAGTATGAGAAGTGAGGTCAACTCTAATAGTGTTCCTGTTTTCTAATAGAGTTAGGGTACCGTCACACAGTGAAATTTTGATCGCTACGACGGCACGATTCGTGACGTTCGAGCGATATATCTGTGACGTTCGAGCGATATCGCAATGTCTGACACGCTCCTGCGATCAGGGACCCCGCTGAGAATCGTACGTCGTAGCAGATCGTTTGAAACTTTCTTTCGTCGTCTAGTGTCCCGCTGTGGCGGCATGATCGCATGGTGTAACATATATCGTATACGATGTGCGCATAGTAACCAACGGCTTCTACATCGCACATACGTCATGAAATTATCGCTCCAGCGTCGTACATTGCAAAGTGTGACAGCAGTCTACGACGCTGGAGCGATATTGTTACGACGCTGGAGCGTCACGGATCGTACCGTTGTAGCGATCAAAATTTCACTGTGTGACGGTACCCTTAGGCTGGATAATAAATACCCCTAAGTCAAGATTAGCGCCAGAAAAAGTGCAATCCTTCCTAGTTTTTTTGTATAAATCATGTTTATTGAGTGAAGCAAAAAGAATAAAAGTGAACGGTACAATCAAGTAGATCAACAGGATACCAGGTAGAATTACATGTTAATCAAGAAATGCGTTACAACAACACCATGCATCTTGCACTTTAACATTCTGATAAATAATACTACTGATTGGTATTATAAAATATTAACAATAAAGAACAACTGGAGTGGTTAATAACCAATATAATTCTCATTATGATTATTCAGTAATCACAATGTTTATTCAAACTAAAGGAGGGAAGGAAGACAAACAAAAAGATTAAGATAAAGTGGAAGGGGGGTAGAAAGAAGAGGAGAGGATTGGGTAGGGTAATGGGGTAGGCTGGAGAGAAGTATGGCCACCATCCCATCCCAGCGGCCAGGGCGCGAGCCGAAGAATGATCTAGTAATAAACGAGAGCAAGCCATGCATTGCATCAGGCTCCAGAAATCCAGAGATCCAGGTCAGGGGTTTCCCTGAAAGCTATCCAGGGGGCCCATGTAGTATAGGTTTTATCTACATTGCCTGGGGATTGATTTAATAATTGCTCCATTCTATAGATATCATTGAGTTCTGCCACAAACTCCACACGTGAGGGAAATTTTTCTTGTTTCCAAAAGCGTGGGATCAGGTTCCTAACCGCGGTAAGAAAGTGTCTGAGGATGCCCTTCTTATATTGAGAAATCGACAAATCACATAGGGATAGTAATGCTAGGCTTGAAGAGGGTTGGATCTGTGTGATAGACATCTTGCTATGGAGCTCAAAGACGGCCAACCATAAGGCTTTTATGGGGGGGCAGTCCCACCAAATGTGGATATAAGAGCATCTCCAACAAGTGTCAGGAGTCGTGGGGAACACCGCATGCACCATAGAGGGACATCTGTACCATCTTGTCAAGATCTTGTAGCTCCTCTCCTGCGACACCGCACATAGTGACGATCTAAACATGAAGAGAAGAATTTTCTCTCTATCCTCAGGCAGTAATGGCCTTCCCAGTTCGCCCTCCCATTTCGAGAAGAATACTGGTGAACCCTGCAGTGGAGCCCTTCCCCCCTGGAAGATTTTATATAACAGCGAGACAGTATGATCCGGAGGGTTTGTTGATGTGCAAAGCGTCTCAAAAGGAGTTAGCGGTCTGCCAATATTGGTTTGTTTAGAGATCGCGTAAATAAAGCTTTTAAGTTGTTCGTAGAAAAACCAATCGGTAGAGGGTGCTTCCTCCTCCGGAAATAATTCTGAAGGGATTTCATCCCGGTCTCTTTTAGATAATCATGAAGAATGGGTTTGGAATCTTTTCTCTTGTTTAAGTACATCTCTCTATTTATCCCCGCAGGGAAGGCAGGGTTGTCATAGATTGGGATCAAAGGGCCTGGGAGAGTTGTTATCTTAAGATCTGAGTTTCTATTTTTAATGAGAAGCAATATGTTTCGTGTAAGGAAGGGCAAGTAGGCGCCTGACCCCGTCCCCCTACCCCCGGACCAGAGAACCTGAGAGTCACAACCATTCAGATCATTCTCTAGCTTTACCCATTTCTTACTATTTTTGTTATGGTAGAGGTCCAGTATACATGTTCCAATTGATGCGTAACTATAGATCGCAAGATCTGGGAGACCTAGACCACCCGTCAGCTTTGATCTGCTTAATGACGCGTAGGAAATGCACTCCCGACTGTGAGACCATATAAACCGGGTGATTGTTTAAGGCGGGAAAAAAAGGAAGCTGGCAGGTATAGAAGTATTGTTTGGAAGAAGTATAAGAGGCGTGGCAGGAGGTCCATTTTAACTGCATTAATCCTACCTAGCCAAGACAACTAAAGCCTATGCCATTTTTCTAAATCTAAGTTGACCTTTTGTAGAGCTGTTGTAAAATTGGTCTCGAACAATTTGGATGTCTGGCTGGTAATTTTAACGCCTAAGTAGGTGAGGAATACATAAACAAACACCGTGTGCACTGCTATATTATGGTGCAGAGACTAGGTTCCCAAACCATCCAGTAAATACAAAAGTCTCGCATTCAACTTAAATCTTATTGATTGGTCCAGTGCTACCAATAAAAATCCATCAATCAATAAGATTTAAGTTGAGTGCGAGACTTTTGTATTATTTACTGGATGGTTTGGGAACCTAGTCTCTGCACCATAATATAGCAGTGCACACGGTGTTTATGTATACTTTACCCATACGTGTCAGCACGCTATATAGCCATGTCCACACTTCCCACGTTTTCCTATAATGCAGAGGAAACCGCTAACATTCTCGTTCGATCACAACTATCCAGTGAATTCCTGTCAATCCCGCCACGTGAAATACGGGGGCGTGATCTAGAGCGTGAACTCAGATCTCAAACTAACCTCGAACTCCATTGTGCCACCCTGTCAGAGTATTTAAGAGTACAAAGAATCCCAAGGGGATTACGGGTTCCTCTGCGCCCTACACTATTTAAGGATTCTCCCGATTTCTGCACTAGATTTGAGCACATCCTAAATAAGTGTTCATTAGATCTCATCACCTTAACGGTGGAGTTCCTCCAACGGGCTATTACTGATAATGTTGAGAAAATCAAGGCTACTGAATCACAGTTATCTACGACAGGTACACCGGAAGAACTATCCACCCTCAGAACAGAAATACAGGATCGGATCACCAGACACAAAAGGGACATCGAAGCCAGGAAACGCAACAAGTTTGTAAGGGACGCAGAGGACTACAAGAACAACAAAGTATACAGATGGCAGGACAACTCTCGACGCATGAACACACGTCCAAACCAACATACATCCTCAGATCTCTCAACCTCGGGGTCAGACCACGAAGCTGGGCCCTCCACCACTGTGTCCACTCTTCCTTTTTTAGGACAGCGCCGGTACCCCACAAGAAGACGAGACGGGGACAGAAACATAAGGAGAAACCAGGACAACTACAGGACCACCCAGTCGAAGGTATGGACAATTTAGTCATTAATATCTCGTTTCGAACTTTAAGTGTGGCCGAACATTCACTCCTGCAGAAAGGTCTCTCATTTTGTCCATCCTATCGATGCCGCACCTTCGACTTAGACATGGATCTTCAAAGATTCTTCCGGTTAATTAGATTGAAAGCTCATTTTTCTGCTATTCCTCCTACCATAGACATTGTTTCTACGAGTGATAATCCCAAACTACTATCTTCATCCAGCTTGGGCTTACGAAACAAAAGCCACTTTAGACCCCCACAGTGCTCCCATGCAGTTGAAACCTTTATTGGGTTCATCAAAGATTCTTTCATATAACTCAAAGAGGACATTGAGAGGGGACACCTATTCTACCCCCCCGAACCTAACCACCGAGGAGAGACATTCTCTCAGAAATCTTCAGGAAGATAGGTCCATTATTATAAAACCAGCTGATAAGGGTGGGGCACTTGTCATCATGGACAAGTCTAAATACTTAGTTGAGATAACACGCCAACTGAGCGATAACTTGGTCTACCAGTTACTGGACAGGGACCCTTCGCCTGACATTCGTTGTAAAATCGAGGCCATACTTCTTAAGTACACTGACCTGGGCGTCTTGGACCAAAAGACATGTAGTTTTCTCTTAAACCCTAATCCTATAATACCTGTCTTCTACACTTTGCCGAAGGTTCACAAAAACCTGGAAAACCCACCGGGGAGACCCATAGTGGCCTCCACGGATTCTATACTATCTCCCATGGCTAGGTACATTGCACGTATACTTACCCCACTCATACAGAAGTCCAAATCATTTCAACTAGATACCGGTTCCTTCTTAAATCTCATCAGTGAGACCAACACCATCCCTGTGGACGCCCTTTTGGTGACCCTCGATGTGAGGGATTTATACACTTCTATTCCCCATGAGGAAGGCATTCGCTCGGTACGCCATTTACTTGAAGGTACGGATAGGGATACAGACCAAACATCACTATGCATTGATCTGCTCAGGACCATACTCACATCAATTTTTTTTCTGAGTAATGAACCAGGCAGGGAGTTTATAAAAGCCTCAGGTATCTTTTGCATGTGTTTAGAGTTAATTAGTTGATTCAGAAGATTAGGGTAATAGGTCGTTTAGAGAACCTTTTCTTGATATGCTAATTTATTGAGACAGGTTTTTTGGGTTATCAGGAGTTGTATGCCAAAATCATCAGTATTAAAACAATAAAAGACCTGACAAATTTCAGTTGGTGGATAATGAATCTATAATATATGAAAGTTTAATTGTAATCATTACATTATGGTAAATAATGAAATTTAACACTATATGCTAATTTTTTGAGAAGGACCTGTATAAGAGGGGAGAGAGTGGGCACCCCTGCCTTGTACCATTTCTGACCGGGAACACATTTGAAAGTGCGCCGTTGACCTTGACCTGGGCACTAGGAGAGGTATATAGAGCAGAAATCCTGCGCATCATATTTTCCTTTAAGCCAATTTCCTCTAGAGTTTGAAAAATGAATTCCCAATGAACCCGGTCAAAAGCTTTTTCAGCGTCAATTGACATGATACACAGGGGGTCCCCCTCCCTACCCGCCCTGTCAAGCAGAGAGAGAGTTCTGATTGTGTTGTCCCTTGCCTCCCGTCCTGGGACGAATCCTACCTGGTCCTGATTTATTAGTTTAGGTAAGAGGGGGCATAATCTATTTGCTAACATTTTAGCGTAAATTTTGTTATCTACGTGTATCAAAGAAATCGGCCGATAATTGTTACACGTAGAAAGGTCTTTACTAGGTTTGGGAAGCACCGTGATGTGGGCGGCGAGTGACTGTGTAGGGAAGGAACCTCCAAGAGAGACAAAATTACATGCCTCCAAGAACAATGGGCAAAGCGATGGGTTAAATAATTTATAGAAGCCTGCTGAGAACCCATCAGGGCCTGGACTTTTCCCTTGTTTTAGGGCGCCAATGGTTTCAGAAACCTCTTCCGTAGAAAATTCCCTTTCGAGATCAGTTAGGTCACCCTCAGGCAATTTGGGCAATTTGTGTTCCTGTAGGTATGATTTAATTTTGTTATGGAGAGATTGTGGGGGTGCATCTTTATAGTGTCCTGCTATATTGTACAGAGCTTTGTAATATCTGCTAAAGTTGGAAAGGATGTCTCTAGTGTTGAACACTTTTTTTCCTTCTTTGTTTTTGATAAAGGGGATGTAGGTATTAGGATTGCGTTTGTTAAGAGCTCTGGCTAAAAGTTTACCACTTTTATTGCCGAGTTGGTAAAAGCGGCTTCTGAGTCTCTCCCTAAGGCACTTGGATTTTTGATCTATGATAGTCAATAATTTCTGCCTGACTGAAGTAAGCGGGGCAAATGTACTGGCTTCGAGATCTTGTTTATGTTGATTTTCTAATTGATGGATTTGATCTGTTAGGTTAATTATTTCCGCCGCTCTCTCTTTTTTCAGCCGGGCACCATGGGAAATGAGAACACCTCTCTCTACGCATTTCAAAGCCTCCCATCTCACAGTGGGAGACGTGGTGTCCCCCTCATGGTCGGCCACGAAACCCGCGATTGTCTGTTCAATCTTGGACTTACATATTGGATCCAGGAGCAGATTTTCATTCAAACGCCAAGAGAATCCTGATCTCAAGGCGGTATGAAGTGAAAGTGATAAGTAAATAGGTGCATGGTCCGACCACAGTATCGACCCCACGTCTGCCTCTATCTGTAAGTCAAGTAACCTATGTGAGACAAAAAAGTAGTCTATTCTCGAGTATAGCGCCAATATAGTGACTGCGTGAGCAGCGTTGATGCCTGAGAGGGATTCCCGTTGCCGGACTTACCTTGCACCCCCCTATGCAAGAAGGGCACCGGGGCTATCAGGGTCCAGCCTTTAGCGTCGGCGGTAGGAAGCAGCGACCCCGGCTGGGGTCACACGTCGCTGCAGGGTCAGAAGCGGTGCTCCAGCTTCAGAGGTCCGAAGCGGTCGCTGCAGATCTGTGTCTCGGCACAGTGGCCGAGCGCCTGCAGGCTGTGCTGAGCTCTGCAGTAGAGCGGCTCACCTCCGGGTCTTCTGCCTCTGTCTGTGGTCCCCTGGCGTCAGCTGCTCTGTATGCCTGGCCACAGCGTCCTCCTTCACAAGGCTCCCGAGCGGGTGCCGCGGTCCGGGAACCCCGCCGCGCAGTGAGTGTTGGCGGTCTCTCCGGGGGACTGCGAGCCGCAGTGCAGAAGGGAGGGGTCCCGTTCCAGGTGATCGCAGGACCAGCGCGGCGGTAAGGATTCTCACCGCAGATCCCTCCCGCGGTCGCAGCGTCGTCTTCTGCTCCCCGTCACTGCCGGCTGTGATCTCGGAGATGCAGGTATTCTCTCCCGCCCAAGCGCCGCTGCCCAGCGCCCAGTCAGCCAGGTGTCATCAGGCGGCGAGGGGGATCAGGCTCTCTCTCCAGCCCCCACAACCGAGCGTTGAGGGGATTCACCACCCTCTTCCCTTATGTCTGGCCAATCCTTCCTAGTTTTAATACTGGACTCCAAGCAACAGCTCTGCCTTCTGCCAGAGAACAAGGTAATCAAGATAAGGAACCTGGCTCATACAGCAATACAACCGCCAGCAATGACACTATGCAATATCCCTACTAGGCTCATTAACATCATGAATACCGGCTGTAGGGTGGGCACAGTTTCACCTAAGGCTAGGTTCAGATTGCGTTAGTGCAATCTGTTTAGCGCCTAGCGGATTGCGCTAACGCAATGTGATATAAAGGGGTCGCGTTAAACGTCCCTGCTCTCGCAGATCTCCAATCTGCGAGAGCGGGGAATGGACCGCGGGCGCGCCTTGGACGCTGCAAGCAGCGTCCGCAGCGCGCCACAAAACACTGGCACATCACTAGCGCGTGCCGAAAATGGCACGCGCTAGTGATGAGCGTCCCCATTGCTGTTAATGGGCGCGCTAACGGACGCATTGCACGGCGTTAATTTCGCCATGCAACGCTGTCCGTTAGCGCGGTCCCATTAACGCAATGGGAACCTAGCCTAAGATAGCTGCAGTGGGAAGTTCTGTCAGCGCAGAAATTATTGAAAGGACATTTAGAAGGAAAACTATATCATTCTTAGGGCGTAAAAGATTCCCTAATCTGGTGGACTGTGAAGGAGCATCTGACATTGGGGGTCCTGTGGCAAAAACCAGTCGAGGACATTATCACAACCAATGCAAGTGGTATAGGTTGGGGAGGACACCTGAGATCCCACTCAGTACAAGGTACCTGATCCCCGCTAGAAAGGAATCACGGTTCGAACGTGAAAGAACTGTGGGCAGTGGAAAAGGCCTTGAGACATTTTCTCTTCTTGCTTCAGGGCTCCATACTAGAGTCATGATGGACAATCAAGCAGCGGTGGCTTATATCGACCACCAGGGGAACGAGTTCCTGGGGCCTCATGGAGGTATCAGATCTACTATTCCAGTTAGCAGAACAACACCTGTCATCTCTCATGGCACTACACATAAGGGGCGTCGAAAATATACAAGCAGACTTCCTGAGTCGCAGGGACTTAAGACAGGGGGAATGGTCCTTAAACACCCACATTTTCCAACAAATAGTGCAATCTTGGGGCAAACCAGAGATAGACCTGTTTGCCACCTCAAACAACAATAAAAAGTCTGGAAGTTCTGCTCCCTAAATCCAAGGGAACATCCTTCTGCAGTAGATGCCCTACAAATACCCTGGAAGTTATGCCTGGCCTACGTGTTCCCCCCGATGGTAATGATTCCGACAGTAGTCCAGAAGATCAGAGAGGATCAAGCGAGAGTAATTCTCATAGCTCTGTTTTGGCCAAAGAGGCCATGGTTCTCCCTTCTAAGGCAGATGTCAAATACAGATCAATAGATTCTGCCAAAGATTCCGGACCTGCTTACCCAGGGACCAGTGGGCCACTATCAAGTGAAGGGCTTCCATCTGGCAGCCTGGAATTTGAGAGGGCACTACTGAGTCACCAAAGATTCTCACCAGGGTTAGTCTCCACCCTGTTGAAGAGTAGAAAACTATCACATCCAGAATCTACGGCAGAACATGGAAGAAGTTCTTAGACTTCCTGGGGGAGCCGTTGGGGGATGTAGATCCGGTGGGACAATCCTAGAATTTCTGCAGGCAGGGTTGCAACTCGGGTTAGCAACTAGCACCTTTAAGTATCAAGTTTCAGCCTTGGGGCCTATATAACTGAAACCTAGCATCCAATAGGTGGGTGTCACAGTTCATAAAGTCTTGTAGTAGGTCTAGGCTGGTCATTATCTCGAAGATCTCTCTGTGGGACTGGAATCTAGTCTTGGAGGCTTTAACCAGAGACCCCCTTTGAGACATTACAGGAATTGTCACCAAAGTTACTCACACTTAAAACAGTGTTACTGGTAGCCTTAACATTGGCCCATAGGGTGAGTGATTTACAGGTCCTGTCTATATGCCCTCCATATACTCAGATTTTCGAAGACAGAATAGTTCTAAGACCAGATCCAGCCTATCTCCCTAATGTAGTCCTTAAGTTCCATAGGAGTCAGGAGATCTCCTTACTATCATTCTGCAATAATCCTAGGAATGTAGGGAAGCAAAAGTTCCATACGTTAGACGTGAGGAGGTCCATGCTACAATACATGTCCATGACCAGTCAATGGAGGAAAGATCAGACCCTATTTGTAGTCTTCCAGGGTAGCAGAAAAGGGTGCGGGGTAGCTAAAAGTACCATTGCCAAATGGATCAGGGAGGCCATTAGTTTATCCTACTCTGCGAGTGGCACTCTGGTTCCTTAAGGCATCAAGGCTCACTCCACCAAAGCCGTGGCTATCTCCTGGGCAGAGAAGGCTGAGGTATCAATTGGTCAAATTTGTAAGGCTGCTACCTGGCCCTCACCCTCAACCTTTTTCAAACACTACCGGCTAGATCTATCCTCCTCTACTGACCTAACATTTGGTAGAAGGGTGCTGAAAGCGGTGGTCCCTCCATAGGTGTTTCATTCTACAAAAGTCTCTCAGGTGTGCTATCATGGGGGAAGGGAAAATACGAAGGTTACTTACCGGTAGCCGTTTTTTCCGGAACCCATGACAGCACCCATTTATTCCCCCCCTTATCACCCCTTCGGTGTGCACTATAGTTTGGGGTGTTTTTAGTTGATATAATGTGGTGATGGTTTTGCCTTGCCATGTGTACTAACCAAGGGGGCCTCTCATACTCCGTAATCCAACTGAAGAGGGAGGGAGAGGTACAACCCTTTTATTTTCAGTAGGGTTCCTGTCCTGACTGGGCGGATCCCCTCTCTCAGGTGTGCTGTCATGGGTTTCGGAAAAAACGGCTACCATTAAGTAACCTTGGTGTATTTCACCCAGATATTTTTGGAGGAGGCCCACACTATTAATTGAGTTCCTTACTGTTTGTGTAGCTGAAGAATATTTTTAAATTATTTTTACTTTCTTTGGCAAGGAGTCTTCTCTGTCTCAATCTTTGCGGCCCTGGTTGTTTTTTTTTTTTTGCACACTTTTTCCATATTTTTTATGCCTCTTTACTACCTTCCTGCTTTAGTTCTTCAAACACTTACTTTTTATTATTTATTGCGCCCCTTACAGTTCTATTTAAGGCCCCTTCACATTAAGCGACGCTGCAGCGATACCGACAACAATCCGGATCGCTGCAGCGTCGCTGTTTGGTCGCTGGAGAGCTGTCACACAGACCGCTCTCCAGCGACCAACGATGCCGGTAACCAGGGTAAACATCGGGTAACTAAGCGCAGGGCCGCGCTTAGTAACCCGATGTTTACCCTGGTTACCATGCTAAAAGTAAAAAAAAACAAACACTAGATACTTACTGACGTCACCGCTCTGCTTTCCGGCTCACAGCCAGTACAGGAGGAGTGCAGAGCGCAGCGCTGGAGGACAGACAGCTGTAGGTAAGTATCTAGTGTTTGTTTTTTTTTACTTTTAGCATGGTAACCAGGGTAAACATCGGGTTACTAAGCGCGGCCCTGCGCTTAGTTACCCGATGTTTACCCTGGTTACCAGTGAAGACATCGCTGGATCGGTGTCACACACGCCGATCCAGCGATGTCTCCAGGGAGTCCAGTGACGAAATAAAGTTCTGGACTTTATTCAGCGACCAACGATCTCCCAGCAGGGGCCTGATCGTTGGTCGCTGTCACACATAACGATTTCATTAACGATATCGTTGCTACGTCACAAATAGCAACGATATCGTTAACAATATCGTTATGTGTGAAGGTACCTTTAGACATAATGCATACCCTCTTTTGTTTTCTCCTCTGCCCAGGAGATGTGATATGATCAGCCCATGTTACTGCACAGTCAGATACCGCCATTACACAGTATACAGCAGGAGCACATTTTTTAAGATTATCCCAACACAGGAACTTTTTTTTTTTTTTTACACATACAATTGTGGAACTTATTAATATTTCAATATTTGATTAAAATGTACTTTGTTCGTGGGAAAAACCCTTTAACATCCCTATCATAGCTATCATTCATCCTTGTCTCTCACAATATCAGAATTATGTTCCAACAAAGTTAATTTTAATTCCTCCATCTTGTGGGTGAGGCCTCTGCTATTCGTTTACATGCACTTTATTTCTGTCTACCTCAATTCCTCCGTAGGCCTCTTTCACACTTCAGTCTTTCGGCGTCAGTCAAAAACCGCCATTTTCCTCAAATAGCGGATACGCCATTTTTTTGGGGGCGGATCCGCTATTTTCCCATTGACTTGCATTAGCGACGGATTGTGGCAGATGGTCGTCCGTTCCATCCGCCATGCGACGGATCCGTCGAGCTTTGGCGGACGTTGTCTAGACATTGACGGACTTTGTAACGTTTTTTGTCACCGCCAAAAAGGCGGACCGCGGCGGATCCGTCGCGTCCGCCACTTTTTAGAATGGGTGCCTATGGGCGACGGATCCGTCGCGATCCGCTTTTTGGCGGATCCGTTGCCCCAATCCGCTTTTTTAATTGAGCATGCTCCAAAAAGTGGATACTTTGCCCAGACAACCCCAAAACTATATAAAGAGGACAGGTCATTCCCAAATGTGCCAGTCAGCAAGAGAGACCCTGCCAGCCAGAGAGACCCTGCCAGCCAGAGAGACCCTGCCAGAGAGGCCCTGCCAGCCAGCCAGAGAGGCCCTGCCAGCCAACCAGAGAGGCCCTGCCAGCCAGAGAGTCCCTGCCAGCAAGACCCTGCCAGAGAGGCCCTGCCAGCCAGCCAGAGAGGCCCTGCCAGAGAGGCCCTGCCAGCCAGCCAGAGAGGCCCTGCCAGAGAGGCCCTGCCAGCCATAGAGGTCCTGCCAGAGAGGCCCTGCCAGCCATAGAAGTCCTTCCAGCCAGACAGACCCTGCTTGAGAAAGCCATGTGAGTACTGCCATCCAGTATGAGTTGTGTGTGCGTGCGTGCGCGCGTGCGTGCGTGTACCTGCCTGCCCCGTTTATATTTTTTTCATACTATGCTGGTATTTTGAATAGCTGTGCTGTAACATGTGTTTTGTGTGTGTATAAATGTTGTGTGATGTGTTCTGCATTTTTGTTGTTTTTCATAATGTACTTGTATTTCAAATAAAGCAATGTAGCTCCTACTGTACCCCCCAAAAAAGGTAATTTTAAAAAATATAGTAATAAAAATTTCTCAAAACTGTCAGTAGTCTCATTTACAGATAAATGTACAATTGGGTATACATGCAGTAAAGGTTATATATACACAAATGCGCAATGCAAATCTTTGCTACAGAAAATGTTATCTGGTTTTAGAAAATACAAACTGTAGGGTAATCATAATTAACAATTTTGGGAATTGGTATTTTCGAATGAGGAACATTTTTTATAAGGTTAAACTTTGTTTAGGTGTTTAGGTGGGTTTACCAGCATGCGCATGGCGCATATCAAATTCTAAGTAGTTTTTGGTGTTACTTTAAAGGGATTTTTTTGGTTTTTTTTTGTGGGGAAACAGGAGGTAGAGGGTTTGGCAGCTTGTGCATCAAGCATATCAAGTTTGACGGTTAATAATTTTTTTTCTTTTGTGGTGGGGGAAATCAAAAAGTAAGTTGGCATACTTATTCACAATCATTCAAATTAAAACGGTTTTCAAATTGGAAGATGTTACAGGAACCAAGCTAGGTACTGACCCAAGATGTACACAGGCAGGCTCCCCAAGTTTTGGAAAAAGATGTAAAGTCCCAGCTGCATCTATCCATCTATCCTTTTGTATAGTAGCTTAGAACTCTCTTTATACTTACAGATTCTAGGGACCAATAGGGATGCAAAGGGACCGACCAACCAACCCAAGATTGAAGCAAGCCCAAGTTTTGGAAAAATATGTAAGTGTAAAGTCCCTAAAGCTGCATCTATCCTTTTGTATAGTAGCTTAGAACTCTCTTTATACTTACAGACTCTAGGGACCAAGAGGGACGCAAGGGACCGATCAACCCAAGTTTTTGGCAATACCATGTCTTCTTCTGAGAGCCCCCCAGCACATCATCAGCAAACTGAGGTGTTTATTTTTTTTTTCTTAATAAATTTTTTTTTTGGGGTACAACTATGGTAATTGTATTTTAACCCTTTATGTGTTTATTCTGTATTCACAGGAAGATGCAGCAGAGGGGCTTACAGAAGGAGACGGACAGGGTGGAGAAATTCAAGGAGCGGGAGCGCATAGTGTAAGTTTTGCACAGACCAATCCTCACATACAACACACTACACCCAACACAAACATTCAGAACAGCACACACAATACATATGCCTCTATCCAAGCACATTTTTAATTTATTTATTTATTTTTATTAGTCTTCACAATCCGGGGCTCGCCCTAGAGTTCCTCAAAGCACCTCCCATAGTCGTCGGAATGCTAATCGCGGCGGTCGCCGAAGAGTAAGTTCCTTTTTAGTTCGGTGTTTAGTACACTGTAAAATTCATGTGGTATAATCTTTCCCTTTTTATTCTTATCTTTTTGTTAGGCTTCACAGCGTGCTCCCGAACAGGATGACGAAGAGGAGGGCATAGATGTGGACACCCTCATCCAAGCGGTACAAATTCGGGAGCCGCTGTGGAACATGTCGGACCGCCGCCATGCTGACCAGTTAATCACCCGACGGCTATGGGAGGAAGTGTGCAGTGCTGTTCTGGATAACTGGGAGGAACTCGATGCTGGGGCCCAGGATCTAGCGCGTAAGTATTCACACTTCATTACCTTATGTTAGCATGATTTAATGTGTTGTAAAGTAACCAATTTTTGCTTTCTCTTTCCAGGTAACAGGATTATCGTGCGGTGGCGGTCACTCAGGGATCGCTTCAAGAGGGAATTCAATAAGGAGATACAGGCCCCGAGTGGATCTAGAGGACAAAGGAGCAGATACAAACATGCCAGAGCCCTGTCGTTCCTCCGGTCGACGCTGCTGAGCAGAAGGTAAATATTCAACACCACATATTTTCAGCCAAACCGTAAAAATGTGTAACCTTCAATTTTTTTGGCAGCAAGGGCAATTGTAATATCAAGATACAAATTTTTTTTTTTCTTCTTCTTTAACAGCACTTTCTGCAGCACTCGGGAGCCTGCATCAGAGTTGCACCCCTCTGGAGCGATCCCTCAAGAGTCCGCCACCGGGGACCACGTCGACCCCTCTGTTTCTGCACCTTCCCTTTCGTTTGATCCCTCAGCCTCATCCACCAGCGCTGGAGCAGCAGGGCGGACTTCACTTGAAGCTGCAGGTGATGAGTTAGAGTTCCCGTTACCACACCCCTCTGCCGCAACATCTAGACTACCTTTGTGGTCAGGTAGGCAGCGCCAGAGAAGTCAGGAAAGGAGCTATGCGCCTGACTTTTTGCAGCTGAATGCATCCTTCCACAGTGCCATCAAGCTTTTGAGTGAGCAAACGTCTGCTGGGTACAATATGCTTAACAAAAGCATACTTGAACTCAGCAGTCGTCTCGATAGGATGCAATCAGATGCAAACCAGTCACCAAGACACTGTTTTTTTCAGTCGGTCCTCAGGCACATGGAAAATCTAACTCCTGACCTGCAGATGCATGTGATGCAAGGCTGCCACACTGCTCTAGCGCAGGCGATGTCCCAAGCCCCTACACCTACCCTTCATGTTTCAACACCTTTCCCCTCTCAAGCCACCGTCTATCCTCCCGTCCGTCCTCCTCCTGTCCGTCTTCCTCCCGTCCATTCTACTCCTTTGTCATTCGTTCCTTCCCCCCTTAGTCTTTCCCAGTTTTTACCTTCCCCTTTCCATTCTTCCCCTTTAACTTCTCCGTTCCCGATCCCACCAACACCTTCCTACCTCACACACACCACATCTGCACCTCAACTCTCTGCCCCAACTCATGTTTTCACCACCCATTCTACTTCTGTTCCTCCCCGTGATGTCCGTGATGTCCTGTCTCACACTCTCGACGTGGTCCAACCTGTCAGCCCCTCCGCTACTATCTCCACCCAAAATTATGAGAACCTGTAAAATTCAAAAAATAAACTTTTTTTTGGTTTAAAATTTTTTTTATTGTCTTTCTCTTTTACATAGTAACATAGTTAGTAAGGCCGAAAAAAGACATTTGTCCATCCAGTTCAGCCTATATTCCATCATAATAAATACCCAGATCTACGTCCTTCTACAGAACCTAATAATTGTATGATACAATATTGTTCTGCTCCAGGAAGACATCCAGGCCTCTCTTGAACCCCTCGACTGAGTTCGCCATCACCACCTCCTCAGGCAAGCAATTCCAGATTCTCACTGCCCTAACAGTAAAGAATCCTCTTCTATGTTGGTGGAAAAACCTTCTCTCCTCCAGACGCAAAGAATGCCCCCTTCTGCCCGTCACCTTCCTTGGTATAAACAGATCCTCAGCGAGATATTTGTATTGTCCCCTTATATACTTATACATGGTTATTAGATCGCCCCTCAGTCGTCTTTTTCTAGACTAAATAATCCTAATTTCGCTAATCTATCTGGGTATTGTAGTTCTCCCATCCCCTTTATTAATTTTGTTGCCCTCCTTTGTACTCTCTCTAGTTCCATTATATCCTTCCTGAGCACCGGTGCCCAAAACTGGACACAGTACTCCATGTGCGGTCTAACTAGGGATTTGTACAGAGGCAGTATAATGCTCTCATCATGTGTATCCAGACCTCTTTTAATGCACCCCATGATCCTGTTTGCCTTGGCAGCTGCTGCCTGGCACTGGCTGCTCCAGGTAAGTTTATCATTAACTAGGATCCCCAAGTCCTTCTCCCTGTCAGATTTACCCAGTGGTTTCCCGTTCAGTGTGTAATGGTGATATTGATTCCCTCTTCCCATGTGTATAACCTTACATTTATCATTGTTAAACCTCATCTGCCACCTTTCAGCCCAAGTTTCCAACTTATCCAGATCCATCTGTAGCAGAATACTATCTTCTCTTGTATTAACTGCTTTACATAGTTTTGTATCATCTGCAAATATCGATATTTTACTGTGTAAACCTTCTACCAGATCATTAATGAATATGTTGAAGAGAACAGGTCCCAATACTGACCCCTGCGGTACCCCACTGGTCACAGCGACCCAGTTAGAGACTATACCATTTATAACCACCCTCTGCTTTCTATCACTAAGCCAGTTACTAACCCATTTACACATATTTTCCCCCAGACCAAGCATTCTCATTTTGTGTACCAACCTCTTGTGCGGCACGGTATCAAACGCTTTGGAAAAATCGAGATATACCACGTCCAATGACTCACCGTGGTCCAGCCTATAGCTTACCTCTTCATAAAAACTGATTAGATTGGTTTGACAGGAGCGATTTCTCATAAACCCATGCTGATATGGAGTTAAACAGTTATTCTCATTGAGATAATCCAGAATAACATCCCTCAGAAACCCTTCAAATATTTTACCAACAATAGAGGTTAGACTTACTGGCCTATAATTTCCAGGTTCACTTTTAGAGCCCTTTTTGAATATTGGCACCACATTTGCTATGCGCCAGTCCTGCGGAACAGACCCTGTCGCTATAGAGTCACTAAAAATAAGAAATAATGGTTTATCTATTACATTACTTAGTTCTCTTAGTACTCGTGGGTGTATGCCATCCGGACCCGGAGATTTATCTATTTTAATCTTATTTAGCCGGTTTCGCACCTCTTCTTGGGTTAGATTGGTGACCCTTAATATAGGGTTTTACTATTGATATAGTTGAAGAACAGTTTGGGATTAGTTTTACTCTCCTTAGCAATGTGCTTCTCTGTTTCCTTTTTGGCAGCTTTAATTAGTTTTTTAGATAAAGTATTTTTCTCCCTATAGTTTTTTAGAGCTTCAATGGTGCCATCCTGCTTTAGTAGTGCAAATGCTTTCTTTTTACTGTTAATTGCCTGTCTTACTTCTTTGTTTAGCCACATTGGGTTTTTCCTATTTCTAGTCCTTTTATTCCCACAAGGTATAAACCGCTTACACTGCCTATTTAGGATGTTCTTAAACATTTCCCATTCATTATCTGTATTCTCATTTCTGAGGATATTGTCCCAGTCTACCAGATTAAGGGCATCTCTAAGCTGGTCAAACTTTGCCTTCCTAAAGTTCAATGTTTTTGTGACTCCCTGACAAGTCCCCCTAGTGAAAGACAGGTGAAACTGCACAATATTGTGGTCGCTATTTCCTAAATGCCCAACCACCTGCAGATTTGTTATTCTGTCAGGTCTATTAGATAGTATTAGGTCTAAAAGTGCTGCTCCTCTGGTTGGATTCTGCACCAATTGTGAAAGATAATTTTTCTTGGTTATTAGCAGAAACCTGTTGCCTTTATGGGTTTCACAGGTTTCTGTTTCCCAGTTAATATCCGGGTAGTTAAAGTCCCCCATAACCAGGACCTCATTATGGGTTGCAGCTTCATCTATCTGCTTTAGAAGTAGACTTTCCATGCTTTCTGTTATATTTGGGGGTTTGTAACAGACCCCAATGAGAATTTTGTTACCATTTTTCCCTCCATGAATTTCAACCCATATGGACTCGACATCCTCATTCCCTTCGCTAATATCCTCCCTTAAAGTGGACTTTAGACAAGACTTTACATAGAGACAAACCCCTCCTCCTCTACGATTTTTACGATCCTTTCTAAACAGACTGTAACCCTGTAAGTTAACTGCCCAGTCATAGCTTTCATCTAACCATGTCTCGGTTATTCCCACTATGTCAAAGTTACCTGTAGATATTTCTGCTTCTAGTTCTTCCATCTTGTTTGTCAGGCTTCTGGCGTTTGCGAGCATGCAGTTTAGAGGATTTTGTTTTGTTCCAATCTCCTCACTGTGGATTGTTTTAGAAATGTTCTTACCTCCCTTCTGAATATGTTTTCCTGGGTCGTCTTTGTTCGAGTCTAATGTTTTTCTTCCCGTCCCCTCTTCTTCTAGTTTAACGCCCTCCTGATGAGTGTAGCATAGCTACAGTGGAGTGGAGTGTAGCGTTGTTTAAAAAAACAAACAAACAAAAAACATGTTTTAAAGCCACCAAGGTTATGTTAATAGTAACAATTAACCGTGTTTAAAGGGTACCGTTTCAAAACATACGATGCATCATTAAAGTACAAAGGTTTTGTAAGCAAACAAAAAATTGTATTTTACAAGTGTAAAAAACAAAAAATGTTTACACCATTTCATACTGCCAGTCTACTGATCCTGCAGGAGACATGAAGTAGTCTGCAAAATTGTGCCGCATTCTGGAGACTGCTACTGGACTGCGAAAAGTTGTGTTGTGGTAATCCCGCAAAGTGCTTTGTGACACATTATCCTCCATGGAAACTTGTTCTTTTGATAAAACAAAATTGTGAAGGACCACGCACGCTTTCACCACATCATCGACAGTTTCAGTCTACAGTTTAATTGCAGTTAGCAGGACTCTCCATTTGGCAGTTAAGATGCCAAAAGCACATTCCACTACTCTTCGTGCTCTGGTTAAGCGGTAATTAAAAATTTTCTTCCTCTGGGTCAGCCACTACTTCCAAAGGGTTTCAGCAAATGTGGGGAAAGCTGGAAGGCATCATCTCAAACGCAAACAAATGGTAATGGTGGACCGGTGGTTCCAGGGAGGGGTCTAGGGGGCGGAAAGTCAAATGTCTCTCCATACAAACGACGCCCCATTGGTGAATTTTTAAAGATCTGTGAGTCATTTGCGCGTCCATACGCACCGATATCCACAGCGATGAACTTGCATTGTGCGTCGGCTATGGCCATCAACACAATTGAGAAGTACTTCTTATAGTTATAAAACTGTGATCCAGAGCCAGAAGGTTTGACGATCCTTATGTGCTTCCCATCGACTGCTCCGACACAATTTGGGAACTGGCAAATTTGATGAAAATTTTGGGCAATCTCCAGCCACCTCTCCTGTGATGGCTCTGGAATGTATTCCAATTGGAGGCACTCCCACAATGCCCGGCAAGTATCTCTGATGATCCCTGAGATGGTGGATATCCCAAGCCTAAACTGAAAATGGAGGGATGAGAACGACTCTCCAGTTGCAAGGAATCTGTTAACAAAAGGAAAAGACAATAATTAATAAAAAATTCAAAAGACAACATTACAGTTATAAGTCTGATGAATGAGAATCATTTAAAAAAAATTAACTTACCGAATAGTCACCATGAGACGCTCCGCTGGTGATATGGAGAAGCGCATCTGGGTGTCTCGTCTCCGTATAGAGTCTTCCACATGGCCCAATAAAATTTCGAAATTTTCAGCTTTTATCCTCACATAATTGAAGAACTTCTGAGGGTTTTCCCTTAGTTCAAGGTACAGTGTGGAATAAACACCACGGGTCATGCGTTGTGCTGTGAAGGGATGGATCCACAGCCTTCTCTTCCGCCGCTGCCGCAGGATGCGCAGTCTTTCTTCCTCCCTCTCTCGAACGCTGACTGCCAACTGATTTGCCTCAAAAGTAAAATCCGCATATATCTTTGCAATGTTCGCCAGTACTCCTTCCATTTCTGCCATTTTCTCTACAACCTTTCAAAGATGTGGTGTAAATACACACTATATATAGTTTTCCAGTAGTTTCCAGTAGCCAATCACATTGAAATCCTCCCCTTTTAAAAAACAGATCCGTCAAAAAACGGTTACAACGGATGTAAAAACGGTTGCAACGGTTCTAACGGATCCGTTCTTTTAACGGATCGGGGCAGCTGATCTGTCTAAAAAACGAATCCGTTAGAACCGTTTTCACAACAAATTTGACGGATCCGTCGATCCGCCACGATGTCGGACCTAACTGACGCCACACAACTGAAGTGTGAAAGAACCCTTAGAGTATTAACTTTTCTAACCACTCCCCCATGCTACCTTTATTTTCATTACTTTGGCCCAGGTCAGTATCTTCCCCTACTATATAGAATTGCCCTTCCCCCAATCTGTAGTTTAAACATTCCAACCACCATCTAGACATTTTTTCCTATCCTGGGGTATTATACTTAGCTTACATTAACCTTTTTCATCTGAATGGGTTTTTGTTTTATTTTCACACCGTACTCGGCAGGCAGCATAAAACGGTGTGAGTATAACTTAGTTTATTCATCTTATATATACTGTGCCTCTTTAAGGTCCATCACACTGCTGAAGGCTGGGACTGTACCAGCACAACCCAGGCTGAATTAGGTTACAGGTGTGTACATTGTAATAACAATAGTACTTTTTGGCTAAGATATCCCCTGCCTACTATGGTTCATATGCAGATAGGATATAAACATGGGATTTTATACATCTGATATGCTGTCTATACTGTATAGGCTGTAGACCATTGTGTACAACGCATATACCGTATATACTCGAGTATAAGCCGAGACCCCTAATTTTGCCACAAAAAACTGGGAAAACTTAATGACTTGAGTATAAGCCTAGAGTGGGAAATGCAGCAGCTACCGGTACATTTCAAAATTAAAAATAGATACCAATAAAAGTAAAATTAATTGAGACATCAGCAGGTTAAGTGTTTTTGAATATCCATATTGAATCAGGAGCCCCATATAATGCTCCATACAGTTCATGATGGGCCCCATAAGATGCTCCATACAAAATACGCCCATATAATGCTCCATAAAGTTTATGATGGGCCCCATAATATGCTCCATATTCAAATATGCCCCATATAATCCTGCATAAAGGTTAATAATGGCCCCATAAGATGTTCCACTCGCACATTTGCCCAATATAATGCTGCACAAATGTTGATTATGGTCCCATTAGATGCTCCATACAGACACTTGCCCCATTTGCTGTTGCTGCGATTAAAAAAAAATAAATATATATATATATATATATATGACATATCACCTCTCGTCGCTCACTTTAAATATTTACCTTTCGTCTTTCCGGCCGCTGCCCCGTCATCAGCGTCTTCTGCACGGACGTTCAGGCAGAGGGTGCGCGCTAACCACGTCACCGCTTCCTCTGACCTGAGCGTCACTGCAGAAGACGCTGAAGACGGAGCGGCGGCTGGAACGAGGAGAGGTGAATATCGCGCAGCGCTCCCCCTCCTGTTATGATAAGGTAATTCAGTACCACAATGGACAGAGGTCAGAGCACATACAGTGACCTGACAATAACCCAAAAACATAGAACGAGCTCTGAGACATGGGAACTCTGCTGACCGCAATCCCTAATCCTCTCCAACCACACTAGAGGCAGCCGTGGATTGCGCCTAACGCTCCCTATGCAACTCGGCACAGCCTGAGAAACTAGCTAGCCTGAAGATAGAAAATAAGCCTACCTTGCCTCAGAGAAATACCCCAAAGGAAAAGGCAGCCCCCACATATAATGACTGAGTTAAGATAAAAAGACAAACGTAGAGATGAAATAGATTTAGCAAAGTGAGGCCCGACTTTCTGAACAGAGCGAGGATAGGAAAGGTAACTTTGCGGTCAACACAAAACCCTACAAAAACCACGCAAAGGGGGCAAAAAGACCCTCCGTACCGAACTAACGGCACGGAGGTACACCCTCTGCGTCCCAGAGCTTCCAGCAAGCAAGAAAAAACAAATAGACAAGCTGGACAGAAAAAAACAGCAAACAAAATAGCAAAGTGGAACTTAGCTATGCAGAGCAGCAGGCCACAGGAACGATCCAGGAGGAAACAGGTCCAATACTAGAACACTGACTGGAGGCCAGGATCAAAGCACTAGGTGGAGTTAAATAGAGCAGCACCTAACGACTTCACCACATCACCTGAGGAAGGAAACTCAGAAGCCGCAGTACCACTTTCCTCCACCAACGGAAGCTCACAGAGAGAACCAGCCGAAGTACCACTTGTGACCACAGGAGGGAGCTCTGCCACAGAATTCACAACAGTACCCCCCCCCCTTGAGGAGGGGTCACCGAACCCTCACCAGAGCCCCCAGGACGACCAGGATGAGCCACATGAAAGGCACGAACAAGATCGGGAGCATGGACATCAGAGGCAAAGACCCAGGAATTATCTTCCTGAGCATAACCCTTCCACTTAACCAGATACTGGAGTTTCCGTCTTGAAACACGAGAATCCAAAATCTTCTCCACAATATACTCCAACTCCCCCTCCACCAAAACCGGGGCAGGAGGATCAACAGATGGAACCATAGGTGCCACGTATCTCCGCAACAATGACCTATGGAATACGTTATGTATGGAAAAAGAATCTGGAAGGGTCAGACGAAAAGACACAGGATTAAGAACCTCAGAAATCCTATACGGACCAATGAAACGAGGTTTAAACTTAGGAGAGGAAACCTTCATAGGAATATGACGAGAAGATAACCAAACCAAATCCCCAACACGAAGTCGGGGACCCACACAGCGTCTGCGATTAGCGAAACGTTGAGCCTTCTCCTGGGACAAGGTCAAATTGTCCACTACATGAGTCCAAATCTGCTGCAACCTGTCCACCACAGTATCCACACCAGGACAGTCCGAAGACTCAACCTGCCCTGAAGAGAAACGAGGATGGAACCCAGAGTTGCAGAAAAACGGCGAAACCAAGGTAGCCGAGCTGGCCCGATTATTAAGGGCGAACTCAGCCAAAGGCAAAAAGGACACCCAGTCATCCTGATCAGCAGAAACAAAGCATCTCAGATATGTTTCCAAGGTCTGATTGGTTCGTTCGGTCTGGCCATTAGTCTGAGGATGGAAAGCCGAGGAGAAAGACAAGTCAATGCCCATCCTACCACAAAAGGCTCGCCAAAACCTCGAAACAAACTGGGAACCTCTGTCAAACGATATTCTCTGGAATGCCATGTAAACGAACCACATGCTGGAAGAACAATGGCACCAAATCAGAGGAGGAAGGTAATTTAGACAAGGGTACCAAATGGACCATCTTAGAGAAGCGATCACAGACCACCCAAATGACTGACATCTTTTGAGAGACGGGAAGATCTGAAATAAAATCCATAGAGATATGTCCAAGGCCTCTTCGGGACCGGCAAGGGCAAAAGCAACCCACTGGCACGAGAACAGCAGGGCTTAGCCCGAGCACAAATCCCACAGGACTGCACAAAAGAACGCACATCCCGCGACAGATGGCCACCAAAAGGATCTAGCCACTAACTCTCTGGTACCAAAGATTCCAGGATGACCAGCCAACACCGAACAATGAACCTCAGAGATAACTTTATTCGTCCACCTATCAGGGACAAACAGTTTCTCCGCTGGGCAACGATCAGGTTTATTAGCCTGAAATTTTTGCAGCACCTGCCGCAAATCAGGGGAGATGGCAGACACAATTACTCCCTCTTTGAGGATACCCACCGGCTCAGATAAACCCGGAGAGTCGGCCACAAAACTCCTAGACAGAGCATCCGCCTTCACATTTTTAGAGCCCGGAAGGTACGAAATCACAAAGTCAAAACGGGCAAAAAACAGCGACCAACGAGCCTGTCTAGGATTCAACCGCTTGGCAGACTCGAGATAAGTCAAGTTCTTATGATCAGTCAAGACCACCACGCGATGCTTAGCTCCTTCAAGCCAATGACGCCACTCCTCGAATGCCCACTTCATGGCCAGCAACTCTCGATTGCCCACATCATAATTTCGCTCAGCAGGCGAAAACTTCCTGGAAAAGAAGGCGCATGGTTTCATCACCGAGCAATCAGAACTTCTCTGCGACAAAACAGCCCCTGCTCCAATCTCAGAAGCATCAACCTCGACCTGGAATGGAAGCGAAACATCTGGCTGACAACACAGGGGCAGAAGAAAAACGACGCTTCAACTCTTGAAAAGCTTCCACAGCAGCAGAAGACCAATTGACCACATCAGCACCCTTCTTGGTCAAATCGGTCAATGGTTTAGCAATACTAGAAAAATTGCAGATGAAGCGACGATAAAAATTAGCAAAGCCCAGGAACTTTTGCAGACTTTTCAGAGATGTCGGCTGAGTCCAATCATGGATGGCTTGGACCTTAACAGGGTCCATCTCGATAGTAGAAGGAGAAAAGATGAACCCCAAAAATGAAACCTTCTGCACACCAAAGAGACACTTTGATCCCTTCACAAACAAAGAATTAGCACGCAGGACCTGAAACACCGTTCTGACCTGCTTCACGAGACTCCCAATCATCCGAGAAGATCAAAATGTCATCCAAGTACACAATCAGGAATTTATCCAGGTACTCTCGGAAGATGTCATGCATAAAGGACTGAAACACTGATGGAGCATTGGCAAGTCCGAATGGCATTACTAGATACTCAAAATGGCCCTCAGGCGTATTAAATGCAGTTTTCCATTCATCGCCTCGCTTAATACGCACAAGATTATACGCACCACGAAGATCTATCTTGGTGAACCAACTAGCCCCCTTAATCCGAGCAAACAAATCAGATAACAATGGCAAGGGGTACTGAAATTTAACCGTGATCTTATTTAGAAGGCGGTAATCTATACAAGGTCTCAGCGAACCATCCTTCTTGGCTACAAAAAAGAACCCTGCTCCTAATGGCGACGATGACGGGCGAATATGCCCCTTCTCCAAGGACTCCTTCACATAACTCCGCATAGCGGCGTGCTCAGGCACAGATAAATTAAACAGTCGACCTTTTGGGAATTTACTACCAGGAATCAAATCGATAGCACAATCACAATCCCTATGCGGAGGTAGGGTATCGGACTTGGGCTCATCAAATACATCCCGGTAATCAGACAAGAACTCTGGAACCTCAGAAGGGGTGGATGACGAAGTAGTCAGAAATGGGACATCACCATGTACCCCCTGACAACCCCAGCTGGACACAGACATGGATTTCCAATCTAATACTGGATTATGGACTTGTAGCCATGGCAATCCCAACACGACCACATCATGCAGATTATGCAACACCAGAAGGCGAATAACCTCCTGATGTGCAGGAGCCATGCACATGGTCAGCTGGGTCCAGTACTGAGGCTTATTCTTGGCCAAAAGCGTAGCATCAATTCCTCTCAATGGAATAGGACACTGCAAGGGCTCCAAGAAAAACCCACAACGCCTAGCATACTCCAAGTCCATCAAATTCAGGGCAGCGCCTGAATCCACAAATGCCATGACAGAATACGATGACAAAGAGCAGATCAAGGTAACGGACAGAAGAAATTTTGACTGTACCGTACCAATGGTGGCAGACCTAGCGAACCGCTTAGTGCGCTTAGGACAATCAGAGATAGCATGAGTGGAATCACCACAGTAGAAACAGCCCATTCAGACGTCTGTGTTCTTGCCGTTCAACTCTGGTCAGAGTCCTATCGCATTGCATAGGCTCAGGTTTAAGCTCAGGTAATACCGCCAAATGGTGCACAGATTTACGCTCACGCAAGCGTCGACCGATCTGAATGGCCAAAGACATAGACTCATTCAGACCAGCAGGCATAGGAAATCCCACCATGACATAATTAAGGGCTTCAGAGAGACCCTTTCTGAAAATAGCTGCGAGCGCACCTTCATTCCATTGAGTGAGTACGGACCACTTTCTAAGTTTCTGACAATATACCTCTATCTCATCCTGACCCTGACACAGAGCCAGCAAATTTTTTTCTGCCTGATCCACTGAATTAGGTTCATCGTACAGCAATCCGAGTGCCAGGAAAAACGCATCGATATTACTTAATGCAGGATCTCCTGATGCAAGAGAAAATGCCCAGTCCTGAGGGTCGCCACGTAAAAAAGAAATAATGATCCTAACTTGTTGAACTGGGTCACCAGAGGAGCGAGGTTTCAAAGCCAGAAATAGTTTACAATTATTTTTGAAACTCAGAAATTTAGTTCTATCTCCAAAAAACAAATCAGGAATAGGAATTCTCGGTTCTAACAAAGAATTCTGAACCACAAAGTCTTGAATATTTTGTACTCTTGCCGTGAGCTGATCCACACATGAAGACAGACCTTTAATATCCATCGCTACACCTGTGTCCTGAACCACCCAAATGTCTAGGGGAAAAAAAAAGGCAAAACAGTGCAGAGAAAAAAAAATGGTCTCAGAACTTCTTTTTTCCCTCTATTGAGAATCATTAGTACTTTGGGCCTCCAGTACTGTTATGATAAGGTAATTCAGTACCACACTGGACATAGAGGTCAGAGCACATACAGTGACCTGACAAGAACCCAAAAACATAGAACGAGCTCTGAGACGTGGGAACTCTGCTGACCGCAATCCCTAATCCTCTCCAACCACACTAGAGGCAGCCGTGGATTGCGCCTAACTCTCCCTATGCAACTCGGCACAGCCTGAGAAACTAGCTAGCCTGAAGATAGAAAATAAGCCTACCTTGCCTCAGAGAAATACCCCAAAGGAAAAGGCAGCCCCCACATATAATGACTGAGTTAAGATAAAAAGACAAACGTAGAGATGAAATAGATTTAGCAAAGTGAAGCCCGACTTTCTGAACAGAGCGAGGATAGGAAAGGTAACTTTGCGGTCAACACAAAACCCTACAAAAACCACACAAAGGGGGCAAAAAGACCCTCCGTACCGAACTAACGGCACGGAGGTACACCCTCTGCGTCCCAGAGCTTCCAGCAAGCAAGAAAAAAAACAAATAGACAAGCTGGACAGAAAAAAACAGCAAACAAAATAGCAAAGTGGAACTTAGCTATGCAGAGCAGCAGGCCACAGGAACGATCCAGGAGGAAACAGGTCCAATACTAGAACATTCAACAATGAAAAAAGAGCGCACTACCAATAAAAAAATAATAATAGAACTCGGGGTGCAAAAAAAGCGACCAAAACAATGGAGCTAAACTAGGAGAAAAAGAGGCCACTTTATACAGATGCACACCACGTACAAATAAAGAAACAATAATCAAAAAGTAGAAAAACAGAAACTTTATTACCAGACAATAACTTCAAGAAAAAAGGCATAAAACATAATTAAAAACAATAATACATAGGAAGCCTGGTCCGTATACATGTAAAATGCACAGTATATACATACATATAACTTAAACCTGCACACTCCTACTTATAGAAATGGACCAACCCTCTGGCTCATGGGACTGTATATACCCCTGGAAAATGTAAGAACCTATCAGACACACCTGCCATATATTGGCCAAAAACATGTGCCAAAACACAAGATACTGCCGTGGTCAGAGAAAACAGGCCCCTATAGCCATGAAAAAAGACCACTAATCAAAATATTGAAAGGCAGAGTAATATCTGGAGAGGCAGCGCAGACAGGCTCTATAACCTGGTTAGAGCAAATACCAGACAGAAGGCCCATAGTACGGCCAAGATACCTAAAAAGCATATACCCACATGAGAGAGGAGAGGAGGAAGTACTGTCCCCGTGTGCAGCACTACGGACCAAGCAACGCAGCCCCACGCGTATCGCCCTCCACAGAGGGCTTCGTCAGGGGAAGGTAAAGTCTGGACACATACCTCTGTCACTGTATAGCAGGTATAACTAACCTGATGCAGAGCAGGTGGACAGGAAGAGGGCGAAAGCGGAAGCGCAGCGCCAGAATCAATGCGCAGGCGCTCATAACAAATAAGGAGCGAACTCATCTCCTTGGAAACAAGAGCACCGCTGAATACCAGTGCGCAAGCGCAAACGAGCAGACCCAATGGCCAGGAAAGCATGCATTTGCCGAGTGCACATGCGTCTGCACTAAAACACAGCAGTGTATGTCCCAACAACGGGACCCATAAAAATGTGAGAACGGAGAGCAAATACCTCATCGGCCAAATGTCTGTAGGAACACAGCAACCGCGGCATATCCAATGCACACCCCCCTACCACAATGGGCGTACAGCAGCAAAAGCAGGGAAAATGCGGGGGCGGTGAAAGAGGAGGGGGGGGGGGGGTTTAACAGCGATAAGCCCTCAGCAGACCGCAGAGTGTATAAAGCGACGCCCCCCTACCACAATGGGCGTATAGCACCAGGAGCAGGGACAATGCGGGGGCGGTGGAAAGGGGGGGGGGGGAAGCAGCGATAAGCACTCAGCAGGCTGCAGAGTGCATAAAGCGAAACCCCCACTATATAGGTACTTAGGCAGGCGAATAGCAGGACACATGTAAAGGACAAGAATCACCAAACACCATACATATATGGACGCATACCACATTCAACCCCCGGGGGCACAGACCATACGACCACATCATCCAAGACGAGCCACATCAATCAAACTCAAAAATATATATGTATCATAAACCATAATCAATAAAAAAATAGAGAAGAGGACAAATGATTAAACATCAATAATTTTATTAGATATCATATATAAATAACCGTAATGACCCATATATTGGGCCCCTCCCTTATAATAATTGCACAACACCCATTATTTGGCCATTGATCAATCAATCGAAAAAAAGAGCTCATAATCCATAGTCTTGGAGAGGGAAAAGCCAAAAATGGTATAATCCCCGGAGGATCAGGTACAGGAAACCATATTAGTCCAGGATCCAGAATATGTGCCTAAATGGAAAAAGCCCCATGAGCCAGACCCTGATGACAAAACCTAAATCAGCCAAGTTATAAATAGCAGCAGAGCCATAAAAGGCCCACTAATAAGCTATCTGGATATATTCAAACATCCAATATGTTCTCAAGTTCCAAAAAGCTGTAACAAAATGTCCAGACGTCCATAACGCATTGCGAGCAGAAGTAATAAAATGGAGTGGCTATGATCCCCTTATTCAGAACCGCAACATAGAGGGTGGCAAACAAGCCTCCAATATGCTCCATAGTACAGACAATTATAGCCCAATGTCCAAAGTCCATAGCATGATATAAGACGAAGTATTCAATCGAGGTAGCTCCCATTCTCCATATTCGGAACCCCATCAAAAGGCGGCTAGCAAGCTGGTAGAGAGAGTCCAAAAAGGTTTCCAAACCATAACCAAACATGTAAGCTAGTGGGGCCGGCCCACCCCGAAATTTATAACCGGACCATGAAAAACATCACCTAAAAAGGAAAAGAACAAGGTAAAGGTAAAAATGTACGTGGTGTGCATCTGTATAAAGTGGCCTCTTTTCTCCTAGTTTAGCTCCAATACTAGAACATTGACTGGAGGCCAGGATCAAAGCACTAGGTGGAGTTAAATAGAGCAGCACCTAACGACTTCACCACATCACCTGAGGAAGGAAACTCAGAAGCCGCAGTACCACTCTCCTCCACCAACGGAAGCTCACAGAGAGAATCAGCCGAAGTACCACTTGTGACCACAGGAGGGAGCTCTGCCACAGAATTCACAACACCCTCCCCATTATACTCACCTGCTCCTGGCGCGGTGCAGTCCCTGGATCCCCGGCGCTGCAGCTTCCTCCTGTATTGAGCGGTCACATGGTACTGCTCATTACAGTAATGAATATGCTGCTCCACCCCTATGGGATGTGGAGCCGCATATTCATTACTGTAATGAGCGGTACCATGTGACCGCTCAGTACAGGAAGAAGCTGAGGTGCCGGGAGAACCAGGGACCTGCAGGGACCGCGCCAGGAGCAGGTGAGTATTATTAGACAGCCCCCACTCCCTCTTCCCTGCCGACCCCTGGGTATGACTCGAGTATAAGCCGAGAGGGGGACTTTCAGCCCCAAAAAATGGGCTGAAAATCTCGGCTTATACTCGAGTATATACAGTACATTTTTTGGAGTATTGCTCAGGTTGTTAGCCCTATTTTGGGCTTCTGATGAACAGTTGGTAGGTCGCATGTGTGACCATTTTAAAATGTTTTTATGTGCATGTTTTTTGTGCGTTTAATTAAATAAAGCTGTGTCAATTTTACGCTATATCTTTGCCTTTGGTGATCCCCTCTGTATGGCCTATTCCTTTCTCTTTAGTTTTCTGGTCTGATTTTCTTTGTATAGGCTGAGGTTGGATCCCACTTTGGATCAGACTGTGGTGCCCCCATAACATATATCAGATAAGCCCCTGATGGCGGTGGCTGCAGCTTATAAGGCAAAATTGAGGTGACATTCCCTTTAAGGTGCATCCTCACTAGCGTAAAACCAGAAGTCAACACAGAAGGTGGCCCAGTTTTCAAAGAACCCCAAACCCTCTAAACTTCACCAATTCCTGAGCCACTCCCTAATCTTCCGCTGCCTCTCCATCTTTAAGGGCCATCTTTTAATATTAGTCTTGTCTGCTGTCCTATGTGGATTAATCTGTCTTTGTATTTTGGAATCTTACATTTAAAGTGAAGTTTTATATATTTTTTTTAATCACTGGATTTTCTACCTTTTTTTTAAAGTTACATTGGAGCCTTAACTTGCATTTCTATGTGAAGATACCTGGTTTTTACAACAGCTGTACCGATAATTGGTGAACTGACTTTTCTTTTCCTAATTTTATGCAATTACAGCCTGATGCTATGAAATAATTTTCATTGACCTTCCATTTACCTCTATCTTTGTCATTGGTGTGCACCATGACCGCTAGGTCCTCACCAACCCCTTCCAATTATCTGTCATCTCAATCCACAATGTGCAGAACTTGAGTGCCAGGAAGACACATTGAACAATGGTCCTGGTCTTTGTGACAAATTAATCTGTCTGTCCCTCCTAATAATTTAATCTCCCACTACCAGCACCTGGCCTGCATTACTCTCCTATTTCTCCACTTACTGAAGTAGAAACTTTCCCTACTTTGATGTGTCTTGCTGCAGCAGTGCTACCCTTGAACTGACACATTCCCCCCCCATTTATCTGCCAACTTAAACTTGTTGGGATGTGCCATATCAGGACTAGACTCCTTGACCCTCTTCCCTATAAATTTGAAACACGTCGCCATGCTGTTTCCTGTTTCCCACATAATGCTGTGAATTTTATGGCTTTTTAACATGTTAGAATAAATTTTCTATTTTTATTCAACACTGCTGGAAGCTGGAATTTTCTCCTTTTTTTTTTTTTGATTGTCAACATGGGAGCACATTTTCTCAATAGAGATTGCTAAAACACACGAATATTTAAGTGAATTAATACAAGTCACTACTTCTAAAGAAATCCAAAGTCATTGAATCACAAGTCACGCTTAAGCCAAACCACATTTCGAACAAAACACTCGTAAGCATCCACATTTCGGATTCTTTACATATAAATGATTTTCCTGCAACTCACAGAAATGTTTGCAAAGGTCATATGTCTTTTTTAACAGGCTACGTAGCTATGTAATTCTTCCCTATTTAGATGCACAATACCAGTATTCCCTCAACTCCATAGTTTCAGAGGAAATACCTTAATCTATAAAGAAAATAAAAATAAAAAGTCCAAACACAAGGATGTAAGTTTTAAAAACATATTTAATAACTATTTGAAAAATGTTTTAAGGGGTTACCCAAATACCTCTACCACATGATTTGATAATAGCAGTAAGTAGACGAGGCCGCATGTGATTAGGACAAAAGCTGATGGTTTATTGGCAATGGTCCTATATAGCCACGTCGATCCATGACCGATGTCATCTCGGACAGAATAGAGCGACATCTAATAAGCACTTTAAAATTAAGCTATTCTGTATTTATAAATGTGCAGTATTTTCGGCAGGCATGATAAGAAGTTTCTGATTTTCAATAAAAGTTTACTGGTAGTTGTATTAAGTCTATTTATTATAATATACATATATATACACTGCTCCAAAAAATAAAGGGAACACTAAAATCCCACATCCTAGATATCACTGAATGAAATATTCCAGTTGTAAATCTTTATTCATTACAAAGTGGAATGTGTTGAGAACAATAAAACCTAAAAATGATCAACATAAATCACAACTAAGATCCCACGGAGGTCTGGAGTTGAAATGATGCTCAAAATCAAAGTGGAAAATGAAGTTACAGGCTGATCCAACTTCAGTGGAAATGCCTCAAGACAAGGAAATGATACTCAGTAGTGTGTGTGGCCTCCATGCGCCTGTATGACCTCCCTACAAAGGCTGGGCATGAAACTGATGAGGCGGCAGATGGTCTCCTGAGGGATCTCCTCCCAGACCTGGACTAAAGCATCCACCAACTCCTGGACAGTCAGTGGTGCAACGTGACGTTGGTGGATGGTGCGAGACATGATGTCCCAGATATGTTTAATCGGATTCAGGTCCGGGGAACAGGCGGGCCAGTTCATAGCTTCAATGCCTTCATCTTGCAGGAACTGCTGACACACTCCAGCCACATGAGGTCTGGCATTGTCCTGCATTAGGAGGAACCCAGGGCCCAACCGCACCAGCGTATGGTCTCACAAGGGGTCTGAGGATCTCATCTCGGTACCTAATGGCAGACAGGCTACCTCTGGCGAACACATGGTGGGCTGTGCGGCCCTCCAAAGAAATGCCACCCCACATCATTACTGACCCACTGCCAAACCGGTCATGCTGAAGGATGTGGCAGGCAGCAGATCGCTCTCCACGGCGTCTCCAGACTCTGTCACGTTTGTCACATGTGCTCAATGTGAACCTGCTTTCATCTGTGAAAGCACTGGGCGCCAGTGGCGAATCTGCCAATCCTGGTGTTCTGTGGCAAATGCCAAGCGTCCTGCACGGTGTTGGGCTGTGAGCATAACCCACATCTGTGGATGTTGGGCACTCAGACCATCCTCATGGAGTCGATTTCTAACAGTTTGTGCAGACACATGCACTTTTTGGCCTGCTGGAGGTCATTTTGCAGGGCTCTGGCAGTGCTCCTCCTGTTCCTCCTTGCACAAAGGCTGAAGTAGCGGTCCTGCTGCTGGGTTGTTGCCCTCCAACGGCCCCCTTCACGTCTCCTGGTGTACTGGCCTGTCTACTGGTAGCGCCTCCAGCCTCTGGACACAATGCTGACAGACACAGCAAACCTTCTTGCCACATCTCGCATTGATGTGCCATCCTGGATGAGCTGCACTACCTGAGCCACTTGTGTGGGTTGTAGAGTCCGTCTTATGCTACCACGAGTGTGAAAGCACAACCAACATTCAGAAGTGACAAAAAAATCATCCAGAAAGCATTGGTACTGAGATGTGGTCTGTGGTCCCCACCTGAAGGACCACTCCTTTATTGAGTGTGTCTTGATAATTGCCAATAATTTCCATCTTGTCTATTCCATTTGCACAACAGCATGTGAAATTGATTGCCAAACAGTGTTTCAAAGAAGTTTGATTTACTTGGAGTTATATTCTGTTTAAGTGTTCCCTACATTTTTTTGAGGTGTGTGTGTGTGTGTGTGTGTGTGTGTGTGTGTGTGTGTGTGTGTGTGTGTGTGTGTGTGTGTGTGTGTATATATATATATGTATGTATGTGTGTGTAATTCTAAGGAAAAAAGTGAAACAGATATAAACATCCTACAAAAATCGCTGTTGTCATTTTTACTGTATGGTAATGAGAACCCAACCTTTTCACCAAGATTTAGACAAAATTAATAAATATACTGTACTTCCCGACAACACAAAGGCCATCATTCTGAGGATGTTATCAAAATAATCCAGGCATAAAGTGGAATTCACAGTTACCATACTGGATCAATTCCAGACCAGACACTTCTAAAGGAAGTCATGGAAATTCAAAACATCCAAGAAATAAACATATCCATGCATAGACATACTAATACACTCAGTCCTCCACTTCCAACCCTGAGAGAAATAGTACAATAAGATACTAACTGTAATAAACCCCATTATCTAATAATCTATGGGGATGTCAACAGCAATTGTAGCCTCACACTCAAGTGAACAGACACTATGAAATTTGTTTGCACATATAAAATATTCCGTAGCAGGGAAAAAAAATCTGTTAACTAGATTAAACCAATGAGAAGGGATGACTATTTACTGACTTCCACATCGAGATGACCACTTTCCTGGCACAGAAGAGAAAAATGAGGGGGAAAAAGGACTTTCTCCGGCTAGAATGACAAGAGCTTAGGACAGGACCAGACGGCATGTATAAAAATCCCTTGAGCTATTCCACCTGAGTACAATTAAGGAGGTTGTCCACTACTTTTACATTGATGATCTAGGACAGTTCACCAATGTCTAATCAGCCGGGGTCCAATACTCGGCACCCCCGCTGATATTGGTTTCGGTGGAGGCTGATAGCCGTAAGAACTCACTTACCGACCTGCTCCAACTACATGTAGTGCCCGAAGCTTGATACTGCACATCTGCCTCCAATTCAAATAATAGGAGGCGGATGTGTAATGTCCTGTAGGGGCCACTAGTAGACAGTACAGCTTGGCAAGGGAGTACTTCCTGCCGACGGCAGCCGCCACAGATAACAGCTGATTGGAGGGGTTTGACTGGGTGAGACCCCGACCGATCAAACATCGATGACCTATCCTACAGATAGTGGAAGTAGTGGACAACCTCTTTAAATTTCAAGCAGGCTGTAATCCCCATATATATCTATGTATTTATCTCTGTTCATATATACAAATATAAAGCAGCTATAAGTTGAAACAGCCCACTAAGATACAGGGGGATTTGGTATTGCCTGTCCAATGAACTTTGAGAGTCCAGAGAGAAGTTTCTGCAGTGAAGAGCAGGACTAAGCTTCCTCAGCGCAGAAATGCACCTCGCTCCCACTCAGCAATACAGGAGCACAATAAAGGAGACATATGGCCGTTGCTCTCCACCTGGCACACCATCCAAAAGAAGGATAACCGAGTGCCTAGCAAGACACAGGGCAAGCTGTGAAGGAAGCGCGCCTCTGACCTACAAAATCCGTCCCACAGATGATATCTCAACCTTACTAAACGGTCGCAGCTGAGTAGGAGAGATCAAGGGAGGCTATAGATCACATTGGCCTCAGCAGTTGGCAAGTCATGGGTATATCCACTGGCTTCAGAAAGACTTAGTCCCCTGACTTCTACAGGGTTTCCTGTATGGATTGTAACAGGCAGAGTGAGCAATAGCCTAGGATACAAGGCAAATCCCTGGGAGCTCAAGCACTACACATCTTCCTCAGACAGCCATCAATAATACCCCCATTGGTAGTTGCATATATTTACTATTACCCAGATAGTACTGTAAACTGCATTTACTCACCCTTTTAGACTGTCAATGTTGTATTTTTTCTTCTATCATTTGACAATAAAAAGGTTTTCAAGATAGAAAGACTACTACTTGCCTTTGTGAATTTTTTGATGTGCAATAAAATTTGGTTTCCTTGTAAAACATTGCCCACATTCTACACATGAAAATGGCTTCTCTCCTGTGTGACTTCTCATGTGTGCGACAAGATTTGATTTGTATAGAAAGTTTTTTTCACATTCTGAACATGAATATGGCCTTTCCCCTGTGTGACTTCTCATATGTGCAACAAGATTTGATTTATGCGCAAAGCATTTTTTACATACTGAACACGAATATGGCTTATTCCCCGTGTGAGTTCTCTGATGAATAACAAGCTGATTTTTGACTGTAAAACATTTTCCACATTCTTGACATGAAAATGGCTTTTCACCTGTGTGAGTTCTCTGATGAGTAACAAGATGGTCTTTCACTAAAAAACATTTCCCACATTCTAGACATGAAAATGGTTTCTCCCCTGTATGAATTTTGAGATGTTTATCAAGACTTAATTTAGTTGACAAACATTTCCCACATTCTGAACATGAATATGGCTTCTCAGTTGTGTGAGTTTTCTGATGGTGAATAAGATTTGATTGCTCTTTAAAACATTTTCCGCATTCAGAACAAGAAAATGGCTTTTCCCCTGTGTGTATTCTCTGATGATTAATAAGAGAGTTTTTCATTGCAAAACATTTCCCACATTCTGGACATGAATATGGCTTCTTTCTTGTCTCAGCTACTTGATGTTCATCATCCCTTTTGTTATTTTTGGTTTGCTTAATCTGGGATGAATCAGAAGATAGGAGCTGTTGAAAAGGATCAGATACCTGATCTTCAGTTTGAGTTGTATCAGGGACACTGTCATGCTCTTCATATGAACCCGGTGTTACACTATGAGTATGTTGTGTAAAATCTGGAAATATCAGTTGTGCCTCTGATTTGCTGGAACAGTCATCTGCCAAGAATAAAACAAAATTTTATTTTTCAATAACCTTGCTTATGTATTACCGTTATTATTATACGATTTATACATTCATTTTGCCATACAGCAAAATTGCGTTGAAATGAGAAAAAAAAATTGAATTCCACCACTGTTTTTGTGGGTTTTGTTGTGCTATAAAATGTCCAAACAGCAAAATTCTTCAGAGCAGAAAACATTTAACAGTGCCAAATGTGTAAGGTTTTTTTTTTTATATTTAAGAGATTTATAAAAAAAAAAAGGCTGAAAATTGAAAAACAAAATAGTTTATGTTGCCCATTTCTGGGACTCTTAAATTATTTTTTTTTTCCGTCGCTAGAGCCGTATAAACTCACGTTTTTATTTATACCATTTTAGAGAACACAAAGTGCTTTGAAGGCGTTTTCACATTTTTTCAGGAGTGGCAGCGATTTTTGTTTGCAACTTAGGGAACATGAACATACGATCAACTAACAGAGAAAATGATGGTATCCTAAAAAGCCCTAAATCTTTGTTTGGAAAAAGAAAAAAGCCTCCATTTTGATTTTGCAATTTAAAACTTTACTATATATGTATCTAACTTTTCTACCAATCCAATTACACAATATTTTTATAAGAAACCCTAAAAACATAATTACACCAGACTGTGACAAGGCAGAATCTGTGACTTATCTGTGGTCACCACTCACCTGAATTGTCATCTGTAGATATCTCCACTTTAAACCACTCATCATTCCTCTCATAGGTCCCAGCAGTATTAATAAAGGTTAGATCTTCAGCCTGAAACAAATATTGGAAAAGTCACAGACAGATGGAGACTTCTCATGAAAGGATTTTAAAGAACAGAATAAAAAAATCTTAAGTTAACACGATGACCAAACATGACAGCCATAGTTGTCACATACAGTGCCTTGCGAAAGTATTCGGCCCCCTGGAACGTTTCAACCTTTTCCCACATATCATGCTTCACACAAATATACCAAATGTAAATTTTTAGTGAAGAATCACCAAGATCAGACCAATGATTATGGACATCTCAATAAGCCCTTACTTATACTCAAAGGAGTCCTCTTTTGCTAAATATTGGTATATGCAGTTAATATTTGCACAGACTAGATGGGTACCCTATATGCATTTAATATTCACTTCTCGTTCAGTGCAGAGCCTCCGGCTGTCTTTAAGGACATCTGACGCATGAGCATGAGTACTGTATATTTCGGACTATAAGACGCACTTTTTCCAAAATAAAATTTGGGAGAAAAATGGGGTGTGTGTCTTATTGTCCAAACGCAGGCTTACCGGGGGGTTGTGACAGTGGTGTAGCAGCGTCCCTTCCTCAGGGAACCGGCAGAGGTGTGGCGATGAAGAGGCTCGGAGTCGGCAGTGGGCGGTGCAGAGTGCATTGTTGTGGTTTCTCTGCAGCCATCTTCCTGAAGCTGTGGACCGCCGGAGGTGGCGCGTGAGCCGATTGAGATCTTGACTGACCTCTCGCACTCCATTTTCATGAGGCTGCGGGCGTGAGATCTCGGCAGCCCTCAGCTTCAGGAAAATGACCGCCAAAGGCAATGTGTGTGTAGATTGAGATCTCGGCAGCCATATTCCAGAAGCCGAGGGCCGTCAAGATCTCAATCTGGCCACCGAGAAACCGGTGATGCATTCGGCTTTGCTCGCCGTGGATACTGGACCGTGGAGTCGCCACATTTCTGCCACCAGCATCCTGAGCCAGTAATAACGTGAAGATGCTGTAGTATCTGCTAAATTACTCCAGGGTCTCCTCCTTGCTATCTGCTCTGCCTCACTGTCTACACCGGACCAGCAGCATCGCACCTGGGACTGCAGCATTGCCCAACTTCTGCCACCACCAGCTTCGTGAGGAAGGAACCATGCCTCCTGTGACCCCGCTCTACCAACGCCGGCCCTCAGGTAAAATGCCTTACATTCGGACAATAAGACGGACCCCCATCTCACAAAAATCTTTTTTCTGCTATTTTCCACCCCAAAATTTGGGGTGCGTCTTATGGTCCGGTGCATCTTCTAGTCCGAAAAATATGGTAATTATTTTAGACGCTTTAAATGGAGGTTGTAGGGAGGATTAGACATGGCGTATACAGACTCCTTGACACATGCGGACGGGCACCACTCCCGCACTGTCTCTTTGATGATCTCTTTTTTTTTTTTTTTTTTAAAGATAAGTCCTCCCTTCTAAGGGATGTATACCAGTATGTTCTCCTGAAGAACCAACCTACGGGGAAACACTCTGAAAAATATGCATACTGACCCCACTTTTTCTATGTATGTGATCAATATGGGAATATAGAATTCCTTCAATGACTGTTTGGAGTATGTGCAAAAAACAGAGTATGCAACTTGGCTATCAAATCCCTCTCTCTCTCTGGAGTGCATATATTAAAGCACCCATTATACTATACCTTTTTACTGGGAATTTCTATACCCCAACTCCTGTGTTACTGGACTTTTTGACTTATACAAGAGTTATAAGAAAATCCTAGATCTGTTGGGTAATGTGCAATATGCAACTTTGCTATAAACTGCATAATGAACCCCTATGATGCATATACCAAAGTATCATATCTGCATCAGTTTATATACAGGATCTGTGAATATGTGCAACATAGGTATTTGCCTGTACCCTCCAACTTCTCTTATATTATTATTTTGGTGGCTGTTTAGGGCCTCTAATACCTCCCTTTCTAATATATTACATGTGCCATATGGTATATCAGAAGCAGGGTACCACTTTTACCTGATTATGGTAATATGGTACCTTACAGCTATTTTCCTGTGCACCCTATTTCTTACAGGGTCATTTAGGGAAAGGGAGGGAGAGCCGGCGGTGAATGAGGGCATCACTGCGCAGGATTAAGGGTGCCAACGTCCACTGGTAGATAGGGAGTATATAGTATCCTATTTGGGTGATAGCTCTTCGGTTTCTTCCGTCCCTCATAAATTTACAGACCTTTGTCATATGGGGTGATAATAAATTTTGTTGTGTAATGAGTTATATTTAGTTTTTCATATTTATATTAAAAGCTACATTTTATATGACTATTTATAATTTGAGTACTAGTCACTCCAGGGGGGGAAATCAAATTTACAATTAGGAAAATCTCAATCAGGATATGGCCGGTGTCTCTAATAAATTGGCCATTTAGTGTACAATACTGGGGGATAAAACAGATGATCACAAGACCTTCATAGCCTTCTACACATCATAGGAAAGATTTCATGACACCTTCTCTCCATCTACCTGATGATCCTGAGGAACATTGGGATCTTCTTGTTTACAGTCTTGTGGAAGAAGAGGACGGGGACATCTCTCTGGTGTTGTCCTCTCACTGGATAGAACTGGAGGAAACACATACAGGGACTGAATTCATTATTTACATACAGATAATTATAGGCCGTGTGTATTTAGTCCTATTCATTACCTGGTGATGTGAGGGGCTGGGGAACCTCCATCATGACATCCTTGTATAGATCTTTGTGTCCTTCTAAATACTCCCACTCCTCCATGGAGAAATAGATGGCGACATCCTGACACCTCATAGGAACCTGACACATACAATGATACCATCATCCCCCCGATCCCTCCTTAGCGTTACTGTGTAATGTCCCAGCATTCCCAGCAGTGTCACCTCTCCAGTCAGCAGCTCAATCATCTTGTAGGTGAGTTCTAGGATCTTCTGGTCATTGATGCCCTCATGCATCAGGGGGTGAGGTGGAGGCCCGGTGATTGGGCTTCGGGGTCTTTCCCATCCCTCAGACACAGGGGCCTGACAACGCTCACTAGAGGTCTTCTTCACTACTGTGTAATCCTGGTTATGGAGAGACATTAATAAACCTCACTACAGATATTTCCAGAGTCCTCACCTCTCCAGTTCTGTCCATCTGTTATTCCCATAGATAAGAATGATGTAATGTGACGCCATCAGAATCTCTCACCTCTCCAGTAAGCCGGAAGAGGATCTCTAGGGTGAGGTGTAATATCCTCTCCGCCATCTTGTCCCTGTCCCTATCCATCCTTGTAGGGTCACTCAGGAGAATTCTCTTATATAGAAGTTCTCCACTGAAAGTATCTGATATTGTAGGGACCTGGATGGGGAGAAGATGAGCCAATGTTACATAATAAAGAACGCATTTTCTGCCAAGGGCCATTTGGATATTTATAGGGGCGGATATACCATATGTGCAGCTGGTGTGGCTGCACCGGGGCCTGGAGGTGGAGGGGGCCCATGCAAGGAGACTAACACTGAGGGCAATCTGGTCTGTTTATCAGGCCCCGAGGCTCCAGGTGTCTCTGGCCAGATTGCCCTCATATATGACAGGCTGGGAGGAAGCGATGCCTGCAGCTCCGCTGCCTACAGGAGAAAACGCCAACGGAGCTGTAGGGATCCATCCTGCTTCATGCCAGCGTGGCTGGATGATGTCCGCATTTAGCGCACGTCTGTTTCAGCGAGAAAGCAGCCTGCAACGAAGATGCTGCGGCTGCAGGGAACGTGCGGAGAGGCGAGTGGTGCTGTGTGTAGGTCTGTCTCTCTGCGGGGAACGTACAGAGGTGTGTGTGTGTGTGTACATGAGGAGAGGTGAGTGGTGTTCGGGTGTGCGTGTAGGTGGTGGAGAGGGCAATGATGTGGGTAATGGAATGGGCAGTGATGGTGGGGAAGAAAGCAATTATTGGGGTTGTGGGAAGAAGGCAATGATGGAGGTGGTGGAATGGGCAATGATGTAGGTGGTGGGGGAGAAGGAAATGATGTAGGTGGTGGAAAGGACAATGATGGAGGTAGTGGGGGAGAAGGCAATGATGGAGATGGTGATGAGGACAATAATGGGGTGGAGAGGGAGAACAATGATGGAGGTGGTGGAGAGGGCAATGATGGAGGGCGGCAATTCTTGGGGTGGCGGAGAGGGCAATGATGGGGGTGGTGGAGAAAGCATTGATGGAGAGGGCAATGAAGGATGTGGGGGATTATGATGGGAGGAAGAGGACTTACGAACAAGGGGAGATGGAGCAAGAAGTTAGATATGGATGTAAAATGAATTGGGTGGTGGAGGAGGGTGCTAAGCCCTTGATAGCATCATCCTCCTCCTCACAATTCATTGTCGTGCCATCGGGGACTTAAAATTTATTGCGGAGCGGTAGAGGAGACGACAAGGTGCATAGGACCCTTTATAATGAACTGAAAGGTGGGAGAAGACGCTGTCAGGGACTTTTAATGAATTGGGAGGTGACAGAGGATGCTCAGTACCCGATCGCATCATAATGAATTTGGGGGTGGGAGAAGATGCTATCAAGGACATATAGTGAATGATGGGGACACAGGAAAGGGACTAAGGCTATGTGCACACGTTCAGGATTTGCAGGAGAAAATTCTGCTGCATATCCTAATGTGTTAAAGGGACTCTGTCACGTGAATTTGGAGGGAACAATTTTCAGCCATAGAGGCGGCGTTTTCGGGCGTTTGATTCACCCTTACCCGCTGGCTGCATGCTGGCTGCAATATTGGATTGAAGTTCATTCTCTGTCCTCCGTAGTACATGAACTTCAATCCAATATTGCAGCCAGCAGGTAAGGAAAGGGTGAATCAAACACCCCAAAACCCCGCCTCTATGACTGAAAATTGTTCCCTCCAAATTCAGGTGACAGAGTCCCTTTAAAGGGAAGAAAGTTGCATAAAATACATTTTTTCTCCATGTTTTTGCCATGCTTTTGTTACATATTTTCTCCCACTCATTAGTATGGGTGAAATATGTTGCAAGAATTGACATTATGCAGATTTTAATCTACTGCAAATCTGCAAGGAAAAAATAAGCAGCGTGTGCATAAGACTTCAGGGATCTCATTCACTTTTCCTTTACTGTAAAACCTTGCATACTTTCCGTGTGCACATAGCCTTACAGCTAATTGGGGAGAGTCACAGACTGAATAATTTATATTATTGGGACTTATACAACCCCTGGCAAAAATTATGGAATCACCGGCCTTAGAGGATGTTCACTCAGTTGTTTAGTTTTGTAGAAAAACAGCAGATCACAGACATGGCACAAAGCTAAAGTAATTTCAAATGGCAACTTTCTGGCTTTAAGAAACACTAAAAGAAATCAAGAACAAAAAATGTGGTAGTCGGTAATGGTTACTTTTTTTTAACCAAGAATAGGGAAAAAATTATGGAATCACTCAATTCTGAGGAAAAAATTATGGAATCACCCTGTAAATTTTCATACCCAAAAATAACACCTGCATCAAGTAAGATCCACTCGTTAGTCTGCATCTAAAAAGGAGTGATCACACCTTGGAGAGCTGTTGCACCAAGTGGACTGACATGAATCATGGCTCCAACATGAGAGATGTCAATTGAAACAAAGGAGATGATTATCAAACTCTTAAAAGGGGGTAAATCATCACGCAATGTTGCAATAAATGTGGGTTGTTCAGTCAGCTGTGTCTAAAATCTGGACCAAATACAAACAACATAGGAAGGTTGTTAAAGGCAAACATACTGGTAGACCAAGGAAGACATCAAAACATCAAGACCGGAAACTTAAAGCAATATGTCTCCAAAACAGGAAATGCACAACAAAACAAATGAGGAACAAATGGGTGGAAACTGGAGTCAACGTCTGTGACCGAACTGTAAGAAACCGCCTAAAGGAAATGGGATTTACATACAGAAAAGCTAAACGAAAGCAATCATTAACACCTAAACAAAAAAAACAAGGTTACAGTGGGCTAAGGAAAAGCAATCGTGGACTGTGGATGACTGGATGAAAGTCATATTCAGTGATGAATCACGAATCTGCATTGGGCAACGTGATGATGCTGGAACTTTTGCTTGGTGCCGTCCCAATGAGATTGATAAAGATGACTGCCTGAAGAGAACATGCAAATTTCCACAGTCATTGATGATATGGGGCTGTACGTCAGGTAACGGCACTGAGGAGATGGCTGTCATTACATCTTCAATAAATGCACCAATTTATGTTGATATTTTGGACACTTTTCATATCCCATCAATTGAAAGGATGTTTGGGGATGATGAAATCATTTTTCAAGATGGTAATGCATCCTGCCATAGAGCAAAAACTGTGCAAACATGCCTTGAAAAAAAGACACATAAGGTCAATGTCATATCCTGCAAATAGTCCGGATCTCAATCCAATTGAAAATCTTTGGTGGAAGTTGAAGAAAATGGTCCATGACAAGGCTCCAACCTGCAAAGCTGATCTGGCAACAGCAATCAGAGAAAGTTGGAGCCAGATTGATGAAGAGTCCTGTGTGACACTCATTAAGTCCATGCCTCAGAGACTGCAAGCCGTTATAAAAGCAAGAGGTGGTGCAACAAAATACTAGTGATGCTTTGGCGTTTGTTTATTTTTCATGATTTGGCTGGGCAATATGTTGCGTGGCTGGGCAACATGCTGCGTGGCTGGGCAACATGCTGCGTGGCTGGGCAACATGCTGCGTGGCTGGGCAACATGCTGCGTGGCTGGGCAACATGCTGCGTGGCTGGGCAACATGCTGCGTGGCTGGGCAACATGCTGCGTGGCTGGGCAACATGCTGCGTGGCTGGGCAACATGCTGCGTGGCTGGGCAACATGCTGCGTGGCTGGGCAACATGCTGCGTGGCTGGGCAACATGCTGCGTGGCTGGGCAACATGCTGCGTGGCTGGGCAACATGCTGCGTGGCTGGGCAACATGCTGCGTGGCTGGGCAACATGCTGCGTGGCTGGGCAACATGCTGCGTGGCTGGGCAACATGCTGCGTGGCTGGGCAACATGCTGCGTGGCTGGGCAACATGCTGCGTGGCTGGGCAACATGCTGCGTGGCTGGGCAACATGCTGCGTGGCTGGGCAACATGCTGCGTGGCTGGGCAACATGCTGCGTGGCTGGGCAACATGCTGCGTGGCTGGGCAACATGCTGCGTGGCTGGGCAACATGCTGCGTGGCTGGGCAACATGCTGCGTGGCTGGGCAACATGCTGCGTGGCTGGGCAACATGCTGCGTGGCTGGGCAACATGCTACGTGGCTGGGCAACATGCTACGTGGCTGGGCAACATGCTACGTGGCTGGGCAACATGCTACGTGGCTGGGCAACATGCTACGTGGCTGGGCAACATGCTACGTGGCTGGGCAACATGCTACGTGGCTGGGCAACATGCTACGTGGCTGGGCAACATGCTACGTGGCTGGGCAACATGCTACGTGGCTGGGCAACATGCTACGTGGCTGGGCAACATGCTACGTGGCTGGGCAACATGCTACGTGGCTGGGCAACATGCTACGTGGCTGGGCAACATGCTACGTGGCTGGGCAACATGCTACGTGGCTGGGCAACATGCTACGTGGCTGGGCAACATACTACGTGGCTGGGCAACATACTACGTGGCTGGGCAACATACTACGTGGCTGGGCAACATACTACGTGGCTGGGCAACATACTACGTGGCTGGGCAACATACTATGTGGACATGCACATTCTAGAATTCCCCTTTGCGTTAGAATCGGGCCACCATCTAGTAATTTAATATTTGTTCACTTTGTTGCCATAAGTGATTATGACTCAAGAAGCATAAAACAAGTTATACAAGTTATACATAAATCACTTACACCGAAAACACGGCTCAGCACACCGGATAGTGAGCGTGTAATGGGTCGGTGCACGTACACACTGCGGCCACCGACAATAGAGCTGAGAATAAACCGACAGGAGGTAATAACAATGGAAGACATAGGGGACTATTCATAAAAAGCGTAAGAGCAATCCCACCAGGACAAGGTGCCCCCGCCAGTGACTCCCCTCACTACGTGCCAGCAGGGCTCAGAGGAACTGGGAATCCTGGATCCACCCTGTTATTATTTACTGGCGGGGTCCGGACATTGTTTATAGTTACAATATAGAAATTCTGTCATCAGTAATGGGGAATCTCCAGCACCTACCTCCACCTGCAGAGCCGCACACCACATATATGGCTGTTCTGTGCGCACAGGACCTGTGATGAGGTCACAGGAGGGGAGGAGTCAGGGGTCACATGATCAGGGGCCTCAGTGTATGCAGGACTCTGCTGTGCTGGTTGTCATGGTGCTGGATGAGGGGAAGTTTATGTGTGGGGTCAGGAGGGGTTTACAGGGTGTACGGAGCAGAGCCGCGGGTGTACGAGGTGTACGGAGCAGAGCCGCGGGTGTACGAGGTGTACGGAGCAGAGCCGCGGGTGTACGAGGTGTACGGAGCAGAGCCGCGGGTGTACGAGGTGTACGGAGCAGAGCCGCGGGTGTACGAGGTGTACGGAGCAGAGCCGCGGGTGTACGAGGTGTACGGAGCAGAGCCGCGGGTGTACGAGGTGTACGGAGCAGAGCCGCGGGTGTACGAGGTGTACGGAGCAGAGCCGCGGGTGTACGAGGTGTACGGAGCAGAGCCGCGGGTGTACGAGGTGTACGGAGCAGAGCCGCGGGTGTACGAGGTGTACGGAGCAGAGCCGCGGGTGTACGAGGTGTACGGAGCAGAGCCGCGGGTGTACGAGGTGTACGGAGCAGAGCCGCGGGTGTACGAGGTGTACGGAGCAGAGCCGCGGGTGTACGAGGTGTACGGAGCAGAGCCGCGGGTGTACGAGGTGTACGGAGCAGAGCCGCGGGTGTACGAGGTGTACGGAGCAGAGCCGCGGGTGTACGAGGTGTACGGAGCAGAGCCGCGGGTGTACGAGGTGTACGGAGCAGAGCCGCGGGTGTACGAGGTGTACGGAGCAGAGCCGCGGGTGTACGAGGTGTACGGAGCAGAGCCGCGGGTGTACGAGGTGTACGGAGCAGAGCCGCGGGTGTACGAGGTGTACGGAGCAGAGCCGCGGGTGTACGAGGTGTACGGAGCAGAGCCGCGGGTGTACGAGGTGTACGGAGCAGAGCCGCGGGTGTACGAGGTGTACGGAGCAGAGCCGCGGGTGTACGAGGTGTACGGAGCAGAGCCGCGGGTGTACGGAGCAGAGCCGCGTGTGTACGAGGTGTACGAAGCAGAGCCGTGTGTGTACGAGGTGTACAAAGCAGAGCTGTGTGTACGAGGTGCGTAGAGCAGTGTGTCCGGTGCGGAGCTGTGTGTGTACGGAGTAGACCGTGTGTGTGTGTGTGTGTACAGAGTATAGCAGTGTGTACGAGGTGTACTGAGTGTACTGAGTGAACTTGTGTGTGTACGAGGTGTACACAGCGGAGCAGTGTATGTGATATGTAAACGGAGCAGAGCCATGTGTGTACGGAGTTGAGCCGTGTGTGTACAAGGTGTACACAGCGGAGCAGTGTGTGTAAAATGTGAGCTTAGCGGAGCCATGTGTGTACTATCTGTGGGTCCATGAAGAATGCCCACATGAAAATTTGCCCACACAGTTTTGCAGCATCACAAAGGTTTAGATATGTGATATTTGAGGTGCAAGGTGAGGGTGTTCACATGTTATGTGATCAACTTGTGATTTTGCATTGACCTAGTGCAAAAATTATGAAGATCTGTGTTTTTGAAACACATTTGTTCCAGTCTGTCATTGTCATCAACAGATAGAGTCTGGTCTCCACTGATTCTGCCTTACTCCTGCTTACTGTCACACAGCGGCACATGCTGAGCTCAGGAAAAACCAGCAAGCAGCGTGATCCAGAGGATAGTTATTACTGCTATCTGTACTCAGAAAGGTATCACTGTTATCTGTGGTGTTACATAGGACTGCAGGTCACATCTACATTATCTGTACTCCAAGATATCACTGTTATCTGTGGTGTTAGTACCGGAGGGGGGCAGAGGGGGCCCACCCAAAGCTACTCTACTGTAACTATTGTTTGCCTGGGGGGCTGCCTTATACTACAGGGTCTGCCTGTGGGGGGGGGGGGGGGGGGGATGGTGCTGCTTTATACAACAGGGTCTGCCTGTGGGGGGTGCTGCCTTATACTAGAGTGTGCCTGTGGGGGTACTGACTTATACTACAGAGTCTGCCTGGCATGACATTGCATATGTTTGCTTTAAGCCTTTACTCTTTTCCCCCTAATTTGAGCTGGGATACAGCTGGCTGTTACCTTAATGGAGCCTTCTCAGTTCCCTGCTGTGCAGTGTTACATGGGCATTTAGGTATTTGCCCTGCTGCATACCTTCCTCATGTACGGTCCCTGGTTGCTGCTGTGAAGCTGTCCGCGGGTTGTGAGGTCATTTGCGGCTGGTGCATGACTTTCCACATGGCTCAGTGCATGCAGTCTCAGCCAGGTGCCCTGAGCCTCAGATCCTGCACTGTTTGTGCTGTAATGGTTTCTGTGTGTGCGGCCACACCTCCCCTGCTTTTATCAGGGTTAGGGTGTGTACTTCAAATGCTGTCCCCAGCCAATCGCTGAGGGGCAGCTTATATATAAAGCTCCCCTGCTCTATGGGTGAGGCCTGAGCTACACTCACAAAGCTCTTGAACGTTGCTATGTGTGTTTGTGTTCCTGCACCTCTTCTGTCTATGTTTTGGTACCAAAGTCCTTGCCTTGATTCTTGTTTTGTCCTGTTCTGGTGCCTGTCCTGGAGGCTGTAAATCCAGGCCCGAATCCTTGATCCTGAACTGTCTGCTGTGATTTGATTATGTTCCTGGAATCCCTCTGCATCTGGAGTCCCACTCCCAGTGACTTTGAGTCTCTGCTTCCCTGCACTGTCAGCTCCGGCCGGCCGTAAAGCACAGCGGTGACGTCACCGCTCTGCTTTACGGCCAGCCGGCGCTCACAGTCAGTGCAGGAAGCAGAGGGTCGGGGGACAGACACCGGAATGTAAGTATGTAGTGTTTGTTTTTTTTTTTTACATTTACACTGGTAACCAGGGTAAATATCGGGTTACTAAGCGTGGCCCTGTGCTTAGTAACCCGATGTTTACCCTGGTTACCCGGGGACTTCGCATAGTTGGTCGCTGGAGAGCTGTCTGTGTGACAGCTCTCCAGCGACGCTGCAGCGATCGGCATCGTTGTCTAGATCACTGCAGCGTCGCTAAATGTGACGGTACCTTTAGTTACATAGTAACATAGTTAGTAAGGCCGAAAAAAGACATTTGTCCATCCAGTTCAGCCTATATTCCATCATAATAAATCCCCAGATTTACGTCCTTCTACAGAACCTAATAATTGTATGATACAATATTGTTCTGCTCCAGGAAGACATTCAGGCCTCTCTTGAACCCCTCGACTGAGTTTGCCATCACCACCTCCTCAGGCAAGCAATTCCAGATTCTCACTGCCCTAACAGTAAAGAATCCTCTTCTATGTTGGTGGAAAAACCTTCTCTCCTTCAGACGCAAAGAATGCCCCCTTGTGCCCGTCACCTTCCTTGGTATAAACAAATCCTCAGCGAGATATTTGTATTGTCCCCTTATATACTTATACATGGTTATTAGATCGCCCCTCAGTCGTCTTTTTTCTAGACTAAATAATCCTAATTTCGCTAATCTATCTAGGTATTGTAGTTCTCCCATCCCCTTTATTAATTTTGTTGCCCTCCTTTATACTCTCTCTAGTTCCATTATATCCTTCCTGAGCACCGGTGCCCAAAACTGGACACAGTACTCCATGTGCGGTCTAACTAGGGATTTGTACAGAGGCAGTATAATGCTCTCATCATGTGTATCCAGACCTCTTTTAATGCACCCCATGATCCTGTTTGCCTTGGCAGCTGCTGCCTGGCACTGGCTGCTCCAGGTAAGTTTATCATTAACTAGGATCCCCAAGTCCTTCTCCCTGTCAGATTTACCCAGTGGTTTCCCATTCAGTGTGTAATGGTGATATTGATTCCTTCTTCCCATGTGTATAACCTTACATTTATCATTGTTAAACCTCATCTGCCACCTTTCAGCCCAAGTTTCCAACCTATCCAGATCCATCTGTAGCAGAATACTATCTTCTCTTGTATGAACTGCTTTACATAGTTTTGTATCATCTGCAAATATCGATATTTTTCTGTGTAAACCTTCTACCAGATCATTAATGAATATGTTGAAGAGAACAGGTCCCAATACCGACCCCTACGGTACCCCACTGGTCACAGCGACCCAGTTAGAGACTATACCATTTATAACCACCCTCTGCTTTCTATCACTAAGCCAGTTACTAACCCATTTACACACATTTTCCCCCAGTTGTAGCCTTACGTGGCTTATTTGGTGAATGGCTTAAACCAAACACCCCATCGATGGTGATGATAATAGTCCACATGAAACACTTATGGGGAGTTGAATTAATAATGGCGGAAAGGAGTAAAGAAAAATCTGCAGGGAAAGTATTCCCGCTGTGGAAAACGTTCATTGGTTTTCATTATGGCCCTCATGAAATATCGAGAATTATTAGTCCCTTCTGCCACACGGAATGGTACTGTCTGGAGGATCTGAGCGGGACGTTACGGGTCTTGGGAACCATTCCAGATGTATAATGTTCATTAAAGATACAACATATATTACCATAGAACGACACTCTTGATTATGCAAAATACAGTGAAAGAGATTCTCTTCCTTCCCCTACTACCCTTCTATGTATTCAGCCTGTCTTTTTACTCTTCGCCACGACAGCACCCCACATGAGAGAGAGGGATCCGCCCATAGGAACAGGAAACCTACAGAATAAAAGGAGGCGGTCCCCTCTCCTCCTCAGTTTAGGTTTCCTGTTCCTACAGGGACCCGGCTTACCTACAGATGAAAAGGATCCCTGGGCCATGCACCCGCCTGCGCCGGTGTCTGTGGGAACGGTAGGGGCTGCGGTTCCAGAAGCAGTGGCGGGGGAGCCCCTGCTTGCAGCCTCCCCCCTCGTCTGGCCAAACATCCGCGGTCCGGGCCGGTCACCGTAGGTCCGGCCGGCACCGTGAGGACGCGCGCGCTGCAGCGGCCGGCTTAATACCTCCGGCCGCTGCATGGTGAGTGAGAGCGGCGCGTCTAACCCGGAAGTCGCTGGAGCACTTCCGGGTTGGTCCGGGGAGGCAGGAGAATGGGCGGCAGATTCAAAAATGCAGCGCTAGCGTCGGGCCGGTGTGTATGACATGGCTTCACCGGCCGACGAAGCGCACCTGCCCACAGTGCAACAGCGCTCTCCCAGCAAGGAGAGAAGCGCAAGGAGCAGCACAAAGAGTGGTGGCCGACCTCCAGAGAAAAGTTCTACCACCAAACGAAATCCGCCTCCAGAACCGATACCTGTCAGCTTCACTGGGTGAGTTTTGAAAGAGTCTCTTCCTATATGCTGATATATGTTCCTCCTGTATCCTTCCTCTAGACTAAGAAAAGGACACACAAATCTAAACACAAAGAATGTGCCTTATGTACGCAGCCCCTCCCGGATGATTATGCTAAAAAACTGTGTTCGGAGTGTATCATGCAAACTCTACGGCAGGAAAATATTATGACTCCCTCAGATGTCAGAGCCATTATCCGGGAAGAAATGCAGGGTTTGGCGCAGACAAGTAGCGCCAGTACCCGTCAGCTCAGCAGGTCCCGATCTCCAGTTAGTTCGGAGTCAGAGGACGTATGTATATCCTCAGGCGAAGTGGAATCTCAGTCGAGTTCATCTGAGACTGAAGGGGGACTTTGTCTTCCCAGCAGTAGTGTGGACAACTTAATAAAATCTGTCAGGGGCACGATGGGGTGCCCAGATGAAAAAGAAAAGAAATCTGCTCAGGACATAATGTTCGCGGGGCTAGGACAGAGGAAACGTAGGTCCTTCCCCGTCATACAAACCATTAAGGAAATCGTTAAAAAGGAGTGGGATAAGCAAAATAGAGGTTTTCTACCATCGTCCTCTAAAAGACGCTATCCCTTCAGCGATGAAGACCTAAACACCTGGTCAAAAGTGCCGAAGGTGGATGCTGCTGTAGCCTCCACAACCAAGCAGTCGGTCCTACCAGTGGAGGATTCAGGGGTCCTGACAGACCCGCTGGATCGTAAAGCAGAAGCTTTACTAAAGAGGTCGTGGGAAGCCAATACGGGGGCGTTCAGGCCCGCCATATCTAGTACCTGTACTGCAAGGTCACTACTAGTATGGATGGAGCAATTGGAGGAACAGATTAGAGGTAAAACTTCGAGGGAATCTATCCTGCCGAAATTTCCTCTAATGAAAGAAGCAGTAGCATTCCTGGCTGATGCCTCGGTGGACTCGCTACGTCTGGCAGCCAGGTCAGCCGGCCTAGTCAACACAGCCCGGCATGCACTCTGGCTAAAGAACTGGAAAGGGGATGCACAGGCCAAAGCAAAACTTTGTGCGATTCCCTGCCAGGGTGAGTTCCTTTTTGGGAAGACGCTGGATGAACTCCTGAATAAAGCGGGAGAAAGGAAGAAAGGCTTCCCTAACCAGTATCTTCCATCCTACAGGAGAGCCTTCAGGAGACGCCCCTTTACTAGGAACAAGCCGTTCGAACAAAGAGAGCGATGGGAGTCGAAGGACCCGAAGCAAAAAGGTGCCTTTTTTAGCGGGTCCCATAATCCGAAACGCAAATACCGCTAACCAGGAAGTGGGCGGCAGATTAAAATTTTTCCTTCCCCAATGGGAACGGATAACATCCAGCCAGTGGATTCTGGACATTGTGCAATACGGCCTTAAATTGGAATTTGATCAAATCCCTTGGGATTCCTTTATAATAACATCTCCAAAAGGTCAAGACCAACAAAGGGCTCTGGAATCAGAGATCCTATCTCTTCTATCTAAAAAGGTCCTGATAGAAGTTCCCCAGGATCAAGAAGGGAAGGGGTTCTATTCCCCTTTATTCTTGATCAATAAGCCAGATGGTTCATTTAGAACCATCATAAATCTTAAAAAATTAAATTCCTTCCTGCGTAATCATACCTTCAAAATGGAATCCATTAGTTCTACCATAAAACTCTTATTTCCTGGGTGTGTCATGGCCGGAATAGACTTAAAAGATGCTTATTATCATCTTCCCATACATGCCGAACATCAGCAATACCTAAGGGTAGCAGTCACCCTGGAGGGACAGGTTCGTCATTTTCAGTATGTAGCAATGCCATTTGGGCTTTCTATGGCTCCCCGTGTCTTCACTAAGGTGATACTAGAAGTAATGGCTCATCTACGCCAACGAGATACCTTGATAATACCCTACCTAGATGACTTTCTAGTAGTAGGCAACTCTATACTTCAATGTAAAGCTCGTTTATCTAATACGATCTCGTCCCTACAGGAGTTAGGTTGGATCGTCAACTTCGAAAAATCTCGGCTGAATCCAGAAACCGTTCAGACATTTCTAGGAATCCAGCTAGACTCCGTAAGTCAAAAATGCTTCCTTCCTCAGTCAAAAAGACTGACTATACAATCAAGGGTATCAGACACAATACGCAACCCCTACATGACACTAAGGAAAGCCATGTCCTTACTGGGGTCATTATCATGTATCCCTGCTGTACCTTGCGCACAATTCCATACTCGTCAATTGCAGTACGAAGTATTGTCGGCTCAGGGAAAAGACGGATATCTAGAAAGTAAAATAACTCTTTCCAAAAAGGTCTTAGAATCACTATCCTGGTGGCTAGACATGGACCACCTATCGCGGGGTGTGCCATGGATAATAGACCCGTCTAAATTAATTACCACTGATGCTAGCCCTATTGGGTGGGGAGCACATATGGAAGACAATCTGGCCCAAAATACTTGGGATCAGACAGAATTGACGTGTTCCTCCAACTAGAAGGAGTTAAAAGCAGTAGAATATGCCTTAAATCATTTTCTTCCGCAGATTCGTGGAGCAAATGTAAGAATTTACTCAGACAATTCCACCGCAGTGGCATATTTGAATCGTCAGGGTGGTACAAGGTCAGGAAGTCTAATGACCATAGCTGCAGACATCTTTCAGCTGGCGGAGACTCATCTAACATCCCTAACAGCCCTGCACATCAGAGGTGTAGAAAACATCAGGGCAGACTACCTCAGCCGGAACAAGTTACGTCAAGGGGAATGGACCTTAAACAAATCCATATTCAGAATAATAACAGAATCATGGGGGATTCCACAAATCGACCTATTTGCCACAAGAGAAAATCGGCAAGTAGAAAAGTTCGCTTCCCTGAACACCATGGATTACCCAGATATGTTGGACTCTCTCCACCATCCTTGGAGGTTCAGACTGGCTTACGCCTTTCCTCCAATGTCTCTAATTCCTCTAGTGATCAGAAAGATCAGGAGAGAACAAGCAAGAGTAATCCTCATTGCACCATTCTGGCCGAAAAGACCATGGTTCTCTTGTCTCCAGACCATGTGCCTATGCGATCCAAGGATTCTCCCATCAGACAAGGAGCTGTTGTTCCAAGGCCCCTTTTTCCACCCGCAAGTGAAAGGTCTTCACTTGACGGCGTGGAATTTGAGAGGCAACTACTAAGTTCAAGAGGGTTCTCAACAGAACTAGTAAACACCCTCTTATTGAGCAGAAAAAGATCTACCACCCTAATATATAGCAGGGTATGGAATAAATTTTTGGACTTTTACACGGTACCGTTCACTAAACAAGTTCCAATTACACCTATTCTAGAGTTCTTGCAAAAAGGCCGAGAGTTAGGGTTATCTGTAAATACCTTAAGAGTTCAGGTCTCGGCATTAGGAGCTCTATATAGATGCAATATAGCAGCTAATAGGTGGATCTCCAGATTCATAAAATCTTGTGAACGTAGTAAACCGGTCCATATTCCCCGTCTACCTCCGTGGGATTTAAATCTAGTATTAGAGGCCTTAACCAGCTCCCCATTTGAGCCACTAGATTCAATACCTTTAAAAGTCCTGACATATAAAGTAGCCCTCTTGGTAGCCCTAACCTCAGCTAGACGGGTTAGCGACATCCAGGCCCTATCAGTAGACCCACCCTTCTTACTGATATTTCCTGATAGGATAGTCCTAAAACCAGACCCCTCATACCTCCCTAAGGTAGCGTCCACCTACCACAGGTCACAAGAAATATTTCTCCCTTCCTTTTTTGATTCACCTGGGACTCCAGAACATAAGTGCCACACCTTAGATGTCAGAAGAGCCATCCTGACTTACATAGAAAGGTGTCACACATGGAGGGAGAGTAGGGCTCTGTTTATCTCCTTTCAGGGCCACAAGAAAGGACATGGGGTCATGAGAGCTACCATATCTCGGTGGATCAGAGATGCTATCTGCTTGGCCTATACGCCAAAAGGCGAGATTCCTCCAGTGGGTATAAAAGCGAACTCAACACGAGCCATGGCTTCCTCCTGGGCGGAACAAGCAGATGTACCGATCCATTTAATATGTAAGGCCGCAACTTGGTCTACACCTTCTACCTTTTACAACCATTATAGACTTGATCTATCTACATCTTCTGATCTGGCCTTTGGTAGAGCTGTTCTTAATACAGTAATCCCACCCAAATAATGACTCTCTGAAAATCTCTCATGTGGGGTGCTGTCGTGGCGAAGAGTAAAAAGCCGGATTACGTACCGGTAATGCTCTTTTAATGAGTCCACGACAGCACCCATGTATTACCCTCCCTAAATTATGCACAGCTCTTTCCTTTAAGTTCACAAGTAATGGTTGTATAGAGTTAAGAATTTTATGTTACTGAATAAGAATGAATACTAACACTTTTTGCGGTTCCCTTTTTATACTCTGTAAACTAAACTGAGGAGGAGAGGGGACCGGCTCCTTTTATTCTGTAGGTTTCCTGTTCCTATGGGCGGATCCCTCTCTCTCATGTGGGGTGCTGTCGTGGACTCATTAAAAGAGCATTACCGGTACGTAATCCGGCTTTTCTTTCTCTTATTATTTCCCCAAAATTTGTGTTACAAGGCACTGACGGAGATTTATTTAGGTATCCATATACTATTTTAAAAGTTATGCGGACCTTTTGTCTGACAAGTAAGATTTCTATGTACTTTTTGTCATTTACAGTGCCATTGCTGATGTTACATCCTATCCTATCCAATGTTATGTGAAAAAAAATCAATAAAAATGGTGTTTTTTAAAAAAAGATGGCATCGCTGATGCAATAGCAACTATGGCGATTACTGATAGCAGCTGATGCGCAGGCAGTGCCATCTTGAAGGATTTTTTTTTCCCTCTAGCCAGGAGGCGCAAACAGCGCCTGCAGAGTAGCAGCTATTGGATCACCGATAGCTGCTACTGCACAGACACGGCGAGCGCCATTTTCGAATGGATTTTTTTTTTTGAATATCAGAATAACCTGAAACATAATAATTAGTGATGAGCGAGTGTACTCGTTGCTCGGATTTTAATAATTATATACACACATTACACATGCGATTATGCTGCAGCGCAGGCACCACAGCCGGAGCCTGCCTGCAGAAGGTTTTTTTTTTTTTCAGTATGTACATATAATATTCATTATGTTAACTAGGGGGCAGGTCAGTGACAGATCAGTGACCTGTCAGCAGTCTGCATTATGAATACCTAATCAGAGCACTACAGGCCGCCCCGGAGCACGAGCATATCATTAACTCAAAACTGAAAATATAGATTAAACAACAATCACAAGACGGATTTCATCAACCAAGGTATCATTGCAATCAGTATAACGGTACTGACCTGATACTGTCTGTAGGTTACTGTGCACAATCCTGCTGACATGTTCCCTTTAAGTACTTAAGGAGATTACTCAATTTTCAGAATTTGTAGAAACTGCAGATATTGTTATTAGACCTCTTTAATAAACTGTTATTTTGTCTGTGTGGGCAATTTCACATGTGCCCAATTTTCCGTGTGTGAATACAGCCTTAGCCGGCTTTAATAATGGAGGGAGGAGCAAGAGGCAGATCTCTTCCCACCTCCTATCTAAATAGAATCTTATCAGTAGCAGCAGCCATCTCCTGTTTCTGCTTATTAAAGTGTCCCCCTTTCTGCTGTGTGTCCTTTTATTTTTTAGTATAAACATAAGGATGAATGACCTCGGGGAGATCAAAACATTCAACACGGCTGGAGACACCATCACGTGTTTTTCAACGCAGTGATCCAGAACACTGCCCCATCCCTTATGGGAAATATGCCAATGTGTGTAGAAAAGCTGCAGAGACACCATCACGTGTTTCTCAACGCAAGCAATAAATAGCCAGGTCTTTCACCGGGAAGGAACAACCACGGGAAGGGCAGCATCCAAAAAGGAAAACCACCTAGGCCAAAACATGGTATCCATCCACAGACAGCTGTTTCGGGGTATTTTCCCCTCATCAGTGTGGAGTAGGAAACTGGATATTAGGAGCAGTGCCTAGTAAAAGGACTATAAACATAAGGATGAATGACCCCGGGGAGATCAAAACATCCAACACCGCGGAGACACCATCACGTGTTTCTCAACGCAGTGATTCAGAAACTGCCCGAACCCCTTATGGGAAATATGCAAATGCATTTTATTTTTTAGGACATTGTCAAAGTTTATGACACTAAGATCATCTCTAGTCATCTAAAATTCTCCTTCATGAAATTTTATTGCCCTTGTTGCCCCTCTGCTTTACATCTGATTAAAGGATACATGAAAACATATTATTTTGTGACCTCTATTACCTAAGTGACTCCCCAACCTGTATATTTGGTATTCTGTCTGACAGATTGGTTAACATTGGGTCTAGCAGTGCCCCCCATTCTTGTTGGGTTCTGAACCTGGTGTGGAAGTTATAAATTGTTGTCAAAAATCTGTTAGCTTTGCTGGAGCAGCAGGTTTCTGCTCCCCAATTTATATCAGGGTAGTTGAAGCCCCCATAATAATGACTTCTCTCTGATTCGCTGCCTCATTTATTTGCTTTATGAGGATATGTTATGCCTCTTCCATTATATTTGGAGATTTATAACAAAAACCATCAGTATTTTATTATTTTTCCCCCTCCCCTTATCTCCACCCACAGGGACTCTACATTTTCATTAGCCTCACATATATTATCATGTATGATGGGTTTTATGGATGTTTGTACATAGACAGTAAACAATCCCCTCCCCATTGCTGTTGTCCACCATGACCGCCGGACCCTCACCAGCCCCACCCAGTAATCTATCAACTGGATCTGCGCTGTGCTGAACTCGAGCACGAGGAAGACAACACACAATTCAGGAATCCCTGTCTTTGTGACAGATAGCACTAATAATGTAATCTCCCACCACCAGCACCTGTCTGGCCCGCCTTGCGCTCCCTCCCCCCCCCCCTTTTCAGAAGATGCGGCTTGCTGTAGAAGTGCTACACCTGTACTGACACCCACCCTTGTCTGCCAACTTTGGAAACTTGTTCATGTGTGCCAGATCAGGACTAGCCTCCGTGACACTCTTCCCTTTACAGCGCCCTTTATTATCACCCAGCTAGCTGTTTCGTTATCCGGAAGTTCCATGCTACTGTCATTCCCCACATCTACCCCAGAAAGTATATGCACAGTGAGCAGCAAATTCCATTCCTTATTTGCAATGGATATAGATGTTGCAAGCTGCTTATTTATATACAAAATCCGGGCTTCCAAATGTATAACTCGCACCACAGTATGGTCCCTCATATCGCTGTTCAAGGACTGCATAGAGATGTGCACGGAATGGGATTATCAATAATGGAGTACATTTTCCTAGTGGGGATGGCACAAACACAGGAATATAAACAAAAATAAAATATGCAATCAATTAATAGTTCTCACTAGGAGGTGTAGCTTGGGTTTTGCTTCGGGGTGGAGAAACTTTTGAGTGGGCCCATAACCAGCTAAGTCTGATTACACCTATGGTGGCGTACCCTAATAGTTGATGTAGGAGAGACTCAGCAGAATTCGGGGCTGTTACTGAAAATTATCTCTATACAAAGACCACAATAATGCCATATGGTGACCATATTGTGGTGGATACCAGTGCTGCAGGTCATGTAATATTACAGTTATAGATAGTGACTTACAGGTGATGTCCTTTCTTATGGAATTGTTCACTTTTCCCATCTTTTCTATCTGGCCCAGACCGACATGATGACTTCTCCAGCCAGGACTCAGCTGCAGAGATAACAAAAACACATTTGATTTCTCACATTTCTAACACCAGCCATATCCCTAACCTACACAAACTCATTCTACTGATACCCCAGTGCTGAGCTGCTGCTGCCGTATGCGTCTCCATTACTGCACCTATTGTGTGTTACTGTGTGCCCTCTAGATGGTTATACAACCCTCTAGATGGTTATACAACCCTGTAGAATATATTAATGCCCCGTGCAAGTGCCCTAGAAAACAGAGCCCACATTGAGCACCCTAGAAATTAATAATGCCCTGTGTGTGCCCCTTTAACAGTCTCGATAACCTGAGTTACCCAATAACAATAAGTTCCCACTTAACATTGAATAATGTCCCAAGCCTCACCACCTCCCACAACACAGCTCCCCTCTACATAGCATGATGCTATCTTATACACAGTATAATGCCCCACACTGTATAGTCCCCCCGACAGTATACCGACCCCTTAGTAGCCCCCAAACTTAGTAGCCCCTGCTCTGTATGACTGCCCCCTAAATGGCTTCCATATAGTATAATGCACCCCATAGGCCTCCATATAGTATAATGTACACCATAAAAAAAGAAAACGAAATATAATACCTCTCCTCATTGTCCCTCGCTTCTCCGAGTGCATGCCCATCTCAGCGCAGCAGGCACCATATATTGACGTCATCGTGCCCACTGTCAGTTCATCAGTGAAGTCAGACTCAGAGTGGGAATGATGGTAGAGGGAGCATGATGCTTCCTCTCCCATCATTTCTTTCAACTGTATCGGCATTCAACAGATACAGTTGAACTTGGGATGACCGGGCCTCCCTTCCTCCGCTCACGGGCCCAATAGTGGCGTCTCCCTGCTCTGCCGCATAGTGTAACTGTATGGGCATGCTGCGCACGCTGATACAGTTAACAGTAGGACACAATAGTAACACCTTCTAGGGTAGATTTATACAATATGAAGGGGTATGTGTATATCTATATATAGAGGTGAATATATGAAATAAAGCATTTTATAAACACACCCGGTGTACTACAGAGAAAGTGAGTAAGTCACCAGTCACAAAGAGGAGAAGATCAACACAATGGAAGACCATAGAAAATCCCAGGCAAAGGAAATAATAATCAAAATATCTTTATTGATATAAGTGGCAATGATACAAAAAGTAATTGATTAAAAGTGTGCTCACAAGATAATTTTATTCTCAGTCTGTCATATAATATTATTCTCTTGTGTGCACACTTTTAATCAATTACTTTTTGTATCATTGCCACTTATATCAATAAAGATATTTTGATTATTATTTCCTTTGCCTGGGATTTTCTATGGTCTTCCATTGTGTTGATCTTCTACAGTTAACAGTAGCGTAGTTCAAAGTGGGCCCGTCAGGCAGCTATGCTGCTGCAGTCATTCATTCTAACCGCTCTGATTTCAAAGTCACCGAGTCTCAAATCACACTTAAGCCAAATCACATTTAGAATAAACCACTGGCAAATGCTTCACATATAGTTTATTTTCCTACAACTCACTGCAATGTTTGGAAAGGATATACAGCTCTGGCAAAAATTAAGAGACCATCACATCAAATCCCTGTCATGGGCAGCCAAATCTCCAGACCTGAACCCCATTGAAAACCTTTGGAATGGAATCAAGAGGATGATGGATAGTCACAAGCAATCAATCAAAGAAGAACTGCTTACATTTTTGTGCCAGAAGCAGTGTGAAAGACTGGTGGAAAGCAGGCCAAGACGCATGAAAGCTGTGATTAAAAATCATGGTTCCACAAAATATTGATTTCTGAACTCTTCCTGAATTAAAACATTAGCATTGTTGTTTCTAAATTACTATGAATTTCTTTTCTTTGCATTATTTGAGGTCTGAAAGCACTTTTTCTCTTTTTTTTTTTGCTTAATTTTGACCATATTTCTTTGTCAGAAAAAAATACAAAATGTATTGCTTGGAAATTCGGAGACATATTGTCAGAAGTTTATAGAATAAAAGAACAACTTACATTTTACTCAAAAACATACCTATAAAGACAAAAATCAGACAAACTGAACATTTTACAGTGGTCTCTGAATTTTTGCCAGAGCTGTATATCTTGTCTTTTTTAACCATACTAAGTAGCTATCTTATTCTTTACGATTTAGATGCAGAATACTACTTCTCTCTCAACTCCAGTTTCAGAGGAAATGCCTTAAAGGGAATCTGTCACCCCAAAATTCGCCTATAAGCTAAGGCCACCGGCATCAGGGGCCTATATACTGCACTACAGAATGCTGTAGATAAGCCCCCGATGTATCCTGAAAGATAAGAAAAACAAGTTAGATTTTACTCACCCAGGGGCAGTCCGGTGCGGTCCGGTCCGATGGGCTTCGCCGTCCTGGTCCGGCGCCTCCTATCTTCATACAATGATGTCCTCTTCCTTGCTTCTGTTGCAGCTCCGGCGCAGGCGTACTGACTTGCCCTGTTGAGGGCAGCGTAAAGTACTGCAGTGCGCAGGTGCCGGCCTCTCTGACCTTTCCTTGGCGCCTGCGCACTGCAGTACTTTGCTCTGCCCTCAACAGGGCAGACAATGTACTCCTGTGCAGGAGCCGTGGCAGGAAGAAAAGAAGAGGACGTCATTGTATGAAGATGGGAGGTGCCAGACCCGGAACCCCGACGTCCAACGGACCGTACCGGGACCGCCCCTGGGTGAGCATAATATAACCTGTTTTTCTTATCTTGCAGGTTACATCGGGGGTTTATGTACAGCATTACAGAATGCTATAGATAAGCCCCTGATGGCGGTGGCCTTAGCTTATAGGCGAATTTTGGGGTGAAAGGTTCCCTTTAACATCTAAAGAATATTAATAAAAATCCAAACACAAGGATATAAGTTTTAAAAGCCAATGTTTAGTAATGATTTGCAGCAAACAATGGGTGAATCACTTCCCTTAGTCTTGTGGACACTGTTTTGGCAAAAATGTAAATATCAGCATTCAACAAAGAAATCATGGTAACGCGGGTCCTTTCCTAGCTTTAGCATAACCACCAACAGGGTCGTCCTCGGTGAGGCTGGAATTGCTTCTGCATAGAGTTAAGTTTTAACCCCTTCATGACCCAGCCTATTTTGACCTTAAAGACCTTGCCGTTTTTTACAATTCTGACCAGTGTCCCTTTATGAGGTAATAACTCAGGAACGCTTCAACGGATCCTAGCAGTTCTGAGATTGTTTTTTCGTGACATATTGGGCTTCATGTTAGTGGTAAATTTAGGTCAATAAATTATGCGTTTGTGATAAAAACGGAAATTTGGCGAAAATTTAGAAAATTTCGCAATTTTCACATTTTGAATTTTTATTCTGTTAAACCAGAGTTATGTGACACAAAATAGTTAATAAATAACATTTCCCACATGTATACTTTACATCAGCACAATTTTGGAAACAAAATTTTTTTTTGCCAGGAAGTTATAAGGGTTAAAATTTGACCAGCGATGTCTCATTTTTACAACGAAATTTACAAAACCATTTTTTTTTAGGGACCACCTCACATTTGAAGTCAGTTTGAGGGGTCTATATGGCTGAAAATACCCAAAAGTGACACAATTCTAAAAACTGCACCCCTCAAGGTACTCAAAACCACATTCAAGAAGTTTATTAACCCTTCAGGTGCTTCACAGCAGCAGAAGCAACATGGAAGGAAAAAATGAACATTTAACTTTTTAGTCACAAAAATTATCTTTTAGCAACAATTTTATTTTCCCAATGGTAAAAGGAGAAACTGAACCACGAAAGTTGTTGTACAATTTGTCCTGAGTACGCTGATACCTCATGTGTGGGGTAAACCACTGTTTGGGCGCACGGCAGGGCTTGGAAGGGAAGGAGCGCCATTTGACTTTTTGAATGAAAAATTAGCTCCACTCTTTAGCGGACACCATGTCACGTTTGGAGAGCCCCCGTGTGCCTAAAAATTGGAGCTCCCCCACAAGTGACCCCATTTTGGAAACTAGACGCCCCAAGGAACTTATCTAGATGCATAGTGAGCACTTTGAACCCCCAGGTGCTTCACAAATTGATCTGTAAAAATGAAAAAGTACTTTTTTTTTTTTTCACAAAAAAATTCTTTTAGCCTCAATTTTTTCATTTTCACATGGGCAACAGGATAAAATGGATCCTAAAATTTGTTGGGCAATTTCTCCTGAGTACACCAATACCTCACATGTGGGGGTAAACCACTGTTTGGGCACATGGTAAGGCTCGGAAGGGAAGGAGCGCCATTTGACTTTTTGAATGAAAAATTATCTCCATCGTTAGCGGACACCATGTCGCGTTTGGAGAGACCCTGTGTGCCTAAACATTGGCGCTCCCCCACAAGTGACCCCATTTTGGAAACTAGACCCCCCAAGGAACTTATCTAGATGCCTAGTGAGCACTTTAAACCCTCAGGTGCTTCACAAATTGATCTGTAAAAATGAAAAAGTACTTTTTTTTCACAAAAAAATTCTTTTCGCCTCAATTTTTTCATTTTCACATGGGCAATAGGATAAAATGGATCATAAAATTTGTTGGACAATTTCTCCCGAGTACGCCGATACCTCATATGTGGGGGTAAACCACTGTTTGGGCACTCGGCAGGGCTCGGAATTGAGGGAGCACCATTTAACTTTTTGAATACAAGATTGGCTGGAATCAATGGTTGCGCCATGTTGCGTTTGGAGACCCCTGATGTGCCTAAACAGTGGTAACCCCTCAATTCTACCTCCAACACTAACCCCAACACACCCCTAACCCTAATCCCAACTGTAGCCATAATCCTAATCACAACCCTAACCACAACCCTAATTCCAACCCTAACCCTAAGGCTATGTGCCCACGTTGCGGATTCGTGTGAGATTTTTCAGCATCATTTTTGAAAAATCCGCGGGTAAAAGGCACTGCGTTTTACCTGCGGATTTACCGCGGATTTCCAGTGTTTTTTGTGCGGATTTCACCTGTGGATTCCTATTGAGGAACAGGTGTAAAACGCTGCGGAATCCGCACAAAGAATTGACCTGCTGCGGAAAATACAACGCAGCGTTTCCTCGCGGTATTTTCCGCACCATGGGCACAGCGGATTTGGTTTTCCATAGGTTTACATGGTACTGTAAACCTGATGGAACACTGCTGCGAATCCGCAGCGGCCAATCCACTGCGGATCCGCAGCCAAATCCGCACCGTGTGCACATAGCCTAATTCTAAAGGTATGTGCACACACTGCGGAAAACGCTGCGGATCCGCAGCAGTTTCCCATGAGTTTACAGTTCAATGTAAACCTATGGGAAACAAAAATCGCTGTACACATGCTGCGGAAAAACTGCACAGAAACGCAGCGGTTTACATTCCGCAGCATGTCACTTCTTTGTGCGGATTCCGCAGCGGTTTTACAACTGCTCCAATAGAAAATCGCAGTTGTAAAACCGCAGTGAAATGCGCAGAAAAAATGCGGTAAATCCGCCATAAATCCGCAGCGGTTTAGCACTGCGGATTTATCAAATCCGCAGCGGAAAAATCCGCAGAGGACCGGAATACGTGTGCACATACCGAAACCCTAACCCTAGCCCTAACCCTATTCTAACATTAGTGGAAAAAAAAAAATTCTTTATTTTTTTATTGTCCCTACCTATGGGGGTGACAAAGGGGGGGGGGGGTGTCATGTATTATTTTTTTATTTTAATCACTGAGATATAATCTATCTCAGCGATCAAAATGCACTTTGGAACGAATCTGCCGGCCGGCAGATTCGGCAGGCGCACTGCGCATGCGCCCGCCATTTTGGAAGATGGCGGCGCCCAGGGAGAAGACGGACGGACCCCGGCAGTATCGGTAAGTATGATGGGGTGGGGGGAGAGCACGGGGGGGGGGGATCGGAGCATGGGGGTGGTGGATCGGAGCGCGGGAGCGGTGGAACGGAGCACGGGGGGGTGGAACGGAGCACGGGGGGTGGAACGGAGCACGGGGGTGGAACGGAGCACGGGCGGGTGGATCGGAGTGCAGGGGGGGTGATTGGAGCACGGGGAGGGTGATTGGAGCACGGGGGGAGCGGACAAGAGCACGGGGGGAGCGGAGCACAGGACGGAGGGGAGCCGGAGCAGCGTACCGGACAGATCGGAGGGCTGGGGGGGCGATCGGTGGGGTGGGGGCACATTAGTGTTTCCAGCCATGGCCGATGATATTGCAGCATCGGCCATGGCTGGATTGTAATATTTCACCAGTTATAATAGGTGGAATATTACAAATCGCTGATTGGCAGTTTCACTTTCAACAGCCAATCAGAGCGATCGTAGCCACGGGGGGGTGAAGCCACCCCCCCTGGGCTAAACTACCACTCCCCCTGTCCCTGCAGATCGCGTGAAATGGGAGTTAACCCTTTCACCCGTTCTGCAGGGACGCGATCTTTCCTTGACACCACATAGGCGTCATGGGTCGGATTGGCACCGACTTTTATAACGCCTATGTGGCGTCATGGGTCGGGAAGGGGTTAACATGTAAAGACGACAAATCCTTTATATAGAATTTATACAGGTCCTTAGGTGGGCCATCCACAGCTAATTTTTAGCAATGAGGGAGTCACGGAATGCTGACTTTTCCTTAGACAACCTCGAAAGGGGCAAATCCTCTCAGAAAGGGCCTGCCTTACTGGAGGCAGCGTTACATCTAAAAAGGTATACAAATTAGGAGAATAGTCATGAAATACTTTAATAATCAATAACTGAGCACAACAGAACAGACCCTCAAAATTTAGCACACTTGAGGTAGAGGAAGAGGGATGTTCTGAATGAGCTTGAAAAGATAGAAGACTCCCGTTTTTATCCCCCCACTTCAAACATGCCGGCATCCTTATATAGCAAAGATTCCCTAGTCCTTTCCTTCTTTAATACCAGCAATTCTCTTTGGGTGGGTGCCCAAAGACACTGACTTAAGTCAGGTAGTATCAGCTATATACATCTGCTCAGCAGATTCTATTTGTTTAGCCATATCCCGCCATATTAAATCTTCTCTATGCGCACCTACCGCATTAATAGAGGTGCCCCTAAAATTTCTCTAGAACTCAGGGCGATTGCAGCTAAACAGACTGTAATTTTCATAGATATAAATACAGTAGATATAAATACAGTATGCGCAAACCACTACGCCACCAACGGAAAGATATGCAAGATCTGGGGGAAGAAACAGCGATGTCACCACGCCCATCTGACCAGACCAGCCTGATTGACAGGCAAAAACGGCAACTTTGGTAAGGTATTTCGGCAGCATAGGTGGGGAATCAGGGTACACAAAATACACTATTGTAACGCACAGCTTAGGCCCTATTTAACAGTATTTTTATCTCATACTGAAAAAACGGGGTGACAGGTTCCCTTTCACAAGATTCCCGGTGCCAGCATTGGCCATACAGCCCCAAAGCATGATGGAACCTCCACCAAATTTTACTGTGGGTAGCAAGTGATTTTCTTGGAATGCTGTGTTTTTTGGCCGCCATGCATAACGCCTTTTTGTATGACCAAACAACTCAATCTTGGTTTCATCAGTCCACAGGACCTTTTTCCAAAAAGAAATTGGCTTCTCCAAATGTGCTTTTGCATACCTCAGCCGACTGTTTGTGGCGTGCTTGCAGAAATGGCTTCTTTTGCATCACTCTCCCATACAGCTTCTCCTTGTGCAAAGTGCGTTGTATAGTTGACCGATGCACAGTGACACCATCTGCAGCAAGTTGATGCTGCAGCTCTCTGGAGGTGGTCTGAGGATTGTCCTTGACTGATCTCACCATTCTTCTTCTCTGCCTTTCTGATGTTTTTCTTGGCCTGCCACTTCTGGCCTTAACAAGAACTGTACCTGTGTTCTTCCATTTCCTTACTATGTTCCTCCCAGTGGAAATTGACAGGTTAAATCTCTGAGACAGCTTTTTGTATCCTTCCCCTGAACAACTATGTTGAATAATCTTTGTTTTCAGATCATTAGACAGTTGTTTTGAGGAGCTCATGATGCCACTCTTCAGAGGAGATTCAAACAGGAGAACAACTTGCAAGTGGCCACTTTAAGTACCTTTTCTCATGATTGCATACACCTGGCTATGAAGTTCAAAGCTCAATGAGGTTAGAAAACCAAAAAAAGTGCTTTAGTAAGTCAGTAAAAAGTAGGCAGGAATATTTAAAACAAGAAAATGATAAGGTTGCCCATACTTATGCACCTGTCAAATTTTGTTTGAATGCAGATTGCACATTTTCTGTTAGTACAATAAACCTCATTTCAAGGCAGAAACATTACTGTGTCCAACAGTTATTAGATATCTGAAACTGAAATAGCTGTTGCAAAAAATACAAATTTTATAAAACATTAAGCTTAAGATTAATAGGGGTGCCCAAACTTTTTCATATAACTGTATATATACATACATGCATACGTACATACATACATACACACCACATACACACAAAAAAAAAAGCTATTGAGCAGTGAATGATCACAAAACTATCGAAATGGTCTCAAACCACCTGGATCAACTCCAGTGGGAGAAATGTAACCACTTAGGTCACATTCACATGTTCAGTATTTGTGCAGTATTTTACATTAGTATTTATAAGCAAAAACCAGAAGTGGGTGAAAAATGCAGAAGTCGTGACGTGTTTCTATTATACTTTTCCTCTGATTATACCACTCCCGATTTTGGAAACAGAAAAAGAAGATAGAGTATAAGGCTGCTGTCACACTAGCAGTACTGCTAGTGTGACGGCAGCCTAAGTACCGTTAAAAAATCCTTTTATTAAATAGGTAATTAAAATAACCATAGAGAATATGCAAATATAGTACCAGAAGCTACATATACCATATATTAGTCACAGGAGACCAAATCACATGTATTTTACCCTATTAGAGTCCTATTACATGTCCACATAAATAAGTATGAATCATAATTATAATTAATGTAGATAAAAGTGCATATAGTGTAAAGTGATGGCCATCATTATACCGTGTCTTCCAATATAAGTCCCGTTATCATTATTTAACATTATGAATGCACGCTATTAGGCAGCACTTTGCACTATGTCACTAGCAGTAACGTCATCAAGGTTACGGCAGGGCACTGAGGCCAAGTTCTCCGCCGAGCCAATGAACTGCAGTGACCTCGGTGAGATCCCCGCTAGCACAGTGAGAAAAGGTCTCATGGTGCAGAGGTGAGTTCACCGTAGTTCACCGGGAGAATTTCACTGCAGTGAATTTGAACTGCGTTGAACTCGCCTCTTCACCGTGAGACTTTTTCTCACTGTGCTAGCGGGGATCTCACCGAGGTGACTGGCAGTAACTTCGATGACGTCACCACTAGTCACTGAGGCTGCTCATTCCCAAGTGGTTGTCAGCCTGGACGGTCGCATCTTGGCACCATCCAAGTTGAAAACTGTTTATCCCAAAGACATGCAATAAGGCGTGGGACAGAACGACGGACAGGTGAGGGATACTGTTGTTTTGTTTTATTACAGGCGAAGAGGGCTTCGGTGGAATAGGGGTTAGGTGAGTACAACTGTGTTTGTTACATTTAAATATAAAAGAGTTTTGTTGTATTTCTAATAAAAGACTTTATTCTGCCTATGTCTTTATTTACCAACTATAGGATTAGTAATGGAGAGGTGTCTTATTCGGACGCTGAACTTTACTGTTTGTGTTCACCCATCTCTATTGTGGACATATCAAACTAGGGAAGTATTGTTTCATGAAGTTATATACAATGGCTTTTTTAAACTTAGAATTTAGGCCTTCTATATTTCAGGACAAAATCGTCATCATTGCTAGTCATCAGCTAAGAGGGAGCGGGAGCCAAGCAGTCATGACCACAAAAGGAGAAGTGGGTAGGAGGCAGAGGAACCATACATACAGATATACAATCCTAGCACACATTTCCTGAAATAATATACCAACAAGTGAGATAAGATGATCAAGTGCTCAGTACTATGGGACAGATTAAACCAGACAAATGGGGGGTGGAGAGGAAGGGAAATGCAAGAAAAGAGAAGAGAGGAGAATAAAACAACGTTAAAAAGGAAAAGTGAAAAGTAGCAAAGAAGAAAAGTGAGACCAGGCGGGGAAAAAAAGAAAAAAATAAGTAAGAAAACCCTTATCTATCACAGAAATGTGAAGATCTAAACCCTAAACAACTAAATCACATGCATCACTGAAATCTGGTGGGATGATACACATGCTTGGAATACTAACCTTGAAGTCTACAACTTCTTTATTAGAAACAGGATTAACAAGAAGGGATGAGGTGTTGCATTGTATGTTAGGGACGCGTATATATCTTCACAGAGATCCAAGCTTCAGAGACTAGTAGCTCTGTAGAAACTGTTTGGGTAAGAATTCAAGGAGAGAAAAACAGAAAGGACACTATTGTAGGGGTTTACTATAGGCCACCTGGACAGACTGAAGAGATGGATGAACTCTTTTTTTTTTTTTAACATCAGATGTCTCTGTTCTCAAAGAACTATGACATAGTGATCATGGGAGATTTTTTTTTTAAACTTTGTTTTTATTGAATACAAAAATTTTGTCTTAAAATACATATATCAATGCAGGCATTATTTAAGGCATATATATCAAAACCTCTATGTTGGAGATTGCATTGGTACACAGGACAATAGGTCAAAACAAACACAAAACCGTGGGGAGGGAAAAGAGGGAGGGGACAGAAGGGGAGAGGAAAGCATGTCAGAAAAAAAAATATTTTTTACCCATCAGATTCTCAACGTATGTGCCCAACTTTAAGTTCAGGACCAACCGACACCAAAGTACATGCCCAACACCTAGAAGTGCATCTTCATAGCGGTTCACCCAGGGACATCACTGTACAGGTGTCTCCACCAATAGTAGCTCCTCTTTATACCAGACCATCGGCTGAAAACAAGTCTTAGGCCGGGGTCACACTTGCGAGTGCAATGCGAGAGACTCGTGCGAGTCTCTCGCCTCAGTACCCATCACTGCCGCCAGCACTCGGGACCGGAGAGTGCGGCTGCATGTATGTCTATGCAGCTGACGCACTGGTCCCGAGTGCTGGCGGCAGTGCTGGATATTGAGGCGAGAGACTTGCACTTGCAAGTGTGACCCCGGCCTTAATGTCACTCTGGATATGTTGAGGAAGCATAGAGATGAAGCTTTCCCAAGTTTCAAAAAAGGGCTCTACCCTTCCCTTCTTATGCAAAGAGGCCACAACCCAAGCCATCTGAAGCAGAAAACAAGTTTTTCTAGAAAGATTTTGAAAGGAAGGGCATGGTCGTGGATTCAGGTCTGCAAAATGGCCTTAGTACCAGCTGCGGCCACCAAATGCAGTAGTTTACGAGCCCCTGGAGAGCAGGTGTATGTATCTTGCTTTAAATATACAAATATGGGCCATAGGGGTTCGTCAGGAGCAAAATTTGTCAGATGTGTAGTGGTAAATCACCATACTCTCTCCCAAAATGGCCTAATGACTGAGCATGCCCACAGGCAATAAAACAGGATGACCTCTGGGGAATGACATTTAGAACATTTGGAAGTTGTGTACAGGCTAGTGATGAGCGAATATACTCGTTAGTCGAGATTTCTCGAGAATGCTCGGGGGTCCTCCGAGTATTTTTTAGTGCTCGGAGTTTTAGTTTTTCTTGCCGCAGCTGAATGATTTACATCTGTTAGTCAGCTTAAGTACATGTGGGGATTCCCTAGCAACCAGGCAAACCCCATTTGTACTTATGCTGGCTATCAGATGTAAATCATTCAGCTGCGGCAAGAAAATCTAAAACGCCGAGCACTAAAAAATACTCAGAGGAAGCCGAGCATGATCGAGAAATCTCGAGTAATGAGTATATTCGCTCATTACTAGTAGAGGCCCATTCTATGACCCTTCTATGGAGTTCGATAGGATCCATTTTCAGTCTCATTTCTAGGAAACGAGCTGAAGGAAGAATTTTATAGGCTTGGTCTAAAGCTTTCAAGATGGTGTTGCAGGACAAGCTGGCGTCTTCGATCTGATAGTTTGTTAGCGGAAATTGGGATTGTTCATAATCCAGGGCTACATGGATGAATTTGAAGTTAGTGGCTATTTGGCCAGATGGAAAATTGGGTTTGGCGAACCATCTAAGCAGGGATGGTCTCCAATCGTGTTCAGAAAGATATGTTAGAATTTTTGCTACCTAACTCTTACCTTGCAAGTTTTGGAAGGAAGGGAATATGGTGGTGGGATATTTACATTGCAACTCCACTATTGAGTACATCCGTCGTTGCTCTAGGTGGAGATGTTATACCCTGAGAGTGCTATTAGTAGAACATGGGGTGAGAGCGTCCATCCTGAAAGTGGGGGTTACCAATGAGTTGGAGGAGGAGAGACACCCAGGGAGAGAGCTGGAAATACTGACGTAGCTTCTGCCATGCCCTCCATGTAGACGATTATGAGAGATTTTAACTATCTAGATATTTGTTGGGAATCTCTCTCAGGCAAAAGTACTGGGTCCAGAAAATTCTTATATTATTTTGCTGACAATTTTATCTTTCAAAAGGTAGAAGAGAGAACAAGAGGATCTGCAATCTTGGACCTAATTCTTAAAAACAGGGATGAAATGATTGAGGAAGTTGGCTGGGAATTTAGGAGGCAGCGATAATGCTATCCTCAAATTTTGGATTACAAGAGGAGGAAGACCAGCTAGGACACAGACTTTAAAGTTGGACTTGAGAAAGACAAGTTTTATTGGACTCAAAGTGGGTAGGAAATGTCCAATGGCTGGATATTGTAAAGGACAGAAATGTCCAAGAAGCAGATTGTGGAGATTTTGCTAAACTAAATTTTAACCGCACAATCGGTAACAGCCCCGAAAAGAAGGAAGAATTGAAAGCATTTAAAGAGACCAAGGTGGATGAACACAGAACTTAATCACTTGTTAAAAATGTATTTAAAACGAGATGTATAACAAATGGAAAGAGGCGAGCATATCTAAAGGAGAATATAATGCTATTTGCAGGGAATGCAGGGCAAGCGTTAGAAGAGCTAAAGCCAGTAACAAAGTAAAACTTGCAAGGGAGAGCAAAAGCAGTTAAAAACGATTTGGGGGGCCTGTCAAAAGCAAAAGAAAAGTCAAAGATGCTATAGGATTTTGACAGGATGAAAAGGATGACCTGGTCAAAAATAATGTTGAGAAGCCAAACTTTTAAATTCCTATTTTGCATCTGTGTTCTTTAAGAAAGCAATTGTAACATCAACTGATCTTCATGGTGCCTTCGATCAAATAAAAGAATACACACTATCCATGAACAGAGAGATGGTGAGGGAACGCTTAAAGAATTTAAATACATTTAAATCTCCTGGTGCAAAAGAATTACATCCTAGGGTACTGAAAGAGTTAGAGAAAATTGCAGAACCACCAGCCAGAATCTATGAAAAATCTTGGAAAACAAGAGAAGACCCAGAAGATTAGAGAAGGGCAAACATTGTCCCTATCTTCAAAAAAGGAAAGAAGATGGAGCCAGGAAATTACCGGCCAGTGAGCCTTCTATACCAGCGGTTTAAAAAAAAAATATGTATGTGGTCACTTTAGGGAGTGCTATGGCTATAGAGCACACTGCAATGGATTAGTGGTAAACAAACCTTTTAATAAACCACTACGCGTTAAGGCAGAGGACTGCTACTTTAAGGGTCCAGAGAGAAGTTTCTGCAGTGGAGAGGAGGATTAGGCAATGTTCACACTTTGCAGCGTCCCTCTGCGGGTTCTCCCGCAGCGGATTTGATAAATCTGCAGGGCAAAACCGCTGCGGTTCTCCCTGCAGATTTATCGTGGTTTGTTCCGCGGTTTCCACTGCGGGTTTTCGCCTATACTATTGATGCTGCATATGCAGCAATATGCAGCATCAATAGTAATGTTAAAAATAATAAAAATTGGTTATACTCACCCTCTGACGTCCCGATCTCCTCGGCGCTGCACCCAGCGGTCCGGTTCCAAAGATGATGTGCGAGAAGGACCCTTCGTGACGTCACGGTCATGTGACCGCGACGTCACCGCAGGTCCTGTTCGCACAGCAACTCTGACCGGACGGCCGCGTGCAGCGCTGAGAGGTGAGTATAACATGATTTTTTATTTTTATTCTTTTTTTTACCCCAAATATGGTTCCCAGGGCCTGGAGGAGAGTCTCCTCTCCTCCACCCCGGGTAGGAACCGCACATTAGCCGCTTACTTCCCGCAACGTGGGCACAGCCCCATGCGGGAAGTAAGCGGTTCAATGCATTCCTATGGGTGCAGAATCGCAGCGATTCTGCACAAAGAAGTGACATGCTGCGGGTTTTAAACCGCTGCGTTTCTGCGCGGTTTTTCCCGCAGCATGTGCACAGCGGTTTGCGGTTTCCATAGGGTTTACATGTAAATGGAAACGCTATGGAAACTGCTGCGGACCCGCAGCATCAAAATCGCGGCAGTTCCGCGGTAAAAACCGCAAAGTGTGAACCCAGCCTTAGGCTTCCTCTTAAGAGCAGTAATGCACCTCACTTCCCATCAGGAATACAGGAGCACCAAAAAGAAAACACATGGTCGCTGCTCCCCACATCTAATGGCCATCACACAATCCAAAAGAAGGATAATGGAGATGAGTGCGTAGCAAAATTAAGGGCAAACTACTCAGGAAGACTATGACAGAGTGAGAGTCTACAAATCCAGTCCCATAGATTTTCTCTCAATCCTACTCAACAAGCACAGCAGAGAGTAGGAGACACCCAAGGAGATCACATAGGCATCAACAGTTGGTAACTGATAAGTACCAGTATCTCCATTGGCTGCAGAAAGTCAGTCCATGACTTCTAAGTAAGCAATAACTCAGGATACAAGGAAAATCCCAGGGAGCTCAAGCACCATACATCTTCCTCACACAGCCATCAAACCTGCCCCCATTGGTAGTTCCATACATTTACTATTAACCAGTTAGTGCTGTAAACAGCATTCCCTTTTTCTTTTAGGCTGTTCTTCTACGATTTGACAATAAAATGTTTTTAAAAATAGAAAGGCTACTTCACTTTGTGAATTTTCTGATGTGCAATAAAATTTGGCTTCCGTGTAAAACATTGCCCACATTCTGAACATGAAAATGGCTTCTCCCCTGTGTGACTTCTCATATGTGTAACAAGATTTGATTTGTATAGATAGCAATTTCCACATTCTGAACATGAATATGGCCTTTCCCCTGTGTGACTTCTCATATGTGCAACAAGATTTGATCTGTGTGCAAAGCATTTTTTACATACAGAACACGAATATGGCTTCTCGCCTGTGTGAGTTATCTGATGTATAACAAGTTGATTTTTGACTGTAAAACATTTTCCACATTCTTGACATAAAAATGGCTTTTCACCTGTGTGAGTTCTCTGATGTTTAACAAGACTTAATTTCGATGAAAAACATTTCCCACATTCTGAACATGAAAACGGTTTCTCCCCTGTGTGAATTTTCCAATGTGTAACAAGACTTGATTTTCGCGTAAAATATTTACCACATTCTGAACAGGAAAATGGATTATTTCTTGTCTCAGCTACTTGATGTTCATCATCATTTTTGTTTTGCTTAACAATCTGTGATAAATCAGAAGATAGGAGCTGTTGAAAAGGTTCAGATAGTAGATCTTGGGTTGGACATGTATCTGGGATACGGTCATGTTCTTCATGTATATCTGGTGTAATACTATTATCATATGCTGAAAAATCTGAAATGATCAGACGTGCATCTGATTTTCTGGAACAGTCATCTGCCAAGAACAATAAAAACAATTATTTTTTAATTTTCTCTTTTTTTCTCCCAAATCCACATACCGTATATAGTCGAGTATAAGCCGACCCGAGTATAAGCCGACCCCCCCTAATTTTGCCACAAAAAACTGGGAAAACTTATTGACTCAAGTATAAGCCTATATATATAAGGTGGAAAATGGAGCAGCTACCGGTTAATGTCAAAAATAAAAAGATACCAATAAAAGTAAAATTAATTGAGACATCAGTAGGCTAAGTGTTTTTGAATATCCATATTGAATCAGGAGCCCCATATAATGCTCCATACAGTTCATTATTGCCCCATAGATGCTCCATATAAAGCTGTGCCCCATATACAATGCTCTGCACCGTTCATTATTGCCCCATAGCTGTGCCATATAGTGCTCTGCACCGTTCATTTTTGTCCCATAGCTGTGCCATATAGTGCTCTGCACCGTTCATTATTGCCCCATAGCTCTGCCATATAGTGCTCTGCACCGTTCATTAATGCCCCATAGCTGTGCCATATAGTGCTCTGCACCGTTCATTCTTGCCCCATAGCTCTGCCATATAGTGCTCTGCACCGTTCATTATTGCCCCATAGCTCTGCCATATAGTGCTCTGCACCGTTCATTCTTGCCCCATAGCTGTGCCATATGGTGTTCTGCACCGTTCATTCTTGCCCCATAGCTGTGCCATATAGTGTTCTGCACCGTTCATTCTTGCCCCATAGCTGTGCCATATAGTGCTCTGCACCGTTCATTCTTGCCCCATAGCTGTGCCATATAGTGCTCTGCACCGTTCATTATTGCCCCATAGCTGTGCCATATAGTGCTCTGCACCGTTCATTATTGCCCCATAGCTGTGCCATATAGTGTTCTGCACCGTTCATTATTGCCCCATAGCTGTGCCATATAGTGCTCTGCACCGTTCATTATTGCCCCATAGCTGTGCCATATAGTGCTCTGCACCATTCATTATTGTCCCATAGCTGTGCCATAGAAAGCTGTGCCATTGCTGCTGCTGCAATAACAAAAAAAATAAGCCATACTCACCTTTCTTGCTTGCAGCTCCCGGCGTCTCGTCCCGGCGTCTCTCCGCACTGACTGATAAGGCAGAGGGCGCCGCGCACACTATATGCGTCATCGCGCCCTCTGATCTGAACAGTCAGAGCGGAGAGACGCCGGGAAGATGGAGAGGCGCCGGGAAGATGGAGCGACGCCCGGCGTGTGGAACGGGGATAGATGAATATGCGATACTTACCTGCTCCCGGCGTCCCGCTCCTTCTCCCGGACAGCTGGTCTTCGGTGCCGCAGCATCTTCCTCTATCAGCGGTCACCGTTACCGCTGATTAGAGAAATGAATATGCGGCTCCACCCCTATGGAAGTGGCGTCCATATTCATTTCTCTAATGAGCGGTCCCACGTGACCGCTGAAGAGGGGAAGAGCTGCAGCACCCGTGGGACGGGCAGGGGGAGCGTCAGGATCGCCGGGACTAGGTAAGTATGCCTCAGCGCCCTCTCCCCCTCACCCGCCGACCCTGCCACCGACCGTGACTCGAGTATAAGCCGAGAGGGGCACTTTCAGCCCAAAAATTTGGGCTGAAAATCTCGGCTTATACTCGAGTATATACGGTACTTTTTATTTTCCTGTCAACATAGGAGGGTTGTTTTCTTTTTTTGGAGGGGGATGAGTTGTAGCTATGAATGACATAATTCCCTTTACCATATCATTCTATGGAAAATAAAAAAGCCAAGTGCTGGAAAAACAGGATTTTTGGTTGCTTACCGTAAAATCTGTTTCTCGGGGCCTTCATTGGGGGACACAGGAAACCATGGGTGTATGCTGCTGCCACTAGGAGGCTGACACTACGCAAATTTAAAAAGTTAGCTCCTCCTCTGCAGTGTACACCCCACTGACAGGAAGTAGGATGTTCAGTTAGTGAGAAAGCAGTAGGAGAAGCAATAAATATTAGAAAAATTACACAGAAATTCAAACTGTAACAGTATAATACAACAGAGCTGTTTAACTTGGAAGGGTGCTGTGTCCCCCAATGAAGGCTCCAAGAAACAGATTTTACGGTAAGCAACCAAAAATCCTGTTTTCTAAATCACTTCTTTGGGGGGACACAGGAAACCATAGGACGTCCCAAAGCAGTCCCCAAGGGGAGGGAACAGCCGATAACTCCAAACAGGTCGGAGAACTCACCTCCGTCACCTGCAAGGTCCGTCTAGCTAAGCCGGCATCTGCCGAAGCAAGACATGGACTCTGAAGAATCTTGCAAATCACTCTGTCGAGGTGCAGGGTGGAATCCCTATGTGTACTGCAAGGAAGCGCCCCCTGCCCAGGTAAAGTGTGCCTTAACCCAGAAGAAGAAGCTCTGATCTGACCTGGTAAACCTACCAATGTCGACCAGATTCACCGAGCATTCGCTGACCTGGAGGCCAGAGGGCCTCTAAATGCCGAGCCTTTGTTCTGAAAAAAAAAAGGGGGGGGGGGACGGCCTTAGCCAAACAGACGCACGTTGCCCTGGCCAGGTAGCCTGATGAAAGCGCTACGAAGGGTGAGTCCGAGCCAGGCGAAGGAAAGAATGAAAAATGATGGACAGGGCCATGGAGAACACCGGCGGGATACGGGAAGAGAACTAAAGCTGTGATCCACAGAATGTGCAAACCGCTGCCACACACTCCGCGAGACTCAGAGTGGTTGGGAGCCCTAAAGAGAAAGCTACAAAAGAAACAAGGGGCGCGCCCCTGCAAATCGCAGAAATGTCCGATGCCCTGATAAATCAAGACCTGGATAAGGGCTTCCATGGGACAAAGGAAAACTCATGCGGTTCCCGGGAAGCAATTACTGAACGATGAGATTTCATGCTGAAAAGGCAAGGATGGACCCTTCCGCTCAGCAATCTAGGATCCCCGACGAATCACGCTGAGAAAACAAAGCCCCCAGGAGAACAACGAGGTTTAGGCAGAGGAAGGAGAGAGCTCGACCCTCCGGTGATGACCTTAATACTGTGGATTAACTTGGAGCCAAACTGATGGGAACCCTGGACTGGCAAGTTGGTAAGAGACTCTTTGAGGATAAGATCACCTGCCACGCCGTAAGCCAAATGGATTTTCAGAAGACCACAATATTGCAGGATGCTTGAGCAGCACCTGCAGCGGCGTCTGGGGAAGGCGGATACTAAGTAGTTCCCTGCCTGGGTAATTTGGTCCGCGAGGGCGGACTCTGCGACTATAAACTTGATACCCAGGTGGAGGCGAAGGCAGGGCACAATGCAGCGACAGACGCCTGAAAAGGTTGCCCTTCTCAATGACTATTAGTCCGCCGTTGGTATCCTCAAGGGATGCACCCTCTGGGAGAGTGAGGACCGTATGGTGGAAAGTCTGAAAAACAGAGGGACCATCATCGGAGAATTGGTCCAATTAGCAGTGAGCTCAGGAGATATATACAGTACAAACCAAAAGTTTGGACACACCTTCTCATTTAGATTTTTCTGTATTTTCATGACTATGAAAATTGTACATTCACACTGAAGGCATTAAAACTATGAATTAACACGTGGAATTATAAACTTAACAAAAAAGTGTGAAACAACTGATATTATCTACTATATAATTGTCTAAGGGTCACTTCCGTCTTTCTGTCTGTCCTTCTGTCTTTATTTCTGTCTTTCTGTCATGGATATTCATTGGTCGCGGCCTCTGTCTGTCATGGAATCCAAGTCGCTGATTGGTCGTGGCAAAACGCCCACGACCATTGCCACGACCAATCAGCGACGGCCACATTCTGAAGGCAATATGGCCGCTCTTTCCTCCCCGCAGTCAGTGCCCGCTCCATACTCCCCTCCAGTCAGCCCACACACAGGGTTAATGCCAGCGTTACCGGAGCACGGTGTAACGCACTCCGGTTACGCAGCTATTAACCCTGTGTGACCAACTTTTACTATTGATGCTGCGTGTGCAAGATGCTGTGGTAGCCATGCTGGTTCAGTATGCCTTCAATTTTGAATAAATCCCCCACAGTGTCACCAGCAAAGCACCCCCACACCTGCTCCTCCATGCTTCACGGTGGGAACCAGGCATGTAGAGTCCATCCGTTCACCTTTTCTGCGTCGCACAAAGACACGGTGGCTGGAACAAAAGATATCAAATTTGGATTCATCAGACCAAAGCACTGATTTCCCCTGGTCTAATGTCTATTCCTTGTGTTCTGTAGCCCAAACAAGTATCTTCTGCATGTTGCCTGTCTTTAGCAGTGGTTTCCTAGCAGCTACCATGAAGGCCTGCTGCACAAAGTCTCCTCTTAACTGTTGTTGTAGAGATGTGTCTGCTGCTAGAACTCTGTGTGGCATTGACCTGGTCTCTAATCTGAGCTGCTTTTAACCTGCGATTTCTGAGGCTGGTGACTCGGATAAACTTATCCTCAGAAGCAGAGGTGACTCTTGGTCTTCCTTTCCTGGGGCGGTCCTCATGTGAGCCAGTTTCTTTGTAGTGCTTGATGGTGTTTGCAACTGGTCCGACAGCTACTGGTCGACTTGGCAGCTTTCGGGGTATTTGCCCCTCATCAGTGTGGCGTAGGAAACTGGCTATTAGGAGCAGTGCCTAGTAAAAGGACTGTAAAGCTGTCTGTGGATGGATACCATGTTTTGGCATAGGTGGTTTTCATTTTTGGATGCTGCCCTTCCCGTGGTTGTTCCTTCCCGGTGAAAGACCTGGCTATTTATTGCTTGCGTTGAGAAACACGTGATGGTGTCTCCGCGGTGTTGGATGTTTTGATCTCTCCGAGGTCATTCATCCTTATGTTTATAGTCCTTTTACTAGGGGACTGTAACCGCTGCTGCAGCCAACCAGAAGTAATGAATCCCAAGCACCTCTCACTGAGTGGTTAACCGAAGGGAGTCTAGACAGATGTTGCAAAAAAGACTGTGACGTAGGTGAAAGAGGGCATTTCTGACTCATCTTAGTCTAGGACAGAAGAGCGGAACCGATGCAACACTCGACCTTGGCATTTCTGAACCACTGGAAATACGGCGGATATCGACCACAAGTGTCTGGCAGATGACGCATATAAAACCTGGATAGCGGATAGAGTACTGCTGCAATCGAACGCAGGGAACATGAAAGAAAAGTCTTCTGACTCACCTGATACCGTACAGAATACCAGTACCACTGCAGCAGTCAACCCAACGCCAGTGTAATACACTGAAAATAAGACAGTTTCAAAGTACCCTACTGTACCTGGTAGTTGGTATGTCAACAACATGGATAACGGAAAGAGTACTGCTGCGATCGTCTCTCAGTATCCTGCGACTGCTTTAGCACGGAGGGAACCCTGGAGAAGGGTATCAGAGACAGCCAATTCTGTGTTGTGGTCTAGGTCTGGATACCTGACGGCATTAGGCAGAATAACCGTTTCACGTGTAGAAGACCGCACAACGAAGTCTGTCCTGAAGCATATACTGTACAGTCAGTTCTCCAGAAGGCCAAGCTGTAGGCTTGGAATCAGAGGGAGACAAAACTCTCCCTCGGTTGTGCACCTGGGTTAAAACCCTTGGGCCTGTGATTTGTGGTCAGCTTCTTTATCCACTGAGCCACGGCAGACATGCTGGAGAATACAGACCTTTACACAGCTGGAAGATGATCCCCCAATACTGCAATCGTGAAGGGGTAGAAGCAGCTCATCTCTCTGCTTGTAGAGTAACACTAGCATCATGAGAGGGCTGCGTTGAGATGCAGGGAGGGTGCCTGTTGCATGCTCTGCTGAACTCATGTAATAGCAGAATTCACAACAGCAGTGTGATGTAACAGAAATCTCTGAGAGGAGACTGCAAGAGAAAATTCTACAGAGCAAACGGCATACGGCAGAACTTATAAAGGCCCCTCTCACTGTGGAGGGTGCAGAGCTTGGGGAGAACTGCAATACCTGTTGCTGTTGACTGTTCTAGAGCACTCATTATATGAGCTACTGCATTGCTCCAAAGCATTTAATAAACAACTGCACCACTCCATAGTACCTATTACCCCAGTGACTGCCCGGCTGTAGAGCACTCATTATATGAGCGACTGCACTGCTCCAGAGCATTTAATACATTACACTAGTGACTGTACGGCTCCATAGTACTTATTACCCCAGTGACTGCCTGGCTGTAGAGCACTCATATGAGCGGCTGCACTACTCCAGAGTATTCATTGCACTAGTGACTCAGGAGCACTTATTTCACCGGCCCCAATAGGAATGATGGTGACTCTCAGTAATAACTGAGCCTGCAGATAGAGTTGCCCGTCCAAACTGTATCCTGCTGTGCCTGGCTTATACTTTGTACCCCGCTTGTTACCTGGATCAAGCGCTGCCTTCTGGGTCCAGGTGCCGGGAGATGTTCAGCTGCCAGGCTGTAGGGCTGTTAGCGCTGAAGATGTAGGTCCCGCAGGAAGAAGGCCACCGTATGGATCCACAAGCCGGAAAAAGGGGCAACCGCAAGAAGACTGACCGGGTCCGAGAGGGCAACTGTGTGCACTGCAGAGATGCACACAGAAAGAGCCTGCTCTGAAGCCGGACGGGGGCGGAGCCAAGCGCCGGGTCCTGGCAGGAGAAACATGGCACTGGCTCCAAGCAGAGAAATGGAGCAGAGGGGGGAGGCGGATCCGAAAGGAAGAAACAAGCAACGGGCATAAGAGAAGCCCGCCTGAAATGCAGGGAAGAAGGGGGGTGGAGCCAAGCACCAGGTCCGGGTAGGGGAAATGAAGCTGGGGGGGTTTGTCCGGAAGGAAGCAACACGTGATGGGCAGAGAGCGGCGTGGAGCGCCGTAAAAAAACGCCGTAAAAATGTTTAGTGCCCCAAATACCCCCGGATTTAAGAAAAGAACCCCCAATGGCCCATGCTGCTTTTAGGCCCGAGAAAAGCCAGGACCTAGAGTACAAATGTTGACCGCCGGAACACAGGGAGCGGAGTGGAGAGCCCTAAAAGCGCCACAAGGGTACACGTGAATTAAAGGGGATAGACACCTAATGCCCTCTATTAAAACCAGGAATATTTTTTTTTAATCTTCTTATCTTCTTGGTTTATCTTTTTTCTGTACTGGAGGAGAGAAAAAAATACCTCCTTATCCGGGATAGATCGGACGTCCAAAAATTCTTTGGGGCATCCGCGTCTCCTCCAACCGACAGGCTCTGGTGGGCGACTTTGGCAGGACCGACGATCGAATCACCTGAACACGCTTCTGTGTTAGGGGCAGGGGTCCTGCCGAGTAGACGTATGAGGATACGGGGTGGCAGTACACGCCGTACTCATAGTCTCTGTGTGGGAGGACAGTAGTGACTGTTCACACTGTATCCCTCCGTGGTACCTGAAAAGAAACGACGCACACTGAGGTAGATTTGGGGCTAATGAAACAACCGTGTCCACCTCCTACTGATACTAAGCTAAACTGAATATCCTACTTCCTGTCGGTGGGGTGTACACTGCGGAGGAGGAGCTAACTATTTTATTTGCATAGTGTCAGCCTCCTAGTGGCAGCAGTATACACCCATGGTTTCCTGTGTACCCCAATGAAGCAATAGAGAAATGGGGATAATCTGTGACTGCACATACCGTACTTGTAATTTTTTTCCCTCAAACTATGACAGCCCCCATATATGCTCACCATTCTTTCTTATACTCATCCACTACTGTATGTGTAAAAGGTTTTTATAATGCGATGTTAGCACAAAAAACAAGTTTATTATTTTATGCATGCTTGGATAACCCTTTTGTGACAATTTTCTCATTTGTATTTTCGTTTTTCTTACAATTGCAATATTTGGGAGCTTTGTTATTTTTAACCCCTTTATCCCAAGGGTGGGCTGCACGTTAATGACCGGGCCAATTTTTACAATTCTGACCACTGTCCCTTTATGAGGCTATAACTCTGGAACGCTTCAACGTATCCCGGTGATTCTGACATTGTTTTCTCGTGACATATTGCACTTCATGATAGTGGTAACATTTATTTGATATTACTTGCGTTTATTCGTGGAAAAAAAAATGGAAATGTGGCAAAAATTTTGAAAATTTCGCATTTTTCACCTTTGAATTTTCATGCCCTTAAATCACAGAGATATGTTACACAAAATACTTAAGTAACATTTCCCACATGTCTACTTTACATCAGCACAATATTGGGACCAAATTTTTTTTTTGTTAGGGAGTAGTGATGAGCGAGTATACTTGGGTGGTCTCTGAGTATTTGTTAGTGTTCGGAGATTCAGTTTTCATTGCTGCAGCTGAATGATTTAGGCTGTAAAACGCGAAAGAAAGGCATACATTATGCATCCCATCATTTAGAATGCATTCCGCAATTTTTGTGTACATGATGCGTTTTTTTTCCGGGAAAAAAAACTCATTGCGGTAAAAAACGCAGCATGTTCATTAATTTTGCGGATTTCCCATTATATTATTGCATTGGGAACCTCCGGTAAAATCTGAAAAAAAAAAAACGCACAAAAACCACGAGAAAAACGAATGCACATTTCTTGCAGAAAATGTCCAGTTTTGCTCAGGAAATTTCTGCAAGAAATCCTGAACGTGTGCACATAGCCTTACAGCTACTACCCAGCCTGAGTACACGTGGGATTTGTCTGGTTGCTAAGGAATCCCCACATGTGTTCAAGCTGTCTATTAGCCGCAAATCATGCTGCTGAGGCGATGAAAACTTAATCTCCGAGCAGTTACAGATACTCGACCGGAAAACCCGAGCAACGAGTACACTCGCTCATCACTATTAGGGAGTTGTAAGGGTTAAAAGTTGACCAGCGATTTCTCATTTTTACAACACCATTTTATTTTTAGGGACCACATCACATTTGAAGTCACTTTGAGGGGTCTATATGATAGAAAATACCAAAAAATGACACCATTCTAAAAACTGCACCCCTCAAGGTGCTCAACACCACATTTAAGAAGTTTATTAACCCTTCAGGTGCTCCACAGGAATTTTTGGAATGTTTAAAAAAAATGAAATTTAACTTTTTTTTCACAAAAAAATTACTTCAGATCCAATTTGTTTTATTTTACCAAGGGTAACAGGAGTATTGGACCCCAAAAGTTGTCCAATTTGTCCTGAGTACGCCGATACCCCATATGTGGGGGTAAACCACTGTTTGGGTGCATGGTAGAGCTCGGAAGGGAAGGAGCGCCATTTGACTTTTCAATGTAAAATTGACTGGAATTGAGATAGGACGCCATGTCGCGTTTGGAGAGCCCCTGATCTGCCTAAATAGTGGAAAGTCTTAGTTACTCACCGATTAACGATGTTTTTCGGAGTCCATGACAGCACCACCGAGAGAGGGGATCTGCCCTTCAGGAACAGCAAACCTACAGATACATAAGGGCAGCACCTCTCCCACGCATCAGTTGGTTTACAGAGCACAAGAGGACCACCAAGGTTAACAGCACAATTTATATACAACGATACTACTGCTAACTATTCACCATGAGTGGACTATATATAAAAAAGGAAGAGGTGTACACCTAGAACTTAAGAAGACGGGAGGGTATGTACAGGTGCTGTCATGAACTCCGAAAAACACCGTTAACTGGTGAGTAACTAAGACTTTATCGGTCGTCCATGACAGCACCACAGAGAGAATTACAGAGAGTAAACTGATTAGGGAGGGACTACGGCTTGCAGCACCCTTACAACACCAAAAGAGAAGTCCGAGGAAGCACCCGTGTTTAATCTATAATGGTTATAGAATGTGTTTGGAGAAGACCAAGTAGCAGCCTTACATATTTGGTCGATTGACACCTCTAACCTCTCTACCCATGAGGTAGCCATAGCTCTAGTGGAATGCGCTCTCAGACCTTTAGGCGCCGGCTTGCCCTTTGAGACGTATGCTAGCGAAATAGCCTCCCTGATCCACCTAGCTAGCGTAGATTTTGATGCTCTATGACCTTTCCTACTATCCTGATAGGACACAAATAAGGCGTTATCTATCCTCCAAGGATCAGTCACTGCTAGATACTCTAGGATACATCTTCTTACGTATAAAGTGTGTAGTTTCCTTTCTTTATCATTAGTAGGATTAGGGAGGAAAGATGGAAGAACTATCTCCTGTGTTCTATGAATCTGGACACTACTTTAGGAAGATATGCTGGATCAGGGGAAAGTATCACTCTATCATCCCTAAGCTGCATGTAAGGGGAAGCTTGGATAACGCCTGGATGTCGCCTACCCTACGAGCTGACGTTAGGGCCACCAGGAAAGCTACTTTAAGAGACAGGTTTTTAATAGAGGCTGAAAAAATTGTCTCGAATGGGGCTTCTGTCATGGCCGAGAGGACTAAGTTTAAGTCTCACGGCATGACCCTATTCTTCACCTTTGGTCTAGACCGTTTTGTCGCCTTGATGAATCTGCTGATCCAGTAATTTTCAGAAATGTTGCAGCTAAAGAGGGCCCCTAAGGCAAACACCTGTACTTTAAGAGTATTTGGGGATAACCCCATATCCAACCCCTTTTGCAAGAACTCCAAAATCTGGTCTATTGGTGTTGATTGACCAGCTATTATCCACAAATTTTTGTGGTGATTATTTTTCTGCTCTTCAGCAGAGTGTTAATCATGCCCGGAGAGAAACCTCTATCTCTTAACAGCGACCGCTCAAAATCCACGCCGTCAGACGAAGGCCAACTGCCCGAGGATGGTAGACTGGGCCCTGGGATAGGAGATCTGGGATGTCTGAGGCATGAAAACCACGTCCTTCTGGGCCAGAAGGGGGCAATTACTATAACTCTGGCCTTGTCCTTCCTGATTTTCCTCACCACTAGAGGAAGTAGAGACAGGGGAGGAAAGGCATAAGCTAGCCTGAAGTTCCAGTCTGTGAGGAGGGCGTCTACCCACAGAGGATTTTCTCTGAGGTTCAGAGAGCAGAATTGTCTCACTTTCCTGTTTTCCTTTGTGGCGAAAAGATCTACCTCCGGTTGACCTCACCTTTCCACAATGAGTTTGAAGATGGAGTCGTTTAGGGACCATTCTCCCTGCCTCAAGGTGTTGCGGCTTAAGTAATCCGCCATAGTATTTTCTATTCCTCTTATACGAAGAGCTGTCAATGAGAGAAAGTGTTGTTCTGCTAGCTGGAACAGACGATCTGCCACGTTCATCAGGGATTTGGAACGGGTTCCGCCTTGATGATTGCTATATGCCACGATGAGCCGATTGTCGGAGAATATCAACACGTGGTGGCCCTGTAGATAGACAAGGAGTTTTTTTAACTGCCTGCTCCACCGCCATTAACTCCTTCAGGTTAGAGGACATTTCCGTCTGAAGCTGGTCCGAAAGTCCCTGGATTATAATTTCACCCATGTGAGCCCCCAACCAGAAGGGTTAACGTCTGTGGTGATTATACGGGTTACGTTATATTCCCAGGGGACCACAGTGGACAGGTTATTGCGGTCTAGCCACCATTTGAGGGATACAATAGTGTTTTGGGACAAGGTCAGCTGGCTTTCTAGGTGACCCCCCCCCAATTTTTTGCTGTAATAAAACCTCACCCTGAAGTATTCTTGTATGATACTGGGCCCATAGGACCGCTGGAATGCAGGACGAGAGAGAGCCTAACAGAGACATCGCTTTCCTAAGGGACATGGTGGTGTTTTTGGAGGCGTTAGGCACCTGAAGGTGCAGGTGATCTATTTTTTCGTGAGGTAAACGGCATTCCTGATCCTGGGAATCCAAGGTCAGGCCTAAAAATCGCTGTACTTTCATGGGCTGTAACCGGGACTTTTTGACATTTAGTAACCATCCCAGTTGCTCCGGGGCAGACATTACTTTTTGTAATTGCTCTAATCAGGGATCCGCTGTTTACCCATGACAAGGAGATCATCAAGGTAGGGGATTACCAGAATGTCAGACTCATGTAGGTGGGCCATGACCTCAGCCATGACCTTAGTAAATACCCGGAGGGCGACCGATACACCAAAAGGGAGGACCCTATAGTGGAAATGTCTGACCACCCCCTCTAAATGAACCGCTACCCTCAGGAATCATTGGTGGCCTGCATAAATGGGGATATGGTAATAGGCGTCCTTTAAATCCAAAACCACCATGAAGCAGTTTTTAAACAGTAATTTTATTGCGGTATTAACAGTCTCCATTTTAAACGGTTGTATGGTCAGAAAATTGTTAAGAGCCCTAAAGTTGATAATAGTTCTGAAGGAGCCGTCTGGTTTACGTTATTAGGAATAGAGGAGAGTAGAATTCTCTACCCATTTCTCCTTCCGGAACCTCTGATGGGACCTTCTTACTGAGCAGGTCGTGAATTTCCGTTTCCAGGGCCACCTGTTCTGCTGGAGAGGACCTGAGTGGGGGAACTCTGCAGAAATTATGAGGGATAGAGGAGAACTCTAACCATAGACCCGTAGCTATTATTCCCAAAATCAAATTGCTACTGGAAATTTTGGACCAGGCTGGGTAGAAGGCAGATAGCCTACCTCCCACCGGGGTGACTAGTCATTGGAGTGGCTTTTTGATCTCACGTGATGGTTCCCGACGTCCCCCACCTCCAAACATGAATCCAGTACCTTTTTTCTTTTTATTGTCCCATCTGCCTTGGTCCCTGGCCGGCCTTCTGTGAAAGAACCTTTTCCCTGTGAAAGGACGCCTAGAAGAAGTGGTCGGTAGACTGGGAAATTTCTTTTTCTCGTCTCCGGCCTTCTCCAGCAGTTTGTCTAGAACCGGACCGAACAGGTATTCTCCTTCATACGGAATAGAGCAAAGACGGGATCTGGCCTGAATGTTGCCGGTCCAACACTTCAGCCATAGGGCCCTGCGTGAAGCATTTGATAACCCTGCAGCCCTAGCTGCCATCCTTGAAGAATCTGCAGATGCGTCGGTGAGAAAAGCAGCGGCATTCTGGATTGTCGGCAGGGATTTTAACATGGATTCCCTAGAGGCTCCATCTTCTAGCTTAGATTTTAGTTGGTCCAGCCAGACCATCATCAATCTGGCTGCGCATGTCGCAGCTACTGCAGGTCTTAGAGCACCAGCCGACATCTCCCAAGTCCCTTTAAGAAACGAATCTGCCTTCTTATCAAGAGAATCTTTTAAAGAAGCCATGTCATTGAAGGGAATAGAGGATTTTTTAGAAGCCTTAGCTACCGCTGCGTCTAATTTTGGCGCCTTATCCCACGTGCTCACCAAGGGGTCGTCTAAGGGATATCTCCGTTTAAAGGCCGGTGGTAGGGAGCCCTTTTTTTTCTGGCTTTTTCCACTCTCTTTTGATAAGGTTCTGAACTTTGTCATTAAGTGGAAATGATTTACGCTTTCTCGGGTCTAGACCGCCAAACATTAGGTCTTGCGCCGAAAGTTCTGTTTTTTCGTCAGCCACCCCCATGGTGGATCTGACTGATTTAATCAGCCTGTCCATCTGGTCTAGCGGGAAGCAAAATCGATTAGCATCCTCCTCTGAAGAGGATGCAGAGGAGACGGAGGCTTCCGAACCACATTCATTCCTAGGGGCAGTAGACGAATCTGAATCTGAAACGCTAGGTTCCCTTCTCCTCTTGGAAGGCTCCACTTAGGACAAGGATTTTAGCGAATCTTTTACTTCTCTCCTGATGATTTCTCTAAGATTTGAAGTAAAATAGGGAGACTCTTCCGCCACCTATGGGAGCGGAAAGAATCCTATGTAATTTAACTAGTACTACCACTATAAAATGTACATATATATTTTCTTTTATTCCTACCGTCTGTCGCACACACGAATTACATAGTTTTTTTAGGGTAGGCGTCTTGCAAAGGGCAACCACATAGTGCACACTCCTTATTCTTTACTTTACCAGCGCATTTGTTTCCCCTAAGGAAAAAAAATAGGAAAAGACTGCATTAGGGCACGTTCACGAAGGTCTCTTACCCAGGCAGCAGCGGTATGTATCGGATTACTGGAGGAGCGAACCGGATCCTTCAGTCTAGATGAAGTCCTGCGACTGGGCTGATCACTGAGTCCGCGGGTCATCGGCTGGTGGTTTGCATGGGACCTCTCCGAGGTTCTGTCCTGCTCCTGCTCCAGCACACCGAAAGGAGCTTCTGGCTCATCCATTGCTGCAAATGGGCTCACAAGCAGCTCTGCAGTCTTCTGTGCTACTTTAAATAGGCCTTGCCCCGGATCTGGAGTGTTAGCAGGGGCATGGCCAGGGGTTCCGCCCCCTCCCCGTGCAGATCACCGCCAGTCCCCTCATAGCTCCCCACCGTCCTCCCCCACACCGCCGCCATCGCTGCACGTGGCAGCAGCATAGCGGCGTCTGCAGCAGAAGCCGGCGTCTGACTTCCGGTCCTGGCCCCGCCCCCTGCCACGTCACTTCCGGCGCCGGAAAGAGCGCACAGGGACCCCGCACACCACCACGCACCCTGGACAGGATGACCGACGGGACACAGGCGCTGCTGAGGCACCGGGAAACTGGACGGACCCGGGGGGGGGGGGGGGAAATACCTCCGTCGCTGGCACCCGGAGACGGACATCCTCCGGACTCTGCTCCACCTGCTCTGCTCACTGCCGTGGAGCTCTACCCGGACCCATGGTGGCGCTTCCAGGGACCCGCACTGACCGACGTAGGGGGCCCCCTCGCTACCTGAGTCGGACGGCCGGCCTGGGTATCCAGATGAAGTACAGATATCTGTATGGCATCCTGTCCTACAGGAACAGGAAACCAACTGATGCGTGGGAGAGGTGCCGCCCTTATGTATCTGTAGGTTTCCTGTTCCTGAAGGGCGGATCCCCTCTCTCTGTGGTGCTGTCACGGACGACCGATAAACCCCCCACAAATGACAACATTCTGGAAAGTTAACCCCCTAAGGAACTTATCTAGATGTGTGGTGAGCACTTTGAATCCCCAAGTGCTTCACAGAAGTTTATAATGTAGAGCCGTAAAAATAAAAAATCATATTTTTTTTTCACAAAAATGATATTTTGGTCCCCAATTTTGTATTTTCCCAAGGGTATCTGGAGAAATTGGACCCCAAAAGTTGTTGGGCAATTTGTCCTGAGTACACCGATACCCCATATGTGGGAGAAAACTACTGTTTGGGCACACGACGGGATTCGGAACGGAAGAAGTGACGTTTTGGAATGCAGACTTTGATGGAATGGTCTGCGGGCGTCACGTTGCTTTTGCAGAGCCCCTATGTACCTAAACAGTAGAAACCCCCCAAAAGTGACCCCATATTGGAAACTAGACCCCCTAAGGAACTTATCTAGATGTGTTGTGAGAACTTTGAACACCAAAGTGTTTCACTAAAGTTTATAACGCAGAGCCGTGAAAATAAAAAATCTTTTTTTCTTCACAAAAATGACTTTTTAGCCACCCAATTTTTATTTTCCCAAGGGTAACCCAAGGGTAACAGGAGAAATCGGACTGCAAAGTTGTTGTGCAATTTGTCCTGAGTACTCTGATACCCCATATGTGGGGGTATACCACTGTTTGGGTGCACGGCAAAGCTCGGAAGGAAGGAGCACGGTTTTACTTTTTCAACGCAAAATTGGATGGAATTTAGATCAGACGTTATGCCCCTGATGTGCCTAAACAGTGAAAACCCCCCAATTCTAACTCCAACCCTAACCCCAACACACCCCCTAACCTTAATCCCTACCCTAACCACACCCCTAACCCCACCACACCCCTTAACCCTACCCTAACCACACCCCTAAACCCAACACACCCCTAACCCCAACCCTAACCATAACCCTAACCACACCCCTAACCCGAACACACCCCTAACCCTAATCCCAACCCCAACACACCCCTAACCCCAACACACCCCTAACCCTAATCCCAACCCTAACCATATCCCTAACCACACCCCTAACCCTACACACCCCTAACCCAACCGTAAACGTAATCCAAACCCTAACCCCAGCTCTAGCCCCAACCCTAACCCTAACTTTAGCCCCAACCCTAACCCTAATGGGAGAATGGAAAGAAATACATTTTTTTATTTTATTATTTTTCCCTAACTAAGGGGGTGATAAAGGGGGGTTTGATTTACTATTTATAGCAGGTTTTTGCGTGGCAGCTGTCACACACTAAAAGACGCTTTTTATTGCAAAAAATAGTTTTTGCGTCATCACATTTTGAGAGCTATAATTTTTCCATATTTTGGTCATGTGAGGTCTTGTTTATTGCGGGACGAGTTGACGTTTTTACTGGTACTATTTTCGGGCACATGACATTTTTTGATCGCTTTTTATTCCGATTTTGTTAGGCAGAATGAACAAAAACCAGCAATTCATGAATTTCTTTTGAGGGGGAGGGGGATGCGTTTATACCGTTCCGCATTTGGTAAAATTGATAAAGCAGTTTTATTCTTCGGGTCAGTACGATTACAGCGATGCCTCATTTATATAATTTTTTTATGTTTTGGCGCTTTTATACAATAAAAACTATTAAAAAAATAATTATATTTGCATCGCTTTATTCTGAGGGCTATAAATTTTTTATTTTTTTGTTGATGATGCTGTATGGGGGGCTCAATTTTTTGCGGGACAAGATGATGTTTTCAGCGGTACCATTTTTATTTAGATCCGTCTTTTTGATCGCGTGTTATTCCACTTTTTGTTCAGTGGTATGATGTTAAAGCATTGTTTTCTGCCTCTTTTTTTTACGGTGTTCTCTAAAGGGGTTAACTAGGGGGACAGTTTTATAGGTTGGGTCGATACTAAATAAAACGCGGCGATACTAAATATGTGTAATTTTATGGTTTGTTTTTTACTTACATAAAGAAATGTATTTATTTGAACAATATTTATTTTTTTCTTTATTTAGGAATTTCTTTAAAAATATTTTTACACAGCGTAATTTTTTTTTACTTTGTTCCAGGATGGAACATTACTATATAAAGACAGATCGCTGATCTGACTCTTTGCAGAGAAACTGTGTCAGATCAGCGATCTGGAAGGCAGTGCAGGAGGCTTGCCGTCGCCTGCTTTAAGCAGGCACCGGGAAGCCACCTCCCTGCAGGACCTGGAAGGACCCCGCGGCCATCTTGGATCCGGGGGCCTGCAGGGAGGAGACCCTCGGAACAACGCAATCACATTGCGTTGTTTGAGGGTCTCAGGGAAGCATGCAGGGAGCACCCTCGCTGCGAGATGCTTCCCTATGCCACTGGAACACTGCGATCTTGTTTAATTGCAGTATTCCGGGGGTTAAAATGTCGGGAGCGGTCCAGGACCGCTCCTGGCACATAGTGCCGGATGTCAGCTGTGATAATCAGCTGACACCCGACCACGATCGGCCGCGCTCCCCCCGTGAGCACGGCTGACTGCATATGACATACTATCCAGTCAATGGTCATACGAGCCCAGGGCACCTCGACGGGATAGTACATCTAATATCAGAAAGGGGTTAAAGGGCGATTTCTAATTTTGAATGACACCATTAATTTAAACAATACAACAAACTGAAAACAGTTAATATAATTCAAATTGTGTTAAAATTGCGAAAAAAATTGAATTCCACCATTGATTTTGAGAGTTAATTGTGCTGAAGAAAATTAACCAACAACATTAATTTTCATGGCCAAACGATTACAACTTTTAAAGTTTTTTTTATATTTAAGAAATTTAAAACAAAATCTGAAAAATTGGGGAAAAAATAGGTCATGTTTCACTTTTCTGTGACTCTTAACTTATTTATTTTCTTTCGCTAGAGCTATAGGAACTGACATTAATTTATACCATTTTAGAGAATATTTAATGTTTTGATAGTTTTCTACCATTTTTTTCAGGAGTTGCAGCAAATTTTGTTTGCCATTTAGGGGACTTGAACCTACGGTCACCTGATGTAGAGAAAATGAAGGTCTACTAAAAAGCCCTTTTTTTTTTTTGTTTGGAACCCCCCCCCCCCTTCCATTTTAATCTGACACTTTAAAGCCTTACTTCATATGTATCAATTTTTTTGTATTTGTACCAATCAAATCACACAGTAAAATTCTGTGTAAGAATCCCTAAGAAACGTTCAATACATAATGGCGGCACCAGCCAGTGACTGAGCAGTCTGTGACTTCTCTTCATTTAGTGGTCACCACTCACCTGAATTGCTGTCTGCAGATATCTCAACTTTTAGCCACTCATCACTCCTCCCATATGTCCCTGCAGTATTAATAAAGGTCAGATCTTCAGCCTGAAACAAATATTGCAAAAGACACAGACAGATGGAAAAGTTGCATGAAATGATTTTGAAGAACAGAAAAAAGAAAAAATCATAAATTAACATGACAACCACAATGACAGCAGTAGATATCCCACAGCTGCAGGTCTCCTGAATAAATCCAACCTGTTGGCTCCTAACTCTAATCAGCAGTCTAATGCCTATGATCAGCTTTATCTGGTCACCTCCACCAAGTACAAAAACATACAATGAATAGCCAGATTATTAGGAGACACCCATTTAGTAGCACTTTGGACCTCTTTTGGCTTTCAGAATTCCAGAAATTTGTTAGGTCATAAGTTCCAGTAAATGTTTATCGTTCAGCAGGGGACAGGAAAGAACCTGTACACACCTGATTTCTGTTTGGAAGTGAAGGTCAGTCTTTTGATATTTCCATACATACAGATGCTTCTCACAAAATTAGAATATCATCAAAAAGTTAATTTTAGTTCTTCAATACAAAAAGTGAAACTCATTTTATATAGAGTTATTACAAACAGAGTGATTTCAAGTGTTTATTTCTGTTAATGTTGATGATTATGGCTTAGGCTACAAATAGTGAAAAAACTGATAGAGAGAGAGAGAGAGAGATGAAAACGGATGAAACGTCTGGCCATGAGGCGCAATCCGGCACGAATACAACTCTATGAGAAAAAAACGGATCCGGCGAAAAAAAAAAAACGATCTTTTTTTTTTCAAAAATTGCCAGATTGTGCCTGAAACAAAAAGCCTGATGTGTGAAAGTAAATTAGAGTAATTAACAAAAAACACCTTCAAAGGCTTCCTAAGTGTTTAAAAAGTTACCTGCTCTGTGTTTTGGAGAAGTTCCCGGTTTTGGTATGAAAACACTGATCAAAAATACTGATGTGTGAATAAAGTCTTAGACTGTTTCAGTAGGCTCCACAATCATGGGGAAGACTGCTGACTTGACAGATGTCCAGAAGGCAGTCATTGACACACTCCTCTAGGAGGGCAAGCCTCAAAAGGTCATTGCTAAAGAAGCTGACTGTTCACAGAGTACTGTATCCAAGCATATTAACCCCTATCCAATGTTGGGCGTAATAATACGCCAACGTCGGAATCCCTCCCTTTCGTGTGGGCTCCGGCGCTGTGCCCACATCTTTCCTGGCACAAGTCATCTGTTTTAAATCGCAAATGACCCGCGGCTTTTAACCAATCTCTGACAGCAGCATTTAACTCAATTTTACCGGAAATGTGCCTGAAATCCCGCCAGTCGGTAACAACGTCACGTGATCGCGGGTAACCGATGGGTTAGCATGACAACCAGAGGTCTCCAGCAGACCTCTATGGTTGTTATAGATTGCTATGAGAGCTTCCCGGTAGTCGGTGCTCATAGCAAGTGAGCATTTCTGCTACACACAGGCGATCTGATCATCGCCTGTGTGTAGCAGAGCCGATCAGACAACTGCAGATTCTAGTCTCCCACAGAGACTATTGAAGCATGCAAAAAGAAAAAAAATGTTTTAAATATTAAATTTAAAAGATATAAAAGTTCAAATCACACTCCTTTCGCCCCATTCAAAATAAGAAAATAAAAAAAAAATCCTGGATTACTTACCGGTAATGCTCTTTTATAGAGCCCACGACAGCACCCACTAGAGAGAGGGGATCCACCCCTAGGAACAGGAAACCTACAGAGAGATAAAAGGGGCGGTCCCCCCTTGCTCCTCAGTTGTATTACAGAGAATAGGAGGAACTGTGTTGTGAATTCTGTGGCAGAGCTCCCTCCTGTGGTCACAAGTGGTACTTCGGCTGGTTCTCTCTGTGAGCTTCCGTTGGTGGAGGAAAGTGGTACTGCGGCTTCTGAGTTTCCTTCCTCAGGTGATGTGGTGAAGTCGTTAGGTGCTGCTCTATTTAACTCCACCTAGTGCTTTGATCCTGGCCTCCAGTCAATGTTCTAGTGTTGGACCTGTTTCCTCCTGGATCGTTCCTGTGGCCTGCTGCTCTGCATAGCTAGGTTCCTCTTTGCTATTTGTTTGCTGTTTTTTTCTGTCCAGCTTGTCAGTTTGTTTTTTTTCTGCTTGCTGGAAGCTCTGGGACGCAGAGGGTGTACTTCCGTGCCGTTAGTTCGGTACGGAGGGTCTTTTTGCCCCCTTTGCATGGTTTTTGTAGGGTTTTGTGTTGACCGCAAGGTTACCTTTCCTGTCCTCGCTCTGTTCAGAAGGTTGGGCCTCACTTTGCTAAATCTATTTAATCTCTACGTTTGTCTTTTCGTCTTGACTCACAGTCATTGTGTGTGGGGGCTGCCTTTTCCTTTGGGGTATTTCTCTGAGGCAAGGTAAGCTTGTTTTCTGTCTTCAGGCTGGCTAGTTTCTCAGGCCGTGCCGAGTTGCATAGGGAGCGTTAGGCGCAATCCACGGCTGCCTTTAGTGTGGTTTGAGAGGATTAGGGATTGCGGTCAACAGAGTTCCCACGTCTCAGAGCTCGTTCTTGTTTTTTGGGTTATTGCCAGGTTACTGTATGTGCGCTGACCTCTATGTCCATTGTGGTACTGAATTACCTTTCATAACAGTACTGGACGCCCAAAGTACTAATGATTCCCAATAGAGGGAAAAAAGAAGTTCTGAGACCATTTTTTTTTCTTTGCACTGTGTTTTGCCTTTTTTTTCCCCTAGACATTTGGGTGGTTCAGGACACAGGTGTAGCAATGGACATTAAAGGTCTGTCTTCATGTGTGGATCAGCTCACGGCAAGAGTACAAACTATTCAAGACTTTGTGGTTCAGAATTCTATGTTAGAACCGAGAATTCCTATTCCTGATTTGTTTTTTGGAGATAGAACTAAATTTCTGAGTTTCAAAAATAATTGTAAACTATTTCTGGCTTTGAAACCTTGCTCCTCTGGTGACCCAGTTCAACAAGTTAGGATCGTTATTTCTTTTTTGCGTGGCGACCATCAGGACTGGGCATTTTCTCTTGCGTCAGGAGATCCTGCATTAAGTAATATCGATGCATTTTTCCTGGCGCTCGGATTGCTGTACGATGAGCCTAATTCTGTGGATCAGGCAGAGAAGAATTTGCTGGCTCTGTGTCAGGGTCAGGATGAAATAGAGGTATATTGTCAGAAATTTAGAAAGTGGTCCGTACTCACTCAGTGGAATGAAGGTGCGCTCGCAGCTATTTTCAGAAAAGGTCTCTCTGAAGCCCTTAAGGATGTCATGGTGGGATTTCCTATGCCTGCTGGTCTGAATGAGTCTATTTCTTTGGCCATTCAGATCGGTCGACGCTTGAGCGAGCGTAAATCTGTGCACCATTTGGCGGTATTACCTGAGCTTAAACCTGAGCCTATGCAGTGCGATAGGACTTTGACCAGAGTTGAACGGCAAGAACACAGACGTCTGAATGGGCTGTGTTTCTACTTTGGTGATTCCACTCATGCTATCTCTGATTGTCCTAAGCGCACTAAGCGGTTCGCTAGGTCTGACACCATTGGTACGGTACAGTCAAAATTTCTTCTGTCTGTTACCTTGATCTGCTCTTTGTCATCGTATTCTGTCATGGCATTTGTGGACTCAGGCGCTGCTCTGAATTTGATGGACTTGGAGTATGCTAGGCGTTGTGGGTTTTTCTTGGAGCCCTTGCAGTGTCCTATTCCATTGAGAGGAATTGATGCTACGCCTTTGGCCAAGAATAAGCCTCAGTACTGGACCCAGCTGACCATGTGCATGGCTCCTGCACATCAGGAGGTTATTCGCTTTCTGGTGTTGCATAATCTGCATGATGTGGTCGTGTTGGGGTTGCCATGGCTACAAGTCCATAATCCAGTATTAGATTGGAAATCCATGTCTGTGTCCAGCTGGGGTTGTCAAGGGGTACATGGTGATGTCCCATTTCTGACTATTTCGTCATCCACCCCTTCTGAGGTTCCTGAGTTCTTGTCTGATTACCGGGATTTATTTGATGAGCCCAAGTCCGATACCCTACCTCCGCATAGGGATTGTGATTGTGCTATCGATTTGATTCCTGGTAGTAAGTTCCCAAAAGGTCGACTGTTTAATTTATCTGTGCCTGAGCACGCCGCTATGCGGAGTTATGTGAAGGAGTCTTTGGAGAAGGGGCATATTCGCCCGTCATCGTCACCATTAGGAGCAGGATTCTTTTTTGTAGCCAAGAAGGATGGTTCGCTGAGACCTTGTATAGATTACCGCCTTCTAAATAAGATCACGGTTAAATTTCAGTACCCCTTGCCATTGTTATCTGATTTGTTTGCTCGGATTAAGGGGGCTAGTTGGTTCACCAAGATAGATCTTCGTGGTGCGTATAATCTTGTGCGTATTAAGCGAGGCAATGAGTGGAAAACTGCATTTAATACGCCCGAGGGCCATTTTGAGTATCTAGTAATGCCATTCGGACTTGCCAATGCTCCATCAGTGTTTCAGTCCTTTATGCATGACATCTTCCGAGAGTACCTGGATAAATTCCTGATTGTGTACTTAGATGACATTTTGATCTTCTCGGATGATTGGGAGTCTCATGTGAAGCAGGTCAGAACGATGTTTCAGGTCCTGCGTGCTAATTCTTTGTTTGTGAAGGGATCAAAGTGTCTCTTTGGTGTTCAGAAGGTTTCATTTTTGGGGTTCATCTTTTCCCCTTCTACTATCGAGATGGACCCTGTTAAGGTCCAAGCCATCCATGATTGGACTCAGCTGACATCTCTGAAAAGTCTGCAAAAGTTCCTGGGCTTTGCTAATTTTTATCGTCGCTTCATCTGCAATTTTTCTAGTATTGCTAAACCATTGACCGATTTGACCAAGAAGGGTGCTGATTTGGTCAATTGGTCTTCTGCTGCGGTGGAAGCTTTTCAAGAGTTGAAGCGTCGTTTTTCTTCTGCCCCTGTGTTGTGTCAACCAGATGTTTTGCTTCCGTTCCAGGTCGAGGTTGATGCTTCTGAGATTGGAGCAGGGGCTGTTTTGTCGCAGAGAAGTTCTGATTGCTCGGTGATGAAACCATGGGCCTTCTTTTCAAGGAAGTTTTCGCCTGCTGAGCGAAATTATGATGTGGGCAATCGAGAGTTGCTGGCCATGAAGTGGGCATTCGAGGAGTGGCGTCATTGGCTTGAAGGAGCTAAGCATCGCGTGGTGGTCTTGACTGATCACAAGAATTTAACTTATCTCGAGTCTGCCAAACGGTTGAATCCTAGACAAGCTCGTTGGTCGTTGTTTTTTGCCCGTTTTGACTTTGTGATTTCATACCTTCCGGGCTCTAAAAATGTGAAGGCGGATGCTCTGTCTAGGAGTTTTGTGCCCGACTCTCCGGGTGTATCTGAGCCGGCGGCTATCCTCAAAGAGGGAGTAATTGTGTCTGCCATCTCCCCTGATTTGCGGCGGGTGCTGCAAAAATTTCAGGCTAATAAACCTGATCGTTGCCCAGCGGAGAAACTGTTTGTCCCTGATAGGTGGACGAATAAAGTTATCTCTGAGGTTCATTGTTCGGTGTTGGCTGGCCATCCTGGAATCTTTGGTACCAGAGAGTTAGTGGCTAGATCCTTTTGGTGGCCATCTCTGTCGCGGGATGTGCGTACTTTTGTGCAGTCCTGTGGGATTTGTGCTCGGGCTAAGCCCTGCTGTTCTCGTGCCAGTGGGTTGCTTTTGCCCTTGCCGGTCCCGAAGAGGCCTTGGACACATATCTCTATGGATTTTATTTCAGATCTTCCCGTCTCTCAAAAGATGTCAGTCATTTGGGTGGTCTGTGATCGCTTCTCTAAGATGGTCCATTTGGTACCCTTGTCTAAATTGCCTTCCTCCTCTGATTTGGTGCCATTGTTTTTCCAGCATGTGGTTCGTTTACATGGCATTCCAGAGAATATCGTTTCTGACAGAGGTTCCCAGTTTGTTTCGAGGTTTTGGCGAGCCTTTTGTGGTAGGATGGGCATTGACTTGTCTTTTTCCTCGGCTTTCCATCCTCAGACTAATGGCCAGACCGAACGAACCAATCAGACCTTGGAAACATATCTGAGATGCTTTGTTTCTGCTGATCAGGATGACTGGGTGTCCTTTTTGCCTTTGGCTGAGTTCGCCCTTAATAATCGGGCCAGCTCGGCTACCTTGGTTTCACCGTTTTTCTGCAACTCTGGGTTCCATCCTCGTTTCTCTTCAGGGCAGGTTGAGTCTTCGGACTGTCCTGGTGTGGATACTGTGGTGGACAGGTTGCAGCAGATTTGGACTCATGTAGTGGACAATTTGACTTTGTCCCAGGAGAAGGCTCAACGTTTCGCTAATCGCAGACGCTGTGTGGGTCCCCGACTTCGGGTTGGGGACTTGGTTTGGTTATCTTCTCGTCATATTCCTATGAAGGTTTCCTCTCCTAAGTTTAAACCTCGTTTTATTGGTCCGTATAGGATTTCTGAGGTTCTTAATCCTGTGTCTTTTCGTCTGACCCTTCCAGATTCTTTTTCCATACATAACGTATTCCATAGGTCATTGTTGCGGAGATACGTGGCACCTATGGTTCCATCTGTTGATCCTCCTGCCCCGGTTTTGGTGGAGGGGGAGTTGGAGTATATTGTGGAGAAGATTTTGGATTCTCGTGTTTCAAGGCGGAAACTCCAGTATCTGGTTAAGTGGAAGGGTTATGCTCAGGAAGATAATTCCTGGGTCTTTGTCTCTAGTGTTGGACCTGTTTCCTCCTGGATCGTTCCTGTGGCCTGCTGCTCTGCATAGCTAAGTTCCTCTTTGCTATTTGTTTGCTGTTTTTTTCTGTCCAGCTTGTCAGTTTGTTTTTTCTGCTTGCTGGAAGCTCTGGGACGCAGAGGGTGTACCTCCGTGCCGTTAGTTCGGTGCGGAGGGTCTTTTTGCCCCCTTTGCGTGGTTTTTGTAGGGTTTTGTGTTGACCGCAAGGTTACCTTTCCTGTCCTCGCTCTGTTCAGAAGGTTGGGCCTCACTTTGCTAAATCTATTTAATCTCTACGTTTGTCTTTTCGTCTTGACTCACAGTCATTGTGTGTGGGGGCTGCCTTTTCCTTTGGGGTATTTCTCTGAGGCAAGGTAGGCTTGTTTTCTGTCTTCAGGCTGGCTAGTTTCTCAGGCCGTGCCGAGTTGCATAGGGAGCGTTAGGCGCAATCCACGGCTGCCTTTAGTGTGGTTTGAGAGGATTAGGGATTGCGGTCAACAGAGTTCCCACGTCTCAGAGCTCGTTCTTGTTTTTTGGGTTATTGCCAGGTCACTGTATGTGCGCTGACCTATGTCCATTGTGGTACTGAATTACCTTTCATAACAGAACTGCCACCAGGCTTTAGTTAATAGGCTCAGTTATATGTACTTATTTACAAACTTATACTATATCGTCCTATTACCACCTCACCACCACGGCACCTCGTGCCACTATAAAAAGGGAGGGTTGTGAGTGGGTGCTGTCGTGGGCTCTATAAAAGAGCATTACCGGTAAGTAATCCGGTATTTTCTATTTGCGACGACAGCACCCACTAGAGCGATTTACAGAGACTATCATTTGGGTGGGTTCACCGTGTCAAGGACCGATATTCCAAAGGTTAGATCAGAGAAGGAAGACAGGTCCAATCTATAGTGCTTATAAAAAGTACTAGGTGAAGACCAGGTTACGGCCTTACATATAAGCTCTATTGGCACATCTGCCTTCTCCGCCCAGGAAGTCGACAAAGCCCTTGTAGAGTGTGCTCCCACATGTAGTGGTGGATCTCTTCCTTTAGCTTTATATGCCAGAATGATGGCATCTATGATCCAGCATGATAACGTATTCTTTGTGATTTTGGAGCCTTTGTTCTTACCCTGGAAAGACACAAAGAGTCCTACTCTTTCTTCAGTCCCTATTCCTTTCTAAGTAGGCTAGAATAGTCCTCTTAACATCTAGGGTATGAAGTTTCTCCTCCTCTGGAGTTGAGTGATCTCCATAAAAAGTAGGCAGGAAGATCTCTTGGGATCTATGAAACTTAGTAGCAACTTTAGGAAGATAGGACGGGTCCGTCTTTAAAATTATTCTGTCAGATGTTACTGATAAAAACGGAGGGTCTATTGACAAGGCTTGGAGATCGCTCACTCTCCTAGCCGATACCAATGCTACTAGTAATACTGTCTTTAATGAGATATTTTTTAATGAGGCTGTATGAAGAGGCTCGAAAGGGCTCTCTGTTAATGCGTCCAGGACCAAACTTAGATCCCATTGTGGGACCTGTGGTATATGGATTAGTTTTGACCGTTCACATGCAGATATAAAACGGGATATCCACCTATCGCCTGCAATATCATAATTGAAGAGAGCTCCTAGAGCTGAAATTTGAACTTTTAGAGTACTTACAGAGAGACCTAACTCAAGTCCCTTCTGCAGAAACTCTAATGATGGAAATATGGGTATTTCAGAAGAAAATTGTACTGTGTGGAACTCGAGAAATTTTCTCCAGACTCTGACAAATTTTTGTAGTAGATGGTTTCTACTTTTCATGAGGGTATCTATCAACCCTTTAGAGAATCTTCTAAGATTTAATAACTGCCTCTCAAATTCCAGACTGTCAAGTTCATGCCCTTTACCGGAGGGTGGAAAATGGCCCTTGAGACAGCAGGTCCTTGGTCTGAGAAAGAATCCAAGGGTGTGTAATCGACATTGCCCTGAGCCATGAAAACCATGGCCTCTTGGGCCAAAATGGAGCTATCAACAGCACTCTTGCCCCTTCTTCCCTTATTTTTCTGATAACTATGGGTAGAAGATTCCATGGGGGAAAGGCATAAGCCAGACTGAATGTCCATGGAACATGTACGGCATCGAATATGTTCGGATTGTCCTGTCTGCACAACGAGGCGAATGTTCTGATCTGTCGGTTGGATCTTGTTATAAATAAGTAAAAAGAGACATGAATGGCACTGAGAAAAACCGCTCTTAGTACTCACTGATAAAGGATGAATGAGCTCTGAATCACGGACACATTCCAGAAACCTTCACCTTGCTGGAGGTGCTTGCTATGAAGAAGGTGCATACAGGGTCCAATAAAACAAGAAAAAAGCAGCAACACTCCACTTCTTGGTGAAAAAACAACCTTAGTCCTTTATTGCATAATAAAGATCATGGACAAGGTATTACGGGTAAAACAAATGTCTGGACCCGTAGAAGCGCATATTGCGTGAAACGGCCGTCGTCCTGCTTCATTTGCCTGCATAACCTGCACTTGTTTTACCCGTAATACCTTGTCCATGATCTTTATTATGCAATAAAGGACTAAGGTTGTTTTTTCACCAAGAAGTGGAGTATTGCTGCTTTTTTCTTGTTTTATTGGACCTTGTTATAAATAAGTCTATCTGAGGCACCCCCCATCGAGCAGTTATCAGTCAGAAGATTCTTCTGTTGAGCATCCATTTTCCTTGATGAAGGGTGTGGCGGCTGAGAAAATCGGCACAAAAATTGTCTATACCCCTGATGTGTACTGCCGATAGGGACAAAAATTGATTTTGAACTAAATTCATGATGTCTGATGTAACGTTCATGAGAGAGTCCGACTGGGTATCTTCTTGATGGTTTAGGTAGGCAACCGTGGTGGTGATGTCGGAAAGGACCCTTGTATGGGAGCCTCACAGCTGAGGAAGAAAGTGGAGTATGGAATAATATATTGATCTTAATTTTTTTACATTAGAAGGATTGCAAGATTCTGTTCTGGACCAAAGACCCTGAACTATCTGCTCCTGAAAATGTGCGCCCCAGCCCTCTGGACTAGCGTCTGTGGTCACTATGTTTGAAGGAGTTATTACCCAAAGAACTCCCCTTGAGAGATTTTCCCGGTCCAACCACCATGTAAGGGAGTGTTAAATATTAATTATTATCGTAATTGAATTATTCTTATTCTGTACTGAGCACATTGCTTCTTGCTGACATTACAAAAGCTATATATATATATATATATATACAGTGGGGCAAAAAAGTATTTAGTCAGTCAGCAATAGTGCAAGTTCCACCACTTAAAAAGATGAGAGGCGTCTGTAATTTACATCATAGGTAGACCTCAACTATGGGAGACAAACTGAGAAAAAAAAATCCAGAAAATCACATTGTCTGTTTTTTTAAAAAAAAATTTGCATTTTATGGTGGAAAATAAGTATTTGGTCAGAAACAAACAATCAAGATTTCTGGCTCTCACAGACCTGTAACTTCTTCTTTAAGAGTCTCCTCTTTCCTCCACTCATTACCTGTAGTAATGGCACCTGTTTAAACTTGTTATCAGTATAAAAAGACACCTGTGCACACCCTCAAACAGTCTGACTCCAAACTCCACTATGGTGAAGACCAAAGAGCTGTCAAAGGACACCAGAAACAAAATTGTAGCCCTGCACCAGGCTGGGAAGACTGAATCTGCAATAGCCAACCAGCTTGGAGTGAAGAAATCAACAGTGGGAGCAATAATTAGAAAATGGAAGACATACAAGACCACTGATAATCTCCCTCGATCTGGGGCTCCACACAAAATCCCACCCCGTGGGGTCAGAATGATCTCCAAGAACGGTGAGCAAAAATCCCAGAACCATGCGGGGGGACCTAGTGAATGAACTGCAGAGAGCTGGGACCAATGTAACAAGGCCTACCATAAGTAACACACTATGCCACCATGGACTCAGATCCTGCAGTGCCAGACGTGTCCCACTGCTTAAGCCAGTACATGTCTGGGCCCATCTGAAGTTTGCTAGAGAGCATTTGGATGATCCAGAGGAGTTTTGGGAGAATGTCCTATGGTCTGATGAAACCAAACTGGAACTGTTTGGTAGAAACACAACTTGTCGTGTTTGGAGGAAAAAGAATACTGAGTTGCATCCATCAAACACCATACCTACTGTAAAGGATGGTGGTGGAAACATCATGCTTTGGGGCTGTTTCTCTGCAAAGGGGCCAGGACGACTGATCCGGGTACATGAAAGAATGAATGGGGCCATGTATCGTGAGATTTTGAGTGCAAACCTCCTTCCATCAGCAAGGGCATTGAAGATGAAACGTGGCTGGGTCTTTCAACATGACAATGATCCAAAGCACACCGCCAGGGCAATGAAGGAGTGGCTTCGTAAGAAGCATTTCAAGGTCCTGGAGTGGCCTAGCCAGTCTCCAGATCTCAACCCTATAGAAAACCTTTGGAGGGAGTTGAAAGTCCGTGTTGCCAAGCGAATAGCCAAAAACATCACTGCTCTAGAGGAGATCTGCATGGAGGAATGGGCCAACATACCAACAACAGTGTATGGCAACCTTGTGAAGACTTACAGAAAACGTTTGACCTCTGTCATTGCCAACAAAGGATATATTACAAAGTATTGAGATGAAATTTTGTTTCTGACCAAATACTTATTTTCCACCATAATATGCAAAAAAAAATTATAAAAAAACAGACAATGTGATTTTCTGGATTTTTTTTTCTCAGTTTGTCTCCCATAGTTGAGGTCTACATATGATGTAAATTACAGACGCCTCTCATCTTTTTAAGTGGTGGAACTTGCACTATTGCTGACTGACTAAATACTTTTTTGCCCCACTGTATATATATATATAGCTCAGAGTATAAGTCAATGCCACATACAGGGGACACGTGGTCTGTGGGACATATACATAACGTCTCTTAGGAGGGTGGGGGCTTTTTGTCACGTGGGGGCTTTTTGTCACGTGGGGGCTGCCACCTCCTGCCTTCACCATCATTCTCCATGGACATGAGACAAGACACAAGGAAGGAATAGCCGGTAGCCATGCCATGATGACTTCAGAGTTCACACAGACAGACGGTTTTACCATTCAGGACTTTGGGAAAGATGAGTAACAAGACAAGCGCTGATATTTACACATGGACAATCTGTTCGTAACTATTTCATCTATTTTTATGTTTTGCTGCAATTTGGTTTTCCTGTGGACAATTCAATAAACCACTATATTTTTCATGAGAATATCATGACATTTTTCTTTAAGAGTAAGCACCTGGTGAATAGTCCTGATTAAATAAATGTGCAAAATAAACATATTTTAACAGGGAGCGAACCACATCTAATGTTAGAAATACTGTCTGATCTAAATGTCCCCGTTTTTTAATGTCCAATACTAAACTCTGCAGTTGTCTAGTATGAAACCGTGCCCATTGAACCGCAGGAATACATGAAGTTAATGAACCTAGCAAGGACATGGCACTTCGTAATGACATACTACGCTTCTCAATCGCTAGGTTCACTTTATTAATTATGGAGGTCTTCTATCCTCAGGAAGCAAACATTCCTGGCTCAATGAGTCTAGAAGAAGTCCAAGAAACTTTTGATATGTTACCGGCTGGAGCATGGATTTTTCCCAATTGATAATCCAGCCAAGTCTTTGCAGAGAAACCACAACTTCCTCCAACCTCTGTTCTCACTGAAGGGGGGCTCTACCTACTATCAGTAGGTCGTCTAGGTACGGAATAACCAGTGTATCTTTTACCCGTAGATAGGACATCACCTCTAATAATAGCTTGGTAAAAACTCTCGGGGCCATAGACAACCCAAAGGGCATTGCTCTAAACTGCAGATGACAAATCTGGCCATTCATTATTACCGCCACCCTGAGAAATTGCTGGTGTGATTGGTGTATAGGAAGATGATAATAAGCATCTTTAAGATCCAAGACTACCATATAGCAGCCCGGAAACAGATTTTTTTATAGCTGAACAAATGGACTCCATCTTAAATGTCTTGGATCTTAAAAAGGTGTTCAATCTTTTTAAATTTATTATAGTTCTGAAGGATCCATCAGGCTTGGTAATCAAAAATAAGGGGGAGTAAAATCCTTTCCCTATTTGAGAGAGACTTAATTTCAAGCTCAATCGCGTCCTGCTGTGGTTTAGATTTTAAGGAAGTCAGAAGGAAAGAATCCGGAGGTGTCCGGATAAGGTCCAAGGTCAGGCCTGAAGATACTAGATCTATGGCCCAAGAATTAGTTGTTATTTCTTTCCATTGATTAGTAAATTTTAACAATCTACCTCCTACTGGTAGAATAGGATTAACGGGATCTATCGCCCGATTTGAAGGGACGTTTATTGAATAGGTTCCCTTTTTGTCTGAACTCCTTGTTATTCTAGCGGTTCTTAAAGTCTTTTTTCTTACCAAATGGTGGCTTTCTGAACGCCCTTCTGTAAGAAGGAATAAAGGGATTAGGAAACCCTTTTATCCTCTCACCTGCTTTGGTCAGTATATCATCCAGAACAGTCCCGAAAAGGTACTCACCCTGACAGGGTATGGCACACAGCTTAGATCTAGACTGGGCATCCCCCTTCTAATTCTTTAATCACAACGCTCGCTGAGCGAGTTAGATTAGCTGTTCTGGCTGCTAAGCGGAGAGAGTCTATTGAGGCATCTGATAAAAAGGCCGCAGCACCCTTAATCAAGGGAATAGAGGTACGCAATTTTTCTCTAGACATACCATTCTTAATGTTCTGATCCAGCTGGTCTAACCAAACCAGCATAGACCTGCCAGTGCACGTGGCCAAAATCGCCGGCTTAAATGCGGTGATACAAGCTTCCCATGACCTCTTTAGAAGCGCGTCTGATTTCCTGTCCATTGGATCAGATAGAGAACCTGCATCCTCTACAGGCAAAGAGGAGCAACGAGAAGTGGATGCAACTGCCGCATCTACTTTAGGCACCTTAGCCCAGGTGGCCAAGTCATCATCGTCAAAGAGGTAATGCCTTTTACAAGATACGGGTACAAACCCCTTCTGTCCCTGCTTATTCCATTCCTTTTTAACAAGGTCCTTAATGGTCTGAATTACAGGAAACACATGACCCTTTCGCTGAGAGAGACCTGCAAACATAACCTCTTGCGGCGATTGAGGTTCCTTGGATTCTGATATTCCCATTGTGTTTCTTACAGATCCAACCAAATTATTTATACCATAAGTAGGAAAACACACATATTCCTCCTCCTCTGAGGAACCCAAAGCCTGAGAGACATCAGAATCAATTTCCCCACTTTCTGCAGACGTGTCTGCTCTAGGTGAGGGTGCTCTTTTGCTTCTCCTCTCAATATTCATAGAAGGGCCACCACTTAAGGACTGAAACTCCTCACGGATCATAAGACGAATATCATCCATCTTGACCGATCCCTCCTGTTGCAAGGTATTACTTATACAAATCTGACAATCTCTTTGCATAGGAGTCATGCAGGGGTTCAGCACATAACGCACACTGCCTATGTTTAGTTTTCCCAGTCTTTTTTGCCTATAAGGAATAATAGCAGAAGAGACTACCATAAGCTTCAATGAAGCTGTCTTTAAACTCACCCGGAATTATGATCATATACCGACTGTAGGGTTGTTTGGCTGGCCTGGGGTGTAGAACGGGTTGATCCTCTGTTCTTCCCGGATTTCTCAGTGGAATCACTCACTTCGAGTGTCCACTACCTTTCCTCCTGGCATCACCAATAGGTAATAACTCCTCCAGTGGGCGCTCAGCAATATCCTCTTGAGACAACATGTTTGCGCACACTCCCGCCTGCCGACATGCTTTATATAGTGTATGCAACCGTCATCAAACACACCCTTTCCTGCATTTTTTTTTACCTTTCCACAGGGAAAAAACCTTTCCACAGGGAAACATGGCGTCCACACAGGAAATGCAATTCTAACCCCGCGCCCCCGGAAGTTCATCCAACCACTTTCGGGACGCCAATGCTACCGCGCATGCACGCGCATCTCTGTGGAGTGGCTGAAAGACACCGCTACTGAGGGGTAAGCGCTGCACCTGCAGCCACACTGCATCCACCGCACACATCCCGGCTCCTTCCACCGAGACGTGGCTGGCAGGTATCGGTACTGAGGGGGTAAGCGCTGCACCTGCAGCCATACTGCGACCATCGCGCACATGCATGCACTTACCGGCCTTGTGCATCTGCTCAGCAGGGAGACTGTTGAAAAAACCTCCAGGCATCGCCATAGTGTAATCACATGAGGCGGGAGCCAGCAGGATCATTCCCCCGACTCTGTTACCCGCTCTGGAGCCCCTGCCGCTCAGCAGAGTCGTACAGGCGGCAGTCCAGATGGGTGTTCCTCTTCATTAGCAATCTTCAGAGAGTCTTCTCTGTGGGTTCCCATCTAGAAACAGGAAACCAACTGAGGAGCGAGAGGGGGCCGCCCCTTTTATCTCTCTGTAGGTTTCCTGTTCCTAGGGGCGGATCCCCTCTCTTTAGTGGGTGCTGTCGCGGCGAATAGAAAAAATCAAATATACACATATTTGGTATCATCGAGTTCAGAATCGCTCGATCTATCGATATAAAGAAAGAATTAACCTGATTGCTAAACGGCATAACAAGAAAAAAAAATTCAAAACATCATAATTACCATATTTTGCGGTTCATAAGGCGCACCCCAAGTTTAAGAAAAATAGGGAAAATTTTTTTTTTTTAATAAAACGGTGGTGCTTCTTACAATCCATGCTCCTTATTGCTTACCAAAGGTGGTGGCTGCGGTGAAGCAGGGTCCCAGGGTCGCTGCTGATGGAGGCAGGAGTGGGGGATGCTGCGGACCCCAGACTGGGAGAAAGGGGTGTTCGGATATACGACGCTACAGGTGTTCGGTGGTTCGACTTTTTGTGAAAGCCCAGAGACCCTGCACTTCCATGGTTTATTATGCGGTGGACTCCGGGAACATGGCTATCGGGGGCGGCGCATGCGCAGATGGAGATCTCGGCATCAAGATCTCGGGAGATAAGATCTCAGCGCCAAGATCTCCATCTGCATATGCGCCGCCCACGGCAGCCATTTTACCGAAGTTCACCACATAGTACACTGCATGCAGAATTATTAGGCAAGTTGTATTTTAGAGGATTATTTTTATTCTTGATCAACAACTATGTTCTCAATCAACCCAAAAGACTCAAATATCAAAGCTTAATATTTTTGGAAGTTGGAGTGTTTTTTTTTTTAGATTTGGCTATCTTAACAGGATATCTGTTTGTGCAGGTAACTATTACTGTGCAGAATTATTAGGCAACTTAATAAAACCCAAATACAGTGGGGCAAAAAAGTATTTAGTCAGTCAGCAATAGTGCAAGTTCCACCACTTAAAAAGATGAGAGGCGTCTGTAATTTACATCATAGGTAGACCTCAACTATGGGAGACAAACTGAGAAAAAAAAATCCAGAAAATCACATTGTCTGTTTTTTTAACATTTTAAATGCTTATTATGGTGGGAAATAAGTATTTGGTCAGAAACAAAATTTCATCTCAATACTTTGTAATATATCCTTTGTTGGCAATGACAGAGGTCAAACGTTTTCTGTAAGTCTTCACAAGGTTGCCACACACTGTTCTTGGTATGTTGGCCCATTCCTCCATGCAGATCTCCTCTAGAGCAGTGATGTTTTTGGCTTTTCGCTTGGCAACACGGACTTTCAACTCCCTCCAAAGGTTTTCTATAGGGTTGAGATCTGGAGACTGGCTAGGCCACTCCAGGACCTTGAAATGCTTCTTATGAAGCCACTCCTTCGTTGCCCTGGCAGTGTGCTTTGTATCATTGTCATGTTGAAAGACCCAGCCACGTTTCATCTTCAATGCCCTTGCTGATGGAAGGAGGTTTGCACTCAAAATCTCACGATACATGGCCCCATTCATTCTTTCATGTACCCGGATCAGTCGTCCTGGCCCCTTTGCAGAGAAACAGCCCCAAAGCATGATGTTTCCACCACCATGCTTTACAGTAGGTATGGTGTTTGATGGATGCAACTCAGTATTCTTTTTCCTCCAAACACGACAAGTTGTGTTTCTACCAAACAGTTCCAGTTTGGTTTCATCAGACCATAGGACATTCTCCCAAAACTCCTCTGGATCATCCAAATGCTCTCTAGCAAACTTCAGACGGGCCCGGACATGTACTGGCTTAAGCAGTGGGACACGTCTGGCACTGCAGGATCTGAGTCCATGGTGGCGTAGTGTGTTACTTATGGTAGGCCTTGTTACATTGGTCCCAGCTCTCTGCAGTTCATTCACTAGGTCCTCCCGCGTGGTTCTGGGATTTTTGTTCACCGTTCTTGTGATCATTCTGACCCCACGGGGTGGGATTTTGCGTGGAGCCCCAGATCGAGGGAGATTATCAGTGGTCTTGTAGGTCTTCCATTTTCTAATTATTGCTCCCACTGTTGATTTCTTCACTCCAAGCTGGTTGGCTATTGCAGATTCAGTCTTCCCAGCCTGGTGCAGGGCTACAATTTTGTTTCTGGTGTCCTTTGACAGCTCTTTGGTCTTCACCATAGTGGAGTTTGGAGTCAGACTGTTTGAGGGTGTGCACAGGTGTCTTTTTATACTGATAAGTTTAAACAGGTGCCATTACTACAGGTAATGAGTGGAGGAAAGAGGAGACTCTTAAAGAAGAAGTTACAGGTCTGTGAGAGCCAGAAATCTTGATTGTTTGTTTCTGACCAAATACTTATTTTCCACCATAATATGCAAATAAATTGATTAAAAAAACAGACAATGTGATTTTCTGGATTTTTTTTTCTCAGTTTGTCTCCCATAGTTGAGGTCTACCTATGATGTAAATTACAGACACCTCTCATCTTTTTAAGTGGTGGAACTTGCACTATTGCTGACTGACTAAATACTTTTTTGCCCCACTGTATATTAACATCTCACTTGTATTGCTTTACCTGGTGAAAATAAACAACTGCACAAAACATAGAAATAAACATTTCTGACATACAAAAACAAAATCCCCCAAAAATTAGTGACCAATTGTAAGACTCATGCTGGTGTGGTAGTTGGAGGCAGGTATATCTCGCCCAGGTGTTTGTCCTATGTGAATTAGGCCACTCAGTATCTTCAGGGTGCTAATGGGTTAATGATTGCAGGAATAAAAGATGACCAGCTGGGGGTTTCCAGCTGTCGCCTGTGCCACGGTATGCCCGCGTTCTCCACCACAATGTGACAAAACACTCCGGGATCGCCTTTGCTGGGGTCAAAGGTCACGTGGTTTGTGCATTGAATTTCTGAGGCGTACAGCAGGTTTCCAAGTAGGCTGACCTCAGGTCAGATTTATTAAAGTGAAAGCAACACAGAAAAACAAAACATAAAAATAAATCCTAGCCTGTCCGGCACTAACTAAACAAACACGTTGCTAACTTAACAACTGGGGGGGCTTCTCCCACCCAGCTAACATCACACAATTCTTGAGCAGAGCTCTCACTCACGTTTGTCTCACACAGACAGGCAATCTGTGTGCCCCAGGCAGACGCTGGAAACCCCCAGCTGGTCATCTTTTATTTCTGCAATCATTAACCCATTAGCACCCTGAAGATACTGAGTGGCCTAATTCACATAGGACAAACACCTGGGCGAGATATACCTGCCTCCAACTACCACACCAGCATGAGTCTTACACCAATATAGCCACCTTTCTTTATAATGACACTCAACAGCCTTCCATCCATAGATTCTGTCAGTTGCTTGATCTGTTTACGAACCACATTGTGTGCAGCAGCCACCACAGCCTCCCAGACACTGTTCCGAGAGGTGGACTGTTTTCCCTCCTTGTAGATCTCACATTTTATGAGGGACCACAGGTTCTCTATGGGGTTCAGATCAGGTGAACAAGGGGGCCATGTCATTTTTTTTTCTTCTTTGAGACCTTTAATGGCCAGCCACGCTGTGGAGTAGTTGGAGGCATGTGGAGATTTGTCCTGCAGGAAAATCATGTATTTCTTGAACGATACCGACTTCTTCCTGTACCACTGCTTGTATCCTCTATGTTTAAAGTTTGTGAATAAAAAAACTCTTTTTTACGGATTCGGTGAAGCTGGACATTCTCTTCTTTTTTGGACTTTATACGCTTGGACACAGCGGGTTCATGCTCCTGAAAATTGGTTTATGCATCACGGGTGAGCTGGTTTATATTCCTTAGCTCTGAAATATGGCAAAACTGGTGGCAAATGGCATCTTGGCAGCTTCACGCTTGATTTTCCTCAATTCATGGGCAGTTATTTTGTGCCTTTTTATGCCCAACACGCTTCTTGCGACCCTGTTGGTTATTGGCCATGAAAAGCTTTATTGTTCGGTTATCAAGCTTCAAAAGTTTGGCATTTTCAAGACTGCTGCATCCCTCTGCAAGACATCTCACAATTTTGGACTTTTCAGAGCCCGTCAAATCTCTCTTCTGACCCCAAAAAAAGGAAGTTGCCTAATAATTAAGCACACCTTATATAGGGCGTTGATGTCAATAGACAACACCCCTCCTCCTTACAGAGATGGAAATCGCCTGATTTACTTAATTTGTAGTTGGCTCTCAAGCCTGAACAGCTTGGAGTAGGACAACATGTATAAAAAGTATCATGTGATCAAAAATACAGCTTGCCTAATAATTCTGCATGCAGTGTAAACCATGGAAGTGCGGGGGCTCCAGGCTTTCACAAAATGTTGGCGGAGCACCTGCAGAGTCACAAACCCGAACAACCCCTCATCCCAGCCTGCGGCCTGCAGCAACGCTCCACTCTTGCCTTATCCAGCTCCACAGTGGCAGGTAAGGTATATTCGAATTATAAAACGCACCCTCATTTTCCCCAAAAATTTTTTGGGGAAAAGTGCGTCTTATGATCCGAAAAATATAGTACGTTTTTTCAGTCACCGCTGCATTTCAATAATATGCAATAACAGGCGATCAAAAGATCGTAGCTACACCAAAAAGGTATCAATAAAAACGTCAGCGTGAGCGAGTATACTCGTTGCTCGGGTTTTCCTGAGTATGCTCGGGTGATCTCTGAGTATTTGTTAGTGTACGGAGATTAAGTTTTCATTGCGGCAGCTGAATGATTTACAGCTATTAAACCAGCTTGATTACATGTGGAGATTCCCTAGCAACCAGGCAACCCCCACATGTACTCAGCCTGGCTAATAGCTGGCGGCACGGTGGCGCAGTGGTTAGCACAGCAGCCTTGCAGCGCTGGGGTCCTGGGTTCTAATCCCAACCAGGACAACATCTGCAAAGAGTTCTCTCCGTGTTTGCGTGGGTTTCCTCCGGGCACTCCGGTTTCCTCCCACATTCCAAAGACATACAGATAGGGATTCTAGATTGTGAGCCCCATTGGGGACAGTGATGATAATGTGTGCAACCTGTAAAGCGCTGCGGAATATGTTAGCGCTATATAAAGATTATTATTATTATTATTAAATCATTCAGCTGCCGCGATGAAAACTAAATCTCCAAGCACTAACAAATACTCAGAGATCACCCGAGCGTGCTCGCTTATCACGCCAATACCAGTGGCCCAGCATGCCCCTGCCTCAGATTTGGCTATCACTCACAATACAGACAGCTCAGCACGTTCCTATCCTATATAGCGGATAAGCTGTCACTCACAGCGTGGTGGAATCGTAACAGTTTCATTCAGGAAATGCCCGGTGTCCCTAATAAATATGCAAAACTCATGACACCTTCTCTCCATCTACCTGATGATCCTGAGGAACATAGAGATCTTCTTGTTTACAGTTCTGTGGAAGAAGAGGACGGGGACATCTCTCTGGTGTTGTCTTCTCACTGGATAGAACTGGAGGAAACACATACAGGGACTGAATTCATTCTTTACATACAGATAATTATAGGTGGTGTGTATTTAGTCCTGTCTATTACCTGGTGATGTGAGGGGCTGGGGAACCTCCATCATGACGTCCTGGTACAGATCTTTGTGTCCTTCTAAATACTCCCACTCCTCCATGGAGAAATAGACGGCGACATCCTGACCCCTTATAGGAACCTGACACATACAGTGATACCATCATCCCGCCAATCCCTCCATAGCATTATATAATGTATAATGTCCCAGCATTCCCAGCAGTGTCACCTCTCCAGTCAGCAGCTCAATCATCTTGTAGGTGAGTTCTAGGATCTTCTGGTCATTGATGTCCTCATGTATCAGGGGGTGAGGTGGAGGCCCCGTGATTGGGCTCAGGGGTCTTCCCCATCCCTCAGACACAGGGTCCTGACAGCGCTCACTAGAAGTCTTCTTCACTACTGTGTAATCCTGGTTATAGAGAGACACATTAATAAATCTCACTACAGACATTTCCAGAGTTCTCACCTCTCCAGTTCTGTCCATCTGTTATTCCCATAGATAAGAATGATGTAATGTGACGTCATCAGAATCTCTCACCTCTCCAGTAAGCCGGAAGAGGATCTCTAGGGTGAGGTGTAATATCCTCTCAGCCATCTTGTCCCTGTCCCTCTCCATCCTTGTAGGGTCACTCAGGAGAATTCTCTTATATAGAAGATCTCCACTGAGAGGATTCGATATTGTAGGGACCTGAATGGGGAGAAGATGACTATGTAACATCATAAAGATCCCGTGTAAGAAATCCTAAATGATTAACAGTTCCTTTATTCTCTATTGCAGTACAAATATGGTGATATCAAACTTTTTATTTTTATTTAAATGCATTGTCTGGTCCAAACCGATAAGTCTGCAGTCACTCTGTGTGACTGGAGACTTATGAATCCCCCAGCGAATTGCTGGAGAGTGAGGCTGCGCCCACTGGCTGGGAGTATGTATAACTCAATGGGGGAATTTATAAGTTTGCAGTCACACAGAATGAATGCAGGCTTATCAGTTTGGATCGGACAACCCCTTTATGTAGTAACATGTTTTCTAGAACTCTGTATAAAAAAAAATATATATATATATTATATATTTTTCTTTTTTTTTACTGTGGATGAAGCTATGACAGGGATTAATTTTCTGTGCCGAGTGCAGTTATTTTACACACTTATATAGGGCTATCTTATTCCGCAGCGCTTTACAGACATTATCATCATCACTGTTCCCATTGGGGCTCGCAATCTGGAGTACCAATCATTAGGGCTTTAGAGCGTGGGGAAAAAAAACGGATAACGAGGCAGCGGCCCATGCAAACAAGGGAAGAACAAAAACTCCTTGCAGACGTTGTCCTTGGTGGGATTTGAACCCCAGAAACCAAAAATTGTAAAGCAACAGTGCTAACCAGTGAGATATTTTGATCTGCATTTATTTTTTTTTTTAGGAACAGGTGTTAACTGGCAACAAAAAAAAAGCACTTATGGTGTTTTAATGTTTTTCTCATTACAGCATTTAGTGTTCGGGTTCATTAATTTAAGATTTCAATAGAATGGTCTATGGATGGCACTCTACCAAATCTGGGGTAATAACTAGTGATGAGCGAACGTGGTCATATAAAGCATTATCCGAGCATGCTCATATGTTAACCGAGTGTCTTTGGCGTGTTTGAATAATCTGTTAGAGTCCCCGCCCCTGCATGTCTCGCGGCTGTTCGACAGCCGCAACACATGCAGGGATTAACTAACAAACAGGCAATCCCTGCATTTGTTGTGGCCGTCAAACAGCCGCGAGACATGCAGGAGCGGGGACTCGAACATATTTTTTCAGGATGCCGAACTCACTCGGTTATTATACAGACACAGGGATGAATAGATCAGGCTTTGTGCCCATGTTGCACTTTTTATGCTTTTCCGCTGCAGTCATATGGGATTCCGCAGTTGCTGTGCCCATGCTGCGGATTTTCCCGCTGCGGAATCAGAATCGCATAACGGTAAACTCCGCAGCATGTTAATTTTTTCTGCGGAATCGAGGCAATTCTGCCGCCATAGAATTGCATTGAAAAGCCCACTTTACGCATGTGGCTATGCCCACCATGCGGAAAGTGAGCGCTTCATGTGCGGATGGTATCCAGGAACTGGAGGAGAGGAGACTCTCCTTCAGGCCCTTGGGAACCATATTCCTGTAAAAAAAAGAATTAAACTAAAAAATTAGGGATATAATTACCATCTGATGGCCCCTGGAGTCCTCCGCCTCTCAGCGGTGCACGCAGTGGCTTCCGTTCCCAGGGATGCATTGCGCGAATCACCTGCGACCGTGACGTCACAAAAGTCCTTGGCGCAAAGAATCCCTGGGAACGGAACGTACCGGGACAACCACTGAGGAGATTGGGGGCCGTCGGAAGGTGAGAATAACCATATTTTTCATTTTTTTAAATTATTTTTAACATTCTATCTTTTACTAATGATGCTGCATAGGCATCTAACTCTCTCTTTGACAACCTACAATCTGGCTTCTGTCCCTACCATTCCACTGAGACTGCCCTGTCCAAAATTACTAACGACTTACTTACAGCCAAAGCTAACAGACAATTTTCTATAGTCCTCCTTCTAGACCTGTCCTCTGCCTTCTACACAGTTGACCACTGCCTCGTGCTACAGATCCTCTCTTCCTTTGGTGTCAAAGACCTTGCCCTGTCTTGGATCTCCTCATACCTTTCCAACCATACATTTAGCGTTTCCTACTCCCATACTACCTCTTAATTTCGCCCCCTCTCTGTTGGTGTCCCTCAAGACTCTGTCCTTGGGCCCTTACTCTTCTCAATCTATACACTTGGCCTGGGACAACTCATAAGATCCTATGGCTTCCAGTACCATCTATATGCCGATGACACTCAGATCTACCTCTCTGGCCCAGATGTCACCTCTCTGCTCTCCAGAATCCCAGAGTGTCTATCAGCCATATCCTCCTTCTCCTCTCGCTTCCTCAAGCTCAATGTGGACAAATCTGAACTAATTATCTTTCCTCCATCTCACATATCTTCCCTACCTGATCTATCAAAATAAATGAAATCACACTTTTCCCTGTCCCCAAAATCTGCTGCCTCGGAGTAACCCTTGACTCCGCCCTGTCCTTCAAACTGCACATCTCACCACCTCCTGTCGTCTCCAGCTTCTTTCCTCAACCCCCACTCTACCAAAATGCTATTGCATGCCCTAATCATCTCCCACCTCATCTACTGCAACATCCTCCTCTGTGGCCTCCCTGCTAACACTCTCGCACCCTTCCAGTCTGTCCTTAACTCTGCTACCCGACTAATTAATCTCTCTCCTCGCTACACCCCTGCTTCCCCTCTATGCAAATCCCTTCACTGGCTCCCAATTTCCCAGCGTATCCAGTTTAAACTACTAACACTGACCTACAAAGCCATCCATAATCTTTCTCCTCCATATATTTCCATACTAATCTCTCAATATCTTCCCGCACGTTATCTCCGGTCCTCCCAAGACCTCCTTCTCTCCTCCACACTTATTCGCTCCTCACCCAATCGCCTCCAAGACTTCTCTCGAATTTCCCCCATCCTCTGGAATTCAGTGCCCCAACACATCCGGTTATCCACCACATTTGGATCCTTCAAAAGAAACCTGAAAACCCACCTCTTCAAAGAAGCTTACAACCTGCAATGACCACGCGGCCACCTCAACACCATCGGAGCTTCTGCAACACTCGACCTACTGTCTCCTTCCCCATAATCCTGTAGAAAGTAAGCCCGCTCTGTACCGGTCTGTCATTGTTAGTTTTGTTTACTGTAAGTGATATTTGTATTTATATGTAACCCCTTCTCATGTACAGCACCATGGAATTAATGGTGCTATATAAATAAATAATAAAAAGTTGGTCACACTTTTCAAGCACTATGCTTGACAAGTGTAACCAACCTGTCAATCACTTTTCCAAGCGATGCTTCAAATCGCTTGGAAACGCAAGCATTCTGCAAGCTAAAAACGCTTGTGTTTTACCCGCGGCAGGGAGTTGCGGTAATGCTGCTGCCATTTACACAGCACTTCTGCAACGTGTGCACATCGAGCTTTCGGTGTAAGCCTGGCCAGCACACCGGATAGTGAGCGTGTAAGGGGTCGGCGCACGTACACACTGCGGCCACTGACAATAGAGCTGAGAATAAACCGACAGGAGGTAATAACAATGGAAGACATAGGGGACTATTCATAAAAAGCGTAAGAGCAATCCCACCAGGACAAGGTGCCCCCGCCAGTGACTCCCCTCACTACGTGCCAGCAGGGCTCAGAGGAACTGGGAATCCTGGATCCACCCTGTTATTATTTACTGGCGGGGTCCGGACATTGTTTATAGTTACAATATAGAAATTCTGTCATCAGTAATGGGGAATCTCCAGCACCTACCTCCACCTGCAGAGCCGCACACCACATATATGGCTGTTCTGTGCGCACAGGACCTGTGATGAGGTCACAGGAGGGGAGGAGTCAGGGGTCACATGATCAGGGGCCTCAGTGTATGCAGGACTCTGCTGTGCTGGTTGTCATGGTGCTGGATGAGGGGAAGTTTAACCCCTTAATTACCGCCAATACGTCTTTTAACTGACCTGAGATATAAGAGAATAGCCTCCTCATACAGGTGACAATCCAGCAGCTGTCGGCTGTACACCAGAGGCGTCAAACTGCATTCCTCGAGGGCCTCAGACCATGCGTGTTTTCAAGATTTCCTTAGCTTTGCACAGGTGCTGGAATCATTCTCTGCAGGTGATTAAATTATCACCTGTGCAATGCAAGGAAATCCGGAAAACATGACCTGTTTGCGGCCCTCGAAGAATGCAGTTTGACACCCCTGCTGTACACTATAGCTGACAACTTGCTGTATCAGCCACCATCATGGTTTGCACCGTCCAAATCTGTTTAACCCCTTAGATGCTGCTGTCAATAGTGACTACATCATTATAAATGGTTAACAGAGTGTGGGGGCTTCCTCTTCATCCCAATTGGTGCCCTCAGATCATTACTGTATGGTCCTGATGTTTGCCATGGCAGTGTGTGTATGAGGTGTACGGAGCGGAGCTGTGTGTGTACAAGGTGTACGGAGCGGAGCCGTGTGTGTACGAGGTGTACGGAGCGGAGCCGTGTGTGTACGAGGTGTACGGAGCAGAGCCATGTGTGTACGAGGTGTACTGAGAGGAGCTGTGTGTGTACGAGGTGTACGGAGCAGAGCCGTGTGTGTATGAGGTGTACAGAGAGGAGCCGTGTGTATACGAGGTGTATGGAGCAGAGCAGTGTGTGTACGAGGTGTACGGAGAGGAGCTGTGTGTGTACGAGGTGTACGGAGCAGAGCTGTGTGTGTACGAGGTGTACAGAGAGGAGCCGTGTGTATACGAGGTGTATGGAGCAGAGCAGTGTGTGTACGAGGTGTACGGAGAGGAGCTGTGTGTGTACGAGGTGTATGGAGCGGAGCCGTGTGTGTACGAGGTGTACAGAGCAGAGCCATGTGTGTACGAGGTGTACGGAGCAGAGCCGTGTGTGTACGAGGTGTACGGAGCGGAGCCGTGTGTGTACGAGGTGTACGGAGCAGAGCCGTGTGTGTACGAGGTGTACGGAGCAGAGCCGTGTGTGTACGAGGTGTACGGAGCGGAGTCGTGTGTGTATGAGGTGTACGGAGCAGAGCCGTGTGTGTATGAGGTGTATGGAGCGGAGCCGTGTGTACGAGGTGTACGGAGAGGAGCTGTGTGTGTGCGAGGTGTACGGAGCGGAGTCGTGTGTGTATGAGGTGTACGGAGAGGAGCTGTGTGTGTACGAGGTGTACGGAGAGGAGCTGTGTGTGTACGAGGTGTACGGAGCGGAGTCGTGTGTGTACGAGGTGCCGCGTGTGTACGAGGTGTACAGAGCAGAGCCGTGTGTGTACGAGGTGTACGGAGCAGAGCCGTGTGTGTACGAGATGTACGGAGCGGAGCCGTGTGTGTACGAGGTGTATGGAGCGGAGTCGTGTGTGTACGAGGTGTACGGAGAGGAGCCGTGTGTGTACGAGGTGTATGGAGCGGAGCCGTGTGTGTACGAGGTGTACAGAGCAGAGCCGTGTGTGTACGAGGTGTACGGAGCAGAGTCGTGTGTGTACGAGGTGTACGGAGCGGAGCCGTGTGTGTACGAGATGTACGGAGCGGAGCCGTGTGTGTACGAGGTGTATGGAGCGGAGCCGTGTGTGTACGAGGTGTACGGAGCAGAGCCAACAAGAAGAGAGGAAAGTGTGCAGGAAAATACAATAGCCAGGTGAGAAAATGAAAACATGCTCATAAATTGTAAAGAGGAAAAGCTAAGGAGAGCCGAAAGGTAAGCAGAAAAACCTACCTCCAAGAAACCTAAAGAGGTGAAAGGAAGAGGAAATGGCAACTGCTCTCTACTGTGCAAGATAAACCCGTGCATGAAGGACAGGAGCTCCTATGCCCAAGTTCACTAGTAAAAGGGGAGGGAAACCTGCCAGACATAAGAGGATATAATCTAGCATGTATTTCCCATCACATAGATCGGTTAAAGACACTATTGGGATTTCTGATACGACCCTGGAAAAATCGTATGCATGCCCGTGGAACTTAGTCGCCTTATTACACACGCCACAAAACCTAATGCCTAAAAAAATAAAAATTCAATAGTGTACCGAGACACAATAGCCACATGGAAGGAACTTAGGAGAAAATTAAAATTATAATGGAAAATCTCGAGAGATTTACCCATATGGGGAAATCCAGCATTGCAACAAATAGCAGAGAACAAACTATTTCAGGAATGAAGGGGGTAAAAAGGATCCATAAAATTGCTAATCTACTGCACGAAGAAGAAAATAGGTGGCTAAGTAGGGAGGAGATAATATCAAAATTCAATCTAAGTGAACAACAATTCCTACAATTTGGACAAATAAAAGGAACGATTATGACACATTTGATAAATGAGAGGGAAGAAACGAGAAGGAATGCAATGGATAATTATTTGACCAAGCAGGCACACACAATATATCCACAAAATACAGTGGTTTTAAAGACATCCTTGGGAAAATGCACATAGAGCAAACATTCAGATCCCATGCTAAACAAATAGAGGGTGAGGAAATTGGGGAAAAAATATTAGCAGGATGGCATGCAGTCCGGAAAAATATTGTGAGTGAAGTTTGTTGAGACACACAATGTAGGATTATGCATAGAACTAGAACAATGAGGGATCGCCTGGTACATTGTCCAAAATACAAACTTAGAGAGTCCGATTTACTACACAGACTCTGGGGCTGCCCTAAAGTACAAGAATTCTGGAAAGACGAAGCATATGATGGAAAATATGGGCATTGGGAATACAGCTCTGGCAAAAAGAGACCACTGCAAAATGTTCAGTTTGTCTGATTTTTCTCTCTATAGGTATATTTTTGAGTAAAATGCAAATTGTTCTTTTTTTCTATAAACTACTGACTACATGTCTCCGAATTTCCAAGCAATACATTTTGTATTTTTTTTCTGAAAAGGAGAAATGGTCAAAAAATTTTTTAAAAACACAGTGCTTTCAGCCCTCAATTAATACAAAGAAAACATGTTCATAATCCTTTAGAAACAACAATACTAATGTTTTAACTCAGGAAGGGTTCAGAAATTAATATTTTGTGGAATAACCATGATTTTTAATCACAGGTTTCATGTGTCTTGGCATGCTTTCCACCAGTCTTTCAAACTGCTCCTGGCGGGTAACAATGTAAGCAGTTCTTCTTTGTTTGATGGCTTGTGACTATCCATCATCCTCTTGATTACATTCCAGAGGTTTTCAATGGGGTTCAGGTCTGGAGATTGGGCCGCCCATGACAGGGTTTTGATATGGTGGTCTCTTAATTTTTGCCAGAGCTGTATATCATTGCACCCGTTACTGGTCCTTTTCCATTACTGGAAAGGAGATGGAGCCACACAACAAAAAGGGAAGGAAACATTAACTTCATTGTTCCAATCAATATGTCGGATAGCCAAAAGAAGCTTATTAAAGGATTGGTTGAATGATTCCTTTCCAAATCGCAAAGGTCAAATGAAGACTTTATTTCATTTAGAATGTCTGGAAGAAGAGCGTAAGAAGGAAAAGAGTATAAAATTACGCATGACAAAATGGAAAAGCTTTTTACTTAAACATTATATAACAAAGAACTTCAGGGAATTGTGAAACCCTTTGAACAGACCAGTTGGCACATATTGGAGGACATGGGAGGAACATTGGGGAAGTTGAAAATTGCTGATCTGAATGTTGATGGAATAGGTGGTATGGATGAGTCGCCCGCCAGGGCCTGGGGCACTGGGTACCGGGTCCAGTCGCACTTAAAGGGGATGTCATGGTGGCTGCGACCCGGTTTGTGGCCCTGGGCACCCAATAAAAGGGGAAAGGTCTTTTAAGGGCATTTGTAAAGTTTGTGTTCATGACACCACCTGTGGTTCTCGGTCAGAGGAAACCAATGCTGCTTAAAGGAGTCTTCTGGGGTGATGTTACTGCAGCATAGATGGTGACGCTTCCCACAGGTGAAGCGGGGTCCCCAGGGCTCCTGGTGTGCTGGGCAGAGATGGTGTATGCGGCAAATAAATGGAGAACACAGTGTTGTAGCATCTTTATCTGGTTTACTGATGGTAGCAGTCCACAGTCCAGGGTGCTAGGAACAGGTGGTGATGTGGTCTGGCTGGCCTGGAGGCAAAGGTAGATCCCTCTCCCAGGTGAGGTCCATAAGCCTTCCTACTCGCACTCATATGCGAGGTCCCTGCTGCCTGTAGCTTGCTGGCAAAGTCCTCTCCTGTCCTGGGACAGTTAGCTATATTATGGGCAGTGTGAGCCTTTTTATAGGGTCTCTATCACGACCCGGGATTCTAGTGTACTGCTGCACCTTCAGGTGTAGGTGCAGGCAAATAATATAAAGTCCTATGCCCTCCGGTTCTGCTGTGTGACCTGGAGTACAACACAGCCTCGGGCTCCTGATGCCCGATTCCTGCGCTTCGGCTCGGAGGGTGCCCGGTCACAGTTCCCCTCTGAGCCCCTTTCCTTCTCCTGTGCTTTTTTCCTCTGATCCTTCACTACATTCAACCCCTCGGGTTCACTTCCTTTCCTGGAGCTGCAGCTCAGTCCTGGCTGCACGGCTCCGCTGTCTGCTCTCCACTTCTTTACCCTTCACTGTCTGCTCCAGACTGTTCTGTTTGGTCTCCCTAGACCAACTGACTAACTCCTCCTCCAGACCAGAAAACTTAAAGCTGGGGAAGCTCCTCTGAATCCGGGTTCTGAGCTCCCCCTTCTAACCTGGATTCAGAATGTGTTGTATATAGGGGCATTATTTGGTAAAGAGAATCCTACTTGCCTTCAAGCATGATATCGCCCTCCCCGAAAGGAAGGCCACATCACTGTAACAACCGGTTACCTGGGGTGTTACAGGGACACTGGTTAAGAAGTAATGTAAATTATGGACGCAAACTAAATATTCTATAACGGTTTGGGATTAAGAAGATGTACGAAAAGAAAGGAGAGGTGCACACAAGAAAAATTCAACTAGTTCCTGCATGTCTGGGAAGAGAGAGGGTAGGGGGAGTTTATGTGTTGTTTATTCTGTATTTTGACCTTACAATTTGTAATGTGATAATCAAAAACTGAAATTAAGAATCTGTAAGCTAAGAAAATGCTTTTCAATGTACATTTCCATATATATGTTAAAAATCAATACAAATTATTGCTTAAAAATAGAAATGATAAATGTAAAGACAACAGGAAAGACAGAAATCACAATCATACTACACGCCAAAGGTACGGAATTGGAAGCGTGCAGTTATAGTTTCTGGAAAATAACCCTTCTTCCCTTCACCCCTGACAGTCCCAGTGAGAGATTACCAGAGAAACACTCCAATAGGGAAGGACAAGAGCTTGTGATAATTTTTCAACAAAAATAACTGAGAAACCACGTGATATTTTGCAAAAAACAATACAAAAACAGAAGGTGACCAAGAAGCAGGGAGAACAGTTCACTTGAAAAAGAGAAAATCTCTTAAAAGAAAACATACAAAGTTTTGGTGGTAGGTTCCAGAAGAACCTTATTAACAGGAATATAAGCTAGGAGAAAAGGCAACGGGACTAGCTACAAAAATTCAACTTTCTTACCGTGATGAGGGAAGTACACATGTACTGTACATACATTTCGACACATGTATATGTATACATACACTTAAAGACATCAGACATTCAGCAAAAAAAAACAAGCTTTTCTTCTGGCGGAATCAGAATCACTATAACCAAAACGCTTGAAGTTTCCTTAAGATAGAATGCCAGATTTGGTAATTTTCATTTATTAGATTCATGTTCTCAATGTTGATCAAGTTTGATCGAAACGGGAGAACAGAAAAGAAAATTTTGTTCATGCCTTCCTATCTTATACTTATATCCCTTCTCTCCATTTGTTTCCCTTCTCGTGCGGTATAAGTGATTAGGTGGCTTTATTCTAGGGGTCCGTGCAATTATAGGGATACCAAATTTATATCGGGTTTTTATGTTTGGCTGCTGTCACACACTAAAAAATGCTTTTTATTGTGCATCGCCATATTTTGAGAGATAATTTTTCCATATTTCGTCCGACAGAGCCATGTAAGGGCTTGTCTTTTGCGTGATTAGTTTTTATTGGTACCATTTTCAGATACATGACATTTTTTGATCTTTTTTTGTTGCAATTTTTGAGAGGCAGAATGAACAGAAAACAGCAATTCAGGATTTTTTTTTATGTTCTGCGTGTGGTAAAATTGATAAGGAAGTTTTATTATTATTTATTAGTCAGTACGATTACAGCGATACCACAGTTATATCTTTTTTTCATGTTTTGGCACTTATACACAGAAACTATTTTACATAGTAACATAGTTAGTAAGGCCGAAAAAAGACATTTGTCCATCCAGTTCAGCCTATATTCCATCATAATAAATCCCCAGATCTACGTCCTTCTACAGAACCTAATAATTGTATGATACAATATTGTTCTGCTCCAGGAAGACATCCAGGCCTCTCTTGAACCCCTCGACTTAGTTCGCCATCACCACCTCCTCAGGCAAGCAATTCCAGATTCTCACTGCCCTAACAGTAAAGAATCCTCTTCTATGTTGGGGGAAAAACCTTCTCTCCTCCAGTCGCAAAGAATGCCCCCTTGTGCCCGTCACCTTCTTTAGTATAAACAGATCCTCAGCGAGATATTTGTATTGTCCCCTTATATACTTACAGTCATGGCCAAAAGTATTGACACCCCTGCAATTCTGTCAGATAATACTCATTTTCTTCCTGAAAATGATTGCAAACACAAATTATTTGGTATTATTATCTTCATTTATTTTGTCTTAAATGAAAAAACACAAAAGAGAATGAAGCAAAAAGCAAAACATTGATAATTTCACACAAAACTCCAAAAATGGGCCAGACAAAAGTATTGGCACCCTCAGCCTAATACTTGGTTGCCCAACCTTTAGCCAAAATAACTGCGACCAACCGCTCACGGTAACCATCAATGAGTTTCTTACAATGCTCTGCTGGAATTTTAGACCATTCTTCTTTGGCAAACTGCTCCAGGTCCCTGATATTTGAAGGGTGCCTTCTCCAAACTGCCATTTTTAGATCTCTCCACAGGTGTTCTATGGGATTCAGGTCTGGACTCATTGCTGGCCACCTTAGAAGTCTCCAGTGCTTTCTCTCAAACCGTTTTCTAGTGCTTTTTGAAGTGTGTTTTGAGTCATTGTCCTGCTGGAAGACCCATGACCTCTGAGGGAGACCCAGCTTTCTCACACTGGGCCCTACATTATGCTGCAAAATTTGTTGGTAGTCTTCAGACTTCATAATGTCAAGGAGTCCAGTGCCTGAGGCAGCAAAGCAACCCCAAAACATCAGGGAACCTCCGCCATGTTTGACTGTAGGGACCGTGTTCTTTTCTTTGAATGACTCTTTTTTTCTCCTGTAAACTCTATGTTGATGCCTTTGCCCAAAAATCTCTACTTTTGTCTCATCTGACCAGAGAACATTCTTCCAAAACGTTTTAGGCTTTTCCAGATAAGTTTTGGCAAACTCCAGCCTTGCTTTTTTATGTCACGGGGTAAGAGGTGGGGTCTTCCTGGGTCTCCTACCATACAGTCCCTTTTCATTCAGATGCCGATGGATAGTACGGGTTGACACTGTTGTACCCTCGGACTGCAGGGCAGCTTGAACTTGTTTGGATGTTAGTCGAGGTTCTTTATCCAACATCCGCACAATCTTGCGTTGAAATCTCTTGTCAATTTTTCTTTTCCGTCCACATCTAGGGAGGTTAGCCACAGTGCCATGGGCTTTAAACTTCTTGATGACACTGCGCACGGTAGACACAGGAACATTCAGGTCTTTGGAGATGGACTTGTAGCCTTGAGATTGCTCATGCTTCCTCACAATTTGGTTTCTCAAGTCCTCAGACAGTTCTTTGGTCTTCTTTCTTTTCTCCATGCTCAACGTGGTACACACAAGGATACAGGACAGAGGTTGAGTCAACTTTAATCCATGTCAACTGGCTGCAAGTGTGATTTAGTTATTGCCAACACCTGTTAGGTGCCACAGGTAAGTTACAGGTGCTGTTAATTACACAAATTAGAGAAGCATCACATTATTTTTCGAACAGTGCCAATACTTTTGTCCACCCCCTTTTTATGTTTGGTGTGGAATTATATCCAATTTGGCTTTAGGACAATTCTTTTTGTGTTTTTTCATTTAAGACAAATTAAATGAAGATAATAATACCAAAGAATTTGTGTTTGCAATCATTTACAGGAAGAAACTGAGTATTATCTGATAGAATTGCACGGGTGTCAATACTTTTGGCCATGACTGTATACATGGTTATTAGATCGCCCCTCAGTCGTCTTTTTTCTAGCCAAAACATCCTAATTTCGCTAATCTATCTGGGTATTGTAGTTCTCCCATCCCCTTTATTAATTTTGTTGCCCTCCTTTGTACTCTCTCTAGTTCCATTATATCCTTCCTGAGCACCGGTGCCCAAAACTGGACACAGTACTCCATGTGCGGTCTAACTAGGGATTTGTACAGAGGCAGTATAATTCTCTCATCATGTGTATCCAGACCTCTTTTAATGCACCCCATGATCCTGTTTGCCTTGGCAGCTGCTGCCTGGCACTGGCTGCTCCAGGTAAGTTTATCATTAACTAGGATCCCCTTTATCATTAACTAGAAAATAATTATTATTTTTGCATTGCTTTATTCTGAGACCTATAACTTTAATTTTGCCACTGAGAGCTGTGTCATGGCTTGTTTTCAGTGGTACCATATTTATTTATATCCGTCTTTTTGATCACATTTGATTCCATTTTGCCTTGTTTTTAATTATCTTTTATGGTGTTCACTAAAGGGGTTAACTAGTGGGACAGTTTCATAGGTTGGGTCGCTGCGGACGTGGTGATACCAAATATGCGTACTTTTATTGTTTACATATATATTTTTTCATAAACATATTTATTTATAGATACAATATATTTAGATTTTTTTAATTTTTTATATGTTTTTTTCAGTTTTTTGTTTTACTTTTTAACTATGTCCCACTATGGGGCTATCATTTTTTGCAGGTTGATCGCTTGTACAGCATGGGGTTGCAGCAGCATCCCTATGCTATGCAAACTGTCAGCGCTGCATTGACAGACAAAGTTGCTGATCATGCTCTTTGCAAGCTTTGCTAGCTCTGGTGACCCGGATATCGTCATCACGTCATCAGGTCACCATGTCAGTGACCAGGACCCCACGTGACGGCGCAGGATCTCCAATCCTAGGGAAGATGGGCAGCATTCAGGGGGTTAAAGTGTCGGGAGCAGTGCGGCACTGCTCCTGGTACTTAGAGCCAGGTGTCAGCTGTCAGAATCAGCCGACACCCAGCAGCGATCGCTCACACACAGCCCGTGTGTGCACAAAATTGCAGGGATGAATCCATATGCCCCTGCAATGAGACCCAGGTCACAGGGATGTATGGATACATCTAAGGTGGGAAAGGGGTTAATGTATGTGGCTAATTGTGGAAAACAAAATTGTAAAAATAAAGCATGAACAAATAGTTTGCCATTAAAAATGATGTTTTAAAGGGCCACTGTCACCCCCTCCAGCCGTTATAAACTAAAAGAGCCACCTTGTGCAGCAGTAATGCTGCATTCTAACAAGGTGGCTCTTTTAGTTTTTGCTTCTGTTATTCCCTCAATAAAGCGTTTTATAATTTTCCCCAAATACCTCTCTTTGTACCTGGAGGCAGGTCTGAAGCCTCCTCTGTGAAGTGCCCAACTGCCGTCACTCATCTCTTCTGGGGCGATGGTCGCCGCCCCCTGCGCGCTGTTCTTCTTAAATCCGGCGCCTGCGCTGTGCGTGCCTGGGGCAGGCGCATTGAGAATTGGCAGTCATAGCTCAGATGCCGGGTTCCGGTCTGCGCCTGTGCGGGCAGTGCGGCCACCCTGTTACTGAATCCCCGCCCCGCACTGTGTTATGCATTATGCACAGTGCGGGGCTGGGATTCCTGGGCAGATTCCTGCACAGACCAACGCTGGAAGGCGGGGAACCTGGGGGAGCGTCTGACAAGCGCAGTGCGCATGCCCAGGAATCCCAGCCCCGCACTGTGCATAATGCATAACACAGTGTGGGGTGGTGATTCACTAACAGGGTAGCCGCACTGCCCGCACAGGAGCAGTCAGGAACCCGACATCTGAGCTATGACTGCCAATTCTCAATGCACCTGCTCCAGGCAGGCACGCACAGCGCAGGCGCCGGATTTAAGAAGAACAGGGGGCGACCATCGCCCCAGAAGAGATGAGTGACGGCAGTTGGGCGCTTCACAGAGGAGGCTTCAGACCTGCCTCCAGGTACAAAGATAGGTATTTGGGGAAAATTATAAAACGCTTTATTGAGGGAATAACAGAAGCAAAAACTAAAATAGCCACCTTGTTAGAATGCAGCATTACTGCTGCACAAGGTGGCTCTTTTAGTTTATAACGGCTGGAGGGGGTGACAGTGGCCCTTTAAACATAAAAAGTAAACAAAAAAGAAGTGCAAGTTTGTTATTACCACATCCATAACAACCCAAGCTATAAAAAAAAATTAAATTCAATTAACATGGCAAAAATGTTCAACAGGTGCATAGAAAAAAAGATGGTATCACTAAAAAAGTCTCTTTGTTCTGAAAAGAATGTGGGGCCCAAAATTCTAGTTTTTTCTATGTGCAACTCATATACCCAGCCGAGTCTTGAGACTCCTGATGTAGAAAATAAAGGGTTAAGGGTGCTTAGTCACCGGAAACGCGTTGACCTTGGTTTTATAATATTTTTTTGTATGCTGATGTTTTGTCCTTTCACTATATTTTAAGTGAAATAAACTATGGATTTTTCACTATTTCGTTGAGCTGGATCTCCTTCTCTTTCCTGTTCGTCTACGCCCTGACACAGCGGTTCCGTGCTCAGAGCTCTTGGGAATGTCGGTATGGTGAGCTGGATTTTGTTTTTTCCTAGAAAATAAAGCAACAGAGATCCAACTAAGACAGGACAACTGCTTTAATTAGATAAGATAAGCTAGGCAGCGGATGGTGCCTTTGCAAACATTCCAATTTAAGGTACCTTCACACATAACGATATCGTTAACGATATCGTTGATTTTTGTGACGTAGCAACAATATCGTTAAGGAAATCGTTATGTGTGACAGCGACCAACGATCAGGCCCCTGCTGGGAGATCATTGGTCGCTGAACAAAGTCCAGAACTTTATTTCGTCGCTGGATCTCCCGTGGACATCGCTGGATCGGCGTGTGTGACACCGATCCAGCGATGTCTTCACTGGTAACCAGGGTAAACATCGGGTTACTAAGCGCAGGGCCGCGCTTAGTAACCCGATGTTTACCCTGGTTACCAGCGTAAAAGTAAAAAAAAAAAAACACTACATACTTACCTACCGCTGTCTGTCCCTGGCGCTGTGCTCTGCACTCCTCCTGTACTGGCTGTGAGCGTCGGTCAGCCGGAAAGCAGAGCGGTGACGTCACTGCTCTGCTTTCCGGCCGCTGTGCTCACAGCCAGTACAGGAGGAGTGCAGAGAAGCAGAGCGCCGGGGACAGACAGCGGAGGCAAGTATGTAGTGTTTGTTTTTTTTTACTTTTACGCTGGTAACCAGGGTAAACATCGGGTTACTAAGCGTGGCCCTGCGCTTACTAACCCGATGTTTACCCTGGTTACCAGCATCGTTGGTCGCTGGAGAGCTGTCTGTGTGACAGCTCTCCAGCGACCAAACAGCGACGCTGCAGCGATCCGGATCGTTGTCGGTATCGCTGCAGCGTCGCTTAATGTGAAGGGGCCTTAAGTATAGCAGCATCTCCGCTGACTTGCCTCCTGGGATGTCTGGATGATATTGGTACGGATGAATGCGGGAAACTGGCTACTGCAAGATTGCTATATGCTGCTAGGAAGCTTATTGTGATGATATGGTTAGATGAAAAAAAACACCAGTCAGGAAAGAGTTTGTGAATAAAATAAACTTTATTGTCCTCATGGAAAAGAATATTTACATTAAGAGAGGTCAACATACAAAATTTTAAAATGTGTGGGGCAGATGGATGGATTGTCTGGGTGTGGCAACTGTTGATAACTGTTGATTTATTGTACAGTAGGTCGGGAGTCGGTTAATTATCTCTGCTGAAATTGTACTTGTGCGGTTGAGCTTTTGTGAAGCGGTGTATAAATTTATCAAGAGGAGATGTACCAGTTTGACAATAAAGGATATTGGGATGGGGTTTGGGGGGCAAGTGGGGAGGGAAAGAGGGAGTGGGGTAGTGGGTAAAGGGGCTAGTTCATGTTAAATGAAAATGTATCAATCTGCTTTGTAATTTTGGTATCTGTCTGAAGTGTGTGTCAGACTATTACATTTTTGATAAATGCCTTAATAAAAAGTACTTGATGAAAAAAGATATAGCAGCATCTCTCCATGACATTTTTTCATCCAGCAGAAGTTGTTATTTTTATTCTGTTTAATTTTTGATAACATGTTTATTGGGAGTTTTTCTTTATTGGTACTTTGACAGTAACTGATGTATTAATTTTGTCTATAAAATTATTTAAAAAATATAGCGGCTACTTTCCTTTGTGACTTCTCTCATGTACAACAAGATTTGATTTCTGGTTAAAACACTTCCCACATTCTAAACATGAATAAGGCTTCTCACCTGTGTGAATTCTCTGATGTGTAACAAGATTAGATTTCTTTATAAAATATTTCCCACATTCTGAACATGAATATGGCTTCTCCCCGGTGTGAGTTCTCTGATGTATAACTAATACTGATCTCTGCTTAAAACATTTCCCACATTCTGAGCATGCAAATGGTTTCTCCCCTGTGTGAGTTCTCAGATGTCTAACAAGATAAGATTTCACTTTAAAATATTTCCCACATTCTGGACATGAAAATGTCTTCTCCTGTGTGTGAGTCCTTTGATGTGTAACAAGATTTGATTTCTCTGTAAAATATTTCCCACATTCTGGACATGAAAATGGCTTCTCTCCTGTGTGAATTCTCTGATGTTTAATGAAATCATATTTCCTTTTAAAACCTTTTTTGCATTCAGTACATGAAAATGGCTTCTCCCCCGAGTCACTCCTATTTTGTTGAACAAGTCTTGAATTAATACCATAACATATTCCAAATTCTGAACATGAAATTGGCTTCTCCTCTGTGTGACCTCCTTCATCTTCACCATACCTTCCATTATTTTTATTTAGCTGAAAAGTCTTTGATGAATCAGAAGATAGGACACATTGAGGTATATCTGGGATAATGGCATAGTCTTTATATGTATCCGGTATGATTCCATAATCATCTGCTTTAAAATCTGAAAATATTAAATATGCCTTGGAGCTCCTGGTACAGCCATCTGCTAGAAATAAAAACATGTTTAATATTTTTCAATAACACTGCATTGGAAGTATATTTATTCAATTATGTTATTACGTAGAATATTCTCTATGCTATTTGTAGGATATGAAAATATGATTTACAACTGATTAGGATATAGACAGCAACATTAGGCTATGTAATACGGCTAGAATTGACCACGGCTTACTCCTGATCTCCATCGTACTTCACCGACTGCTTAGGTACCACATGCCTAACTTTTGGATATCACCCAATTCAATCTTTTCACCATAGTGTACTCATAACCTGTAAACTTTAAATGCCAACAACTTTGTCTTCAGAGGAAAACCTGGTTTAAGTCAAAAAATGATACTTTCTAGTGATTTGATTTTCCCAAAACTCATGACAGCACCTAAGAGGTATCCGTTCTAACTTTAGACAGGGAGCCAAGATACACAAAAAGGCAACTCCCACTTCCTCATTTAATGCAGTTTCCAAGAAGTCAAGTAGGAGTCACCCACATTCCTGGACCCATTTTTCTAATATTGCCTTGGCCAAAAAACATCATAGACAAGGAAAGATCCTGTCTATGGTGGCTGCATACTATAAGTAGCACCATCAATGCAAAATTGGTGGTACTAGAATTGTGGGTTTGGATATGATTTCTAATAACATAGGGATGGATATCATCCCGGTGTTATTACGTTGTGAAAGTTGTTGGATTTATCAATTAGACTGTGTCTCTCCAAAGAGCATTAATGAAGATCTCCAATACATGGGGTTTTATAAATGTTAAGTCACCTTGCAATATATATCAGTCTCACTGGTTGACCCTTTCCTCTCATGGTATGGAAGTTTTGTCTCCTGCATTTATTTCTGGCAATCATCCATAATGTGATATATATTCTCTTTATACATATTCCCATTATGCATGTGTGTGTTTTTATATGTTCCGTCTTCTGTGTTTTACATATTGCCCTTGTCCCATTGTAGTTATGCCCCTTAAGATGTACTTCATCTATTTATAACTTTCCATATCTTCCAATTTGAAAGGCATGTAAAATACATATGACGACTTCTGGCATGTATTGTTTTTGTCCCTGTGGAGCGCATTATGTGCTCCAGTGCGGCCGTTGAGCGTCACTTCTGGTGAGCGGTGACAACTTCCAGTATGACTGCTTCTGCTGCCGTGGAGCACTATATGCGTTCCAATACGACCGAGGTGTATTGATGCCGGGAGTGGGTGCCTATTCAGGTACACATGGACCTATACCCTTGATATCAGGTATGGTCACATATTGGATCAATTTAGGTATACCCATGTGCTAGATTAATTAATACTGTCTTCTCCAATCAGAACTCAGCCTCCTTTCACTGGCTTATGTATATATCTCACCAATTGTGTAGCTTCCCTATACTCCTGATGAAGCCACCCAGTGTGGCGCAACGCGTGTGGCGTGTTGCTCCCTCCCCTGTATTCCCATTTCATGACTCTGTTGGGCCTCCCTCCTTTAAGGTTACGTATTAGTACCTTGATTTGATTGGCATTACAGGTATCCACCCTGTGGGATAGCTCACATGTATTCTATTCATTTATTTTCATATTGTATTGTCTATCATTGTTGTATGGTTGTTATCAAGCATTTTGCTGTCTTCTAGTTACATGTAATGATTATGGGTTAAGCAATGCATTTATATATATCTACTTTGTATTGCTATATGATTTTTTTGTATTTCTTGTGGGAGATTGTTACATGTCCATTTATTATTATTATATGGACATTACACAGGTGGTTCAGCCTTTGTTTTCACCGCCCCCTTTATAAAATGGTTTTATACATTTTCACTTTGCACTGTCTCGCTCATATGCCCTTATTGACCTCCACACTCGGGCCCTTTGGTACCTACTAATGCCGGTTTTCTCTGCCTTCTTGCATGTATCTACTTAGGCATTTGGCACTTTGGTACTTTTGATCTATCTAATATTATTACTAAAGTGCTGCTCCAATTGTTTATATACGTCATGAAGATGGCCCACTCACAGATGATTCTGACAGCTGACACCCAGCTTGGTCTCAGCTTCTGCCTCGCACCTCCAACAATGGCTATCGGGAGATCAATGGCTTCTGACTCATACCGCCAGGACACACCCTCCTCTTAGCTGAGAGCATGCAGAATCACCCCATTCAAACAACCGCTGGCTTCCAGTAGCGCCACCCATGCTCCTGCCTCCTCTGACCCCGCTCAACCGCTGCTGCCGCCCCTCGGTAAGCTAAATTCGGACCCTCATTTTCACATTAATCATAGTCGGGAAGGATTTCCCGACCAATGCAGTATACATACGTCATGGTGATCGCCCGCTCACAGGGGGCTGTGTGCGGGAGATTGCCAACAGGTGTCAGCTGATTCTGACAGCTGACACCCAGCTCTCAATGCTAGGAGCTCTCTGTTTCTTTTTCCATTGAAGACTTTGCCTGGCTCCGGACCTCAGTGCAAGACTCCTGATCTGTATTCCTACAACGTGGTGAGCTGACTCTCTTCACTTATTTCGACCTATAAAACTGTCCCATTAGCTAACCCCTTTAGTGAACACCATAAAAAAAAAACACGTGGCAAAAAACGATGCTTTATAATCATACCATTAAAAAAAAGTGGAATAAAACGTGATAAAAAAGACAAATGTAAATAGAAATGGTATCTCTGAAACGTCATCTTGCCCCGCAAAAAAACAAGCTGCCAAACAGCTTCATCAGCAAAAAAATAAAACGTTTTATCGCTTTCAGAATAAAGCGATGCAAAAATAATTTTTTCTATAAAATAGTTTTAGTTGTGTAAAAGCGCCAAAACATAAACAAAACAATATAAATCGGGTCTCGCTATAATCGTACTGACCCAAAGAATAAAACTGCCTAATCAATTTTACCACACACGGAACAGCAAAAAAAAAAAATATTCCTGCATTGTTGGTTTTTGTTTATTCTGTCTCCCAAAAATCGGAATAGAACGAGATCAAAAAATGTCATGAGCCCAAAAATGGTATCAATAAAAAGCATCAACTCATCCTCCAAAGAAAAGCCCTCATATGACACTGTCGGCAAAAATAGGGAAAAATTATAGCTCTCAAAATATGGGGATGCAAAACTTGTTTTTGAAAAAAAAAAAAGCGTCTTTTAGTGTGTGACAGCAGCCAAACATTAAAGTCTGATGTAAATCTGGTATCGTTGTAAACCTGGGGGTTCAAGGTGTTCAACACACTTCTAGACAAGTTCCCTGAGGAGTCTAGTTTCCAAAATGGTGTCACTTGTGGGACCTTTCCACTGTTTAAGCATACAGGAGCTCTCCAAACATGACCACTAATTATTCCAGAAAATTTTGAATATGGCCCTCCTTCCCTTCCAAGTCCTGCTGTGCGTCCAAAAAGTAGTTTTCTCCCACATATCAGCATACTCAGGAAAAATTGCACAACAAATTTTGGGGTCCATTTTTTCCTGTTACCCTAAAACACAAAAAAGTTGGGGTCTAAAGTAAAATGTTTGCGACAAAAATTCTTGTGAAGAAACTTCTTGAATGTGGCTTTGAACTTGAATAGTGCAGTTTTTAGAATTGTGTCACTTTTGGGTGTTTTCTGTCATATAGGCCACTCAAAGTCACTTCAAATGTGATGTGGTCCCTAAAAAAAACGGTTTTGTAAATTTTGTTGGAAAAATTAGAAATTGCTGGTCAAATGTATAACGTCCTAATATAGAAAAAAATATGTTTCAAAAATTGTGCTGTTGTAAAGTTGACATGTGGGAACTTATTTATTAACTATTGTGTGTGATTTAACTCTCTGATTTAAGGGCAGAAAAATGAAAAGTTTGAAAATTGCAAAGTTTTGTCAAATTTAGTTTTTTTCACAAAAATGCAAGTCATATTGAAGAAATGTTAACAATATCATAAAGTACAATATGTCACAAAACAAAGTCTCAAAATCAGTGGGATCCGTTGAAGTGTACTAGAGTTATTACCACATAAAGTGACATTGGTCAGAATTGTTAAATTTGGCTCAGTCATGAAGGTGAAAATAGGTTCGGGGTGAAGGTGTTAAAAATTCTTTTTTCCCTATTTTTATCCTTTAAATTTGAGGCGTGTCATATAGTCCGAAAAATACGGTAGATATTTTGTACTTGTTAAATTACCTTACCAACAACTGAAATATATAGGAACTGGTTCTAAACCTTAGCATGGTAAAGGAAGCAGAAGTCAAGTGATCCAAGGAACCTGGCAAGCCCAGGGTAGGATTACAAGTGGGGTGATACGCCCGACAACTGTACCTGGTTAAAAAATTATTTAACATCAATCCCAATATTGTTGACATTTTATGTTGCAATAAGGCCTGCTAAGGCAAAGATCTGAACCTTAACCCTTTCTGACATTTGTCATAATATTACATCCCTGTGCCCTGGGCCTATTTGACCAGGGACGGATTATTACATCATCACGATTCTGACAGCTGACACCTGGCACCAAGTGCCAGGAGTGATCACGCACCGCTCCTGGCACTTTAAGTCCCTAAATGCTGCGATCGAACGCGATAGCAGCATTCTGGAGCTGGCAGAGGAATAAAAGCCCCTCTGCCCTTGGATCGGAGACCCCGCGGCATGACGCGTGGTCCCGATTGTAGCCATAGTGACCCGATGTCATCATGACAACATCCGGGTCACCAGAGGTAGGAAAATCTTTTTCTCTGAGCCAATCATTGGGGGGACACAGGACCATGGGTGTTATGCTGCTTGCCACTAGGAGGACAATAAAGTAAACACAAAGCGTAAACTCCTAGTAAAGCAGTAGGAGTATAAGAAAACCAAGAAAAGTAAACTATGTCCAAAACTGAGGAACAAAATACAACAGCCAATAGGCTAACAGGGTGGGTGCTGTGTCCCCCAATGATTGGCTCGGAGAAAAAGATTTTACGGTGAGTACACAAAAATTTCCTTTTCTCCTACGCCTCATTGGGGGACACAGGACCAAGGGACGTCCAAAAGCAGTCCCTGGGTGGGGAGCAATTGCACTGCTAAAACCCCATGTACCACTGGCTTACTGAGGTACCGTTGTCTGCAGAATGCGCCTGCCAAGGGCAGCGTCTGCCGAAGCCTGGGTATGAACGTGATAGTGCTTCGTGAAGGTATGCAGACTGGACCAAGTTGCAGCTTTACAAAGCTGTTGTGCGGAAGCCTGGTGCCGAATGGTCCAAGAAGCACCGACCGACCGAGTCGAATGTGCCTTAATCCCTGCTGGGACAGGCGTGTTCCTGACGCGATAGGATTCCTGAATAGTGGAGCAAATCCACTTGGCTAGAGTGGCCTTTGAGGCAGGTAGACCTTTCCCATGTCCCTCTGGAAGCACGAACAGAACATCTGACTTACGGAAGGGAGCCGTGCGAGATATGTACCGCCGAAGAGCTCTAACCACATCCAGACTATGGAGAGCTTTCTCGATACGATGGGTTGGTGCCGGACAGAATTACAGCAAGACAATGTCCTCATTTAGATGAAAGGAGGAGACAACTCTAGGTAGGAAAGAGGGAGAGGTTCTCAAGACTACCTTGTCTGGGTGAAAAATCATGAAAGGGGGTCGGCAAGAGAGCCGCCAACTCAGAAACTCCTGATTGACGTAATCGCCACGAGAAAGACCAACTTCCATGAAAGGAGGGTGAGAGAGATGTCCTGCAATGATTCGAAAGGGGCCTCCTGAAGAACTCCGAGAACCAAGTTAAGATCCCATGAAGCCAAAGGCATTCTATAGGGAGAAACCATCCGGGAGACTCCTTGGATGAACGTCGTAACCGGCAGTCTGGAAGCGATCTTTCATTGGAATAGAACCGACAATGCGGACACTTGTCCCTTGAGCGAGCTTAGAGCAAGGCCTGACTCTAAGCCTGATTGGAGAAACGCCAGAATCGACGGAATGGAAAAAAACAGAGGAGAACGTCCATGGGCATTGCACCATGAAAAGAAGATGCGCCAGGTGCGATGATAAATGCGCATGGATACGGGTTTCCTAGCGCGAATCATGGTAGAAGAAACCCCTGGAGAGAATCAGGCTTGGGCTAAAATCCAGGATTCAACGGCCACGCCATCAAAGACAGGGCCCCGGAGTACTGGTGGCAAATTGGACCCTGTGAGAGAAGATCCGTGCGATCTGGAAGCCGCCAGGGGAAGTCGGCGACCATTTGGAAGAGTTCCGCGTACCATGCTCGGTGCGGCCAATCCGGCGCAACGAGAATCACCAGTCTCCCCTCTGCCCTGATCTTCTTGATGACTCTCGGGAGCAAAGGAAGAGGCGGAAATATGTATGGCAGCTGGAACCGATGTCACGACAGGACCAGAGCATCTGCCCCGATGGCGCAGGGATCGCGGGACCGCGCAATGAACTGGGGAACCTGGTTGCTGAGCCTTGAGGCCATGAGATCCACATCCGGCGTCCCCCAGCAAAGGCAAATCTGCTGGAAGACTTCCAGATGGAGGGACCACTCACCTGAGGCAAGACCTTGGCGACTGAGGAAGTCCGCTTCGCAATTCTCCACACCCGTTATGTGGATCGCCAAGATGAGCGAGTGATTGGTCTGGGCCCAGCGCAGGATGTGGGATACTTCGAGCATGGCTGCCCTGCTGTGGGTTCCCCCTTGCCGGTTGATATACGCCACAGCTGTGGCGTTGTCGGATTGGATTCTGATGGGATGGCCTGCGAGAAGGTGGTGAAAGTTGCGTAAGGCAAGAGTGATCGCTCGAATCTCCAAGATATTGATTGGAAGACGCGACTCTTGTGGACCAACGACCCTGTGCCGTGTGGTGATTGAAAACTGCGCCCCAGCCCAAAAGGCTGGCATCGGTGGTCACCACTAACCAGCGCACTGGGAGAAAGGACTTCCCTTGGTTCAGGGAGGACTGTAGCGTCCACCACCTGATGCTCTGCCTGACCTGTGGGGGCAGGCGAAAATGACGGCCGTGGGAAAACGGGCTCCTGTCCCAGGCTAACAGAAGCACCTGTTGCAGGGGACGGAGATGGAACTCCGCAAACGGAACGGCTTCCATCGCCGCAACCATTTTCCTGAGGATGCAGGCATTGCGAAGCGAATGGAGTGAGGGACTGAGCGGGAGAGCTTGCGCGCTCGCTGTTGTAAGGACAAGACCTTCTCTGGGGGGAGAATGACTAACGCACGGGAAGAGTCCAAAATTATGCCCAGGAAGCAGATTTGCTGAGCCGGCACTGGAGATGATTTCTCGAAGTTGATTTTCCAGCCCAGGCGAGAAAGAGAATCTACGGTGATACTTACAGACTCCTCGCAGGCAGAATGGGACGGACCATTGATTAAAAGGTCATCCAGATACGGAAGGACTACCACTCCCCGAGCGTGAAGAATGGCCATGACAGCCGCCATGACCTTCGTGAAGACTCTGGGGGCGGTGGCGAGTCCGAATGGCAAGACCACAAACTGGAAGTGTTCTTCTTGGACTGTGAAACACAGGAACTACTGATGAGAGGGAACAATTGGAATATGTAGATAAGCATCCTTGATGTCTATAGATGCAAGGAACTCTCATTTTTCCAGGGACGCCACAACGGAACGAGTCCATCTTGAAGGGTCGGACCCGTACGAACTTGTTCAGCAGTTTGAGGTCCAGTATGGGCCGTAGAGTCCCGTCCTTCTTTGGGACCACAAAAAGGTTGGAGTAAATCCCCTTGAACCTTTGGTCTCGAGGGACCGGAGCGATGACACCGTCCCTTTGAAGCGCCTGTATGGCCTGAAGAAGATGTGACGCCCTTGATTTGGGGGAGAAGACTGGAAGAAGCGCGGAGGGGGGGTGGAAGAAAACTCAATTTTGTATCCGGAAGACACAAGCTCTCTGACCCACTCGTCGTGAACGACTGAGAGCCAATTTTGACGGAACGAAAGAAGGCGTCCGCCTACTTTGTCGGTGTCCGCCGGACACGTTGACGAGTCATTGTGTAGAAGGTTTAAGGGATGCGGATGGCTTAGGGGCAGAAGGTCTTGGTCTGGGTTTCCAGGAACGGTTTGGTCTGTATGAGACCTGGGGATTTCTGTTTTCCCGCCGTCCCGAACCAGGGGAAGAGGAGGACCAACTGGAGATGTTACGAAAGGACCGGAATCGAAACTGCTGTTGATTCCTAAAAGGCCAGGCAGGTTTCTGCTGGGGAAGAAATTTACTCTCCCCTCTGGTAGCGTCAGAAATTATTTGGTCCAGTTTCTCCCCAAATAAACGGCCAGCTTGTTTATAGAAGCAGAATCTGCTCGCCAATCGCGGAGCCATAAGGCCCTCCTGATGGAAATTGTGTTTGCAGCCGCTTGCGCTGCGCAATTAGCTGCATCTGTGGAACCGATAACTATGAAATCTCCGGCCTGAGCTAACTGGTTAGCTAGTCTGGCCACCTCTGGGGGAAGATTACTGCCATGGACGGTAGAGGTTAACACCTCTGCCCAGGCCACCATTGCCTTAGCCACCCAGGTAGCTGCAAAAGATGGAAGGAGAGCTGCTCCTGAGGCCTCAAAGACTGAGCGAGCCAGATAGTCAATTTGACGGTCAGAAGGATTTTTGACTGATGAACCGTTGGACAGAGATAAGACTGTTTTGGATGCGAGTTGTGATACGGCAGGATCCACAGAAGGAGAGAGAAGCAACTCCTTCACCAGATCCTTGGAGAAAGGATATTTAGCTTCCGTGGCTTTTTGAGCCATAAAACGCTTCTCCGGGTGTTCCCTGTGTTTTCGCGTAATGTCCTGAAACTCAGGGTGATTAGCAAATATCTTTTGGACGCGTTTAGTCTTTTTAAAAAGATATGACGTGTTCCTGAGAGGAAACAGATTCGTCGTCCACCATTAGGGTTTTGTTGACTGCCTCAATAAGGGAGTCAAGTGTCTCCTAACCGAAAGAGGAGTCTTGGGTTAAAGATTCCTCCGACTCGTATACTGAGTCATGCACACTGCGACCTTCAGGGGAGGGGGAGCGAGAAGATGAGCTCACAGATGCTGAAGCTTGAGCATAGATGGAAGATGAGGGAAGGGTTCTTTTTCTGGCACCCTGAGAGTCCCGTTTTACGCCCCCTGTGGTCGGACGGCCCAGCACCGTCGCCAGATTCCGTCGCAGCCAACGGAGGTGAGTTCTGGCTTAAGGAGGACCCTCGGAAAGAGTCCAATGCCTTGACCAAGGACTCCATTGAACGTGACAAGGACGCGGCCCATTCAGGTGGGTTAGGCTCAGCGAGGTTGGTAGAGACATTGGAGGTGGTGGCAGAAGGCGGCTGCGCACAGGCCGGGTCACAGTTCTGGCACAAAGGGGTATTGTGGGCACGTGGCAACGCAGAATTGCAAGTGGCACATGAAGTAAAAAACACAGTGTGCTTTTTATTGCCCCTTTTTGCGTCCTTAGATTGAGACATAGTGTATGTCTATACTCCAATTAAACTGCGTCAGCAAGGCTATGGGGGCAAAGAAGGGGTTAAGCTTTTCCCTATGGAGTGGAGCAGCTTACCCACGGTCCTGTGCTGGTCTCCCCGGGGAGGCGGAGAGGGAAGGCAGCGTTTTCGGCTGAATTTTCCCTGCAGAAGTGGAGTCCCAAGATGGCGCCCGAGATTTGCAGGGCACTTCTCGTTCAGAGCGAGAAGAGCCTGAGTAGTGGGCGGGGCTTCGACGGTGGGTGGGGATTTTAAGTTGCGGCCTAGTCCGGCAGTAGAAGCCGGGGACTAAATTTATGGAACCGGCCGGTGGAACGCACCGGCGGCCGCGATGCCGCTGGCATCTAGCCAGCAGTATCTCTCCCCAGGGACCTGGACCGCACCTTCCCAGGCAGTCGGTGTGAGGAAGGGTATTACTCACCGAGGAGGGGTGCCTGAAGCTCAATCGATCCTCCCTATGCCGGGGGATGGAGAGCGTCTGCATCTTCAGATGTGCCTGCCGCAAGGGACTTACGGCTGTGCCTGCCGCAGGGGACTTACGGAAATGCCTGCCGCAGGGGACTTACGGCTACTGTGGGGTCTACATGATGCCGAGGTGAAGGCATAATTTCGGATGAGCCCGGGAGATGCACATAAGAGATATACTCTATGTGCTCGCCGTCTTGCAGGGGGGAGATTGGGACCGTATACAAAACCGTCGCCCTGGTGTAGCTTAGGCGTGCCCCAGTCGTCGCAGGAGAGGTACGTGGAGGTATACTCGCCGTGCTCGCCTGTTGATGGTTTGGGGGAGAGCGGACCCTAGAGAGGAATCCATCACCCCCTTCACTCCGTTAATTAAAAAATAAAAATTTACAGAAAATAAAAATAAAACAAAAAAATGGTGGGGTCTGAAAACAGACCCAAGTGCCTCCTACAGACACTAAGCAAGAACTGAGCCGTTACTGGCCAGTCAAGGGGTTTATACTGCAGAGGAGGAGTTAACTCTTTGTGTTTACTTAGCGTCCTCCTAGTGGCAAGCAGCATAACACCCATGGTCCTGTGTCCCCCAATGAGGCGTAGGAGAAAAATATTATTATTTTTTTAAAAATCAAAAATAATTAAAAAAAATCAAAAGATACAGTTAGGGCCAGAAATATTTGGACAGTGACACAATTTTCGCGAGTTGGGCTCTGCATGCCACCACATTGGATTTGAAATTAAACCTCTACAACAGAATTCAAGTGCAGATTGTAACGTTTAATTTGAAGGGTTGAACAAAAATATCTGATAGAAAATGTAGGAATTGTACACATTTCTTTACAAACACTCCACATTTTAGGAGGTCAAAAGTAATTGGACAAATAAACATAACCCAAACAAAATATTTTTATTTTCAATATTTTGTTGCAAATCCTTTGGAGGCAATCACTGCCTTAAGTCTGGAACCCATGGACATCACCAAACGCTGGGTTTCCTCCTTCTTAATGCTTTGCCAGGCCTTTACAGCCGCAGCCTTCAGGTCTTGCTTGTTTGTGGGTCTTTCCGTCTTAAGTCTGGATTTGAGCAAGTGAAATGCATGCTCAATTGGGTTTAGATCTGGAGATTGACTTGGCCATTGCAGAATGTTCCACTTTTTGGCACTCATGAACTCCTGGGTAGCTTTGGCTGTATGCTTGGGGTCATTGTCCATCTGTACAATGAAGCGCCGTTCAATCAACTTTGCAGCATTTGGCTGAATCTGGGCTGAAAGTATATCCCGGTACACTTCAGAATTCATCCGGCTACTCTTGTCTGCTCTTATGTCATCAATAAACACAAGTGACCCAGTGCCATTGAAAGCCATGCATGCCCATGCCATCACGTTGCCTCCACCATGTTTTACAGAGGATGTGGTGTGCCTTGGATCATGTGCCGTTCCCTTTCTTCTCCAAACTTTTTTCTTCCCATCATTCTGGTACAGGTTGATCTTTGTCTCATCTGTCCACAGAATACTTTTCCAGAACTGAGCTGGCTTCTTGAGGTGTTTTTCTGCAAATTTAACTCTGGCCTGTCTATTTTTGGTATTGATGAATGGTTTGCATCTAGATGTGAACCCTTTGTATTTACTGTCATGGAGTCTTCTCTTTACTGTTGACTTAGAGACAGATACACCTACTTCACTGAGAGTGTTCTGGACTTCAGTTGATGTTGTGAACGGGTTCTTCTTCACCAAATTAAGTATGCGGCGATCATCCACCACTGTTGTCATCCGTGGACGCCCAGGCCTTTTTGAGTTCCCAAGCTCACCAGTCAATTCCTTTTTTCTCAGAATGTACCCAACTGTTGATTTTGCTACTCCAAGCATGTCTGCTATCTCTCTGATGGATTTTTTCTTTTTTTTCAGCCTCAGGATGTTCTGCTTCACCTCAATTGAGAGTTCCTTTGACCGCATGTTGTCTGCTCACAGCAACAGCTTCCAAATGCAAAACCACACACCTGGAATCCACCCCTGACCTTTTAACTACTTCATTGATTACAGGTTAACGAGGGAGACGCCTTCAGAGTTAATTGCAGCCCTTAGAGTCCATTGTCCAATTACTTTTGATCCCTTGAAAAAGAGGACGCTATGCATTACAAAGCTATGATTCCTAAACCCTTTCTCCGATTTGGATGTGGAAACTATCATATTGCAGCTGGGAGTGTGCACTTTCAGCCCATATTACATATATAATTGTATTTCTGAACATGTTTTTGTAAACAGGTAAAATAACAAAACTTGTGTCACTGTCCAAATATTTCTGGCCCTAACTGTATTGTATTCAGAAATAAATATTTGTGGGCTTGCACCAGGGTTCCTGTGTAAATCTCTGAAATACGTGATTCAGACGGTACCCCTGGAGGAAGATTCCCTATAATGAGGCAGATGGAGGCATTGTTGATGCTATAGGATCTGTGATCCGGCAGTGTCCGTCTTTTTAGGATTGCATAAAAGTGCCATCGGCCACAGTTTTGTGCACTTCTGAAAAGAAGGACACCGCTGAACAGAGGCCAGACTGAGTTCAGAGTAACTCTGCTGCCTCATTATAGTGAATGGATCCCTCGGGGGTTTCATCTGAATCATGTCACTCAGAGATTTAGATGGAAACCCCAAAGCAAGTGGTCAGCGTACAGATCCAGATATCTGTGATCCCAAACGCTATGTAAAATGTTCACAATAAAAGTTTCAACTCAATCCACAAAAAAAGCAAGTCCCCACTCAGATCTGTCATCTGTTAACGGAAATATAGGGGCTTTCACATTACTGGAAGTACAAAGGCTTTGGAAAAGCGAAATGGCTCCTCACCCGCCAAAAGAAATTCAGCAAATTCTCTGTTCCCTAGTCCAAATGCTCCCTCCCTTCTGAGCCCAACAGTGTGCTTAAACCACATATAGTGTCTGTGTTTGGCATTTCTGAAGCGATGAGAGCCCACCTAACTTACAGGTGCGTGTCTCCAGAAGCACAGGCTGGGCATAACGTACTGATGACTTCAACGTACTGGTCACTATAGCATACTGTTTGCTATAACGGCAGTTTGCAATTTTCACTCAGCAACATTCATTGCTGCTTGTTTCTGGAAAATACCCATGAAGTCAAAATAGTCACTACACCTGTAGATAAATTCCCCAAGGGGTATAATTTAAAAAATGGGGTCACTTGAAGGGGGGATGTTTAATCTTCTAGCAATTAGGGGCTCTCTATATGGAGACTGCAAAATGTTCTAGGAAAATCTGCTCTCCAAGAGGGAAATAGCACTCCTATTCTCCTGAGTCTCTCCGTATGGCTAAGTAGTTCTGTACAGCCACATATGGGGTATTGCCACTTTCAGTAGATATTGTGGGACCAATTTTTGTGCCATTTTTACCCACTTCTTGCGTGAAAATGTAAAATCTGGGGCTCAAACAACATTTTGATGGTAAAAATATAGTTATTTTTTCTTCACTGCCCAATGGTATAAATTTCTGTAACACACCCGTGGTATCAATATGATCACTGCACCCCTAGATGAATTCATTGAGAGGTGTAGTTTGCAAAATGGGGTCACTTAATGAGGGTTCTGCTGAGTTGGCACCTCATAGGCTCTCCTAATGGTTCATGGCACCTGCAAACCATAACAGTAATATCTGGCGCGCCTTGCCTTCTGAGCTTTGCACGGTGCCAGAAAAATATTTCCCGATTACATATAGGGTATTGGCGCACCCGGAAAAAAATGGACCATAGTTTGTTGTAAAAAAGTTTCCAATTAGCCTTTACAAAAATTAAAAACTTGGGGCTAAAACAACATTGTAATTATTGTTATTCTATCTTCACTGCTCAATGGTATAACATTCTGTGAGGCACATGTAGTGTCAGTATGATCACTGCATCCCTAGATGAATTGATTGGGGAGTGTAATTTGCAAAATGAGTTCACATGTAGGTGGTTTCTGATATTCTGGCACCTCAAGGGCTCTACCAATGTGACATGGACTCAAACAATTCCAGCAAAATCTGAACTCCAATATGGCGCCCTCTTCCCTTCTGTGCTTTGCACTGTGCCTCAAAAGTAGTATTCCCCCACATATGGGGTATCAGCGTACTCAGGAGAAATTTCACAACAAATTGAATGGAGCAATTTCTTGAGGGGTCTAGTTTCCAAAATGGGGTCACTTGTGGGGGTTTCCACTGTTTAGGCACATCTCTTCCAATGGGACATGACGTCTGCTAAGGCTACTTTCACACTTCCGTTTTTTTTAATCCGTCACAATGCATTGGTGCAACGTATCGACGGATGCATCAAAAATAGTGAAAAACGGATGCAACGCATCCAGTATTTCGACTGATCCGCTAGACGGTTCCGTCGAAAAACTGGATCTGTTGCATCCGTTTTGTCAGTTTTTACCATCCGTTTCATCCATTTTTTTGACGGATCCGTTTTCCATGCCTACAAATGGGAGTCTCCCAAATGTGATTGGCTACTGGAAAATAGGGAAACCAATATATTGACTGGCTGGCTGTCTTCAGGCTGGCAGGAGTCTTACTGGCATATTTGGGGGTGACGCCCCAGACCAGGTTTACGTATATAGATTTGGGGCCTGTCTGGCCAATTGGCTACAAATTCCTGATTCTGAGCATGCTCAGTGTAAAAAAAATAGATTCCAGAGCTGGACTTCTCACGACGGATCCTGCGTCCATAGGCTTCCATTCTAGTCAACGACGTATGCCGCAGCACATTTGCAGGATCCGTTTTTTTTCCCAAAACGACGCATTGCAACGGATCTGAAAAGACGGAAGTGTGAAAGAGGCCTAAGGATTCCAGGAAATTTTACATTCAAAAAGTCAATTGATGTTCATTCCCTTCCAAGCCTTGCCGTACGCCCAAACAGTAGTTTTCTCCCTATAACAGTAACAGCGTACTCAGGAGAAATTGCACAACAAATTGTATGGTGCAATTTCTACTGTTACCCTTAAGGTACCGTCACATTAAGCAACTTACCAACGAGAACGACAACGATCCGTGACGTTGCAGCGTCCTGGATAGCGATCTTGTTGTGTTTGACACGCAGCAGCGATCAGGATCCTGCTGTGACATCGCTGGTCTTCGCTGAAAGTCTGGAACTTTATTTGGTCGTCAGGTTGGCATGATTCGTCCTGTTTGACAGCAAAAGCAATGATGCCTGCAATGTTTTTCCATGGAGCGAACAACCAGCGAGAACGATAAGTACGTCACTGGATCGCTCCTGCATCGTTCTGCTGTTACAGTGTTTGACGTCTCCTAGCGACCTAAACAGTGACGCTGCAGCGATCGGCATCGTTGTCTATATCGCTGCAGCGTTGCTTAATGTGACGGTACCTTTATGAAAATGCAACATTTAGGGCTAAAACATATTTGTGGTGAAAATCTGATTTTTTTTTATTTTCAAGTCTCAACATTATAAACTTTTGTGAAGCACCTGAGGGTTCAATGTGCTCACTACACATCTAAATCAGTTCCCTGAGGGGTCTAGTTTCCAAAATGGTGTCACTTGTGGGGGATTTTCACTGTTTTGGCACATCAGAGGCTCTCCAAACGCAACATGGTGCCCGCCAATTGTTCCAGTGAATTTTGCATTCAAAAACTCAAATAGCGCTCCTTCCCTTCTGAGCTGTGCCCAAATAATGCTTTTCTCCCTCATATAGGGTATCGGCATGCTCAAGAGAAATTACACACCTAATTTTGGGGTCCATTTTTTTCTTGTTTCCCTTGTCAAAATAAAAAAAATTGGATCTGAAATATTTTTTTTTTGAAAAAAAGTTAAATGTTAATTTTTTTTCCAAATTCCAGAACTTTTTCTGAAGCTCCTGAAGGGCTAATAAACTTCATGAAAGTGGTTTTGGGCACCTTGAGGGGTGCAGTTTTTAGAATTATGTCACTTTTTGGTATCTTCTATCATATAGTCCCCTTGAAAGTGACGTCAAATTTGATGTGGTCCCTAAAAAAATGGTTTTGTAAATTTTGTTGGAAAAATTAAAAATTGCGGGTCAAATTTAATCCTTATAACTTCCTAACAAAAAGAAATGTTGGTTCCAAAGTACACATGTGGGAAATGTTACTTATTATCTATTTTGTGTGACATATCTCTGTGATTTAAAGGCTTGAAAATTGTGAAATTTTCAACATTTTTTGACAAGTTTCCGTTTTTTTCACAAATAAGCGCTAGTCATACCGAATAAATTTTACCACTATCATGAACTACAATATGTCAAGAAAAAAAAACATTCTCAGAATCACCTGTATCTGTTCAAATGTTCCAGAGTTATTACCTCATAAAGTGACAGTGGTCAGAATTGTAAAAATTGGCCTGGTTATTAACGTGCAAACTACCTTCTGGGGTAAATGGTTTAAAGAAAACCTTCTAGTGTCAGTACAACATAATATAAACAGTAGCAATTTTCTAAATATTTAGGACTCCAGGTATCATCTGGAATTAATTCTTCACTAAGCTCAAGTGCATTGGATTGCAAGCAGAAGGTAATAAAGTTTTGAGATATAAAGGAACATGTCAAAAAATCTGGTGAGAGGCATTGATGAAAAACAATTTTTCAAGCCATGAGTCAGCTGGCTATCCAGGCAAAACCACACACTCTTTGAGTTAATGCATACAAACGAAGATCATACTCAGCCGAATGCCACATCAAGCCACACCACGAGACAGGCTCCAGGAAAAAAACAGACCTGAGGGGGCAGTCTAGTTGCCAACTGCGAGGCATCAGAGAGAACCTTTGGCAAGCCAAACACCGGCAGGCCAAACACGAGATACGGGCCTAGCAGGTCAAACACGAAACATGTGTCAGTATGTCAAACATGAGAAATTAGCTGGTAGGCCAAATAGGAAACATGAGGCCAGAAACGAGGCTGCAGGTTGAACAAGAAACATGTGGCAGCAGGCAAAATAAGAAATGCAAGGCGGCAGCCCAAAGGAGAGATGCGAGGTGGCAGGCTAAACGAGAAACACAAGGCCGCAGGCGAAACAAGAAACACAAGGCAGCAGGCCAGATACTAGGCTACAGGCCAAACAACACAAGACTCTTGCCAGACACCAACCACAAGGCTGCAGTTTAAACACAAGGCTGCAAGACAAATGCAAAGCTGCAGATCAAACATGAGGCAGTGGGTACTGGAGAAATTTAATCTAGATTATTCCAAGGTGATGTTAACATTCCAGTGCCAAACTGGCTCAATGTACACAGCGCAATTCTTACTGGAGGTCGTTATAGGACACCCCATGGGTGTTCCATGATTCACGGCTGCTCCAGCCATGTGCTCAAGGCTCCTCTGTTCGAAGGACAGGGAACCACATTGAAGGAGGAAGTGGGACTTGCCTTTTTATTTTGTGCTCTAGGCTTCATGTCCAAAGATAAGGCAGATCCCTCTATCTCAGTTTCTACCAAAGGTGATAGGACAATTATATTAATGCTTCTAATATATTACATAGTAACATAGTTATTAAGGTTGTAGGAAGACTTTAAGTCCATCTAGTTCAACCCATAGCCTAGCCTAACATGCCCTAACATGTTGATCCAGAGGAAGGCAAAAAAAAAACCATGTGGCAAACAGTAAGCTCCACATTGGGGAAAAAAATTCCTTCCCGACTCCACATACGGCAATCAGACTACTTCCCTGGATCAACGCCTTATCAAGGAAACTAGTGTATATAACCTGTAACATTATTCTTTTCAAGAAAGGTATCCAGTCCCCTCTTAAATTTTAGTAATGAATCACTCATTACCACATCATACGGCAGAGAGTTCCATAGTCTCACTGTTCTTACAGTAAAGAATCCGCATCTGTTATTATGCTTAAACCTTCTTTCCTCCAGACGTAGAGGATGCCCCCTTGTACCAGCCCCAGGTCTATGAGTAAAAAGGTCATTAGAAAGGTCTCTGTACTGTCCCCTCATATATTTATACATTAAAATAAGATCACCCCTTAGTCTTCGTTTTTCCAAACTAAATAACCCCAAGTGTAATAGCCGGTCTTGGTATTGCAGACCCCCCAATCCTCTGATAACCTTGGTCGCTCTTCTCTGCACCCGCTCTAGTTCAGCTATATCTTTCTTGTACACCGGAGACCAGAACTGTGCACAGTATTCTAAGTGTGGTCGCAAAAGTGACTTGTATAGAGGCAAAATTATGTTCTCCTCATGAGCATCTATGCCTCTTTTAATGCATCCCATTCTTTTATTTGCCTTTGTAGCAGCTACCTGACACTGGCCACTAAGGCTGCTGTCACACTAGCAGTATTTGGTCAGTATTTTACATCAGTATTTGCAAGCCAAAACCAGGACTGGGTGATAAATGCATAAGAGGTGCATATGTTTCTATTATACTTTTCCTCTAATTGTTCCACTCCTGGTTTTGGCTTACATATACTGATGTAAAATACTGACCAAATACTGCTAGTGTGACGGCAGCCTAAATGTGAGTTTGTCGTCCACCCATACACCTAGGTCTTTTTCATTGATGGTTTTGCCTAGTGTTTTCCAATTAAGCACATAATTATACATCTTATTTGCTCTACCCAAGTGCATGACCTTACATTTATCCCCATTAATGCTCATTTGCCATTTATCAGCCCAAGCTTCTAGTTTACATAAATCCTCCTGTAATATAAAATTGTCCTCCTCTGTATCGATTACCCTACAGAGTTTAGTGTCATCTGCAAATATTGAAATTCGACTCTGTATGCCCCCTACAAGGTCATTAATATGTTAAAAAGAAGAGGGCCCAATACTGACCCCTGTGATACCCCACTGCTCACGGCGACCCAGTCCGAGTGTGCTCCATTAATAACCACCCTTTGTTTCCTATCCCTGAGCCAGCTCTTAACCCACTTACACATATTTTCCCCTATCCCCATTGTTCTCATTTTATGTATCAACCTTCTGTGTGGCACCATATCAAAAGCTTTTGAAAAGTCCATATACACTACTTCCACTGCGTGTCCTTGGTCCAGTCCGGAACTTACCTCTTCATAGAAGCTGATCAGATTAGTCTGACATGAACGGTCCCTAGTAAACCCATGTTGATACTGGGTCATGAGGTTATTCCTCTTCAGATACTCCAGTATAGCATCCCTTAGAATGCCCTCCAGAATTTTACCCACAGTAGAGGTTACGCTTACTACCCTATAATTTCCGAGTTCAGTTTTTGTCCCCTTTTTGAATATTGGCACCACATTTGCTATACGCCAGTCCTGTGGTACAGACCCTGTTATTATGGAGTCTTTAAACATTAAAAATAATGGTCTATCAATGACTGAACTTAATTCCTGCAGTACTCGAGGGTGTATCCCATCCGGGCCCGGAGATTTGTCAATTTTAGTGATTTTTAGACGCCGCCGTTCTTCCTGCTGGTTTAAAGGGAACCTGTCACCTGAATTTGGCGGGCCCTTTTTTCGGTCCGATGGGCTGTGTTTTCGGGTCTTTTATTCACCCCTTCCTTTCCCGCTGGCCGCACGCTGGGCGCAATATTGTCTTGAAGGTGATTCTCTTTGCTCCGTAGAACACGCGTGCGCAAAGCAATCTTGCCTTCCGCACGCGCAGTATGCTTTGCCCAACTGCGGGCAAAGCCGAAAAGCATTAGTGCGCATGCGCCGGTGCACTATGTCCCAGAAGTATTTTGCTGTGTTCCGGGACATAGTGCGCCGGTGACAGGTTCCCTTTAAGCAGGTGACATTTAATGGGGAGTTTTTTTTTATCACTGATCATATTGTCTGCCATGGGATTTTCTTGTGTAAATACTGTTGAAAAAAAGTCATTTAGCATATTGGCTTTTTCCTCATCCACATCCACCATTTCACCCACAATATTTTTAAGGGGGCCAACACTATCATTTTTTAGTTTCTTACTATTTATGTAGTTAAAGAATAATTTGGGGTTATTTTTACTCTATCTGGCAATGAGTCTCTCTGTCTCAATCTTTGCTGCCTTGATTTGCTTTTTACAGAATTTATTTCATTTTTTGTATTTATTTAATGCCTCATCACTACCTACTTCCTTTAATTCTCTAAATGCTTTCTTTTTGTCATTTATTGCGCCCCTTACAGCTCTATTTAGCCATATTGGTTTCCTATTTCTAGTATGTTTATTCCCATACGGTATATATTGTGCACAGGTCCTATCCAGGATGCTAATAAACGTCTCCCATTTTCTTTGTGTATTTTTATGTCTTAGGATATCGTCCCAGTTAATTGCACCAAGATCCTCTCTCATCCGTTGGAAATTTGCCCTCCTGAAGTTTAGTGTCCTCGTAACCCCTCTACTACACATCTTTTTAAAGGATACATGAAAACTTATTATTTTGGGATCACTATTCACCAAGTGACCCCCAACCCTTATATTTGATATGCAGTCTGGCCTGTTGGTTAATATTAGGTCTAGCAGTGCCTCCCTTCTTGTTGGGTCCTGAACCAGTTGTGAAAGGTAATTTTCTCTCATAGTTGTTAAAAACCGATTACCTTTGCTGGAACTGCAGGTTTCTGTTCCCCAATCTATTTCATGGTAGTTGAAGTCCCCCATAATTATGACTTCTTCTTGAGTCGCAGCTTCATCTATTTGCTTTACGAGGATATTCTCCATTGCTTCCATTATTTTTGGAGATTTATAACAAACCCCTATCAGTAATTTATTATTTTTCCCCCTCCCTTTATCTCCATCCACAGGGACTCTACATTTTCATTAGATTCACCTATATTATCACGCAAGATGGGTTTTAAAGATGATTTTACATATAGACACACCCCTCCCCCTCGATTATCCATTTGGTCATTTCTGAACAGACTATAACCCTGCAAGTTAACAGCCGAGTCATGGCTCTCATCTAGCCATGTCTCCTATATCTGTGTATATATTTGCGCTGGAGGTCCCAATTGATTTTAAAAAACGAATGGTGACAAAACTGTCTACATAGGATGAAATAGCTTATACCGTGACCAAACAGTTACCTAATTGGCATATTATTTACCTTCCATTCAAATGTATATACACATGCTGCAGTCTCCCAGGTGTGTACGCAGCAATGGCTCTTGTGAGGATGTGTGAGGAAAGGGTGTTAAGGTACCGTCACACTAGACGATATCGCTAGCGATCCGTGACGTTGCAGCGTCCTGGCTAGCGATATCGTCCAGTGTGACAGGCAGCAGCGATCAGGCCCCTGCTGTGCTGTCGCTGGTCGGGGAAGAAAGTCCAGAACTTTGTTTCGTCGCTGGACTCCCCGCAGACATCGCTGAATCGGTGTGTGTGACACCGATTCAGCGATGTCTTCGCTGGTAACCAGGGTAAACATCGGGTTACTAAGCGCAGGGCCACGCTTAGTAACCCGATGTTTACCCTGGTTACCATCGTTAAAGTAAAAAAAACAAACGCTACATACTTACCTACCGCTGTCTGTCCTCCGGCGCTGTGCTTCTCTGCTCAGGCTGTGAGCACAGCGGCCGGAAAGCAGAGCGGTGACGTCACTGCTCTGCTTTCCGGCTGCCCGGCGCTCACAGCCAGAGCAGAGAAGCACAGCGCCGGAGGACAGACAGCGGTAGGTAAGTATGTAGCGTTTGTTTTTTTTACTTTAACGATGGTAACCAGGGTAAACATCGGGTTACTAAGCGCGGCCCTGCGCTTAGTAACCCGATGTTTACCCTGGTTACCGGGGACCTCGGGATCGTTGGTCGCTGGAGAGCTGTCTGTGTGACAGCTCTCCAGCGACCAAACAGCGACCCGGATCGTTGTCGGTATCGCTGCAGCGTCGCTTAGTGTGACGGTACCTTTAGACCTGTCCCAGCTGGTAACAGTCACCCATTACCTCACAGGCGATGCTACCGGATCTTCAGCGGTGAGACCGCTCTTCCTCAGGCAGGTTCCCGGCGGTGATCCAGAATCTTCAGCGGTAAGACCACGTTTCGGAGTCGGCAGACTCCTTCTTCAGGTCTACGAGTAAAAAGGTAAGACCGCGGTAAGACCGCACTCCTACAAGCAAGTTGCCGGCGAGGTGCAGTGAAGCTGCAGGACCTCGCATGACGTCACATGTACGTGATGATACACATGATCGGCTGACGGAATGCACCAAAAAGCTTAATCCAACGCGTTTCGGAGTCGGCAGACTCCTTCTTCAGGGATGGTCCGGTGCATAATAGAGGTGCTTTTATATCATACGGTGGTAGGAAGCGCTGGGTCTATTTGTTGAAGGCAAAAGGTTCAATCTCGCTGTTGAGTCCATTTGGGATAAGTGTATTCATTTCAAAAATCCACTTACTGGAGCAGTCACTCCTCCGGCTTTCAGAGGACATGCCTTGCTGCAGCAGTGCTACCCCTGTACTGGCACCCCCCTCATCTGCCAACTTAGCAAACTTATTGGGGTGTGCCAGATCAGGACTAGCCTACCTGGCAATCTTTCTTCTACCCGGCCTTCTGTCACCCAGCTTGCTACTTCACCGTCCTGCAGCTCCATCCTATCATCCCCCACCTCATCTATCCCATTTAGCGTCTGCTCAGAGAGCAGCAAACTCCTTTCCATATTGTCTATGGATGTCAGTGTTGCCAGCTGCACATTTAGATCCAGAATCTCGGCTTCCAAATGCACAATGTGCTCATATCTCGCACAGCAGTATGCACCCTCGATCGGCTGATCAAAGACTGCATACATGTGGCAAGATGTGCACTGGATGGCATTAACAATAGTGGAGCACATTTCCTAATGGGGATTGCACCAGACAGAACTGTTAAATAAAAAAAATAAATGCAAAGTATTAATAAAATACAGATAGCAATTCAGTAATTCCTCACTTGGAAACTCCCTGAATCCAAAGTCACTGAATCCCAAGTCACACTCGCTAAGCTGAAGATTTAAAGAGATTTTTTTTCCCTCAGCGGCAATCCACCCTACTGTTCAAGGCACTTCAAAAAAAAAGTTGCCTTATAATTATTCCACACATTGTAGTAAAATGGAATTATCAACTGACTAAGACAGTAGACCTCAAAGCAGGGACAAATATATTATGGTATTAGGCCGTTTTGTTGAGGCAGTCTTCTCCATAGGTTCATATTTGAGTATGCCTGTCGCCAATTTTTCTCTTTATAAGTTCAGTGTAGAGCTTCCTCAAAGGATGGAGCCACCGACTCCTCCTTACACCATTAAGCCAGTGAGCCTTAAAACAGCAGATGCAAAGATGTCACTCACTATGTCGCGACTGCTCTGTGGAGAATCAGGGCAAAGACTAGACTAGAGAGCAGAAGGAACGCGGGCAAGGTGAGTATTTTTTTTAAATTGAAGGTGAATATTTTTTTTATTGTCGGTCAATTGTAGTGCGAATGATCATAGGGTAAGGGGGCCGACAGAACCATCTCACCAGGTATAGGGTGGCTGTGAGGGACATCATATCATAGGCTGAGGGCTGTGAGGACCTCATGTGATGTATGAGGAGCTGTGAGAACCAACACTATGTGTGAAGGACTATGAATAGCATCACACTATGCATGGTGTGCTGTGAAGACTGTCATGCCATGTCTGGAGGTTGTGAAGAATATAATGCTGTGTAGGGGGTTGTGATGATCCTCATACTAGCTCTGGAGAACATAATACAGTCTGTGGGGGGTTATAAGAGCCATCATTCTGTGTGGGAGGCTTTGTGGAGGGGCTGTGATGATCATAATACCATGTGTGAGGGGCTGTGAGAACCTTCATAGCGTGTGGTGGAAGGGGTTATGAGGACCTTCATAGTGTGTGTTGGGGGTTGTGAGGACCATCATAGCATGTGAATGTGGGGGAAGCTGTAAAAACAGTCATCGTGTGTGGGGGGTGTATGGGGCCTCATACTGTGTGGCGGCTGTGAATGTGAGGGGGATGTGCATAATAGGTTGGGGGGCTGTGGAAGCATCATACTGTCGTATTGTCTCATGTACAGCACGATGGAATCGATGGTGCTATATAAATAAAGAATAATACTGCGTGTGTGGAAATGCTGTGTGGACATCACACTATGTGGGGGAGCTAGTGAGATACAGTGGCTTCATAAAAGAAGCATAGGTATTATAAACACGTAACATACTTAATTCTGCTCAATATTAAGTGATACAATTAACAGTAATATACAATTTTTATATTAATATTGAGCAGAATTCATTTCAGCCTTTTGGTTTTGCCCCACACAACAGTCACGGTCTCTCGAGTGGATGAAGTGGTGAAAAACAAACGCAATTCTGTTATTATTTTTGGGATTTTATTTATACAGTGGTTATCGTGTGGTAAAAATGACCTGGTAACATGATTCTTCAGGTCAGTATGATTACAGTGATACAAAACTTATTAGATCTTTTCGTTCTATTTAAGTGATGCCAAAAAATCTTAGAACTTTAAAAAAGTTTTTTACTTTTCTGTCCTTGGAGCTGCATGAGGGTGTGGGGAGAAGACAGTTTTAAGGATACCAATTAGTGGTACATTTGTCCTTTTGATCCCTTTTTATTGCGCTTTGTTTAGAGAGTTGCGCCAACAGAATAAAACACAAGTCTCGTCTTCTTTTCTATTTACTAAATATTTTTCTTTTCCTAGCAGATTCTGCACAATTTAATTAGTTTAATATTTCTATAAACCGGACTTTTATATTTCGGGTCCTCTTCTTGAAGCAGGCCCAGAAACTGAACCTGATTTGTTTTCTGGCTGATGCTGGCTGTCTTATTCAGCCATCATGTGCCTCTAGCAGCCGGCGGTCGAGTCCAGCTCCGCCAGCAGCTGTTATCTTGTTAAATCTTGAGGTCAACCTTGGATAGTGGCATCCACAATGAGTGGTCAAGGGGGCGTGCCGTTCTAAACTGAGACTGTTCTAATTTATCTACAGATTGTTTCCTACAACTCCTTTGCTATGTCCAAAGATGTCAATTACCGCTTGCTGTTCCTTGCTCTTGCTACTTTGGCCACTGGATTCCAGCAGTGCTACACCAGTATAGCAACCAAATCCTGACCCAGCTCTATACATGAGGAGCCTGATGTAATATAATAATAATAATATATATTTTTATATAGCACTAACATATTCTGCAGCGCTTTACAGACATTATCATCGCTGTCCCCGATGGGGCTCACAATCTAAATTCCCTATCAGTATGTCTTTGGAATGTGGGAGGAAACCGGAGTGCCCGGGGGAAACCCACGCAAACACGGAGAGAACATACAAACTCTTTGCAGATGTTGTCCTTGGTGGGATTTGAACCCAGGATTAGAGTGCTGCTAGGCTGCAGTGCTAACCACTAAGCCACTGTACATTTACGACTTACGTCGGGAAGGAATTAAAAAGTAAAAGTGGTAAAAGCTTGAGGCTTTATTACGTGGTTTACATATTTTTGTGCCATAATACACAGAATTGTACCAGTGAGTGAGTAGAATTTAGTGTTTATTACTCACCTGTGTGGTTATCTGTAGGAATCTGCTCTTTACACCACTCATTGCCCCTCACATATGTCTCTGTAGTATAAATATGGGTCAGCTCTTCACCCTGAAACAAATATTGTAAAAGTCAGAGACAGATGGAGAAGACACATCTATGATCAGCTCTAATCCTGCCATCTCCACCGTTCTCATTACACAAGTATAAAACATATAATACTGGTGGATAAAACAAGACCTTCACAGCCTTCTACACATCATAGGAAAGATCTCATGACACCTTCTCTCCATCTACCTGATGATCCTGAGCAACATTGGGATTTTCTTGTTTACAGTCCTGTGGAAGAAGAAGATGGGGACATCTCTCTGGTGTTGTCCTCTCACTGGATAGAACTGGAGGAAACACATACAGGAACTGAATTCATTATTTACATACAGAAAATTATAGGCCGTGTGTATATAGTCCTGTCTATTACCTGGTGATGTGAGGGGCTGGGGAACCTCCATCATGACGTCCTTGTACAGATCTTTGTGTCCTTCTAGATACTCCCACTCCTCCATGGAGAAATAGACGGTGACATCCTGACACCTTATAGGAACCTGACACATACAATGATACCATCATCCCCACCGATCCTTTCATAGCGTTACTGTATAATGTCCCAGCATTCCCAGCAGTGTCACCTCTCCAGTCAGCAGCTCAATCATCTTGTAGGTGAGGTTTAGGATCTTTTGGTCATTGATGTCCTCATGTATCAGGGGGTGAGGTGGAGGCCCCGTGATTGGGCTCAGGGGTCTTCCCCATCCCTCAGACACAGGGTCCTGACAGCGCTCACTGGAGGTTTTCTTTACTACTGTGTAATCCTGGTTATGGAGAGACATATTAATAAACCTCACTACAGACATTTCCAGAGTCCTCACCTCTCCAGTTCTGTCCATCTGTTATTCCCATAGATAAGAATGATGTAATGTGACGTCATCAGAATCTCTCACCTCTCCAGTAAGCCGGAAGAGGATCTCTAGGGTGAGGTGTAATATCCCCTCCACCATCTTGTCCCTGTCCCTATCCATCCTTGATGGGTCAGCCGGGAAAATTCTCTTATAAAGAAGATCTCCACTGAGTTAATTCGATATTATAGGGACCTGAATGGGAAAAAGACGAGCCGATGTAATGTAATAAAGCATCCCATGTAATACATTTGTTACTTTTGGAACTGAGTATGTGAAATCTTTGCTTGTCGTCCTTCTGGGCATTTAATCCGAGTCTTCTATGGGGTTGAGTGCATTTACCCCTCACTTCCAGATGCCAATCACAGCTCCACATCTTCTGAGACTGCTAGATTAGCTGCTGAGTTGTAATTTGTTTTATAACTATGTTTCCTCCTATTATAGACATGCTGTCTATAATAGGAGGGAGCATAATAATAAATCAAATTACAACTCAGCAGCTGATCTAGCAGTCCCAGAAGATGTGGAGCTGAGAACTAAGAACACAGAGAGTGTTCGAAACGCGTTTAGCAGTTCATGGTTGTTCTTTACCAATAATCTGTCAGTCATCTGTAAACAGCTAATTTTAAAATGTTGAAATAAATGTTCTCAATTTTAATTCCGGAGCTGAATTCCTCTTTTTTTCTTCATACAAACGGTATATAGAACCGCAGAAAAGTTTCCCCAGGAGATGTGTGCGCTTCTCTCTATTCATCGTCTATGGGACAACGGTGAACTGAGCGCGTGTCACAAGGGTGTCACATCCCTGGAGTTAGAAGATCACAACAAGTAATGAATTGCAGGTATTCTTTAGAGATGGTGTGATTCTTTTCCTATTTATATGGATTTCCTTTCCTTCAATGCTGAAGGGGTTAAAGACTCTTTCCATGCTGGCTGGGAACATTTAGCTGTGGTGCACACAGCTGTTGCTGCTGTTAATCACCTCAGTGTTCCCCAACTTCGGTCCTCAAGAGCAACCCACAGGTCATGTTTTCAGCATTTCCATAGTATTGCACAGGTGATAATTGCATCACCTGCACAGGCAATAATTCCATCACCTGTGCAATACTAAGGAAATTTTGAAAACATGACCTATTGGTGGCTCTTGAGGACCGGAGTTGGGGAACACTGTCCTACATATACTAGCTCTGAGTATTCGTTCCTTGCCGGTGAAAGAATCTTCTTCCTGTGCTAAGCTGTGTATTTGAAATAGTAGTTGTAGTGATCTGTAGTTTGTTCTGGTTTGCTAGAGTATGTGAGTATTTATCTCCTTGTCCTTATTTCTATTCAGCTTATTCATCCCTGTCCCTATGCTCATCCCTATATTTGGTGAGTGCTTTTGTATGATAGTGGTCCGCTGTTATCCCTGTTTTGTCTTTGTGTCTAGTTTACCTTACCTCATGATGTGGGGGAGGGGACAGATCAGAGTTAAGCAGGTATAGCAAGGTCGAAGACCCAGGCCTCTATACCTTCAAGAGTACCCCCAGGACAGGTATGGTTCCATGGCCAGTAAGCGCTGTGGGTTTGATGCTGCGTACAGCCGCAGAATCAAACCCACAGCGGCCATTTGCTACAGCATAGTGGATGGGATTTCAAGAAATCCCATCTCCATTATGCGTTCAGAGACGCCCGTGGCAGCCCTGCGTAAACGGACATGCGGTGCATCTTTCCAGACCGCAGCATGTTTACCTATGTTGCAGAGACGCTCAGTCTCCGCAGCATAAATGTCTCATAGACTATCATTACATGTGGTAAAACTGCATTATCTTTATAGTCACATGCGAAGTAAGTGTGGAAACCCAGCTTACTATGCATGTGAACTTATTTACATAATGTCTTACCTTGTGCCACAGCCAGAAGTTCACTTCCACTGCAGTTCTCACGATGAGATCAGCTGACTGAGAGAACTGCCATGCACGTGACCGCCGGGGTTATCTCCGGTCACTAGCAAAGTTCACACGGTCAGCTGACCATGAGAACTGCAGTGCAGGTGACCGCCACGACCAAGTTATCTCCGGTGGTCATCTACAAGCTCGGCTGTGTCTGGATGTCAGGCTGGATGATGATATCATGCCACCATTCAGCCAAAGGCATCCAGATGTAGCAGAGCTCGACTTGTCGTGAGACACTCGGGTATTGAACTACGTCGGACAGGGAGTATTTGTGTTGGTTTATTATGTTATTTTTTTGCAGGAGATCTAGGGCGTCAAGGATTAGGCGATGCAGTAAGTATGGTAAATTAAGATTATTAAAGGACTTTATTCTGGCTGTGTGTTTATTGACCATATAACTATAGGATTAGTAATGGATAGGTGTCTTATAGATGCTTCTCCATTACTAAGCCGTGGACTTGATGTCACCTGACAATACACAGGTGACATCAACCCCACAAATATTACCCCACTTGCCACGGCTACAGGGCATGTGGGAAGGGCCTGGTAAAGTGCCACAATTGGTGCATCTTTGGATGTGCCAGTTGTGGGGCGGCTGCGGGCTGCTATTTTTAAGCTGGTAAGGGCCAAAATCCATGGGCCTCACCAGCCTGAGAATACCAGGCCGCAGATGTCGGCTTTTTCCTTAGCTGGTTAACAAAAGTAGGGGGACCCCACACCGTTTTTTTGGAGGGGATCCCACTATTTTTGCTAGCCATCCAAGGTAATCAGACTGCTGCGGCCCAATATTATCAGGCTGGTAAGGTTCATGGATATTGGATCCTTACCAGCCTGGAATACCAGTCCCAGTAGTCTGTTTTACTCTGGCTGGCTAACATATATAGGGAAACCCCATGCTATTTTTTTAAATTATTATTTATTTTATTAAAAAAGGAGGGGACCTCTCTCAGTGCTTTCCTCCACTTTCTGTGTCATGTACATCTGGCTGTGTCACAAGATTCACCGTTATGTAAATTAGTGTTGGTTTATTATTTTATGCTTATTACAGGAGATCGAGGGCGTCACAGGAATTAAGAGTACACTAAAGATGGGAAAACTGTGTGGTGTTTTATTTCATCAAAATACTTTATTCTGGCTGTGTCTTTATTTAACCTATAACAACTATAGGATTAGTAATGGATAGGTGTCTTATTGACGCTTCTCCATTGCTAAACCGGGCTTGATGTCACCTTATGTTACAAAGGTGACATCAACCCCACAACTATTACCCCACTTGCCACCACTACAGAGCAAGTGCAAGTGGGAAGAGTGAGGCTAAGTGCCGGAATTGGTGCAACTTAGAGATGCACCATTTCTGAGGCGGCTGTGAGCTGGTGTTTGTAGCGAGGGGGGAAGCCAATATCCATGTTCCCTTCTTAGGTTATTAATATCAGGACGCAACTGTGTGCATAGCCTTTGCTGGTTATTAATTATATGGGGGAACCCCACGTTATTATTTTGTAGGGTCCCCCTATTTTAATAGCCAGTAAAGACTAAATATACAGCTGTGGGCTGATATTAATAGCCTGGGAAGCTCCATGGGATTACCCCCTTCCCAGGTTATAAACATCGGCCCCCAGTCACTGGTTTCCCTCTGCTGTTTTTTTTTTTAACACATCAGATACTTTTTTGAAATGGCCAAAATCGACTGTCTATCCACGTTGATATCAGTTCTGATGTCCAGATTGCATTTGGTTCAGGCTGGAGGGACCTGTGTTTGATGCAGGGCATCACTATCTGTGTATTCTTAGTGTGAGATCAGTGGCCCAAAGTAATTTAACCCCTTAAAAACACCACTTATTCAAATGGCCAAAATTGACTGTGTGCCCACTTTGATGCCAGTTCTGATGCCCAAAACGCATTTGGGAAAGGCTGGAAAGACCTGGTTTTGATGTGGAGCTCCCTGTTCTATATGCCTGCACTGTGATATCAGTGGCCCAAAGTCATTTAACCCTTTCATTAACTCCCTTTGGTGCCCACTTTCATGCTCATTTTTGTGCCAGTTTTAAAGTTTTTGTAGCTGTTTTTAAGTGTATTCCCATAAGGGCACCTCGCTGCATTGTATGTTATTATTGTGATGCTTATTTTTTGTTGTCAAACCTATAAAAAACAGAAAAGAAAAAATTGCTGAAAAAGAAACTGATGGAATAAGAAACCAACTTCAGCCTCGTTAGTGGAGATGGGATTTCATGAAATCCCATCCATTATGCTGTAACATCTGGACGCTGCGGGTTGGACGCTGCGGAGGTACGCAGCGTCCAACCCGCAGCGTTTACTGACTGTGTGCACATAACCTATTTACAAACAGGAAATCAATTTTTTTTTCCTTCCCAGAAGCCAACTTTCAATTAGCTTTATTTAAAGTGACAAAAACAAAGGATGCAATGAAAAAATGCATCAAAAACGCAGGTGACCTGCCAGTGACCTCAGATGCAGATTTGGTGGAGATTTTACCTGCATCAAATCCTGAGCCATTCCTGACCGTGTGCACATACCCTTATAAGAAGACGATAAGGGAATCTGTCCCCAAAGAAGGAATAAACCCCATTAATAATTTACATGTTCCCAGAAGCTTCTATTAAATACGATTCATAAACAACTGACATACGGCGACATCAGCGGGAAATATCAGAAACTCCGGCTCCAGAGGAGAACAAACGGCCGTCAGTAAGTTATATGGGAGCGAGGAGAGAAATGTCACCAGCATTTAGGAGGTTACTGCCCCCGCCCAGTAAGGGTACGTGTCCACGTTCAGGATGGCTGGCGTTTTTGACGGAGCGGCAAACTCGCTCCGCCCCCTTCTGGAGACGCGATGATGCCGGATGTGTTCATTACACACATTCGGAATCATCGCACCCCACATATAGGGCCCTGTGTTATACCTTGCGGTGGCGCAGCGGCGCCGCAAGGTAAACGGACATGCTGCGATCTAAAGACGCGCCGTATGTCCGAAATCGCAGGGCCGCCGGATGCGTGTTACCACGCATAGTGGAGAGGGGATTTCATCAAATCCCCTCCACTATGTTGTAACATCTGGACGCTGCGTGTTTGACGCTGCGGCTCTATGCAGCGTCAAACACGCAGCATTTCCTGAACGTGGAAACATACCCTAATGGGGAATCTCCAGCACCTACCTCCACCTGCAGAGCCGCACACCACATATATGGCTGTTCTGTGCGCACAGGACCTGTGATGAGGTCACAGGAGGGGAGGAGTCAGGGGTCACATGATCAGGGGCCTCAGTGTATGCAGGACTCTGCTGTGCTGGTTGTCATGGTGCTGGATGAGGGGAAGTTTCTGTGTGGGGTCAGGAGGGATTTACAGGGTGGATGTAGCAGACTGTGTGTGTACGAGGAGTACTGAGCGAAGCTGTATGTGTACGTATGTGTGCGAGGTGCACGGAGCGGAGCCGTGTGTGTATGATGTGTAGGGAATGGAGCTGTGTGTGTACGAGGTGTACGGAGCCGTGTGTGTACAAGTTGTACGTAGTGGAGCCGTGTGTGGACGAGGTGTATGGAGCAGAGCCGTGAGTGTACAAGGTGTACGTAGCGGAGCCGTGTGTGTACGAGGTGTACGGAGCAGAGCCATGTCTGTATCACATGTATGGCGAGGAACCGTGTGGGTACCAAGTGTACGGAGCAGAGACGTGTGTATGATGCATTTTCTTTACCGTCATGTGTGTAGCAGTGTTATGTATGACAAATATGTCTAAAGTAAAGTTGTCTGCAGGGTCAAAATGGCTTAGTTCACAGATGTGACGCAATCCATTCCGTCTGAGAGATTCCAGAGGAACCACAGTCTTTTTCCTTTAAAGGGAACCTATCACCTGAATTTGGCGGGACCGGTTTTGGGTCATATGGGCGGAGTTTTCGGGTGTTTGATTCACCCTTTCCTTACCCGCTGGCTTCATGCTGGCCGAAATATTGGATTGAAGTTCATTCTCTGTCCTCCGTAGAACACGCCTGCGCAAGGCAGGCAGGCCAACAAAATGGACGAATTAGAACTAATGTTGTTGGAGCATAATTATGACATGGTGGGGATATCTGAGACATGGCTGGATGAGAGCCATGACTAGGCTGTTAATTTGCAGGGCTATAGCCTGTTCAGAAATGACCGTACAGATAAGCGAGGGGGTGGGGTGTGTCTATATGTAAAATCGTCCTTAAAACCAATCCTGCGTGATAATATAGGTGAATTTAATGAAAATGTAGAATCCCTGTGGGTGGAGATAAGGGGAGGGGGAAAAATAATAAATTACTGATAGGGGTTTGTTATAAATCTCCAAAAATAATGGAAGCAATGGAGAATATCCTCGTAAAGCAAATAGATGAAGCTGCGACTCAAGGAGAAGTCATTATTATGGGGGACTTCAACTACCCTTAAATAGATTGGGGAACAGAAACCTGCAGTTCCAGCAAAGGTAATCGGTTTATGACAACTATGAGAGACAATTACCTTTCACAACTGGTTCAGGACCCAACAAGAAGGGGGGCACTGCTAGACCTAATATTAACCAACAGGCCAGACCGCATATCAAATATAAGGGTTGGGGGTCACTTGGGTAATAGCGATCACAAAATAATAAGTTTTCATGTATCCTTTAAAAAGATGTGTAATAGAGGGGTTACAAGGACACTAAACTTCAGGAGGGCAAATTTCCAACAGATGAGAGAGGATCTTGGTGCAATTAACTGGGACGATATCCTGAGACACAAAAATACACAAAGAAAATGGGAGACGTTTATTAGCATCCTGGATAGGACCTGTGCACAGTATATACCGTATGGGAATAAACATACTAGAAATAGGAGGAAACCAATATGGCTAAATAGAGCTGTAAGGGGCGCAATAAGTGACAAAAAGAAAGCATTTATAGAATTAAAGGAAGTAGGTAGTGATGAATCATTAAATAAATACAGAAAATGTAATAAATTCTGTAAAAAGCAAATCAAGGTAGCAAAGATTGAGACAGAGAGACTCATTGCCAGAGAGAGTAAAAATAATCCTAAAATATTCTTTAACTACATAAATAGTAAGAAACTATAAAATGACAGTGTTGGCCCCCTTAAAAATAGTCTGGGTGAAATGGTGGATGAGGATGAGGAAAAAGCCAATATGCTAAATGACTTTTCTTCATCAGTATTTACACAAGAAAATTCCATGGCAGACAAAATGACTAGTGATAAAAATTCCCAATCAAATGTAACCTGCTTAACCCAGCAGGAAGTGCGGTGGCGTCTAAAAATCACTAAAATTGACAAATCTCCGGGCCCGGATGGGATACACCCTCGAGTACTGCAGGAATTAAATACAGTCATTGATAGACCATTATTTTTAATCTTTAAAGACTCCATAATAACAGGGTCTGTACCACAGGACTGGCGTATAGCAAATGTGGTGCCAATATTCAAAAAGGGGACAAAAACTGAACTCGGAAATTATAGGCCAGTAAGCTTAACCTCTACTGTGGGTAAAATCCTGGAGGGCATTCTAAGGGATGCTATACTGGAGTATCTGAAGAGGAATAACCTCATGACCCAGTATCAGCACGGGTTTACTAGGAACCGTTCATGTCAGACTAATTTGATCAGTTTCTATGAAGAGGTAAGTTCTGGATTGGACCAAGGGAACCCAGTGGATGTAGTGTATATGGACTTTTCAAAAGCTTTTGATACGGTGCCACACAAAAGGTTGATGCATAAAATGAGAATAATGGGGATAGGGGAAAATATGTGCAAGTGGGTTGAGAGCTGGCTCAGGAATAGGAAACAAAGGGTGTTTATTAATGGAGCACACTCGGACTGGGTAGCGGCTAGCAGTGGGGTACCACAGGGGTCAGTATTGGGCCCTCTTCTTTTTAACATTTATTAATGACCTTGTAGGGGGCATTCAGAGTAGAATTTCAATATTTGCAGATGACACTAAACTCTGCAGGGTAATCAATGCAGAGGAGGACAATTTTATATTACAGGATGATTTATGTAAACTAGAAGCTTGGGCTGATAAATGGCAAATGAGCTTTAATGGGGATAAATGTAAGGTCATGTACTTGGGTAGAGCAAATAAGATGTATAATTATGTGCTTAATTCTAAAACTCTGGGCAAAACCGTCAATGAAAAAGACCTGGGTGTATTGGTGGATGACAAACTCATGTTCAGTGGCCAGTGTCAGGCAGCTGCTACAAAGGCAAATAAAATAATGGGATGCAAAAAAGAGGCATAGATGCTCATGAGGAGAACATAATTTTACCTCTATACAAGTCACTAGTTCGACCACACTTAGAATACTGTGCACAGTTCTGGTCTCCGGTGTATAAGAAAGACATAGCTGAACTAGAGTGGGTGCAGAGAAGAGCGACCAAGGTTATTAGAGCACTGGGGGTCTGCAATACCAAGATAGGTTATTACACTTGGGGCTATTTAGTTTGGAAAAAACGAAGACTAAGGGGTAATCTTATGTTAATGTATGAATATATGAGGGGACAGTACAAAGACCTTTCTGATGATCTTTTTAATCATAGACCTGAAACCGGGACAAGGGGGCATCCTCTGCGTTTGGAGGAAAAAAGGTTTAAGCATAATAACACGCGGATTCTTTACTGTAAGAGCAGTGAGACTATGGAACTCTCTGCCGTATGATGTTGTAATGAGTGATTCATTACTTAAATTTAAGAGGGGACTGGATACCTTTCTGGAAAAGTATATTGTTACAGGGTACACACACTAGATTCCTTGATAGGGCGTTGATCCAGGGAACTAGTCTGATTGCCGTATGTGGAGTCGGGAAGGAATTTTTTTCCCCAATGTGGAGCTTACTCTTGCCACATGGGTTTTTTTTGCCTTCCTCTGGATCAACATGTTAGGGCATGTTAGGTTAGGCTATGGGTTGAACTAGATGGACTTCCTTCAACCTTAACCCCTCTGTGACCTTAGACGTACTATCCCGTCGAGGTGCCCTGGGCTTATCTGACCCTGGACGGGATAGTACGTCATAGCCGATCGGCCGCGCTCAAGGGGGGAGCGCGGCCGATCGCGGCCGGGTGTCAGCTGCTTATCGCAGCTGACATCCGGCACTATGTGCCAGGAGCGGTCACGGACCGCCCCCGGCACATTAACCCCTGGCACACCGCGATCAAAGATGATCGCGATGTGCCGGCGGTGCAGGGAAGCACCGCGCAGGGAGGGGGCTCCCTGCGGGCTTCCCTGAGACCCCCGGAGCAACGCGATGTGATCGCGTTGCTGCGAGGGTCTCACCTCCCTCCCTGCTCCCTCCAGCCCCGGATCCAAGATGGCCGCGGATCCGGGTCCTGCAGGGAGGGAGGTGGCTTCACAGAGCCTGCTCAGAGCAGGCACTGTGAAGCCTGCAGCGCTGCATGTCAGATCAGTGATCTGACAGAGGGCTGTGCAAACTGTCAGATCACTGATCTGTGATGTCCCCCCCTGGGACAAAGTAAAAAAGTAAAAAAAAAATTTTCCAAATGTGTAAAAAAAATAAAAAAAAATATTCCAAAGTAATGAAAAAAAAAAAAAATATTATTCCCATAAATACATTTCTTCATCTAAATAAAAAAAAAACCAATAAAAGTACACATATTTAGTATCGCCGCGTCCGTAACGACCCGAGCTATAAAACTGTCCCACTAGTTAACCCCTTCAGTAAACACCGTAAGAAAAAAAAAAAAAAAAACGAGGCAAAAAACAACGCTTTATTATCATACCGCCGAACAAAAAGTGGAATAACACGCGATCAAAAAGACAGATATAAATACCCATGGTACCGCTGAAAGCGTCATATTGTCCCGCAAAAAAAGAGCCGCCATACAGCATCATCAGCAAAAAAATAAAAAAGTTATAGTCCTGAGAATAAAGCGATGCAAAAATAATTATTTTTTCTGTAAAATAGTTTTTATCGTATAAAAGCGCCAAACCATAAAAAAATGATATAAATGAGGTATCGCTGTAATCGCACTGACCCGAAGAATAAAACTGATTTATCAATTTTACCAAACGCGGAACGGTATAAACGCCTCCCCCAATAGAAATTCATGAATAGCTGGCTTTTGGTCATTCTTCCTCACAAAAATCGGAATAAAAAGCGATCAAAAAATGTCACGTGCCCAAAAATGTTTTCAATAAAAACGTCAACTCGTCCCGCAAAAAACAAGACCTCACATGACTCTGTGGACCAAAATATGGAAAAATTATAGCTCTCAAAATGTGGTATTGCAAAAAATATTTTTTGCAATAAAAAGGGTCTTTCAGTGTGTGACGGCTGCCAATCATAAAAATCCGCTAAAACACTCGCTATAAAAGTAAATCAAACCCCCCTTCATCACCCCCTTAGTTAGGGAAAAAAAATGTATTTATTTCCATTTTCCCATTAGGGCTAGGGTTAGGGCTAGGGTTAGGGCTAGGGCTAGGGTTAGGGCTAGGGTTAGGGCTAGGGCTAGGGTTAGGGTTAGGGCTAGGGTTAGGGCTAGGGTTAGGGCTAGGGTTAGGGCTAGGGTTAGGGTTAGGGCTAGGGTTAGGGCTAGGGTTAGGGTTAGGGTTGGGGCTACAGTTAGGGTTGGGGCTAAAGTTAGGGTTAGGGTTTAGATTACATTTACAGTTGGGAATAGGTTTGGGATTAGGGTTAGGGGTGTGTCAGGGTTAGAGGTGTGGTTAGGGTTACCGTTGGAATTAGGGTTAGGGGTGTGTTTAGATTAGGGTTTCAGTTATAATTGGGGGGTTTCCACTGTTTCGGCACATCAGGGGCTCTCCAAACACGACATGGCGTCCGATCTCAATTCCAGCCAATTCTGCGTTGAAAAAGTAAAACAGTGCTCCTTCCCTTCCGAGCTCTCCTGTGTGCCCAAACAGGAGTTTACCCCAACATATGGGGTATCAGCGTACTCAGGACAAATTGGACAACAACTTTTGTGGACCAATTTCTCCTGTTACCCTTGAAAAAATACAAAACTGGGGGCTAAAAAATAATTTTTGTGGGAAAACAAAAAGATTTTTTATTTTCACGGCTCTGCGTTATAAACTGTAGTGAAACACTTGGGGGTTCAAAGTTCTCACAACACATCTAGATAAGTTCATTGAGGGGTCTAGTTTCCAATATGGGGTCACTTGTGGGGGGTTTCTACTGTTTAGGTACATTAGGGGCTCTGCAAACGCAATGTGACGCCTGCAGACCAATCCATCTAAGTCTGCATTCCAAATGATGCTCCTTCCCTTCCGAGCCCTCCCATGCGCCCAAACGGTGGTTCCCCCCCACATATCGGGTATCAGCGTACTCAGGACAAATTGGACAACAACATTTAGGGTCCAATTTCTCCTGCTAACCTTGGAAAAATACAAAACTGGGGGCTAAAATATAATTTTTGTGGAAAAAAAAATATTTTTTATTTGCATGGCTCTGCGTTATAAACTGTAGTGAAATACTTGGGGGTTCAAAGCTCTCACAACACATCAAGATGAGTTCCTTAGGGGGTCTACTTTCCAAAATGGTGTCACTTGTGGGGGGTTTCTACTGTTTAGGTACATTAGGGGCTCTGCAAACGCAATGTGACGCCTGCAGACCATTCCATCTAAGTCTGCATTCCAAATGGCGCTCCTTCCCTTCCGAGCCCTCCCATGCGCCCAAACGGTGGTTCCCCCCCACATATGGGGTATCAGCGTACTCAGGACAAATTGGACAACAACTTTTGGGGTCCAATTTCTCCTGTTACCCTAGGGAAAATACAAAACTGGGGACTAAAAAGTAATTTTTGTGGGAAAAAAATTTTGTTTTATTTTTATGGCTCTGCATTATAAACTTCTGTGAAGCCCTTGGTGGGTCAAAGTGCTCACCACACATCCAGATAAGTTCCTTAGGGGGTCTACTTTCCAAAATGGTGTCACTTGTGGGGGGTTTCAATGTTTAGGCACATCAGTGGCTCTCCAAACGCAACATGGCGTCCCATCTCAATTCCTGTCAATTTTGCATTGAAAAGTCAAACGGCGCTCCTTCCCTTCCGAGCTCTCCCATGCGCCCAAACAGTGGTTTACTGCCACATATGGGGTATCAGCGTACTCAGGACAAATTGTACAACAACTTTTGAGGTCCAATTTCTTCTCTTACCCTTGGAAAAATAAAAAATTGAGGGCAAAAATATAATTTTTGTGAAAAAATATGATTTTTTATTTTTACGGTTCTGCATTATAAACTTCTGTGAAGCACTTGGTGGGTCAAAGTGCTCACCACACCTCTAGATAAGTTCCTTAGGGGGTCTACTTTCCAAAATGGTGTCACTTGTGGGGGGTTTCAATGTTTAGGCACATCAGTGGCTCTCCAAACGCAACATGGCGTCCCATCTCAATTTCTGTCAATTTTGCATTGAAAAGTCAAACTGCGCTCCTTCCCTTCCGAGCTCTCCCATGCGCCCAAACAGTGGTTTACTGCCACATGTGGGGTATCAGCGTACTCAGGACAAATTGGACAACAACTTTTGAGGTCCAATTTCTTCTCTTACCCTTGGAAAAATAAAAAATTGGGGGCAAAAATATAATTTTTGTAAAAAAATATGATTTTTTATTTTTACGGTTCTGCATTATAAACTTCTGTGAAGCACTTGGTGGGTCAAAGTGCTCACCACACATCCAGATAAGTTCCTTAGGGGGTCTACTTTCCAAAATGGTGTCACTTGTGGGGGGTTTCAATGTTTAGGCACATCAGTGGCTCTCCAAACGCAACATGGCGTCCCATCTCAATTCCTGTCAATTTTGCATTGAAAAGTCAAATAGCGCTCCTTCCCTTCCGAGCTCTCCCATGCGCCCAAACAGTGGTTTACTGCCACATATGGGGTATCAGCGTACTCAGGACAAATTTGGACAACAACTTTCTGGGTCCAATTTCTCCTGTTACCCTTGGTAAAATAAAACAAATTGGAGCTGAAGTAAATTTTTTGTGTAAAAAAGTTAAATGTTCATTTTTATTTAAACATTCCAAAAATTCCTATTAAACACCTGAAGGGTTAATAAACTTCTTGAATGTGGTTTTGAGCACCTTGAGGGGTGCAGTTTTTAGAATGGTGTCACACTTGGGCATTTTCTATCATATAGACCCCTCAAAATGACTTCAAATGAGACGTGGTCCCTAAAAAAAAATGGTGTTGTAAAAATGAGAAATTGCTGGTCAACTTTTAACCCTTATAACTCCCTAACAAAAAAAAAATTGGTTCCAAAATTATGCTGATGTAAAGGAGACATGTGGGAAATGTTACTTATTAAGTATTTTGTGTGACATATCTCTGTGATTTAATTGCATAAAAATTCAAAGTTTGAAAATTGCGAAATTTTCAAAATTTTCGCCAAATTTCCGTTTTTTTCACAAATAAACGCAGGTACTATCAAAGAAATTTTACCACTATCATGAAGTACAATATGTCACGAGAAAACAATGTCAGAATCACCAGGATCCGTTGAAGCGTTTCGGAGTTATAACCTCATAAAGGGACAGTGGTCAGAATTGTAAAAATTGGCCTGGTCATTGACGTGCAAACCACCCTTGGGGGTAAAGGGGTTAATAACTATGTAACTATGTAACTATGTAATTTAGGCCTGACCATGTAATGATGACATGACCGTGATATCATCCCAGGTCCAGTCAGTGCACCTCCCGGTGTCGGCTCTGCAGGTGGAGTTATGATGGGCACCCTCTCACCCATTTTATGGATGCCCGCATAAAACCAGCCCATGTCTGCAACTTTAATGTACACCTCTCAATACGTAGTTTGCTGGAGGAAAATATCCTGGTTTCACATCACTGATGCCATTATACGCAGTGACACATACGTATCTCTCCTCATACATCGTGCCAGTGACCCTGTCACAACAGTTATAGGATTTCTTAGCATAGTGACATGTTTTTTTCAGATATGCCTCATTCTTGCATTAACAAAGCAGATAGTTTTTGCTACACATGCAGAGAAGTCACTTTTCTGTCACAAAGGCAAAACTTCACTACCATGATGAGGAAAGCCTACAACCCATATTTTGGCTGCAGAATAGGAAATCAGGACAAGAATTTGGCTCCACACATATGCTGCAATAAATGTGCATTCCATCTTACCTATTGGTTGCATGGAAGGAGGCAATCTATGCCTTTTGCAGTCCCAATAATCTGGAGAGAGACAACAAATCACACTACCAATTGCAATTTCTGCGTAGTGCCCCGCATTAGCAAAGGAGACTCAAGGAAGAAGTTCACTTTAAAGCATCTACACATTCCATTGAAATATGCCCACTACCACATACAGAAGAACAGTTGGTTCCAAAAGCACTTGAAACTTTTTCAGTCGAGTGAAGTGAGGAACAAGAGGGCGCTTGGTGTGATGAAGCATCTTCCTTACACGATCCAGACTTTCTGTCAACAACCTCAACTGAACCACACCTTGTGCCACGAAGTGAACTGAAAGATCTTGTTACTAGAGAGTAAGCCTGCGCTCTTTGGTTCCAGGCTACAGCAGTGGAATCTCCTAGCGGGCAATGTTAGGATTTCTTTGTTCTGCAACCATAATAAAGATTTTCTCCAATACTTCTTCATAAAGGGTGATCTTGTGGTATGCAACAACATCAAAAGTTTAATGGAAGCTCTGAGGAAAAGTCATAATCCAGAGGAATGGAGGCTCTTCATCGATTTGTCCAAAACAAGCCTAGAAGCCGTCTTGTTGCATAATGGCAAGGCACTACCTTCAATTCCAGTTGGGTATGCAGTCCACATGAAAGAAACCTATGACAACATGGAACAGCTGTTGAGGTACCTGAACTATCACCAACATTTGTGGCCTCTCTGTGGTGACTTAAAGGTAGTTCCCCTCTTTCTTGGTATCCATTGTGGATACACAAAGTACTGCTGCTTTCTGTGTGAGCAGGATAGTCGTGCAAGAGAATATCACTACAATAAAAGAGCCTAGCCTCTCCGACAATCACTTCAGCCAGGGAATAAAAATGTCCAGCATCCAATACTTGTTGACCCACATAAGATTTTGTTACCACCGTTGCATAACAAGTTGGGCTTAATGAAAAACTTTGTAAATGCAATGGATAAAAATGCAAACGCATTCAAGTATCTCATTGATAAATTTCTGAGGTTCGTAAAGCAAAGATAAAGGAAGAAGTCTTTATTGGACCTCAGATTGTAAGCTTCTTCAAGATGAGGAGTTTCTCCATTTGTTGCAGGGCAAGTAGAAGGCTGTATGGGTAGCTTTCACATTAGTGGTAACTAATTTTTTAGGAAACTCAAGAGCAGATAACTATGAAGAGTTAGTGGAACATCTCGTCAAAACATATAAGGATCTTGACTGTAACGTCCTTAAAGAATAATTTCTTAACTTCGCATCAAGACTTTTTTTCCATCTAGCTGCGGATCAGTGAGCAACGAGCATTGTGAGAGATTTCACCATGAAAGTGCGGCTATTAAAAAAATATATCAAGGAAAATAGAATCCATCGATGCTTGCAGATTACTGTTGGACAATTGTAAGAGATGATCAAATGCAGGAGTACAAAAGACAAGCCAAAAAGTGTTGTCACTGAATGAGGACCAAATTCTGTAGTGCAATTTCTTTAACTGCTTATACAACCCCTGGCAAAAATTATGGAATCACCGGCCTTGGAGGATGTTCATTCAGTTGTTTAATTTTGTAGAAAAAAGGCAGATCACAGACATGGCACAAAACTAAAGTAATTTCAAATGGCAACTTTCTGGCTTTAAGAAACACCAAAAGAAATCAAGAACAAAAAATGTAATAGTCAGTAATGGTTACTTTTTTTAACCAAGCATAGGGGAAAAATTATGGAATCACTCAATTCTGAGGAAAAAATTATGGAATCACCCGGTAAATTTTCATACCCAAAAATAACACCTGCATCAAATTAGATCTGCTCGTTAGTCTGCATCTAAAAAGTAGTGATCACACTTTGGAGAGCTGTTGCACCAAGTGGACTCACATGAATCATGGCTCCAACACGAGAGATGTCAATTGAAACAAAGGAGAGGATTATCAAACTCTTAAAAGAGTGTAAATCATCACACAATGTTACAAAAGATGTTGGTTGTTCACAGTCAGCTGTGTCTAAAATCTGGACCAAATACAAACAACATGGGAAGGTTGTTAAAGGCAAACATACTGGAAGACCAAGGAAGACATTAACACTAGGACTACTGGTATAGTCATTTTGACTACTTACTTGCAGTAGTTCTAGTCAGGGTTCACAAGTCCAGTAGTCCTAGTGTTAAAGCGTCAAGACCGGAAACTTCAAGCTATATGTCTCCAAAACAGGAAATGCACAACAAAACAAATGAGGAACGAATGGGTGGAAACTGGAGTCAACGTCTGTGACCGAACTGTAAGAAACCGCCTAAAAGAAATGGGATTTACATACAGAAAAGCTGAACGAAAGCCATCATTAACACCTAAGCAGAAAAAAAACAAAGTTACAGTGGGCTAAGGAAAAGCAATCATGGACTGTGGATGACTAGATGAAAGTCATATTTAGTGATGAATCGTGAATCTCCATTGGGCAAGGTGATGATGCTGGAACTTTTGTTTGGTGCCATTCCAATGAGATTTATAAAGATGACTGCCTGAAGAGAACATGCAAATTTCCAGTCATTGATGATATAGGGCTGCATGTCAGGTAAAGGCACTGGGGAGAGTGCTGTCTTTACATCTTCAATAAATGCACAAGTTTATGTTGATAGTTTGGACACTTTTCTTTTCCCATCAATTGAAAGAATGTTTGGGGATGATGAAATCATTTTTCAAGATGATAATGCATCCTGCCATAGAGTAAAAACTGAGAAAACATTCCTTGAAAAAGACACATAAGGTCAATGTCATGGCCTGCAAATAGTCCGGATCTCAATCCAATTGAAAATCTTTGGTGGAAGTTGAAGAAAATGGTCCATGACAAGGCTCCAACTTGCAAAGGTGATCTGGCAACAGCAATCAGAGAAAGTTGGATCCAGATTGATGAAGAGTACTGTTTGACACTCATTAAGTCCATGCCTCAGAGACTGCAAGCTGTTATAAAAGCTAGAGGTGCAGCAACAAAATACTAGTGATGTGTTGGAGTGTTTTTTTGTTTGTTTGTTTGTTTTTCATGATTCCATAATTTTTTCCTCAGAATTGAGTGATTCCATAATTTTTCCCCTATGCTTGGTTAAAAAAAGTAACCATTAGTGACTACCACATTTTTTGTTCTTGATTTCTTTTAGTGTTTCTTAAAGCCAGAAAGTTGCCATTTGAAATGACTTTAGTTTTGTGTCATGTCTGTGATCTGCTTTTTTTCTACAAAATTAAACAACTGAATCAACATCCTCCATGCCGGTGATTCCATAATTTTTGCCAGGGGTTGTATAATACTGTAGTCTTTAGATATATTTTACTTATTTGAATTACTAAGCTAAGTAAATGTCAGAAAATTGACAAATCAAAATATTCTGCATCTTTATATTTGCAAAAATATTAATATTTCAAAGTACTGAAACATGAATGCATTTGTTATATGTGGCAGTAAAAGGAAAACACTTTGATATCATAGAAACAAGAGCAAACTAAAACATTTTCATTGTCAGATTTGAATTCAGGAGGTCAAAATCATTAAGAAATGGCTCATTTCATAACCCGACAACTTTTGAAAATATGAAGAAAAGTGAAACCTTCAAAGCCTGTTATATGTGGACTAGTTATTGAACCCCTTCTACGACCTGGGCAGTGAGCATTTTTATTGGTACAATTTAAATTTTACACCATTTTTTTAAGACATTGTGTTTTGTGTCTGCGAATTCGCAAATACAGTCTCTTCAATAAAATGCCACTGGAGATTGCGGTATGCACACGTGCTGATCTCGGGAACCATTTTATTGAACTAATGTAGTACAACAGTGATGCCAAACTTTTTAGAGATTGAGTGCTAACATGGCAATTCAGCCATTTATCTTTTAGTTAAAAAAAAACAACTTATAGAGATCAAGCGGGGCAGTAGAGAGCAGGCAGGGGCAGCAGAGAGCAGAAGGGGCAACATAGAGAAGGCAGGGGCAACAAAGTGCAGCCACAGACAGGAGCAGGGGTATCAGACTGCAGATATAAGGGAATATGCTCTCCCATTCTGACATATTTCCATCCATCCTGGCATATGCTCACCTCATCCAGGTATATTCTCACCGATCCAGGTACATGCTCTTCTATCCAGGTATATGCTCCCCCATCCTGATATATGCCCACATCCTGGTATATACCCCCCCCCACCCCCCAGCCTGGTATATGTCCTCTTGCCTGCGCTGCTGTTGTTCAATGCATAGAAAAAAAAATGCTCTTACTCACCTTTCCCCTGCTCCCTTGCAGTGCGTCGTCGTGTTCTGAAGCCAGCAGCTGACTTCAGCATCCAAGTATAAAGAGGTTATTTGGCGTGCACTCAGCCTGCATATGGCGAGGTGCTGGTGTAATGGACCAAAGGCCCGAATACAATAGAGAAACAAAATTCACCGCACTCTCTATGGATCAAATGCAAAAGGTGCCGAAATTTATTAACATAAACTAGGAGAGTAACAGAATATTGCAGTATATGCGATTAACAACGTTTCGGCTCAACCAGAGCCTTTATCACGTATCGCTGTGGAAAGAAAAATACGCAAAGAAACAAACATAAAATAAATAACATAAATAAAATAACATAATAAAATAAAATAACAATGATAGGTCGTCCTTGAGATCAAGAGACATATGTCCACCAACAGACATATGCGGGTGTCTGGAGAAGTGAAGGATCAGGGATCAGGGTAGGGTGCAAAAAGAGTCCTGCGTATCCTGTAGGTAGGGATAGTATGGTGAGTATACTATGATATAGAAATTCGCCAGAGAGAAAGGAGATCATCTAAATAGATTGTACAAAACATACGTACAAGCAAAGCGGGAGCGCCGCTCTAACACAGGTACATTACCTATACCACTTGCATTCCTCTTGGCAGATATCTGATCAACCCATTAGAGTTACCAGCATACCGTTTTCTTTAACAGGTCCATACCATCCATTATTGAGCTGCTACAAGCGTAGCTATAACATTGCTGCAAGGTATTTAGTTAGTCTCTATGGGCACAGCGTCTTACCCTTATGCACTATTTCATTAACTCTTCAGGGGCATTACAATCATACCATTTACCCTAAACCGGTCCACATTTCCTGTAGGAAGCCTCTATATACGTACTCTAGGCGTACTCATTACTTAAGGTACTTTATCAGTGTCCATGGACACGTTCTTCCTAACTTATCCTTGCTAATCCTTGTTTACTATCTTCTACAGAACTTACACTTTATTGCTGGGATTTTTTCCCATTCTACACTCTATTCCATTACTGGAACAAGGTAACCACCTATGCGACTGTCTCAGACCATGGGCTCTAAATGTTATGGGGTGTACTTATGTTTTGTACAATCTATTTAGATGATCTCCTTTCTCTCTGGCGAATTTCTATATCATAGTATACTCACCATACTATCCCTACCCACAGGATACGCAGGACTCTTTTTGCACCCTACCCTGATCCCTGATCCTTCACTTCTCCAGACACCCGCATATGTCTGTTGGTGGACATACAGTGGGGCAAAAAAGTATTTAGTCAGTCAGCAATAGTGCAAGTTCCACCCCTTAAAAAGATGAGAGGCGTCTGTAATTTACATCATAGGTAGACCTCAACTATGGGAGACAAACTGAGAAAAAAAAATCCAGAAAATCACATTGTCTGTTTTTTTATAATTTTTTTTGCATATTATGGTGGAAAATAAGTATTTGGTCAGAAACAAACAATCAAGATTTCTGGCTCTCACAGACCTGTAACTTCTTCTTTAAGAGTCTCCTCTTTCCTCCACTCATTACCTGTAGTAATGGCACCTGTTTAAACTTGTTATCAGTATAAAAAGACACCTGTGCACACCCTCAAACAGTCTGACTCCAAACTCCACTATGGTGAAGACCAAAGAGCTGTCAAAGGACACCAGAAACAAAATTGTAGCCCTGCACCAGGCTGGGAAGACTGAATCTGCAATAGCCAACCAGCTTGGAGTGAAGAAATCAACAGTGGGAGCAATAATTAGAAAATGGAAGACATACAAGACCACTGATAATCTCCCTCGATCTGGGGCTCCACGCAAAATCCCACCCCGTGGGGTCAGAATGATCACAAGAACGGTGAGCAAAAATCCCAGAACCACGCGGGGGGACCTAGTGAATGAACTGCAGAGAGCTGGGACCAATGTAACAAGGCCTACCATAAGTAACACACTACTCCACCATGGACTCAGATCCTGCAGTGCCAGACATGTCCCACTGCTTAAGCCAGTACATGTCCGGGCCCGTCTGAAGTTTGCTAGAGAGCATTTGGATGATCCAGAGGAGTTTTGGGAGAATGTCCTATGGTCTGATGAAACCAAACTGGAACTGTTTGGTAGAAACACAACTTGTCGTGTTTGGAGGAAAAAGAATACTGAGTTGCATCCATCAAACACCATACCTACTGTAAAGCATGGTGGTGGAAACATCATGCTTTGGGGCTGTTTCTCTGCAAAGGGGCCAGGACGACTGATCCGGGTACATGAAAGAATGAATGGGGCCATGTATCGTGGGATTTTGAGTGCAAACCTCCTTCCATCAGCAAGGGCATTGAAGATGAAACGTGGCTGGGTCTTTCAACATGACAATGATCCAAAGCACACCGCCAGGGCAACGAAGGAGTGGCTTCGTAAGAAGCATTTCAAGGTCCTGGAGTGGCCTAGCCAGTCTCCAGATCTCAACCCTATAGAAAACCTTTGGAGGAAGTTGAAAGTCCGTGTTGCCAAGCGAAAAGCCAAAAACATCACTGCTCTAGAGGAGATCTGCATGGAGGAATGGGCCAACATACCAACAACAGTGTGTGGCAACCTTGTGAAGACTTACAGAAAACGTTTGACCTCTGTCATTGCCAACAAAGGATATATTACAAAGTATTGAGATGAAATTTTGTTTCTGACCAAATACTTATTTTCCACCATAATATGCAAATAAAATTATAAAAAAACAGACAATGTGATTTTCTGGATTTTTTTTTCTCAGTTTGTCTCCCATAGTTGAGGTCTACCTATGATGTAAATTACAGACGCCTATCATCTTTTTAAGTGGTGGAACTTGCACTATTGCTGACTGACTAAATACTTTTTTGCCCCACTGTATGTCTCTTGATCTCAAGGAGGACCTATTATTATTATTTTATTATGTTATTTTATTTATGTTATTTATTTTATGTTTGTTTCTTTGCGTATTTTTCTTTCCACAGCGATACGTGATAAAGGCTCTGGTTGAGCCGAAACGTTGTTAATCGCATATACTGCAATATTCTGTTACGCTCCTAGTTTATGTTACTAAATTTCGGCACCTTTTGCATTTGATCCATAGAGAGTGCGGTGAATTTTGTTTCTCTTCAGCATCCAAGTGACAGAGACGCATGACGATATTCACCCAGTCACGCGTACGCGTCAGCTATATAATATATCACACACCCCATAGTCTTATATATAGTTTAACACACTCCCCATAGTCCTCCATAAAGTATAATACACTCTCCATAGTATAATGCAGCTGCATAGTCCTTGATAGAGTACAATGCAGCCCCATAGAGTACAAATAGTACACATACTATAATGCAGCCCCATAGTCCTGCAGTATTATGGCCACCACGTATTCACTGATTTAAAAAAAACATACCTCTTCTCATTCCCCCACTGCTCTGGTTTCTGCAGCACATCTACTCAGCAGCTCCACTGCATAACACTGCTTGGCATGCAATGAAGTTACGTCATTGTGCCCACTTCATCAGACACAGAGGAGGAATGATGCTCTCTCCTCCATGGTTTCCAACAGGATCAGCATCTATGCTGATACAGTTGAAGGTGCAATGTGGGGGGGCGGAGTTGGTGCTGGCACCGGGCCTCCCTGACTGATGGGCTCCATAGCGGCGACGTGGCTTGTTGCTATTAGTGGCATGCCACTGGCTGGGGGCCCCTAGGGGAGTGTGGGCCCTAGGCAAATGGCTAGTTTGCCTACGCCAACGCCGGCCATTCAATGACTCTCCATTTGCTTCCTTCCTCCTCACCCCATCCACGTAGAAGAGATGAGACGAAGTTTGTGTGGGTACTAGCCTCTGTTGTGCTAGCCACCAGATCTTGTACCTCCTCTTTCTCAGCCTCCACCTCCTCAATGTTACCCAATCTGTGCTGAGCAAATGAGATGAGGTTGTATTGTAAATAAATACACAGCAAATCCTTTATTTTAAATAAAAACAAAACACACTTTTCCATTTTTATTTAAAAATAACAAACACAGTTATACTTACCTAACGCCCATTCCATTGAAGCCCTCGTCTCTTGTAATAAATAAAAAATAAAAAACAACAATATTCCTCAGCTGACTGTCGTTCTGTCCCATGCCGTAATCCATGTCTGGGGATAAACAATTTTCAACCTGGACAGTGCCAAGATGCGACCGTCCAGGCTGAGAACCATTGAGGAATGAGCTGCTGCGAGCACAGCATCAGTGACCAGTGGTGACCACATCGATCTCATTTTCTGGGTGCTATTTTTTAGCCTTGGTGGGGGCAATATCCATGGCACCAGCTGTCTGATTTAGCTTGGATGGCTGCTAAAAATGAGGGGGACCCCATGTCGTTTGAAAAAAAATTATTTATTTAGATATTTAAAAAATACGGCTTGGGGTCCCTCTATACTTGATAACCAACCTTGCTAAAGCTGACAGCTGAGGGATGCAGCCTGCAGCTGTCAGATTTGCCTGGCTGGTTATAAAAAATACAGGGGAACCCCATGTATTTTTTTAATCTATTTATTTGTAGCACAGGTGGTTGCTGATGAATACTCTCATCAGCCGCCACCTCCTCTCGCTGTTATCAGTTGAATACAACTCTCCACATTGCCCCGTGCTAACACTGATTTGTAGCGTGAGCAGGGGACAGTTATGTGAGTTGTCTTCAGCACCCGGCTAAGAGAACGAACTGTACAGCTGGTTCCCTGGTGCAAGTACGTGTAATATTGATGCGGCACATGAGTGCCACACAGTTGCCACATGTATGCCACACATATTAAACACACATGCATACGGATATGGATATCTCTGGTACTGTGTTTTCCAGTACCAGATATATCAGGACGTGTGAAAGAGCCCTTAGATAGAGGGAGGACATTACGTTAGAGATACCGGAAAGACAATCACTGGTGTTTTGTAATAATGCAGGCATGATTAGGTGTTAGGAGAAGAGGTATACAATTGGGTGTCATCGGCATAGAGATGGTACTGAAAACTAAATCTACTGATTATTTGTCTAATAGGGGCAGTATACAAGAAGAGGAGGGGGCCTAAGACTTATTCTTGAGGAACTCAGACAGTAAGGCCGGGGTCACACTGGCAACTAAAACTGACGAGTGCAATGCGATCAAAAATCGCATTGCATTCGAACCAATGTTAAACTATGGGGCAGCTCACAGCAGCCAATTTATTGTAGGCCGTTTTCCTCAGTCCGAGACAATCACAGCATTGTAACGGACACTCAGCCGACTCTCGGCTCACTCACACCCATATAAGCCTATGGGTGCGAGTGAGACAGCGCACACCATTCGGATATCATCCAAGTGATGTGCGTTAAACGCTGACCCCGGCAATGGAGGAGATGGAGAAATTCATTTCTCCGCCTCCTCCGCAGCTGTGCTCCGATCCGCTCTGTGCGAGAGGCTCGGAGCACAGACGCATGACGCTCGGCTCACACTTGCAGCAGAGCAGGAGCCGAGGGTCATTAGCATATCGCATCCGATGCGAGAGCTAGTGTGACTCCAGCCTAAGGGAAAAGGAGAGGAAGACGAGCCAGCAAAAAATACAGTGGAGGAGCGGTCAGAGAGAAAGGAGGAGAACCAGGAGAGAACAGTGTCCTTGAGCTCGATAGAGAATAGCCTAGTGAGGAGCAGGTGATCCACAGTGTCAAATGCTGCAGATAGAGTCTAGAAAATCAGCATGGTATAGTGACCATTAGATTTAGTTGTTAGTAGGTCATTAGACTTTAGTAAGGTCAATTTCAGTCTATTGTAAAGAGTGGAAACCGGATTGCAGAGGGTCAAGAAGAGAGTTATCTGATTGTTAGCAGATGACATGGTAGTGGACCAAGAGTTCCAGGAGTTTACAGATGAAGGTAAGATTATAGACAGGTCTATGATTAGCAGCACAGTGTTGGTCGAGTGATTTTTACATGGTAGTGGACCAAGAGTTCCAGGACTTTAGAGATGAAGGTAAGATTAGAGACAGGACTATAATTAGCAGCAAAGTGTTGGTCGAGTGATTTTTTTTTAAAGTAATGGATGTATGCTGGCATGTATAAATAAGGAGGGAAAGATACCAGATGAGAGAATAAGGTTGAATATTTTAGTTAGGTGAGTGGTGACAGTGGGGGAAATGGACTGGAAGAGATGTGAGGGAATAGGGTCACTGGTGCAATTAGTAGAGCGAGAAGCACTTTATCTGCCAAATATTTGAGATGAACCAAATGTGAAGTGACCAGGAAGCCATTATCCTCCAGGGCTGTTGTAATAGTATGCAGGTACTGAGTATGTCACCACGGAACAGACAGACCAACAGTTGAGGGGTTTAATAACAGAAATAAGGTTCTCCTCGCAGGGAGGAAGCAATGGAAAATAACTAGCAATAAAACAGTGCAAAAATATGGGAGTTAAACGATGTAAAAGGAGTAAGCAAGATTTCTTGAGAAAAGAACACTTATCAGTCTGATGAGGACTTGCTTGAAGGGTCGTCTTCTCCAACGTAGGCGCCGAGAAACAGCGGCACTTGTCGTCCCTCTGTTGTCCGTGGGCTGAGTAGTCTCTAGGAGCCTGCTGCCTGGGGTTTCGGGAGTTAATGTGGTATGCACGGGCTCTGAGTCTTTGGCTTTTACAGCACAGCCAGGAATCAGGGGCTCTGCACTGTTAAGTCTCTGTACCAGGAATCAGGGGCTCTGCACTGTTAAGTCTCTGTACCAGAAATCAGGGGCTCTGCACTGTTAAGTCTCTGTACCAGGAATCACAGTCTCTGGACTGATACCGCGGAGACCAGGGGGTAGAAGTCTCTGTACGGGCCAATGTCTCTACACGGGTCTCAAAGCGCCCCTCTCCAGTCACAGCAGAGTCCCTTTTCAAGTACTCACAAGATGCAGTCTTTCTGGGCAGTCTCCCTGTATTTGTCCTCAGACCGGGAGCTCTCTCTCTCCCGGAGCACAGCTGCACCCTGTTCTGATTGCTGCTCACGCTGCACTGTGCCTTGCACGCATGCCTTTCCCACTCTCTGCCCGCTTCCTTCCTGTCCCAGTCTCTAAGTCTGCCCCCTGGGGAAACTGCAACACAGCTCAATGGTTCCAGGCACAGAGCCGAGAAGGTAACCGCCCCCAGACTCTTCTGGTGTTTCACTTCCTTACATTGTCATATTCCAGAGCTGCAACCTCTATGGAGGCCCAGAAGTACAAAAAGTTCAGTGCTCAGAGACACGGATGAGGTAAGGAAGGCTGAAACCCGACAACCACTGAACAAGATACAGAAGCAGTGGTGTACCGCCAATGGCGGCAGGCCACGCAATTGCTATGGGGCCCGTGAGCCGGGTTGGGGATCAGGGGAGTGTGGTGAGTACATTATACAGTCAGGAAAACAAGTATTTGATACAATGCCATTTTTGCCAGTTTTCCCACCTACAAAGGATGGAGAGGTCTGTAATTTCTATTGTAGGTACACTTCAACTCTGTGAGACAGAATCTAAAAGAAAAAAAAATTTAGTATTTGATCACCTACCAAATCAGCAAGAATTATGGCTCCTTCTACACTGCACTCTTTACCTGTATTATTTGCACCTGTTTGAACTTGTTACATTACCTGTATAAAAGATACCTGTCCACACACTCAACAAATTGCATTCCAACCTCTCCACCATGGCCAAGACCAAAGAGCTGTCAAAGGACAGCAGGGACAAAATTGTAGAACTGCACAAGGCTGGGATGGGCTACAGGACAATATGCAAGCAGCTTGGTAAGAAGGCAACAACTGTTGGCACAATTATTAGAAAATGGGTGAAACACAAGATGGCTGTCAATCTCCCTCGATTTGCAGCTCCATGCATGATCTCGCCTCGTGGGGTAATGATGATTCTGAAAAAGGTCAGGAATCAGCTCAGAACTACATGGGATGATCAATGACCTGAAGAGAGCTGGGACCACAGTCTCAAACATTACCATTAGTAACACACTGTGCCGTCATGCATTAAAATCCTGCAGGACACGCAAGGTCCCCCTGCTAACTTCAGCACATGTCCAGATCCGTTTGAAGTTCACCAATGACAATCTAGATTATCCAGAGGAGGCATGAGAGAAGGTCAAATGGTCAGATGAAACCAAAATAGTACATTTTGGCATCAACTCCACTTTTTGTGTGTGGAAGAAGGAGGATAACTACAAACCCTTAGAACATCCAAATCGTGAAGCATGGTGAGGGAAACATCATACTTTGGGGGTGCATTTCTGCAAAGGAGACAAGACTACTGGACCATTTTGAAGGGAGGATGCAGGGCCGGCGCACCCAGTGCCAGGGGCCCTGAGCAGGCGGGAAGGCTATGAGGGCCCAGAGCCAGCGCCTGTGAGTGGGCCCCCCACCACATGGTCAGGGCCCCGGTACTTGCAATACTTATCTCTCTACGCTCCTGCACTGTGGTATCCTCCACGTCTTCTGACTCTGACCTTTCAGGTCAGACTGTGGCTGATGACGTCACATCTGTACACGCTCTGCCTGAACAGTCAGTGCAGAGAGCTGGAAGACGGCGATGCTGAGGAGTTGTGAGCAGAGCAGCAGCCAGAAGGGAGAGGTGAGTATTTCATTATTTTTATTTTGCTTGAAGCATTATATGGGGCTCATCATATACTGGAGCATTATATGGGACCCATCATATACTGGAGCATTATATGAGGCCCAGCATATACTGGAGCATTATATGGGGCCCAGCATACACTGGAGCATCATATGGGGCCCATCATATACTGGAGCATCATATGGGGCCCATTATATACTGGAGCATCATATGGAGCCCACCATATGCTGGAGGATCATATGGGGCCCATTATATATGGAGCAATATATGGGGCCCATTCTGTATGGAGCATTATATGGGGCCCATCATATACTGGAGCATTATATGTGGCCCATTATACAGGTGCTTTTCACAAAATTAGAATATTTTTGTTATTATTATACATTTTTATAGCACCATTTATTCCATGGTGCTTTGCATGTGAATGGGGCAAATATAGGCAAGTAGAATGAACATGAGTAAAACAAGGCGCACACACAAGTACAGGAGGAGAGAGGACCCTGTCCATGAGGGCTCACAGACTACAGGGGATGGGTTAGGATACACTAGGAGAGGGTAGAGTTGGTCATGCGGCGGTTCAGTAGACTGGGGATCACTGCAGGTTGTAGGCTTGTTGGAAGAGGTGGGTCTTGAGGTTCCTTTTGAAGGTTTCCGTGGTATTCGAGAGCCTGATGTGTTGGGGTAGAGAGTTCCAGAGTATAGGGGAAGCACAGGAGAAGTCTTGGATGTGGTTGTGGGAGGAAGAGATGAGAGAGTAGAGAAGGAGATCATGAGACGATTGAAGGTTGCGTGTAGGTAGGTACCGGGAGACCATGTCACAGATGTATGGAAGAGTCAGGTTGTGAATGGCTTTGTATGTCACTGTTAGTGTTTTGAACTGTAGCCTCTGGGCAATAGGAAGCCAGTGAAGGGCCTGGCAGAGAGGAGAGGCTGGGGAGTAATGCGGAGACAGGTCAATTAGTCGGGCAGCAGAGTTTAGGATGGACTGGAGTGGTGCCAGAGTGCTAGAGGGGAGGCCAGAGTAGGAGGTTGCAGTAGTCGATAAGGGAGATGATAAGGGCATGTACAAGTGTTTTTTGTGGTTTCATGGTCAAGAAATGCACAGATCCGTGAAATGTTTTTGAGTTGGAATCGGCAAGAGGAGACAAGGGCTTGGATATGTGGCTTGAAGGTGAGGGTAGAGTCAAGGATCACCCCGAGGCACCGAGCGTGCGGGAGCGGGGAAAGAGAGCGGCCATTGACATTGATTGATAGGTCGGGTGGAGGGGTTAGAGTGAGGTGGGGGAAAGATGATGAATTCTGTTTTGTCCATGTTCAGTTTTAGAAAACGAACAGAAAAGAAGGATGAAATAGCAGACAGACATTGTGAGACTTTGGTCAGAAAGGAAGTGAGGTCGAGTCCAGATAGGTAGATCTGCGTGTCATCTGCATAGAGATGATATTGTAAACTGTGGGATTCTATGAGCTGTCCCAGGCCGAAGGTGTAGATGGAGAAGAGTAGGGGTCCTAGAACTGAGCCTTGGGGAACACCGACAGAGAGGGGGCGAGATGAGGAGGTGGTGTGGGAGAGGGAGACACTGAATGTTCGGTCTGTTAGATATGATGAGATCCAGGATAGGGCCAAGTCTGTGATGCCAAGAGATGAGAGAATCTGTAACAGGAGGGAGTGGTCCACAGCGTTGAAGGCAGAAGACAGGTCCAGGAGGAGGAGGACAGAGTAGTGTCGCTTGCTCTTGGCAGTTAGTAGGTCATTTTTCACTTTAGTTAGGGCAGTTGAAGTTGAGTGATGTGGTTGGAAGCCAGATTGTAACCAGTCAAAGAGGGAGCAGGAGGAGAGGTGGGAGGACAGTTGAAGATGGACATGCTATTCCAGTAGTTTTTAGGCATAAGGGAGAAGGGATATTGAGCGATAGCTTGACACAGAGGGATGTCAAGGGAGGGTTTCTTGAGGATAGGTGTGATTGATGCGTGTTTGAAGGATGAGGGGAAGACACCGTTTGTAAGGGAGAGTTGTGTTAGGCTTGGGATGAAGACTTTTGTGAAGTTAGGGATGAGGTGGGACTGGAGCGGGAAGAGTAGAGTAGGATGGTCGTGCAATTGGGATAAAGGAACAGGTATCGGACAGGAGCAAGCCAACTCCACCACCACGTTTGATGCTGCGGCGAGGGGTGTGAGAGAGGTGGAATCCGCCATAGGAAAGCGCAGCTGGAGAGGCTGTCAGAGGGGGTGAGCCAGGTTTCAGTGATGCCGAGGAAGGAGAGTTTGTTATTGATAGAGGTCGTGGATAAATGACAGTTTATTGCAGACAGAGCGTGTGATCAATAGTGCTCCGGGTAGGGGGACCGGGGGAGTGGGGGCTGGATGAATGGGTATGAGGTTACTGTGGTTGCAAAGACGTGTAGAGGATCGTGGCAGGGGATTAGAAATGAGTGTGGGAATGTGTTGAGGAGGGCCAGGATTAGAGGATACGTCGCCAGCAATGAGGAGCAGCAGACAGAGCGTTAGAAGGTGGGAGCTGGATAGGTCATGATGTGGCCGTGTGTGTCTGGAGAAAAAGGATTGTATGTGGAGGAACAGTTCTGTGGAGGAGGTGAGGTGGCTGGGGAGGATGAAGGAAGAAATGACTAGTTCCTTAATGGGTGGAGGGATTACAGGAGATAAGAAGAAATAAAGTAGTATGGGGGTGAATGTTAAAAGAAACCGAAACATTATAGTAGTTTTCTATTCATGAAAATATCATCAAAAAGTTTATTTATTTCAGTTCTTGAATACAAAAAGTGAAACTCATATATTATATAGCGTCATTACAGAGTGATCTATTTCAAGTGTTTATTTCTGTTAATGTTGATTATGGCTTACAGCCAATGAAAGCCAAAAATCATTATCAGAAGGTACGACTAACCACTGTTATTACATGTACTAAATTTCTCTTTCTCTTTCCTCCACACTTACTCTCATCATGCTGACATACGCCCTAACAGATTTGGCTCCATTACTCCTTACTCAAACCCCAGCACCCTCCAACCAAATAATAATCTCTCCTTACCTCTTGCCTCCCCACCTGACCTTCGCCTCAACATCACATCTCTCCTACTAAAACATAAAACAAGCCTCCCACCTGCTCCCTCTCTCTGCTTCTCCTCACTGCTGGCGATATATCTCCCAATCCTGGACCCCCTCATTAATACCTCCCTTTATTTTCCCCTCCTATTGCTCCCAACCCAATATAAACACCCAAAATCTCACCTACTGCAAACCCGTGCCATTGACACCCACCACCCTGCTCCCTCTCTCTGGATCACTCCGTCTCAAATAAACTCCATGTGATTTACGACCTCTTTACCTATCGTAATTTTTCCACCTTGGGCCTCATCGAAAAATGGCTGACACCCTCCGATACAGCCTCCCCTGCTGCACTATATTACAATGGCCTCCACTTCACCCACACTCCTGTTATGACCTGGTGGTCAGGACAATAATGGACCTGGTGGTTAAGAGCACACGGAATGACCTGATAGTTACTGATAATAAAGGACGAGCTCTGGGATGTGGGAACTCTGCTGACCGCAATCCCTAATCCTATCAAACACACTAGAAATAGCCGTGGATTGCGCCTAACGCTCCCTATGCAACTCGGCACAGCCTAAGAAACTAGCTAGTCCTGAAGATAGAAAAATAAAGCCTACCTTGCCTCAGAGAAATTCCCCAAAGGAAAAGGCAGCCCCCCACATATAATGACTGTGAGTAAGATGAAAATACAAACACAGAGATGAAATAGATATAGCAAAGTGAGGCCCGACTTACTGAACAGACCGAGGATAGGAAAGTTACTTTGCGATCAGCACAAAAACCTACAAAAAGACCACGCAGAGGGCGCAAAAAGACCCTCCGCACCGACTCACGGTGCGGAGGCGCTCCCTCTGCGTCCCAGAGCTTCCAGCAAGCAAGAAAACAACAAAATAGCAAGCTGGACAGAAAAATAGCAAACCAAAGAAATACAAGCTGGAACTTAGCTTCTACTGGGAAGACAGGTCACAAGAACGATCCAGGAGTGAACTAAACCAATACTGGAACATTGACAGGTGGCGTGGAGCAAAGATCTAAGTGTAGTTTAATAGAGCAGCAGCTAAAAAATTAATCTCGTTACCTGTGGAAGGAAACTCAGAAACACCCACCAGAGGAAGTCCATGGACAGAACCAGCCGAAGTACCATTCATGACCACAGGAGGGGCCCGACAACAGAATTCACAAAAGTACCCCCCCTTGAGGAGGGGTCACCGAACCCTCACCAGAGCCCCCAGGCCGACCAGGATGAGCCAAATGAAAGGCACGAACCAGATCGGCAGCATGAACATCAGAGGCAAAAACCCAGGAATTATCTTCCTGACCATAACCCTTCCACTTGACCAGGTACTGGAGTTTCCGTCTCGAAACACGAGAATCCAAAATCTTCTCCACCACATACTCCAACTCCCCCTCAACCAACACCGGGGCAGGAGGATCAACGGATGGAACCACAGGTGCCACGTATCTCCGCAACAACGACCTATGGAACATTATGGATGGCAAAAGAAGCAGGAAGGGCCAAACGAAATGACACAGGATTGATAACCTAAGAAATCTTATACGGACCAATGAAACGAGGCTTAAACTTAGGAGAGGAAACCTTCATAGGAACATAACGAGACGACAACCAAACCAAATCCCCAACACGAAGTCGGGACCCACACAGCGTCGGCGGTTAGCGAAACGTTGAGCCTTCTCCTGGGACAATGTCAAATTGTCCACCACATGAGTCCAAATCTGCTGCAACCTATCCACCACAGTATCCACACCAGGACAGTCCGAAGACTCAACCTGCCCTGAACAGAAACGAGGATGGAAACCAGAATTGCAGAAAAACGGCGAAACCAAAGTAGCCGAGCTGGCCCGATTATTAAGGGCGAACTCAGCCAACGGCAAAAAGGACACCCAATCATCCTGATCAGCAGAAACAAAGCATCTCAGATATGTTTCCAAAGTTTGATTAGTTCGTTCGGTTTGGCCATTTGTCTGAGGATGGAAAGCCGAGGAAAAAGACAAATCAATGCCCATCCTAGCACAAAAGGATCGCCAAAACCTCGAAACAAACTGGGAACCTCTGTCAGAAACGATGTTCTCCGGGATACCATGTAAACAAACCACATGCTGGAAAAACAACGGCACCAAATCAGAGGAGGAAGGCAATTTAGACAAAGGTACCAAATGGACCATCTTAGAAAAGCGATCACAAACCACCCAAATGACCGACATCTTTTGAGAGACGGGGAGATCCGAAATAAAATCCATAGAAATATGCGTCCAGGGCCTCTTCGGGACCGGCAAGGGCAAAAGCAACCCACTGGCACGAGAACAGCAGGGCTTAGCCCGAGCACAAGTCCCACAGGACTGCACAAAAGAACGCACATCCCGTGACAAAGACGGCCACCAGAAGGATCTAGCCACCAAATCTCTGGTGCCAAAGATTCCAGGATGCCCAGCCAACACTGAACAATGAATCTCAGAGATAACTCTACTAGTCCATCTATCAGGGACAAACAGTTTCTCCGCTGGGCAACGGTCAGGTCTATCAGCCTGAAATGTATGCAGCACCCGCCGCAAATCAGGGGAGATGGCAGACAAAATTACCCCTTCTTTGAGAATTCCTGCCGGCTCAGGAACACCCGGAGAGTCAGGCACAAAACTCCTTGACAGGGCATCAGCCTTCACATTCTTAGAGCCCGGAAGGTACGAAACCACAAAATCAAAACGGGAGAAAAATAATGACCATCGAGCCTGTCTCGGATTCAACCGTTTGGCAGACTCAAGATAAGTCAAATTCTTGTGATCTGTCAAGACCACCACGCGATGCTTGGCTCCTTCCAGCTCGATAGTAGAAGGAGAAAAGATGAACCCCAAAAATGAAACCTTCTGAACACCAAAGAGACACTTTGATCCCTTCACAAACAAAGAATTAGCACGCAGGACCTGAAACACCGTTCTGACATGCTTCACGAGACTCCCAATCATCCGAGAAGATCAAAATGTCATCCAAGTACACAATCAGGAATTTATCCAGGTACTCTCGGAAGATGTCATGCATAAAGGACTGAAATACTGATGGAGCATTGGAAAGCCCGAATGGCATAACCAGGTACTCAAAATGGCCCTCGGGCGTATTAAATGCTGTTTTCATTCATCGCCTTGTTTAATACGCACAAGATTATACGCCCCTCGAAGATCTATCTTGGTGAACCAACTAGCCCCCTTAATACGAGCAAACAAATCAGATAGCAACGGCAAAGGATACTGAAATTTGACTGTAATTTTATTAAGAAGGCGGTAATCAATACAAGGTCTCAAAGAACCATCCTTCTTGGCCACAAAAAAGAACCCTGCTCCTAACGGTGATGACGACGGGCGAATATGGCCTTTCTCCAAGGATTCCTTTATATAACTCCGCATAGCGGCGTGTTCTGGCACAGATAAATTGAACAATCGGCCCTTAGGAAACTTACTACCAGGAATCAAAATAATTGCACAATCGCAATCCCTATGAGGAGGTAGGGCACTGGCTTTGGGCTCATCAAATACATCCCGATAATCCGACAAAAACTCTGGAACTTCAGAAGGGGTGGATGACGAAATAGACAAAAATGGAACATCACCATGTACCCCCTGGCAACCCCAGCTGGACACAGACATAGATTTCCAGTCGAATACTGGATTATGAACCTGTAGCCATGGCAACCCCAAAACGACCACATCATGCAGATTATGCAACACCAGAAAGCGGATATCCTCCTGATGTGCAGGAGCCATGCACATGGTCAATTGGGTCCAGTACTGAGGCTTATTCTTGGCCAAAGGCGTAGCATCAATTCCTCTCAATGGAATAGGATACTGCAAGGGCTCCAAGAAAAAACCACAGCGCCTAGCATACTCCAGGTCCATCAAATTCAGGGCAGCGCCTGAATCTACAAATGCCATAACAGAATAGGATGACAAAGAGCAAATCAGAGTAACAGACAATAGAAATTTAGACTGTACAGTACCAATGGTGGCAGACCTAGTGAACCGCTTAGTGCGCTTAGGACAAACGGAGATAGCATGAGTGGAATCACCACAGTAAAAACATAGCCCATTCCGACGTCTGTGTTCTTGCCGTTCAGTTCTGGTCAAAGTCCTATCACATTGCATAGGCTCAGGCCCATGCTCAGATAGTACCGCCAAATGGTGCACAGCTTTACACTCACGCAAGCGTCGATCGATCTGAATGGCCAAGGGCATAGACTCATTCAGACCTGCAGGCATGGGAAACCCCACCATGACATCCTTAAGGGCTTCAGAGAGACCCTTTCTGAAGATTGCTGCCAGGGCACATTCATTCCACTGAGTGAGCACAGACCACTTTCTAAACTTCTGACAATATATCTCCGCTTCATCCTGACCCTGACACAGAGCCAGCAAGATTTTCTCTGCCTGATCCACTGAATTAGGTTCGTCATAAAGCAATCCAAGCGCCAGGAAAAACGCATCAACATCACGCAATGCCGGATCTCCTGGCGCAAGGGAAAATGCCCAGTCTTGAGGGTCACCACGTAACAAAGAAATAATGATCTTTACTTGTTGAACAGGGTCACCTGAGGAACGAGGTTTCAAGGCAAGAAATAATTTACAATTATTTTTGAAATTCAAGAACTTAGATCTATCACCAAAAAACAAATCAGGAATTGGAATCCTAGGCTCAGACATCGGATTCTGAACCACAAAATCTTGAATGTTTTGTACCCTTGTAGTGAGATTATCCATCCAAGAGGACAGACACTGAATGTCCATGTTTACACCAGTGTCCTGAACCACCCAGAGGTAAAGGGGAAAAAAGAGACAAAACACACTGCAAAGAAAAAAAAATGGTCTCAGAACTTCTCTTATCCCTCTTTTGAGATGCATTAGTACTTTGGGCCACCTGTACTGTTATGACCTGGTGGTCAGGAAAATAATGGACCTGGTGGTTAAGAGCACACGGAATGACCTGATAGTTACTGATAATAAAGGACGAGCTCTGGGATGTGGGAACTCTGCTGACCGCAATCCCTAATCCTATCAAACACACTAGAAATAGCCGTGGATTGCGCCTAACGTTCCCTATGCAACTCGGCACAGCCTAAGAAACTAGCTAGCCCTGAAGATAGAAAAATAAAGCCTACCTTGCCTCAGAGAAATTCCCCAAAGGAAAAGGCAGCCCCCCACATATAATGACTGTGAGTAAGATGAAAATACAAACACAGAGATGAAATAGATATAGCAAAGTGAGGCCCGACTTACTGAACAGACCGAGGATAGGAAAGTTACTTTGCGATCAGCACAAAAACCTACAAAAAGACCACGCAGAGGGCGCAAAAAGACCCTCCGCACCGACTCACGGTGCGGAGGCGCTCCCTCTGCATCCCAGAGCTTACAGCAAGCAAGAAAACAACAAAATAGCAAGCTGGACAGAAAAATAGCAAACCAAAGAAATACAAGCTGGAACTTAGCTTCTACTGGGAAGACAGGTCACAAGAACGATCCAGGAGTGAACTAAACCAATACTGGAACATTGACAGGTGGCGTGGAGCAAAGATCTAAGTGGAGTTAAATAGAGCAGCAGCTAACGAATTAATCTCATCACCTGTGGAAGGAAACTCAGAAACACCCACCAGAGGAAGTCCATGGACAGAACCAGCCGAAGTACCATTCATGACCACAGGAGGGAGCCCGACAACAGAATTCACAACACACTCCTCTTCCTGGCAACAGATATGGTGGCAGAATGGGTCTTCTCCTTCCTTCCAACTGTACCCAATCCCACCTCTACCCTCCCTTATCGTCACCTCTTTTGAGGTCCATTCTGTAAGCATCTACTCTCCCTGCAACCTCCAAGTGGCTGTCATATACCGACCTTCAGGCCCAACCACTACCTTTATTGACCAGTTCTCCTCCTGGTTTCTTCACTTTCTCTCTGCAGACATTCCCACCATCATCATGGGTGACTTCAACATCCCCATTGACACTCATTAGTCGGCAGCCTACAAACTTCTGTCGCTCACTTCATCTTTTGGACTTACTCAGTGATCCTCCTCAGCCACCAACACAGACGGACATACATTAGATCTGGTCTTCATCCGTCTCTGCTCCCTATCTAACTTCACAACCTCTCCTCTCCCTCTATATGACCATCACTTACTCACGCTCTCATCACTGTCCTCCTCACCTGTCACCCATGTCCACCGTGTGCACGCCCGCAGAAACCTCGCACATCTAGACACTTGCACACTCTCTGACTCTATTCTACCACTGTCCTCCATATCTTCACTCCACAACACAGACACTAGTTTCTACAATACCACTCTTGCATCAGCTATCAACTCGTTGCTCCTCTCATGCATAGCAGAGTGTGAAGAATCAATAGACAACTCTGGCACAATAACATCACTAAAAAGCTTCAGCAAGTATCCAGAATTGCAGAGCGGCGTTGGATGAAGACGCATTCACAATATGACTTCATCATATTCAAACAAGCAACACATTCAAATCAGGTCTCATTTCTGCTAAACAGTGCTACTTTACATCCCTCGTATCTTCCTTATCCCACAACCCCAAACAGTTGTTCACCACTTTTAACTCCCTCCTCCGCCCACCACTGCACTCTCTGACTTCCCTAATCTCTGCCGAGGACTTCGCCATACACTTAAAAAATAAGAAAGACCAAGCAAGGCAAGTCTTTATTTTCCTACCACCACAACCCTTGTATACCAGACCAATGCCCTAAGCCCATAACTTCCCTCTACAAAATCACTGAAGTAGAGCTTACTCATCTCCTCTCCAAATCTCACCTCACCACTTGTGCACTTGACCCCATTTAATCCCATCTCCTCCCCAAGCTCAACACCACACTTATCCCATCCCTATCCCATCTCTTCAACCTATCACTAATTTCTGGTACCTTCCCCTCTTTCAAACATGCCACAATCAGACCTATGCTCAAAAAGTCATCCCTTGACCTGAGCGCTATGTCCAATTGTCATACCATATGTTTGCTCCCATTTGCTTCCAAAATCCTTGAGCAGTACGTCCATGCTGAACTTTCCTTTCACTTTGCATCTAACTTGCTCTTAGACAACCTACAATCTGGCTTTCGTCCCCATCATTCCACTGAGACTGCCCTGACCAAACTTACTAATGACTTACTTACGGTCAAAGCTAACAGACAATTCTCTATACTCCTCCTTCTAGACCTATCCTCTGCCTTCGACAAAGTTGACCACTGTCTCCTACTACAGATCCTCTCTTCCTTTAGCATCAAAGACTTTGCCCTATCCTGGATCTCCTCATACCTTACCAACCGTACAGTTAGCATTACCTACTCCCACACTACCTCATCACCTCGCCCTCTCTCTGTTGGGGTCCCTCAAGACTCAGTCCTTGGACTGGGACAACTCATAAGGTCCTATGGCTTCCAGTACCATCTGTATGCTGATGACACTCAGATCTACCTCTCTGGCCCACCTTTCTGCTGTCCAGAATCCCAGAGTGTCTATCAGCCATATCCTCCTTCTTCTCCTCTTGCTTCCTCAAGCTCAATGTGGACCAATCTGAACTAATTATCTTTCCTCCATCTCTCATATCTTCCCTACCTGATCTATCTATCACAGTGTTCCCCAACTCCGGTCCTCAAGAGCCACCAGCAGGTCATGTTTTGAGGATTTCCTTAGTTTTGCACAGGTCATTGAATGCTTGCCTGTCCAGGTGATACAATTATCACCTGTGCAATACTAAGGAAATCCTGAAAACATGACCTGTTGGTGGCTCTTGAGGACCGGACTTGGGGAACACTGATCTATCACAATAAATGACATCACACTTTCCCCTGTCCCGGAAATCCGCTGCCTCGGAGTAACCCTTGACTCTGCCCTGTCCTTCAAACCGCACATCCAAGCTCTCGCCACCTTCTGTCACCTCCAGCTCAAAAACATTTCCAGAATCTGTCCTTTCCGCAAACCTCTCTACTAAAATGCTTGTGCATGCCCTAATAATCTCCCGCCTCGACTACTGCAACATTCTCCTCTGCGGCCTACCTTCTAACACTCACACACCTCTCCAGTCCATCCATAACTCTGCTGCCCGACTAATCTCTCTCCTCGCTACACTCCTGCTTCTTCTCTTTGCAAATCCCTTCACTGACTACAAAGCCATCTATAACCTTTCTCATCCATATATTTCCAATCTAATCTCCCAATATCTTTGCTCACATAATCTTCAGTCCTCCCAAGACCTCCTTCTCTCATCCACACTTATTCACTCCTCACCCAATCGCTTCCAAGACTTCTCCCGAATATCCCCCATTTTCTGGAATTATTACACGTCTGATCATCCACCACATTTGAATCCTTCAGACGGAACCTGAAAATTCATCTTTTCAAAAAAGCTTACAACCTGCAATGACCACGCTGCCACCTCAACACTATCGGATCCTGTAGAATGTAAGACCACAATCGCAGCATCATCTTCCCTCTGTCATTGTTAATTTGTTTACTGTAATTTATATTTTTATGTAACCCCTTTTCATGTACAGCACCATGGAATCAATGGTGCTATATAAATAAATAACAATTATACCATATAGAAAACTATGGGGAGTGCATTATACTATACGGAGGACTATGGGGAGTGCAGAATACTATAAATAGGATTATGGGGGGACTCATTATACTATATGGAGGACTATAAGGGGCACATTATACTGTATGGAAGGCTATGTGCAGGCCATTATAATATTTGGAGAACTATGTGGGGGCCCATTATAATATATGGATAGTTACAGTGGGGAAAAAAAAGTATTTATTCAGCCACCAATTGTGCAAGTTCTCCCACTTAAAAAGATGAGAGAGGCCTGTAATTGACATCATAGATAGACCACAGCTATTAGAGTCAAAATTGAGAAAACAAATCCAGAAAATCACCTTGTCTGATTTGGCAAGATTTATATTTCAAATTATGGTGGAAAATAAGTATTTGGTCACCTTAAAACATGCAAGATTTCTGGTTCTCACAGACCTGTAACTTCTTCTTCAAGAGGCTCCTCTGTCCTCCACTCATTACCTGTAGCAATGGCACCTGTTTGAACTTGTTATCAGTATAAAAGACACCTGTCAACAACCTCAAACAGTCATATTCCAAACTCCACTATGGTGAAGACCAAAGAGCTGTCGAAGGACACCAGAAACAAAATTGTAGCCCTGCACCAGGCTGGGAAAACTGAATCTGCAATAGGCGAGTAGCTTGGTGTGATGAAATCAACTGTGGGAGCAATAATAGGAAAATGGAAGACATACAAGACCACTGATAATCTCCTTCAATCTGGGGCTCAACGCAAGATCTCACCCCGTGGGGTCAAATTGATCACAAGAACGGTGTGCAAAAATCCCAGATCCACAGGGGGGACCTAGTGAATGACTTGCATAGAGCTGGGACCACTGTAACAAAGGCTACCATCAGTAACACACTACGCCGCCAGAGGCTCAGATCCTGCAGTGTCAGATGTGTCCCCCTGCTTAAGCCAGTACATGTCAGGGCCAGTCTGAAGTTTGCTAGAGAGTATTTGGATTATTCAGAAGAGTATTGGGAGAATGTCATATGGTCTGATGAAACCAAAGTAGAACTGTTTGGTAGAAATAAAACTCGTCGTGTTTGGAGGACACAGAATGCTGAGTTGCATCCAAAGAACACCATACCTATTGTGAAGTATGGGGGTGGCAAGATCATGCTTTGGGGCTGTTTCTCTGCAAAGGGACCAGGACGAGTGATCCGGATACATGAAAGAATGAATGGAGTCATGCATCATGAGATTTTGAGTGCAAACCTCCTTCCATCAACAAGGGCACTGAAGATGAAACGTGGATGGGTCTTTCAGCATGAAAACAATCCCTAAGCACACCACCAGGGCAACGAAGGAGTGGCTTTTTAAGAAGCATATGAAGGTCCTGGAGTGGCCTAGGCAGTCTCCAGATCTCAACCCCATAGAAAACCCCATAGAGGAGATCTGCATGGAGGGATGGGCCAACATACCACCAACAGTGTGTGCCAACCTTGTGAAGACTTACAGAATACGTTTGACCTGTGTCATTGCCAACAAAGGATATATAACAAATATTAAGATGAACTTTTGTTAATGACCAAATACTTATTTTCCACCATAATTTGAAAAATAAATCTTGCCAAATCAGACAAGGTGATTTTCTGTTTTCTCATTTTGACTCTCATAGTTTTGGTCTACCGATGATGTCAATTACAGGCCTCTCTCATCGTTTTAAGTGGGAGAACTTGCACAATTGGTGGCTGACTAAATACTTTTTTCCCCACTGTATTTGGGGGCCATTATATTGTATGTAAGAAATTCTATAGTGAGAGGGTTTGTGTGGGGTCATCATACTGTGTGGATGATATTCATGGTACCTAGTCACCAGAAACGTGTTGATATCACATTTTATCTACTGTTTACGCTGATGTTTTTATCCTCTACCGAGCACATTTTTTCAGTGAATAAAGAAAAAGTTTTATTCACTACCTCATTGAGCTGGATCCTCCATTCTTGTGGGTGCCATTATACAGTATGGAGAGGTGTGGGGCCATTATACTGTAAGTAGGTCCATTATACTGCATGGAGGGCTGTGAGTGGGTCACAGTTTGGGGATCATACGTTTATGGAGGGTCACCATACTTTGCCTTGGTAGTTGAGGTGGGGTAGAGTAGGGTCATTATACTATGCATGTGGAGGCTACTGTGGAGGAATTCACCATGGGGATATCATACTGTGTTTGGGGGGCACTTTAGTTGGCATCATATTTTATGGGGGCAATGAAAGAGCTATCTAGGACTTCTGCAGGAGTAAAATTACTTTGTAAAGGCTGTAAAGTTAGGAGATATGTTCTGCTTCAGTGACCCCCACAAGTATTTTTTGGGGGGATGGCTAATTAGAATTTCTGCTATGGGGCCCAATGATTTCTATGTAAGCCCCTGCTCAAAAGTACAAGGTGTTCAGTGATACAGACATGGCTGAGGTGAAAAGGATGAGCCTGACCACGGCTGAACAATACACAGAAGTATAAGGTTTTTAGTGCTCAGAGACATGACCAAGGTAAGGAAGGTTGAAGCCCAACCACCACTGGCATAAAAGTGGAAATGTCAAGACTTGGCCAAGAAATATATACGATGACATGTTGTTCAAAAAGTTTATAGACTACTGAAAGTGACTTTTTATGGACCAAATGTATGGGCTCATATCAGATCAAACTCAGGCATGCAGCGATTCTTTTCCTCAGACTGGCTCAGTCCAAGGAAAAAATCTGACACGTACACAGTCCCATAGACTAACAATAGTCCAAAAATATGGCCATGTGCACAAGCACTAACAGATGAAAATAATCAATTGAGATGGGAAATTGCATGATTTTCACTTAGTCACATAATTTTGCAGACTAAAAGTTGGCCAATATTTCTGCACATATAGATATTCTCCTAAGACAAAACCTCACTTTTATTTTCAGAAATATTCAGGTTTCAAGATTATTAGCATTTTGGATTGAACACTAGCACTGTAGTTGTACAATAGTGAAATGAATCATCAAAAACATAAACTGCCAAATAATTGTGCCCACAATGTATATACAAATGTAAACTAATTAAAGAGGATTCTGGGACTTTGTTTTATTTTTTGGCTATTTGGCTAAGAACTTACTGGCAGATAGTTACTGTTATGCCCTGCGATTTTTTTTCTGGTCCAGGTGGCAATTCTCTGGCTTCATTTGACCTCACGGCTACAGAGCAGCTCTTTTACTTTTGGTCTTCTCCGTCAACAGTGAGCCACTGCCGACGTCATGAACATTTACAGCCAGCAACCTGCAGATAGGCAGCGGACGGTTAATCAGTATAAAATTGGCAGTGTCGCCCCGTCAACAGAGCACAGTGGAAAAGAAGGGAATGTTTTAGTGACATGATGTCATCAGAAGCTGGGGACTAGCCGACAGAACAGAAAGGTACTTAGCAAATACTTACTGTTATGTTCATAGCCCAATAGCCAAAATCATCAAAGTCAAGGATAACCCCTTCAGTACTCATAATTGAAATATGTCATATTTGGATTCTGGTTCCTTTTTAATTTAGTTACAGAAGTTTATGCTTAGTGCTGTAATTTGCTTTCCATTTCTATTGCCGACTGTAACTGTTGTATTTTTTTTCTTGTACAATCTGTCAGTAAATGTATTTTAAAAATGGCTTCTCCCTTGTGTGAATTCTCGAATGTTTCTGTGCATCTGATTTATAGGTGAAATTATTTTTCCTAATCTGAACATGAAAACACCGTCTCCTGTGTGTGAGATCTATGATGCCTGACAAGATGGTATTTGCTTGTAAAACATTTCTCACATTCTGAACATGGGTATGGCTTCTCTCCTGTGTGAATTCTCTTATGTTTATGAAAAGCTGATTTATTTGTAAAACATTTCCCACATTCCAAGCATGAAAATGGCTTTTCCCCTGTATGATTTCTCTGATGTATAACAAGACTTGATTTCTGTGTAAAACATTTCCCACATATAGAACAGGAATATGGTTTCTCCCCTGTGTGAATCCTTTGATGTGTGATAAGATGTGATTTCTCTGTGAAACATTTCTTACAATCTGAACATGAAAATAACTCATCCCCTGTGTGCCTTTTCTGATGTCTAATAAGACTTGATTTCTCTGTAAAACACTGTCCACATTCTGAGCATGAAATTGGCTTCTCACCTGTGTGTCTTTTCTGATGTCTAACAAGCCTTGATTTCTCTTTAAAACATTTTCCACATTCTGAGCATGAACATACCTTCTCCACTGTGTGTCTTTTTTGATGTTTAAAAAGACTAGATCTCGCTGTAAAACATTTCTCACATTCTGAACATGAAAATGGCTTCTCCCCTGTGTGTATTCTCTGATGTGCTATAAGAGTTTCTTTCTCAATAAAATATTTTCCACATTCAGAGCATGAAAATGGCTTCTCCCCTGTATGAGTTCTCTTATGCGTGATAAGATGTTTTTTCTGTGTAAAACATTTCCTACATTCTAAACATGAAAATGGCTTCTCCCCTGTGTGAGTTCTCTGATGTCTAACAAGAGGTGATTTCTGTCTAAAACTTTCCCCACATTCTGAGCATGAAAATGGCTTCTCCCCGGTATGTATCCTCAGATGTTTATCAAGCGTTGATTTAACTCTAAAACATTTTTCACATTCTGAACATGAAAATGGCTTCTCCCCTGTGTGAATTCTCTGATGGATAGCAAGATCAGATTTCATAGAACAACATTTCCCACATTCTAAACATGAATAAGCCTTTTCTCTTGTGAGAGCTCTTTGATGTTCATCATCCCTTCTGGTATTTCTGTTTTGATTAATAGTCTGTGTTGAATCAGCAGATAGAAGCTGTTGAAACGGATCAGATGAACGATGTTTGCTTGGAAGAGCTGGATGTGTATCTGGGATAATGACATGCTTTTCATATATATTTGGTGTGAAACCACGATCATCTGCTTTAAAATCTGAAAATATCAGCTGTCCCTCTGATCTTCTGGTGAAGTAATCTGCAAAGAATAAAAGTGAATGTATTATTTTTCAATTACACTGACATTAATTTATATTAATAATTGTAATATTTATATATTTTATAGCATGTCTATACAAATTCTAGTAAAATTAACAACTGATTAAGGCAGCTGTGGAAACAGTTAAAGGGGTTTATCCAGGACTATTTTATTTTTTTACTATGGGTCTAAGAACTAACAGGCACAGAGTTGATAACTACCTGCATTGTTCTACCCATCGCAGGTTGAGTACTCACTGACTATTGCTACAAGTGATTCTATGGCTTCACGTCAACACTGCAGCTCTTCCTCTTCTGAGTTGCTCTGCTGTTGATGCGTTTACCCGGCTGTCAATCAGCATAACATTGACAGTAACATGTAGTCAACAGAGCAGAGCAGAAGAGAAGCTGTTGCTCTGTTGATGTGACATAAGTGGAAGCTGCAGAATCGCTGGCGGGGCAGACTGCTCTGTACCCGCATTATTGGCACCGGGCACAAAAGGCAGGTACTTAGCAACTATATGCCTTTTAGTTTGTTGGCCCATAATAAAAAAAATGTCACGGATAACACTTTTAAAGTTAAAGTAGGAATTAATAATTTCTGATATTAGTCCACCAGATTTGTGTTCTTATCATTTTACCATGGAAGCCAGCTACGTCATAGGTCCATGTTTTAGTGTACCTGTGACACTTTTGTCAAATATTAAATACTTCTTTATATTTAGTGAAATACCCAGTGGAGATGCATAAAGGTCAACCTACAAAAAATCCTCAAAACTGTCCACCACATTCACTTTCCATATAACTATGTTTGAGGCAGTGAGGGGGATCATATGCGAGGGTTGATATGTGTCCCCCAGGATTTTGGAAGTGGCTCTATAGCCGTGATTCCATTTAAATCTGTCAGATTTGCCTTGGGTGTGTCAATTTGGAGTTTGCAAGCTGCAGAGCAGGTGACTCTGTGTAACCGAGGTCTGTGTGAAACTAACACAGAGCCCGGGACTTCAAGGCGGCTGACTCACCCAAGAGACACGGCAGTGTCATGTCCACGGCAACGGGTTTCGAACACGAACTATATATATGGAAACACATCTGCAATCCGGAGAATATCACTCCTGTATGCGAGTCTGCAAATAAAGACACTGCTTATGTTGAACATTTCTGTGGTCCCAGCCTGTCACACAGCACCAACCTTGCTACACTACATATGGTGGAGAATGCGGGCAGTGTGAACTAAGGCATACAGAAAGACAGCTGCATGTCGGTTATTAGGCCTACAACGCTGTAGCCCAAGCTGGCCAACAAAATGGAGGAGCTGTTGAAGAAATTGGTCCTTAGTCAGCAGCAGCAGCAGGAGTTGTACCAGCAGCAGCAGACCAACAATTTAATTCTGCAACAGATTGTGGGCCTGCGAGAGGTGCCCTCACCAGCGACCCTGATCCGTTCTGAGGCCGGATACAAAGTCCGGTAAGCGCTGAGAAAGATGAGTCCTGAGGACGATATGGAGGCTTTCCTCACTGTGTTCGAGTACACAGCAGAGCGGGAGAGCTTGCCGTTTGCCCAGTCGGCTAAAGTGGTGGCTTTCTTCCTGACTGGAGATGCCCAGAAGGTCTACTTGGACCTCAGTTGGGAAGATGCACTGCATTATGGGAAACTGAAAGGTGAGATCTTGACCAAAGAAAAAAAGAGATTGTTCCAGCTTCCAAGTAGTCCAAAAGGAATTTATTGCTTGCATATAAAACCAGACTTGTGGAGGCAAGTTCACATGACCGAAAAGCAGTGTATAGCAGCTACGCGTTTCAAACACACTAGGTGTTCTTTGTCAAAGCTGGTCCCGGGGTCCAGTTGTGCCACAGCTATTAGGTGATGGCGGTGCCAGGGACCAAAACATGTGGCTGCCAACTGCCCCCTGACAGTTGAACCTATGGACTGCAGTTTACTCAGCTTGTGTCGTTGTATGCCAAGGCTGTCTTTACCATGTCTTCCTGGCAGATGATGCCCTTTTGGACTCAGGAAGTCTAGTGACACTTGTGCATGGGTCATTAATCTCGGGTTCAGAACTGAATGGGAAAAATGTGGGTGTCGTGTGTATTCATGGTGAACTGCGCGAGTATCCGACAGTAGAGGTTACATTTTTTACTCCATGTGCAGAGATTAAACATGTGGTGAGGGTAGTGAAGAGCCTTCCTTATGGGGCTGTCCTGGGAAGGGACTTGTTCTGGTCTCTGTGGAAAAATAAAATTAACCCTACCCGGGCAAATATGTTTCTGGGTGCAGAGCCAAAAGATCCCGACATAGGGATTCCTGTCATAGGGGTCACCCCCATAGCGAAAGAGTGTGAATCCGATAGGTTTGCCCTATAGGTGATGGCAGGAGAGGTCGAGGAGACCCCAGCAATTCCCGAGCGGAAAGTGCCCTGGGGGACTTTTGAGACAGCCCAGCCACAGGATCCCACACTTACCTGGGCACGGGAAAGAGTAATCGAGGTAAATGGGGTGGCTCAACAACCGGGTGCGGAGACTGTGTTCCCACGCATGGTGGTCAACCAGTAGTAACTATATAAGGTGAATAAAATCTGGGACGAGGTGGTAGAACAGCTGGTAGTGCTCCAATCCTACCATCGGGCGGTGATCGAAATGGCTCACACCCACATGCTGGGAGGGCACTTGGGGGCTAAAAAATCCACAGAAGCGCATTTTACAGCATTTTTTTTGCCCTGGGGTCTACAGTGAGGTACAGAAGTATTGAGAAATGTGTCCTGATTGCCAACTAACCTCACCCACCGCAAACTACCGGACTCTGTTCGTACCTCTACCCATTATAGAGGTACCCTTTGAGCAGATTGCGATGGATCTGGTAGAGCCGATAGTAAAATCCACCCAGGGCCACAAACACATATTAGTGGTCATAGACTACTGTACCCGGAGGCCATTTCGCTTCGGCACACCTCGGCTAAGCTTATCGTCCAAGTTGTTTGCCATGTTCTGTCGCCTTGGGCTATCGAAGGAGATCCTTACTGATCAGAGGACTCCTTTTATGTCCCAGGTGACAAAAGAACTGTGCAGGCTTCTCAAAATAAAGTTGCGCATGTCGGTGTATCACCCCCAGACGAATTAATTGAGTGCTTCAACAAAACCCTCAAGTCCATGTTGAAAAGGGTCATTTCCAAGGATGGAAGGCATTGGGACATGTTGCTGCCCTACGTGATGTTCGCCATTCGCAAGGTACCACAGACTTCCATGGGATTTTCACCCTTTAAGCTACTGTATGGCAGGCATCCTAGAGGTCTGCTGGACATAGCCAGAGACTTGGAAGCAGGAACCTATGCCACATACGAGTGTAATTGAGCACGTGGCCAAAATGCAGGACCGGATCACAGCGTTCATGCCTATAGTAAAAGAGCATTTTGTAGATGCTCAGGCGGCGCAGAGCCGCACATAACACAGAAAGGCCACGGTACGCTCCTTTAAAGCAGGAGATTGGGCTTTAGTCTTGGTACCCACTGCAGAAAACAAGCTTATGGCCAAGTGGCAAGGGCCATATGAAGTTCGGGAAAAAGTTGGGGAAGTGAACTACCGAGTTTACCGATACAGTTGTATCATGTCAATCTGTTAAAAGCGTGGAAGGATTGGGAGTGTATGCTTACGGATGCGACTCCAGACGTATCATCTGGGGACCATCCGATAGCGGCCCGAAGGGAAGCCGAGAGAGCGCTAAAGATAGGAGACACTCTCTCGAAATAGCATAATTGAGAGGTGCGGAAAATTGTACAAGAGAATACGGTTGTATTCTCGGAATTACCTTGTCGTCCCTCTGTCATCCAGCATGACATTGTCACCGAGCCTCACGTAAGGATGCAAAAGAAACCGTACCGTGTGCCCGAGGCCCGGAGACAAGTCATCGCAAGTGAGGTAAGACAAATGCTCCAGCTAGGAGTAATTGAGGAGTCCCGGAGTGATTGGCTAGCCCCATGTTGGCTAGCCCCATTGTACTGATCCCGAAGACGGATGGATCATTACCGTTCTGTAATGATTTCCGTAAGTTGAATGAGGTGTCGAAATTCGACCTTTATCCAATGCCCCAGGTGGATGAGCTAATCGAATGATTGGGGCAGGCCCAGTACTTTACCATGATTGATCTGACCAAGGGCTATAGGCAGGTGCCTCTTACGGAGTTGGCAAAAGGAAAGACCACCTTCATAACACCTGAGGGTCTGTACCACTATGTCGTCTTACCCTTTGGACTACATGGGGCACTAGCCACGTTCCCGAGGCTGATGGACATAGTGCTAGAACCCCATCGGAAGTATGAGTCAGCGTACTTGGATGACATCATCATCTTTAGTACTGACTGGCATACTCACTTGTCCTCGGTACAAGCGGTAGTAGATTTGCTCAGAGCCACACCTCTTTGTGCCTCAACTCTGTCCATTTCAGTTGGAAGCAAGCCTGAAAACACTAAAAGTCAAAAACTTTTAGTACAATTTTGCACCAAAACTTTTTGACCTTTCAAAAATTTTACGCCATGTTTTGACTACGTTTTTGAGGCAAATGAAAAATCACATCTGGCATTTTGATTTTTTTTCTGCTTTGCCATGCTTAACATACGGGTTAAATAATTCAGTTCTTTTGATAGCTTGTACTTTTATGGAATCATCAATAGAAAAATATTTTTTTTTCTATTTATTTTTACACCCAGAAAAGAGATATAACTCAAACATCATATGTATTTAAATTCTTTTTGTAAAGGTTTTTCCAAATGTTTTCTTAGCCCCCTAAAGGGACATGAACATACAATCGCTTGATCACTTGGTCTGTACACTTCAGTACCATATTATTGCATTATATAGGGAAAATAATAGTCTCCAATGAAGTCCTGAAGTGCTATTTCAGTTTGGCAATTTAAAATGCGTCAAATGTTCTTGCCAATAAAATCTGCATTAAAACATACAGCCCTGGTAAAAATTAAGAGACCACTGCAAAATTTTCAGTCTGTCTGATTTTTCTCTTTATAGGTATAGTTTTGAGTAAAATTTAAATAGTTTTTTTATTCTATAAACTACTGACAACATGTCTCCAAAGTTCCAAGTAATAAATTTTGTATTAATTTTCGGAAAATGAGAAATGGTCAAAATAACACAAAAATGCATTGCTTGCAGACCTCAATTAATACAAAAAATCAAGTTCATAATAATAATATTCTTTATTTTTATATAGCGCTAACACATTGCCACTCTATATAACACCACAATAGCTGCAGCTTTGGAATCTCTTGCCCCTCTCACACATACCAAAGCTCGCAAAATCCACAGACAGCCCTGGCACACCAGCCTGACCAAAGAACTGAGGTGAGCTTCCAGGGCTGCAGAGCGGAGATGGAAAAGATCCCACTCCAACGAGCACTTTATTGCATTCAAACAGTCTCTCACTACTTTCAAGACCACACTCGCCACAGCTAAACAAACCTACTTCTCATCTCTCATATCCTCCCTGTCTCACAATCCTAAACAGTTATTCAACACCTTCAACTCTCTCCTCCGCCCCCCAGCACCTCCTCCCTCCCCACTCATCTCAGCTGAAGACTTTGCCTCATTTTTCAAGCAGAAGATTGAGAACATCAGAGACAGTTTTAGTCAACAAACACCAGAGCCCTTCCTCCCAACTACCCAGCCCTCCACCTCCAAAACCAACTTCTCCACTATTACAGAAGATCGACTCTCCACTCTACTCTCAAGATCGCATCTCACCACCTGTGCACTTGACCCGATCCCTTCCCACTTCATCCCAAACCTTGCCACAGTCTTCATCCCAACTCTAACCCATCTCTTCAACCTATCACTAACAACTGGTGTTTTCCCCTCAAGCTTTAAACATGCCTCAATCACACCTATCCTCAAAAAGCCCTCTCTTGACCCATCTTCTGTATCTAGCTATCGCCCTATATCACTTCTCCCCTATGCCTCAAAACTACTGGAACAACACGTCCATCTTGAACTGTCCTCCCATCTATCTTCCTGCTCCCTTTTTGACCGCTTACAATCAGGCTTCCTGTCACACCACTCCACTGAAACTGCCCTAACTAAGGTAACCAATGACCTATTACCTGTCAAGAGCAAGCGACACTACTCTAACCTCCTCCTCCTGGACCTGTCCTCTGCCTTTGACACAGTAGACCATTCCCTATTACTACAGACCCTCTCATCCCTTGGCATCACAGACTTGGCCCTATCCTGGATCTCGTCATACCTAACTGACCGAACATTCAGCGTCTCCTATTCACACCCACCTCCTCACCTTGCCCCCTATCTGTCGGAGTCCCACAAGGTTCAGTCCTTGGGCCCCTGCTCTTCTCCATTTACACTTTTGGCCTGGGACAGCTCATAGAATCTCACAGTTTTCAGTATCATCTCTATGCTGATGACACACAGATCTACATCTCTGGACCAGATATCACCACCCTACTAACCAGAATCCCTCAATGTCTATCCGCTATTTCATCCTTCTTCTCCGCTAGATTTCTAAAACTTAACATGGACAAAACAGAATTCATTGTCTTTTCCCCCCCAACGAACCTATCCATTACAGTAAACGGCTGCCCACTCTCCCCAGTCCCACAAGCTCACTGTCTCGGAGTAATCCTTGACACTGATCTCTCCTTCAAACCGCATATCCAAGCCCTTTCCACTTCCTGCCACCTTCAACTCAAAAATATTTCACGGATCCGTACATTCCTAAACCAAGAATCTGCAAAAACCCTAGTCCATGCCCTCATCATCTCCCGCCTCGACTACTGTAACCTCCTGCTCTGTGGCCTCCCCTCGAACACTCTCGCACCCCTCCAATCTATTCTAAACTCAGCTGCCCGACTAATCCACCTGTTCCCCCGCTATTCCCCGGCCTCTCCCCTCTGTCAATCCCTTCACTGGCTCCCCATTACCCAGAGACTCCAGTACAAAAGCCTAACCATGACATACAAAGCCATCCACAACCTGTCTCCTCTATACATCTGTGACCTCGTCTCCCGGTACTTTCCTGCACGCAACCTCCGATTCTCACAAGATCTCCTTCTCTACTCCCCTCTTATCACCTCTTCCCACAATCGCATACAAGATTTCTCTCGCGCATCACCCCTACTCTGGAACTCTCTACCACAACATATCAGACTCTCACCTACCATCGAAACCTTCAAAAAGAACCTGAAGACCTACCTCTTCCGGCAAGCCTACAACCTGCAGTAATCACGGATCGACCAAACCACTGCACGACCAGCTCTATCCTTACCTACTGTATCCTCACCCATCCCTTGTAGATTGTGAGCCCTCGTGGGCAGGGTCCTCTCTCCTCCTGTACCAGTTGTGACTTGTATTGTTCAAGATTATTGTACCTGTTTTTATTATGTATACCCCTCCTCACATGTAAAGCGCCATGGAATAAATGGCGCTATAATAATAATAAATAATAATATTCCACAGCGCTTTACAGTTTGCACACATTATCATCACTGTCCCCGATGGGGCTCACAATCTAAATTCCCTATCAGTATGTCTTTGGAATGTGGGAGGAAACCCACGCAAACACAGGGAGACCATACAAACTCCTTGCAGATGTTGTCCTTGGTTGGATTTGAACCCAGGACTCCAGTGCTGCAAGGCTGCAGTGCTATCCACTGACCCACCATTTAGAAACAACAATAGTAATGTTTTAACTCAGGAAGAGTTCAGAAATCAATATTTTGTGGAATAACCTTGATTTTTAATCACAGCTTTCATGGGTCTTGGCATGCTTTCCACCAGTCTTTCACATTGCTTTTGGGTGACCTTATGCCACTCCTGGTACTAAAATGTAAGCACTTCTTCTTTGTTTGATGTCTTGTGACTATCCATCTTCCTCTTGATTACATTCCAGAGGTTTTCAATGGGGTTGAAAATTAGACTCATCAGAACAGATTACCTTACTCCAGTCCTCTATGGTCCAATCCTTATGGTCTTTGGCAAACTTCAGCCTGGCTCTCCTTTGCTTCTAATTGATGAAAGGCTTTTTTCTCTCGTTACATGACTTGAGTCCTGCCTCTAGGAGCCTGTTACGAATTGTTCTTGCCGTGCACTTCACCCCAGCTGCCATTTGCCATTCCTTTTGTAGGTCACTTGATGTCATCCTGTGGTTGCAGAGTGACATTCAAATAAGATGACGGTCATCCCGGTCAGTGGACAGTCGTTTTCACCCTCTGCCGTCTTAGAGATTTTAAGGATGGAGGCAACATGATGCTCACTGTGTCCTTCTGCTAGTAAAGCCAGAATTGTGCTCTTCTTTTCCTCACTCGAGACTTTTATTCTCAACTCCTTTGGCATGGTTAAAAGTTATTTTTTCATTCCTGTTACTTTTGGGATATTACTAGCACTTGTTTTGCCATCCAGCTTGTCCTATTGCAAGAGGATTGTGAACACGACAGCAGTGTTTTTTTATATATTTCCTTTGTTAAATAAGATTTGGTTCAGGTGATCACCTAATCAGAAGCACATTAAGTAGAATGATGTGTACTCTGGTTGGAATTCAACTGACACTTGAATGGAATGGCTGTCAGACATGTAGAGAAGCTGATTTTTATAAACCTATGCACTGGTCTTTTAATTTTTGCCAGAGCTGTATAATTATACCATCCACTCACTGAGAAGAATCTGCAACTTCTCTTCATTTAGTGGTTATTACTCACCTGAGTAGTCATATGTAGGAATTTCCTCTTTACACCTCTCTTCACCCATCACATATGTATCTGTAGTATTTATATGGGTCAGATCTTTACCCTGGAACAAATATTGTAGGCGTCACAGACAGAAGTAGTCACAAGAAGAAGAGCAAAGATCATCAATTATCATGACGACTACAAATGATGTGACACCAGTAGCTATCACATAGCTGCAGGTCTCCTGTATAAATCCAACCAGGGCTGGTGTCAGCACCCGGGCAAGTGCTGGGGCCCTGAGCAAGCAGGGGGGCCCATTCACCATCGGGGACACTGGCATGCTATTGCCTCTGTGAGCTGGAGGAGCCCGGTGCCAGCGCCCGCGAATGGGCCCCTCTGCTTGCTCAGGGCCCCGCCAACTGCAATACTTATCTCTCTCTGTTCCTGCCCAGCTCCGGTGTCTTTTACATCTCCTGACTCTGTCACGTCTCAGGGCAGAGGGCTCACTTGTGTGCGTCCTCTGCTTTGAGCAGTCACAGTGCAGCGTGCCAGAAGATGTCGATGCTGAGGAGTCTGGACCTGCGGCAAGCGAGGAGAGGTGACCATTTTATTTTTTTAAATGAATGGAGCAATATATGGGGCCCATACTGTATGAATTATATGGGGCCCACACTGTATGGAGCAATATATGGGGCTCATACTGTACGGAGAATTATATTGGGCCCATTCTGTATGGAGCACTATATTATATGGGGCCCATTCTGTATGAAGCATTATAAGGGGCCTATACAGTATGGAGTATTATATGGTGTCCATTCTGTATGGAGAATTATATGGGGCCCATACTGTATGGAGCAATATATGGGGCTCATTATGTATGGAGCACTATATGGGGCCCATTCTGTATGGAGCATTATATGGGGCCCATTCTGTATAGAGTATTATATGACGCATTGGGACCCATTATTCTGTCCTGTCATCTCCACCAGGTATAAAGCATACACTGAATGGCCACTTTATGAAGAACACAATCATAGGGAAGATCTTGTAACACATTCTCTCTATAAGGCCAGGCTCACACTTGCAACTGCAATGCGATAAACTCGCGCTAATCTCTCGCATCAATACCCGGCACTGCCGTCGGCACTTGAGACTGGAGCGTTCAGCTGCATAGAAATACATGCAGCCATACACTCCTGTCCCGAGTACCGGTGGCGGTGCCGGGCATTGATGCGAGAGACTCGAGCGAGTTTCTCACATTGTAGTTGCAAGTGTGACCTCGGCCTATACCTGATGATCCTGAGGAACATTGGGATTTTCTTGATTACAGTCCTGTGGAAGAAGAGGACGGGGACTTCTCTCTGGTGTTGTCCTCTCACTGGATAGAACTGGAGGAAACACATACAGGGACTGAATTCATTATTTACATACAGATAATTATAGGCCGTGTGTATTTAGTCCTGTCTATTACCTGGTGATGTGAGGGGCTGGGGAACCTCCATCATGATGTCCTCATACAGATCTTTGTGTCCTTCTAAATACTCCCACTCCTCCATGGAGAAATGGACGGTGACGTCCTGACACCTAATAGGAACCTTACACATACAATGATACCGTCATCCCCCGATCCCTCCATAGCATTACTGTATAATGTCCCAGCATTCCCAGCAGTGTCACCTCTCCGGTCAGCAGTTCTATCATCTTGCAGGTGAGTTCTAGGATCTTCTGGTCATTGATGTCCTCATGTATCAGGGAGTGAGATGGAGGCCCCGTGATTGGGCTCAGGGGTCTTCCCCATCCCTCAGACACAAAGGCCGGACAGAGCTCACTAGAGGTCTTCTTCACTACTGTGTAATCCTGATTATGGAGAGACATTTTAATAAATCTCACTACAGACATTTCCAGAGTCCTCACCTCTCCAGTTCTGTCCATCTGTTATTCCCATAGATAAGAATTATGTAATGTGACATCATCAGAATCTCTCACCTCTCCAGTAAGCCGGAATAGGATCTCTAGGGTGAGGTGTAATATCCTCTCCGCCATCATCGCCCTGTCTTTATCCATTCTTGATGGGTCAATCAAGAAAATTTTCTTACATAGAAGATCTCCGCTGAGAGGATCCGATATTGTAGGGACCTGAATGAGGAGAAGATGACGATGTGACATTATAAAGAATATCATTACAGTCACATACAGAGATTTATCACATAATATCACATAATATCTCCCATACAACTCCAAAAACACAAAAAATACATAGCTCCAAACCATCACAGATCTGACAGGACTGTCCCACTGTTCCAGAAGGTCAGGGCTGTGTTCCAACTTCCACCAATGGCTCTTCAACATGTCTGTGCAATTCGGTCCGATGTAAGATCGCGATGCACGGATTGGCCGTGGATCTCCTAACCTGAGCATGACAATTTCATATATTTCTATGAAGCTCTCACAGTCAGGTTGGGAGAGCCAGGGCCTGTCTGTGCATTGCAATCCGATATCGGGCCGAATTGCATGGATATGTGTGAGAGCTCTAACTTTAACTCTAACTTTGCTAGCCATCTTCATTGCTAAATAGCTCCTCCTCTGCATCTTTGCACTTCATATACTTACATTCAATTAAATATGCACATTGTTTCTTCAGAAGAGGGCTTGAACTCTAGTGCCACCTACAGGAAGTATCAATCCTAAAAGTCAATGTCGACCCTTGGAAGAGGCTTTCAACATGACTTGGCCTCTCTGACCTGTCCCGGCGCCTGCGCACTGCAGTACTTCGCTCTGCCCTCCACAGGGCAGACAAAGTATGCCTGCGCCGTAAAGACAAGAAGAGGACGTCATCGTATGAAGATGGGAGGCCCCGGACCGCGACGCCCATCTGACCGGACCGCAGCGGAACTGCCCCTGGGTGAGTATAATATAACCTGTTTTTCTCATCTTTCAGGATACATCGGGGGCTTATCTACAGCATGACAGAATACTGTAGATAAGCCCCTGATGCCGGTGGGCTTAGCTCACCTTTGATTTTGCGGATGACAGGTTCCCTTTAAGACCCTGTCATCCTAACGACCCGCACAACACAGCGATCAAATTATTTACCGAGATCAGTAAATGACACAATCTATTTTTTTCTCCATTAAACCCATAAAAATGTAACACTGAGGCCGTGTTCACATGTAGCATAAATGCAGTTTTTTTTTCTATTGCTCTTTTTCTACAGGCGTTTTCCCTTTATTTGATGTGTTTTTCTTGCAGATGTGACACCGCGTTCTTAATGCTTTTCTAGTAGTACAGAGAAGCTTTGGTTCATGTCTTTCAATGTCATCTGCGCGACGTGACTCAGTAGCGCCATCTTTGGCTAATCAAAAGTTGCACCAGGGACGCCGGATGATAACAGATTTGCAGGAGTCCAAGCGGTTAGAAACCACAGACCTGGACGTTGGCCAAGAGTGCCGTGAATCGATCGGCTTATGTCTAGTCCCAACCGTCCCGGATGCAGCGGACAGTCCTGGATTTGGGTCTCTGCCCTGCAGTCTTTGGAGTCTGCTGAATGCCCCTCACTGCCCTCATGTCCCCTCCGACATCTCCTCCTGGTTGTGACTATAGAGAGGGTGGCCAAAATTATTTGCAACATGAAGTGCACCACAATATATGTCCCTCTTTCTATTCTGTAAAAGTTGGGAGGTATGAAAAGAATGTAAAATAAGTAATTACGTAACAACACCAAAATGATCTCAGCACTGCGCCCAGTAACGGGGAATCTCCAGCACCTACCTCCACCTGCAGAGCCGCACACCACATATATGGCTGTTCTGTGCACACAGGACCTGGGATGAGGTCATAAGTCATGTGACCAGTCACATGGAGGGGAGGAGTCATTCTAAAATTCACAGGAAGAGGCCACATGCATGAGACGAAGCTGAGAGAAGACTTGGTAGGTAATGAGGGAGCATGATGTGTATGATAGAGGGGAACATGTGACCAGATTTTTAGCGCACTCGAATTTAGTCGTCCCGATCTCTGTGGATGTTCCCGGCACTTTATAACTTTGTGTCTTGTTTTTATGAATGATTTAGATATTTTAGATTTTTCTTTCAGATTTGTTCCGTGTTTTTGGTGCTGGATTGGAGATATTCTGTGATAAATCTCTGTATGTGACTATAATAGGACTGTGTGTTATACCGGGGGCAGGACGGGGCCATGACTGGATGTAGTGATCATGTGACGCCGGTAACAGCTCCGGAGGTTTCTTACATGGGATCTTTATGATGTTACATCGTCATCTTCTCCCCATTCAGGTCCCTACAATATCGGATCCTCTCAGTGGAGATCTTCTATATAAGAGACTTCTCCTGAGTGACCCTACAAGGATGGATAGGGACAGGGACAAGATGGCGGAGAGGATATTACACCTCACCCTAGAGATCCTCTTCCTGCTTACTGGAGAGGTGAGAGATTCTGATGACGTCACATTACATCATTCTTATCTATGGGAATAACAGATGGACAGAACTGGAGAGGTGAGGCCTCTGGAAATGTCTGTAGTGAGGTTTATTAATGTGTCTCTCCATAACCAGGATTACACATTGGTGAAGAAGACCTCTAGTGAGCGCTGTCAGGACCCTGTGTCTGAGGGATGGGGAAGACCCCTGAGCCCAATCACGGGGCTCCCACCTCACCCCCTGATACATGAGGACATCAATGACCAGAAGATCCTAGAACTCACCTACAAGATGATTGAGCTGCTGACTGGAGAGGTGACACTGCTGGGAATGCTGGGACATTATACAGTAACGCTATTGAGGGATCGGGGGGATGACGGTATCATTGTATGTGTCAGGTTCCTATGAGGTGTCAGGATGTCACCATCTATTTCTCCATTGAGGAGTGGGAGTATTTAGAAGGACACAAAGATCAGTACAAGGACGTCATGATGGAGGTTCCCCAGCACCTCACATCACCAGGTAATACACAGGACTAAATACACACGGCCTATAATTATCTATATGTAAAGAATGAATTCAGTCCCTGTATGTGTTTCCTCCAGTTCTATCCAGTAAGAGGACAACACCAGAGAGATGTCCCCGTCCTCTTCTTCCACAGAACTGTAAACAAGAAGATCCCAATGTTCCTCAGGATTATCAGGTAGATGGAGAGAATGTGTCATGAGATCTCCCCTATGATGTGTAGAAGGCTGTGAAGGTCTTGTGTTCTGTCTTGTTTTATCCACCAGGATTATACACTGAATGGACAATTTATTAGAGACATCGGCACTTTTTCAATTGAGAAATTAGAAATTAAATTAGAGCTGTGATTGCAATGCAGCATAAAATGAAGTAATTTTTCAGTGTGAATGGGAAGATTGAGTGATCCGTGGCATGGTCATTGATGCTAAGATCAGGACCATAGTTTCAAAAACTTCTAACCTCATAGGGTTTTTATGTCAAGAATATAGTTGGAATGTTGTGATAGAGGAAAAAATCCAATAAACAGTGGTGCTGTGGACATGAACAACACGTTTAGGAAGATATCAATAATTGTTGTGAAGAACAGGTGGTGCACAGTCATGCAAATTTCAAACTAATACAGTGCTGGTGTCTAATAAGCCTGAATTCTTTCATTTTTCCTTTGCAAAGAAGGGTAATAACAGCAGAAAACCAATTTGAGTGCCATTAATATCTGATAGTAGAAAAGAAAACTTCACTGGGCAAAGGAGAGAAAAAATAATATAACTGAGCAGTTGAAAACATTGCCTGGTGAATCCAGATTTCTTTTGTGCCATGCTGTTGGGAGGGTCAGAATGTGCCACAAGCTGCAGGAATCCATAGATACTTTCTGTCAGGTGTCAACATTTCAGGCTGGTGGACGTGGAGTAATGGTGCAGAGAATGTTTTCTTGGCTCATCCTGAGTCCTATAATATTTGTGTATGGCCTTTTTGACGCTAGAGCTTTCCCAAGCTTTTTGGCCAACCAAGTTCACCATTTCTAGCCACCTTCTTTTCTGGATTTCTTCAACTTTTTCTTTCTTTCCCGCCCTTCATATTCCTCAGATTTTAATCCTATAGAGTATTTCTGAACGGGCTGTGCAGAGTATGTCAGTATCACAATTTTATTTGTAGAAACTGCTAGAAGCTATCCTGTCCTCATGTGCCATTATTCCTGCAGAACAATAAACACCTAGTAAAATAATTAGTCAATTATTTGCTGAGGTTCTGAAAGTGAAAAGAGATCCAACCTGACACTAGATAGATATCTACTAATAATGTGGCCATTCAGTGTAGATTTTATACTTGGTGGAGATGACTTGATAAAGCTGATCATAGACATTAGATGTCAGAATCTCACTATTTTCTGGTTATGGAGACTGCAGGTTAGAATTGGGAGCCGAAAACCGCATGGACCAGGGCTCATTTCAACGAATGCCCTCTCTTCTTTTACCGTGGGCGTAATACTACTGTGACATCACTGGGTGAAGGTAAAACAGTGTGGCAATACTTTTTTTGAACTACAAAACAGGCAACTAACACATAGAACAGTCCCAGCAAAATATCTAAGAGTTTTACCCTTTCTCTGACTTACTGCAATAAGAGCAGCTGTAACTTCAGAGCTTCCAGGTTTGGCTACCCCCACCTGTGACACACACAGAGAGGAGGTAACAACAAGCTTAGAAAGCTGACAGCCCATTAAGGTTCAAGGCCAGGTGACCAGAGCATCACAACCTGGCTTCTCCGAACTTCTCCATTAAGTGAGGTGATCGGTGGGTCCAAATCCTGACTACTGCAAACATTTCCATGGGTTCACTGATGATCAATTGAGCAGATCTGTATTCTGTCAGCCAGGGCCATGGTCCCTTAAGCTGGCATCCTGTAGAATGTCAAATCTGTGTTCCTTGTAATGGAGGTATGATCTGGCAGCTATCCTGTACAGTGTTGATGGCTGTAGTTTTGTAAAGAGTCTATGGTTCTTTGGATCTCTTGGATGTTTTGGATGACCTGTTACAGAGGCATATCCCACTTACGTAATTCACAACTATTGTCCTTCAAGCCTTCATTCACAGGTCAAGGGGAAGGAGTGATGAGGTTCACCAACATTGTTTCATTATTTATAGTTTATCCTTCAATGTTCACAAGTCAATATAATAACTGGTCTTGACAAAGTATAATCAATATAATAGCAAACATCATTGTTCAATGACCTTGCATCCCTGTCTTGCAAAGATAACAGTATAATAAACTGTAGGAGCTGATAAGAGGTAAATGCAATGACTCATTAATTTACAAATATTAACCTACAAGAGTCAACATTTCTGACTCTTGACCAACCGAAGAAAGAAACACACAAATTCAAAAGTCAACATATAGATTGCAGTTTATTCCTACTGGCTTACTGAAAATATATGTCTGGATAATTAAGATTAACCACGGTGTTGTTGGTTTTATAAAGGAGACCTGCAACTATCTGATAACTCCATCTGTCATTATTGGTCATCATGTTTATTAATGAACATTACTCTTCTTCTAGATAATTTCAAGAGACTTCTACATCTGTATGTGACTTTTACAATATTTATTTCAGGATAAAGATTTAACATATATTAATACTACAGAGACATATGTGAGAGGTGGTGAGCGGTGTAAGGAGGAGATTCCTACAGATGACTACGCAGGTGAGTATAACTGCCACGATTCCTGCGCTCAATTAAGTGATTGTTTTGCTGACCTATGAGTCATGCTGAGTTGTCAGTGTTTTGATTGAACACTCGGCTGTCCAATCTTATTATGGGCGTGCTGAGCTGTTGATGTTTTGATTGACTTTCTCCAGGTGTTCTCTGTTCTGGAGATTGCCCAAGCTATTTTACTGAACTGTTTGCCTATGATCCCTGCCACATGTAGTTTGTGCTTCCTGGTGACTGTTTGCCTGATTCTGTTGTTCTGAGTTCTGATCTTCCACTGCCTGACCGTTGAACTGTGTTCTGTCTTTTCCTTTTGGTTTGATCTGCCATATCCTTGTATTTTGACCCCAGACTGTGACCTGTCTTTTCCCTTGGTTTTCTTGGAACTGACCGCAGAACGTCTGACTTCACAATAACCTAAAAAAAATTCACCTCCTAGCATTGTGGATGGCACCATCTCTATCTTGGTTTCTTCTTTATACGGCATGATTGTACATATAATATATGAATATTTTTGTGACATATTCTGATATTTCACCTATTGCACATATCTAGTCAGTTTACATTATCCGTCTTGGGAGCCCACTATTCAGCTATGTGCAAATATTACCGTACTTTTCAGACTATGAGACGCACTTCCCCACTCCCCCCCAAATTTGGGGGGAAAATTGGGGTGCGTCTGATAGTCAGAATGTACCTGCAAGTAGTGTGGCGGCAGCAGGTTTCGGGTGATTCTGCAGTGGTCCAACGCTGCAGGGCGATGATCACACTCCCTTCCCAGGCTGGTGCAGCAGTATTCAGCGAGGCTCGGTGGTGCAGGGGCTCTGCCGACATTTTGTGAAAGCCCAGAGGCCCCGCACTTCCATTGCCTCAATGCTGTGGCCTCCGGGAAAATTGTTGCCAGAGGCGGCGCTTGCGCAGATTGAGCTCTCGACACCAAGATCTCGTCTCCCGAGATCTCAGGACGAGATCTCGTTGCAGAGATCTCATTTTGAGCATGCGCCGCCTCCGGCGGCAATTTTTCCAGAGGCTACAGCATCAAGTCAATGGATGTGCGGTGCTCCAGGCTTTCACAAAATGTCGACGGAGCCCTCCCACTGTCGAGGACCGCCAAATCTGCCCCACCAGTCTGGGTCATATCATTGCCAGACTACTGAACACCCCTGTGACCCCACTCCACCAGCGCTGCAAATCCCCCCAGGGTAAGCTGAATTCAGACTGTAAGACGGACCCCCATTTGGCGCATTAATTTTTTCCCCCCATTTTCCATCTGAAAATTTGGAATATGGCTTATGGTCCAGTGCGCATAGTCTGAAAAATATGGTACATTACGATCGCTCACAAATTTACTTACAGTATGCTTCTAAATAATTATTAACTGGGCAAATTGTTATGTGAATAAGATGCTGCCTTTGTCTGTACCTAGTGAATAAAGGGTATTGTGCCAAGTGCTGTCCACATAGTATGTATCTACAAGAAAAGGGGAAACATGCCAAATATACAAAAAATCTTTATTTACCCCCTAACCCCCGAGGGTAGTTTGCACGTTAATGACCGGGCCAATTTTCACAATTCTGACCACTGCCCCTTTATGAGGTAATAACTCTGGAACGCTTCCATGGATCCTGGTGATTCTGACATTGTTTTCTCATGATATATTATACTTCATGATAGTGGTAAAATTTGGCGAAAATGTCACAATTTTCCAAGTTTGAATTTTCATGCCCTTAAATCACAGACATGTTTCACACAAAATACCTTAATAAATAACATTTCAGATATGTCTACTTTACATCAGCACAATTTTGGAACAATTTTTTTTTGTTAGGGAGTTATGAGGGTTAAAAGTTGAACAGCGATTTCTCATTTTTTCAACTCCATTTTTTTAGGGGCCACATCACATTTCAAGTCACTTTGAAGGGTCTATATGATAGAAGATAACCAAAAGTGGCACCATTCTAAAAACGGCACCCCTCAAGGTGCTCAAAACCACATTCAAGAAGTTTATTAACCCTTCAGATACTTTACATGAATTTTTGGAATTAAAAAAAAAAAAAACATTCAACTTTTTTTCACAAACCATTTAATTTCGATCAAAAGTTTTTTATTTTCACAATGGTAACAGGATAAATTGGACCACAAAAGTTGTTGTGCAATTTGTCCTGCGTACGCAGATGCCCCATATGTGGGGGTAAACCACTTTTTGGGCGCATGGCAGAGCTCGGAAGGAAAGGAGCGCTGCTTGACTTTTTCAGAGCAAAATTGTCTGGAATTGAGATTGGACGCCATGTTGCGTTTGGAGAGCCCCTGATGTGCATAAACAGTGGAAACCCCCATAAGTGACATCATTTTGGAAACTAGACCCCCTAAGCAACATATCTAGATGTGTGGCAAGAACTTTGAACCCCCAAGTAATTCACAGATGTGTAACAGGAGAAATTCGACCCCAAATGTTGTTGTGCAATTTGCTCTGAATATGCTGATACCCCATATGTGAGGGTAAATCACTGTTTGAGTGCTGTTTGACTTTTTCAATGCAAAATTGACTGGAATTAAGATCGCCATGACGCCATGTTGTGTTTGGAGGGACCCTGATGTGCCTAAACAGTCGAAACCCCCCACAAGTGACACTATTTTGGAAACTAAACCCCCTAAGGAACTTATCTAGATGTGTGGTGAGCATTTTTAACCCCCAGGTGCTTTGAGAAGTTTATAACGTTGAGCCGTGAAAATAATAAAATCACATTTTCCTCAAAAAATGTAATTTTAGCTCCAAATTTTGCATTTTCATAAGAGTAGCAAGATATATTGCACCATACAGTTTGTTGTGCAATTTCTCTTGTGTAGGCCAGTACCCCATATGTAGGGGAATACTACTTTTGTGGAAAGCTCAAAAGGGAAGAGGCGCCATATTGGAGTTCAGGTTTTGCTGGAATGGTTTGAGGGTGCCATGTCACGTTGGCAGAGTCCCAGAGGTGCCTGAACAACAGAACCCCCTATATGTGAACTCATTTTACAAATTACACTCCCTAATGAATTAATCTAGGGGTGCAGTGATCATATTGACAGCACATGTGCCTCACAGAATTTTATACCACTGAGCGGTGAAGAAAGAATAAATTACATTTTTTCAACTAAAATGTTGTTTTAGTCCCAAGTTTTTAATTTTTCTAAGGGCTAATAGGAAATTTTTTTTACAACAATCTGAGGTCCAACTTTTCCTGAATGCGCCAATAGCCTACATGTAATTGGGAAGTATTTTCCAGCACAGTGCAAAACTCAGAATGCAAGGAGCGCCAGATTTTACTGTTATGGTTTGCAGGTGCAATGACCTACTGGGAGAGCTCATGAGGTGCCAGAACATAAAACCCCCCCATAAGTGACCTCATTTTACGAACTACACCTCTCAATGAATTCATCTAGGGGTGCAATGATCATATTGACACCATGGGTGTGTCAGAATATTATACCAAAGAGACAGCAGGCGACGGCTGGTGGGATTATTACTCCCATCAGCCTACCCCTGCTGCCGCTAATAACAGTGACAGCAGGAGCAGCTGATGGAGGTATTCATCAGCCATCACCTGCGCTATCCATAAATAAGAAAAAAAAAAGTCTTTGTTCCAGCTCCTTAGATAAAATCTTCAAAATTTATTTAATCAATTAAATATGACAAAAGGCATGCTCCAAGACCGCACCATGTGCACACAAAAACAGCAGGCGACGCGTTTCGATCGATATAAATAAATGAATGAAAAAAACGGCATGGGGTCCTCTGTATTTTCTTTAACCAGCCAGGCAAAACTCACAGCTGGGGTCTGCAACCCTCAGCTTCAGCAAGGTTGGTTATCAAAAATAGAGGAGTCACCACTCTGTTTTTTTTTAATTATTTAAATAAATCATTAAAAGAAGCGGCGTGGGGTCCCCCATTTTTGATAACCAGCTTTGCTAAAGCTCACAGCTGAGGGCTGGTATTCTCAGGCTGGTAAGGGGCCATGAATACTGACCCCCACAGCCTAAAAATAGCAGCAGTTGGATTATGTATATGGACTCTCAGGATTTTCAATCCCTCTTTTCCAAGTCATAAGGAAGATAGATTGAACAATACGGGTTAGACGGACGGACGTCATTATAGGGTGCAACTTGCCCCCCATTTATATCAGTCCTTCCCCTGCCCCTTTTTTTTCTTTCTCTCTATCCCCCATTCCTCTTCTTCTTCAACTCAGTTTTTCCTTTCGTGTTAATACCTTTATTAGTTAGAGTGACCTAGCTTTTCTTGTTTGGATCGCTTTCTTTCAGTGGACACTTCATATGTATCGCCTAAGGTCATACAGTCTCCCTGGATAGGAGTTTCCTACATCTGCCATGAATTTATTTTTCTTTTCAGATTTTGTTGGACTTTAATGAAAATGACTTTTGACCTGAAAGTTATACTATTTCGAGACTTGTTGGCTACAGATCTTGATATGCAGTTGCAAATGAGATTTCTTTTTGTACTCGGCAATCGTTATGTTGCTGAATTCTTTGTTACTTGCTTGTTTTGAAAATCTTTTCAATAAAAACCAGAGTAAACATGAAAATAGTTTTTGCATCACCACATTTTGAGAGCTATAGTTTTTCCATATTTTGGCTCACAGAGTCATGTGAGGTCTTGTTTTTTGAGGAACGAGTTGAGGTTTTTATTTGTACCGTTTTCGGGCATATAACAATTTTTGATCACTTTCTATTCCGATTTTTGGGAAGCAGAATTAACAAAAACCAGCAATTCATGAATTCTTTTTTAAGGGGGGGGGGTTTATGTTGTTCTGTGCGTGGTAAAATTGATAAGGCAGTTTTATACAATTACAACGATACCTAACTTATATCGTTTTTTAGGTTTTAGAGCTTTTATACAATAAGAACTATTTTATAGAAAAAATAATTATTTTTGTATCACTTTGTTCTGAGAGCTATAACTTTTTTATTTTTCCACTGATGGAGCTATATGACTGCTTCTTTTTTGTGGGACAAGATGACAGTTTCAGTGGTGCCATGTTTATTTATACCCATCTTTTTGATCGCATGCTATTCCACTTTTTGTTTGGCAGTATGATGATAAACCATAGTTTTTTGCCTTGTTTTTTTATGGTGCTCACTAAAGGGGTTAACTATTAACGGTTTTATAGGTTGGGTAGTTTCGGACACGGCGATACTGAATATTAGGGTTGAGCGAAACGGGTCGGCCATTTTCAGAAGTCGCCGACTTTTGGCAAAGTCGGGGTTCATGAAACCCGACCCGACCCCTGTGTGGGGTCGGCCATGAGGTCGGCGATCTTCTGAATCTGGTATCGGAATTCCGATACCGAGTTCCGATATGTTTGCAATATCGGAAATCGGTATCGGAATCCATATTTAAGTGTAAAATAAAGAATTAAAATAAAAAATGTTGCTATACTTACCCTCTGATGCACCCTGGTACTAACCGGCAGCCTTCCTTCCTTAGAATCAGCGCGTGAAGGACCTTAGATGACGTCGCGGCTTGTGATTGGTCGCGCGACCGCCCATGTGACCCATATACCTAATAGGAATACACTCACCCTCGGACCCGCCCTGCTTCTTTCCGGCAGCCTTCCTTCCTAAGAATCAGCGCTTGAAGGACTTTCGGTGACGTCGCGGCTTGTGATTGGTCGCGTGAGCGGTCACATGGGCGGTCGCGCGACCAATCACAAGCCGCGATGTCATCTAAGGTCCTTCACGCGCTGATTCTAAGGAAGGAAGGCTGCCGGTTAGTACCAGGGCGCGTCAGAGGGTAAGTATAGCAATATTTTTTATTTTAATTCTTTATTTTACACTTAAATATGGATCCCAGGGCCTGAAGGAGAGTTTCCTCTCCTTCAGACCCTGGGAACCATAGTATCCCATTGCACTGCATTGGGTTTCGTGTTTCGGCCGACCCCGACTTTTCTATAGGATCGGCCGATTTCACTCGACCCGACTTTTGAGAAAGTCGAGTTTCGTGAAACCCGACCCGATCCTATAAAAGTAAAAGTCGCTCAACCCTACTGAATATGTGTACTTTCATTTTTTATATTTTTTTGATTCACATATTTATTCAGAGATAGAATATACACACGTGGTCAAAATTGTTGGTACCCCTCGTTCAATGACAGAAAAATCCACAATGGTCACAGAAATAACTTGAATCTGACAAAAGTAATAATAAATAAAAAATCTATGAAAATGAACAAATGAAAGTCAGACATTGATTTTCAACCATTCTTCCACAGAATAAAAAATAAAATAAAATAAAACTCATGAAATAGGCCTGGACAGAAATGATGGTACCTATTAAAATAATGTGACAAAAGGGACATGTTAAATCAATGTGTGTCCACTAAATGGCATCACAGGTGTCTACAGTCTTGGAATCACTGAGTGGGCATGTATGTAGGGCTACAGATACTCACTGTGCTGTTTGGTGACATGGTGTGTATCACACTCAACATGGACCAGAGGAAGCGAAGGAAAGAGTTGTCTCAGGAGATTAGAAAGAAAATTATAGACAAACATATTAAAGGTAAAAGTTATAAGACCTTCTCCAAGCAGCAAATGGTAACAAAAGAGCCCAGAAAAACTTCTAAACAGATTAAAGATGAACTTCAAGCTCAAGGAACGTCAGTGACAGATTGCACCATCCGTCTTCATCTGAGTCAAAGTGGACTTCATGGGAGATGACCAAGGAGGACACCATGGTTGAAAAAAAATCATAAAAAAGCCAGACTGGAATTTGCCAAACTACATGTTGACAAGCCACAAAGCTTCTGGGAGAATGTCCTATGGACACATGAGACAAAATTTGAAATTTGGCAAGGCACATGAGCTCTGTGTTCACAGACAGAAAAAATGAAGCATATCAAGAAAAGAACACTGTCCCTACTGTGAAACATGGAGGAGGCTCTGTTATGTTCTGGGGCTGCTTTGCTGCATCAGACACAGGGTTTCTAGAATCTGTGCAGGGTACAATGACATCTGAAGACTATCAAGGGAGAAATGTGCTGCCCAGTGTCAGAAAGCTTTGTCTCAGTCTCAGGTCATGGGTCTTGCAACAGGATAATGACCCAGAACACACAGCTATAAACACCCAAGAATGGCTAAGAGGAAAACATTGGACTATTCTGAAGTGGCCTTCTATGAGCCCTGACCTAAATCCTATTTAGCATCTTTGGAAAGAGCTGCAAAATGCCATCTGGAAAAGGCAACCTTCGAACACGAGACAACTGGAGCAGTTTGCTCTTGAGGAGTGGGCCAAAATACCTGTGGAGAGGTGCAGAAGTCTCATTGACAGTTAAAAGAATCGTTTCATTGCAGTGATCGCCTCAAAAAGTTGTGCAACAAAATATTAAGTTAAGGGTACCATCATTTCTGTCCAGGCCTATTTCATGAGTTTTTTTTTTTTTTTTTTTTAATTCTCTGAAAGCATGGTTGAAAAGCAATGTCTGACTTTCATTTCTTCATTTTCATATATTTTTTAATTTATTATGACTTTTGTCAGATTCAAGTTATTTCTGTGATCATTGTGGGGTTCCCTGTCATTAACCCCTCTGTGACCTTAGACGTACTATCCCGTCGAGGTGCCCTGGGCTTATCTGACCCTGGACGGGATAGTACGTCATAGCTGATCGGCCGCGCTCACGGGGGGAGCGCGGCCGATCGCGGCCGGGTGTCAGCTGCTTATCGCAGCTGACATCCGGCACTATGTGCCAGGAGCGGTCACGGACCGCCCCCGGCACATTAACCCCTGGCACACCGCGATCAAAGATGATCGCAATGTGCCGGCGGTGCAGGGAAGCACCGCGCAGGGAGGGGGCTCCCTGCGGGCTTCCCTGAGACCCCCGGAGCAACGCGATGTGATCGCGTTGCTGCGAGGGTCTCACCTCCCTCCCTGCTCCCTCCAGCCCCGGATCCAAGATGGCCGCGGATCCGGGTCCTGCAGGGAGGGAGGTGGCTTCACAGAGCCTGCTCAGAGCAGGCACTGTGAAGCCTGCAGCGCTGCATGTCAGATCAGTGATCTGACAGAGTGCTGTGCAAACTGTCAAATCACTGATCTGTGATGTCCCCCCTTGGGACAAAGTAAAAAAGTAAAAAAAAATTTTTCCAAATGTGTAAAAAAAAATAAAAAAAAATATTCCAAAATAATGAAAAAAAAAAAAATATTATTCCCATAAATACATTTCTTCATCTAAATAAAAAAAAAAACCAATAAAAGTACACATATTTAGTATCGCCGCGTCCGTAACGACCCGACCTATAAAACTGTCCCACTAGTTAACCCCTTCAGTAAACACCGTAAGAAAAAAAAAAAAAAAACGAGGCAAAAAACAACGCTTTATTATCATACCGCCGAACAAAAAGTGGAATAACACGCGATCAAAAGGACAGATATAAATAACCATGGTACCGCTGAAAGCGTCATCTTGTCCCGCAAAAAACGAGCCGCCACACAGCATCATCAGCGAAAAAATAAAAAAGTTATAGTCCTGAGAATAAAGCGATGCAAAAATAATTATTTTTTCTGTAAAATAGTTTTTATCGTATAAAAGCGCCAAACCATAAAAAAATGATATAAATGAGGTGTCGCTGTAATCGTACTGACCCGAAGAATAAAACTGATTTATCAATTTTACCAAACGCGGAACGGTATAAACGCCTCCCCCAATAGAAATTCATGAATAGCTGGTTTTTGGTCATTCTTCCTCACAAAAATCGGAATAAAAAGCGATCAAAAAATGTCACGTGCCCGAAAATGTTTTCAATAAAAATGTCAACTCGTCCCGCAAAAAACAAGACCTCACATGACTCTGTGGACCAAAATATGGAAAAATTATAGCTCTCAAAATGAGGTATTGCAAAAAATATTTTTTGCAATAAAAAGGGTCTTTCAGTGTGTGACGGCTGCCAATCATAAAAATCCGCTAAAAAACTCGCTATAAAAGTAAATCAAACCCCCCTTCATCACCCCCTTAGTTAGGGAAAAATAAAAAAAAATGTATTTATTTCCATTTTCCCATTAGGGCTAGGGTTAGGGCTAGGGTTAGGGTTAGGGCTAGGGCTAGGGTTAGGGCTAGGGTTAGGGCTAGGGTTAGGGTTAGGGCTAGGGTTAGGTTTAGGGCTAGGGTTAGGGCTAGGGTTAGGGTTAGGGCTAGGGTTAGGGCTAGGGTTAGGGCTAGGGTTAGGGTTAGGGCTAGGGCTAGGGTTAGGGCTAGGGCTAGGGTTAGGGCTAGGGTTAGGGTTGGGGCTACAGTTAGGGTTGGGGCTAAAGTTAGGGTTAGGGTTTAGATTACATTTACAGTTGGGAATAGGGTTGGGATTAGGGTTAGGGGTGTGTCAGGGTTAGAGGTGTGGTTAGGGTTACCGTTGGAATTAGGGTTAGGGGTGTGTTTAGATTAGGGTTTCAGTTATAATTGGGGGGTTTCCACTGTTTCGGCACATCAGGGGCTCTCCAAACACGACATGGCGTCCGATCTCAATTCCAGCCAATTCTGCGTTGAAAAAGTAAAACAGTGCTCCTTCCCTTCCGAGCTCTCCTGTGTGCCCAAACAGGGGTTTACCCTCACATATGGGGTATCAGCGTACTCAGGACAAATTGGACAACAACTTTTGTGGACCAATTTCTCCTGTTACCCTTGGGAAAATACAAAACTGGGGGCTAAAAAATAATTTTTGTGGGAAAACAAAAAGATTTTTTATTTTCACGGCTCTGCGTTATAAACTGTAGTGAAACACTTGGGGGTTCAAAGTTCTCACAACACATCTAGATAAGTTCATTGAGGGGTCTAGTTTCCAATATGGGGTCACTTGTGGGGGGTTTCTACTGTTTAGGTACATTAGGGGCTCTGCAAACGCAATTTGACGCCTGCAGACCAATCCATCTAAGTCTGCATTCCAAATGATGCTCCTTCCCTTCCGAGCCCTCCCATGCGCCCAAACGGTGGTTCCCCCCCACATATCGGGTATCAGCGTACTCAGGACAAATTGGACAACAACATTTAGGGTCCAATTTCTCCTGCTAACCTTGGAAAAATACAAAACTGGGGGCTAAAATATAATTTTTGTGGAAAAAAAATATTTTTTATTTGCACGGCTCTGCGTTATAAACTGTAGTGAAATACTTGGGGGTTCAAAGCTCTCACAACACATCAAGATGAGTTCCTTAGGGGGTCTACTTTCCAAAATGGTGTCACCTGTGGGGGGTTTCTACTGTTTAGGTACATTAGGGGCTCTGCAAACGCAATGTGACGCCTGCAGACCATTCCATGTAAGTCTGCATTCCAAATGGCGCTCCTTCCCTTCCGAGCCCTCCCATGCGCCCAAACGGTGGTTCCCCCCCACATATGGGGTATCAGCGTACTCAGGACAAATTGGACAACAACTTTTGGGGTCCAATTTCTCCTGTTACCCTAGGGAAAATACAAAACTGGGGGCTAAAATATAATTTTTGTGGGAAAAAAATTTTGTTTTATTTTTATGGCTCTGCATTATAAACTTCTGTGAAGCCCTTGGTGGGTCAAAGTGCTCACCACACATCCAGATAAGTTCCTTAGGGGGTCTACTTTCCAAAATGGTGTCACTTGTGGGGGGTTTCAATGTTTAGGCACATCAGTGGCTCTCCAAACGCAACATGGCGTCCCATCTCAATTTCTGTCAATTTTGCATTGAAAAGTTAAACGGCGCTCCTTCCCTTCCGAGCTCTCCCATGCGCCCAAACAGTGGTTTACTGCCACATATGGGGTATCAGCGTACTCAGGACAAATTGGACAACAACTTTTGAGGTCCAATTTCTTCTCTTACCCTTGGAAAAATAAAAAATTGGGGGCAAAAATATAATTTTTGTGAAAAAATATGATTTTTTATTTTTACGGTTCTGCATTATAAACTTCTGTGAAGCACTTGGTGGGTCAAGGTGCTCACCACACATCCAGATAAGTTCCTTAGGGGGTCTACTTTCCAAAATGGTGTCACTTGTGGGGGGTTTCAATGTTTAGGCACATCAGTGGCTCTCCAAACGCAACATGGCGTCCCATCTCAATTCCTGTCAATTTTGCATTGAAAAGTCAAACGGTGCTCCTTCCCTTCCGAGCTCTCCCATGCGCCCAAACAGTGGTTTACTGCCACATATGGGGTATCAGCGTACTCAGGACAAATTGGACAACAACTTTTGGGGTCCATTTTCTCCTGTTACCCTTGGTAAAATAAAACAAATTGGAGCTGAAGTAAATTTTTTGTGTAAAAAAGTTAAATGTTCATTTTTATTTAAACATTCCAAAAATTCCTATTAAACACCTGAAGGGTTAATAAACTTCTTGAATGTGGTTTTGAGCACCTTGAGGGGTGCAGTTTTTAGAATGGTGTCACACTTGGGCATTTTCTATCATATAGACCCCTCAAAATGACTTCAAATGAGACGTGGTCCCTAAAAAAAAATGGTGTTGTAAAAATGAGAAATTGCTGGTCAACTTTTAACCCTTATAACTCCCTAACAAAAAAAAAATTGGTTCCAAAATTATGCTGATGTAAAGGAGACATGTGGGAAATGTTACTTATTAAGTATTTTGTGTGACATATCTCTGTGATTTAATTGCATAAAAATTCAAAGTTTGAAAATTGCAAAATTTTCAAAATTTTCGCCAAATTTCCGTTTTTTTCACAAATAAACGCAGGTACTATCAAAGAAATTTTACCACTATCATGAAGTACAATATGTCACGAGAAAACAATGTCAGAATCACCAGGATCCGTTGAAGCGTTTCGGAGTTATAATCTCATAAAGGGACAGTGGTCAGAATTGTAAAAATTGGCCTGGTCATTGACGTGCAAACAACCCTTGGGGGTAAAGGGGTTAAATGAGGGGTACCAACAATTTTGACCACTTGTGTATATTTTTTTTATTATTATTTTTGATTTTTTAAACAAATATTTTTAGTTGTTTAAAAATTTTTTTTTACTTTTTTCAATTTTTTGCAGGCTGATCGCTTCTATAGCATGGAGATGAAGAAGCCTTTCCATGATATAGAAACTGTCAGCTCTGCAGTGACAGAGAGACTTGCTGATCATGCACTGCACATGATCGACAAGTTTCCTAGCTCTGGTGACCCGGATGTCGTCATGACAACATCGGGTTACCATGGCAACAATCGGGATGCCGCGGGGTCTCCGATCCAAAGGCAGAGGGGCCCTCTGTCGTCTTCTGGAATGATATGATCGTGTTCAATCGCAGCATTTAGTGGGTTAAAGTGCCAGGAGCGGCGACCGCTCCTGGCACCTAGTGCCGGGTGTCAACTGTCAGAATCAGCTGACACACGGCGACGATCGCCCACGCACCCCTTGTGTGTGCGGGCGATCGCGATGACGTAATGATCCATCCATGGTCAAATAGGCCCAAGGCACATGGACGGTTCATTACGTCCACTGTCAGAAAAGGCCTAACATAAATGTACAGTACAATGTGGATAAAAAGACACAAATATAAAACGGGTTATACATACAGAGAATGCTACATGCTTAAGGTGCATATCAAAGCATATCAAATCTATCCAATAGTAAAGGATTTATCAATGCCTAATTATATAGTATGTGATCCTAGAAGGAATCACCGTATTGCTGCAAAATATTGAGGATGGCAGATAGACTACTATATGTTCACCAACAAAAAAATAATGCATATACACTGAAGATATAATTAAGTATATCGGTCAATATGCCTATTTAATGAGTAAATAGCCAAAGTGGCTCATGCGCCCAAACAGACAGTGTGTTCGAGTTCATAAATACATATAGAGGTCTACTTACCTTTCCAGAACAAATGGAGATACAAGAAAGTTGCTAATAAATATCAGTATTGCCACGATAGAACGCCTTTCAGTAAGCTATAGAGCCAGGTCTTACATTAAATATAGTCATTACATAGCGCCCACATAAGAAGGTGAGGGGCACACTACTACAGAGTGGGCGTCACCAGGGAATTCATTTATTCCCCCTGTGGGCCAGTCTGAGCCTGATGACTGTATTCAAATACGTTGTATGGTATTTTTGTAAACCTATTACCATCTATTCTGATCATTACATATAAAACATTACATAAGTATATGTTTGCCCATTATTAGGCTGCATGCCTATTTTTTCTTATTTCCACAATCTGTTTTTATTACCCTATTTATTATATGTATGATGAGGTTCTGCTATTTTTGAATTCTGTTTTACACTCCCTGACAGAAGTTATGTCGCTTATCCATGTTATGTAAATAAAAGCTTATAACCTGAAGTTAAATTCATCCATTGGTTGTATAAATTATTCTTTTGAAAGCTGAAACCCTCCAAAATGTGGTTTAGGTGAAGAAAATAAATTGGCATCAATGCAGAAATATTGATCAGTTAATGGACACAGAATGGTCAGATTTTGGCAAGACAAAAGTTTTGTCGCCCACAGAAAGTAATGTGATATTCAAACAAATAATGAACTGAAAATACAAATATATGTTTCACTACATTGGTGAATGAAGTTGTGGTGCTATTAGAGTCATAATGAAAGAAATTGATACCGCGCTTCAGGATAGGCTTCCAACCAACAGATGTGATGGTGAAATACAGAGAAATGACTACAAAAAGTAAATAACCTGCTTTAGGATAGCCTCCCAATAAACAGATATAATGAAAAAGTGCAAGGAAACTCCCTGCCGACACTTATAGATATGCCCAATAGAAATACAGCCTAATTAATGTGGCATAGCGAGCAATATAGACATGCAATGCAGATCAGCACAGCACTGTATGATGTACTGTGCCTGTAGTTCACATCAAACTCACCCGGGTCCCGAGATGTGGTAGATGCACAGGGCTCGAAGTACGAGGACCGCTGTTAGGTTGCCTGGTGGGGCTCCTGCCAGGCGAGAAATGGGTGATGGAGTAGGGCTGTCCGCAGCAGAATAGCGTGGTGGTAGTCGACGTAGAGCCAGGGAACGCGCCGGCCGGTGGCGTCCCTGGTTACAAGCTGGAAAAAATGACCGATGAAAGCGCTCAGAGCGTGATGTCACGAGAGCTACGGAGGGATGCTAGGGCAAAAAAGTTGGATTTTCTAACCAACAAAGGTTCCTCCTGAGCAGTTGTCTTGTGGGGTCTGCCTGACCTCGGCTTGTCAAACACATCTCCAGCCTCTTCAAATCTTTTTTTAATTCTTTGTACTTGATGCTGAGACACATTAAAGGTGCCAGCCACATCTGCAGTGGATCTGGTCTTCAGCCTCTTGATAATCCAAGCTTTGGTCGCAGGGTGGATTTTTGGCATGCTGTCAGAGCTCAAGTTACAGTTCAAGTGAAGGTCTGTGGCTGGGTTTCTTTTTATACACACACACTAATTAACCGATCATTTACTGAGCACAGGTGCGGATGTAAACTAGGATTGGGTGCATTATATGACCAGGTGACAAAACGTTTGTCTTGCCAAAATCTGACCATTCTGTGTCCATTAGCTGATCAATATTTCTGCATTGATGCCAATTTATTTTCTTAACCTAAACCACATTTCCGAGGGGTTGAGCTTTCATAACAATAATTTATACAACCAATGGATGAATTTAATGTCAGGTTATAAGCTTTTATTTACATAACATGGATAAGCGACATAACTTCTGTCAGGGAGTGTACTTATCTGGTACTATTTTTTTTCCTTGGTTATAGGGATATAGTTCTGTAATTGTGGCTAAGCTTAGCTACCAAGTGTGACATATGAGACATTTAACCTTTTCTTTTACCATATATACTCGAGTATAAGCCGAGATTTTCAGCCCACTTTTTTGGGCTGGACGTAACCCTCTCGGCTTATACTCGAGTCATACCCAGGAGTCGGCAGGGGAGGGGGAGCGGAGCTGTGTATTAATACTCACCTGCTCCTGGCGCGGTCCCTGCATGTCTTTTCCCCCGGCGCCGGCAGCTTCTTCCTGTAGTGAGCGGTCACATGGTACCGCTCATTACAGTAATGAATATGTACCCCACTCCCATAGGGGTGGAGCCGCATATTCATTACTGTAATGAGCTTTACCATGAGACCGCTCACTACAGGAAGAAGCTGCCGGTGTCGGGGAACAGACGTGCAGATACCGCGCCAGGAACAGGTGATTATGGCGGGGGCAGTGTGCGATTCACCTGCTCCCCGTTCCACCATCGGCACCGCTGTGTCTTCCTCATCCTCTGCAGTGACGCTCAGGTCAGAGGGCGCGATGACGCATTAATGCACGCCACCCTCTGCCTGAATGTCAGTGGCAGTGCAGAGGACGGGAAGACACAGCGGCGCCGACGGTGGAACGGGAAAGGTGAGTATAGCAAGTGCCGGGGGCCTGAGCGGCGAGAGATGTGATTTTTTTATTTTTTTAATCGCAGCAACAGCATGTGGGGCAAATATCTGTATGAAGCATCTTATGGGGCCACATGCAGCATTATATGGGGCAATTATCTATATGGAGCATCTTATGGGGCCATGTGCAGCATTATATGGGGCAAATATCTATATGGAGCATCTTATGGGGCCATGTGCAGCATTATATGGCGCAAATATCTGTATTGGGCCATGTGCAGAATTATATGGGGCAAATATCTGTATGGAGCATCTTATGGGGCCATGTGCAGCATTATATGGGGCAAATATCTCTACGGAGCATCTTATGGGGCCATGTGCAGCATTATATGGGGCAAATATCTCTATGGAGCATCTTATGGAACCATGTGCAGCATTATATGGGGCAAATATCTTTATGGAGCATCCTATGGGGCCATAATCCAGATTTGTGGAGCGTTATATGGGGCAAATGTCTGTATGGAGCATCTTATGGGGTTATAATCAACATTTGTGCAGCACTATATGGGCCATTTTTTAATATGGAGCATCTTATGGAGTCCATCATAAACTGTATGGAGCATTATATGGGGTGTATTTTGTATGGAGCATCTTTTGGGGCCATCATGAACTGTATGGAGCATTATATGGGGCTCCTGATTCAATATGGATATTCAAAAACACATAAACTACTGCTGTCTCAATTAATTTTACTTTTTTTGGTATCTATTTTTATTTTTGGAATTTACCAGTAGCTGCTGCATTTTCCACCCTAGGCTTATACTCGAGTCATTAAGTTTTCCCATTTTTTTGTGGCAAAATTAGGGGGTCGGCTTATACTCGGGTAAGCTTATACTCAAGTATATACGGTATTTACACGTGATAATGTGATCAGTCATTTTGTGCCTTTTGATGCAGAAGAGATACTTCTGTGTTCACAATCTTGATGCTTTTCCCAAGTGGATGTCTCTAAATATACGGTACTTTTGAAATGTGGCAGTGCCAGGGATTGAATTTAGAACATTTAATATTGAAGGCAGAAACACTACCAGTGAGACACAAGCTTCTCTGATATACAGTACAGGCCAAAAGTATGGACACACTTTCACACTTATTTGTTAGGTATATAATTGCACATGTGTTAATTCATAGTTTTGATGCCTTCAGTGTGAATGTACAATTTTCATAGTCATGAAAATACAGAAAAATCTTTAAATGAGAAGGTGTGTCCAAACTTTTGGTCTGTACTGTATGCAAGAGAATTTTCTCAGCCTAAAAACCTGTATAGCATTTTTCTTTAAAAGCAGAATATACTGGTATATAGTATATAGTAGCAGATATATTTCTATATGCCAGTGCAATAAAAGTGGTGAAAAGGTATTGTCAGATATTTTTTCTATAGAGTTACTAATACATTACAGTAACCATGGACATATTTTTTTTGTCCCTGTAATTTTAACAATCTGTACAAATGTGCAAATTATTTCTAGTGATCAGTAGATGGTACAAATTAAGATTGTGTAATTGTTTTTTTTTTCCATGTCAGTTTTTGTAACATTTAAAAAAGCTCATCATGTAGAACTTTGTTTTCAACCTAAAAAGTGACCTCAAATATATATAAAAAAATTGACTAGAAACATACAAGTGTGAACGGATGCAAGCTAAGAAAGCCACTCTATGTACAGTAGCTAACAAATTAAATCTGGGACTCCGAAGCCCTATAGTACGTGTAGCGCTATTGCATGCGCCGCCCCTGCATGGTGACCCCCTCCCACTCCATGCAGGGATGCCGGCTTACTCACTACCCCGGCCCTCGATGTGATCCCCCCTGTGCTCCTGCTTCCTGTGTGCACGCCACAGTTCTGGCGGTACGCCTGCTATTAAATGGGTAGCGCACTCATATAGTAAATGAGTAACTGAGAGGTATTTAGTATAATTTAGTGCCAGGGCTTGATTAAGAGTAGTCAGGGCCCCGGGCAGTTTAAAAGGCATGGCCCTCCCCAGGTACCTGATGCATCACGTGACATGTCACATGACCCTCTCCCCCCCCCTGTACCCGATAGATCATACGATAGCTCATGTGAGTAACACACAGGTGCTCTGGTGCACAACCGTACACGAAAAACGTCAGAAATAGCGGCACGCAAAAAGTTTTCCTTTCTGTACAGCACTATGCATAACAGAATATGAATGGCGCGTTACAAAATAGAGTAGGGGTGGGAGATGAATTTTTCCAAGGGGCCACATGAGAGACAGTGACTATTGTGGAGGCTGAACCAAAAGGCTGAAATTAATTTGGTTCAATATTAATATAATATAAAAAAATGAATAACTGTATGACTTAATATAGAGCAGAATTAATTACGCTGACATCCTCCTTTATACAGTATGACCCAACACATAACCCCCTAAATACAATATGAGCCCCCACACAGCCTTCTCAATCAACAGCCAAAGTAATCAACCTAAAGGGCCCTTATACCTGTAAACCATAACAAAAAAAACTTCAAAAATTCTCTCTTTTAATTACGATAGCTTAAAAACCCAACACATAAAGACATAACTGCACACACATTTGCACAGAAAACCAGTGATTAAAAAATAGCAGAAATGAGGGGAGATGGGGACTAGTTTTGTCCTTCACACTTCCCTTCTTTGGCATCCCAATTTGAAACGGTATGGCGCCCCCAATCCTTGTCGACTGCCCCTATGTAGCCCCACCACCACTCTGACTGACCAGGCATCCTCAATAGGTGATCAGATAATACATAATGAACATATATAAATGTATATAATACAGCTACTTGTGGGCTGAGGGGTATATACACGAGTTTGTATATCATCAATATTTTTCAACAATCTGATCAGAAAAAAAACCCTAACAAAGTCTAAGAAGAAACATATGTGATGTCCTTGGACAACAAATAATAACCTTTCGGATCATAAATGGCAGTCAAGTGGCAGTGCAATTAAATCACAAAACATCCATATACATTGTAGTCTCATTTCTATGGACATGGACTATCCTATATACAGTTGTGCTAAAAAGTTTACATACCCCGGCAGAATTTTTGCTTTCTTGTCCTTTGTTCAGAGAATATGAATGAGAACACCAAAACTTTTTCTCCACTCATGATTAGTGGTTGCGTTGCGTGAAGCCAATTAATGACAACCCAAAACATCCAAATGACCCTGATCAAAAGTTCACATACCCTGCTTATTTTGGCCTGATAACATGAACAGAAGTTGACATAAATGGGTTTCAATTACTACTAAAGGTAACATCCTCACATGTGACCTGTTTGCTTGTAATCAGTGTGTGTGTGTGTGTGTGTGTGTGTGTGTGTGTGCGTGTGTGTGTGTGTGTGTGTGTGTGTGTGTATAAAAGCTGAGCGAGGTTCTGGGATCCAGACAGACTCTTGCATCTTTCATCCAGCCACTGTAGTTTCAGGATTGTGAGTCATAGGGAAAGCAAAAGAATTGTCAATAGATCTACGGGAAAATGTAGTAGAACTGTATAAAACAGGAAAGGAATACAAAAATATATCCAAGGAATTGATAATGCCAGTCAGCAGCGTTCAAACTGTGTTTAACAAATGGAAAATCAGGGGCTCTGTAAAAACAAAACCACGGTCAGGTAGACCAACAAAAATGTTATCCACAACTGCCAGGAAAATTGTTCGGGATGCAAAGAAAAACCCACAAATAATATCAGCTGAAATCCAGGACTCTCTGAAAACTAGCGGTGTGGGTGTTTCAAGATGTTCAATAAGGAGGCACTTGAAGAAAAACGCATTGCATAGTCGAGTCACCAGAAGAAAGCTATTACTGCTCAAATGCCACAAAGTATTTCACCTACAATACGCAAAACAACACAGAGACAAGTCTCAAAACTTCTGGATCAAGGTAATTTGGAGTGATGAGACCAAAATTTAACTTTTTGGCCACAATCATAAAGCCTACATTTGGAGAGAGGTCAACAAGGCCTATGATAAAAGGAACATCATTCCTACTGTAAAGCACGGAGGTGGATTGCTGATGTTTTGGGGATGTGTGAGCTACAAAGGCCAGGAAACTTGGTCAAAGTTAAACGAAAGATGAGGCAGCACGTTATCAGCAAATACTGGAGGCAAATTTGGACTCATAAGCCCGGAAGCTACGCATGGGACGTATTTGGACGTTCCAACATGACAACGATCCAAAACACAAGGCCAAGTCGACCTGTCGCAGAACAAATTGAAGGTCCTGGAGTGGCCATTTCAATCTCCTGACCTTGAAATCTCCCCAGAGTGGCTCAATGATATTAAGTGCTCAGTTCATGCTAGACAGCCCAGGAGTTTACAGGAACTGAAGGCTTTTTGCCAAGAAGAGTGGGCAGCTTTACTATCTCTGTGAAAATAAAGAACCTCATCCACAACTACCACAAAAGACTTCATGCTGTCATTGATGCTAGATGGGGCAATACACGGTATTAAGAAATGGGGTATGTGAACTTTTGATCAGGGTCATTTAGATGTTTTGGGTTGTCATTGTTATTTAAAAAGAAAAAACACAGTAGTTTCACAATAAATGGCTTCACCCAACCACTAACCATGAGTGGAAAAAAGTTTTGGTGTTATCATTCATATTCTCTGAAAAAAGGCCAAAAAAGCAAAAATTCTACTAGGGTATGTAAACTTTTGAGCAGAACTGTATATAGATCCTACTAGATGGTTGCCCGATTCTAACACATCGGGTATTCTAGAATATGCATGTCCACGTAGTATATTGCCCAGCCACGTAGTATATTTCCCAGCTATGTAGTATATTGCCCAGCTACGTATTATATTGCCCAGCGACGTAGTATATTGCCCAGCCATGTAGTATATTGCCCAGCCACGTAGTATATTGCCCAGTCACGTAGTATATTGCCCAGCCACGTAGTATATTGCCCAGCTACGTAGTATACAGCACAGAGCCACGTAGTATATTGCCCAGTCATGTAGTATATTGCCCAGTTACGTAGTATACTTTTCCAGAAATGTATCCAGTCCCCTCTTAAATTCAAGTAATGAATCACTCATTACAACATCATACAGCAGAGAGTTCCATAGTCTCACTGCTCTTACAGTAAAGAATCCGCGTCTGTTATTATGCTTAAACCTTTTTTCCTCCAAACGTAGAGGATGCCCCCTTGTCCCTGTTTCAGGTCTATGATTAAAAAGTTCTTTTAGCCTATATATAGCCTACTGTATACAGTGTGAGGCCGGTATTAGCCTCCTATATATAGTATGAGCCCTTATATAGCCTCCTGTATGCGATGTGAGCCCCCGTATAGCCTCCTATATATGATGTGAGCCCCTGTATAGCCTCCTATACACGGTGTGAGCCCCTGTATAGCCTCCTATATACGATGTGAGCCACTATAGAGCCTCCTGTATACGGTGTGAGCCCCGTATAGCCTCCTATATACAGTACGAGTCCTCACGTCTCATACACATAGGTGACGGGAGCCCCCCTGGAGCTGCGCTGCAATTCTGCATTATCTGCAGCGCCAGGAAAGCTCCCTGCTGGGATATGTGAGCCGCAGGTGGCGGCGCATAAAACATGCGGGTAATCTGGCGATGGGCCCCCCGGAGACCCTGGCCCCAGGTGGTAGCCCAGATTGCCCTCATAATAATCCTTCTATGTTCAGTCCACCTGCAAGATGTTCAGTCCACCTGCTATGTTCAGTCCACCTTGCAATAGCTGGAAGGCATCTTGTATAAATAAGTCCCTCTCCCTTAGGGAGTTGCCAAGCAACGAGTAGAATCATTAGTGAGTAAGGTGTACTACTTGTGAGTGGTGAGGTCCCCTGGTCCCGTTACGGCCAGTGTTCTGAACCTCTATCCATAGTCCCAGTCTGACCAGTCCTGTATCTGTAGTCCCTTTGCCCCGGTGTAGCCAGTCCTGTATCCAAAGTCTCTTGGTCTCAATGTGGACAGTCCTGTTCCTGAAGTCCCGTGGTCCAGGAGCTGCCAGTGCCTGAACCTCGTCCCCTGGTTCCAAAGCAGTCAGTGCCTCATCCTCATCCCATGGTCCATGAGTGTCCAGTGACTGAACATTGTCACCCTGGCCGGTTGTGGCCAAACCCTGATCCAGTATGTTAGACCACCTTGTCTGAACCAACCCGTATCCGTGTCAGTAACCGTTCTGTAGAGGTGCCAGAACTTACAAAGAATTGCTCCCGTGCAACACAAATAGACAAAAATAGATCTTTATTTCAACAAAAATTATAAGTATTAAAAAAGGGGAGGTATACTGCAGAATACCAAACAGCTGGTATGACATAGTTTATACAATTTATGAAAAGTTTAGCAACTGGATTGATCCATGTGGCGACTAGACACATGCAGGCATATATTATCACCACCAACAAAAATTATACTGCAGTATGACCGTATAATATCAATGTATAATATAGTATAGCACTACCATGTAATGGTTATTGGAGGTATATGTGTCACTGGGAATACATGCGTGCATATAGGAACTTGTTAGTGCAAAGAAAGTCTTTTAGGAGAACAATTCCATGCAATTAAAATTACAAGGGTTTGTATATACAAGTGTAAAAAAGGTGTTTTTTTTCCCAAAGCATTATATATAAAAAGTCCAAGTACATGCATAACATTATACTCAACTATACACCAAGGCGTTCGTGTACAGTAATTCAATCTGGAATTTAGGGAAACCTTTTTGTAGTTCAGTCCGCATGCTTGGGAAAGTGCAGTGCTCACATAAATATAAAGTGCAAATGCATAAATCTATATTTTCACAAAGAGGTGAGTGGACTTACAAAGCACCTTCAATATGGGCACTTCCCCAAACACAGTGAACATGCAACTATTTAACAAGCAAATGTAGTAGGTGTTCATTACCAACCCGGACCCTCTAACGCACGTTTAGCAGATAGCTTCTTCGTTGATCACCCTCAGTGTCAAAAAGTTTTTACTAATATTTAATCTGTATCTTCTCCCTTTCAGTTTCATCCCATTGCTGCTTGTGTTCCATGCACAAATGAGAATAAGGATGATAGCTCTACACTGACAGCCCTTCAGATATTTATAGACATCTACTAAGTCTCCTCTTGGTCCTCTTTTTTGCAATCTAAACATTCCCAGATCCTTTAACCGTTTCTCGTAGGACATACTTTGCTGTCCGCTCACCATCCTGGTAGCTCTCCTTTGAACTTACTTCAGTTTTTCAATGTCTTGTTTTAAATGTGGTGCCCAGAACTGGACACAGTATTCCAGATGAGGTCTGACCAAGGAGGAGTAGAGGGAAGAGACGTAGCCTTGATCAGTGTCAGTGCACTTGACCCCTGAGGTCAGCACCTGCAGTCCCGGGCTCTGCCCAGGAGTGGTACATGGTGGCTACCTGCAGCTCAAGCTTGACTCCACCATAAGGAGCTCCAGTGAACACCAGGTAGCCATTTAGCTATGTCCCTTCCTGGGCAAGCCTGGCCCTGTGGCACAGTGGGTCCACAATTCCACATGTGCCACCGTTGGGTGAAACAGTATGCAAACATTGAATATATTAAATTAAATTGAATTACTGCTGTAGATAACATGTTAAAACATGAAAGTACTTAGCGCACATAATGGAACCCAGGCAGACCCCACAGCAAAGGGGCATGTCTGAATTCATTTGGATCATTTGTGCAACTCATCAGTCCTGAAGATGAATTCAGTTTGACCGTTCCAAAAATGGGAACAGACGAACAAAGCTCCTAAGCGCAAGTATGAAACAGTCTATGGCTACGTTCACATTAGCGTTGCGTCGGGAGCAGCCGCGGCGACGCATGCGTCATGCGCCCCTATGTTTAACATGGGGGCGCATGGACATGCGTTGTCTTGCGTTTTGTGATTCATGCGTCATTTCTGGCGCAAGCATCAGGGCGCAGAGGACGCAGCAAGTTGCATTTTTTTTTGCGTCCAAAATCAAGCCAAAAATGGACGCATGTGTCACAAAACAATGTGTTTTTGCATGCGTTTTGCATGCGTTGCGTCGCCGACGCAACACACAACAACGCAAATGTGAACATAGCCTAAGGATGTCTGTAAAACAGAAAGCAATTGTAGGAGATATGGGTGTGCTGCGCTGCTGGTCGGTGTGAAATAAGAAATATCTAGGGTTTAGTGAAATGATTGAAGTTCTATTCTCAACACTTTTCAAAGTATCTATGACTTCTTCATCAGGAAAAACCACAGAAAGACGAGCCGTATCACCACATAATGCGGTCTGGATAATGCGTATTGCACTGTTTTGTCAGCTTGCTCTTAAAAACACAAACTTTTTAAAATCTAATTTGTAGATTTTTTTCACCCGTGCACTTGAATGGGTCTGTGAAAAAATGGATAGCCAGGACAACAGCGGTAAAGGCAAAAAGCGCTCATAGGCTCTTATCTGGGAAAAATATCAAGGTCAAGGACGCACTGCAGTGCTCACCTAATATGGTTGTGTGCACAAACCACTACCAAAGTGTTAGGCTGCTGCACACCCATGAGGAAGAACGCTGGTAATCAGAAACTGGAAGCAAATGGGTTAACCTTCGCTGCCATTCAGAATGATATAAAGGATGCAGAATTCAATCTTTGGAATCCAATTGTAGGTGATTTATTTACCAATAAACCACCTACAATCCAGGTAGCTGAAACGGCCCGGTAGGAGAGTACAGCTGATACAGGCAGGCACGACAGGAACACAGGAACTACAGATGTTGACGATATGGCTTGTATGCAGATAGGCACTGGCAGGTGCGGGCTGGTACAGCTGGTATACAAATAAGCACTGGCAGGTGCGGGCTTGTACAGCTGGTATATAGATAAGCACTGGCAGGTGTGGGCTAGTACAGCTGGTATACAGATAAGTACTTGCATGTAGAAAAGCTGCGGAGACACCATCACGTGCTTCTCAACGCAAGCAATAAATAGCCAGGTCTTTCACCGGGATTGAACAACCACGGGAAGGGCAGCATTCAAAAAGGAAATCCACCTATGCCAATACATGGTATCCATCCACAGACAGCTGTTTTGGGGTATTTGCCCCTCATCAGTGTGGAGTAGGAAACTGGCTATTAGGAGCAGTGCCTAGTAAAAGGACTATAAACATAAGGATGAATGACCTCGGGGAGATCAAAACATCCAACACCACGGAGACACCATCACGTGTTTCTCAACGCAGTGATCCAGAACAGTGTCTCCACGGCTTCTCTTCATGCATTTGCATATTTCCCATAAGGGATGGGGGCAGTGTTCTGGATCACTGCGTTGAGAAACACGTGATGGTGTCTCCGCGGTGTTGGATGTTTTGATCTCCCCGAGGTCATTCATTGTTATGTTTATAGTCCTTTTACTAGGCACTGCTCCTAATAGCCAGTTTCCTACTCCACACTGATGAGGGGCAAATACCCCGAAACAGCTGTCTGTGGTTGGATACCATGTTTTGGCATAGGTGGTTTTCCTTTTTGGATGCTGCCCTTCCCGTGGTTGTTCCTTCCTGGTGAAAGACCTGGCTATTTATTGCTTGCGTTGAGAAACACGTGATCGTGTCTCCGTGGCTTTTCTACATGCATTTGCATATTTCCCATAAGGGATGGGAGCAGTGTTCTGGATCACTGCGTTGAGAAACACGTGATGGTGTCTCCGCGGTGTTGGATGTTTTGATCTCCCCGAGGTCATTCATCCTTATGTTTATAATACAGATAAGTAGGGTTGAGCGACTTTTCTTTTTATAGGATCGGGTCGGATTTCACGAAACCCGACTTTTTCAAAAGTCGGGTCGAGTGAAATCGGCCGATCCTATAGAAAAGTCGTGGTCGGGGTCGGCCGAAACACGAAACCCAATGCCGTGCATTGGGTTTCTAATGGTTCCCAGGGTCTGAAGGAGAGGAAACTCTCCTTCAGGCCCTGGGATCCATATTTAAGTGTAAAATAAAGAATCAAAATAAAAAATATTGCTATACTCACCCTCGGACGCGCCCTGGTTCTTACCGGCAGCCTTCCTTCCTAAGAATGAGCGCCTGAAGGACCTTCAATGACGTCGCGGCTTGTGATTGGTCGCGTGAGCGGTCACATGGGCGTGACGCGACCAATCACAAGCCGCGACGTCATCTAAGGTCCTTCAGGCGCTGATTCTTAGGAAGGAAGGCTGCGGGTTAGAACCAGGGCGCATCCGAGGGTGAGTATATACCTATTAGGAATATACTCACCCTCGGACGCGCCCTCGGACGCTTCCTTCCTAAGAATTAGCGCCTGAAGGACCTTAGATGACATCGCGGCTTGTGATTGGCTGCGTGACCGCCCATGTGACCGCTCACGCGACCAATCACAAGCCGCCACGTCATCGAAGGCCCTTCAGGCGCTCATTCTTAGGAAGGAAGGCTGCCGGTGAGAACCAGGGCGCGTCCGAGGGTGAGTATAGCAATATTTTTTTTTTAATTCTTTATTTTACACTTAAATATGAATTCCGATACCGATTCCCGATATCTTAAACATTTCGGGAATCGGTATCGGAATTCCGATTCCAGATCAGAAGATCGCCGACCTCATGGCCGACCCCACACAGGGGTCGGGTCGGGTTTCATGAAACCCGATTTTGCCAAAAGTCGGCGACTTCTGAATCTGGCCGACCCTTTTCACTCAACCCTACAGATAAGCACTGACAGGTGCAGGCTGGTACATAAGCACTTGCAGGTGCTGGCTGGTACAGCTAGTATAGAAATAAGCACTGGCAGGTGTGGGCTAGTACAGCTGGTATACAGCTAAGTACTGGCAGGTGTGGGCTAGTACAGCTGGTATACAGCTAAGCACTGGCAGGTGTGGGCTAGTACAGCTGGTATACAGATAAGCACTGACAGGTGCAGGCTGGTACATAAGCACTTGCAGGTGCTGGCTGGTACAGCTACTATACAGATCAGCACTGGCAGGTGTGGGCTAGTACAGCTGGTATACAGCTAAACACTGGCAGGTGTGGGCTAGTACAGCTGCTATACAGATAAGCACTGGAAAGTGTGAACTAGTACAACTGGTATACAGATAAGCACTGGCAGGTGCGGGCTTGTACAAGTGGTATACAGATAAATACTGAAAGGTGCAGGCAGGTCCAGCTAGTATGCAGATAGGTGCGGGCTGGACCAGATGCTATACAGATATTGACTGGCAGGTAGACAGACTGGCGGATACTTGGAACCCGAAAACAAGGAAACGTACAAGGGTCTAACCTTACACATTGCTCAGGCACCTCCATTCAGGTGGAGGTGCCTTAAATAATAAGTATCTCTCAGCCAGTGGCTAGGGACACTTTAGGACAGCGTATATGGTCCCTTTAAGAAAAAGTGAGTGCACACGTGCCCTAAGCACAGTGCCCAGGGATCTGCACACCATACGCAGACCCCAGGTAGCAGCCAGAACAGGAGGAGGAAGTGCAGGATGGGGCCACAGTAGTGAGTGAGTCGGCATCCCTGCAGGGAAGCAGAAGCAACAGCAAAACTCCACAGTGTAAATATGTCAACAGCTGATCCGTTGGTGATTAAAAAGATGATGGAAAGATATCTCTGTGTTGGTGTGGTTATAGTAAACAGGTTAAGAAAGTTGAGAAGTTGGTGGCTGAGCTTGTGCTGTGCTAGTTTTTGAGAAATCAAATTACTATACAATCCATCATCCCTGTCACAGGTTTAACGCAACAGTGAGGAGCCAGATGACCGCAGCTTCTGATTTCTCCTACTCCTGCACTTATTAGAAGCACTTCACCTTCATATTAACAGCTTTCTGCCATCGGACGGAATAGAACGTCCAATGGCACTACCCCCGCTTTGATGTGGGCTCCTGTGGTGAGCCCGCATCAAAGCCGGGACATGTCAGCTGTTTTGAACAGCTGACATGTGCCTGCAATAGGCGCGGCCTCCCTGAAAACAATAATCTTGTCAAAGCTAACTTGGGCTCCACTAACGGTTGCATGGGAGTCATGGACCCCATAACTGATGTGCTAGGCTGCTGTAAAACAACAGTGCGTAGATCTGCCACCTCCAGGCTGAGCTGCTGCAGTTGCCCTGTCTATAATGGATCAAAAACATTTTTGGGTCAGAACTAAAGTCATGACTGGGTCGCTGTGACCAGTGGGGTACCGCAGGGGTCAGTATTGGGACCTGTTCTCTTCAAGATATTCATTAATGATCTGGTAGAAGGTTTACACAGTAAAATATCGATATTTGCAGATGATACAAAACTATGTAAAGCAGTTAATACAAGAGAAGATAGTATTCTGCTACAGATGGATCTGGATAAGTTGGAAACTTGGGCTGAAAGGTGGCAGATGAGGTTTAACAATGATAAATGTAAGGTTATACACATGGGAAGAAGGAATCAATATCACCATTACACACTGAACGGGAAACCACTGGGTAAATCTGACAGGGAGAAGGACTTGGGGATCCTAGTTAATGATAAACTTACCTGGAGCAGCCAGTGCCAGGCAGCAGCTGCCAAGGCAAACAGGATCATGGGGTGCATTAAAAGAGGTCTGGATACACATGATGAGAGCATTATACTGCCTCTGTACAAATCCCTAGTTAGACCGCACATGGAGTACTGTGTCCAGTTTTGGGCACCGGTGCTCAGGAAGGATATAATGGAACTAGAGAGAGTACAAAGGAGGGCAACAAAATTAATAAAGGGGATGGGAGAACTACAATACCCAGATAGATTAGCGAAATTAGGATTATTTAGTCTAGAAAAAAGACGACTGAGGGGCGATCTAATAACCATGTATAAGTATATAAGGGGACAATACAAATATCTCGCTGAGGATCTGTTTATACCAAGGAAGGTGACGGGCACAAGGGGGCATTCTTTGCGTCTGGAGGAGAGAAGGTTTTTCCACCAACATAGAAGAGGATTCTTTACTGTTAGGGCAGTGAGAATCTGGAATTGCTTGCCTGAGGAGGTGGTGATGGCGAACTCAGTCGAGGGGTTCAAGAGAGGCCTGGATGTCTTCCTGGAGCAGAACAATATTGTATCATACAATTATTAGGTTCTGTAGAAGGACGTAAATCTGGGTATTTATTTATTATGATGGAATATAGGCTGAACTGGATGGACAAATGTCTTTTTTCGGCCTTACTAACTATGTTACTATGTTACTATGTTACTATGACTCTAGCAGAAAAGGGAGATGTAAGGGCACCAGTTCTTTAGCCATTATTCAGTGTCAATAACTCTGTTTTTCTTTTAACATCCTCTTTAACAAATCTCTTCTGGGTGGTGCAGTGTCAAAGATATGAATAATACTTGTGAAGAGAAAATGAAATTCCTGCACTCACCCAATCCGATGGTAAATCATTTAAAAATGTCGGTACACGGAGCAGCAGTAGGATCTAAAGAATAAGCAGCAGGTGCGAAGAAGCTAGACTAAAGGCTGGGAGCTCAATAATCACACAATGAAGGAAATGCAGTGCCAAGCTTAAGTGGGGTGCTCAGGAGATCACAGGGTGAGCCAATCAGGAACTTGGGGTGGAGACATCAGGAACAACACAGGTACTAGTATCTGATTTAGCAAGGAACTGTCCGGCGAGCTGAATAGCTCCGAGGGAAGAGCTGCCACCTATTGCACAAGAGCTGCTGGGTTTGAATCCTGACAGTGCAATAGTACACTACTCAAACTAAAAAGGTAATATAAACAGGGATTATGAAAAATACCAAACATACAAATATACTCAGACAACAGAGGAATGCACTGGGGAGTGGAGGATGGGCTTAAATCAAGGGAATTATCACACACTCAAAACCTAGAAACAGTCACAGATAAATCCACAAAATGCCTTTTCCCAATAACTACCATTAACAACCTCCAGCCATGCAGCAAAAACTATCTCTGACAATGAGTGCAAGCCAGGGCCCAGATATAGGAGATGGCAGTAGCTAACAGTGCACAGCTGAGAGCCTTAACTCAGTAAAGCTTCCAGGATCTCTCAACTGAGCAGATTAACCCCTGCACTGCTAAATTAAATTTACACCGTTTAAAGTGAAGTGTTTCTAATCAGTGCAGGAGTAGGAGAAATTAGACACTGCAGTCTTCTATCTCCTCTCTGTCGCAGTAAATCCATGACAAACCCCCAGAGGAAAACGTTTGAACATATAAGAGGTTAAAAAACAGCTATGAGGGTTTCTGATGAGAAAGAGAGCTTATTGTAAAACAAAACAGATAAGTGCAACTTTATTAACTACAGAAATGTGTTTACTTATTTTTCATGCACAAAAGTATTCATAGACTTAATGCAAAGTTAACTTCCAAAGAACCAGGGACTTAAGACCATGACGTGCAAAGGACCCTACTGGATATTCATTTTCAGATCGCCCAGTGCTCTCATATCTGTATATTCATGAATAAACCCAATATTTCTGCTGGCTTTCATCACATATAAAGGAATTTGTTCTCCTTTCTTTCAGCCTTTGTTTGGTTCCATTAAAATAGTACAAAACCCCACAACCCTACACTTGTACAAATAAACCATGGAAATAGTTCAAGACCATACTGCTCCTCTCTTGTGCCCTGCTCTATGCTAGACTGCATATAGTTATCAGGGAAGGTATGAGACAGACAACACCTTTTGGCACTGATTTTCTCCAATGAACATGTAATGGGAAACGATTGGTGACAGGCAAATTGAAACATGAATCTATAGAGATGACAAATTCAACACAGAAGTTAAAAACTGAAAGAGTACAACCCAGTGGCCAATCTTCACAATCTTAGTCCCAAATTTGGGGTCTACTGTCTTAGCTGATAGATTGAATTGCATTGCAATTTATCTGGAAATGTTATAAAATATATCATTATTTGAATAATATAACTTCAATGCAGTGATATTTAAAAAAAAATAGTAAAATAAGTTTTATTTTTGCAGATAACTATACCGAGAAAACAGAAGGACATCTGATATTTTCCAATCTTGCAACGGATGATCAAGGTGTGACACCAGATACATGTGAAGAACAAGCCATTGTCCCAGAAACATCTCAAGCCTTTTTATGTAAAATCATTCCATCTGATCCTTTAAAACAGTTCATTTTTTCTGCTTCATCAAAGACCAATATGCAAAGCAAAACATACAGAAGGACTGTTGAACATCAAACAGCTCACACAGGGAAAAAAACATTTTCATGTTCTGAATGTGGGAAATTTTTTAAGCATAAATCAATTTTAGTTGTACATCAAAGAAGTCACACGGGGGAGAAACCATATTTCTGTTCAGAATGTGGGAAAAGTTATAGCGATAAATCCAAACTTATTTCACATCAGAGAATTCACACAGGGGAGAAGCAATTTTCATGTTTAGAATGTGGGAAATGTTTTCAGCGAAAAGCAGTTCTTGATGTACATCAGAGAATTCATTCAGGAGAGAAACCATTTTCATGTTCAGAATGTGAAAAATGTTTTACAAACAAATCACATCTTGTTACACATCAAAGAGTTCACACAGGAGAGAAGCCATATTCATGTTTAGAATGTGGGAAATGTTGTTCTACGAAATCTAATCTTATAAAACATAAGAGAATCCATACAGGAGAGAAGCCATACTCATGTTCAGAATGTGGGAAATGTTTTAATGAGAGAACAAGTTTTGTTAGACATCAGATAAGTCACACAAGCGAGAAGTCATTTGCATGTATAGAATGTGGGAAATGTTATTATCACAAATCATATCTTAATAGACATCTGAGAATTCACCGAACAGAGAAGCCATTTTCGTGCTTAGAATGTGGTAAATGTTTTTATTTCAAATCGCATCTTGTTACACATCAGAGAATTCACACAGGGGAGATGCCATTTCCATGTTTCGAATGTGGGAAAAGTTTTAATCAGAAAACAAATTTTGTTAGACATCAGATAAGTCACACAAGCGATAAATCATTTGCATGTTTAGAATGTGGGAAATTTTATAATAACAAATCACATCTTAATAAACATCTAAGAGTTCACACAGGGAATAAACCTTTTTCCTGCTCAGAATGTGGGAAATATTTCTATAACAAATCACATCTTGTTGTAAATCTGAGAATTCACACAGGAGAGAAGCCATTTTCATGTTCAGAATGTGAAAAATGTTTTACGTCTAAAGCACATCTTGTTAAACATCAGAAAATTCACACAGGGGAGAAGCCATTTTCATGTTCAGAATGTGGAAAATGTTTTACATATAAAGCACATCTTGCTACACATCACAGAATTCACACAGGAGAGAAGCCATTTTCATGTTCAGAATGTGGGAAATGTTTTACAGACAAGTCAAGTTTTGTTAGACATCAAAGAACGCACACAGGGAAGAAGTTGCCATTTTAATGTTTCCAAAATGGGGTTCTTTTTTCAACGAGAAATCAAATATTGTTGTTGTATATCAGTAAATTCAACAATCAATCATATCAATCCTACGTTGATAGACATCATAATACACACACAAGGAAGTAAGTTTTTTGTAATCCTTAATGACCAAACATAATTTGGCCTTACTGTCCACACAGTTATTTACTTTTTTTTCTTCATTCCTATGTTCCAGAGCACATTTTTTCATAGCTGTATTAGGGCCTGTCCTTTTCAGGAATGAGTTGTATTTATTAGTGACACCATTTTGGGTAGTTGTAACCTAATGTCTAACTTTCATGAGCTCTTTATGGAAAGAAATAGAAAAAAATCACCAATTTTTTCGTTTCTTTTCTTGCACAAATAAAGTATTAACTTCATACTGTGGGTTATCTTGATTATGGTTATACCAAATGTATGCAGTTTTATTACTATCAAAAAATAAATACTGTAAAAAAAATCTTATTGCATTGCCATATTCTGAGGATCATAAGTTTAACATTTTTCCATCAAGGAGCTATTTTTTTTTTTTTGCATGACATGTTGTAGTTTTAACTGGTACCATTTTTAGGCTGCCGTCACACTAGCAGTATTTGGTCAGTAGTTTACATCAGTATTTGTAAGCCAAACCCAGGAGTGGGTGATAAATACAGAAGTGGTGCATATGTTTCTATTATACTTTTCCTCTAATTGTTCCACTCCTGGTTTTGGCTTACAAATACTGATGTAAAATACTGACTAAATACTGCTAGTGTGACGGCAGCCTTACAGGTACACATGACTTTTTGAACACTTTTTTATTCAATTTTTCATATTTATATTTCTTTAGTTTTGCTCTCTCCATTGCAGGAGATGATATTGTTTTATAGCATGAGGCAATACAACTACAATTATGCCTAATTTGTAATACCTATATTTGTTTTAATACTTTTACAGATGAAAATCACTTTTTGAAACACATTTTCTTGCATCGCTTCTTCATTTTTTCTCAGTACAGACTGAGATGTATAAAGTCTTTTTGTTTTGTGTAATGAGCTGTAGTTTTTATTTCTTCCACTTTGAGATAAAAGACTATTTGGTCATTTTTCATTTTACATAAGGAGGAATTAACAAAAATGGAAATTTTTCACTTTATGTAAGGCAGAATGAACAACATTGGAGATTTTGATGTGGCTTTTTATATTAAATTGTTTTGGGGCATTCACCTTGTGGTATAAATAATTATCTATTGTTGTAGTGATATTTAATGATGTAGTGATACCAGATTATATAGAATCTTTTTAGAGCATACATTTTAGTTAGTACAACCTTTCATTCTGAAATTTATTTATCTTTTTCAATTTTTTCAATTGCTTAAAACATTTTTATTTTACAATACCCACTAGTCGCAAAATGGGACTTCAACACTCAGTCCGTTGATATCAAATAATCTGCACTACGTTATGTAGTGTAGAGCATTATTATGACTGTCAATGTTCAACAGAAAGGCTACCTCTAATAGATTGTCCCTGTAGCATGATGTATTAGACTTTGATCTATGGTATACTTAGAGGTCATTGTTAGGCCTCCCTGCAATCACACTGCAGAGAGCCAATGGAGTGAAGGAGGGAACAATGTCCCTCTGTCACACTCTTTACATGCAGAGATCGCTATTAACCTTGACATTTAAGGAGTTATTTGAGCACTGCAAAAACTGACAGCTCTAAATTCCCTCTGCAACATGCTTGGTACAAGAGAATTCAATTGTTATGCGGCAGTAGTTCCAGGATTACGATACTGGGAATGGGTGTGGACCTGGGGAAATAATTACTGCCTTTTTAAAGTCATAATGGAAAGTAGCACATCCATGAAGATGTAAAAAGGTTGTGAGGTCACGATGGATTAATCATTTTATTGAAATGATAAACAAAAATACAAGGTATCATCAAGTAAAACTAACACATTTACGAGAAAAGGGGAAATAAGAAAGGGAAAAAGAATTTAAAGCACAAAATCATTATTAAAAAATGTATACAATTACCCATGACCATTAGTTATTGAAAAGCAATTAGAATCCAAATGTGGTGCTTTACAGTTTGTGAACCCTTCAAAATTTTCTGTATTTCTACCTATTTAACTATAAAATCTACACCAGATTTTCAAGAAAATCCAAAGAGTGAAAAAAAAAGAAAATCAAATAAATGAGTAAAAAATCTTATATTTTATCATTTTTTAAATGATCCAATATCACATTTCTGAGTGGCAAAAGTGTTTGAACTTTTGCCTTCAGTATCTGGTGTGACCCCCTTGTGCATCTAAACTTTTCAGTAATTGTTGATTGGTTCTGTACATTGGATTGGAGCAATTTTAGCCCCTTTCTCCTTACAAAACAGCTTTAATTCTGTTATGTTGGTGGCTGTTCTGCCATCATCTGCTCACTTCAGATCCTTCCTCCACAGCATTTCTATAGGATTACCGTCAGAACTTTAACTTGTTCATTCTAAAACTTTATTCGTCTTTTAAGCGATGTTGTGTAGTATGTGTTTTCTGTCTTTGTCTTGCACCGTGACACAGGTTGCCACTAGGTTCAGCTCAGGGACAGATGTACTGATATTTCCTGTAGAATTTGCTGATTGATTGATGGGGCAAAGGTTACAATCTTCATGCCACTATATACAAATGGTGTACAAAGTGGAAAAATGTATGATCCTTTATTACAGTATTTTTAAAATCCAGTATATTAGATAATAATTACAAACATCCAAAGCTCATAATGACACTCAAACATATGCAGTGCTGAACTTCATTTTGTTGGAAATCAGTCAGATGCTTCTGTTTTTACAAAGTCTGGTGGGTGAGCGTCACCACATAGGACATTTTCCTGGCCATGGCCATCACCATCAGGCTGCAGTATTGGTTTGTCATGTATGTAATTCAAATTAAACTAATATAACAGGTGTGCAAGAAATCAGTGGTTCTTGACAATCAAATTTTTGAGAGGCAGACACAAAGTTCGATTTTTTTTTCTTCAGCGACATTAGTGGCCTGGTTTTGCATGAAGTAAAAAAAAATGTGCCCTTACATGTAAGGCGCCGTAGAATAAATGGCGATATAACAATAAATAATATTAATAATTAAAATACAACATCAGTATTTATTATAACCACACTCAGCACTTTAACCAATCAATCACTTCTTAGGGTATCAATTGACCAATTCATGTGTTCTTACCAGCCATAACAAGGCATCCTACTCTATTAAGTTTACCTCTCTCCTGGAGCTGCCTTCTTGAACTAGCCTTAAAGATGCATGCAGTTATGATAGAAAAAAAGTCAGAACATCGCAGTGTGTTGCATATAGGGCTTGTGTAGCTATTAAAAGGTTAGAATGCCCATGATGACTAATCTCTACTACCTACTGTCAGGATTCCACAACTCAGTAAATCTTGGACGAAGTGACTGACAGCTCAGCCGTTCAATCTTATGCAGGGGTGTCCTGAACTGTTGGGATTTTCTTTGACAGCTCAATTGTCCAATCTAGTGCAGGGGCGTGCTGTTTTGTCTGTCTTTTGATTGACAGCTCAGTTGTCCAATATAGTGCAGGTGTGTGCTGAGCTGTTGGTATTTTGATGGATAGCCCAGCGATCCAATCTGAGACTAGAAGGTGCTGAGCTTGCTTCAGGTGTTCCCTGTTCCAAGTGATTACCTAGCTATACAACTAAGCAGTCAGTCCCATATAGCTACCAGTCATAGTTTTCAGTTCAGTGTGGTGTGTTCTCTGTGCTCTAAATTCAGACATTCTGATCTTCTGTTGTCATACCCTGGATTTGCCTTTTGACTACCCATTTGTATTACCTCTTTTGACTTGACACACATATGCCTTTGTCTCTTCCCTTGTTTATGACGTACCCTCCTGACTCTTGTCCTCTGACTCCTCGACTACTCTGACTTACAGCTTTTCCATGGGAAGTGACTTAGCGTCACACCTACACAGGCTACAATGAGCGATTAAGCATCAGAACTGGACCATGGAGCAATAGAAGATGACCTGGTCCAATAAATAAAATTTTCAATTACCGTATTTTTCGGATTATATGACGCATTTTTCCCCAAAAAATGTTAGGGGAAAATGGGGGTGCATCTTATAATTCGAATATACCTTACCGACAGCGGTGGAGCAGAGTCCCAGGGTCGCTGCTGGAGGAAGCAAGAGTGGCGCATTGCTTCAGGCTAGAATGAGGGGGTGTTTGGAGGTGCGACACTGCGGGTGTTCGGTACTGTGGGGGCCCCACTGACATTTTGTGAAAGCCTGGGACCCCTGCACGTCCATGGTTTACATTGCGGTGGACTCTGGGAAAATGGCTGCCGGGGGCAGCGCATGCACAGATGGAGATCTTGGCACCAAGATATCGGGAGATGAGATTTCAGCGCCAAGATCTCCATCTGCACATGCGTTGACCCCAACAGCAATTTTCCCAGAGTCCACCACAATGTAAACCATGATAGATCAGGGGTCCCAGGCTTTCACAAAATGTCGGCGGGGCCCCCGTACCACCGAAAACCTACAGAGTCGCACATACAAACACCCCTTTCTTCCAGTCTTGGGTCCGCAGCATCGGCCCACTCCTTCCTCCGCCAGCAGAGACCCTGCTTCACGGCAGCCATCACCCACCGAATACCCACAGCATCACAAATCCGAACACCCCTTTCTCCCTGTCTGGGGTCCGCAGCATCGCCCCACTCCATCCTCCTCGAGCAGCGACCCTGGGACCCTGCTTCACTGCTGTCATCACCCCCGGTAAGCAATAAGACACGGATTGTAAGAAGCACCACCATTTTATTTAAAAAAAAGTTTGCTTTCCTATGTTTCTCCTCAAAATTTGGGGTCCATCTTATAATCCGGTGCGTTTTCTAAACTGCAAAATACGGTATATGAACTGCTGGGTGCAGCCCTTGCCTGGGGGAGATGGCAACAGGATGTATTATGGGAAGAAAGCAAGTCAGATGAGTAATTTTGTCCTAGCATCATGTGGATGTGACAAATACTATCTACCTTAAATATGTACACTTCCTGCTTTATGCCAGTAGGATTCCCCCTATTGGCAGTGCCCATTAAAAAAAATAATATTACAATAATAGTAAGTCAGGAATGGCGTGAAGAACATGACATAAAGATCAAGTTGATGATTTATCTGTCCAAAATCTGAAATCCCAATCCAATTGATCAGCTGTTGGATTTGCTGTAAAAACAAGTGTAACAAATGGAGGACGCACCGATGCAACTTACAAGAGGTAGAGGATCCGCTGCCAACGACCTGATACCATGGAAGCCTGCAGAGATCTGCTGCTACCAGATATAAACCTAAGGGTTGTTGTGGAAACCAGGTTAAAACTCAGAACAATCTTTGTCACCAGCAAAGCACCCCCACACCTTCACACCTCCTACTCCATGCTTCACAGTGGGAACCAGGCCTGTAGAGTCCATCCGGTCACCTTTTCTGCGTCGTACAAAGACATGGTGGTTGGAACCAAAGATCTCAAATTTGGACTCATCAGACCAAAGCACAGATATCCACTGGTCTAATGTCCATTCCTTGTGTTCTTTAGCCCAAACAATTCTCTTCTGCTTGTTGCCTGTCCTTAGCAGCGGTTTCCTAGTAGCTATTTTACCATGAAGGCCTGGTGCACAAAGTCTCCTCTTAACAGTTGTTGTAAAGATGTGTCTGCTGCTAGAACTCTGTGGCATTGACCTGGTCTCTAATCTGAGCTGCTGTTAACCTGCGATTTCTGAGGCTGGTGACTCGGATAAACTTATTCTCAGAAGCAGAGGTGACTCTCGGTCTTCCTTTCCTGGGGCGGTCCTCATGTTTTTTTGTAGTGAGTGATGGTTTTTGCAACTGCACTTGGTGACACTTTCAAAGTTTTCCCAATTTTTTGGACTCACTGACCTTCATTTCTTAAAGTAATGATGGCCACTCATTTTTCTTTACTTAGCTGCTCTTTTCTTGCCATAATACACATTCTAACAGTGTATTCAGTAGGACTATCAGCTGTGTACCCACCAGACTTCTTCTCAACACAACTGATGATCCCAACCCCATTCATAGGGCAAGAAATCCCACTTATTAAACCTGACAGGGCACACCTGTGAAGTGAAAACCATTCCCGGTGACTACCTCTTGAAGCTCATCAAAAGAATGCCAAGAGTGTGCAGAGCAGTCATCAAAGCAAAAGGTGGCTACTTTGAAGAACCTAGAATATAAGACATAATTTCAGTTGTTTCACACTTTTTTGTTAAGTACCGTATTTTTCGGAATATAAGACGCACCCAGGTTTTAGAGGTAGAAAATAGAGAAAAAAATATTTGAAGCAAAAAAAAAAAAAAAGTGGTAAAATTTAATAACATACTATTATATGTAGTGTTATTATATATAATAGCATGTTATTATGTAGGAAGCAACGAGTAGAAGATGGTGCTGCGGGACCAGTGTGGTGTCTGTAAAGTACCATATGAAGATGCTGGAGGGTGAGTATAAGAATGGGGGCAGCAGGCTTATATTTAAAGCACCACTCCAGAACTGAAAAATAACACTGGAGTGCTGCTTTAAGATCCCAATGAGAGAGCTATAACTCCCAGCATGTCCTGCATAGCCTATGGCATGCTGGGAGATATAGTTCACCACAGGAGTGGCAGAGTGCTTTATTGTGTGTTGTAAAGACTAACCTTTTAATTGTGCCAGCCAGCCATGCTGTGGTGTGGTGAAAAGCTGGAGCATCCCATGACTGCACACACAGAGCTCTCCCTGCTTCTCCACAGCACAGGTCATAAGAGGAAGCCAGCAGATTCTCGTGGGTGTCTCAAGGATCTGTGATGACATTAGAAGAGGGAGGGCTCTGTGCTGCCATGGGACGCTACAGCCCACCCACTTCATGACATCACACAGGTCCTTATGCCCAGCACTCAGCATCCAGCACAGCCCAGGCAGGTATGTAGAGATCTTGTCGCCCCTGGCCCCTGCTGCTGCCCCCTCCTCCACCAGACACACAGATCTCCCCAGGAGCTGCAGGAATCAGCACTGGGGAAACCATGTGTGTATTCATGTGCTCCCTGCTCAGCTGACTGGTGGGCAGGGAAGCAGCTAATGAATATTCACTGCACTTTAATCATGGGGACCATGTGGTTTCCCCAGCACTGGATTCCAGGCAGCTGGGACATTTTTCTGCCTCCTGCGAGTGGGAGCACAGTGCGATCCCACTAGCTGCTGCTCCCTCCCCATATGTTACATTCCGACCATAAGACGCACCCACATTTTCCTCACAAATTTGGAGGAAAAAAAGTGCATCTTATGGTCGGAAAAATATGGTATATAATTCCACATTTGTTAATTCATAGTTTTAATGCCTTTGGTGTGAATGTACAATTTTCTTAGTCATGACAATACAGAAAAATCTTTAAATGAGAAGGTGTGCCAAATTTTTGGTCTGTACTGTGTATATATATATACTAGCTATTGAACCCGTTCTACGCCCGGGTGGCGAGCATTTATATTGGTATATGGTCTCCATCCTGGTATGTGCTGCTCCATCCTGCGCCCCCATCCTGTTATGTGCTGCTCCCATCCTGCGCCCCCGTTCTGTCATGTGCTGCTCCCATCCTGCGCCCCCGTTCTGTCATGTGCTGCTCCCATCCTGCGCCTCCATTCTGTCATTTGCTGCTCCCATCCTGTCATTTGCTGCTCCCATCCTGCGCCCGTTCTGTCATTTGCTGCTCCCATCCTGCGTCCCCGTTCTGTCATTTGCTGCTGCCATCCTGCGCCCGTTCTGTCATGTGCTGCTGCCATCCTGCGCCCGTTCTGTCATGTGCTGTTGCCATCCTGCGCCCGTTCTGTCATGTGCTGCTGCCATCCTGCGCCCGTTCTGTCATGTGCTGCTGCCATCCTGCGCCCGTTCTGCCATGTGCTGCTGCCATCCTGCGCCCGTTCTGTCATGTGCTGCTGCCATCCTGCACCCGTTCTGTCATGTGCTGCTGCCATCCTGCGCCCGTTCTGTCATGTGCTGCTGCCATCCTGCGCCCGTTCTGTCATGTGCTGCTGCCATCCTGCGCCCGTTCTGTCATGTGCTGCTGCCATCCTGCGCCCGTTCTGTCATGTGCTGCTCCCATCCTGCGCCCGTTCTGTCATGTGCTGCTGCCATCCTGCGCCCGTTCTGTCATGTGCTGCTGCCATCCTGCGCCCATTCTGTCATGTGCTGCTGCCATCCTGCGCCCGTTCTGTCATGTGCTGCGGCCATCCTGCGCCCGTTCTGACATGTGCTGCTGCCATCCTGCGCCCGTTCTGTCATGTGCTGCTGCCATCCTGCGCCCGTTCTGTCATGTGCTGCGGCCATCCTGCGCCCGTTCTGACATGTGCTGCTGCCATCCTGCGCCCGTTCTGTCATGTGTTGCGGCCATCCTGCGCCCGTTCTGTCATGTGCTGCTGCCATCCTGCGCCCGTTCTGTCATGTGCTGCGGCCATCCTGCGCCCGTTCTGACATGTGCTGCTGCCATCCTGCGCCCGTTCTGTCATGTGCTGCTGCCATCCTGCGCCCGTTCTGTCATGTGCTGCTGCCATCCTGCGCCCGTTCTGTCATGTGCTGCTGCCATCCTGCGCCCGTTCTGTCATGTGCTGCTGCCATCCTGCGCCCGTTCTGTCATGTGCTGCGGCCATCCTGCGCCCGTTCTGTCATGTGCTGCGGCCATCCTGCGCCCGTTCTGTCATGTGCTGCGGCCATCCTGCGCCCGTTCTGTCATGTGCTGCGGCCATCCTGCGGCCGTTCTGTCATGTGCTGCTGCCATCCTGCGCCCGTTCTGTCATGTGCTGCTCCCATCCTGCGCCACCATTGTATTATATGCCCCCCGCTCCAGTGTGTATGCCCCCGAATGCTGCTGCCATATAAAAAAAAAAAATATACCATGCTCACCTATCGTCCGGCTCCACTGCAGGTATGTCTTCAAGAAAATGGCGCCGGAAAGCGGGGACTGCGCAGGCGCCGATTCCGGCAGCAGGAATCGGCGCCTGCGCAGTCCGCGCCCTCCGGAGCCGGGAGCAGAGGAGCCGGGAGACGGAGCCGCAAGCAGCGCTGGAACCGGGAAAGGTGAGTATACTTATCCTCCCTCCTGGCGGTCCCTGACTCTCCGGTGGAGATCGCGGTATGCGTTCAGTGCTTACGCATACCGCGATCTCCCAGGAGCGTCGCTCTGTGAGGCCCAGACTGCGCCGGCGCTTGCGCAGTCTATAGAGGCTTCGGACAGAGTGACGCTCCCAGCGTTATATTATAGATATATATATATATATATATATATATATATATATATATATATATGCAGTATATATATATATTATGAGATAGCGCTACCTGAGTGTGTTGGGGGACACTCGCTTGGCACGGGATTAAAGCACACAGGAGCGGTTTTCTCACATAAATCAGTCTATTTAGTTTATTAACTCTGCATAAACCACATAACTTAAAGTTCATATCGTTACATCCCCGAACATATCACGACCACCAGTCTGTCCATGTAGCAGATAAACCTCTCTACCGTATATTACAACCCCCTTGTCTGAGGTTATCTTCCAGGAGCTCCGCTCCTCACGCTGACTCCTTGTCTGTCCTGGCTTCACCAACACAGAAGCCGTCCCAGGCTCTGTAGGTACATGGTCTCACCAGGTGCTTCCAGGAAGTCTCCACTCACAGGACCTTCCAACGCCGATCATCCAGGTCCACATTCTCTCCACGTACTCTTCAGGAAGTCTCCACTCACAGGAGCTTCCAACACAGACCTGACCTCTTTCAGGACCTACAACACAGACCATTCCAAACACTCTGAACCATGTGACCCACACCCTGGTCACATTACATAGTTATAACCACTCCCATAGGTGGGAGGTGTGTGTGGCTAGTTCGACCCACCCAGCTCTCAAGCTAGCCCTGCAAGCCTCCCTCTAAAACTAAGCAAATACTTGTGGGACTACAGGTTCCAGAACAACATTACTGGCTCACAGCACAGACTTCCTCTGCTACACATACCGGCCATCTACAATCCTGCCGGACTTTGTCTCATCACCACAATTATACCCGCGACTGCCATGCATTCTTATGGTCTCAATATGCCTCCGTGCGAATTCTGAAGAGACCATGCAGCGCCCCTACCTGTAACAGGTGTCACTGCATCACAATATATAAATATGTACAGTATATTGTGATAGATCGGCTCACTCGGCTGCACGGGGAGGTAGATACGGATACTGCGGCTTTAAGAAATTCCTTGAGTTTATTGTAGGCAGCATAAACCAAGGTGTAGTAAAGAAAATACAACCCTCTGGGCAAAAACAAGAAAACAAAATGATGGCAGAACAAACAGTCCTTCTGTGAGCGGGATCCCTCCCACTCACGGCTGGCAGAACACACACTGTTCAGATTTACAACAGGATTTGTCCGCGTTCAGTTTGGCCTGCAACAGCAGGTTTTTTCCAGGGGCACCACGAGGAGGAATGGACTCACCCCCATACACTGCTTAGTCTTCTTCTGATTATAATTTAGATAATATATTTTGCTCTGATTTTTAGTCTTATGCTTAATGTACTTCTGCTTTTTGTTCTGCAGCTTCTTGTTCTTCTGCTTCTTGGTCTTCAGGGTCGTCGTCTCCAGCGTCGTCGTCTCCAGGGTTGTCGTCTCCAGGGTCGTCGTCTTCTTCGGGGTGGTCTTCGTCTCCAGAGTCGTCGTCTTTGGGGTCGTCGTCTTCTTCGGGGTGGTCTTCAGGGTCGTCGTCTTTAGGGTCTTGAACTTGGAAATGTAGCAGAAGGTACAAGAAGGCTGAGGCATTGCCGTGAACCAGCTGACGGTACTGGAACCCGGATGGCTACCCGAAGGTACAAGAGCCAATGGAACTACCGAGGACCACTGACGGTACTGGAACCCGGTTACTAAGCAGGAGGTACCCGTGCCAGAAAGCACTACCAAGGACCACCAGACGTTGGTGGAACACGGATACCCAGAAGGAGGCACCTAAGCCAAAGGCTCTGCCTGTAACCAGCTGATGGTACTGGAACCAGGATGGGGAGCAGAAGGTACAAGAGCAAAAGACACTGCCGAGAACCAGCTGACGGTACTGAAACCCGGATGGGTAGCCGAAGGTACAAGAGTCAATGGAACAACCAAGGACCAGCTGACGGTACTGGAACCCGGTTACTAAGCAGGAGGTACCCATGCCAGAAAGCACTACCAAGGACCACCAGACGTTGGTGGAACACGGATACCCAGAAGGAGGCACCTAAGCCAAAGGCTCTGCCTGTAACCAGCTGATGGTACTGGAACCAGGATGGGGAGCAGAAGGTACAAGAGCAAAAGACACTGCCGAGAACCAGCTGACGGTACTGAAACCCGGATGGGTAGCCGAAGGTACAAGAGTCAATGGAACAACCAAGGACCAGCTGACGGTACTGGAACCCGGTTACTAAGCAGGAGGTACCCATGCCAGAAAGCACTACCAAGGACCACCAGACATTGGTGGAACTCGGATACCCAGAAGGAGGCACCTAAGCCTCTGTCTGGAACCAGCTGATGGTACTGAAACCAGGATGGGGAGGAGAAGGTACTCCATTACTGCTGGCTACTGCTCACACAACCGCTCCAACATATGTAACATTGAATTCCACCTGGTTGTAGGTCACATATGATGTGATGTTCCGGAAGGTGAAATCGTCGCTGCAGGGCTGCAATGCGTGATCTTGCCATGCTGGAACACCGCAAGTGAGCACACTCTAGGCGTACCTTGTGCAGCAGTGCATCAAGATCCGGATAGTCCCTCATAAAGCTCTGCACGACCAAGTTGAGCACATGTGCCAGACATGGGATGTGAGTGAGGTTGCCTAGGCCCAGAGCTGCCACCAGATTTTGGCCATTGTCACACACTACCATGCCTGGCTGGAGATTCGCTGGCACAAACTACACGTCGCTCTCCTGCTTGATGGCATTCCAGAGCTCCTGCGCTGTGTGGCTTCCATTCCCCAAAGAAATTAATTTTAATACGGCCTGTTGACGTTTAGCCACGGCTGTGATCATATCGGTCGTAACAGGTAAGGGTTCACGGGTCCATGTGGAGGTGGATTGTGATGGCTCCTGCAGCGCTGATTCAGAGGAACTGGAGTATGAGGAGGAGTCAATGTGTACAGACTGGATTCATGCAATCCTTGGAGTTGGCAGAACACGTACAGCGCCACTCGCAAGATCTGTACCCGGCTCCACAACATTGACCCCATGGGCAGTGAGGGAAAGGTATCGTCCCTGTCTATGGTGACTGGTCCACGCATTGGTGGTGAGGTGGACCTTGCTACTGACGGCGTTTAGTAGTGCATGTTTAATGTTTCCCTCCACATGCTTTTGCATGGCAGGGACGGCTTGCCTGCTGAAATAAGAGCGGCTGGTCACATTGTATTGTGGGACTGCCAATGCCATCAAGTTACGGAAGGTGTCAGTCTCCACCAGCCTGAATGACAGCATTTCAAGGGACAGTAGTTTTGCAATGCCAGCATTCAGAGCCTGTGCTCGGGGGTGGTTTGCCGAGAATGGCCGCCTTTTCTCCCATGCCCGTGCTACCGATGGCTGTAGACTGGGCTGGGAATGTGAGGATGACAGGGAATGTGGTGCTGTGGGTGGAATTACACTGGGTTTCTGTACAACAGTGCCAGAGGTTCTTCCATGGCGATCCTGTGAGGTAACCGAACCAGCTGTGTGTGAGCTGGAGGAAGAGGCTACAGCACGAGCTGAAGAGGTGGTAGGTGCCGCTGTATGTTGGCCTAGGTCTTCAGTGTGTTTTTGTAACTCCACCACGTGCTTGGTCTGCACATGTTTCCACATATTTGTGGTATTGAGGTTGCTGACACTTTCCCTCTTTTGACTTTTTGATTACACAGCTTGCATTTGACAAAGCAAATGTCATCTGCAACTGTGTCAAAAAAGGACCAGGCACTGCAAGTCTTGGGAGCGCCCGTTTTGGCTTTTGGAAGAGGCATGCTCCTAATTGGTGCTGAAGTGGAGGCTACAAGCAATGCAGTCTTCCCCCTCCCTCCTTTTTTGGCCGTTCGGGGAATCTCTTCCTCAGAGCTGCTCCCACCACCTTCCTGTACCTCACGCCATGATGGGTCAAGGACCTCATTATCTACACTACCCTCTTCCAATAACTGCTTCTCCTGGGTAGTCTCGGCAGCACAGTACGCACCAGATAGTGGCACCTGAGTCTCATCATCAGATGCGTATAGAGGTGTGCTGACCGGAGGCACTGGCCCACCCGCCTCTTCAATTTCAGAGAGACAAAGCAGTTGGGCATCACTACATACTGCCTCTTCTTCTATTTCTTGAATGCTGCTTGGCTGGCCCCCTCTTTCCAAGCCAAGAGATTCAGAGAACAGAAGTAGAGATGGCTCCTGTAAAGGGCTCTCTGACTGCCTGGGCAATTTGGCAGGTGGTGAAGAGACAGATGGGTGCTCCTCAGTGCTCTGTGCCTGAGAGGATGTCTCACTAATTGAAGTTGATGCCATCCATCCGACAACAGCTTCAATTTGTTCATCCCACAGCAGTGGGGTATGGTGAGCTCCTACAAAGCTGCGCATGAAGGACTGTTCCCTGGTAAAACTGGGGGATGATGAGTCACCGGTGCCCGCAGCCGGCACAGAATCCCCATGTCCTCCCCTGCAGAAACTCCACGCCCACGTGCCTTACTCCCTGCCTTCTTCATCTTGGTAGACTGATAAAGATAGGCAGAAAAGTACTAAGGGCTTAGTGTGCTTATTCCTGAACAGCTGCTAACAGGTATAAGAAACACTAATTTTAGAAAGTGTGGACTAGACTTTAATATGCGCTAATGTGGCCTACACAACTGTAAAGTTGTGCTGAGCTGACTACAACCAGCTGTGGCTGCAGAACAGACTACAGTGTGAGCTGAACTCACACACAGACCTTGCAGACAGCCGTGAACGGAGCTGCAAGGCCAAAAAAAGCTCCTCTATGTAATCCTATATAGTGTTTTTCCACAATCTAGCAGGATACGGATGGAAACCCAATAATAGGATAAATCAGGAACAATGTGCAGCAGGCAGCACTAATTGAAAAATGGACAATGGAACAGTATAAGGCAGTGACACACACTGAGCTGTCTACAACCGGCTGTGGCTGCAGAACAGACTACAGAGTGACCTGTACTCCCACAGAGACCTTGCAGACAGTCGTGAACAGCACTGCAAGGCAAAAACAAGGTTCTCACACAGCGGTTGCTAAATTAGCCTGGGTAAAGCACAATGAAGCAAATCGCAATCTCAAACTGGCCCTCAGTCAGAACACAGCGTCCTGTCCCTAACTGAATTCACAGCAGAGTGAACCCAAAATGGCAGCGGCGACTTTTATAGTGCATCATGACATTTTAGCAGCCAATTATAGCATTGCCAGTAGTTACATGACTAACATTCATAACAGGATGTGCCCACACTTCTTAGGAATCCTCATTGGCTGAATTAAATGAAACTGGTTCATAGCATTATGGGAACTTCCAATTCCGGTATGTGATATTGCAAAAGTATCGGAACTCAGTATCGGAATTCCGATACCGCGAATATCGTCTGATACCCGATATTTGCAGAATGCTCAACACTAATTGTTTCCTTATATACTTATGCATGGTTATTAGATCGCCCCTCAGTCGTCTTTTTTCTAGACTAAATAATCCTAATCTTGTTAATTTCTCTGGGTAATGTAGTTATTAGTTTTCTTGCCCTCCTTTGTACTCGCTCTAGTTCCATGATATCCTTCCTGAGCACCGGTGCCCAAAACTGTACACAGTATTCCATGTGCGGTCTAACCAGAGATTTGTACAGAGGCAGTATAATGCTCCCTGTTATGAACTGGTGGTTTAGGAGCAACATGAGACGAGCTCTGATGGAGGTGGTACCTGTACTGACCGCAGTCCCTAAGCTTAACACAACACTAGAAGTAGCCGTGGGATGCTCCTGTCACTCCCTAGGCACCTCGTCACAGCCTGAGAACTAACTACCCCTAAAGATAGAAACAGGAAAACTATCTTGCCTCAAAGAAAATCCCCAAAGGATAGATAGCCCCCCACAAGTAATGACTGTGAGTGGAGAGGGAAAAGACATACGTAGAATGAAACCAGGATGTAGCACAGGAGGCCAGTCTAGCTAGATAGATAAGACAGGACGGAATACTGTGCGGTCAGTATTAAAAACTACAAAAATCCACACAGAGTTTACAAAAATCTCCACACCTGACTAAAGGTGTGGAGGGTAAATCTGCTTCCCAGAGCTTCCAGCTTAACTGAATTAATCCATACTGACAAGCTGGACAAAACATAGAATGCACAGAACGAATAAGTCCACAACATGTGGTCAGAAAAGAGCAAAGAAAGGACTTATCTTTGCTGAACTGGTCAGGATATCAGGGAAATCCAAGAGAGATGTGAATCCAACCAGGAACCATTGACAAGTGGCACTGGCTGAAGGGAAGAGCCAGGCATAAATAGCCGAGCAGAAAGACAATCAGTGGAAGCAGCTGCAGACTGCTAAATCCAAGGAGCAGCCATTCCACTTAAAACCACCAGAGGGAGCCCAAGAGCAGAACTCAAAAAAGTGCCACTTACAACCACCGGAGGGAGCCCAAGAGCGGAATTCACAACAGTACCCCCCCCTTGAGGAGGGGTCACCGAACCCTCACCAGAGCCCCCAGGCCGATCAGGACGAGCCAAGTGAAAAGCACGAACCAAATCGGCGGCATGGACATTGGAGGCAACAACCCAAGAATTATCCTCCTGGCCATAACCCTTTCACTTGACAAGATACTGAAGCCTCCGCCTCGAAAAACGAGAATCCAAAATTTTCTCAACCTCATATTCCAACTCTCCCTCAACCAACACCGGGGCAGGAGGATCAACCGAGGGAACAACGGGCACCACATATCTCCGCAACAAAGATCTATGGAAAACATTATGAATGGCAAAAGAGGCTGGAAGAGCCAAACGAAAAGACACCGGGTTGATAATTTCAGAAATCTTATAAGGACCAATAAACCGAGGCTTAAACTTAGGAGAAGAAACCTTCATAGGAACATGACGAGAAGACAACCAAACCAAATCCCCCACACGAAGCCGGGGACCAACACACCGACATCGGTTAGCAAAACGTTGAGCCTTTTCCTGAGACAACGTCAAATTGTCCACCACATGAGTCCAAATCTGCTGCAGCCTCTCCACCACAGAATCCACACCAGGACAATCAGAAGGCTCAACCTGCCCCGAAGAAAAACGAGGATGAAAACCAAAATTACAAAAGAAAGGTGAAACCAAAGTAGCCGAACTAGCCCTATTATTGTCACGCTCACGCCCTGACTGGTGGGCGTGAGCTCGGGGGGTTTGTGGCCCCACTGTGCCACAAACCAGACTACCCTGGAAGGGGCGTAACTATGACAGCTGCCTGGGTTTTCACTGGAGCCTCTGATGGTGAGGTCAGGCTTGTGCAGCAGGCAGCTGCCAGGTGCTACTCCAGGGTGGTGTCTGGCTGTGGCTGCTGATCCCACTTGGGAGACAGGAACACCAGGATTAGTGCGGGCATTAGGCAGGACTGGCAGAAGAGCACGGCTGGAACTCAGACGAGTAGGCTGGCACGGCTGAGACAGAGCTGGCAGAGACACGGCAGAGAACCCAGGGCTGGCAGAGACACGGCAGGAAACAGGACTGGCTAGGACAGCATGAACACAGGACTGGAAGGCAGGGCAGGAACGGCAGGACTGGCAGGAACACAGGATTGGGAGGCATGGCAGAGAACAAAGGACTGGTTGATGTGGTATATGAAGGAACAGGTAGGGGCCTGTTCACACTGGAGGTGCAGGTGCAGATATGTATTTTGGAGGAACAGGTAGGGACCTGTTCACACTGGAGGTGCAGGTAGAGATATATAGTTTGGAGGAACAGGTAGGGACCTGTTCACACTGGAGGTGCAGGAAAGGAAACAAGCAGAAAGGAATGAGGTATGAAGAAACAGGTTGGGACCTGTTCACACAGGAGAGGAGTGCAAGACTGCAGATTGGAGTGGAAAAGCAGCAAGAGATAGCGTAGCAACAAAAGCTGAGCAGAGCCACAAAGAATGTGGAGAGAAGCTGCAGCAAGAGATACTGCAGAAGCTAAGCAGAGTGGAACCGCAAGGATTGCAGAGAGGAACTGCAGCAAGAGGTTTCTGCAGCAACGAGAGCGGAGCAGAGTAGAACGGAGCAGAACCGCAGGAGTGCAGAGCAGCGGTAAAGACACCAAGATACAGAGCAGGCAGAGCCGCAAGAGTGCGGAGTGTAAGCAGACAGAGAACACAAGGAAAGACACAGCAGTTAAGGAAGCCACAGACAAGGAGACAAAGATAAGACTAAGTACAGACAAAGCAATGGAACAAGACACAAGGACAAAGACACAGGGACCAGGATATTCTGCCTCCTGGAGGGCGGACTACAAGATCAAGGCAATAGCACAGAGAAAAGCCTCCAGAGAGGGAGTAAAGGCCCCTTCACATTTAGCGACGCTGCAGCGATACCGACAACGATCCGAATCGCTGCAGCGTCGCTGTTTGGTCGCTGGAGAGCTGACACACAGACCGCTCTCCAGTGACCAACGATGCCGGTAACCAGGGTAAACATCGGGTAACTAAGCGCAGGGCCGCGCTTAGTAACCCGATGTTTACCCTGGTTACCATGCTAAAAGTAAAAAAAAAAAAAACAGTACATACTTACCTACAGCTGTCTGTCCTCCAGCGCTGCGCTCTGCTTCTCTGCTCTCCTCCTGTACTGTCTGGGAGCCGGAAAGCAGAGCGGTGACGTCACCGCTCTGCTTTCCAGGCTCACAGACAGTACAGGAGGAGTGCAGAGCACAGCGCTGGAGGACAGACGGCTGTAGGTAAGTATGTAGTGTTTGTTTTTTTTTACTTTTAGCATGGTAACCAGGGTAAACATCGGGTTACTAAGCGCGGCCCTGCGCTTAGTTACCCGATGTTTACCCTGGTTACCAGTGAAGACATCGCTGGATCGGTGTCACACACGCCGATCCAGCGATGTCTCCAGGGAGTCCAGCGACGAAATAAAGTTCTGGACTTTATTCAGCGACCAACGATCTCCCAGCAGGGGCCTGATCGTTGGTCGCTGTCACACATAACGATTTCATTAACGATATCGTTGCTACGTCACAAATAGCAACGATATCGTTAACAATATCGTTATGTGTGAAGGTACCTTAACTCAGAGCAGGACCTGGCAAACTCAGAAGCAAGAAACAAACTGAGCTAACACATTGCACAGGCCCAGACCACAGGGTGGAGCTGCACTATATACAGGAGGCCTCTAGGTAATTGGTCAGGAACTGATTAGACAGATGCACCTGATTCCTATAAGAACCAGAGAGTTCAGGCGCCGGCCCCCTATACACATAGCCATGAAGCATGCACAGAGCAGAGACACAGAACATGGAGCTGGCAAGAAACAGAAACCACATAATGGCCTGGAGCAGTGGGTAAGATAGTGTGAGAGATGTGAGGCCATGCCGTGATGCCAGCAGAGTTGTTACAATTATTAAGGGCAAACTCGGCCAACGGCAAGAAAGCCACCCAATCATCCTGATCAGCAGACACAAAGCATCTCAAATAGGTTTCCAAGGTCTGATTAGTTCGCTCAGTTTGGCCATTAGTCTGAGGATGAAACGCCGAAGAAAAAGACAAATCAATGCCCATCCTAGCACAAAAGGCCCGCCAAAACCTAGAGACAAACTGAGAACCTCTGTCAGACACAATATTCTCCGGAATGCCATGCAAACGAACCACATGCTGAAAAAACAACGGAACCAAATCTGAGGAGGAAGGCAACTTAGGCAGAGGTACCAGATGGACCATTTTAGAGAACCAAACAACCCAGATAACAGACATCTTCTGGGAAACAGGAAGATCCGAAATAAAATCCATGGAAATATGCGTCCAGGGCCTCTCAGGGACCGGCAAAGGCAAAAGCAACCCACTAGCGTGGGAACAGCAAGGCTTGGCCCGGGCGCAAGTCCCACAGGACTGCACAAAAGCACGCACATCCCACGACAAAGAAGGCCACCAAAAGGACCTAGCAACCAAATCTCTGGTACCAAAAATCCCAGGATGACCAGCCAGCACTGAACAATGAACCTCAGAAATTACCTTACGGGGGGGGCGTGTCCGGATGCCGAGCTGAGCAGACGTGTGGTGAGGGAGCTCCTGCCATCTTCCAGCTATAAATAGCATAATATCACCCTGCATCACCAGGTTCCACAGTCAGCATGGGGCCCAGGAAACCTAGAAACACACAGCAACCAGCGGTGGACCAGCCAGCGCAGCGGACAGCTCTGGACACCTTCCTGGGCCTTGAACAGGTCCAGGGAGATACTCAGGCACCATCTTTACAGAGGCAGGTCGGTGAGGAGGGGGTTTCCCAGCGTGACACTCTGCATCAGGACAGCATTCAGGAGGCAGATGGCTGCGGGGAGGAGGAGGAGATCTCCCCCTCTACATCGGGGGAAGAGCCGTGCACAGAAGGAGCTGAACTTCATGGAGACCAGACCAGCACCGCTGCTGACAGCAGCCACGAGGTAAGGGGGAGGGGGAATGTGGGGCCCCCCTTCCTACACCCGTCTTATCAGCTCACACAAACAAACAGCTCCTCTTCACATCAGGAGGCCCATGGACGGAATATTACACAGGACACTGCCTATATCCAACCCCATCAGGGACACTACTCCTCTCATCATCCACATTCTTCAGTTAACTATCCTCCTAACTCACAGCCTGTTGGCAGCTTCAGGGGGCCTCCCCCTCCCTCCCAAGACTGGCAGTCTATTCTGGCATCCCTACCATCTAAAGAGGACTTTAAGATCCTTATCAGTGAGGTCAAAGACATATGCAGGGCAGAAATAGCCAATGTAAGACAAGATTTACAACACTTAAATGGGAGGATAGAAGCCCTGGAAGAGGAACATGACTCCACAAGAAAACACATGACAGAAATTCACCAGCTAGTGTCCTCACAACAAAAAGTGATGGAGGAAATGCAGTCCCACTTAGAGGATTTGGACAATAGAGGACGCAGATGCAACATTCGTGTGAGAGGAGTGCCTGAGGTAGAGGACTCTGAATCTCCTGATCTGATCCTGCAGGACATCTTTAATAACATTCTGGGTGCACCTTCAACCAATATAACTAAGTTGGACAGAGCACATAGGGCGCTACAGCCTAAGAACATGTCTACTCAACTCCGAGATATTATATGCTGTGTTCACGACTTTACTACTAAAGAATTGATCATGTCCAAAGCCAGGACCCGGAACCAGATCCCCTCATTTCGGGGAACAGAGGTTCAGCTCTTTCCAGATCTCTCCCGTATTACCCTGCAGAAGCGGAGACACCTCAGGCCCCTGTTGTTAATACTCCAGGAACACCAAATTAAATATAGATGGGGGTTCCCATTTGCCCTGACAGCCAGGAAGGATGGAAAGTCTGCGTCTCTGCGCACCCCTGCTGATGTGACATCCTTCTGTACAACCCTAGAGATCCCAGCGGTTGACATTCCGCCATGGGTCCTGCATGTCCCTGGGGCTCCCCCTCTACAGGTCTTCCCCCCGTGCCCGTTGACTTGACTCTTAGTTTAGGCTTGTTTAGAACGGGCCGCGTACTCTCTTTTTCCCTAAGTCCCCCTTTCTGATTGGCCCCTCTGCTTTTTGGCCTGCGACGCTGGAAATGGAACATCCAAACCCCGCCGAGGGATGGATACAGTGCTACCCCTGTGTGTCTGGAGCCGCATCATTTACTGAAACAATTGAAGCAGGTCACCCGGGAAGGCGGGTGGCGGGGGCTCCACCAGGGCCACTTCGGTTGCTTCTCAGTTGCCCCTTTCTTCACGTTGGAGGGGCGGCTGGCTGGTGATGGACTGGCTCTCTCGGATTCGGAGACTTCCACCTATCCTAGGGCTTCCCTGGGATTGATATTGAGACCTACTATTTCTACCACTCTGGCCCTCCGAGCCAAGAGTGGGTTTCCTCAGGGGATCCCTCTCCGGATTAAACCCCGGGTATTGTTCTCAATTGTTCTTCTATGTTTTTTCACTTTTTGGATATGTAATTTACTAACTGAGTGTCTATGTCTTCCCTTTTCCATGCTGTTTTTATCCTACCCAACCATCCAAATTTCGTTTTCACCCTCGGTTCGATCCTTGACAGCCTTCATCTGGTGGACCAGCCGCGCTGAGATAACCTCTATGTTAACCTACACCTTCAAAGGTAACGGTCCCGACACCTGCACTACATTCCACTCAATACAACTAAGATGACACGTATTGTATCTATTAACGTGCGGGGTCTTAATTCTCCCCGCAAGAGGAAATTGCTGTTACAGGAGCTGCGCTCCACTAGGGCAGATGTGGCCTTTATCCAAGAGACCCACTTTGACTCTACAGGCTCATTTAAGTTTGCCGCCCACTTATTTCCCCAACAATACCTAGCAAGCACGAATTCTAAAAAAGGGGGGGTTGCAATCCTGATTGCAAAAAACTGCCCCATACAAGTCACTGGAAATCACTCTGACCCTAAGGGACATTACGTGATCCTAGAGGCACAGGTGGGGGGCTCTCCTCATATTCTCGCTAACATTTATGCCCCGAATGAGGGACAGATTCGCTTTTTGAGGGGGGTATTCTCACTAGTTGGGGGGCTTCCCCGCGCGGCAACGATAGTGGGTGGGGATTTCAATCTTCCATTCTCTGAAACATTTGACAGGCTCTCTCTCGGGGGGTTGCCGCCCTCTGACTCTGTAAAGAAGCTGTCTTTGGGCTTCCGGAGGATTATAAGATCTGAGGCTCTCTTTGACGCATGGAGGGTGGCACACCCTGGAGAGAGGGCCTTCACCTTCTTTTCGCACCCACACCGGACCCATACCAGGATCGATTACTTCTTTGTAAACTCTGCTATTCTTAAGAGGCTGGGGGGGGTGGAACTGGGCTCCATTACTTGGTCAGATCATGCTCCTGTGATCATGGAACTTGAGGGAACCCACTCACGACCTAGATTTTGCCACTGGCGCTTAAATGAATCTCTACTCAAGGACCCGGAAGTTAGGGCCTCACTGCATAAGCAACTGGAGGAATTCTTCCAGCTCAATACGGGCTCGGTCTCCTCCCTGGGAGTTCTGTGGGAAGCACATAAGGCGGTGATGAGGGGCCATTGTATTAGGGAGGGCGCCAGGGCCAAGAGATCCGCAGGGGTCCAGAGGGCACATTTGACTTCTCAATTAAAGCTTCATGAGAGGAAACTCGCTGAATCTCCCTCTCTGGCCGCTTTGAAAGCGGTGGTCAGACTAAGGGAAAAATTAAAAGATCTGGCGGTGGCGGGGGCGGAGAAGCTGCTAACTTTCTCTAGACAGAAATTCTATGAAAGGGGCAATAAGGCACATACCCTCCTGGCACGCCAGCTGAAGGAACGCTCCGCGGCTTCATGTCCTCAGGCCTTACGGGACGCTGCAGGGGTGACGCACTATCACCCTGATGCCATAGCTGACATTTTTTATAATTTCTACAAAAAACTGTACAATCTCGGTCCCCCATCGGCTGATGGTTCCCAGGGTTCAGGGGCTATTGGAGACTATCTTGCTACCTTAGATCTCCCCTCACTACCTAGTGAGGCGATTGAATCTTTAAATAGCGCAGTATCCCCCGAAGAGGTAGAGGAGGTTTTGGAGTCCCTACCCATGGGAAAATCACTTGGCCCTGATGGTCTGACGTATTTTTACTATAAGACATTCGCCAAAACACTTCTTCCTCACATGACCTCGGTATTTAACTCCTTCTTGCAAGGCGACCCAATCCCATCCACAATGCTACATTCCCACCTCATCCTCCTTCCAAAGCCGCCTAGGGACCCCTTGGACTGTGCAAACTATAGGCCAATAGCCCTTTTGAATTCGGATTTGAAGGTGTTCACCAAGCTGCTGGCCTCCAGACTTAATAAATGGCTACCCTCGATTATTCATAAAGACCAAGTGGGCTTTATTCCATGCCGTCAGGGGGGTGATAACACTAGGAGGGTTGTCGACTTGGTGGACATCTCGAACCGAAAGAAATTGCAAACATTAGTACTGAGCCTCGACGCCGAGAAGGCTTTCGATCGCCTCTCCTGGCCATTCCTTTTTAGTACGATGCGGGTCTTTGGCATTTCTGGGGGATTTTTGTCCGCGCTGAGATCCCTATATAACCACCCTACAGCGGCCATAAAACTTCCTCTCTGTACATCTAAACCATTCACTATATCGAATGGCACCAGGCAGGGGTGCCCTTTGTCGCCTCTTCTGTTTGCCCTTTGCATAGAGCCCCTGGCAGCGTCCATACGACGGGACCCCAATATCTCTGGGGTGATGGTTGGGAGTAAATCTTTTAAGATCGCACTATTTGCGGATGATGTTCTATTGACGCTTATTAATCTCCACGTGTCCCTTCCGAACCTCATGAGGGCTTTGAGGAGATACGGGGACCTATCTGGATATAAAATCAATTCCAGCAAAACGGAGGCTATGCCGCTGAACATCCCCCCTGAGGTATGGGACCATCTACGCCTGAATTTTAAATTCAGGTGGAAACAGGATGCTGTGAAATATTTGGGGGTGAATATTACGTCCTCATACGAGACCCTCTACAAACTAAATTTCCCCTCCCTCTTTAAAGAATCAAAAGCCTGCCTAACTAAATGGCAATCACTTCCTCTCTCGTGGATGGGTCGGATAGCGGCGGTAAAAATGAGTCTTTTACCCAGATTGATCTACGCCTTTGAGACCCTCCCAGTTGGAGTTCCGGTCTCGGAACTGAAGTCCCTTCAGGCGGCTATTATTAGGTTCATATGGCAACAAAAGCGCCATAGAGTGGCTAAGGAGGTTCTCACAGCTCATAAGACCAGGGGAGGGCTTTCTGTGCCAAATATTCTTAAATACTACTGGGCTACACACCTGAGGAGAATCACCTGCTGGACGTCCCTATGGGCCTACAGCAGGTGGAATGAAATAGAGAAATTATGGCTTGCCCCAATACACCCTAACTCTCTTTTATGGTCGCCAGCACAATGTAAGTCCTTTCCACCCCTTCTAGGCCCCATGCAGTCCACTTGTGACATTTGGAACACCTGCACACGGAGATTCGCCCTCATGTCACCTTGCTCCCCCCTGGTGTCCTTCATCTATCATCCACAGCTCCCAGGCAGTTTAGAATCTCCTATGGTTCACCCTTGGCTTAAAGCAAGCCTATTTAGATTTGTGGACATTATAGACGGGGAGACCATGGAGATTCACTCCTTTGATTATCTTAAGCAACATTTCTCGATTTCCAACAGGGAATTCTTTCAATACCTACAAATTAGAGATTTTGCTAACTCCCTATATGGTAAAGCGGGAGCTTCTATCCCCACGGATTTCGAGAAAATTTGCAGGAGAGGTGTGAACACCAGGGGTCAGATTTCAGAAATTTACAACATTTTATCAGATCCACAGGATGGGTCTGGTGAATCTTTTCTATATATGCGCAAGTGGGAAGCCGCCTTGGAGCGGCGTATTTCTCCCCGAGAGTGGTCTGTCATTTGGAGGAATGCTGCAAAATCATCAGTGTGTACTCTCTATAGAGAAAATATCTATAAGATACTAATGCACTGGTATCACACTCCAGAGTTTCTGCATGGACGGAATCCCTCTATCCCTCCCTCCTGTTGGAGATGTGGGGGAAGCACTGGGTCTCTTGTCCACATATTTTGGTCATGCCCAAAAATTGTGCCCTTTTGGGGTCAGGTTAAGTCCCTCATAGATAAGGTATTGCATGCAGACATAGAACTAAACCCGCTAGTGCTTCTCCTGGGTCACGGGGCGCCGGGTATGGGCAAACTTTCCAATAGATTATTGCAACATATCCTTACGGCGGCCAGATGCCTGATTGCGCGTCTTTGGAGACAGCCGAGTCCCCCTTCGCTTCAGATCCTCCTTGGACGGATCATGGATGTCAGAAGGATGGAACACCTTACAGCCTTACTAAATGACTCGGTGGTGCGCTTCCAGGCTATATGGTCCCCGTGGGATTATTATGCAGCGGGATCCGACCTGTAGTGCGACTGAGTTCGGATTTGATTAATCGATTTAACTGAGGTTTCTCCCTTTTTTTTTTTTTTTTCCCCTCTCTCTTTCCTCCCTTCCCTCTACCCCTTATTGTCTTGTCTTTGTAATTTACGTCTTTGTAGAATTAAGGTCATTGATGGCCTTATATCGTCTATATTGTTTATATCGTTTACTGTTCATGCATTCTATACAGAAACTAAATGCTTGTAAGACCCTGTTTTGTTCTAAAATGTTTAATAAATAAAAATTTTATGGTTAAAAAGAAATTACCTTACTTGTACATCTTTCAGGAACAAACAGCTTCCCCACTGGACAGCGGTCAGGCTTATCATCCTGAAATTCCCGAAGCACCCGCCGCAAATCAGGGGAGATGGCAGAAAGAATCACCCCTTCCTTAAGAATGCCAACCGGCTCAAGGACTCCAGGAGAATCAGGCAAAAAACTCCTAGAGAGGGCATCAGCCTTAACATTCTTAGATCCCGGAAGATACGAGACCACAAAATCAAAACGGGAGAAAAACAGGGACCATCGAGCCTGTCTAGGATTCAGCCGCTTGGCCGACTCGAGGTAAATCAGATTCTTATGATCAGTCAAGACCACAACGCGGTGCTTAGCTCCCTCAAGCCAATGTCGCCACTCCTCAAACGCCCACTTCATAGCCAACAACTCCCGATTGCCGACCTCATAATTGCGTTCCGCAGGCGAAAACTTTCTGGAAAAAAAAGCACACGGTTTCATCAAAGAACCATCAGAATCCCTCTGAGACAAAACGGCCCCTACCCCAATCTCAGAAGCGTCAACCTCAACCTGAAAAGGAAGAGAAACATCCGGCTGACGCAACACAGGGGCAGAAGTAAATTGGCGTTTAAGCTCCCGAAAGGCCTCAACAGCCGCAGAGGACCAATTCGTCACATCAGCGCCTTTCTTCGTCAAATCAGTAAGGGGCTTAACCACACTGGATAAGTTGGCAATGAAACGGCGATAGAAATTAGCAAAGCCCAAAAATTTTTGAAGGCTCTTCACAGATGTGGGTTGAATCCAGTCATGAATAGCTTGGACCTTAACAGGATCCATTTCCATAGACGAGGGAGAAAAAATAAAACCAAAAAAAGAGACCTTCTGAACTCCAAATAGGCACTTAGACCCCTTCACAAATAAAGCATTATCATGAAGGATCTGGAATACCATCCTGACCTGCTTCACATGAGACTCCCAATCATCGGAAAAAATCAAAATATCATCCAAATATACAACCATGAATTTATCAAGATAATTGCGGAAAATATCATGCATGAAAGATTGGAACACAGATGGAGCATTAGAGAGCCCGAATGGCATCACGAGGTATTCAAAATGGCCTTCGGGCGTATTAAATGCAGTTTTCCATTCGTCACCCTGTTTAATACGAACAAGATTATATGCCCCTCGAAGGTCAATCTTAGTAAACCAACTAGCCCCCTTAATCTGAGCAAACAAATCAGAAAGCAAAGGCAAAGGGTATTGGAATTTGACCGTGATCTTATTAAGAAGACGATAATCTATACAGGGTCTCAAGGAGCCATCCTTCTTTGCAACAAAAAAGAAATCCGCTCCCAATGGTGACGAAGACGGCCGAATATGCCCCTTCTCCAAAGATTCCTTAACATAACTCCGCATGGCGGCATGCTCTGGCACAGACAGATTGAAAAGTCGGCCCTTAGGGAACTTACAACCTGGAATCAAGTTAATAGCACAATCACAGTCCCTATGTGGAGGAAGGGAACTGGACTTGGGCTCATCAAATACATCCTGGAAATCCGACAAAAACTCAGGGACCTCAGAAGAGGGGGAAGAGGAAATTGACATCAAAGGAACGTCACTATGTACCCCTTGACAACCCCTACTAGTCACAGACATAGTTTTCCAATCCAGTACCGGATTATGTTCCTGTAACCATGGAAAACCCAGTACAACAACATCATGCAGGTTATGCAACACCAGAAAACGGCAATCTTCCTGATGTGCTGGAGCCATGTACATGGTCATCTGCATCCAGTACTGAGGTTTATCCTTGGCCAATGGTGTAGCATCAATGCCCCTCAAAGGAATAGGGCTCTGCAAAGGCTGCAAGGAAAAACCTGGCGAATTCTAAGTCCATTAAGTTCAGGGCAGCGCCTGAATCCACAAATGCCATGACAGAAAAGGACGACAATGAGCAAATCAGGGTCAAAGATAAAAGAAATTTAGGCTGTACAGTACTGATGGTAACAGACCTAGCGACCCTAGTACGATTAGGGCAATCGGAAATAACATGAGCAGAATCACCACAGTAAAAACACAGCCTATTCTGACGTCTGAATTCCTGCCGTTCTGTTCTAGTCAAAATCCTATCACATTGCATAGGCTCAGGACTCTGCTCAGAGGACACTGCCATATGGTGCACAGCTTTGCGCTCGTGCAGACGTCGATCAATCTGAATGGCTAGAGACATAGATTCGCTCAAACCAGCAGGCGTAGGGAAGCCCACCATCACATCTTTAAGGGCTTCAGAAAGACCTTTTCTGAAAATAGCAGCCAGAGCATCCTCATTCCATCTAGTGAGCACAGACCATTTCCTAAATTTCTGGCAGTATAATTCTGCCGCTTCCTGACCTTGACACAGGGCCAACAGGGTTTTTTCTGCATGATCCACAGAATTGTCCGAGCGCTTGAAAAAATGCGTCTACATTCAGCAATGCCGGATCCCCTGATTCTAGGGAGAATGCCCAGTCCTGAGGGTCACCACGCAGCAAAGATATGATGATTTTAACTTGCTGAATGGGATCACCAGAAGAACGGGGTTTCAAAGCATAAAACAATTTGCAGTTATTTTTAAAGTTCAAAAACTTGGATCTGTCCCAAAAAAACAAATCAGGAGTAGGAATTTTAGGCTCCAAAGCCGGAGTCTGGACAACATAATCTTGGATACTCTGTACTCTTGCAGCAAGTTGATCCACACGAGAAAACAAACCCTGAACATCCATGCCAGAGCATAAATCCTGAACCACCCAGAGATCAAGAGGAAAAAAAAGACAAAACAGAGCACAGAAAAAAAAATGGCTCAGAATTTTTTTTTCCTTCTTTTGAGATGCATTTAATTCATTTTTGGCCACTTGTACTGTTATGAACTGGTGGTTTAGGAGCAACATGAGACGAGCTCTGAAGGAGGTGGTACCTGTACTGACCGCAGTCCCTAAGCTCAACACAACACTAGAAGTAGCCGTGGGATGCTCCCTAGGCACCTCGTCACAGCCTGAGAACTAACTACCCCTAAAGATAGAAACAGGAAAACTATCTTGCCTCAGAGAAAATCCCCAAAGAATAGATAGCCCCCCACAAGTAATGGCTGTGAGTGGAGAGGGAAAAGACATACGTAGAATGAAACCAGGATGTAGCACAGGAGGCCAGTCTAGCTAGATAGATAAGACAGGACGGAATACTGTGCGGTCAGTATTAAAAACTACAAAAATCCACACAGAGTTTACAAAATCTCCACACCTGACTAAAGGTGTGGAGGGTAAATCTGCTTCCCAGAGCTTCCAGCTTAACTGAATTAATCCATACTGACAAGCTGGACAAAACATAGAATGCACAGAACGAATAAGTCCACAACATGAGGACAGAAAAGAGCAAAGAAAGGACTTATCTTTGCTGAACTGGTCAGGATATCAGGGAAATCCAAGAGAGATGTGAATCCAACCAAGAACCATTGACAAGTGGCACTGGCTGAAGGGAAGAGCCAGGCATAAATAGCCGAGCAGAAAGACAATCAGTGGAAGCAGCTGCAGACTGCTAAATCCAAGGAGCAGCCATTCCACTTAAAACCACCGGAGGGAGCCCAAGAGCAGAACTCAAAAAAGTGCCACTTACAACCACCGGAGGGAGCCCAAGAGCGGAATTCACAACAGCTCCCATCATGTGTGTCCAGACCTCTTTTAATACCCATTGATACCCATTGATACCCATTGGTACCCATGATCCTTTTTGCCTTGGCAGCAGCTGCCTGGCACTGGCTGCTCCAGGTAAGTTTATTATTAACTAGGATCCCCACGTCCTTCTCCATATCAGATTTACCCAGTGGTTTCCCATTCAGTGTGCAATGGTGATATTGATTCCTTCTTCCCATGTGTATAACCTTACATTAATCACTGATTGATCACATGACTGCGACCTCACTAAGGTCCTGTCAGCACACAGTGGTGGTAGCTCTGAAGGGGAAGATATGGGGGGGGACACTCTCCCATGAGGTCTATGAATGTCCCCCTAGAAACCAGCCCATAACATAACTTAACCCTCGCAACACTTACTGTGCTGAAGGAAATGCAACTGTGAATTTTATATCACTGACGCCATTAGGCGTAGTGAAACATATCTACCCTCTATTACATTACCAGTGACGCTGTCACAATATATATCATTTTTTTATTTAGAGCCTCCCGGTGGCCAAGCGTAAACCTAAAGTCCTGTGTCACCCAATGCTATTAATTAAAAAAAACAGATATATGTACAAAATATTACTCAGTCCTCACTGTGCAGTCCCGTCAGGCAGAGACTCTCATGTAAATAATATCAATCTTTCCCTTAAAGGGAGTCTGTCACCCCAAAATTCGAGTATGAGCTGCGGCCATCGGCATCAGAGGCTTATTTACAGCATGCTGTAATGCTGCAGATAAGCCCCCGATGTACCCTGAAAGATAAGAAAAACATGTTAGATTATAGTCCCGGTTCGGGTCCGATGGGTGTCCAGCCCCATGTAAGTAACAGCATCCCCTTCTTCCCCAGACAGACCCCCAGCCCCACGAAAGAAACAGCTCCCTCTCTTCCCCACACAGACCCCTGTACATACAAATAATATCACCCCCTAACCCACACAGCACCACAAGCACAAAATCACCCTGTTCCCTCACCATGCAGCCCTCATGTAGGAACACCCAATTATCTGTGCCCCCAAAATCCCTCAGATCACTTAAGTCCTATGTATAGAAAGGACATTGCTCCATAATGCAGCTCCTCAGTGTAATCTCTCCACAGCCACAGCAAAATGAGGCTTCCTGGTATCAGCTCTGCAGTGCACTGGAGGAGGAGGCCCCGCCCCTTCCTGTGACATCATCCCCTCACATGGTCACATGGGCATGACGTCACCAAAGGTCCTTTACCCACTTGGATTCAACCTCTAACATATAACTATTGTGCAGCTCTGCAGGTGGAGGTAGGTGCTGGAGATTCCCCATTACTGGGCGGGGGCAGGGGCAGGGGCCAGTAACCCCCTCACTGCTGCAGTCACATTCCAGGAGACAGAACGTGTTCTCGTCTGTGTTGCTATATCAGTCTGTATTGGATTAGATTAATATTAATAATAATTTTCATTTATATAGCGCCAACATATTCTGCAGCACTTTACAATTAAGCGGGGACATCACAAAGTAACACATAGTTCAACAGTTACACAAGAAGTGAGGGTCCTGGTCACAGGCTACACTCTATAAGGAAATAGGGGGGACACAATAGGTAGAATGTTATGTATGGTCCAGCCATCATTAGAATATATAAGGGTTTTCATATAAAGCTGCATGATTCGGTCATCTGCCAGTGTGTGTCTACGTGCAGCTACTAAGTGCTCTCGGGTACATGGAAGATGTGGAGACAGATAAATAAGAGTAACCAGGTTTTGAGGATAAGTAAAAAAGAGGAGTTAGATTAGTGAGGTGACATACCTATATAAAGAGATCTGTTTCTAAAACATGCTTAAAAATATGGGGGCCAGGTGTTAATCGGATCTTCCGGAATAGTGCATCCCAAAAGACTGGCACAGCACGAGAGGAGTCTTGGAGATGGAGGTGCGAGGTTAATTTATTTATTTTTACTCATTCACATAGCGCCATTAATTCCACAGCACTTTACAGACATTGGCACTGTCCCCAATGGGGCTCACAATCTAGAATCCCTATCAGTATGTCTTTGGAGTGTGGGAGGAAACCGGAGAACCCGGAGGAAACCCACACAAACACGGGGAGAACATACAAACTCCTTGCAGTTGTTGTCCTTTGTGGGATTTGAACCCAGGATCCCAGCGTTGCAAAGCTGCAGTGATAGAGGATGTTAGTCTTGAATCAGTAGCAGAATGGAGAGAACAGGTCGGCTGACATACAGAGATGAGAGAGGAGATGTAGGGTGGTGCAGAACTGTGGAGAGCTTTGTAGGTGAGAGCAAAAAGTTTATATTGTGCTGCGTAGTGGATTGGTAACCAGTGCAATGACTGGCACGGGGTGGAGGAATCGGTGAAGCAGCTGGACAGATATACAATACTGGCTGCCACATTCAGGACAGATTGGAGAGGAGAAAGTTTGGTTAGAGGAGACCGAACAGTAAAGAG